>NC_133166.1:21332500-22665000 GCF_040802235.1 Manis javanica
GGAATAATAACTCCAACCTCACAAGACTGTTGGGAGGAGTAGCTGTAATTGTACTCACACCACACTTGGTACATAATAGTTGCTCGATAAAAACAGTTCCTTGCCACCAGCTTGCACACCACCCCCACCAGCCAGCCTTTTTAGAAGCCTCTTACTGCCTCCTCCAAGCACCAGCTGGCTGTCTCCTGTCCTTTTCCACTTGGGACTCAAGGCATCTGAGTCTGCACTAGTCCGACATATAGGGGAATTGAGAACTCTTGGTAGGTAGAGACCGAGTCTGAGTCACCCATGATTCCATGGCAGGTAGGGTGGGGAGGAGAGGGGGGACTGGGGGGCGGTGGCTCACCGGAGTGGAGTTTGCCTCCAGCAGCGCCGTCTTCCATGCTCTGCAAAGCAAACCCCGCCAGACCATGAGGAGGGAGTCTAGAACAAGTGGGATTGGGCTCCTGTTTTAGACTTTCCTCCCCAACCCAGCCTCTAGCCCCAGTCTCTCATGAAGGGGGAGATCCCCTTGACCTCCCTTGGGTAGACAAAGGTGACCCCTTCCCCACCCTGATCACATGGACAGAGAGCCTTCAGTTGAGCTGGAGCCTCCTAATTCATTCTTAGTCCATAGTCTCTTCTCTGCTGTCTTAGACAACAGACAGTGGGCTTGGATGGTCTCTTAGGGGTCTTCATATTCTTGTTCTCTAGCTGCAGCCCACCTCCACATCCAAAAGCTATGAGCTGTTCCCCAACACTCTGACCCCAGCCAGAGTCCTGAGAAGGCCCAGTGGACATGGCACAATGGGGCCTCTGTTGGTTGCCATGGCACCTGGCTGGGGTGGACAAGGCGGCTCTATGCTTTGTCTAATGAGAGCTCAGCTTCCCCCACTCCCATGCGCCCTATCTTTCACTCTCCTACAATGCAAAGGCCAACTGACCCTCTGCCAGAGGGTAGGAAGGGAAAGAATGTGAGTAGAAGGCGCCTGAAGAGACATGCCCACTCTCATGGGTCTGCATCTGACACGGGGGTGCCCTGAGATAGGCGGGTTTGCCTCTATTAGGCAAGTCAGGGTCTACCCCTCAGATCAAAGTCCCACCACCAGGGCATCTTTACAGAAGGGAATGAAAAGGAGGGTCCTCTGAGGATGCCAAAGGAATGTCTGTTCCTTTGTATCACCCCCAAATGAGGGCTCACCTCAGAGGCTGCTAAATATCCAACTCTGATCAGGAACCACACACCTGAGGGAGGGGTATGTGTTCCTCCCCCAGTAGTCCTGAGTACATCACAGATTGCATGAGGGGTGCACTGGGTACCATAGCACTCACCATGAGCCATTCAAATCCACTCTGCCCAGCCCCCACCTTGCTAACTAGTCCTTGTCTCCTCCTACTACCTCAGGGAACCAGAAGGCCCAATGTGGCAGAGGTGTCTGGTCATATTCCCCAAGATTCCACCTCCTCCTCTCCTGGGAGCAACTCACATGGCATCATCCTGGGTCTCTGCACACAGGTGCAGGCGGGAGCCCTCCCGTAGGTTCACGGTCAGCAGGCCATCTCGGCTCCGGCCCTCTGGGGGCTGCACATCTAAAGGCAGACACACATATAAGGGGTTTCCACGGGACACAGGCCCCAGGCCCCGTGGTAAACCAGGAACAAGAATAGGAACTGACCTCTCTGGGTCCTGTTTATCAGCCACTGTCAACCTCCTCTGATCACACACACTTTCTTTAGGATTCTGCTCTATTCTTTTGAGCCTTTCAACCATTCCCCATTGCCTGCTTCTCCAGTTAGGCACATCTATCTTAGTTACCCTTTTATAATTGTGGCTGGAGCCTTGGTTGAGGAGATTGCTTTGTGACTATGGGCCAGTCACTTAACTTCTCTAAGCTTCCTTATTTCCTTTCATCTTTATCCAGTTCCTAGCACCCCAGCATAGAATCCAGGCCCAGCAAGGGGTATGAACTCAGTAAGGAACTGATTTCTTAACTTGCACCCACATGAACTGGAGTTAACAGAGGCCCAGAAGCGATGTCTGTGAAGCCCTCTGGAAGCTGCCACACACCCTCCAGTGCAGGAGCTCTCAGACAGACACAGTGGGATGGACATGCCTGCAGTCACAGTGCCAGAAAGGAAAGGGCTTCTCACCATGGCACTCTTTGCCGATCTTTATGTCACGGACGTTGAAGTGGATGAGCACACGGTCCTCCTCATCCTGCGCTGTCTCATCACGGTAATAGCCCAGGGTCCCATCCAGCCATAGGGCGAACCAATTACGCTTCCAGCGGCGGAGGATGGAGCCTGTGCGATATTCCAAACCCACCAGGCAGGCTGATTGCAGAGCCTGCTGGGGAGTGGGGGCCCTGGATGGGCTCCCAGAGTTCCTTTGCCCCTTGCTACCAGTGTTGCAACCACCCGTTCCTTGTCTATCTGCCTCCTGAAATGATAGCAGGGCCTTTTTCTGTCACACTCACCCATTGCCTCCTATTGGGCCTAACACATAGTAGAGGCTCCATAAACATGCTGAATGGTAAATGAACGACCAGATTCCTTCCTTGGGAGCTTCTAAGGCCAATCCTCAGGCTCTTTAAGGGCAAAGGCATATCCCTACCTCAAGCCTCTATCTTATCTTTTAAACTCTGACTCACGTGACAGTCATTTGTGTAGTGTCTGCCTCTTTCACCAGACTGGGGTCTGCAGCATCCCAAACTGGGCCTGGCCCCCAGCAGGACCTAAGCTCAATGTCCACTGAACTGAATGAACTGAGAATGGGTCATGGGGTAGGGTGGGTGCTCCGAGCCCAGGGTAGCTCCTGTTCAGATCATGACTCTGGTCAGAGGTGGGTCTGGAAGCCTGAGCCCAGCTTCAGTCAATTTGTGACTGGCATTCTTAACAAAAAAGGCAAACATATAAGAGCTGCTTACAGCCTTATGGACTCCAAAGCACAGATGCATTTTTCGTTTTGTTTGGAGCCTTGTGTGGTCAGCTCTGGGTGGTCCTACTGTGGACACACAGGATCAAACCCAATCCCTGCCTTTGAGGAGCTTACAGTCTGGGGCCAGTAAGGGGTTGGGGAGTAGTGAGACCCACAGGTAAAAGCAGGTCTATTATAGGGAGATCAGTGCGATAGCAGGGGTATGGATGAGGTGAACAGAGAAGGGAGTCTCTAACCCAGCTTGATGCTACAGCAGGTGCTGGAGGGGGGTTGTAGGAAAACTCAGAGAAGGCTCCTCACAGAAGGGGATATCTGATCTGGGTCATGAAGAATAAGTAGAAGTTTACCAAGCCGTCTGGAGTAGAAAGGATATTCCAGGCAGAGAGAAAAGCGTGGACAAAGAAGGAGAGGATATAAAGGGCCTGCTTTCTTGGGAGAAGGATCCAACAAGCCACTTCCCTCTTCCCTGTCCCTAGACAAGGTGCAGGACAGACAAGGGCTTGGGCCAGGCTCACTCACTCTGTCTCCACAGCCAGCCGCCCCTCACCAGGGCCATTTCTTCAAAAGGACTTTCCAGGGTGGAGTCAGGTGGAACCTGTCAGAGTAGCCACAGGACACACAGGCTTCAGCAGCAGCTCCAGAGCAGCTCCCTGGAGAGAAGCCCCTAGCCCTGTCCTCCCTGGGGAGTCACCAAGGAACCCTTTAAGGGAGTGCTCATAAACAAACAAGGGCAAGCCTGCCTGTCTCCTCCCCATTCTGTGCTCCAGGCAGATAATGGGAGCACTGTCCTTGCAGGCTCAGCAGGGCAGCCACCCATTGTGCTGGGGTGGGGGTGGGGGTCAGAAGCCTGGGTTCCAATCTCAGCTCCATAACCTTGACCAATCCCCCCCACCCCTCTGTTTTCAGATCTGCGAAAGTGTATCTGTGAGGGAGGTATAGGATGGAATGAGGAACTCTTAAAATGTTAGAAACCCTGGCATTTTGAAATGGCAGCACAGAATATTAGAATCACAGCAGTGAATGAAGGACTTTCATGATAAGAAAAGCCTCCCTCACACTGGAATCCTATCTGAGCCATTTACAAAGTGCATAAAATAATAGTTTAACAGCAGCTAGGACTGATAAGCACTATGTGCCAGGTACACTTCTCAGTGCTTTCGTCTATGATCTCATTGGAACCTCGTAACAATTAGAGAGGTCCAGTCACTTGTGCAGATGCATTTGATTAGTACGCAGTATAGCTAGGATTCATGCCCAGCATTCCTGCCTTCTAACCATCACATGAGTAAGAGCTTTTAAAATTCCCGATACCCAGGTCACACCCCGTACCAATTAAATCAGAATGTCTGGGAGCAGGATGCAAGCACTAATAGTCTTTAAAGATCCCAGGTGGTTCCAGTGTGCAGCAAAATTTGGGAACAACTGCACATATTATACTACCTCACCTTGTCCCCACCGTGACTCTGTTAGATGGGTAGGATTTTTACTCCTAGTTTACAGGTAGACAAACTGAGACACAGCAAGTGACTTGTCTGTGTATGTGATGGAGCTTGGATTGGAATTGCCCTCTGTTCCTGAGGACTACTTACTTGCGAAGTTACCTCTGCCCCTCCCCCACCGGCTCTCACCTGTTGCTGCGTAGCAAGGGCTGGCATGCCCGGACTGGAAAGCCCAAGCTTGTCCCTGCTTTTCCTGCCGCTCCCTCCCCTCTCCAGGCCCTGACACATGCCGGACAGGAGGGCCAGGTGCAAATTCCCTCTCCAGCCTCCCTTGATGCACCCACCTGTCTACACCTGTTGCAGATGCTGTTGCCAAACGCCGCTACTTGATGCCGCTGCCGCCCAACCCGCTGCGCCTGCGCTTTGTGCGCCCCAGAGCGCCTGGGGCATTTCAGTCCCAGGCTGAGCTCCAGGCCTACACCCCCAGGGAGGAGGCGTGGCGTGGAGCGGTGTGCTGCCAGGCGGCATGCTGGGACGTGTAGTCTGAAGCCCTAGAGCTGAGCCGTACACAACTTTCTGGGAGGTAGCCCTGTACTGATCTGGAGCACAGGTAAGAGGCCACACCTGCAATTTTATTTTGCCAAGAACATTTATTCACTCCTTCATCATGAAATAATTTTTCTTAAGAATCTTGAACTCGTTTTCTAGAAAAAATTAAAAATGCAAAGAGAGCCAGATTCCTAGTTTTGCCATATCTTTTCACTACTCAGGTTGTGTCAGGCACTGCACTGAGTGCTAGTGGAGGGCACAAAGGAGCATCCAGCAAGGCTCTCCCTTCTTCCCCAGCTTGCAGTCTGGTCGGGGAGGCTAAATGTAAACATGATTAGAACACAGGGTGTCATTTAACAATAGGAGAGAAGAGTCTGACTTTGTCCAAGAGGTTCAGGAAAGCCTCCCAAAAGGGCTGAAAGGGGTCTTGAAGGACAAATAGGTGTTTCCCAGGGAAAACCTATGAGACTTTCATGAGCACTGATTAGGAAGTTCAAAATAATGCCCAGTATTTCAGTGTGTTTGGAAAGTAGAGTGCAAGGCTGGTGAGGGCATGGGGAGTGGCAGGTGATGAAGCTGCAGGGATTGCAAGGATATAAAATGTAGGCCTTGAATGACAGGCTCAAGAGCTTGGGCATTATGACAGTGACTGGAACTTGGAGTGGGGGTTTCAAGATGAGGAAGTAGGTGGTCTGATTTATGGTTGGAAGGCCCCTCTAGGGTATAGTGGCAAATGGATTGGAGGGGCCCAACGGAGAAAGACCATTTCTGTATCTACCACTTCAGTCTGCCCGGCCAGGATCATGTTGAATCACACAAACTCCCACCCAGGAGCAGACCCAGGATGTCATTCCGAGAAAAGGCCCTGTGGCCTCCTGGTCCCAACCCCTGTTTGAGATGGGCGCCCACCCTGCCCCGAGCCCTTCCTCCAGTACCAGAGACCCCTTCCTTACCGGGGCTACAGGGCTCGTGGTTCCTGGGCGGCCACGGCAGCATTTCCCAGAGAGCAGGGGAGCAGTTCCCTGAGCGCCTTAGAGATAAAGGGATCAGGAGGGTGCTACCAAGTCGGAACGGGAAGGGGGGCCACACAGCTGGTAGAGAAAGGTGCCCTCTCTTTCCAGTCATTCTCCAAGCGTCCTTACTAATGTCTGTCTCTGACTTTCGGTTCACTGGACAACCGGTCATCCGTGATTCGGAGGTGGTCTTGGCCTAGCCTCGCTAAGATTCCCGGGGCGGGGCGGCGGGCGGGCCAGTCCACCTCCCTCGGTCGGGGCGGGGCTAAAGCCGATCTCTCCCACAGGTGCGGGCTGTACCAGGCGGCGCCTGGCTCTTTAAGCTTACCCCCTCGCTCCTGGGTTTCTGTTATCCTGACCTTGAGCCTCCTAGGCCTTAGCAGTACGCGCCTTACGGAGGATTCGACGTGGCCAATCCTATTAGCCACTGAGCTCATCCCCTCCGTGCTGCCCCAGGAACCAGCTTTACCAAAGCACGCTCTTTCCAACCCTGTGCCTTTTTGTCCTTGGAACGTCCCTCCTTGCTCCTGACTAAATTTTACACCCCACTGTGCAAAGACCGGAGGGAATGAGGGTAGACAGACCGTAAAGAGGACAGAAGAAGCGAAGGAGGGAGCGAGAGAGAGAAGGTCGGAGCTGGCTGGCTTCAGGGAATCTGAACCTGGATCCTGCCCCTCTCCTCTAGTTATCCCTGCCCCGCTCCGCGAAGGGCTGCTTGGTGTTCTCCAAAGAGGGGTGGGGTAGGGCAACAGTACAGACAGCTCCTAGATTACGTTCTCTGGATTTAGCAACTAGACAAGAAAGATTCCCCAGCAGCAGTATGGAATTCTGGGTGACAACTCCCCACCATCCTCCCACAGAGGGGGCGCTTTGACAAGAAAAGGGAAAGGATGTTTGGCAAACTAAAACCATGGATACTGCTATGGAATCTACATGCAACCCCAAACCTGACATGTGCCTGTGAAGTGTTGGTCAATGACCCTCTTTGAGAAGCTGATAAAGAGTGTAGAGGCTGACCAGGAAGAAATGCACACATATGTCCGTTACATTTTGCATATAATTCCTGGGAATTCATAGACTCTCCTACCCACTCCCACTTCCCAAGCCATGATAATTATTGATCCAATTGTTTTTAATTGCCAGAGCTGTGTAGACCTGTGGAAAGTGTGGATAGACAAGTGAAAGTCCCTGAGAGCATAGCAGGAATACCAGCTTCTGCAGTCCTGACTTTGGAGGCTGTTTAATGAACTAAAATGTATTGAGACCAGCAAGTAACTTTCACATTTCTCTTGTAACCATGGTATATAGAACTATTGGCAGAGAGGAAAGTATTTATTATTTCAAATGTCTCTGGTGGATGAATAGCTCTTGAATAATATATTGTTTAGTGAAGAGTGGACTGGCTCATCAAATTAGAATTTACTAGTAATATTTTCTAGAGAGTATAATATAGTGAGAATAATTTATATAATCTCTATTTTAATATTCTGAAATTTATGTTAAGGTGGACTTTGAGCAAAAGTAAAATCACCTAATGTAAAAGTTTTTGATGATAATTTTAGTGAGATATAATTTAAATACCATAAAATTCAGTGTTCTAATATACTCAGAGTTGTACAACATTAAGCACTGTCTGATATCAGGACATTCTCATTATGCCAAAAAGAA
This sequence comes from Manis javanica, assembly GCF_040802235.1. Taxonomy (NCBI): domain Eukaryota; kingdom Metazoa; phylum Chordata; class Mammalia; order Pholidota; family Manidae; genus Manis; species Manis javanica. The sequence goes on from NC_133166.1 coordinate 21,340,087, forward strand.
ACTCTGTGCCCTTTAGCAGCCACTCTCAACCCCCTTTCCTCCCAGCCCCTGGCAACCACTATCTACTTTATCTGTATGGATTTGCCTATCTGGACATTGCATGTGAATAGAATTATGCAATATGTGACCCTTTGTAACTGGCTTTGTTCATTTTACAGTGTTTTCAAGGTTCATCCATGTTGTAGCACGTATCAATCCTTCCTTTTTATTTATGAATAATATTCCATTGTATGGGTATACCATATATACCATATTTTATTTATTCATTCATCAGTTGGACATTCGGGTGGTTTCCACTTTGCCATTATAAATAATGTTGCAGTGAACCTTTGTGTATAAGTTTTTGTGTGGACATCTGTTTAATTTCTCTTGGGTGTGATGTGATGTTGCTGGATCATATGGTAAGTCTATGTTAAATATTTTGAGGAACTCTCAAACTATTTTCCAAAGTGGTTGCACTGTTTTACAATACCACCAGCAACCTATGAGAGTTCCAATTTTTCCACAGCCTCACCACCCCTTGTTACCATCTGCCTTTTTGATTAGACCCATTCTAGCTGGTGAAAAGTGTTATATTATGGTTTTGATTTGCATTTCTCTGCTGACCAGTGATGTTGGGCATTTTTTCCTATGCTTATTAGCCTTTGTATATCTTCTTTGGAGAAACGTTTATTCTAATCTTTTGCCCATTTTTAAATTGGATTATTTGTTTTTTATTATTGAATTGTTAAAAAGGTTTTTAAACCAAAAAAAATGTAGATAATTAAAAAACAGTTTTAAAGAAAAAAATTAATCAAATGTTATAAGGTCCTTGCAGTATTTCAGTAGTTTGAGGAGAAGGGTTATGTGATGGCTCAATAACCCAGAAGGTAACATACTTGCTTTCCTGGACGGAGTATTCAGATGAAAACCCAGTCCATGAGAGAAGATAAGGCAGATAACAACCTCTTGGTAGAAAGCCATCTCAGGGGCATTCATCCAGGTGTCCTGGAGAAGAGGTGAGGGAGTTAGCTTGGTGTGTCAGCTTGGCTAGGCTGTAGTGCCCAGTTATTCAGTCAAATGCTAATCTAGGTGTTTCTGTAGATTTTGTAAGTGTGGTTAACGTCTGCAATCAGTTTACTTTCAGGAAAGGAGATTATCCTTGATAATCATCCCATTAGTTGAAGGGCCTTAAGAACAAAACTGAAATTTCCTTGAGGAAGAATACTGTATGGTCTGTGGACTGTAGTCTCAGCCCTGCCTGAGAGCTTCTGGCCTGCTTAACCTGACCTACAGATTTTAGACTTTTCAGCCCTCACAATCACATAAGCCAGTTCCTTGAGACAAATCTCTTTATATGTGTGTATGTATAGCCTACTGGTTCTGTTTCTCTGGAGAACCCTGACTAATACAGGGAGGAAGATGTCATTTTGCCATGAGCTTCCCATTTGAATCTATTGAAAACACCAGATTTGGAAATGTAGGAGGAAAGCCTGGCAGCCAAGAAGAGGGTCTGAGGGGAGGGGCACTGAGACCCTCTTATCTTAGAAAAATAGCACCCCATGTCCAGAGATGAGGGGCATGAAAGTGTTCCCTGAAAAAATGCTCCATCTAGATGATCAGTTGCCTGAGGGTCTACTTCTAGAAGCTCAAGTTTAATCACTGTTTCATGTCTGCAATCTCTTGTTTTGAGATGAAGAGGTTTCTTTTGTCTCCGGTGCACTTGCCCAGTGATCATGACCTTTTAGTTCAAGGGAAATACTTTGGTTTTAAGAACAAATGATGCTTTCTAGGTTTTCTTCCAGGTCTTTGCTTGCTCTCCTAAGGTTTTCAGCTCTTTGCAGGCTCATCTTGTCATTTGCTTCAGAACTTTCCTCCTCTTGCTCCAAGTAATGATTTTCCTGGACAGATAACTTCTCAAGAGACTCTGTTTCTTTTTTGTGACAAAGTTCACTCACTTCACTTTCTCTCCCTTGACAATTTTGATCTGTACTTTTTCCGTTGAGGTTTGCTCAGCCTGAAAATTTTTTTTATTAAGGTATTATTGATATACACTCTTATAAAGGTTTCACATGAAAAAACAATGTGGTCTCTATATTCACCCATATTATCATGTCCTCCCCATACCCCATTGCAGTCACTGTCTGTCCATCAGTGTAGTAAGATGCCACAGACTCACTATTTGCCTTCTCTGTGCTACACTGTCTTCCCCATGATCCCCCCCCACGCCATGTGTGGCAATCATAATACCCCTCAGTCCCTTTCTCCTTCCCTCCCCACCTGCCCTCCCCCACCCCTCCCCTTTGGTAACTGCTAGTCCCTTCTTGGAGTCTGTGAGTCTGTTATTGTTTTGTTCCTTCAGTTTTGCTTCGTCGTTATACTCCACAAATGAGGAAAATCATTTGGCACTTGTCTTTCTCTGCCTGGCTTATTGCACTGAGCATAATATCCTCCAGTTCCATCCATGTTGTTGCAAATGGTAGGATTTGTTTCTTTCTTATGGCTGAATAGCATGCCATTGTGTTTATGTACCACATCTTCTTTATCCATTCATCTACTGATGGACACTTAGGTTGCTTCCATATCTTGGCTATTGTAAATAGTGCTGCAGTAAACATAGGGGTGCATGTGTCTTTTTGAATCTGAGAACTTGTATTCTTTGGGTAAATTGTTAAGAGTGGAATTTCCGGGTCAAATGGTATTTCTATTTTTAGTTTTTTGAGGAACCTCCATATTGCTTTCCATACTGGTTGAACTAGCTTACATTCCTCCCACCAGCAATGTAGGAGGGTTCCCCTTTCTCCGCATCCTCGCCAGCATTTGTTGTTCTTAGTCTTTTTGATACTGGCCATCCTAACTTGTGTGAGGTGATAATCTCATTGTGGTTTTAATTTGCATTTCCCTGATAATTAGTGATGTGGAGCATCTTTTCATGTGTCTCTTGGCATCTGAATTTCTTCTTTGGAGAATTGTTTGTTCATATCCTCCGCCCATTTTTTAATCAGGTTATTTGCTTTTTAGTTGTTGAGGTGTGTGTGTTCCTTATATATTTTGGTTGTTAACCCCTTGTTGGATATGTCGTTTACAAATATATTCTCCCATACTGTAGGATGCCTCCCTGCCCTGTTGATGGCATCCCTTGCTGCACAGAAGCCCTCTAGTTCGATGTAGTCCCATGTGTTCATTTCTGCTTTTGTTTCCCTTGCTTGAGGAGATGCGTTCAGGAAAAAGTTGCTTATGTTTATATCCAGGAGATTTTTGCCTATGTTATCTTCCAAGAGTTCCATGGTTTCATGACTTACATTTAGGTCTTTGATCCATTTTGAGTTGTGTATGACAGTTTCCTTCTTTTGCATGTAGCCGTCCAGTTTTGTGAACACCAGTTGTTGAAGAGGCGGTCATCTCCCCATTGTATGTCCATGGTCTCCCTGTTGTATATTAATTGACCATATATGTTTGGGTTTATATCTGGGCTCTCTAGTCTGTTCCATTGGTGTATGCATCTGTTCTTGTGCCAGTACCAAATTGTCTTGATTATTGTGGCTTTGTAGTAGAGCCTGAAGTCAGGGAGCACAATCCCCCCAGCTTTACCACTTCAGCTATTCGGGATCCCAGCCTGAAGATTTTTTAAATGATCTGTTACATCAGCTTCTCTCTTTCCTTCTTTACAAAGCTGATGTCGAATTGAATTTTCTCTCCAGATTGGATGTTAAAAGGCACACTCAACTTTTCAACATCGGTCAGTTTCCTCCCAGCTCCTCTTGTCTGGTTCTTGTCTGGTGGGTCATAGATACTTTCTCCACCTCCTGAGTCCAAGGTGGTCCTCACTTTCTCTTCTCCATTGGAAGCCACGGGTCTTTCCTCTTCAGCCAGTGTTCCTCCAGAGACCAGACCTGACTCTTCACATGCGCCCTGGGGTTCTGTATGAGGGTCCAGAGTCTTTTGTTGCCTGTGTGATTCGAAGTTTGTTTTTGCTTTTTCTACTTGTGTTTTTATGGATTTGGTTTCTGCTTCTAGAGACAGGATCTTTCTCATGTTATAAGAGGCTAGTTATCTTGATCTGAATACTGAAATTTTCCTTTCCCTAGCTGGTTTGCTATTAAGCATAAGATGGACCAAATCACAGAGTTGGACATGTCCAGGGCATCGGGCACTTCAGGCACTTCTTTCATCACAAGGTGAGACTGATAAGAGCTTTCATTTTACTTGAACTAGTCCTGCTAGGTTAGTGGTGTGTTTCTTGACTCTTAGTACAGAAAATAATTTTTTTTCACTGACTGAAGAAATTCTGCCTAAAACCAAGAGAACTGTTAACACATATGCTGCCATGGAACAGATAACTATCTCCCACTGAGGCCTGGGAGAGTGAGACTTGGTCTCACACTGTCAGGCACTTCTGCATAGAACTCTGAAGAGTCTTCCAAGTTTGCCAGCATGCAGATTCATGGCAGGATGAAGCCCCCACCAGGACACTCAGGCTACGAAGTGCTCCTCTGCTGTTGCCAAGACCCACTGGCCCACAGCATGTTATGGAGAACACTGCAAGGTTCTGCCCAGAACCAAGCCTGCATCTGGCAACTGGGCTGATCATGAGTGAGAGAGTCAAGAGGGCACAGGACTGATACAACAGCCCTGCGTCAGGTAGCCTGATACAGCCTACCTAGTCCAGGGCTCCCTTTGTTTTCTCCTTAGACCTCTCCTTCCATGGCCTGGAAGCCCATCCTATTCTCTGTGCATGCTATTCCCTCTGCCTCATCATCCCTGTGTTCCCAGTGTCCAGAGCAGGGCCTGGCACAGAATAGGTGCTCAGTGCTCTATGTGTGTTCATGGAGAGAATGAATGACTCAGTGAGCAGATGAAGGAGGGACAAAACCTTCATTTGCCATCTCTGCAGTTTCACACTTAACTCTCACTCTGTTGCCTTAGCAGATAGTTCCCTTAAGAGAGCTTAAAACCCCTTTCAGAACTCCATGCAGGTTGGTGGAGAGAAGGGGAGGCAGGCGCAGCTCTTCCCCAGGCTCCTCGTTCCCCCTGCCCCTCCCACCCCTGCCACCCTGCTCAGAGACCTTACACAAATTACCTAATTTCTCTGTCTTTTCATCTGCGAGTGGGGTGGCCAGTGCCTGACTCATGTGATATTGTGAGGGTGAACACAAGCGGAGGCACAGAGCCTCACAGGCAAGGGGCTGTAAACATTTTAGTGAACTTCTTGATTCCATTATCCAAAGTATTAGCAACCCCTTCCATTAATCAATTATTCTGTTATTCCACCCAGGTTAGCAAGAGCATTAAGATAAGAAAATAACATAACTGCAATAAACTTAAGAAACAAAAGAGGTAAGACTCTTTTTACTGTTAAGATTGTATGCCTAGTAAACATATGAGACTCTAGTAAATACTACTAGAATGAATAAGAGAGTTGGGCAAGGCGACTGTATATAAGATAAATCTAAAAGCAAAATGTTGTTTTTTTTTAAGAAAACTTTATATTGAAGTACAAAAAGTCACTGAAACTGTTAACTCCACTGTCCTCCACTCCCTCCTCTGGAACCTTAGACCCCCTAGGCCTCTTTGGGTCAGCAATTCTTCAATGCCTTTACTCATTTCTTCTTCAGGGTGGGGAGAACAGAGGCAAAGAGGGAACCATTTTATCTGGCTTTTCTAGTTGTTCTCAGCAGAATCACTCAAAGCTAAAAGCCGCTCTATAATTTGGAAGCAAAAACATCTATTTTTTTCCTACTTTTAGAGTGAATACCTACAAACAAAATGGGGTGAGGGGAACATATTCATAGCAACCAAAACTATGAAATACTCCAGAGTACATTTAACAAGAAAAGCATAGAGCCTGTAAAGAAAAAACTATGAAATCTTATTAAAAGATATAAAACAAGATTTGAATGAATGAAAAGATATGCCATGTTCTTGGATAGAAAGATATAAATTCACAGAAGTGTCAATTCTCCAAAATTACTGTATACGTTTAATTTAATTCCAGCTTAAATACTATCAAATTTCTTTCTTCTTCCCAACTCCTCCACCTTCTTCTTTTTAGGAATTGACAAATAAACTATAAAAAATAAGAACATAGGAGTAGATTTGCTCTCCAGAAATCAGGATTGACTAGAAAGCCAGTATGGTCAGAGCAATCTGTGTCAGAAACTGATAGTTTACCTCCAATATTCATTCATTTCCACTTCCTCAGTAGAACCCTAAAGTTACATCTGGGTACGTACCTACTTGGAATAAAGACCACTTCTCCCAGCCTATCTTCCAGCTTTGTATGGCCATGTGAGTAAGTTCTGGCAAATGAGATACAGGCAGAAGTACCCTGAGCAACTTCAGGAAATGTCCTTAGAGGAAGGGACATATCTTTCTTTGTCTCTTTTATCTTCCATTGGTTGAAAGGCAACCATATAGCTGGAGCTTGAGCAGTCATCTTGGACCATAAGAGAAAAACCATGTGTTAAGGAGGGTAGAACAAGAGAGAAGGAGCCTGGGTCCCTGAAACTTGGAGAGTCAAACAAACTCTACATTACTTATCCCAGGACTTCATTTATATATGAGAGAAATAAACACTTATTTAGCTTACACCACTATACCTTAATTTTTCTGTCATTCACAGGTAAACCTAATTCTAATGAATGTTGACTTTGGAGCCTGGAAGATGAAGACAGGAACAAACATACTGAGCAGGATGGATGCCCTCAAAGAGTTTTTGACAAAGATGTTTTATGATGTGATCTCTATTTTTAAAAAGCTTACTGTACTTTCTGGGTAGGGAATGGCTTCAAGTGGGATGAGAGTGGAAGCAGGGAGACTAGTTAGGACAGCATGACAGGTGGGAGATGGAAGTGACTTGGAAGGGGGAGGTGGCAATAGAGATGGTGAGAAGTGGTTGGATTTTAGAGATTTTATGAACTTGCTAATGGCCTGGGTGCAGATATTAAGGGAAAGGGAAGGGAGAATTTAGGAAAGACTCTCAAGTTTTTAGCTTGAAGTAGAGGCATTTGCATATATATGAACTTACATGTGTGTGTATACATATATATATATATTTATATATTTGTTTAAATATATACAAAATATTTCTAGAAGGCTATATAAGAATTTCCATGGGAGGTACGGCACATTGCAAAAGATGGCCACAAATTCCTGCCAATCCCTGTATGCATGGCCTTTTGCAATGTGACTTTCTTGCTTCTCCCATCAAGAGGTGGAGTCTGTTTTTCCCCACTCTGAAAGCTGTCTGTCCAGGTAACTTGCTTTGATTACTGGAATGCAACTGAAGTGGTGTCAGAGCTTTGGGCCTAGGCCTTAGGAAACCTTGCAGCTTCCATCCTTTCCCTCCTGCCACCTTGAGATCAACATGTGAAGAAGATTCCTTAAGGATGAGAGACCACAGTGAGAGAGGGACCCAGAAGACAGGCAACCTGAACAACCACAAATGTGAGTCAGGCCATCTTAGACCTTATAGCCCCAGGCCATCTGCCGAAGGTCTGAAGCAGCATAATTCACACCACAAGAGCCCAGCCGAAGCACTGCCCAGCAGAATTACTCACCCGCAGAATTGAGAGCAAATAAAATAGCTGTTGCTTTAGACCACTAAGTTTTGGGGTGATTTATTGCACAGTAATAGATAGCTGTTACAGGAGGGAACTGAGTGGCTGAGGAACAGCAATAGGAGATAGATTTTCATTCACCCTTTTCTATCATTTGAACTTTGAACCTTGTGAACATATTACCCATTAATTCTCAAAAACTTTCAGGCCACATTCAGTGCACAAGTCTCTTATTTTGAACACAAAGAGGACGGCTTTCAATTGACCCGTCATTACCACTGATTTTTGATAAACTTTCTCAAAGCATAACAAACCTACAGAAAAGTACACAAATCATAATAATACAGCTTGATGAACTTTCACAAAGTGAACATAACCAGTGTTATGTGTAACTAGCATCCGAATCAAGAAACAACACCAGTCTCCTTCATGCTAGTTGCTACCCACAAGGAATGTGTTTGTTTATTTATATTTATATATCCCAGGTGATCCTTGAACAACACAGATTTGAACTGTGCAGGTCCACTTATACATGGGTTTTTTTCAGTAAGTACAGTACAGAATTGTAAATGTATTTTCCTTACGATTTTTCTCAAAAGCATTTTCTTCTCTGGCCTTACTTTATTATAAGAATACAGTATATAATACACATAACATACAAAATATCTGTTGATTGACTATGTTATTGGTAAGGCTCACAGTCAACTGTAGGCTATTAGTAGTTAAGTTTTGGGGGAGTTAGACGTTAGACTCAGATTTTCCACTGCGTGAGGGGTGTGTGCCCCAACTCTTGCCTTGTTCAAGAGTCAACAGAGTAATGTAAATATGTATTTACAAATACATACATGTAGTTTTTTATTTACATATATTGTATTTATTTGGAGAAAAGTGGCTTCATTTCCTCCCTACTAAATACTTCTGAACAAGTATTTAATAATGTCATTTTACAGGCATATCAAGTTATTTGCCTTCACCAGTGCACCCATACATCTCCCTCTGGCCCTTCTGCTTTAGCCAGGTAAAGACATCTTGAGCTGTTCTGTCTGAAGCCAACCCCTCTTCCAACGCAGTTGGGAAACTGTTACTGCCCTCTTATGACCTTATTGGTTGCCGCACCCAAGCTGGACTTCCAGGTCAGTACAGGACTTTCCAATGCTTTAGCCAAGATGAACTAGATAGACTCACCCCTGTTCTGGGCTGGCATTTTAGAGCAGCCCTTGTAGCTGAGGTGATCTGACAGCCCCCAGCTTGGGTAGCACCTGTAAGGTTACCCCTGTGGCTGGTAGATGATTTCCACCAGCCTGTTCTTCGTTGGGGGGAGAAGAGTTAAAAAGGGGAGTGAGAGGGCAGCTGAAGCCTTCTCCTGTCTCCTGAAGAACAACCGGATGAGAGAGACCTTGACATTCTCAGCGGGTGGCCTTGACATTCTCAGAACACAGTATTTGCAAGGACCCTGGGCTTACCCACGTGGCTGAAGTCCCGAAAGCCCGCTTCCCTGGAGCATCTCACATCTCTCAGGTCCTGTGGGAGAAGGTGTGTGTGTGAAGCTCTGGTAAAAACCAGGGGCATGCCATGGATACCCTGGAATTAGCAGGCTTCGACTCGCCCACACGAGCAGACACAGAGAGGGTGACGAGCAAACACATCCTGAGCATGATGGAAAGCTGTGGGGCGTTTTCAACAAAGAAATGACATGATGTGATTTGTTTTTAAAAGCTCACTCTTTTGGGAGGTGGAAGGAACTGGTGATTTCCTGAGATGAGACCTGGCAGATGAAGGGCCTTGGAAAGTGGACCCACTGGGAAGGTCTCCATGAGTAGATGGCCCGCTGGGCTGCAGGCCTTGTCCCACCTCTCATACATGGCTTTACTCTGCATGCAGCTTGGGGACAGAGCCAGGTGCAATCAGTAAATATTGACATTAATCAATCGTGGTTTATGTCTACCTACTGTCCCCATCTCATGGCTTCCTCTTTGCAGAACACCGCCATGTCAAGTGGTTATGGGACGCACACCACACCCCTCTCAGCATTGCACATATAAAACAGGATATAACTGGCAGAGACATACAAGCAGAGAAGTAGGGCCCAGCCAGTCCTGAAAGTTTCATTACCCCACTGCACTGTTGCCAGAGTCCAAGTAGAAAGGTGTCTGTTCCAGTAATGCCGAAACAGAAAACGAACATATTTTGCTGACACAAATGATTTTAGAAAGGAGCTGTTACATAGAAAGAGTATGACTAGGGAACAGCTTTGTAACTGTCACATTGGGAGCTCCCCTATTGAGGAAGTAGCCTACTTAAGAAGGGGGAGCCCCTAGAACCCAGAGACTGATACCACTGGGATAATTCAGACATGCTGAGCTCTTGGGGTGGTAAAATGAGCCTCTAAGGCCATCCAGATATATCTCCCCTCACTGAAAAAAATTCCATGTCAATTAGAATATTTTGGGCTGTAATTGAGTCTTCCTAAACAAAAGTGACTTAAACCATAGACATTTCATAATCTCACTTAACAGGAAGTCAGCAGAACCATCCCTGAATTGGCTTAGTGGCTCAACCTGTCACCTAGGACCTTGCCATCCCTCCCCTCAGCCACCCTCCTTGGCAACATCTTCCCTCAAAGCTGCAAGAATGGCTGCTGCAGATCCAACTATCACATGATTACCCAACAGCATCGAAAATCTTCCCCCTTTGTCTCTCTTCTTTTTTCTTTTTTATCAATGAGGGAAATCTTTCTTAAAATTCTGCTCCCACCTCCTACCAGGAAACTTCCTTTTTCACCTCACTGATCGGAACTGGGTCATAGAGGCCTCACTGAACCAACAGCAGGGGATGGGGACTTGGACCAGTCATGATTCATCCCATCAACAGGGAAGAAAGAGAATGCCTGTTGGGGAGTTTCCACCTGTGTCAGCCAGTACATTGTTCTTTTCTCTGATTATGAAAGTCATATATGTTCATTGTAGAAAATTTGGGAAATCCAGGGAATGATGAAGAAGAAAATAAAATCTCCTAATAGTCTACCATCCAGATGCAACCACTGTCTTATCAGTTTTGCACTGGCTTTATCCGTCTCTGCACTCCACTCCTCCCAGCCCCCTCCATCCTCATTTTGCACCGGCCTTTTTGGTCTGCCCACCTGCTCTTAAACTACCTCCCTTTTAGCGCATAGAATTCGTTGAGGCCATGGGCCCAAACTCCTCCTTCACTCTCTTATTTTTAACTGTGAAAAAAATTATACATGACAGTGTATGTATAATGGGGATGTGTATCCTTTAAAGAATAGTGATGTGGTGAACATTTGTGAAGCTACCAGTTGGCTTGGAAAAGAAAGATTTCACTCACCAATACTTTGAAGCCCTGATTACATTCTCTCCTTTCCCTTCTTGAATTTGCTTTTGTTTACTGTATTAATCAGTTGTTGCCATGAAAAAATACCACATATTGCCACAAAAAAATACCACATATTGCTTTAAACTCAACATTTAGCTCACTGTCATGGTCCACAGGTTAACCTGCTTTGCACTAATAAAAGCTGGGCTTGGTGGGGTGGCTCTCCTTCAGGTTGTGGGTTAGCTGGGTGTGGCTCCAGGCCACAGGGTGATCCAGGGCTGTTCCACATATCTCTCATCCTACTTAGATCGGAGTCTCCGTGGGGCATAGTCTCCTAGCAGCTCATTGAAGTGTGAGAGCTACATCAGACAGCAGCACAAGCACATTCACAGCACCACTCATGTCATGGTTACTAACATCCCACTGCCCAGAGCAATCACATGGCCAAGTCCAACTTCAGTCGGGCAGGGAAGTCCACTCCCTTCGCAGTGAAGGGAGGCACAGTGAATATTTGCTAGCCCATAATGCAGACTGCCACGAACAGGCCATTGGTTTTCTTCATGGTTTTACCAAAAATTCCTCATGATGTGGATCTGTCCTCATGACATGGCAGCTGGCTTCTTCTAGAGCAAGTGATCTAAGAGAGAACAATGCAGAAGCCATAGTGCTTTTTATTACCTCATCTCAGAAGCCTGAGACATCTGTGTCTGGGGTATGACTACTAGGAGGTGAGAGCCATCTTGGAGGCTGGCTAACATAACCTGCCTTCCTGACCCCAATGATTTATATCTATCCTGCATGCACAATACGCTTGCCTTCTCCTAGGACCATCAAAAGTCTCATGCCATTACAGCATCAATTGGAAATCCAGATTTTTGTCATTTTTGTCAAGTTCAGATGCAAATGAGTCTCCTTTAGAGGCGTTCCTTCAGTATTCTCATCAAGTACAGTTCTGCTTTGTCTAAACACCTAAATGAGAGACAAATTATCTGCTCTTTTCTTACCCACCTTATAATAGTGGGCTGAGGATACCTGCTATGGACCCACCCATTCAAAAAGGTAGGAAAAAGGAGGCACACAGGAGGCACTGGTCCATAGCAATTCTGAAATCAAGCAGTACACATTGATGCTGAAATTAAGCAGTTCCATGTTTTGGAGCTGATTTGGGGCTACTTCTCTGTGGGTCTTGTTCCACCCTCTGAGTCATCCTTCATTTTTTATGAAAGGTAGCCATGTGTGCAGCTGAGTAGTTTCTTCAACCTATTTCTTTTTTGTACAAGTTTAGGAGTCTAAAGCCTTCTTTTTACCTTACCTTATCTCTGTCCCTTTCAAATGTAAGCATTTAAGGTTGTTTAACATGGTTTAAACAAACGTCTTGTAAGGAAAAACAGAATCTGCATTCAGGGAACTTCTAGGAGTTCAGAATGTCCAAAACATTTGGTGCTCCCTAGGTTTCTGTTTGCACAAGGTCTAAACATATACTCACAGTTATTGTCTAGTATGTATCAGCCCTCACATACAGCTGTGAGAACCTCCAGGGCAGGGCCTATTTCTCAAGAAGAAATAGACAAATCTATATAATGGTGGGAGATTTTAACACTCAGTAATCAATAGAATATGCAAATAAAAAATCAATAAGGACAAAGAAGATTTGTTGTTTAAAAAATTTGGCCTAATTGACATATATATATAGAACACTGGATCTAATAACTATAAGAATACAAAGGGAGTGGGATGATGAGCGAAATTGGTGAAGGGGACAAAGAAGTACAAACTTCCAATTATAAAATAAGTCATAGGTATGGTAAGTACAGCATATAGTCGGTAATTTTGTAAGTCTTTGTCTGTTGAGAGATGGTAACTACACTTATCATGATCAGCATTTCATGATGTATGTAATTATCAAATCACTAAGTTGTACACCTGAAACCATTATCTTACATGAAACAAAAAACAAAAAAAACTATATAGAGTATGTTCATATTGTATGTAATTGCAATAGATACACTTAATAAACATATATATACATGTTAGATATGCACATTTATAATGTATATAATTGTCAAATTATTAAGTCATACACCTGAAACCAATATAATATTGTAAAAAACAAAAAACAAAAAACTATAGAATATATATTCTTTCCAAGTACATGTAATATATTTATTGATATGCTGGGCCATAATGTAAGTCTAACTGAATTTCAAGGAGCTGAAATTATATAGAGTATGCTCAATGACCACAGTTGAATTATTGTAGTAATCAAAATCAAAAAGAAAACTGGAAAATCCCAAAATGTTTGGAAATTGAACAGCACACTGCTAAATAATCCATGGGTCAAATAAAAAACTAAAATAGAAATTAGAAAATATTTGAATCCAATGATAATGAAAAAACATTATGTCAAAACTTCTGGAATAAAACTTCTAACCCATGCTTAGAGTGGAATTTATGGCTTTCAATGCATATATTGGAAAGAAAACAATGGCTGAAAATCATTTATCTAAATATTCTCCTCAAATAGTTAAGAAAACATTCAGAAATTAAATTCAAATAAAGTAGAAGGGAAAAAATAATGAAGATGACAGAAGATGGTATAAAATCAAAAACAAAGATATGAAAGATTGAATCAAAAATTAACTAATAAGATTACTAAAATTGATAAACTTCCTGCAAGACTGATGAAGGAAAAATAGAGAAGACACAACCATCACAGCCAAAATGAAGAGAGTGCCATCAGTACAGATTCAACATTCATCAGGAAGATAATGAGAGGATATTATGAAAAACTGTATTTCAAGAAACTTGACAATTCAGATGAAATAGACAAATTCCTAGAAAAAGCACAGCATACTAAAATTGACACAAGAATAGGAAAACTAAGTAGTCTTATTTCTATTAAATAAATTGAATTTTTTACTTTAAAAAATCTTCCCTCAAAGAAAATTCCAGGTCTAAATGGTTACAGAGAACAGAAAAAATGGAAATACTTTTCAACTAGTTTTATGTGATCATCATTACCTTGTTACAAAAACCTAATAAGGACATTATAAGGAAGGAAAATTACAGGTCAAACAAAGATGCAAAAATTCTAAACAAAATATCAGCAAACCAAATCCTCAGATCTATAAACAGGACAGAACCACAAGCAAGTTGTGTTTTATTCCAGGAATATAAGGTTGGTTTAACATTTGAAATTAATATAATTCACCATGGGAACAAAATAAAGTTTTAAAAATCATAGGATCATCTCAAGAGATATAGAAAAAGCATTTAATAAAAATCACCACCCATTTATGACAAAAGCCTTTTCAAACCATGAGTAGAAGGGAACTTCCTTTCACCAATAAAGGGCATGCACAAAAACCTACACCAAACCTCATGCTTTCCACTGGAGATGGGAATAAGATTATGGTGTACACTCTCAACCACTTCTGTTCAACCTCATACTGATAGTTTTCCCCAATGAAATAACAAGAAAAAATGTAGGATTAGAAAGGAAGAACAAAAACATCTGAAACTTATTTTATCATATTTGAGGGCAGGGTCCGGACCTGATTCCTCCCCCAGGGCCTGGCACAGAGCAGGTATTTAGTGAGTAAATACCAGGTGGTCAGATAACACAGTGGATGGACAAAGAGTGTTAAGCAGTGGGAACTCCAAGCGAAGGGTCTTCAGTGTATTGGCACTGACCACTACATAATCAACCGAAAACAAAACTTATAACAGGGAAATTGCGCACAGTGAAGTTTTTTTATTGATGAAAGAATCTGAGAAATCTTGATGAAATGCAGATCAGCAAAGGCCTGGTTGCTGCCTCCATTTTTATTTTCTCTTTAGAGCTTCAGCAGAGAGGTCAGGATATTTGGCCCCCTGTTTTGACCCTAAAGATATTTTTGTCTTGTGTTTATAAATACATATTTTTAGATGGAATTATATCATATTGATTACTTTTCACTGAGAAAATATTTCCCAGAACAAATGCCATTAGGTCAATGCAACCCCTTTGATTTTTCTACACAGCCTATTAATCCTATTTCCAACTTAGCCATTTTCACTTAAATTGAGCTATAATTATCTTCATCTGAGAAACACTTTTCTGTATACATTTTGTAATGATAATTCTGAGTTATCAATCAATTTTAAAAATCCATATCACAGTTTAATAATTACAGCTTCTGTCATTATAAGTTATCCTTTGTGGTCATTATTTCTACCTTCTATCAAGTTCATTTTTCCTGGGACAAATTGTAAAGAATATTTATTTGACTTTTCCATCAATTTTTAGTCAATAAGTAATTTCACTGTGTACAATTTACTGTTGTCATTTTTAGCTTTTCTGTTGAATATGTAGTGAGTATGAATCTTTACAAACTTAGAAGAGTAATGTATTTGTTCAAATAATTAAGTCCAACTCAGAACTTAGGTGTTGATAATTACTTGGGTTCCTTCCCTTGCAAAGGATCTGGTGGGGTCTTATGTTGAGAAAAATATTTGGGGAGTCCCCTCTCATACTTAGCGGATGCAAATATACTTCTGTCTTCCATATGCTGTCCCTCCTTCACCTCTAGAGACCAGGCCACACACATGCCCAAGCCTCAGACCTTCCTAGTTATGGGAGTCTCTTCTCTCACTATCTTCAAAGGTGTTGGCCTTTTTTCCTCCATCTGTCTCCAACATCATCTTTTCATGGCCTCCCAGGCTGTCTTGGGTGAGAAGCAGACTAATTTCTTTTCCTCTTAATTCATCCAGGTTAGGATTAGAATATTTCAAGAGAAGTTTAGGAGAAAACAAAATGCCTAGAAGAAAATGTGAGAGCTAGAAAGAATGGATTTGTTCTAGGAGAATTCTCATTTTCTGGGCAAAGAGTTTTGGCTGACAAAGGGTGATTGCCCATAATATATAAAGATTTTCTGTAATTAGAGAAAAAAAGACCAACCATTCTTAGGAGCACAGTGGGAGCTGACTAGTGGGTACACAGGTGGTTGTTATCCTAGTCTCAGAACTGTTCCATCTCTTGCCTTTCATGAGCAGGTCATAGGTACATGGGCAAAGCCTTGGCCTTGGTGGGTGCCCTCCCTTCCAGGTTGTTACCTCCTGGAGGTTTTCCTGCCTCAGTCCTGCTCTCTCTGCACTGTTTTGCTTTCCTGCTGTGTATTCTCTGAGAAGTGTGAAGACTACTTCATCCTAGGACAACTTCTCTTCTGCCTGACTTTGACCACCTTGCTCCATTCATCCCTGTCACCTTTCAAGGATCCCTTTCATCCTTGTCAGCCTTTCTGGAGCTTTCCTCCTTCATAAAAAACTACAAGAATACAGTTATAAGCAAATGAAACAAAATGCAAAACCATTGTTGCTGTACAGAGCTTTAGTGTTAAAGATAAATCTATGTTTAATTCTCATAACAACCCTGTGAAGTATGTTTGAAATTTTGCAGAAAGGTGAAATGACTCGCCCAAGGTTACACAGCTGCGCATGGTATGAGGAAGGAGGAAGAAGAAGATTGGGGTTCAATTCAGCAGGCTCCTCATTCACTGCCAGCTGTATCCCTCTACCTCTTCAACCCCATGCTCCATTACTATCACAGACACAAGCCCCCAGTCTTTGTCATCCCTTCCTACATTCTCTGTGCTTTTGTCTAACTACTTGAGAGGGAGATTCTTACCCTGGTGGCCTGAGAGTCCATGGAGTTCACAGAGAGAGCTCTGGGGGTGGAGGAAGGTCTGTGATCTTGGATGGAAAATTACATTTTTTCAAGGTAAAATTGATATATAATATTATATAGGTTTCAGGGGTACATTGTAATTTGACATCTATCCACTACAAAGCTATCATCTCTAAAAGTTAGTTACCTGACTTCCTTCACTCCCTTTCCCTCTGGTAGCCACCAATCTGTTTTCTGTGAGAACAATCTATGAGTTTGTTTTGCCTTTTTTAGATTCCACATATGAGTGAAATCATATGGCATTTGTCTTTCTCCACATAAAGTTACATTTTTATGTTCATTAATCTTTACAAAAATGTAGTATTTCCTTCTCTTTTGAATATAGGTAACAAACTGCAGTAGAATTAGCATTATCTGTGACTGACAACAGGAGTCACAGATGTTTACATATCACATTATAGTTGTTGTAGGTACCTTGAAATAGTGTTTGCATTCATCACAACTTTGTGGCAGTTATTAAACTATCAGTGAGATCTTATAGTGTTTGCATTCATCATTATTTTGTGGCGGTCATTAAACTATCAGTGAGATATTATTTGTTAACATTCATACTACTAATCAGGTTTTAAAATATTTTGATAACTGTATTTCAATATAAATGGTTTCTTTTGTAATCCTATGTGTTTTATTTTATGCATGTAAAATTATTATTTTGAGCGGGGGTTCATGGGCTTCACCAGCCTGCCTAAGAGGTCCATGGCACAGGAAAGTTTGAGAACCCTGACTTGAGGTTTTCTGAGCTCTGCGGGTGTTTCCTTTGCTCCCTACATGCCCCTTAACGACTGAGTTTCTCCTCATGCTTCATGGTATAATTCAAGGGTCTCTGCTTTGGTCAACTTTCCCAAAGGACTTTGGTCCAGCCTGGAATTTGATGATTCTAGTGCTGGTGCCCCCATCTCACCCCTGCCCCATCTGTACTCCCAAGCAGCCATTGCTGGGAGCTGCCATGCAGCAGCCTTATTTCTCTGCCAATGATGGTGATGGAGGAGGTTAGCAGGGTCAGCTCACAAGCTAGACGAAGGCCCTGTTGAGGCTCCAGATACAAGAACTCTGACTGCCGTGGGGTCCAGGTGACTGTGGTGGCACAGAACTAGGGAGAGGATCCATGTCTTCTCTTTGGAATGGAATCTGATGCTTTCCTGGGGCCTGAGGCTCAGTTAAGCGGACATCGACACAGAGCACAGGGGAGCTGTGTCAGCGCCAAGAGAGCACAGAGGTTACATAGGAAACTTTTTTTGTTCCCCTAAGCCATGAATTTCATGAAATCTTGTGTCCTGACTCACTACTCAGAGCTCAGAATCCAGTACAGTATCTGGCAAATAGTAGGTATTCAGGAAAACCTTGGAGAGTGAATGAATGGATTGAGATCATACCTGTGGTGGTAAGGATTGGAGGGTCTCTGTAGAGGTAAGAGGTCCTGTGCAATGGGACTTAATTTATATTTATTCACTTGACAGGTATTACTGAGTGATTAATTTATTCACTTGACAAATATTACTGAGTGTGCCTGGCACTGTTTCTGTGCTGGGGAGATAGCAGTACACAAAATAGACAATAATCCTGACCCTTCTGGAGCTCATAGATCTTGAGGAGAGTCTGTAGGTGGAAGCACTATGCTTATACTTGACCTCTTGGCCTCGGTTAGGTGTTCTGGGATCTTTCAGCCCCATGCTTTCTTCCATCATGGCCCTAATCACATTGGGTTATAACTGTATTTCAGTATGTTCCCCTAGACTGTGAGCTCCTTGGGGACAAGGTCATGTTCAATTCACCCCTGGGCCCTGGCACGAGCAAAGGATCAGGTCAGGACCTTAAGCTGAATGAACAATGAATAATTACCCAACCCTGACTCAATTTGGGGAATAAAGCCTCTTTGTTCTTATTCTTCTTCTGGAAGGCTTCCTAATTTCTAGTTGAAATGAAAATTGGGGGCTTCTTCCCTCCCCTTATGCCACCATCCAAACCTAACCAAAAAAAAAGAAAAGAAAAGAAGCCCCCTATTGCTTTTTGGATGAGGCAAAGCTACAAAAATTTCCAAAGGCCCTGGGCTTTCCACGAATTAACACATTTCACTCTATGAGGGACATCATGTTAGTCACATCTTAAAACTGAGGACATGGAGGTCAATAGGATAAATGATTTTTCCACTTTCATAGCCTCTACATGATGAGCTGGAATATAAACTCAAATCTGGCCTCCTATGTCTGTGCACTTTGTATGACACCAGAGTTCTTCATGCTAATTTTAAGTATGGGACATCCCAGAAGACAGGGCAAGAACTAAGAGGACAATAAGGGTTAAAAAGAGAAAAAGTATTCATTCAAATATTATGTGTGTTAACACCAATTTTCCACAGATGCTGTTAGAGGTGACAAATTAAAGGGAACTGATAAACATTTCCCAAAATATACCCCTCTGCATCTGTTTGGGGGACTTAAACTATTTGCTAATGAGACTTGATTACTTGAGTTTCCAGCTTAATGGGTGAAGTAGTTTCCCAGGGCTGCCTCAACAAATTACCACAAACTGGGGGACCTAAAACAACAGAAATGTATTGTCTCAACTGAAAGGCCAGAGTCTGAAATCAAGGAGTTGGCAAGGTTGGCCTCTGGAGGCTCTGAGGGAGAATCCTTCCATGCCTCTCTACTTGCTCCTAGTGGCTGCTGGTAAGCCTCTGTGTTCCTTGGCCTGGGGCTACATGACTAAGCTTAGCCTCTACCTTCACCTGGCCTTCCTTTTACTGTCTCTGAGTTTCAGATTGCTTCTCCTTTTTCTTATGAAGACACCACCACTCATTGGATTTATGCCCGCCTAAATCTAAGGATTGATCTCCTCCTGAGATTCTTAACTGCCAAGACCCTACTTTTTAATAAAGTCACATTCACAGGTATTGGAGTTAGGACATATCTTTTAGGAAACACAATTCAACCTGCTGTAATTGGTATGCATTTTTTTCAGGTTTATGAATCTGATCTTTATGTGGATCCTCTTAAATGTAGTTTCCTCCAAATTCTCTTCTGACCTTTGTCAAAACCATCCCTCTCCTCTGTTAGCTTTTCACAGCATGCGAAGCATCTGGTACCTTAATTACTTTTGTATCTGCTCTGGGAATCCTGTAATGTCAGCCACTTTACGGATAAGGAAACAGGTGCATGGGGGGAGTGACTTAATTGAGGACACCCAATCCTGGCTGAAGCAATATTTGAACCCAGGAGGTCAAGGCTCTTTCCTTCTACCACAGGAACTGTGGGAGCTGTGATCAGTTCATGCAGATTCATTTCTGATGTACTTTTGCCCTCAATGTTATTTAATGTGCACATCTCACTGGTCATTAAAAAAATTTTTTTTAGGTATCTTCCTTGTCATTTTTTTTTTATTTTTTAAATTCATTTTGTTATAATTAATCTACAATTACATGAAGAACATTATGTTTACTAGGTTCCCCCCTTCACCAAGTCCCCCCCACATACCCCTTCACAGTCACTGTCCATTAGTGTAGTAAGATGCTGTAGAATCACTACTTGTCTTCTCTGTGTTGCACAGACCTCCCCGTGCACCCACACATATTATACATGCTAATCGTAAGGCTCCCTTTCTTTTTCCCCACCCTTATCCCTCCCATCCAACCAATCCTCCCCAGTCCCTTTCCCTTTGGTAACTGTTAGTCCATTTATGGATTCTGTGAGTCTGCTGTTGTTTTGTTCCTTCACTTTTTCTTTGTTCTTATACTCCGCATATGAGTGAAATCATTTGGTACTTGTCTTTCTCTGCCTGACTTATTTCATTGAGCATAATACCCTCGAGCTCCATCCATGTTGTTGCAAATGGTAGGATTCGTTTTCTTCTTATGGCTGAATAATATTCCATTGTGTATATGTACCACATCTTCTTTATCCATTCATCTACTGATGGACACTTAGGTTCCTTCCATTTCTTGGCTATTGTAAATAGTGCTGTGATAAACAAAGGGGTGCATCTGTCTTTTTCAAACTGGGCTGCTGCATTCTTAGGGTAAATTCCTAGAAGTGGAATTCCTGGGTCAAATGGTATTTCTATTTTGAGCATTTTGAGGAACCTCCATATTGCTTTCCACAACGGTCGAACTAATTTACATTCCCACCAGCAGTGTAGGAGGGTTCCCCTTTCTCCACAACCTCGCCAACATTTCTTATTGTTTGTCTTTTGGATGGTGGTGATCCTTACTGGTGTGAGGTGATATCTCATTGTGGTTTTAATTTGCATTTCTCTGATGATTAGCGATGTGGAGCATCTTTTCATGTATCTGTTGGCCATCTGAATTTCTTCTTTGGAGAAGTGTCTGTTCAGCTCCTCTGCCAATTTTTTAATTGGATTATTTGCTTTTTGTTTGTTGAGGTGCATGAGCTCTTTATATATTTTGAATGTCAACCCTTTATCGGATCTGTCATTTATAAATATATTCTCCCATACTGTAGGGTACCTTTTTGTTCTACTGATGGTATCCTTTCCTGTACAGAAGCTTTTCAGCTTGACGTAGTCCCACTTGTTCATTTTTGCTTTTGTTTCCCTTCCCTGAGGAGATATGTTCATGAAGAAGTTGCTCATGTTTATGTCCAAGAGATTTTTGCCTATGTTTTTTTCTAGGAGTTTTATGGTTTCATGACTTACATTCAGATCTTTGATCCATTTCGAATTTACTTTTGTGTATGTGGTTAGACAGTGATCCAGTTTCATTCTCTTACATGTAGCTGTCCAGTTTTGCCAGCACCATCTGTTGAAGAGATTGTCCATGGCTCCTTTATCCTGTATTAATTGACCATATATGTTTGGGTTAATGTCTGGAGTCTGTATTCTGTTCCACTGGTCTGTGGCTCTGTTCTTGTATCAGTACCAAACTGTCTTGATTATTGTGGCTTTGTAGTAGAGCTTGAAGTTGGGGAGCAAGATCCCCCCACTTTATTCTTCCTTCTCGGGATTGATTTGGCTATTCGGGGTCTTTGGTGTTTCCAGATGAGTTTTTGAACTATTTGTTCTAGGTCATTGAAGAATGGTGTTTGTAATTTGATAGGGATTGCATTAAATCTGTACTTTGCTTTCGGCAGGATGGCCATTTTGACGATATTAATTCTTCCTAGCCATGAGCATGGGATGAGTTTCCATTTATTAGTATCCCCTTTAATTTCTCTTAAGGGTGTCTTATAGTTCTCAGGGTATAGGACTTTCACTTCCTTGGTTAGGTTTATTCCTAGGTATTTTATTCTTTTTGATGCAATGGTGAATGGAATTGTTTTCCTGATTTCTCTTTCTATTGATTCATTGTTAGTGTATAGGAAAGCTACAGATTTCTGTGTGTTAATTTTGTATCCTGCAACTTTGCTGTATTCCGATATCAGTTCTAGTAGTTTTGGAGTGGAGTCTTTAGGGTTTTTTATGTACAGTATCATATCATCTGCAAATAGTGACAGTTTAACTTCTTCTTTACCAATCTGGATTCCTTGTATTTTTTTGTTTTGTCTGATTGCCGTGGCTAGGACCTCCAGTACTATGTTAAATAACAGTGGGGAGAGTGGGCATCCCTGTCTTGTTCCTGATCTCAGAGGAAATGCTTTCAGCTTCTCGCTGTTCAGTATAATGCTGGCTGTGGGTTTATCATATATGGCCTTTATTATGTTGAGGTACTTGCCCTCTATTCCCATTTTGCTGAGAGTTTTTATCATGAATGGATGTTGAATTTTGTTGAATGCTTTTTCAGCATCTATGGAGATGATCGTGTGGTTTTTGTCTTTCTTTTTGTTGATGTGGTGGATGATGTTGATGGATTTTCGAATGTTGTACCATCCTTGCATCCCTGGGATGAACCCCACTTGGTCATGGTGTATGATCCTTTTGATATACTGTTGAATTCTGTTTGCTAATATTTTATTGAGTATTTTTGCATCTACATTCATCAGGGATATTGGTCTATAATTTTCTTTTTTGGTGGGGTCTTTGCCTGGTTTTGGTATTAGGATGATGTTGGCTTCATAGAATGAGTTTGGGAGTATTCCCTCTTCTATTTTTTGGAACACTTTAAGGAGAATGGGTATTATGTCTTCTCTGTGTGTCTGATAAAATTCCGAGGTAAATCCGTCCAGCCCCGGGGTTTTGTTCTTGGGTAGTTTTTTGATTACCGTTTCAATTTCTTTGCTCGTAATTGGTTTGTTTAACTTTTGTGTTTCTTCCTTGGTCAGTCTTGGGAGGTTGTATTTTTCTAGGAAGTTGTCCATTTCTTCTAGGTGTTCCAGCTTGTTGGCATATAGTAGTCTTTAATAATTCTTTGTATTTCTGTGGAGTCTGTTGTGATTTTTCCATTCTCATTTCTGATTATGTTGATTTGTGTTGATTCTCTTTTTCTCTTAATAAGTTGGGCTAGAGGCTTATCTATTTTGTTTATTTTCTCGAAGAACCAGCTCTTGGTTTCGTTGAGTTTTGCTATTGTTTTATTCTTCTCAATTTTGTTTATTTCTTCTCTGATCTTTATTATGTCCCTCCTTCTGATGACTTTAGGCCTCATTTGTTCTTCTTTTTCCAGTTTCGATAATTGTGATGTTAGACTATTCATTTGGGATTGTTCTTCCTTCTTCAAGTGTGCCTGGATTGCTATATACTTTCCTCTTAAGACTGCTTTCGCTGCATCCCACAGAAGTTGGGGCTTAGTGTTGTTGTTGTCATTTGTTTCTATATATTCCTTGATCTCCATTTTGATTTGTTCATTGATCCATTGATTATTTAGTAGCATGTTGTTAAGCCTCCATGTGTTTGTGACCCTTTTTGTTTTCTTTGTAGAATTTAATTCTACTTTTTTTTTTTTTTAGGAGAGCAAGGTACAGGCTTTTATTTGGAGATACAGTGAAAGGACAGAGCTCCTGGCTCACGCCAGGAGGGGACAAGAGAGTCCCTATTTCTACTTTTATACCTTTGTGGTCTGAAAAATTGGTTGGTAGAATTTCAATATTTTGGAGTTTACTGAGGCTCTTTTTGTGAGCTAGTATGTGGTCTATTCTGGAGAATGTTCCATGTGCACTTGAGAAGAATGTATATCCTGTTGCTTTTGGATGTAGAGTTCTATAGATGTCTATTAGGTCCATCTGTTCTAGTGTGTTGTTCAGTGCCTGTGTGCTATTTTCTGCCCGGTGGATCTATCCTTCAGGGTGAGTGGTGTGTTGAAGTCTCCTAAAATGAATGCATTGCAGTCTATTTCCCTCTTTAGTTCTGTTAGTATTTGCTTCACATATGCTGGTGCTCCTGTATTGGGTGCATATATATTTAGAATGGTTATATCCTCTTGTTGGACTGAGCCCTTTATCATTATGTAGTATCCTTCTTTATCTCTTGTTACTTTCTTTGTTTTGAAGTCTATTTTGTCTGATATTAGTACTGCAACCCCTGCTTTCTTCTCACTGTTGTTTGCCTGAAGTATGTTTTTCCATCCCTTGACTTTTAGTCTATGCTTATCTTTGGGTTTAAGGTGAGTTTCTTGTAAGCAGCATATAGATGGGTCTTGCTTTTTTATCCATTCTATTACTCTGTGTCTTTTGATTGGTGCATTAAGTCCATTTACATTTAGGGTGACTATTGAGAGATATGTACTTATTGCCATTGCAGGCTTTAGATTCGTGGTTACCAAAGGTTCAAGGTTAGCTTCTTTAGTATCTTACTGCCTAACTTAGCTCGCTTATTGAGCTGTTATATACACTGTCGGGAGAATCTTTTCTTCTCTTCCTTCTTATTCCTCCTCCTCCATTCTTCATATGTTGTGTGTTTTGTTCCGTGCTCTTTTTAGGGGTGCTCCCATCTAGAGCAGTCCCTGTAGGATGCCCTGTAGAGGTGGTTTGTGGGAAGCAAATTCCCTCAGCTTTTGCTTGTCTGGGAATTGTTTAATCCCGCCATCATATTTAAATGATAGTCGGGCTAGATACAGTATCCTTGGTTCAAGGCCCTTCTGTTTCATTGCATTAAGTATATCATGCCATTCTCTTCTGGCCTGTAGGGTTTCTGTCGAGAAGTCTGATGTTAGCCTGACGGGTTTTTCTTTATAGGTGACCTTTTTCTCTCTAGCTGCCTTTAAAACTCTTTCCTTGTCCTTGATCCTTGCCATTTTAATTACTATGTGTCTTGGTGTTGTCCTCCTTGGATCCTTTCTGTTGGGGGTTCTGTGTAATTCCATGGTCTGTTTGATTATTCCCTCCCCCAGTTTGGGGAAGTTTTCAGCAATTATTTCTTCAAAGAGACTTTCTATCCCTTTGCCTCTTTCTTCTTCTTCTGGTATCCCTATAATACGAATATTATTCCTTTTGGCTTGGTCACATAGTTCTCTTAGTGTTGTTTCATTCCTGGAGATCCTTTTATCTCTATGTCAGTTTCTATATGTTCCTGTTCTCTGGCTTCTATTCCTTCAATGGCCTCTTGCATCTTATCCATTCTGCTTATAAATCCTTCCAGAGATTGTTTCACTTCTGTGATCTCCTTCCTGATATCTGTGATCTCCCTCCGGACTTCATCCCACTGCTCTTGCATTTTTCTCTGCATCTCATCCCATTGCTCTTGCATTTTTCTCAGCATCTCTGTCAGCATGTTCATGATTTTTATTTTGAATTCTTTTTCAGGAGGACTGGTTAGGTCTGTCTCCTTCTCAGGTGTTGTCTCTGTGATCTTTGTCTGCCTGTAGTTTTGTCTTTTCATGGTGATAGAGATAGTTTGCAGAGCTGGTACAAGTGACTGCTGGAAGAGCTTCCCTTCTTGTTGGTTTGTGGCCTTCCTCTCCTGGGAGAATAGCGACCTCTAGTGGCTTGTGCTGGGCAGCTGTGTGCAGACAGGGCTTCTGCTTCCTGCCCGGTTGCTATGGGGTTTATCTCTGCTGTTGCTGTGGGCGTGGCCTGGCTGGGGCTGCTCCTCCAAAATGGTGGCGCCCCGTTGGAGAGGGAGCGGCCAGGAGGCTATTTATCTCCATAAGGGGCCTCTGTGCTCCCGGTTGCCCAGGGGGTTAGAGTGCCCAGAGATCCCCAGATTCCCTGCCTCTGGTCTAAGTGTCCTGTCCTGCCCCTTTAAGACTTCCAAAAAGCACTCTCCAAACCAAAACAACAACAGCAACAATGAGAGAGGGAACAGAAAAAAAAAAAAAAAGGAAAAAACACGCGATTTTTTTTTTTTTCCTCAGGTGCCGGTCCCAGGTACCCGCTCACTGATCCTGCTGCCCTGCCTCCCTAGGACCAGGGTCCCTGTCCCTTCAAGGCTTCCAAAAAGCACCCGCCCACCGGTCCCGCAGGGAAAAACGCGCGATATTCTTTATCTTCAGGTGCCGGTCCCAGGCACCTGCTCACCGGTCCTGCTGCTCTGCCTCCCTAGCACCGGGGTCCCTGTCCCTTTAAGGCTTCCAAAAAGCACTCGCCAAAAAGAGAAGAGAAAAAAAAAAAGGGGAAAAAACACGCGACTTCCTCCGTCCTCAGGCGCAGGTTTCAGGCACTCGCTCACCGGTCCCGCCGCCCTGCCTCCCTGGCAATGGGGTCCCTGTCCCTTTAAGGCTTCCAAAAAGCACTCGCCGAAAAGAGAAAAAAAAAGGGGAAAAACACGCGATTTTGTCCGTCCTCAGGTGCCGGTGTCAGGCACCCACCCACCGGTCCCGTAGGGAAAAACGCACGATAATCTGTCCTCAGGCGCCGGTCCCAGGCACCCGCTCACCGGTCCCGCCGCCCTGCCTCCCTAGCAATGGGGTCCCTGTCCCTTTAAGGCTTCCAAAAAGCACTCACCAAAAAAAAAAAAACCGCTCCGGTTTCTTTACACCCGCAGGGAGCCGGGGGGAGGGGCGCTCAGGTCCCACCGGGCCGCGGCTTGAATCTTACCCCCTTTTATGAGGCGCTGGGTTCTTGCAGGTGTGGATGTGGTCTGGATGTTGTCCTGTGTCCTCTGGTCTCTATTTTAGGAAGAGTTTTCTTTGTTTTATTTTCATAGCTCTATGTGTTTTTGGGAGGAGATTTCCACTGCTCTACTCACGCCGCCATCCTGGCTCTGCCCCCTGGGCGCATATATATTTATAATGGTTATATCCTCTTGTTGGACTGACCTCTTTATCATTATATAATGTCCTTCTTTATGTCTTGTTACTTTCTTTGTTTTTGAAGTCTATTTTGTCTTATACTAGTACCGCAACACCTGTTTTTTTCTCCCTGTTGTTTGCATGGAATATCTTTTTACATCCCTTGACTTTTAGTCTGTGCACTTCTTTGGGTTTGAGGTGAGTCTCCTGTAAGCAGCATATAGATGGGTCTTGTTTTTTAATCCATTCAGTGACTCTATGTCTTTTGATTGGCGCATTCAGTCCATTTATATTTAGGGTGATTATTGATAGGTATGAACTTATTGCCATTGCAGGCTTTAGGTTTGTGGTTACCAAAGGTTCAAGGTTAATTTCCTTATTATCTAAGAGTCTAACTTAACTCACTTAGTATGCTGTTAGAAACATAATCCAAAGGTTCTTTTCTGTTTCTCCTCCTTTTTCTTCCTCCTCCATTCTTTATATATTAGGTATCATATTCTGTACTTTTTGTCTATCCCTTGATTGACTTTGGGGATAGTTAATTTAATTTTGCATTTGCTTTGTAATTAGCTGTTCTACTTTCTTTGCTGTAGTTTTATTACCTCTGTTGACAGCTATTCAAACTTAGGAACACTTCCATCTATAGCAGTCCCTCCAAAATAGACTGTAGAGATGGTTTGTGGGAGGTAAAGTCTCTCAGCTTTTGCTTATCTGGAAATTGTTTAATCCCTCCTTCAAATTTAAATGATAATCTTGCTGGATAAAGTAATCTTGATTCCAGGCCCTTCTGCTTCATGGCATTTTATACATCATGGCACTCTCTTCTGGCCTGTAAGGTTTCTGCTGAGAAGTCTGATGTTAGCCTGATGGGCTTTCCTGTGTATGTGATTTTATTTCTGTCTCTGGCTGCTTTTAACAGTCTGTCCTTATCCTTGATCTTTTCCATTTTAATTACTATGTGTCTTGGTGTTGTCTTCCTTGGGTCCCTTGTGTTTGGAAATCTGTGGATCTCCATGGCCTGAGAGACTATCGCTTTCCCCAGATTGGGGGAGTTTTCAGCAACTACCTCCTCAAGGACACTTTCTTTCACTTTCTCTCTCTCTTCTTCTTTTGGTATCCCTATAATGTGAATATTGTTCCATTTGGATTGGTCACACAGTTATCTCAATATTCTTTCATTCTTAGAGATCCTTTTTTTCTCTCTGTGCCTCAGCTTCTTTATACTCCTCTTCTCTAGTTTCTATTTCATTTATCATCTCCTCCACCATATCCAACCTGCTTTTAATACCCTCCATCATGCTCTTCAATGATTGGATCTTTGACCTGAATTCATTCCTGAGTTCTTGGATGTCTTCCCATACCTCCATTAGCATGTTGATGATTTTTATGTTGAACTCCCTTTCGGGAAGAGTCATGAGGTCCATATCATTTAAATCTTTCTCGGGAGTTGTATTAATAATTTTACTCTGGACCAGGTTTCTTTGGTGTTTCATATTTGTATATGGCGCCCTCTGGTGTCCAGAAGCTCTGTTCTGGAGCTGCTCAGCCCCTGAAGCAATGTCGGGTGTTGCACGGGAGCGGTATTGATGCTTGCTGGGAGGAAAAGAGCTGTTCCCCACTTCCCAGCTGCTATGCCTGTCTCCACTGCCTGAACCAGTGGGCCGAGCACACAGATATAAGCTTTTATCCCAGAGCAGCCGAATATGGATTCCTGCTTTCCACAAGTGACTGGAATTCCAGTCTTCCCAGGAACTCTGCCTGTCCCAGCGTTCTAACCCCGTAATCAGAAGAGTATAATGAAAGCATCATGAAATGTAGGTTTGTGCTCCTAGCACAGATCTCCAGGGCTAGGTATTCAGCAGTCCCAAGCCTTCCACTCACTCCCTGCTCAGTTTCTCCTCCTTCCACCAGTGAGCTGGGGTGGGGGAAGGGCTCGGGTCCCGCGGAGCCACAGCTCTGGTACGTTACCCCATCCGGTGAGGTCTGCTCTTTTCTCCAGGTGTATGCAGTCTGGCATGGTCCTCTTTCCTGTTGCTCTCTCAGGATTAGTTGTGCCAACTGTATTTTCTAATTGTATCCAGTTTAGGAGGAAGCCTCTGTCTCTCCTCTCACGCCACCATCTTTTCTTCCTTGTCATTTTAATTGAGTATCTCTAGAGTCTACGTACTTGTCATGTTGACTGATTGATTGATTTATTCAACCACCGTTTATCCTGTGAGATGTTCTAGGCTGAACTGAGCTCTGGGCCACAGAGATGAACCAGACCACCTTGGTCCTTGTCCTTGAGGGCAGCAGACAATGAACATACAGTGGGAGTGGGAGTGGGCTCCTAACTTAACTGGGTCTCAGGAGTGGCTTCCTGATTTCTGTATTAGGTCTTAAAGGATAGGCAGAATACAACCTTATTCCTTCAGTATTGGCTATTAGAATTAAATAGTAGGATGGGCATTTGATATCCATCTATTGAATGCTAGTTGTGTGTTATTAGTTTTCTAGCATTCTGTCAAGCTGGCATAGAGGTTTATATGACAGCCTTTATCACAAATGGCAGTAACTTCAATTTGCCCAGTGTTGGATCATTTACAAACATTTCATACTCCTTCCATTTGCTGTCACATAAAGTTCTTTGAGAATGCTTTGTTTATATTCATGTATATCTCTTGTTTTGTATCTTAAGTAAACTCAAATTATAATTTAATTTTTCAATGAGATGATTGCAAGTTTTAAAATTAAATTAGATAACTTTTGAACTTATAATCATTCAAATTGCACTGAAATGTAAACTGAGGCTTGGTTTCTGATGCTCACTTGGCCAATCCCTTCCTCTCTCTGGGCCTTGATTTTCTCTACTATAAAATGAGCATGTAAAGTAAGTTCAGGCTGAAGGATTAAGTGAGATAATGGATTTTAGACTGCACAGCACCTGGCTCATTATAGACTGGTTTTCCTTTCATGGTCTCTAGTGTCCATTTTCCTGCAATTCTAAAGCAACTTGTAAAGTAATACCCAGCTCACACAAGTGTGCCAAGGCTCTTAAAGAGATGCTTTGAGATAGAGAGCTCAAAGCAAGCCCATTAACATAGCTGAGATAAAACAATCTCATAGTGTGAGCTGATCAGATAGTGTTTTGACATTGTCATTTTGTCCCTGAGTTTGTTTTGGTTGGGTTGCAGGAAAAAAATTAGATGTGATAGAAATAATCAACAGAAAATAAAACTGACAGTGGCTTAAACTACACGTGGTAAAATTTATTATGGCTGGACAAGCAAACTGAATGATCCCATCTTTGTTGGTAACACTGAACATTGCAAATTTGACCCCTGGGAAAATTCCACCTGGTAAAAATAATCAACACAAAATAAAACTGACAATGGCTCAAATTGCTCCCAGGGAAAGGTGGAATTGGTGGAAATAATGACTAGAAATGTCATCACAGCTGAAGCAATCATCAGTAAAAATTGGTAAAGATAAAAGATAACTGATGAGTCAAATCTTTCTTGTAAAATTGATAGATGGAAGTTTATCATGATGAAAAATCAGTGTGAAAAAAATCTAGAAGAGTTCAAAATTGTGCTATATGGAAAATTTATCAGGGAATTCAGTTGGCTCAATAGAGTTAATTCCTTAAATACTTTAATAAATTCATTAATAATGATATAATTCTGAGTAAAAAGTTTACATGCCAAGATGGCAGGGATTTGCAGAATTGTAAAATTAGATGAAGGGTTTGGACTATAATGACATAAAATCTGAAATACTGTAATTGAATATAGGAGTTACGCTAAACCAGAGAGCATCTATCTGATGCCACAGTCCATATTCAAGGAAAGCCAGACACAGGAGAATTCTTTTTTTATGTTTAAGACTTTTTAATTCAGTTTATAGACAATGCTTCATTTAAGTAGAGCTTTGTAGACTCTTTAAAATAACTCTGTTCCTCCCTTCTCACTCCCCCTCCCACAGTGATCCCTGTGCCACTGATTAGAAACCAGTGCCACAGAATTCAGATATAAGAAAAATCAGTGTGCCTAACATGTTTTAGGGAAGGTAGGATTTGGCTTGAGTTTCAAGAATGAAGAGTAAAGGAGGAAATGGGTGTGGCAAGATCAGAAGAAGGAGAAATTTGAAAAGAGACAATGAAAATTGAGAAAATTCTCCTTACTAATTAAATGTTCTTTTATGAATTATGTGACCCTCATTATTATTTTTTTTATGAAGGTATCATTGATATACATTCTTACAAAGGTTTCACAAGAAAAACAATGTGGTTATTACTTTTACCCTTATTATCCAGTCCTCCCCTTACCCCATTGCAGTCACTGTCCATCAGTGGAGTAAGATGCCACAGAGTCCCTATTTGTCTTCTCTGAGCTACACTGTCTTCCCCGTGACCCCACGCACACCATGTGCACCAATCATGATACCCCACAATCCCCTTCTCCCTCCCTCCCCAACTGCCCTCTCCCACCCCTCCCCTTGGGTAACTGCTAGTCCCTTCATGGTGTCTGAGAGTCTGCTGCTATTTTGTTCCTTCAGTTTTGCTTTGTTATCATACTTCACAAATGAGGGAAATCATTTGGCACTTGTCTTTCTCTGCCTGACTTATTTAACTGAGCATAATACCCTTTAGCTCCATCCATGTTGTTGCAAATGGTAGGATTTGTTTGTTTCTTATGCCTGAATAGTATTCTATTGTGTATATGTACCACCTCTTCCTTATTCATTCATCTACTGATGCACAGTTAGGCTGCTTCCATTTCTTGGCTATTGTAAATAGAGCTGCAATAAACATAGGGGTGCATATGTCTTTTTGAAATTGGGAAACTGCATTCTTAGGGTAAATTCCTAGGAGTGGAATTCCTGGGTCAAATGGTATTTCTATTTTTAGTTTTTTGAGGAACCTCCATACTGCTTTCCACAATGGCTGATCTAGTTTACATTCCCACCAGCAGTGTAGGAGGGGTCCCCTTTCTCCACATCCTTGCCAACATTTGTTGCTCCTGGTCTTGGTGTTGGCCATCCTAACTGGTGTGAGGTGATATCTCATTGTGGTTTTAGTTTGCATTTCTCTGATAATTAGTGATGTGGAGTATCTTTTCATGTGCCTGTTGGCCATCTGAATTTCTTCTTTGGAGAAGTGTCTGTTCAGATCCTCTGCCCATTTTTTTAAATAGAGTTGTTTGCTTTTTGGGTGTTGAGACATCTGAATTCTTTATATATTTTAGATGTTACCCTTGTCAGATGTCATTTACAAACATATTCTCCCATACTGTAAGATGCCTTTTTGTTCTGCTGATGATGTCCTTTGCTGTACAGAACATTTTTAGCTTGATGTAGTCCCATTCAGTTTTGCTTTTGTTTCCCTTGCCTGAGGAGATGCATTTAGGAAAAAATTGCGCATGTTTATAGTCAAGAGACTTTTGCCTATGTTTTCTTCTATGAGTTTTATGGTTTCATGACTTATATTCAGGTCTTTGATCTATTTTGAGTTTACTTTTGTGTATGGAGTTAGACAATAATCCAGTTTCATTCTCTTGCATGTAGCTGTCCAGTTTTGCCAACACCAACTGTTGAAGAGACTGTCATTTCCCCATTGTATATCCATGGCTCCTTTATCGTATATTAATTGACCATATATACTTGGGTTTGTATCTGGGCTCTCTGGCCTGTTCCATTAGTCTGTGGGTCTGTTTTTGTGCCAGTACCAAATTGTCTTGATTACTGTGGCTTTGCAGTAGAGCTTGAAGTCGGGGAGTGGAATCCCCCCTGCTTTATTTTTCCTTCTCAGGATTGCTTTGGCTATTTGGGGTCTTTTGTGGTTCCATATGAATTTTAGAACTATTTGTTCCAGTTCGTTGAAGAATGCTGTTGGTGTTTTGATAGGGATTGCATTGAATCTGCAGATTGCTTTAGGCAGGCTGGCCATTTTGATAATATTAATTCTTCCATGAGCAAGGGATGTGTTTCCATTTATTGGTGTCTTCTTTAATTTCTCTCATGAGTGTCTTGTAGTTTTCAGGGTATAGGTCTTTCACTTCCTTGGTTAGGTTTTTTCCTAGGTATTTTATTCCTTTTGATGCAATTGTGAATGAAACTGTTTTCTTGATTTCTCTTTCTGCTAGTTCATCATTAGTGTATAGGAATGCAACAGATTTCTGTGTATTAATTTTGTATCCTGCAACTTTGCTGAATTCAGATATTAGATCTTGTAGTTTTGGAGTGGATTCTTTAGGGTTTTTTTATGTAAAATATCATGTCATCTGTAAACAGGGACAGTTTAACTTCTTCCTTGCTAATCTGTATGGCTTTTATATTATTTATTGGTTTTAATAGTGGGACTGTTAAGCCCAAAGCAAAACCAGACAGACTACTCCTGGGGCCCAACTGAGGGCAATAGGAAGCCTGGAAAGTTTTTAGGTAGCAGAGAGGTTGGATTTGGAAATTACATTTTTTTGAAAACAGTCTTACAGCTTAAAAAATTGTGCTTTTTAAGAAATTCAGACAGTCAGAAAATAAAAATTATTTGAATCTGACACCTGTTCTCTAAGATAATCACTGACAATATTTGGGGATCCTCTTTCCTGAAATCTATGTTTATAGAATATTGCCTCAAACTTTACATACTTGGACCATTCTAAACATGCTGTTCTGCAAATTTTTTTCCCCTCGAGAATAAATTGTGAATAGCTTTTCATGTCAATAAACAGATTTATATCAGCATTTTAAATTGTTTAGTATTGCATTGTCTATACAATTTATTTAAGTAGTTCTTAATGGACATTTATGCCCCTCCCCCCCCTTAATCGACAACGTCATGTAACGACCTTCTGCATTCATCTTTTCCAAAGCGTTGCATTATGTTTTTAAGGTAAACATTTAGAAGTAATGGAGCTGGGTCAAGATGTGTGCCCTTTCTACATATGGATGCAAGTTGCCGATCGTTCTCAGATTTGCAGGAAGATCAGGAGGAAGCTGCTGTATTAGTTCTGGTGTGAGAGAGTGGCAACCGGGATGGCCACAAGAGTACAGACTCACAGGTGACCTAGCGCATTCAAGCCTGCGTCGGTGGGTTGGCACAGTCTTTCCTTTTTCCTCTATTTGACTTCTTAACATGGAGGAAGAACGGAGAACTGCATCTCCCAGCACTTCCCGGACACCACACTCCCTGGGAACTGTAGTACCGGGTCTGAGCAGGGTCCGGAAGGAGGGAGAGAAGCTCTGTGGGCATACTGGGAAATGTAGTCCCGAGGGGGGCGTAGTGGGAGGGGTGTGTGTAATAGGAGGGGGTGCGCGCGCGTGTAAAAAGATTGGAGACGCTACGAACATCGCCACGCGGGGGACCTAACTTCCCGCACATGTGGTCTTAGAGGTTACAAGAGCCTCTTCGGATGGTTGGCTTTATTCTATTGTCTGTGATTGAGGCAGGCGCGGTCCCTCGGCGCGCAGCTGGAGGCGGAGGTTGTACGGGCTGCCGCAAGGCATGCCGGGAGTTGTAGTCCCGGCGCGCTGAGGCTGTAGGACGTGTCGCGGTGCCGCGCGGGCTCCTCCTTCCCCGCTCTTCTCAGCGGTCCCCCGCCCCTTCCCTTGGCCTCCTCCTCTCTCGCCTGCAGCTGAGCGTCCCCTCCCCCCACCCGTCGGACTCCTCGGCGGCTACTGCAGAGGATCCAGAGCCGAGTTGCTGAGGAGGAGGAGGCTCCCGGTCCCTGCGCGCCATCCGCCACCTTACTGGACACGGGCGAAGGAGCGAGAGCGTCGCCTCTGTAGCCCCCGGAGAAGACAAGGGCATCGCCGTCTGCGCTGCCGCCGTTTTCGCCTTCAGCGGCTCGCCGGTGAGGAGACCCCCCCTCTTCCCCAATCCCCTCTCCGTGAGCCTGGGCCGGTAATACTCGGGGAGAATGAGAGTGGGGGCTGCGCGCGGCTTGGGGGAAGAGGGTGGAGGTAGCGATGGAACGGCGGGCTGGCGGGGAAGACTTGTCCAGGCGCGGGCTGGGGGTGGGGTGAGGGTGGGACCCAAGCAGATTGGAGGGGGGGCAGCAAGGGAAGGGGACTTTAAATGGGGAATGACCGGACCTGGGACAGCAGTATGAGGGTGGGGGGTGGAGGTGGAATTTGGGAGGGTTTTGGGCGAGATGGATGATGAGACTGGAGTGGGATGGCTTTTAATGGGGGAGGGGACCGAATGAGGGTGGTGGATTTGAGGTTGGCTTGGAGCAGTTGACAGCTTGGGATCCGAGTCTGGGTGCGGGGCAGGGGAATGATTTCAATAGAGAGTGGGATTTCGGGATTGGATAGGGCTCTGGGGGGGTTTAATTCAGGAGGGTGGAATTTGGGGTGGACCTAGGGCAGGGTGGAGGTGGTAGGAACTGGGGGTGAGGGGCTTGGCATCGGTTGAGACCTGAGCTTGAAGTGGGCGTTTGCCATCTAGGGCTGGTGGAATTTGCGGATACTTACAGAAGAGCGTGTTTTACGAGAGCAGAGGAGGTAGAATTTGGCATCTTCCTGGGGAATGCTTATGGAGATTTGAATAGGAGCTGGTGGGGGTGGGACTTTAAATGAGGGGAGTGTGATGGTGAGCTGGCAGGAGGGGTACAAATTAGAAGTTAGGCCCTAAATGGGCACAGAAGGACTGAAATGGGGTGGGGGGTGTGCACAGTGGGATGGGGTTTTAGAACCACTGGAAGGGGCATGGTGGCTCCCTGGGTGCAGGGTCGATGTAGAGGGCACAGAAGATGCTTCTGGGCAGGACTCACTGAAAGAATAGTGGCAGGTGGTAAGCAAGGTTGGGGATGGTATCTTGAAGGAAAAAATGTCCCTTGGCCAAGGTGGCAGACTGAGTTTTGGAGAGGGAATGTCTGGTAGGACTGGAGAGGTGGTTGCTGATGGTGAGGTGGCTGAGGTGCTATTTAAAGAGTGGAAGACCTGGAGTTCTTGGTATGAATGGGGTAGGGAGGATGGAGAGGGGGCAGTGAGCGGTTCTGGGAAGAGGTGGGTTCATTCTGGAGAAGATGGATTGGGATAGCTTCCAAGAGATATAAGAGGGTTTAGGGGTTGTGCTTACATGGACAGCACTGGGCTATAGTTGGGAAAGGGACAGTAATCAGAGGGGACTTTACCGGAGACAGAGAAGGTATGTTAAATACTCATTTCCTAGAGGATGTCTTAAGCTGTTTAATCTTTTTGTTTGTTTGTTTCATTTATATCAGTATCATATTTGAAAGTAAACCAACCCAGTGAGTAAAGTTGGGAGGGGCTTCAGTTAAGGTAGAATTAAGGGGAGGGAGTCTTCTATTATTCATATATCATGAAAAGAAAGGGGAAGAAACCCATTCCCAAACTAAAGGTGGAGAAGGTGAGACTGGCGTGTGATAGATACCTTTCTATGTGATGTCTCTGCAATCTCCTTTCCACCCTCCACCAGTACCTTTAAAAATTAGTCCAGGAATTTGGAATTAAATAGATTTGATGAGCTTGAGGTAGTTAAGGGCGCATTCTTTGCTTGAGAACCGATGAATGAGACTGAAAAATAAGAGGCTGAATTTTTTCCTAGTCAGGCAACATTCATGTATGCAGAAAGAGCTTAGGCCATTTTTTTTTTCTCCTCTTAAAATTGATTGCCTGAAGACTCCATTTATTGGTGTCCTGGTTTACAAGGCAATTAGGCCCATCATTGTATTGCAGGCTGATAATCCTGAGATGAATCTTGGCACCACTGCTTTATGTAAACAGAAGACAGGAAATACGGAAATGTCATAAATATTCATTGGTGAAATGGTTTGGTATTGATGGAATTTTTCATTTGATTCTTTTGACATTACTTGATAAGATTTAAAATTGTTTCTGTAGATTGAATTTTCTCATAAAAAATTTCAAGTGGTCAGATGTTAATAAATATAGAATTTTTTAATTTTCGGGGGACATGGTGTTGATGTAGGTACATTGCATTAACTGCAGAAACAATATCTCCATCTATTCATCAGAAATTTTATTTAAAGCTTAATAAAATGGTCATTTTCATGGCAGAATGTTGTTACTGGAAGGTAGAGGGGGTGTGAATGGAGGAAACATCTTTAGGGAAACAGTTTTCTGGACTTAATTGCATTAACTATGATATGTTATACATGAAGTGGCTGTTGGTTAGAGCTTAGACTGAGAAAAAAATGGGAGGGATGTAAAGAGGATAAAATTGGCAGCATGGGATCAAAATTATTCTTTTTTTGTTGAAGCTCCACAGTTCGGCTCGTAAATAAACCATTTTCCTTGGCTTTCACAGTTGAGCACATAAAAATACCCAACATTTAGAAATTTTTGTAGTTCCAAAATGGGCAGAATGATGAGAGATTGGATTTATCCTTGGAATTGAAAGTGTTATGAGGAAGCTTTATTACAATAAAAATCAGGTTTGAGCAGTTACCTGTAATTCAATGAGAGTGTAGTCTAACAAATGCAAGCATTTCTTCTTACAGCTTTACTCTGGGGTCCAGACATTGCTTTTGTGGACCTGCAAGCTTGATGTAGAGATGGGATATTTGTATTAAAGCCCTAGCTTTTGAAAGCTAAAAATAAAAAGTAATCACCTGGGAGAAATGTCTTGATGGATTTTCTTTTTCTTTCTTTTTTTTTTCCTCCCCCTCACAGCTGTGGTCACTTGTGCAGCTGAAACATATATAAAGTATTTTAGTATCTTTACCTCTGATTCTTCTGATATTCAGGTGAGAGGGGGAGAGCAGATGGAGGCATTGTTAAACACCTTGGTAGAATTCACATGCTTGTTAGGGGTCATGAGTTCTGGGTTCAGATTCCCATTCCACCGCTTGAATGCTGAGTGATTTCAGTGAAGTCATTAAAAACCATTTATGCCTAGTGGTAATGGTTGTACAACATTGTGAATGTACATACTTTTACTGAATTGTACAGTTAAATATGGTTAAAATGGTAAAAAAAAAAAAAAAATCCAGAAACTTTTATAAGGCTGTCAAGGGGAACGCTGTATGTATATGAAATATTTTTCAGTATTTATTAATGTTTTGCCCATTAAGTGCCAGGGGAAGTGAAAATGAATTAAAAACAGTTGTCAAAAGAGCCTTCACTGTTGTGGGAGAGATTTAAATATAGCGAGAGAAGTGAGACAAAGCTAATGTGGTTAAGAGTGTGAGTGGGTTCTGAAGTCTGTGTACCATTTAATACTAGCTGTGTAATCTTGGGCACAATGGTCTCATCTGTAAAGTGGGCATAAGAGAACAATTTTATGTGGTTGTTTTGAAGATTAAACAAAATAATCCACGGAAAGCACTTAAACAGGTGTTAATATAGTACACATTAAAAACTACTAGTTGTTGGCATTATTATTAGATAGGAAGAGAGTAGAATGTGAATAGCCTCGGGTGTCCTACCACTAAATTCTTGGTGTTGTTATGTTCTATTATTTATTAAGGAGGTATTATTTTTTGTTAACTTATCACAGCTTATCTGTATATTTGAATGTTTGCACTGTAGTCTAGGAACTTTAATTAGTAAAGCACTAAACATGTTAATTGTTAGCTTCCTCATTTGTAAAATAAGAAAAGCTGCCCTGAGAAGTTAAATGACTTGTTTAAGGTTACATGGTAAGTGGAAGAGTCGGGGTTACAGCCCCCAAATTCTGATTCCTCAACTCTATTTATATCTTTTAAAATTGTGAATAAGCCATGTGTATGAAAGTGCATAAAAATCTTCATTTAAATAACAACAACAAATTGGAAGACTATGTTTTTGGTACCCAGCTTAACTAAAAGGAGACTTCTAGTACCCTTAAAGCCTCTTGTTCGAGTCTCTCTCCTTCCCCTGCCCTCAGAAGTAACCACTTTACTGAAATTTGTGTGAATCATCCCCTTGCTTTTCTTTATAGTTGTACTGAAGAAGTACATATCCTAATTAATATATTTTTCACTTTTACAACTTTATATAAATAAAATCATATTTTTAAGTATTCTTCTGTGACTTGCTTTCTTACTTATTCTTATTTTCTAACTTTTAAAGAGCTTTGTTTCTTCCACCATTAAAATAACATGCTCATTCATGGCAGAAATTGAAAATTACAAAAAAGTAAAAGGAAGCAAAATTATGTCTATGGTCTCATTACCCAGCAACTTATTATTATGTATGTAAATATGTATATATTCTTCAATATATGTGTACACACACACGTGGATAGTTTAAGATAGCAAGAGGAATCCAGTTTGCATTTACGGATGACCAGGTTATCCAGATGTGGATCAGTCATGTTTGGAAATAACAATGGGAGAGAGTAGTAGCAGCCTTTTGTGAGCTGTGTTGAAGGAGCATCATTTTAGAGTGTTTTCCTCACTGGCAGGAGTTATTTATTTACTAGATACTAATTCTTTGTTATACCAGCTTGGTGCTTCAGGTCATGTTTTCGTAAGTCACTTACCTCTTTTGGTCAGACTGTGCATCTTTTTGCAGAAAGGCAGCCTATTTCGTTTATCCTCACCTGATTGTGCAGGAGGGTCTCTCATCTAATGTACAGAGAGTACCGCGAATAGGAAATCCTTAGCTATATAAGTTTAACAACCTCAACACCAAGAACTTTTTGCCTATGAGATTTAAAATCCAAATTGATAAATAATGGGTTGGAGCTTCAGTTTACTTAAACTGTAAATTGGGGCACAAATGAGGTAATACATGTGAAAATACTATTTTAAACTGTAAAGGACTATATAAATGTTAGGGATTTTTTTCTCTCCTAGTTTACAAAACTGAAATCAGGGCATCACACAGAGGTAAAAAGCTTGTCATATTTGGTTTATTGCCTTTCTGAAGCATTCTGCCAGTGCTGGAGGGACTATATGAAGGTTTCTTCCTTGAACCTGGAAGATTGTTAGATACAGTGGGATGGAGAAGGTACTAGAGGATTTTATCCTAGTGAACGTATGAGACCTGGTTCCACATTCCTGTGCTGGCTAGCTCAAAATGAAACTATCGAGGCTTTCTTGCAGTGGAGAATGCAGTATATAGTTTGCCCTTCATTATCCTAACAAATACAGTGCTTTCCCCTTTGGTTTTCTACCTGTATGTAAGTTATTACAGAAACAGAATAGTAAAGTGAGATGAATATTTGTGCATATGTAAAAGGGAGATAATACCTGATTGTTAGGGTGTTGTGTAGATTAAATGAGACAAAAAGGACAAAGACCCTGGAACACTGCCTGGCATATAAATAGTTGGTGCTTAATATGGTAGCTTCTACTATTAGTATTTTTATTTTTCTTATGAGTTGTTTAGAGCTAATCCCTCCAGGCTGTTGTTTTGTTATTCATTATTTTCCTGGGCATGTTTTCAGTATCTCCTCTCACTTATTTTATGTTTGGAATATAAATTTAATATTATAAGTAAAGCAAAACAAAGAAATGAAATCCACAACTGTAGTGCATCCTGACCAAGGAGCCAGGAATCTTGTGTGTGACAGGTGTGGCTAAGTCATTTGTTCATCTGTACCCATTGAGTGGTTATTAGATGGCACTGAAGGAGTGCTGGGAGTGTGGGATACAAAAATCAGAATTTTCCTGCTGCTGAGGTGGTTATAGTCAATCTAGTGGGGAAACGGACATGTCACACTAACAGTAAAGTAGTGGGCTGAATGGGGAGGATGGAGAGTGCCATGGCCTGATCTTCTGGGGGAGCAGGGAAGAGAGATGCTTGGAGGAGTTAATTCTTGAGCTGAGACCTGAAGTACATGGGGATGTGCTGGGGAAGGGGAAGTTAAGAATAGTTTGTGGTGTCAACAGCACAGTCTTCCTTGATTGTTCCCTCCCAGTGTTCTTGTAGACCTTAGTTTGTACCTCTTTTTAAGGCCTTCCTAGCATGTTTACCAACTATAAAACCAAATAAGTAAATCCCCAAACATGCTATACTGTCAAGCTCTTATTTTTTCATATTCTGTGGAAAGCCCTCTCCCTACTGAATCCCTCAGTCTTTACATTGTCCATTAGATGAACTGCACTGATGAACGTATTTCATGGTTTTTGTTCTTTTTAGTTTGTTTAGCAGGAAGAGGTTTTTGAAGCTGTTGATATTTAAGAAGAAATCTTTATTTTTTTTTGCTTTCTCAATAAATGTTGATATTCATTAGAGTTGTTTCCTTGTCTCACTGGACTTTTTAAGATTCATAAGTAGTCTTGCCCACTCTGTCTTTCTCTGCTACCTCTATTCTGATGACTGTGAAATCTCTAGCTCGGCGCTCTCTCCTGAGCTGCAGACTTGTTGTATATGTCAGTGGCTACTAGCCATACATATGCATCTATTTAGATGATCCTCAAAGTCAGTAGATCCAAAACAGAACTGAAGTTCCCCATCTACTTCATCTAATCTCCCCTATTTTATACCCCCTACCACACAAAAAGTTAAAATCATCTCTTGCTGTAGTTTTGTCTTAATTTAAAGGTGCTGTCATCTATCTAGTCATTCAAGATAATGAATCTGTGCTATTAGTCTTTTCTTCTCTCTTAGAGCTCAAAATACATCCTTCTATATTTCATTTTCCTTGTCCTATTACCACCTTAGTTCAGACCCTAATCTCACCTGGACAAGTGCAGTAGTTTTCTAACTAGATTTTGTATTGTCCATCTAATAAACCTATCTTCCACCAGCAGCCAGAACATCTATGCAATAGGCGTATATGTCCACGTCATTCCCCTACTTAAATCCCTTTATTGGCTGTAAAGTCTAAGCTCCTTAGCATGTCCTATTAGGCCCTCTATGAACTGCTCCTCTGTATTCCTCCTGCCTGTACTCCTGCCATCACTGGCAATACTGAGTAACCTGCAGTTTCACACCTTTGCTCGTACTGTTTCTCCTTTTACTCACCCCTTTGGTTTGGGTGCATTTCCTCTAAGAAACTTTCAGAACCTTTAAGGTTGTTTGCCTGCTTTTTGTTCCCTGGGAGCACCCAGTGCATGCCTGTGTCATAGTTCCCAGCCCTCTTTTAGGGAGATTAATGGTTTCTGTCTACTCTTTAACTGTAAGTTTCTTGGGGCAGGGGCGCTTCCTAGTCATCTTTGTAGTCCTAACTCCTGGAGGGTGCCTTGCAGTTTTTGAACTGAACCTAGTAAGGATAGATGACAAGCCGGTAGTAAGATATTCTAATGATGAGTAAAGTGATATGTGTTCTTCCAGATGTGGATTTTTATTTATTTAGAATGGAATTTAGAATTTGATTGGATTGGTGAATTATTAGAATAATTTCTTGGGCGTGGCTTTGCAGGCCACATAGAGTCTCTTTTATTTCTTCTCTTTCTTCTCTTCCTCCTTGTCCTTTCCCTCCTCCTGTTTCATTCTTAACTCACAGGCCATGCAAAAACAGGCTGTGGATGAACCGTAGCTTGACAATCCCTACAATGTTCACAAGTCAAACTTGAAGTTGTAGAATATGGAAGAGCAGAGAGACTAAAGCAAGTTCATGTTTCTTGTTTTATTTGTTATAAAATTTAGTTCCTTGGGCAGTTATATTTATCTTTAGTATTGGAAACAATTGCACAGAATCTATTTTGGCAAACTATTCTGTTTGTCTAAAGGTTTAACATCTTATTAAATGGGCCATTTACCTCTGTATGAAGGTACTCCAAGACCACCTTGGTTTATAAAGTTCTGATCCAGCTCTTCTTCCTCCATTTAGGCAGCTGTCTGGGTCCTTTCAGAATATGCCTATTTTTATGATGATATAAATTGTGCTTTTTCTTAGGTATTTTGAAGGTACTGTGGGCTGATATATTTTTTACAGTAATCTTCAATCCCTTGCTGACTGAGATTATGATCTTGATTTGCCTTTTGATCATGTCCTTCAAGCTTGACAGTTTCTGCTGATGCTCATGTTTTCTGGCTTCTATGTTAGAATTTTTCTACATATCCTAGTTTTCTAATGTATCCTCCATCTTTTATTTTGAGTTGATAGCAAAAATCCTTATTCATAAATATAGTTACATTATTTATACTTCCGTAAATTTAATTTTTTGTTTGACCTTGTATTGCATAGGTTGTTTATGTTGCATTTTCATTTTAAGGATGAAGATATCAAGACTCAACAGGGTAATTTGTCTCAGGCCTTAAGACTAGTAAGGGATGAGGATGGAAAGATGAAAGGGACCCAGTATTTGAATATCTATGGTAGGCAATATGTTGGGTACATTCTCTCCTTTATATAATTTAATCCTCTTATTTACACTGTATAGGTTATTGCACCCGTTTAACAGAAGAGCAAACTGAAACAACTGAGGCCTGGAGGGATTAAGTAGCTTGCATTTGGTTACATACCTAGTAAGAGAAGCTTGTATTAAAACCCTTTCTGCCTTGCTCCAAAGTTCTTATTCTTTTTACTGTACTGGGTATAAAGCTCCCTGGTTTTAAACTCTTAGGTCAGCATTTTTCAACCTACTTTGACAAGTAGTATCTTGGCTATACATTAGAATCATACTAGAAGCTGTTTTAAAAAGACATGCTTTAGTTCCACTCTGACCAGTGCTAACAGAACTTCTGTAGGTGAGCTTAAGGCATGTATATTGGTGTATGTTTATATAGCAAATATAAATTAAATTGTATTGAGGTATCTATAATATATGTAGAAAAAGGTGCAGAAAAGATGTAAGCAGCACTCATATCAAGAAAGGGAATATTACCTCTTTCTCCCAGGTAGCCAGTATTCTGACTTTCATTACCATAGATTACATTTGCCTATTTATGAACTGTCGTAAGGTAAGACTGACTTTTTGCATTCACCTTTGTGAGATTAATTTATATTCTTGTGTGCAGCAATAGTTTGTTCTTGCTCATTACTGTATAGCAATAGTTCTCAAGCATTTTGGTGTTTTCACTCTTACTATTTATTGAAGACCCCAAAGAGCTTTTGTTTGTGTGTTAAACCTATCAATATTTATTGTATTAAAAATTAAAACTGAAATTTTAAAGTTTATTTATTGAAAAATAATAAACCTATTAAATGTTGGCATATTTTTGCATATTTCTGTGAAAGTAACTAGTATCCCAAGCCAAATAAATTAGAATAATATTTTACTTTTTTCCAAATTTCTTTATTTGATTGGATATACATCTGTTTCTATGTTCAATCTATTGCAATTGATTGTTTTGTTTGTAGTATGTAAAGAAAATCCAGTTGCACATAGATGTGTGGCTAGAAAAGGGAGCAATGTTTTAATTGCCTTTTTAGGTAATTGTGGGTATCCTTTTTTGGGATCACACCAAAATTTGACAACTGCTAGTTTTCTTCAAGTTTATTGCCTTGTGTAATCTGAAACACTATCCGTGAGCTTTTCGTACGTTACATTAAAATTCATTAGTCTTTTTATACTTTGAGTGGATCTTCTACCCATGCATGATTTTGTAGCATCATGCATTGGTCATTTGAAAATAATGGTTCACTCGAGTAGCTCTTCTAAATATTGACATACTCTATTATACAATGTCAAAAAAAGTCACATTTGTTAATTTCACCCCAGTCTCATCAGACAAGTCTTCTCTAATTTTCTCTTGAAAGCTCAGATTTTATCATTGGCAACAAATACTGACAGTTGTTTTCCATGAAGTGACAGTCTCTCATTGTTCATTTTTGAAAAAATGTCTGCCAAACATCAAGTCTGAATAATCATAGCTTGTCTGCCAGTCGTTCTTTCAAGTAAATATGGTGTTGCATGAAGAAAAGCAGCTAGTTCAGCTTGCAGCTCACTGCACAAGTATGTGAGTGCTTTTCCTTGAGGCAGTTCTTGTACTTGGGTGTGTGGGAGAAGTGCTTTATGTGCACTGCCCATTTTCACCACAGAATGTGAAAAAGATGTGTAAGTAATGATTGAGTATTAATAAAGTAATTTTTGTGGCTTCATCAAGAACATTCTTCAGTGAAACTGAAACTTGATTTTTTTTTTTTTGGCATGGGTAGAAGAATGCAAAGATACTATTACAGTTTGTAATCACTGCCTTGATTCGATACAAAATGGTGTATTTATTCATATGATTG
Source organism: Manis javanica (assembly GCF_040802235.1). Taxonomy (NCBI): domain Eukaryota; kingdom Metazoa; phylum Chordata; class Mammalia; order Pholidota; family Manidae; genus Manis; species Manis javanica. The sequence goes on from NC_133166.1 coordinate 21,384,750, forward strand.
TGTTTCTAGGGTTTACTTATCTCTTATTTACTTATTTCTTATTGGGGGAATAGGGGTTTTGTTAGACCTTTGCTAACATTACTGTTTTGAAAGCCAGAATGAATGCAGTATGTTTTCCTTGGCTTAGTAGAATCAAAACACTTTTATAGAGTTGAGCAGTTTTATGACTTTGTCAAGATGTTAGAAAATGGGCTTGGTGTTTGTTCTTCAGAATCTTGTGGCGAAGGAAAGGTATGAAGTGGCCTGTAGAGAACTGTGCATTGCTGTGCATAAAAGCGGTTCTCTAGGTGTATTTGGTCTTCCTACTCTTAACCTGAAGCATGTGCAGTAGAAAAGAAAAAGATGCAGATGAAGCTATAGCCAAGTAATCTTTTGTGTAGTGACTTTGGTTTTTCATTGTGACTGGGCAGAGAGAATGGAGGAGGTAGGTTAGAGAAGTCATAGGATTGAGCATTATTTTACCTTTTACCCAGCACTCTTACACAGCCTGGAACCTTAGTTCTGAGCGGGAGAGAATGAACATTCATTGTGTACCCATGTTGTGCTAGGACCTATATTGTATCTTACTTAAACTTAAAATAATCCTGGTCTAATTATTTTATTTTACACATGAGAAAACTTAGACTCAGTGATGCAGAGTCTTCTCAAGCCCACCAGACTTTTAAGTGACGAAGTTGGGATTTATCCCCAGACTTTTCTGCTTCCAGAGCCTGTGAATACTCTTTCTTGTCTTCTAAGAGTGCTGTCCTGTCTTCCAAGGACAGTGTCTCACTGATTATTTATGTACCCTTGATATCTAGAATGTAGCAGGGCTTAGTAACATTTTTGTTGAATAATTGAGTCAGTGATAAGTGAATAAACCAGTTTTTACAGGGTAGGATGTAACCTAAGCCGTCTGGGGGCTGCTGTGTAGATTGGTGGTACAAAGTTTCCACACTAGGATCTGGTCACCATTTGTTCCCATAGGGATCAACCTTAACTATAAACTCTATAAAACTATTTAAGTTGGATATTTAGGAATTGAAGAGATGTAATGGGATGAATTTTCCTTAGATTGTTAATGATCTTTCCAGAAATAGGTAATACATATATTTGCCCTTGTTACCCCCTTACCAGCTGTGAGACCTTGGTCAAGTTACTTCAATTTTCTGTGACTCATTTTTTTAATCTTTAAAAAGGGAAAGGCAGTTATAATACTATATAATTCCTAGGTATTTATGAGGATTGGATGGGATAATTCATATAAAGAATTTACTGCAATGCTTGGCATAGATTAGCTACTCAATAAATGGTAGCTGTTATTCATATTACCCTTCTGAAATGAAGTATTGAGTTTACTGTGACTTTTAGCATGTGAAGAAAGAACAATGTTTTGGATTTAAAGCATTTTTATTAGAGAAATAAAGTGCTGAACATATTAGTTTTTGTATTTTGGGATTTGTTTTCTGATTATTGTTTTCTTGGTCTTCTTGGCAGAGAAGCTCCAGTTTTGGCTGTTTGGCTGGATTTCTTGGTGAACCAATGCAAATATGGTATGGCCTTTGCCTCTCCATCAACTTTTTAAGCTTTGTAGTCTAGTTGAAAAAGGTTGGATTGTTCTGTTGAGTTCACTAAGGTTGATTTTTTTCTAAATTAAAAATGTCAGTGAATATGAGAAACACCCTTTTCTAAATTTTTTCTAACTGTACTAGTCATTTGAGAGGATCCAGTATTTCTCTGTAGTACCCTGCCCCAGAACCAAAGAAGGAGTGTGTTATTAAAAATTCTATGCATTTATTTATATTGGTGGTAATATTATCCATATTTTTGAATTTATGGTTTTGACAGTATGTTTTGTTTAAGCTGTGGAGTTATGGAGGGGAAAACCAACTATACATTCTAAATGAGCATTAGGTGAAAGCCTGCCTGCTCTTCAACCAATTGCCAGTGTAGGTACACTGTCTTCTGGATGGGAGTTCGCATGAAACTTTTGAATGAGGTCTATGTTCCCTAGTATGGTGTATAAGGTTGTTAGTTTGGTAACCTGTCCCTGACTCCCTCTCCATTGTCATTCATTGTCTGTCCTCCAAGCTTGCACATTTTACCTCTAGTACTAAGGAAGTGCACATGGTACTGTGTTTACAGTTCTTCTGATGTGCTGTGCCTGTTGTTTCAGAGTCTTTGCACATGCTCCTCTCTGGGCCTGGATGTTCCTTTGAAACTCTTAATTGGTGTAACTTCATTCAGCACTTAAGGCTCAGCTTTAAAGGTTAAAGGTTAAAGGTTAAAGCTTTTAAAGGTTAAAGAATTATCCTTTTCCAGAAAGCTTTCCTTGACTTTCCTAGGTTGGGATGGGTGCCCCATCTCTGGGTTGGCCTGATTATAACTATCCATTTATTTATTATTTATTGATTTCCTCCACTTGGACTAGGCAGGGGTTGTATCTGATCATCCATTTGTTATCAAGAGCCCATTTTTGGACCTTGCACAGAATAGGCATCAGTAAGGTCTCGTGTGAATCCATAGTGTCTGGCTGGTTTGTTAGCAGCTGTAATTTCCTAACTAGTTGACACTACTCCATGTTGTTCTAGGCTGAGTTTTAGTAGAATGGCTTTACTGTTGTGGCCATTGCACCTTGTGTTGTCTCCACGTCAGCCCACTCTCCTGGGGCTTTTCTTTATTTTTTCCCATAGCTGGGTCAGTGGAGCTGTGTACGCCGTAGACATACTGATACTCAGAAAGAACTTGATTGGTGACAGATCCTGGAATCTCACTTGGGGTAAATGAAGGTTACATTGGTAAATGGAGAAGTTGGGACCTTATGCTTGCTTTTCTAACTCTTGGTTCTTTTCTCTGCCTCTAGGTTTCCTCCTTATTAACCTTTCCATCAGTTTTAACATTTAGACAAAATGAATGCTACAGAACCAAATTTTATCAGTATGCTGTGCATATTTCTTGAACCTAAATTCAGGACTTGACTTAGCCTGTTACAGTGGTGGGATGATGGACACTTTAGGAAATGTGGGGTTTTTATGTCTGTCCTATTAAGCCCTTACTTAGTAACTAGTTGCTGACAGGTAATTTAAATTATGGCTTCCAAAAACATTTTGCTGATTAGTGTGTTAGTAGCAGGCAAAACAATCATTTATGTATGACATTCATTTAGTTAATATGGGTGTCAAGTTCTGTGCTAGGTAGTTTCTGCTGATACAAAGATGAGTAAGGTATGGTCTTTGCCTCTAAGGAGCTCCCAAGTGCGAGAGAGAATGTATGAACAAACACATTACAGTTCAGTGTGTTGTAGATATTGTAAAATAACTAGCAAAGAGGAAAATGTTAATACCTTTTTCAAGGAACTGTTCTTGGAAGAGTAGACACCTGAAAAAAGACTAAGACTTTTTTTGGAAGATTCTGGATGTAGTATCAGAAGACATGGATTTGAACCCCAGCTCAGCCACTTATTAGCTGTCTGACTTGGGGCAAGTTGTTTAAAGCACTTGGAATCTCAGTTTTTTCCCCTGTAAAGTGAAGATAATCATATCCGTATCTACCTTTGAAAGTTGTGAGGATTTAATACATGTCAAAGAACTTCATAAATGTGCTATGCAAATATTAATCCTGGTTTTGTTTTTATTTATTCATTGATGATAATATTTTGACAGATTGGAGCATGAGTTCTTACTCAAAACAGAAATAAATGAGAAAAAGATTGGTCATATTAGGATGTAGGTATCATTTATGAAGTGCTAACACTGTAAGACTCGTGAATTAAGGCAAAGAGTTTTAAGTCCAGAATCCATGAAACTTTGAGTTTGTGCTGCTGTGGAAGATACTGCTTAGGGTGCTTAAGGAGTGATCTGAAAAAAATAGTGCAGTTCTAAACCACAATGAGCTAACACCTCCCACCAGTTAGGATGGCCAACATCGAAAAGACTAGGAACAGAAAATGCTGGTGAGGATGCGGAGAAGGGGGAACTCTCCTACACTGCTGGTGGGAATGTAAACTAGTTCAATCATTGTGGAAAGCAATATGGAGGTTCCTAAGAAATCTAAAAATAGAAATACCATTTGACCCAGAAGTCCACTCCTAGGAATTTACCCAAAGAAAACAATCTCTCAGATTCAAAAAGACATGCACACCCTTATGTTTATTGCAGCACTTTTTACAATAGCCAAGATTATGGAAGCAAGCTAAATGTCCATCAATAGATGAATGGATAAAGAAGAGGTGGTACATATATACAATGGAATACTATTCAGCCATAAGAAAGAAACAAATCCTACTATTTGCAACAACATGGATGGAACTGGAGGATATTATGTTCAGTGAAATAAGCAGGCAGAGAAAGACAAGTGCCAAATGATTTTCCTCATTTGTGAAGTATAACAACGAAGCAAAACTGAAGGAACAAAATAGCAGCAGACTCACAGACTCCAAGAAAGGACTAGCAGTTACCAAAGGGGAGGGGTGTGGGAGGGCGGTTGGGGAAGGAGGGCAAAGGGGATTGTGGGGTGTCATGATTGGTGCACATGGTGTGTGTGTGGGGTCTCGGGGAAGGCAGTGTAGCTCAGAGAAGACAAATAGGGACTCTGTGGCATCTTACTCCACTGATGGACACTGACTGCAATGGGGTATGAGGGGGGACTTGATAAAAAGGGTGAATGTAATAACCACATTGTTTTTCTTGTGAAACCTTCGTAAAAGTATATATCAATGATACCTTAATAAAAACAAAAGAAAACAAAAACAAAATAGTGTGGTTCTGAGTGGCTTGGGTGGCAAGTCTGAAGTGGGAAGATCTCCATTTCTTGTTAAAAGACTTAAGTCTGTGCCACCATTCAAATTCACTTAACATTTTAGAATTGCATTTTCACTATCAATAAGATAGAGATATAATAGTTAATTTTGCAGACTGAGAGGATAAATTAGGTAAAGTGCACACCACTAGCTTTAATCAAATTAAGTTAATTTGTAGAATATTAAATTTTTTTTCCTTTCAATACACTAGACTACTTTAGATAATCTTGCTTTAAATAATAGAATTGGCATTCTATCATTTATACTCTACTAACACTGATAATATTTTAACTTTCTTCAAGTTTATTTCTTAGAATAATTTTGCAGGGTGAATTTAAATCCCTACTCTTGCACTTACTGGCTGTGTGATCTTCCAAGTTATATAATCTTACAGAAACCTTATTTTATTCATTTATGAGATGGGGATAAAGTGGTATTTACAGTATATAGTTGGTGGGAGGATTAAATGAGATAATTAGATAAATTACTTAGTTTGGTGTTTAGTACTATGATTTCAATAAATGTTAGCATTGTTATTATTACCACTTTGATTTTATAAATGAGGAACTGGATACAGATTTAGCAACCTGATTAGATTTTCTTATAAGAAACCAAGGATGGGATTCAATCCAGGTTTGTGTGATGCTAAAGCCTTTGTTTGCTCTTTATCCTTTTACCAGGATATATTTTGTAATTAACTTTTTCATTTGTATGGAAATATATTCTGAAGTACTGTAGTGTGTTTGGAAATAATTTGTTTTACTCTTAGGTAGTTGAAAGTTTTTAGGGATGTTTTAGATAGTTAAAACTTTTCAGTGGTGTTTTACTAATAGTTTACATAAACTCAGAACTTAATTGGTTAAGGAAAGAATTCTTTGGCCTAATTTCTGTGATCAGACACAATTTAAGGGCAGATACTCTGGGGTCATGATCAGTGGTTAGTGAAAAGACCAATGTGTTTTTTTCCCTCCTAAGCAGATTTACTGAGGCAAAAATGACAAGTAATAAATGACACATTTAATGTAGTTGCTAAGTTTTGACATAGGTGTATGCCTGTGAAACCATCATCACAATTCACGTAGTGAATGTTTCCATCACCTCCCAGAAGTTTCCTGGCACCCCTGGTACCAGGGTTTCAATAAATAAACCAGTCTCTTCCTGCTCTCCCTGATTTCCCTCCAAACAACCATTGATCTCCTTTACTATAAAGTAAACAGAGGTTTTGAAGTCAAACCAATCGGGATTCAGATTCCTAGTGTGCTACTGTATTCGTTAGGGGTCTTTGGAGAAGTTATTTCCTCTGTCAGCCTAGTTTATTCATCTGTATAAATAGGGATCGTATCACCCGCCCATAGGACCATGAGGAAGATGGAACAGTGTGTAGAAAGAGGCTAGCGTGGAACCTGACACATAGGGGACCTGCCATCACTGGAAGCCTGTATTTCCAGCCCAGCGTTCACTTGGTGCCCCTGAGTGCAATTAGAGTTCAGAGCTCCACAATTCTTTTCTGTCACCTAGACCTTGTGTCCCCCTCCCACCGAATGAGTTTTTAGTGTTGTTGAAACAGGAAAGTTTAGATTTAGGCAGTTTAAAGCCTTAACAGACTTTCTGGTACTCCTGTCTTCCCTCCTCCATGCCCGGTGTTTCACATGCTATTATGAGTAGATGTTCTTCATAAATAAGCAAAGAACTCCACAGCAGATTTTTGAGTTCTTTATCCCCGAGTTTAAGTCTTGTATTGTAATAAAGCTGCATGAGCAATGAGCTTGTAGTCGAACTTTTGGGTTTCAGTTTCCATGCTGCCTTGTTTCTGAGCTTCAGTTTTCTCACATAGAAAGTTGGGAAGGCTCATACCACACAAATTCATTGAGAGAATTAAAGGAGAATTTTGAAAATGAATTGTATGATGAAGTCATAGTACATCTCCATCATCCCATGCTTGCCTTGGAGTGTTAGAACTTTGTAAAGTTCTGATGGCATTTAAATTTGGCCTCCTAGGAGGTTTTTTTAAAAGTATATTTTATTAGGTTTTGCTGATCAGTAGCACAAAAAAGTGAAAACCAAAGGTTAAAGTGCTTAGCATTTAAAGTCAGAGAAACTTTAATTCAAAGTTTAGTAGCTGTGTGACTTTGGTCAAGTTACTTAATTTCTCTGAGCCTTAAATTCTCACTTGACAGTAAGGCATGTCTAGTGTATCTCAGGGTTGTGAGGATTAGAAATAATGTGTGTGCAGTGGTTGGCGTAAAGTGGATACCCAGGAATGCTAGTTTCCTTCTTTTCACTTCCAAAATTAGAAGTGTGGGGGTTACTTTTGCCTTCCTCATTCCTTCATGCAGTTTGGCCCAAGCATAGCCATTAGGTAGTGTCTCCCATTTCCCATTTAAGTCTGAAAATGCAGTTTGGGGTTTATGATGTTAGCAGTTATTGTAAAGGATTTTTTTTTCCTCTAATAATGGGAGGAGCTGAAGCCATGCTTTTGTATTTTCTTATGAATTCTCAGTGCTGTAGCTGGAGGTGTTTTGTACTGTGGGAGCCAGGGAAACCAGGGGCCGTTTTCTTGTCTATTCTGTTTGTTTGAGTTGGAGAATTGTGTAAAGGTTTCTTAGTGAATAAAGAGGATTTGCTGAGTTCAGATTCTTCCTCCTGGGCGAGCCCAGAAATGACCTACTTCGGTGGAAAAACAAATAGGAAAATGTAGGTTTAACTGGTGAGTTCTACTTGTAAAATTGTCAGGATCTTTGAGTTTGGGGGCAATATGGAAGAGTTGATTCTCCATGTCCCTCTTCCCCTCCAGAGCATTTACTGCCCAACACAAAGAGGGCTTTAAGATGGAGGTCTGCATTGTAATTTCCTAGAAATTGCTGCTTCTGGTAATAGCGTATTCAGTTTGCACCTCTTTGCTGCAATAGATGAAACAATGGGGACAATAAAGCCATTTATCTGATAGCTGTAGCCTCAATGGGATGTTTGTTTTAATAATGGTATAATTTCCAGGGCTCATAAATTGTGATTTTATTCTCATGGAAATAACTGCCCGGTGGTATTTGGATTCTCAGGTCTCCTATTGTGGATAATTTCACTAACATTCTGCCTAACAGTTCCCTTTATTCCAGACTCGTTTTAGATTGTTCAGGCTGGTTGGGTAATTAGCCCAGTGCAGAGCCAATTTTCTTACTTTGGGGCTGGCAGGTGGTTACTAGGTAACTAGAGGATCTTCTGAACAGGGAAGAAATTCTGCTTAGGGATTAAAGGCAAAATACCGGAGTTTGGTTTTGATTGTCATCTGGGATTTTTTTAAAAAGGTTTTATCTATCTGATGCCAAAATATCTGGATGAAAATAAAAAATTTAAGTTATCTGAATATTTATTTTCCATGGACCAAACATCCCATTGTATTTGGGAAAATGGTGTGTTTTAGTCTTTAATTTTCATCTGTGTGTTTTGCCGGGGAATATCCACAGAGGCCAAAGGATGGTAACAGCTACCACAGGCTAGATATTGCCCTCCATGTTTCCTATACATTATCTCTAAATTGTAATTAGAGCCCTGAGAGGTGGGTATTGTTTCTATTTTACCCATGCAGAAACTTATATTCAGAGAATTTAAGTAACTAAATTAAGGTATCTCAGCCAATACGTGGCAGGCACTTTACCAGAGTCAAAGCTCTTAGTAGGTTTTCAATTATAGTATAAGGTATTCTGAAGATACATTAAAGTTTCTGCATATTAAGCTCTTAAATATTACAGTGATTGGCTCAGTAATATATTATGAATTAATATTTATCATCAGATGTATATATATGATTGTTCTTCCTGTCATCTAGTCTTGTATTACAACAGTAAGGTACATGGAGTAGTTTGATTGTTTTACCAAAACTAAAGGCCTTCCGGACATAGAATTTGTTATTTTTTTAAGTCATGCTTGCTTTTTTTTTTTTAAATTAAGGTATTATTGATGTACACTCTTATGAAGGTTTTCATGTGAAAAACAAGGTGGTTACTACATTCACCCATATTATCAAGTCCCCCCCCCCGATACCCCATTGCAGTCACTGTCCATCAGTGTAGTAAGATGCCACAGTCACTGTTTGCCTTCTCTGTGCTACGCTGTCTTCCCCATGATCCCCCCACACCATGTGTGCCAATCATAATACCCCTCAATCCCTTTCTCCCTCCCTCCCCACCCGCCCTCCCCCACCCCTTCCCTTTGGTAACCGCTAGTTCCTTCTTGGAGTCTGTGAGTCTGCTGCTATTTTCAGACATACAGTTTTGTTTTTTCCTTCAGGTTTTTAATTAATTAATTAATTTTGTTATCATTAATCTGCAATTACATGAGTGACATTATGGTTACTAGATTCCCCTCATCATCAAGTTCCCATCACATACCCCATTACAGTCACTGTCCTTCAGCGTAGTAACATGCTATAGAATCACTACTTGTCTTCTCTGTGTTGTACACAGACATACAGTTTTTTAAAAATTCTTTCAAAGGTACTAAAGCTTGGTATAGTCAGTGGAAATAACCTCAGACTTGGAGTTTGGGGCCTGGGTTTTAAAATCTTGGCACTGCCACTTATTGTGTGATCTTGGATAAACCTCTTAATCCTCACTGGCTAGTCCTTAGCCCTTGCATAAGCCTCATTTTGCTCATATGCAAAATTGGGATATGATACCCAGTTTACAGGGATGTTCGGGTTAATGGATGTGATACTGCCTAGCATATGCCTGTAACACAGTTGGGACGCAATAAGTGCAATAAATAATTGTTTCCTTCCTTCTTGGCTAGTTCTACTACTAGTGAACTATTGGTATAATTTGATTTTTCTCTCATCTTTGGCCACAGGATTTATTAAAAAATGGCCAACTTCTAGGTCCATTATGTTACACTTCATGTTGATGCTGTTAAATTGAGTTCATTTTTCTCTAGGAACTTGCTGCCCAAACTTGGTAATTTGTTTAAGGGACATTTAGACAGCTGGTTCATTGTTTACACTTTCTTGGTTGAGAGAGTAAGTGCATATGTGGAAAGGGCATTGGATTTGTGATCATACAAATTTGGCTGAAGCTGAGTTTCCTGGGACAACTGACTTCCTCTGTCTTTCATCTGTTGTGAGGATAAGTGAGATAATGAATATGAAAATCCTTTTAAGTTGAAAAACTGTATCTGATGATAAATACTACATTCAAGGGCTAAGGGCTTGAATTAAGAAAGGAGACATTTTGATGAGTTTTAGCTCTTGGGGACAGCTGAAGAGAAGAGGCCAGAATAAAGTCCTGGGCAGAGAAAGTATTGAGTGAATATAACTGAATGGTGGAAGTGAGATTGGGGTGGGGGTTGGAGTACAACTGTGAAGCAGGCCAGGGGGACTTAGGGAAGAGCTTAGATACGAAATTTTAATCCATGGAGCAAGGAAGAGGGAAGCTTCTTGATTAGAGAAACTTAGAACACTGGGCAGTGTGTGGATAACTGATTCTAAGAGTAGGGATGGTTGTAACAGCTGCAGCTTCTCTCATGAGTACACTCAAGTTGAAATCCCAATTTTAAGTCTTCTAGGAATATGTACAGAAGCAAAAAAAGTCAATTTTGTTTTATTCCTAGCTTCCCCTACCCCCCAACAGCTAAGTGAGTCCATTTTAGGGGGAAAGTTCCAAGTGAATCTTGTGGTTATTGTACAAGAATCAATTGGTGGCTCTCAGGTGAGCACATTGGCATATTTTCATTTCAAGAGGCAGGTGGCTGGCAAGTGGGGGATCTCCTTTCACAGACTAGAAAGCTTAATTTTATGTAGTCATATTCAGGTTATCTCTTCCCTGAAAATTGTTTCTGTTTACTGCATTTCCATAATGCATATGGTATTTTCCCTAAGTGGAACATAAACCAAAATTTTTATTGTGTTTAATTATTGATTTATCTGAATGCTGCAGTGTATTGGTTAAAGATTTTTTCATGTGAAGAAAGCCTTCTGGCTCTTGATTTTGGTATTACACCAGTTTTATTCATTTTTCTTACCGCGGCATGTCAGTTTTTCTTCACAAGTGACTGCATCATGTTGTGCAGATCATTGCCTTCTCTGTTGAGTGGTGTGGTAGAATATTTCTTCTACCAGACAGTTCCAAAGTCTCCATTTAATTTGTTTATAAGAACATATTTAGGCTTTTTTCTTCTATGTCCTTTGTCTGCAAGTATGAAGGTCTTGCATTGATTAGGTAGGAGATGAATTTCCACAGGCTCTGCTCATAATCACTCTGTTACTTTCATGTTAACTTTATATATAATAATGTCAACTAATATTTACATAATTATTTATTTGTAAAATATTTTATGTTACTTAATTTTTCTTCCTAATGATCTGTTTCTTGCCCTAAAGTGGTAGCTCTTTTGGGGCAGGACCATGTATTTTTTCATCTTTGTATTTGCGGTATTCAGCACAAATCTCATAATGATGATGCTAGCTAACACTGTGCTGCTGTGTGTCAGGCATTGTGCCGAGTGCAATATTTGTTTTAATCCTTACTATCTCCATTTTATAGAAGGGAAAACAGACTCAGAAAAAGGAAGTAACTTGCTCACTTTCTAAACTAATGAAGGGAAGCAGCTGTGATTAGAACCCAAGCAGTCTGACTTCAGAGCCTATATACCTACCCCTATACTGTATTTTCTCAGAAACATCCTGTGAGAGTATAGAGGCATATAAAATTATATTATCTATCTTATTTGACTCTTAAAATTCTGTGAAGCAATTATGCTGCATCCATTTCATAGGCGAGGAAAAGTGAACTAATTATGCAAGGTCATACATTTGTTGAGTGGCAGAATCGGAACTCCAAATCCTAGAGCTGACTCCAGCTCCAGTATTTTCCCCTCTTCTATCACACAGTAGCTGTTGGTTAAAGTTACACATCTATTTTCTTAGGAATTCACAATAATCTTTATAGATATGGAAGATAGATTCCTTTATCTAGACTAACTGAAAATAAGAGACAGCCTTTAAAAAAAATCTTTTTCTTTCAAATCCAAGGAGCAAAATTCGCTGGTAGATAGACTGTGAGAATCCCTTGACAGTAGATAGGGCAACGTGTGTGTGTGTGTGTGTGTATGCATGCATGAGATCTATTTTCCTAGTACCTGGCACACAGCGTATTTTCTGTAAAGTTCCTGAGGGAATGCATGATTGAAAAATTTTATGCTGAGTCTAGTATTAGCAGAGTGGTGATGATAAAATTGCTAGTTTACTTTTATATCCTATACTTTCTCCTGATTGCCTCATTTTTAGTTACTGTTTGATTGTGTGAGAATTACAATGACACTATAGTGACATTTAATATAGTTAAGCCAGTATATGGTAAATGTCTATAACAGAGCCTTCATATGAGAGAGCAATTCCAGTTATGTATCTGTAATATTTGAAGAAACAGTTTTTCTGATGTCTGGGTGAACCTAATTATACTCTTTCTGATTGCCTTGTCAGATTTTTTGTATTTCTTTGAAGAAGATATGACAGTGGCAAATTAGTTTTCTTTTTTTTTCCCCCTAAGTTACGCATTTTGAATGAATTGAAGTGGTGCTATACTGTGATTTCTCTTTTTTATACTAACAGGAGGCTAACTCAGCAGTATATCATTAGAATATTCACAAACTTTGAAACTTCAGTAGAACTGGAGGAGATCATCATCTGTTCCTCTCTCACCCTCTCCTATATTACACACATGAAACTGGAAACCTAGGGAGTCAGTTGATTTGTTCAGGGTCATAGTTTGAAAATAGAGAATCTGGGACAGAACCTAGATTTCTCTGTTTTTGCCACAGCACATCTTTTCCTTTGAAAACTATTTTCTTGCTTTGGCAGTTTTAAGCCAGATATTTCCCTAAAGGCGATGTCACATGTCCAGAGTCACAAGCTTAAAGTGTTTTGCTTCATCTGTCCTGCAAATAGACAGGTAGTTAAGAAGTTAGGTGGCTAGACAGATTGAATGTTTTTTGACAGGAACATCCTAATAGTAAAAAACAGATCAAGGAACTAGTTCTATTAACAGCCTTCCTCCAGGTCTTTGAGAAGAATCTGGTTTTGCTTCAATTAGCTTCTAGGCAGTATTACATTCAAATACAGTCATGTCATCACTTCCTACCTACTTGGTTTTCTAGGTATATTGCCCTGAATTATTTTTGTGTGTGATTATAGTTCAAAATATTAGAGAATTCCGAAGCCCCTTTTCCTATTTTAGTCTGACGTGGTTGTTATGCTCATGTAAATTACCCCTCACCTAAGAATGTCATAATTGATTCTACTGTTCCAGATTGTAGATTTGAGTGTCAGGTAGTAATTGACACATTTACTGGATCTTTTAAGAGTTAGTTGTTTTAATGTGGAAACTGTATGAGATAAAAAATTAGCGTTTTCAGTATTGATTAGTTGGCTGCAGACCTGTCACTTAGCACACATCAATCCAACTGTTTTTTCACTTTGTGAGTGTGCATGTGCATGCATGTACATTGAAGATCAAGATTGGGGAGGGGAATGAATATTCATGAGCATATATGAAAATTTGTCTTAAAAAAGTTTAATAAACATGCAGGATTTGTGAGCTTGGAGGGTGTATAGTTAGAGTACCAGATGGCCGTTGAAACAGACTTGAAAATTCAGTGGCCCAAACAAGATAGATATTTCCCTTATGTAACAGTAGGTCTGTTATGACCAGGGTGAGCAGAGGTTCTATTCCATGAAGTCGTCCAGGGATCCAGGTTCCTTTTATGATGATGCTCTCTCAGAATGATGTCTTCATCTGAAAGCCCAAAGACAGCTTATCAACACATCCACCTTCTAGTCCATGAGAAGGTAGATGAGAGACTAGAGGACACATAGTTGACTTAAAAAAAAAAAGCTGAAAGTTGCATACATCGCTTCTGGCATCTCATTCATTGTGCTTAGACACATGGCATGCCTTACTTGTAAGTAATATTGAGAAACGTGACTTCCAGTTGGGTTCCATGTATCTTAGTTAAATCTTGGCAAAAAGGATAGGGGAGTGTCTTTATTAAAAGGAAGAAAAGGAAAATATATACTATTAGCAGTCTTTTCCACAGAGTGATAGGTAGAGGGTAATAATAATACAGTCCTTACCCCACTACAGCCTTTGAGGTGGGTGATATTAGAACCATTTTGCTAAGCAGAAAAATGATTTTGAGATATTAAATGATTGGTTAAAAGTCACATGGTTGGCTTAAAACTTGAACTCTTTATCTTCTCCAAACCTCCTCTCATGTTTCTTAACGTATTTCAGTGAATGACACCACCATTCTCTCAGTCACCCAAGCTAGAAATTTGGGATTTCCTCATCTTCCCATTGTCCTGCAGTTACTAAGCTGTGTAGCTATTATCACCTTTCTGAAATCTGTATAATATTTCTCCATTCCACAGCTATTGCTTCAGCTCAGACTCTCAGCATCTTTTGCCCAGACGGTAGCCTCTATTCTTCCTTCTGCTGCCAGGGTCACCTCCAGTGACCCTCCCCCAACCTTCTCAGCCTGACCTTGCCAAACCACTTGCAATCCCCAAGTCTTACCATATGCTGTTATACTGCCAAACCTTTAGTCATGTGGTTTCTTCTGCTCAAATGGTCCTTCTTCTCTCAACTTGGCAAACACAGCCTTACTTTATTTAAAAAAATCTAACACCATCACTTTCTCTATGAAGTTGTTACTCTCCTTTCCAGGTAGAATTGACTGTTTTCTCTTTATGCTTCACCTGTGTTGATGCCTGTCATAGAATATTGGTCCATGTGTCGAAATGTTCAAGGCCCATGTTCACTGAATGGAGTCTCTGGGGTTTTTTGTGGTTGGTACTGGCAGCAAGATATTCGGATGACCAACCCCTGGCTTCAACAATTCCTCCTTAGTTTGCACTTGTAATTGTATAGGGGAGGCACCAGTGTGTCCTAGCATGTCTGTGGGGTTCAGTGCCCCCTTCCGGGGCTTTTCCTTCAGACATTGTAGTACAGTCCATAAGCAGACTGACCATATCCATAGACTATTAGTATCTGATTTCAGGCCAGATTTTAAATCACTGAACCTCTCTATCATGCCTTCCCTGGTAGGATTATATTGTACATGAAACGTACACTTTATTCCTAAGTGATGCACCCATTCTTGTAGTATGTGTCCAGTAAAGTGGGTGCCTTGATCACTCTTAATTACTTGAGGTTAGCCATAGGCTGCAAAGAGATTCTGTAGGTCTGGTCCCTTGGTGGTCCACACAATGTGCAGGAAAAGCAACCAGAAGTCCAGTAGCTGTGTCCATATAAGTCATGACATGTCGATACCTTTCTGATACAGGCAGAGGCCCAATATAGTCTATCTGCCACCTGTCAAGGGGTATTTACCCCTTAGCTATCATCCCAGGTTACTATGGGACTTGGTGTAAGTCCCTTTTAGAGGACACAATGCACTCCTGCCTGTCTTTGCTGACTTCTTTAGTGGTCAAAAGCACGCCTCACCGACGGGCTACAACCCACGTTGTCTCCTGCCCCACATGCAACAAGCGTTGTGTAACCATTGGACCGCATTAGAGGCAGACTTTCCTTCTATCCAGTGTACCTGGGCCACTTCATCTGCTTCATTATTTCCTGGGGATCCCAGCAGCAAATGGCCTGTCACATGATATACTGTAACGTTTTTAGTTTGACCGGGGGTCCATAAGTCTTGCCACAACTCTTACTCCCAAAGGGGTCAGTGACCAACTATCTAGTTGGTATGGTACTATGTTGGTAGCCACAGAGTCAAGCCTCAATAGACAGCCCAGCTGTCCGTGCAGACAACTAGAGGGGAGGGCTCCTGGGTGATCACGAGCCACACCGCCTGCAACTCTTTCCATTGACTGCTCTTCTCCTCACTATCTTCCATCCATATTATCTTGGTCTTAGTATAGAAAGCTATAGCTCTCCATTCTGGGGGCTGCCCATGGCTCGAGCTATCTGTATACCATGCATCTTCAGGTATAAGGGTTCTTCCCTCCAGATAAGGGCTCTCTGCTACTTGTGGCTCTAAAGCAGGTTCTTCCTGCCCTTTCACTGGTATAAGTCGCTGGCCCCAGTAGGCATTGGAGTTCTCCACTGAAGGGGCTAGTAGAGAGGGTGCTATGCTGCTATAGCTATTCACCACACTTGGCCAGTGTAGGTATCTGTGCTATGCCACTGTGCAGTTTTTGGGTCCAGTCTCGTACCCACTCACAGTGGGATAGGTGGTTATTGCCTTTATCAGGGCTGTTCTGGTGATGGGCTCCATAGCCAGCAAGGCATGGTATGTGTTAGGTATGTGTTAGCCAATTGTTTCTGTTAAGGTGTACCATACATACCTCTGCTCCTTTCCAGAGTTGTGAGCAGAATCTGATAGGTTGGCGAGTTTGTTCAAGCCTCTGCCAGAGACCCCAGCCATAACCATCTTCAGTAACATGGGCATTCAACTCGCAGGGCCTTGACAGGTCTATCACACTCAAGGCCTGCATGGCCTTGACTGCTCTTACAGTGGTAAAGGCAGATGTACATGTCTCATCCCAGTCCCACATGATGCTCTTTCATAAGGGCTTCTGAATTTGTGCCAAGATTGGGATAAAAACTCTCTAGTAGCCTAAAAGACCCAAAAACTCTTGCAAAAGTGCCATGGTTGTAGGGGTAGAAAAGGTCTGTACTTTATCTATTACTGCTTCTGGGATAACTTTGGTCTTACCAACCAGACAACCTCCAAGAATTTGACTGACAAGCCAGTTCCCTGAACCTTGGTGTCGTTCATAGCCCATCTTTTCTCCTGTAGATGTTGCAGCAGTCTAGGTATTGCACCTTCTAGGTCTGGAAGAAAATCAGAAATAAACATGACATTATCAATATAATAGTACAGTGCACTGTTGGCAGTTTCTCCCATGCTGCCAAGTCCTGGGCTACAAGTCCGTGACAGATGGTGGGACTGTGTAGGGACCCCTATGGATAGACGGTGAAAGTCCATTGCCATCCTTCCACATGAAGGCAAACTGTTCCTGACTTTCCTGTGCTATATCAATAGAGAAGAAGGCATTAGCAAGGTCCACAACATAATGATATGTCCCTAGTTCATGACTGAGGGTATCCCATGAGGGCTGCAACAGAGGGGATGGCAGCATGTAGAGGGGGTATGACTTTATTCAGTTCTCTGTAATCCATGGTCATATGCCAGGACCTGTCTGGTGTTGTTATTGGCCACACCAGGGAATTAAAAGGGATATGGGTGGGCTTTATAATATTCATCCTCTCCAGGTTCTGGAGAGTTTCTTCAATTTCTTTTTGCCCTCCAGACAATTTGTATTGTTTGATATTAGTCACCTGCTGAGGCACAGGCAAAGCTATGGGCAGGTGCTTAGCATGTCCTCTCAGAACTCCTTTCATCACATGTGTCCTCAGTCCGAACTCACCTGCAGTGGTCTGCAGCCATAGACCCTGCAGGATATCTATCCCCAAGATATATTTGGGGATGGGAGAGATATACACAGTATACTTGTTTGGGGGCAGACACCCTATTCCCAATGGGGTTTGGGCTTATTTCACTCTGATAGCCTTAACCCCATATCCATCTATAACAGTGAGGGTCCTGGGAAATGCTCAGGGTTGCCATAAATCACCGAGCATTCAGCTATGTCTGTCAGAGTGGGGACACATTGTACATTCACTGGGGACCAATGAGTTGCTATTTCAACATGTGGCCTCCAGTCACCATCTGGTCCCTCAAGGTGGGTACCTCAACCCTCCCTTTGGTCAAACCATATCACCTTTTCAGTTTCCTGTGAGGGTCCAGGTGAGGTTGGGTCACTTTCCAGCAGAAAGTCTTGTATGTGCACAGGCCGGACTTGTAGCTTTCTCTCCAGCTTCCGTTCTTTGGTCCTTGCCCTGGTCAGCATCTGAAACTACTGCTTCAGCTTCATTTGTTGCCACAGCTCCAGTAAGCTTTTGTCTGACTTCCCATCCAATTTCTTTTTGTTTGCTCCTACATTGTCAGATGAACCCACATCTGGGTCCTCATGACCTTCACAGGACCCTTTAAGTCCTTCCTGTCAGTAGCAAACTGCATTCTCTTCCATGCCTGCATCACTTCAGCCTCCCTCAAATCGGCCACAGTACAGGAAACCTCATTTATGGGCTGCTCCATGTGAGGGGCAAGAATGGACACTAGGGGTCCAAAGAGGGACAGGGGAGCTGTTTCCAGCACTGTGTCCCTCATCCCTGCTGTAAACAGCTACTTGTCTGGGCCATGATTTCCTGGGTTATAAATGGCACTTCCATGCCCAACTCCTGTAACACCTGTTGGAGCTTACTATATGTCTGCCATCTAGCAGGGGAAGATGGTAAGTTACCCAGGTTGGGCCATGCAGTGCAAAGGACATCCATCACCCACTCAAGAAGTGAATGATTACCTGGGATCTGGTGTGCATTATGCAGTTGCTGTTGCAAGGCAGGGTGTGTTGTCAGGGAAGCCAGCTTCCCCATCTCTGATCCAGATAGGAGGTAACCATCCACCCCTACATCCCAAAGTGCAGGAGCCAGGCTGATACTGACTCTGAGGGCTTCTGCCGAAATCCACCAGGTCTGCCTGTGTGTATAGGGGCGAAACATGGAGTGCTTCATGACCTGGGGAGGGGGCTGTCCCTTGCTGCATCTTTATTTTCATGACTACAACTGGGTGGGATTTTATTTCCAGCACCACTTCTATTTCCTTGTCCTCCATTGTATCTTCCACCACTTCCAGGGCTGACAGCAGCTCTCTGCTATGCAGAGCACTGCCATCTCAGTCACCAACATATCTTTTACCTGTTCCACAGTGCCTTGCATCTTGCGTTCTCATGTTTATAGCCCTTTTTTTTTAACACTGTGAGAAATAGCCAACCCACAGCTCCCTCTGCCACACGGGCACTCTGTTTCTCTAAGGATTTACCTATTTTGTGGAGGGCCTCCACCACTGCCTTAGGCATCACTGCCACCTCCCTGAGTCCTGGGGAGGAGCTCACACCTCTAGTCCTGGGGAGGAGCTCACACCTCTAGGAACATCGTCACCTTGGACCACATGCCCACTGGGGGATACCTGAATATCTTCCCACCCAAAGGGGTATCCTTCAGTGTTCCCCCACCCATAGGAGCAGCTGACTGAATCACCTTTCCCATGAGGGCAAGGTAATTCACCGAAGCTTGTTCTGTTTCTTCGGTCTGCAGTGAATTCTGCTGACTGTGCCAATTGTAGTGTCAGATTTTAGCACCTGGCAAGTTCACGCTGGATTCAGCAAGACCGAAAAATGACAGCAGAGAGTTGGAAAAAGGGTTCATACCCAGCTTGATTCTTGGGGCAGCCAGCGAAGCACTTAGATTATATCTGCTGCATCCGCATGCAGCAAGCCTGCATTCCACAATATGACTAGAGCACTGGGCGAAGGTCTTTATATAGCAACACAGACAATAACGGCTCATTGCCAGTGTGTGTAAGTGTATGCCTGTGCAGTAGGCCAATTAATCACATTAAGTATGAGATAGCATTGGTGTGCAGTGGGTCAGGCCAGCATCCTGGTAGTAGTAACTCTTTTCCCTACATGTGGCATCATCATTGTCATGTTTGTAGACATAAACAGTTTAATTCATAATAGTCCTTTTCTTTGAAAGGTCACATTTTGACCTTAGAATAATGAAACTTGTGGGAAATTATTTTTCCATTTGGATTTTGGTGATATGCTTTTTTGGGCTTCTATGCAAGTGTTGCTAATGGTGTTATCTGTAACCTGCAGAATAGATGTTGGATGCCTCACTTTAATTTTTGTTGATTAAATTAATGGACAAAAGAGGTTTGCTGTACATTTTGCAGGGACGGTAGGCAAATTAGTAAAAAATGCATCCCTTTAAAGTGGTTTTATTCTTAAGGTTATTTACAAAGTATGTGAAAATGAAAAAGGAATAACTTCAATTTATAATAGGTACAACTTAGGGAAACATGGTAATATCTTAGTAATGAGTGTAAATTCAGCTTGGTTATTACCATTTCTGATCACCAAAGCTCACTTATTCTGGGTTTAAACCATCTGTTTTGATGTTAATCCCTTAGAACGTAATTGGTGGATGTTAACTTAATAAAGGGCTATAAAGCTTGAAATATGGCAGTCATTTTTTCTGGTTTACTTTTCCACTAATTGCATGTAAACTTAAGTGTCTTTGGGAAAAAGGAAAGGGGGTATGCTTGCCAGTGGGTTTTGGCCCCAGACAAGTTCACTGTGGATTCATTGTGACCAAAAAAACGACAGTAGAACGTTCTTGGGGTGAAAGGGTTATACCCAACTTTATTTCCACCATGGCAGGTCAATCAGTAGAATCTGGTCCACTCAGAACGAGTCTGCATGCACCAAGCTGGTCTTTGCTTCTGGCCCTTTCTACCCCTGCAGCCATCTCAGTCTCTGTCCTCAGTGCTGCCACACCACTCCAGTCTCGTCTCTGCTCTCCTACAGCCTTGCAGCCGTGCCACCATGTCGCCCAGAGCACTGTGCGGAGCTCTTTATATAGAGTCAGTAACAGTGTATTGCCCACATGTGTGTAGTGAGCTAGCTGACCAGGGCCAGGTGAGAATCCTGGCCATAGGAACCTTCACTTTATCCACAGGGCATTAACGGTGTAGTCAAAAATTTTGATCTCAGCTTGAACCCTGCACACCTGTCACTGACTGGTGGAAGTTTTCCTCTATAATTAAGATCTCCTTCCTCATATTATTACTTAACTGGGTGCCATGAGAGCCTGAGACAATGGAATCCTCTTAATTGCATACCAGCCTTTAAAACAAATCACCGATGTTTAATGTGGTATTGTTTTATAAGCTTTCCCTGTAAACAATTTTGATCTTCTTCAAGTCCAAAAGAAAATGTAGTCCCTATGTTTTGGAGCACCAAGGATTCTGCCTTTTTTTTTTTTTTAAAGATTTTGTCTTGCCTGTGTTTTTCAGTCCTGGGCAAGTTCACTATGCATTTGGTGAGAACAAGCACTAGGATCATGTCTGCATCCAGCAGTCTGTAATCCACCTCCTTCTCTGCCTCTGCCCAGAGCGCTGCGTGGAGCTCTTTATATAATGTCTCAGTCAGTAATAGCTCATTGCTAACAGGTGTGGGAGCAATAGTCTAGCAGTACACCAATTACATCATCAAGAGTTTAGGGTCAGGTGAGCATCCTGGCCATAGGAACTTCCATTTTCCCACAGAGTTTAAAGAGGATTCTACTCCCTGTATAAGAAGTCATATGATACTTTGAAACATCTTTCTGTAAAGAGTTAGAGAACATAGTAACTAACATTTACACAATGCTTTACAGTTTGAAAGTGCTTTCCCTTGCTTTATATTGTTTTTTATTGTTTTTTCCTGTAATAACTCCATGAAGAAAGGTATCATTCTCATTGTGGGGAAAATGGAAGTTCCTATGGCCAGGATCCTCACCTTACCCTAAACTATTTGATTATGTAATTGACCTACTGCTAGGCTAATGCTTCCACACCCATAGGCAATGAGCTATTACTGACTGAGACACTATATATAAAGAGCTCCACTCAGAGCAGAGACAGAGGTGAATTACAGACTTGCAAACTGCTGTATACAGATGTGATCCTAGTGTTCAGCCTACCTCAGTGAGAATAAAGCTGGTATAAACCTTCTCACCCCAAGAATGTTCCATTGTCATTTCTTGGTCTTACCAAATGCATAGTGAACTTCCCTGGGGCTGAAACCCTCAGGCAAGACACTAATGTTTTCCATTTTACAGGTGAAGAAACTGAGGGTTAGAAAAGTGACTTGCCCAAGGCTACACAATTAGTAAGTGGTGGAAACCGATGCAGACTCCAAACCCTATCTCCTTTTTGGTACATCATACTGTCTCAGCATAAACTGCATGTGTGGAAGTGTCAGTTTTGTGTGTTTTTTAATTTGTCATTATAATGTGATATCAGCTTAGTGTGATTGGTACTTTGCCTTTAAGTTTTAAATCCTTACACATAGAGTGGAAAGAGACAGCATGGTAGTAGGTGAAGAAGCTAAAATGCTGGGAAATGATGATTGTCCAGTTCCAAGTTTGGACCATGACTGTATCTAGTGGAAGCGTCTGTGGGGTTAGCAGGGTCTCTATGGTCTTGCTGCTTGTGTGGACAAGGCCTTTGCAGTATATATAAGTGCCAAGCAGTTTTGACAGCTGATTTAAATGAGCTTGTGTAGCAGTCACCTCCATGGATGCTCCAATACCCATCTTCCTCTCATACCGCTAGTAATGGAAAGGGCTCTTGATGGGGAATCAGGAAATCTTGGTTCTTCTGTTTTAGTTGGGTGATTGTTACTTTACTTGTTTTCTTCAGGACTAAATTTGGCACCACCTCAATGAAGACCTCCCTGAGTGCTCTAGGTAGCCTTAGTGTCTTTTGTTTCTGGATGCTGTGACACTTCGTTCACACTCCAGTGTGGCACTTACCACTTTATACCGCAATTATGTTTCTTTCTCACTAGAACCATACTTCTCTTTTTAAAAATCTTTTTTTAAATTGAAGTGTAGTTGTTAATTTCAGGTGCACATCAGATCATAGTGATTTGATATTTTTATACATTATGAAATGATCCCCATAAGTATAGTTACTGTCACCATAAAAAGTTATTAAAATATTATTGACTATATTCCCTATGGTGTACATTATATCCACATGATTTACTTATTTTATAACTGGAAGTTGTTACCTTGTAATCCCTTTCACCCATTTTGCCCCCCCACCCCCTAAGTAATAGTTTGTTTCCTGTGTCTGTGTTTCTGTTTTATTTTGTTCATTTGTTTTGATTTTTGGATTCTACATGTAAGTGAAATCATACAGTATTTGTCCTTCTCTGCCTGACTTACTTCACTTAGTAAAATACCCTCTAGGGCCTTTCATGTTGTCACAAATGTAAGAGCTCATTCTTTTTTATGGTTGAGTAATATTCTTTTGTATGTACATATATATGTATATATATGCACACCACATCTTCTTTATCCATTCATTTATTAGTGGACTCTTAGGTTGCTTCCATATTTGGCTATAATAAATAATGCTGCAGTGAGCATCGGGGAGCTTATATCTAATTGGATTGATGTTTTTGTTTTCTTCAGTAAATGCCCGGAAGTAGAATTACTGTATTGTATTTTTATTCTTAATTTTTTATAATCATTTTTACTGAAATATACTTTATATCCAATATTGTTTCAGGTGACCAACTTAATGATTCATCAATTATATGTATTATTAAATGTTCACCATGATCAGTGTTACCATCTGTCATCTACAAAGATATTACAATATTATGAGCTGTATTCCCCATGCTATACTTCCATCCTCCTAACTAAATTGTTTTATAATTTAAAGTTTGTACCTCTTTATCCCTTTCATCTATTTAACCTGTCCCCTGACCCATCCATAATAACCAGCCATTGTTTTACTATGTTTATGAGTCCCTTTCTGTTTTGTTTGTTTTTCAAACTCCACATATACGTGAAACCATATGATATTTATTTCTCCCTGACTTATTTCACTTAGCATAATACCCTCTAGGTCCATCCATGTTGTTAAAAATGAAAAGATTTCTTTTTTTAAAGCTGAGTTATATTCCATTGTATATATGCATCTCATCTTCTTTGTCCATTCATCTATTGATGGACATTTTACTTGCTTTCATATCTTAGCTATTGTAAGTAATGCTGCAATAAACACAGGGGTTTATCTTTTTGAATTACTGATTTTGCTTTCTTTGGGTAGAGGCCCCAGAAGTGGAATTGTCAGGTTATTGGTATTTTCAGTTTTAGTTTTTTGAGAAACCTCTCTACTACTTTCCATAGTGGCTGCATCAATTTGCAACACCACCAGTACTGTATGAGGGCTCCCTTTTCTCCACATCCTTGCAAACACTTGTTATTTCTTGTCTTGTTGATACTAGCCATTCAGACTGGCATGAGGTGATATCTCCTTGTACTTTTGATTTGTAATTCCCTGATGATTAGTGATGTTGAGCATCTTTTCATGTGTCTGCTGGCCATTTGTATATCATCTTTGGAACAATGTCTGTTCAGCTCCTCTGCTCATTTTTTAATTGGATTATTGTTTTTTTGGCATTGAGTTGTGTGAATTCTTTATATATTTTTGGATATTAGCCACTTACCAGATATGTTGTTTGCAAATATATTCTCCCATACAGTAGGTTGCCTTTTTGTTTTGTTGATGGTTTCTTTTGCTGTGCAGAAGCTTTTTAGTTTGATGTAGTCCCATTTGTTTATTTTTTGCTTTTCTTTCCCTTGCATAGGTAGACATATCAAGAAAAAAATTTTCTGATGTTGATATACAAGAGGTTACTGCCTATGTTTTCTTCTGTGGTTGCCAGGTCTTATATTTAGGTCTTTAATCCCTTCTGAGGTTATTTTTGTATATGGTGTAAGACAGTGATCAAATTTCATTCTCTTGCACTTAGCTGTACAATTTTCCCAACACCAGTTATTGAAGGGACTGTGTTTTCTCCATTATATGTTCTTGCTTCCTTTGTCATAGGTTAACAGACCATATAGACTTGAGTTTATTTTTGGGCCCTTTATTCTGTTCCATTGGTCTATGTATCTGTTCTTGTGCAGGTACCATACTGTTTTGATTACGGTAGCTTTGAAGTACAATTTGAAACCAGGGAGCTTGATATGTCCAACTTTGTTCTTTTTCAAGATTGCTTTGGCTATGTGGGGTCTTTTGTAGTACCATACAAATTTTAGAATAGTTTGTCTTAGTTCAGTGAAACATGCCATTGGTATTATTTTTTTTCACAGAAATAAAATAACGTAATTTACTGTTCATGCTGGGTGGTTTTATTTGCACAATTTTAAATAAATCTTAAAACACCCTTTGCCCTAGATACAAGTAAAATACAGTTGACATCAGTTGACTAACTATGGGCCAGGAGCTCCCAAAAGGTTTTTCTTTTTGATATCATTAATATATAATTACATGAGCAACATTGTGGTTACTAGATTCCCCCTATTATCAAGTCCCTACAACATAACCCATTACAGTCACTATCCATCAGTGTAGTAAGATGCTATAGAATCACTACTTGTCTTCTCTGTGCTATACTGCCTTCCCTGTGCTCCCCTCTACCCCACTACATTATGTGTGCTAATCATAATGCCCCTTATTCCTCTTCTCCCTCCCTTCCCACCCCCAACCCAGTCCCTTTCCCTTTGGCAACTGTTAGTCCATTCTTGGGTTCTGTGAGTCTGCTGCTGTTTTATTCCTTCAGTTTTTGCTTTGTCCTTATGCTCCACAGATGAGTGAAATCATTTGATACTTGTCTTTCTCCACCTGGCTAATTTCACTGAGCATAATACCCTCTAGCTCCATCCATGTTGTTGCAAATGGTAGGATTTATTTTCTTCTTATGGCTGAATAATACTCCATTGTGTATATGTGCCACATCTTCTTTATCCATTCATCTACTGATGGACACTTAGGTGGCTTCCATTTCTTGGCTATTGTAAATAGTGCTGCTATAAACATAGTGGTGCATATGTCTTTTTTGAGACTGGGAAACTGCATTCTTAGGGTAAATTCCTAGGAGTGGAATTCCAGGGTCAAATGGTATTTCTATTTTGAGTTTTTTTAGGAACCGCCTTACTTTCCACAATGGTTGAACTAGTTTACATTCCCACCAGCAATGTAGGAGGGTTCCCCTTTCTCCGCATCCTCGCCAGCATTTGTTGTTCCTAGTCTTTTCTATGTTGGCCCTCCTAACTGGGGTGAGGTGGTATTTCACTGTGGTTTTAATTTACGTTTCCCTGATAATTAGCAATGTGGAGCATCTTTTCATGTGCCTGTTGGCCATCTAAATTTCTTCTTTGGAGAATTGTCTGTTCGTATCCTCCACCCTTTTTTTTAACGGGGTTATTTGCTTTTTGGGTGTTGAGGAGTATGAGTTCTTTATATTTTTTGGATGTTAATCCCTTGTCAGATATTGTCATTTACAAATATATTCTCCCATACTGTAGGATGCCTTTTTGTTCTGCTGATGGTGTCCTTTGCTGTACAGAACATTTTTAGCTTGATGTAGTCCCATTCAGTTTTGCTTTTGTTTCCCTTGCCTGAGGAGATGCATTTAGGAAAAAATTGCGCATGTTTATAGTCAAGAGACTTTTGCCTATGTTTTCTTCTAAGATTTTTATGGTTTCATTACTTACATTCAAGTCTTTGATCCATTTTGAGTTTACTTTTGTGTATGGGGTTAGACAATAATCCAGTTTCATTCTCCTGCGTGTAGCTGTCCAGTTTTGCCAACACCAGTTGTTGAAGAGGCTGTCATTTCTCCATTGTATATCCATGGCTCCTTTATCGTATATTAATTGAACATATGTGCTTGTGTTTATATCAGGGCTCTCTGGTCTGTTCCATTGGTCTGTGGGTCTGTTCTTGTGCCAGTACCAAATTGTCTTGATTACTGTGGCTTTGTCGTAGAACTTGAAGTCAGGGAGTGTATCCCCCTGGCTTTATTCTTCCTTCTCAGGATTGCTTTGGCTATTTGGGTCTTTTGTGGTTCCATATGAATTTTAGAACTATTTGGTCCAGTTCATTGAAGAATGCTGTTGGTATTTTGATAGGGATTGCATTGAAGCTGTAGGTTGCTTTAGGCAGGATGGCCGTTTTGACAATATTGATTCTTTCTATCCATGAGCAAGGGATGTGTTTCCATTTATTGGTGTCTTCTTTAATTTCTCTCATGAGTGTCTTGTAGTTTTCAGGGTATAGGTCTTTCACTTCCTTGGTTAGGTTTATTCCTGGGTATTTTATTCTTTTTGATGCAATTGTGAATGGAATTGTTTTCCTGATTTCTCTTTCTGCTAGTTCATCGTTACTGTATAGGAATGCAACAGATTTCTGTGTATTAATTTTGTATCCCGCAACTTTGCTGAATTCAGTTTTGGAGTCGATTCTTTAGGGTTTTTTACGTACAATGTCATGTCCTCTGCAAACAGGGACAGTTTGACTTCTTCTTTATCAGTCTGGATGCCTTTTATTTCTTTGTGTTATCTTATTGCTGTGGCTAGGATCTCCAGAACTATGTTGAATAAAACTGGGGAGAGTTGGCATCCTTCTCTTGTTCCCAGTCTTAAAGGAAAAGCTTTCAGCTTCTTGCTGTTAAGTATAATGTTGGCTGTGGGTTTGTCATATATGGCTTTTATTATGTTGAGGTACTTGCCCTCTATACCCATTTTGTTGAGAGTTTTTATCATGAATGGATGTTGAATTTTGTCAAATGCTTTTTCAGCATCCCTGGAGATGATCATGTGGTTTTTGTCCTTCTTTTTGTTGATGTTGTGGATGATGTTGATGGATATTCAAATGTTGTACCATCCTTGCATCCATTCAATGTATCCCACTTGATTATGATGAATGATTTTTTTGATGTACTTTTGAATTCTGTTTGCTAATATGTTGTTGAGTTTTTTTGCATCTATGTTCATCAGGGATATTGGTCTGTAATTTTCTTTTTTGGTGGGGTCTTTGCCTGGTTTTGGTATTAGGGTGATGTTGGCCTCATAGAATGAGTTTGGGAGTATTCCCTCTTTTTCTACTTTTTGGAAAACTTTAAGGAAGATGGGTATTAGGTCTTCAGTAAATGTTTGATAAAATTCAGCAGTGAAACCATCCTGTACAGGAGTTTTGTTCTTAGGCAGTTTTTTGATTACCAATTCAATTGCCTTGCTGGTAATTGGTCTGTTCAAATTTTATGTTTCTTCCTGGGTCAGCCTTGGAAGGTTATATTTTTCTAGGAAGTTGTCCATTTCTTCTAGGTTGTCCAGTTTGTTAGCATATACTTTTTCATAGTATTCTCTCATAATTCTTTGTATTTCTATGGTGTCCGTAGCGATTTTTCCATTCTCATTTCTGATTCTGTTTATGTGTATAGACTCTCTTTTTTTCTTGATAAGTCTGGCTAGGGATGTATCTATTTTATATATTTTCTCAAAGAACCAGCTCCTGCTTTCATTGATTCTTTCTATTGTTTTATTCTTCTCGATTTTATATATTTCTGCTCTAATCTTTATTATGTCCCTCCTTCTACTGACTTTGGGCCTCATTTGTTCTTCATTTTCTGGTTTCATTAATTGTGAGCTTAGACTGTTCATATGGGATTGTTCTTCTTTCCTAAGGTAGGCCTGTATCGCAATATACTTCCCTCTTAGCAATGCCTTTGCTGTGTCCCACAGATTTTGCTGTGTTGAATTATGTTGTCATTTGTCTCCATATATTGCTTGATCTCTGTTTTTATTTGGTCATTGATCCATTGATTATTTGGGAGCATGTTATTAAGCCTCTATGTATTTGTGGGCTTTTTCATTTTCTTTGTGTAATTTATTTCTAGTTTCATATCTTTGTGACTAAATTGTGGTACAATTTCAGTCTTTTTGTATTTATTGAGGCTCTTTTTGTGGCCTAGTATATGATCTATTCTTGAAAATGTTCCATGTGCACTTGAGAAGAATGTGTATCCTGTTTCTTTTGGATGGAGTGTTCTGTAGATGTCCGTTAGGTCCATCTGGTCTAATATGTTGTTCAGTGCCTCTGTCTCTTTTCTTATTTTCTGTGTGGTTGATCTGTCCTTTGGAGTGAGTGGTGTGTGGAAGTCTTCTAAAATGAATGCATTGCATTCTATTTCCCCATTTAATTCTGTTAGCATTTGTATTACACAAGTAGGTCCTCCTGTGTTGGGTGCATAGATATTTATAATAGTTACATTGTCTTGTTGGACTGACCCCTTTATCACTATCTAATGTCCTTCTTTGTCTCTTGTTACTTTCTTTGTTTTGAAGTCTATTTTGTCTGATACAAGTACTGCAACTCCTGCTTTTTTCTCCCCATTAGTTGCATGAAATATCTTTTTCTATCCCTTTACTTTCAGTCTGTGTATGTCTTTGGGTTTAAAGTGAGTCTCTTGTAGGGAGCATATAGACAGGGGTTGTTTTTATCCATTCAGTGACTCTATGCTTTTGATTGGTGAATTCAGACCATTTACATTTAGGGTGATTATTGATAGGTATGTACTTATTGCCATTGCAGGCTTTAGACTCATGGTTACCAAAGGTTCAAGGGTAATTCCCTTACTGTCTAACAGACTAATTTAAGTCACTTAGTATACTAGTACAAACACAACCTAATTGTTCTTTTCTTTTTCCTCCTTTTTCTTCCTCCTCCTTTTTTTATATGTTAAGTATCATGTTCTGTACCCTTTGTCTATCCCTTGATTGACTTTGGGGGTAGTTGATTTGATTTTGCATCTGCTTAGTAATTAACTGTTCTAGTTTCCTGTGGTTTTATTTTCCCTGGTGACAGCTATTTAGCCTTAGGAATACTTCCATCTATAGGAGTTTCTCTAAAATGCACTGTAGAGGTGGTTTGTGGAAGGTAAATTCTCTCAGCTTTTGCTTATCTGAAAATTGTTTAACCCCTCTTTCAAATTTAAATGATAACCTTGTTGGGGAGAATATTCTTGGTTCAAGGCTCTTCTGCTTCATTGCATTAAATATATCATGCCACTCCCTTCTGGCCTGTAAGGTTTCTGTTGAGAAATCTGATGATAGCCTAGTGGGTTTTCCTTTGTATGTGATCTTTTTTCTCTCTCTAGCTTCTTTTAAAAGTCTCACTTTATCCTTAATCTTTGCCATTTTAATTACTTTATGTCTTGATGTTGTTTTCCTTGGGTCCCTTGTGTTGGGAGATCTGTGCACCTCCATGGCTTGAGAGACTATCTCCTTTCCCAGACTGGGGGAGTTTTCAGCAATTATCTCCTCAATGACACTTTCTATCCCTCTTTCTCTCTCTTCTTCTTGTGGTACTCCTATAATGCAAATATTGTTACATTTTGATTGGTCACACAGTTCTCTCAATATTCTTTCATTCTTAGAGATCTTTTTTTCTCTCTGTGCCTCAGCTTCTTTGTATTCCTCTTCTCTAATTTCTATTCCATTTACCTTCTCTTCTACTCCATCTAATCTGCTTTTAAATCCCTCCATTGTATGTTTCATTTCAGATATGGAATTTCTTAATGATTGAATATTTGTCTTAAACTCGTTCCTGAGTTCTTGAATATTTTTCTGTACCTCCATGAGCATGTTTATGATTTTTATTTTGAATTCTCTTTCAGAAGACTGGTGAGTTCAGTTTCATTTGTCCCTTTTCTGGGGTTTGTGAGATTTTGGTTTGGACCAGGTTCTTTTGACATTTCATATGTCTGTGTGGCGGCCTCTAGTTCCCAGAAGTGCTCAGCCCCTGGAGTGAGGCTGGTGGCCACAGGGGAGTGGCGCTGGTGCCTGGGGGGAGTAAAGAGCTGTTTCCTGCTTCCCAGCTGCAGTGTCTGACTCCAGTGTCAGAGCCAGTGGGCCGAGCACAGAGGTGTAAGCCTCTGTGCTTTGCATCTCTAGCTGTTGTAGGTGGGGCCTCCCTCTGGCTGGCCCAATGCCAGTGCAATGAGTGCTGGTTTTCAAACCACTGCCCGCAGGGCAGGAGGAAGGTGCACCAGGCTGCATGTCACAGTGGGGGGCCTTGGAGCTGAGTAGCCAGCCAGGGGCATGGAGCGCCTGAAGCTCCTCAAAGTTCCCAACCTGCTGGACAGAGCGTGCCCAGACTACCTTGTCCACTTATCCCTTCTCCTGCACAGCAAGGTCTGTGCAATCCTCGCTCATTCAGCAGCCCTCTTGCTGCTAGGAAGCCTCTCAGACCGCCTGCCTTTCCTTTGTCCCAGAGTGGCTGAATGTGGATCCCCATCTTCCACAAATGGCCGGAATCTCAGTCTCTCCAGCACTCCACCTGTCCCAGCTCCCCAACCCCACCAACCTCCAGAGCACCACACAGTGTAGGTTTGTGCTCCAAAGCACATCTCTAGGGCTGGGTGTTCAGCAGTCTTAGGCTTCCACCTCCTCCCCACTCCATTTCTCTTCCTCCTGCCCGTGAGCTGGGGTGGGGGAAGGGCTTAGGTCTCTCTGCATCAAGGCTTTGGTACGTTACCCTGTTTCATGAGGTCTGCTCTGTTCTGCAGGTGTATGCAGTCTGGTGCAGCCTTCTTTCCTCTTGCTGTTTTAGGATTAGTTGTATTAACTATATTTTTGTACTCTATGTGGTTTTGGGAGGAGTTCTCTGTCTCACCTCTCAGCCTGCCATCTTGAATTGATATTGCCATTGGCATTTTAATAGGAATTGCAGTGAAGCTGTAGATTGCTGTGGCTTCCAGAGGAAGGAGGGGGGGTTCCCCACTCAAGGTAAGTTCACTGTGAATCCTATGAGACTGAAGGGTGAGAGGTTGAGGATGAGTTTTTTTATTTCTTGTGGCTCAGTCTCTTTTTCCTGGTACTCTCCACCCCCTCTCCTCTCTCTCCCTCCCAGTACTCTCCACCTCCTCTTGCTTGGCTCCATCCTCCAGTGTTCTCTCACTGTCTTCTGTGCCTTCCACTTCCCCCTGCCCCTTCTGGAAGGAACTCTGTGGGTGGGTCCCTTTTGACTGGCAGGTTACATAACAGGAACAGAGGAAAGGAGAGGATTGCCATTTCTTGAATATTTTTCTGTACCTCCATGAGCATGTCCCAACCAGCAGCCCCATGAAGGACTGGCAGTTCTGCCATGGTAAACATCACATTCATGTGCAAGCAGGCCCTTTTATGCACATCACCATTTTGGCTAGGTGAAGATTCAGGTTGAAAACTTCCATTTACCTAACAGTTCTTTTGGACAGTATGGACATTTCAACAGTATTAATTCTTCCTATCCATGAGCATGGAATAGCCTTACATATTTGTTTGTGTCATCTTCAATTTCTTCCATGTGTTTTATAGTTTTCAGAGTACAGGTCTTTCACTTCCTTGGTTAGATTTTTCCTAGGTATTTTATTCTTGATGCAATTATAAATGGGATTGTTTTCCTCATTTCTTTTTCTGTTAGTTCATTGTATGTAAGAATGCAGCAGATTTTAGTACATTGGTTTTATATTCTGGGATTTTACTAAATTTATGACTTTGTATAGTTTTTTGGTAGTCTTTAGGGTCTTCTGTATATAGTGTATATTCTGCAAGGAATGACAATTTTGATTCTTTCTCATCAATTTGGATCCTTTTATTTATTTTTCCTGTCTGATTGTTGTGTCTGGGACTTCTAGGAGTATGTTGAATAAGAGTGGTGAGATCTTATGTATTTGAATCCAACATATTATTGTATATCAACAATACTTCAATAAAAAAAACGGTGAGATCTTGTGTCTGATCTTAGAGGAAAAGCTTTCAGTTTTTTGGCATTGAGTATGTTAACTGTGGGTTTATCATATATGTCCTTTATTATATTTATATATGTACCTTCTATGCCCACTTTGTTGGGAGTTTTTATCATCTATGGATGTTGAACACTTTTTTATCATCTGCTGAGATCATCATGGTTTTTAGTCCTTCCTTTTGTTAGTTTTGTAGATCACAATGATTTGTAGATATTGACCCATCCATGCATCCCTGATTATATCCTACTTGACCATGGTGAATGATCTTTTTAATGTGTTTTTGAATTTGGTCTGCTCATATTTTGTTGAGGATTTTTGCATCTGTGTTCATTGGGAATATTGGTCTGTATTTTTTTTTTTGGTAATGTCCTTGTCTGGTTTTGGTACCAGGATGATGCAGGCCTCATAGGATGAATTTGGGAGCTTTCCTTCCTCTTTAATTTATTGGAATAGTTTGAGTAGGAGAGGTATCAACTCTTCCTTAAGTTTTGGTTGAATTCATCTTGAAGCTATCTGGTCCTGGAATTTTGTTTTTTGGGAGCATTTGATTACTGATGTAATTTTACTACTAGTAATTCATCTGTTCAAATTTACTATTTCTTCCTGCTTCAGTCATGGAAGATTGTATGTTTCTAGGAATTTTCTATTTCTTCTGAGTTGTCCAATTTGTTGTCATATAATTTTTTATGCTCTCTTATGATCATTTGTATTTCTTTGGTATCTGCTCTAGCTTCTCTTTTCTGGTTTTATTGAGTCTTCTCTCTTTTTCCTGGTAAGTCTAGCTATAGGTTTATCAATTTTGTTTATCTTTTCAAAGAGCCAGCTCTTAGTTCTATTAGTCTTTTGTATTTTTTTAAGTCTCTGTTTCATTTCTGCTCTTATTTTGTTGTTTCTTCCTTCTACTAACTTTGGGCTTTGTTTCCCATTTTCTAGTTCCTTTAGGTATCAGGTTAGATGTTTGAGATGTTTGTTGTTTCTTGAGATTGACCTATATTGCTATAAACTTCCCTCTTAGGACTTCTTTTACTGCATCCCAAACATTTTGAGTTATTGTATTTATGTCCAAGTAGTTGTTGATTTCTTCTCCAATTTTTTTGATCACCCATTGGTTGTTTAGTAGCATGCTGTTTTTCTTGTAATTGATTTCCAGTTTCATACTGTTGAGGTCAGAAAAGATGTTTGATATGATTTCAGTCTTCTTAAATTTATTGAAACTTGGTTTATGGTGTAACATGTCATCTGTCTTGGAGAATATTCCATGTGTGCTTGAAAAAAATGTATATTCTACTGTTTTTGGATATAATATTCTGTATATATCTGTTAATTCCATTTGGTCTAATGTGTCATTCAAATCCATTGATTTTCTGCCTGGACCATCTATCCGTTGATGTAAGTGGGGTGCTAAATTCTCCTACTATTATTGTATTACTGTTGATCTCTCCCTTTATGTCTATTATATTCCCTTTATAGATTTAGTTGCTCCTCTGTTGGGTGTGTAGATATTTACAATTGTTATATCTTCCTGCCGGATTGTGCTCTTAATCATTATATAATGTCTTTTTTTGTCTCTTTTTACAGTCTTTGTTTTAGAGTCTATTTTGTCTAAGTATTGTTATACAGATTTTTTCCCCATTCCTATTTGCATGGAATTATCTTTTTCCATCCCTTCAGTTTCAGTCTGAGTGTGTCTTTAGATTTAAAGTGTAGGCAGCAAATAGGTGAGCCTTGTTATTTTTTTAACCATTCAGTCACCCTATGTCTTTTGATTTGAGCATTTAGTCTATTTAAATTTAAAGTAATTACTGATAGTATGTAGGTATTGCCATTTTGTTAATGTGTTTCCTGGTTGTTTTTGTTGATCTTTGCTAATCCTTTCTTCCTCTCTTGCTCTCCATTTGTGCGTTATGACTTTCTTTGGTGTTATGTTTGGATTACCTTCTCTCTGTATTTTGTCTATCCATTATAGATTTCTGGCTTGTGGTTACCATGGGTTCTTCTGTGACATCCTACATATATAGCAATCTATGATAAGCTGATGGTCACTTAAGTTTGAACACATTCTAAAAACACAACATTTTTTTATTCCTCCTCCTCCACATTTTATATATATGATGCCTTCTTTTACACCTTTTTATTTTATTTAGTTAGTTCCCTTAACTAACTTTTAGATGTAATTGATTTTATTGCCTTTGTCTTTTTGACCTTCATACCAGCTTTTATGATTTTGATTGATTTACTACTTCTGGTATATGTTTATCTGTGACCATTTCCCTTTTATGTTTTTATTGCTTCTAGTTAGGGTCTTTCCTTTTCCTCTTAAATATTCCTTTTTAAATTTCTTGCAAGGGCTGGTTTAATGGTGATGAACTCGTTTAGTCTGTGAAGTTCTTTTATCTCCCCTTCCATTCTGACTGGTAACCTTTCTGTGTGTAGAGTATTCTTGGAGGTTTTTCTCTTTCAGCACTTGGAATATGTCATTCCACTGCCTTCCTACCTGTAAGGTTTCTGCTGAAAAATCAGCTGATAGCCTTATGGGGTTTCCCTTATAGGTAACCCTTTGCTTTTCTCTTTCTGCTTTTAAGGTTCTCTCTTTGATCTTTGACATTTTATTTATCATGTGGGTTGGTGTGGACCTCCTTGGGTTTATCTTGTTTGGGGCTCTGTCTGCTTTTGGACCTGGATGTCTGTTTTCTTCCCTAGGTTAGGGAAATTTTCAGGTATTATTTCTTCAAATAAATTTTCTACTCCTTCTCCTTCTAGGACTCCTATAATGCAAATGTTTGGATATTTGATACTGTCTCACAGCCCCCTTAACCTTTCCTCATTTGTTTTTATTCTTTATTCTTTCTGCCATTTAGCTTGAGTGCTTTCCATTACTCTGTCTTCGAAATTGCTGATCTATTCTTCTGCATCCTCTAATCTGTACTGATTCCATCTAGTGTAGTTTTCATTTTTTATATTCTTCATCTCTGATTGGTTCTGCTTTATATTTTCTATCTTTGTAGAGGTTCTCAGTGAGCTCCTCCACTCTTCTCAAGTTTGGTGAGTGTTTTTATAATCTTTAACTTGAACTTTTTATCTGGTATATTGCTTAACTCTGTTTCATTTAGTTCTTTTTCTGAAGTTTTGTCATGTTGTTTTAAGTGTACTCTTCTGTCTCTTCATTTTGTTTGATTTTCTGTGCCTGATTCTGTGAATTAGTAGAAAGGGCTACCTCTCCCAGGCTTGAAGGATTGGCCTAGTATACGGAAGCTCCCTTGGTTAGACTGTGTGTGCCTGGTGATTTTGGCTGGCTGGCTGGAGGCCTTGGGAGTGTGACTTGGGAGAGGGTCTGCTGTTAGGGCTTTTAGGGTATGGTTTGAGGGGTCACAGTTGGAGGGGCTCAATCAGAGGTGTTCTTGAGTGGATACTGATGAGGTCCATGCTGGCAGGGAGGCAGGGGCAAGGCATAGTCTCCAGGAAAGCCCTGCCTCTGCAGCTACCTACTTAGTGCCAGGATGCAGCAGAAGCTTAGGTTTGCTTTCCAGGGGTTAGGCGGCAATGGGCTCTGTACCCATGGTGCAGCACCAGGCTCAGGCCCAGCCCTCAGGAAAACTCTGTGTCTGAGTCTGTGGTATCACAACAGCCTGGGATGGAGCAACAGCTGGTTCCAGGGAACCCCCAGTGGTGGCTAGGGTGTGCTCTGTAGGGTTTAGTGGTGATGGGCTCTGTGCCCTCAGGGCAGCTGCAGCCTGAATGCACTTTCCAGTGCTGATGAGTCTGGGTTTGGGTGGGGAGCTGGGAAGCCACCTAGACCAAATCTGAAATTGGTATGTGTGCCCCAGTGCTGCTCTGTGCATCACTATCAAGGTGGGGAAGGAGTGTAAACAATGGTGCTTGCCAGATCCCCATCTGGAGAGAGTTTCAGGTGTTCCCCCACCAAATGACAGGTACTTTAATTCTATAAATCAGGTTCTTTCCCCCCTTATAGTCTAGATGTACTTTAAACTATGTTTTTGTTTTTGTTTCCTATCCCTGGGGAAGGCAGTCTTTGTCCGGGTCCCTCACTGATATCCTCCACTCTGCAGGTTGTTACACTAGGGGAGGATTTTCCTCTGTTACTGTGTGTCCATCTTTCTTACTTTTTTTATGTTATCTTTCTATCCCTGTCATGCAGAAAGTGCTCAGTCACTCCTCAGTTCTTCCCCAGGATCAATTGCTCTGTGTATAGGTGTAGATTCGGTATGAAGGTGGGAGAAGGTGAATTCAAGCTTGCTTCCTATGCCGCCATCTTTCAGAATTTTCTTCTATTTTTAATTTTTTCAGGAACCTCTACACTGTTTTCCATAGTTGGCTACACCGTTTTATATTCCCACCAGCAGTGTGTGAGTGTTCCTTTTCCACAAAAAAACACAAGTTATTTTCTGTTATTTTGATTGTTATCTTTTTATTACAGCCAACTGACAGGTGTGAGGTAATATCTCATTGTGGTTTTGAATTACATTTCCCTGGTGATTAGTTATGTTGAGCATTTTTTCATGAGCCTGTTAACCATCTGTATGTCTTTGGAAAAATGTCTATTAAAGATAGCTGCCCATTGTTTAATTGGGCTATTTGGTTGTATTGTGTAAATTTATGTATTTTGGATATTAACCCCTTAGCAGATGTATGACTTGCAAATATTTTCTCCTATTTGGTAGGTTGCGCTTTCCTTTTGTTGATGGTTTCCTTCGCTGTGCAAAAGCTTTTTAGGTAGTTTGGTGTAATTCCATTTGTTTGTTTTAGCTTTTGTTCCTCTTGCCTGAGGAGACTGGTTCAAAGAAATATTGCTAAGACCTATGTCAAAGAGCTTACTGCCTGTGTTTTCTTCTAGGAGTTTTGTGGTTTCAGGTCTTAATTTCAAGTCTTAAATCCATTTTGAAAATATTTTTATATATGATAGAAGACCTCTAACTCTAATACCAGACATCTACACTTGTAAATCATTGTTCTAAACTATTTTCCATGAGAGCACAATCACAGGGGCACAATCACAATCACATGCAGTGGGCATGTTGTTTGCTTCCTTAGCTTCCCCCTTGTCTTGGCCCCAGGGGGTTGGTTTTTGGAACCACACCACGCTATTTTGTCCCATGTGGTTTGTGTAGGAACTTCTTAGCTCTGGTGTATCTGAACGAGACCCAAGTTAACTAACGCATGGCATTCCTTTGGCTGTAGTGATTAGTTTAAGGGTAAATATGTGTATATATATATATATATATATATATATATATATATATATACACACACACTAAACTGGTCTAAACTGGGTGTTCAGGACTTTTGTGGGCTCCACTACAGAAGACCCTCTCCCAGTGTTGCTGGACTAGAAGGGTGTTAGCGTCTAGAAAGATAAGAAGCTGTTAAGCCGTTTTGCCACCGTAAGAGGAGTGTGTGGTTCATGACAACCAACATTGAGGAAGCGGGGCTGAGGAGATAGATGGAGATGGTGACTTTGAGCTCTGAATTGCAGCTTCTCCCTAGTCTTCCCTAATCCTGGGCTTCCTCTAATTAAGCTAGTAATCAGACTTTTTGCTTAGTTTGGAGTAAGTTTTCTGTCATTTACAATGGAAAAAATTCTAACTGATCTATTCTTCAGCACCTAGTATACTTCATGGCCTAGGATTTGTTAAACATATGAATCAGTGATCTCTGTGAACGTGAACAGGATTTTTTTTCTCTCTTTTGGTCTCAGTTTCTTTTTCTATAAAATAAGAATAATTATTCTGCCCTGCCTGACTCAGAGTTTTTGTGACTTAAGAGAAGGAAAAGCGTTCTGGTTTCCTTCAGTACTTCATCTGGTAAACAATTCACCCTTAAATTATGTAATTATATGTAACAGTTAACTTGTTTTCTCTCAACTAGATTGTATGCCCTCTAAGGATGGGACTACATCTGTACCTATTGTTTCCCTGAGGCCTCAGCACAATGTTGGGAGAATAGTGGGCATTTATGAATATTTATTAATGATGATAATAGCAGCTACAATTTATTGTATACTTTCTTTAGGCAAGTTACTGTGTAGGCAGTCTACCTAAATTATCTCTAAACCTTACTTAGCTAATAATAGCACATCTGTTGATAGCTATTATGTATATGTTTATTTTGTATAGGTTTTCAGTTAACAAGAGAGAGCTGACATTGTTGGTTGCATTATGATGGAAAGTAAATATGATTGAGCTTTCCAGAGCATATCTTAGGAATGTTTGAGATGAATGATAGAGAAGAACATCAAGTATTTATATCTAATAAGGATGAAGTCTTGGTCTGGAATTGCTTGAAAAGTTATCTGTGAGTCTTTTCTTGACATAGTGTCACTGATTTCACCAATCCATTGCTATCAGTATTAAAGAATGAAATATATAGAGAGTAGTGGCATTGGAAATTCTGGGCACAAGAGTAATGTATAGTGTAGTGTTAATCCATTGAACGGCTTAGTAAATGCTCTTCCCCTGGGTTCGTGGTGAACTATTGCCTTGCTAAATATGTTCCACTGATGCCCAAGGAATGTTTTGCTTAGCTTCTGGCAGAACCATCCTGTTAGAGGTAACCTTTGATTCTTTATTGAGCTTTAAAGTCAGAAACCAGATTAAGCAAGAAATCAAATGGAAAAGTCTAATTAGCATTATGACTTCATTCTATGATGGAAAACACTTTGACCTTGAAGCAAGGCATCTGGATTGTAGACCAAGATCTGAATCAGATGATAATTTACTGAGGACCTGCTAGATGACTTGCACATATTGCATTATGTAATCTCCAGAAGAGCCCTTCAAGGTAAGTATTACTCTCCCATTTATGATGAGGGTCAGAGAGATGAAGAGAGGTTATACATCTGTAAATATTTCCCTTTAATGTTTTAAGTCATAGTCTTTCCTAAGATTGTAACATTGAACTTCAAGATCAAGAACTAGATAAGAGGTACTTAAATTATCCAAAAATTTATTTTTATTGTCCAGAGTGAGTGAAGTATCACTTTTACCTCTTAGTTAAATGATACAGATATAAAAATAAAGTCTTTTCAGTAATAAGATAAAGACCTTGGTTTATGGAATTTTCTTTTTTTAAGGGAATGGCTATGCCATTGTCAGTTCTATTTGCCATAATTTTAATAACCTTATGAGGGATATAGTAGAGTTTACCAAATTTGTGTGGTCTGTGATATATTCATTCCACAAAAGATTTAGGACAGCTTACAAAAATAACTTAAAATAACATAAAAAAGAGATTATTCACTTACTAATGAAAATAGATTAAGTCTCCCCACTTGCCATAGGTGAGCTACAAATTTACATCTGAATTTCCTGGAAGCCTAGGAAAGAAAGATAACTTTTAAAAGGAGAAAACAAGACAGTTCTTCTGGGAAAGCAGTTTAACATGTAACTGAGTTTATCATTCAGGCATAGGAAACAGCATGCACATAGCCATATTGTCATGAAACCTGAACCAGATGCTCTTTGTTTATGTGTTTTTTTTTCCCGTTTTAATACAGTGCCTTTTGTAAGGGCCTAGTCATAGAGGAGATGGATTAAAATATACAGCTACAGGTTAAAGTAGAACGGGATAAGTTCCCAAAAGTGAGTCTTAATTTACACTTCCATAATTATTGTAGGAACTCAGAGGAAGGGAGGACCACTTTTGGCTTGGGTAACCACAAAAGACTTCCAGCAGAGCAACAGGTATGTTGGGAGTCCAGCAGTGGACCTGTCTGGCTGGAGTGGGGACTTTGTGAAGGAGTCCAGACCATCTAAATACATTATAGGATTCAGACACACTCCTGTTGCAGGATAGATTTCAGTTTCTTCTCTCCTCCGGGGGACTCAGAGGCTCCTCATTTCTCAGTACCTGTTACACCTCCTGCCAAGGCTCTCCTTTGTGGTCTGGTTGAGTCCTGTTTCCCAGGATGGATATACTCCAAGAACTGTATTTCCTCCTATCCTACTGTATGTTCAAACATAGTTGTTCTTCAATTTTTTTTTTCTTAAATGACCATTTTTCCTCCAGCTCACGTATTTCTGCACCTTTCAGGCTCTTTTTTGTTGGAAAAAGGAGAGCTGGTGATATATTTCTGATCCCCTGATGTATTTGTCAATGGTATAAAAAATGTGCTTTGGCATGTAGAAGTAATAAAGTACTTCTTAGAATATGTTAATTAAGGTGATAGTTACTGTATTAGAGGAAATAGTCAATAGATTAGTCTTAGCAAAAAGGGGCTTCATTTTTAAAATGAATAGGTCAAGAATATCAAAATTGAAAAAAAGTTGGTTTTAGACAACATTGTACTATATAATTTTTTTGATGAATAATATTCCATTATAGAATATAATACCTTACACCATACCTAACATGTTGTAGATAATACACTGAAATGTGTGTTGAATTGTATTACTTAAAAAAGAACACTTTTTTATTTTGAAATAATTGTAGACTCACGGGAAGTTGTAAAAATAAACATACAGTCCTGTGTATCCCTTTTCCAACTTTCCCCAGTGACATTTATTAATGTAGAGCATTATCAAAACAAGGTAATTGACATGGATACAATGTGTTAACTCGACTACAGACCTCATTTGTTCATTTTTCACCATTTTTAAAATGTATTCATTTGTGTGTGTGTGTGTGTGTGTGTGTGTGTGTGTGTGTAGTTCTGTGCAGTTTATCCCATGTATGTATTTATGCAACTACCACCATCACAGAGTAATTCTGTCATGACAAAGAAACTTCCTTGTACTACCCCCTTTGTATTTGTGCTCACACATCCCTACTCCTATTCCTGTCTCCTGCCAACCACTAATCTGTTCTCCATCTCTATAGTTTTGCCATTTTGAAAATGATATATAACTGGAATCATATAGTATATAACCTTTCGAGATTGACTTCCCTAAGCATAATGCCCTTGAGATACATCCAGATTGTTGTATCGTTATTTCTCTTTTGTTGCTTAATAGAATTCAATCATATGAATTTAACATAGTTTATTTTACCATTCACCCATTGAAGGACATTTGGATTGCTTCCAGGTTTATGCTATTAAAAATAAAGCTATTGTGAGCATTTGTATACAGGTTTTAGTGTTTTTATTTCTCTGGGATAAATGCCCAAGAGTGCAGTTGTTGGGTTGTATAGTAAGTGCATGTTTAGTTTTATAAGAAACTGTCCAACTATTTCCTAGTGTGGCTATACCATTTTACATTCCTTCCAGCAATGTATTAGAAATATAATTTCTCTGCATCCTTGCCAGCATTTAGTATTATCACTGTGTTTATTTCAGCTATTTTAGTAAATATGTAGTACTTCTTTCAGGTTTTCTTTGATTAAGCTACATTTGTTTTTAGCATATGGCAGCTTGATTGCCTTAGTCAAGGCTAGCCTTGCAGACTTGCTGTTTGTACCCATTGCAGTTAATTTGTTGTTTTATTGTACTTTACATTCTGAAAGCTTACAAAGCTATTTAAAACTTTCCCATTATTTTATTTTTCACTTTGTCCCTACTTGTCTCCTGGATCCCTGCAGTAGGTGTCTTATTAGTAAAATGCTATTTCCTGAAGTGAGACATAGCACTGGACTTATTTAATTCTACAATCGTGTTATTGAGGGTTTTGTTTGTATTCTTTTCATTTGCAGCAGGTCTCTAGAGCTCTTGTTTTCTTTCCTAAAGAGAATCAAGAAATATACTGTCTCTGTTGCTATAATTTTAGGGGTGTGTTTGTGAAGGGCTGGTTCTTGAGGTCAAATTTATATAACATGAAATTAACTATTTAAAAGTGAACAATCCAGTGGCATTTAGTACATTCACAATATTGTGCAGC
This sequence comes from Manis javanica, assembly GCF_040802235.1. NCBI lineage: Eukaryota > Metazoa > Chordata > Mammalia > Pholidota > Manidae > Manis > Manis javanica. Next base: position 21,426,676 of record NC_133166.1, read on the forward strand.
CACCTCCATCTAATTCCAAAACATTTTCATAGCGCCAAACAGAAACCCTTTACCTTTTAAGTAGTCATTCCCCTTTCCTCCATATCCCCAACCGCTGGCAACCTCTAGTCTGCTTCTGTGTGAATGGATTTACCTATTTTTTCTGGATATTTCATATAAATGAAATCATACAATATGTGGCCTTTTGTATTTGACTTCCTTCACTTCAAGTAATAATTTTGAGTTCATCCACATTGTAGCATGTATCAGTACTTCATTCCTTTTTGTAGCTGAATAATATAACACTAGATATATCAAAATTTGCTTATCCATTCATCTGATGACGGACATTTGCGTTGTTTCTGCCTTTTGGTAATTGTGAATAATACTGCTGTGAACATGTAGGTACATGTATTGTTTGAGTACTTACTTTTAATTCTTTTGGGTCTACACCTAGCAGTGGAATTGTTGGGTCATACATTAATTGTTTAGCTTGTTGAGGAACTGCCAAACTATTTTCCACTTTACATTCCCACCAGCAATATATGAAGGTTCAAATTTCTTGTTATATCGTCCCGCTTTTTTTAGGTGGTCATTTTAGTGGGTATGGCATGGTATCTCATGGCTTTGATTTGCATTTCTCTGATGACTAATGATGTTGAGCATGTTTTCATGTGCTTGTTGGTCATTTGTATATCTTTGAAGAACTATCTTTTTAAAAATTGGATTGGCTGGAGATGGGTAAGATTCCTCAAGGGAGGAACAACCTAAGACAGGCACAGTCTCAGGGGGGCCATCAGGTGAGAAATCGGGGAACAACAGTGGTGAAGCTTAGAACCTCACTCCCCCCCTGTTTTGAGAGAAAGCTTCTGCATCCGTGGATGTTTTATTGCCCTTGTCTAGCTCGGATTAGCACATAGTCTACAGGCACACACGTGATCATCTACAATTGCTCTCTTACAACACTAAACTATGTTTTCTTACTTTATCTTGCATCTACCTACCACTTCAGCATTTTATTAAAAATAAAAATAATAATAATAATAAAGGGAGAAATGTGGGATCCACATATAAATCAAGTATAAAAATCAAACGAATATTCATATTTGACCTGATTGTTTATAGTTCATAATGCGTGATCAAAACCGAAAGTTTCTATGATGACTACCCTTGTACTGTTCACCATGTAAGAACTTATTCACTATGTAAGAATTCGTTCACCATGTAAGAACTTGTTCATTATGCTTCAGAAGATTGGAGACTGATGAGAATTAGGCTTGAGATGGATTAATGATTGTGCATTGAGCATTGACCCCTCTATACAGAATTTTATTGTTGTTAACAACCATTTGATCAATAAATATGAGAGATGCCCTCTTAAAAAAAAAATTGGATTGGCTGCCTTTTGGTTGTTGAATAGTAAGAATTCTTTATATATTCTGGATATCAGATCTGTATCAGATACATGATTTACAATATTTTCTTCCATTCTGTAAGTTGTCTTTTTCACTTTCTTGGTCATGTCCTTTGATGCACTAAAACTTTTAATTTTGATGAAGTCCAGTTTATCTATTCTTTCCTTCTGTTGCTCTTGCTCTTGGTGTTATAGGTAAGAATCCACTGCCAAATCCAGCATCATGAAGATTTACCCCTATGTTTTCTTCTAAGAGTTTTATGGTTTGGGCTCTTATATTTAGGTTATGGGTCCATTTTGAGTTAATTTTTGTATATGATACATGTATATGTATATGTATATGTATATGATGAGGTAGGGTTCTAGTTTCATTCTTTTGCATGTAGCACCATTTGTTGAAGAGACTATTTTTTCCCCATTGATTGATCTTGACACCCTTGCCTAAAATCAGTTGGTCATAGATGTATGTATGGGCTTATTTCTGGGTTCTTAATTCTGTTCCATTGATCAATATGTCTACCTGTATGCCAGTACCACATTGTTTTGATTACTGTAGCTTTGTAGTCAGTTTTGGAATTGAGAAGTGTCAGTTTTACAACTTTGTTCTCTTTCAAGAGGATCATGTCTCCCATTTCCACAAAAAAGGCTGTGGGAGCCAACAGACACATGAAAAAATGCTCCACATCACTAGTTATCAGAAAAATGCAAATTAAAATCACAATGAGATATCACCTCACACCAGAAAGGATCGCCACCATCCAAAAGACTAATAACAACAAACGTTGGTGAGGATGTGGAGAAAGGGTAACCCTCCTACACTGCTGGTGGGAATGTAAGCTAGTTCACCCATTGTGGAAAGAAGCATGGAGATTTCTCAAAAAATTGAAAATAGAAATACCATTTGACCCAGGTATTCCACTCCTAGGAATTTACCCTAAGAATGCAGCAGCCCAGTTTGAAAAAGACATATGCACCCCTATGTTTATAGCAGCACTATTTACAATAGCCAAGAAATGGAAGCAACCTAAGTGTCCATCAGTAGATGAATGGATAAAGAAGAGGGGTACATGTACACAATGGAATATCATTCAGCCATTAGAAGAAAACAAAATCCTACCATTTGCAACAACATGGATGGAGCTAGAGGGTATTATGCTCAGTGAAATTAGCCAGGCGGAAAAAGACAAGTATCAAATGATTTCACTCATCTGTGGAGTATAAGAACAAATTAAAAACTGAAGGAACAAAACAGCAGCAGACTCACAGAACCCAAGAATGGACTAACAGTTACCAAAGGGAAAGGGACTGGCGAGGATGGGTGGAAAGGGAGGGATAAGGGGGAGGGGGGAAGAAAGGGGGCATTACGATTAGCATGCATAATGTGTGTGGGGGGGGCACGGGGAGGGCTGTACAACACAGAAAAGTAGTGATTCTACAGCATCTTACTATGCTGATGGACAGTGACTGCAATAGGGCATGGGGGGAACTTGGTGATGGGGGGAGTCTAGTAAACATAATCTTCTTCATGTAATTGTAGATTAATGATACCAAAAAAAAAAGGCATAGAGTCACTGAATGGATAATAAAACAAGACCCATCTATATTTTTTAAAAAAATGGCTGTGGGAGTTTTGGTGTAAGGATTGCTTTGAATCTGTAGATCTCTTTGGGTGGTATTACATCTAAACAATGTTGTCTTCCAGTCCATGAACAAGGGATGTCTTTTCAGTAATAACTCTATTTTAATAACTCAATTTTCCCAGCCTCCCCAGTGAGTCACATTTTAGAAGAAGAATCCAGCCTCTTCATTACTCACTTTTTGGGTCTGAAGAGATTTACATACCTTGATGAAGCATCAGACTTATCCCCATTCTTCGTTTTTAGTGAAAACCACTTTCATGATCTTAGTGATTGACTATTCTCAGTGGCTCATACTGGAAATGCCTTCAATTTTGGTATTAAATAGATCTGGGCTACAATCTTGGCTTTCCTGCTTGCATATTGTGTAATTGTATAACATTGTGCGATATGGAAATGTAGTGAGAAAAAAACAGATAAACTGGAATTTACAGTTTAGTGGAGGATACATACATTAATTGAATGATCATACACATACACTATCACACAATAGAAATTTATTATTAAAGTAGTACTTATCAATACTGGCTTCATGTTGCTCTGAGTACATGTCCCAGGGAATCTGACCTAGTCTGGGCGTTCTGTGAAGACTTCTCTAAGGAAGTGATATTGGATGTGCAGGCTGAAAGATGAGTTGGAGTTTGCTAGGCAAAGGCAGAGTGAGGATGGTGAATAGAGTCTTCTAGGTACAGGGAACAGCATATGTTAAGCCTGTGTTGACAGAAAAGACCTTGGTATATTTGAAAAAATTTAATAAGGACAGCATGTCTACAATGCATAGAGCTACATGGGGACAGGAATAAAAAACTTAGAAGATCAGATTTTTTTTTCATGCTAAAAATAATTGGAAGCCATTAAAGGGTTTTCTGCAGAGGAGAATTACATGATTTGAATTTGGAACACGGCACTTTGATTTCTATGTAGAGACAGGATAATAGAGGATGCTTTTGCTCAGATATGGTCTATGTGAGAAACAAGATGGTAGGTTGGACTAGGTTAGTAGGAGGAGAAGGGAAATGTAAGAGAGATTTAGTGGGTAGAATTGATAGAACTTTGTGAGGGGATATGTCAGGAATAAAGGAGAAGGAAGTATAAGGATATCTCCAAGTTTTTGGCTTAATAACTAGGAGGTCAGTGGTAATGCCTTTCAGTGAAATGGAGACACTGGAAAAGGACCAGTTTGGGATGGAATATTGTAAAGTCATTTTTGGACATGTTGAATTTGAGATGACTTTAAGACATCCAAGGAATGATGTTGAGTAGTCATTTAGATAAACATGCCTGGAACTTAGAGAAGGGTAATGGTCCAGAGAAAAATTGGTTATATATTTGTAATTTAGATAGTAAATAAAGTCATGGAATATGGATTAGATTATCTGGGGAGAGAGAATAAAGTGAGTAAAGAATAGAGAATAGTATAGTCTTCAACATTTAATCACTGGGCAGAAGAGGGTGGGTAACCTTGGAAAGCACACAGAGAAGGGGGAGACATAGAGGTAGGAGGAAAACAAATAAAAAGAAAGATAATTTCCATTGGATTGATCAATGTGAATGTCATTCATAACTTCAGTGAAATATAGTGAGGTGATTGATTATGGGGGATTATCCCACTGATACCTGCTTCCTTGAAAAACAGATTGTTAATCTGGAAGGGAAATTGTTGGTTATCTAATTTAGTGGATTAAAAAAATTTCTGTAAAAGCACTAGAAATAATGTTATATGAGGGTCAATACAAAGAGATCAAATGAGAGCTGCTCTGATTGCAGTGGGGCTTACAACTCTACTCCCTTGTATCCCCCTCTATTTGCTTCCAGTTCTGGATGCCTTTTTGTAATAAGTTTTCTGAATACCAGTTTGAAAGCACTGATTTAGGTGGTCTCTTTATTACTGAAGGGGAAACTGAGGGCTGGGAAGAGGCAGTCCCTTAGCAAAGCCTACATGGCACAGAGTTTAAGTTTAGAACTACTATTAGTATAGGACTGTTACTAGAACTAAGGACTGTAGATCCTCTTTCCAGAGTGCTCTCCACAGAGTCTGGATTCTACAGAGTGTCTCTTCTCTCTTCCCCACACTAACAGTTCTTCCCCACTGAGTCTTCAGGTTCGTGGGACATGAAGAAAACACACTAGGAGGGGTTTGGAGGTGATCTGCTTCCCTCATTTGTTTCAAATCTGTGTCCTAGATGTGATGAGCACTGTGGTGGTTGTGTGTTTGCCAACTTGTGTTCCACCCCAATGAATTAGTTTAAGTCAATTAGTCATGGTAATCTCTTGCCCCTTGCTAGTGAATGATTTAGGGATGGGTATGTGCCCAGAGTCTGGCCTGTGAGACATGAGAGGAGTGCTACCAGAGGCTGTTGAGAAAGCATCTTGGCTTTAAAAAAAAAAAGATACAAAAAAGATAGCCTCTTTTTTTCTGGTGAATATTTTCCACTATTTATTTATTTATTTACTTAGATTAAACTGAGCCAATTCGGTCAAGTGGGGATATTAATAACTCTCTAAGTTGTTGTAAAGAGTAAATTATGTAATGTGTGTGGAAGTGTCTGAAAACTGTACAGATAATTAATTTGTTCTTTTGATAATACATGTTACTTGGCAGAGCTAGGTAAAGAAATGGGCCACAGGATCGGTATGCTTTGAAAAATATATGGAGAAAAAAAAATCTCCCTTAGATTAGCCTTGAACTTGGTGGTGCTGGGGGTTGTATGGGAGTTGGGGAGGCTGAGGGCAAATGGACCAGAAGACACTAGGGCTACTTTTTGGGGAAGCAAAGGGAGTGAGGGCTGTTACTCAATGAAGCATTGTTGAGCAGCAGTAACATCTTAGGCAGTGCCAGTAGCATGTTTGTCCTCTTGGAAGAAACATTGTTAGAAATGTCGTAAGCCTCTTTGTCCTGCTTGGTCACTTTGGAGCCAAAGGACCTATGGTGAGCCACCCCTCTTTCCTCCTCCAGGGACTCAATGCCCAGAGCATCCCGTCCCTGGCCATTGGGGATAGCCTGGAAAGGTATTTGGTAATGACTTAATCTAGGTACTCCTAGCTAATAATCTCCAGCAGAGCTGGAGGGCAGGACAGAACAGAGTAGCACAGAAAGGTATCTATTAGGGTGGAAGGTAGCCAGTTCTTTGGAAGTAAACAGTTGATCACTCCTCAAGGGTTCTGGACTCAGATTTCAAATTTACTGTTTACATCTGCATTTTCCTAGATAAATCACTGTGAAAATAAAATTGTAACATTTACCTTTCAAGGTTACTGCTAAGATTATAGGTACTGATACAGTTTATAAAGCTCCCACTACAGAGTTCCACACATAGTAGGTGTTTAAATGATAGTTGTCTGGCTGTTACTAGCAATAACAAGGAAAAGTGAGTGAGACTGTGCTTTCCTATACATCACTCAGATTAACAATGGATTTTCTTGTTTGTGACCTCTTGGGAGCTCTGTGCTTAGTATTTGTTTTAACTGGTGCTCTCAACTGCATGTCAAATTACTAAATTGGATGTGGTTGGAAATGGCAGTTGAAGGGAGGGATGGAGAAGACGTTGTCGACTGCCATTTCCATTTGCCTTGGTTTCAAGCTCTTAAGATTAGCCTTCGTCTTCAGTTATACTCTTACTTTTTTACCCTTTTTTCAATTTTCTTTTATTTTTGCCATTGCTTTCCTTTCAAGTAACATTTTTTTAAAGTGTTTTTAAGTTCTAAAAAATTATGGTAAAATATATACAAATACAAAATTCATCATTTTAACAATTAAAAAATGTACAGTTCGGTGACATTAACTATATTCACTTTGTTATGCAAACATCCCACCATCCATCTCCAACAAAACTTTTCTCATGTTGTACAACTGAAACTCTGTACTCATTACAATAACTCCTCGTTTGCCTCTCCTTCCAGGCCCTGGCAACCACTATTTTACTTCTGTCACTATGAATCTAAGTACCTCATATGAATGGAATTATATAGTATTTGTCCTTTAATGACTGACTTATTTCACTTAATATCTTCAAATTTCATCCATGTTGTAGCATGTGTCAGACTTTCCTTCCTTTTTAAGGCTGAATAATATTCCATTGCATGTTTTTAAAATCCATTTGTCTATTGGTAGACATTTGGGTCATTTCTACCTTTTGGCAATCGTGAATTCCCCATTGCTTTTTAATATAACAGCAAGCTCCCCACCCCACCCCCATTTTTCTTTTTCTTCCCAAATATTTATAGAGCAGCTTCATTGTTTTCACTGTGTTTAGTATTAGAGACATGTCAGTGAACAAGACAAATGGAGTCTTTGGAATTTACATTCTGGTGATGAGAATGGTTCCCTTTTGGGAAGTGTTGCAGGGACTGGTTCTCTGATTTACACATTTTGTGTCAGACCAGTTGTTAATAGTGTGCTACCATCTTTGATGTCATTTCCCTTAGCCCTGTTTTTTCCTTTATGTCTCAACTTTGACACCTCCCTCTCAGAGGCCTCTTCCAAGCCCCAGGCTGGATTGGTGCCATTGCCTGTGCCAACCACCCTTCACTTGTCTTTACAGTGCTGCCTGTCTCTCATGCTGGGGTGAGCTGCTTCTGGGCTGGAGCCCTTGTTGATTGATTCATGTGCAGCTGCTCATCTGCCAGTTGACCAGGCCTTCAGGTCCTCTGGGACAGGCCCCTGATGACTTCTACAGCCACATCTTTCACCACTGCCTGCCTTGTACTTGGTACTCTAGCAACACTGAAGTGAATTTCATTTCCTCAGGCATATTAAATTAATTCTGTTCTCTGCACTGCCCTTCTTCCTAGAATGTCCTTCTCCCCTTTCCCCAGCTTCATACCTCTCTCCTTTAAATCAGTCATCCTCCCCAACGCCTTCCTGGGCCTTCCATAAGCTCTGTTGCCACATTCTTGCTCCTGCTTTGTACAATGGTTGTTATCATACCGTATGATAATTAACAGTTTCCATGCTCTCAAGGAACTCAAGTTTAAGTCTTAGTTAGATTTTTGCCATCTTCTTCACCCATCAAGCTTCATTCCTCATCTCATTCATTAAACTTGGCTTTGCTGCTGACAGACATTCTGGAATGAAAGTGACCTCCTGGGAATCTGATTGGATTTCCTCTTTATTGCTCTCCCATTGTGTTTTACCCTTATAGTTGCTGGCAGTTCTCACTAGGATTAACATAATCCTTTTGTAGAAAAATAATATGCCTTTTATATCCTTTTCACCAATCCTGATGGCATTTAATATCCTCACTTTTCTTCTGCAAGTCTCCTCCACCCTGTAGTTTTTTGAAAAATGCGTATTATGTAAAATCTGAAAACTGGACAACTATGTCCTTATATCCTATCCTCCCAGTATCCTACCATGCAGAAATAAAACTCAGCATTTGTTTGTTACTGTTGTTTTTGTTTTTAGTTTTTTCCTATTAAAGATCATGCTATAGGAATAGTTTTGTGGAGTGTTTTTTAATTTAACATCAAATCATAAACATTTTGCAGTGTCGTTAATTTTTAAAATTAAACTACCAGTTTTAATGGCTGTATATTATTACATTACATGACATGATTTATTTAATTATAATCTTACCGTTGGATGTTTAGGTTACTTTCCTTTTTATTTTGATATTATAAAACACTATGATAAGAGTCTTTGGCCATAAATTTTGGTGTATATTTTTTGATAGTTTTCTTACAGTTAAAATTTAGGAATATGGTGATTGGAGTAAAGGTTTAAATTTTTTAAGGCTCTTTCTGAATAACTGTCAAGTTGCCTTCTAGCTCACTGCAAGGAATCAGTGAGTATTTTTTAAATGGAAAAATGAATACTCCCCAGAAAGACTACCTAGTTGTCTTTTCTACAGGAGGGGATGAGTATCTAACCCCCATACCACCTTTCACATTTGACCATCTAAGTGTCCTTTGTCTTCATTTGTTCATAGTTTTAGAGCTTTGTCCTCTTATTAGTTTCAGATTTAATTGGTTTCTCTATGCTCAGGCCAAAAAAAGTCAGGTCTTTGTTCCTTCTCTCTCAAGACAGAAGAGATGCTGACTGTCTCTTCGTTTGGCCATGTTCCTTCTTTATCTTCCCATCATTCATTCTATCGTCTCACTCAGAGGTCTCTTCCTGCAGCCACAGAGATTTGGAAAAACTTGACCAATCCTGTAAGTAATGGTTAAAATAAAAAGAGAGAGCAAGCCCTAGTAGGGAACTATCTATAGCTAGTTTCTGAGAGACCGAAGGGGATTCTAGTTCCTTTCCTAGCTGAGTGATCTTAGTTTTTAATCTCTCTGTGACTTCCTAATAATCTGTAAAACAGGCCCACAGGAGTACTTCCCCTATATCATATAGGCTTGATAGGATTAATCAGTTCACAAAATAATACATTGTCATTGAATGGCTACTGTGAATATTGTGTGATGAATTCACAGAGGTATTCCTTTTGTCACAGAACTAGGATATCTTTAGCTCATTCATTCAGTCATTCATCTGTTATTCAACTCATCAACAGATATTTATTGAGGTTTTATGCTAAGTGTTAGATGGAGAGGAAGATAGCAATAAAGAAATTACAATTCATTTGTGAAACATGCTATGATGTTAGCATGTAATAGTAACAATAGCATCAAAACTTAATGATTGCCTGCTGTGCTAGGCACTGTTCTAATCCCTTGACCTATGTTAATTCATTTAATCCTGACGATAAGCGTTTAAGGTAGGTGCATAATTACTGTTACATACAAATTATAATGAGGTACAAAGGAGAGTGTAAAAATAGTTCCCATTTATTGACAGCCCACATAAGCAGATGTTCTATAGATCTTTTATGTACATTTCTTTCATCCTCACCACATCTCTGCAAGGTTAGGTATTATTTTATACATGGGGAAATAGTCTCAGGAAGATAATGTGTTATGTTCATATAGTTTATAAGGGGTACAGTTGGAGTTGAACCCAGTTTTAGTCCAATTCCAAAGCCTTGGTTCTTAAAATTTTGTTTGTATAAAGCAGGAGGGTAAGTAAAATTTTCTGGGCTAAGGAACTATGGCTCAAACATATCAGAGTCCATTGCCTTTTAAGAGAATAGGAGGTAAAACTGAAAGATGCTTTCTAAAAATTGTGAGATTATTCCTTTCATTTCCTTTTATGTCCCCTCCTTTCTAGGATGTACTAAGAAACCCTGTCATACCAGCATGAGTATGTAGTTACTTATTAAGTACTGCACTTGCGGCTGCTGCTGTTGATGGCACATAGCAGTTCTGAATGCTTTAGCCAAGCACCTAATAACCAAAAATGTGTTCATTCAGGACAGCTGTACATGCAACCAGATGGGATTTTAAATTGGCATATTCATATTAAAAAAACAACGCTAATTTAAAAATGTCAGTTTGCAACCTGATGTTGCCATCTTAGAATTTGCTTATTTTTTTCTTCAATAAAGAATAGGAAATGTTTCATTAAACTCCTGTTAAATTGTTTACACTTGTTATACACTGCACAGATGTGCTCAGCTGGCTGAAATGTTTTTCCAAAATTGTGCACAGTGGAAGAAAGAAAAATGTTTAGTCTTAGTTTGAAGAATGGCTATTGAATAAAAAAGTACAGTGTGATTTTTTAGTTTATGTGATTGACTTTAATAGCTGTTTTGTAGTTATGCTATATAATTGAATCATGGTGTTATAGCTTGAGAGGCATAGACTAATGGAGAAACACATTTGAAATAGGGTGTGTTTAAAACTGTATCAGATGGGCCCTATCTCATCACTTTTTTTTTTTTTTTTTGCAGTAAAATGTACTGTCTCTTCACTTTCTGCCCCATCTTTCTGACTGGTCTCCCAGCTACTGTCTCACCTCCCCCAAATCATCCTACGTACTGCTTCCCTGTGAGCTTTGTTAAATATAGATTGCATACCTTCTTCCTGCTTTAAAGCCTTCAGCTCCCATAGCTTTGGGGATAAAATTCAAACTCCTTAGGTAGCTTGCAAAGCTTTTTCATAATTTGGCCTCTGCCTGCCCCATTAAGTATCAGATCTTACTTCTTTCTCATGTTGCTCCAGCCAGACTGAACTACTTGACTTTTACTGTCCAAGTCATATTCCTGTACCTTCATCAGTGTCATTATCTCTATTTGTAACACCCTCTCACCCTTTTTTCATCTCCCAACTTCTTAATAACCCTTCAAAACATATAGCTCAGGCTCTTTTCTGAGCAGCCTCCTTTGTTGTTCCCCCACCCTCTACCACATTGCATCACTGGGTTCTGAGCCTCTTCATATTTCCTGGTACTTCCCTTATTCTAGAGTACTTGCCACTTTGTATTATTCTTTTTAAGTTTCTGCCACTAGAATTTATTTCTCTTCCTTTAGCCCCCAGCCCTTATTAATATGACCTCAGAAAATGTGTGCTAAATGACTACAGGCATACCTCAGAGATATTGTGAGTTTGGTTCCTGACTATCGCAATAAAGTGAGTCAGATTAATTTTTTGGTTTCCCAGTGAATATAAAAGTTATATTTACATTATATTGTCATCTGTTAAGTATACAAGAGCATTATGTCTTAAAAAACCAATGTGCATACTTTAATTTAAAAATACTTCACTGCTAAAATATGGTAACCATCATCTGCGCTTTTGGCCAGTTTTGATCTTTTGCTGACAAGGGTCTTGCCTCAATGTTGATGGCTGCTTACTGATCAGAGTTGTGGTTGCTCAAGGTTGGGGTGGTTGTGGTGGTTTCTTAAACTAAGACAACATTGAAATTAGCTGCATCTCTTGACTCTGCCTTTCAACAATGATTTCTCTAGTATTTGAGGCTGTTTGATAGCATTTTACCAACAGTAGAACTTTCAAAATTGGAGTCAGTGCCCTCAAATCCTGCCAGTGCTTTATCAACTAAGTTTATGTAATATCTTAGATCCTTGGTTATTTCAACGGTCTTCACACCAGGAGTAGATTTCATCTCAAGAAATCACTTTCTTTGCTCATCCATAAGAAGTAATACCTTTTACATTCAAGTTGTATCATGAGGTTGCAGCCATTCAATGACATCTTCAGGCTCCACTTCTAATTCCAGTTCTCTTGGTCTTTCCACCACGTCTGCAGTTAAATTTTCCACTGAAGTCTTGAACCCCTCAAAGTCATCTGTGGGGATTGGAATCAACTTCTTCCAAACTCCTGTTCATGTTGATCTTTTGACCTCTTCCCATGAATCCTGAATGTACTTAAGGTCATCTAGAACGGTGAATTCTTTTTTAGAAGGTTTTCAATTTACTTGCCCCATATCCATTAGAAGAGTCACTACCAATGGCAGCTGTAGCCTTATTAAATGCATTTCTTAAATAATAAAATAATAAGACTTGGAAGTTGAAATTACTCTTTGATCTCCAGGCTGCAGAATGGATGTTGTGTTAGCTGATATGAAAACATTAATCTCATTGTACATCTCCATCAGATTTCTTGGGTGACTTGGTGCCTTCTCAATGGGCAGTAATATTTTGAAAGGAATCTTTTTGCTGAGTGGTAGGTCTCAACAGTGGGCTTCAGATATTCAGTAAACCATGCTGTAAACAAATGAGCTGTCATCCAGGCTTTGTTGTTTCATTTCTAGAGCACAGGCAGAGTAGATTTCACACAATTCTTAAGAATCTTAAGAATTTCAAAGTGTTAAATAAGCATTGGCGTAACTGAAAGTCACCATATATAATGTGCTACAGCTTCTCCATCAGAACTTGCTGCTCCACCCTGAACTTTTTTAAAATTTTATTTTTAATTTTGGTATCATTAATGTACAATTACATGAACAACATTATGGTTACTAGACTCCCCCCATTATTAAGTCCCCACCACATACCCCATTATGGTCACTGTTCATCAGCATAGTAAAATGCTATAGAATCACTACTTGTCTTCTCTATGTTGTACTGACTTCCTCATGCCCCCCCTACATTATGCATGCTAATTGTAATGCCCCCTTTCTCCCCCCGCTCCTTATCCCTCCCTTCCCACCCATCCTCCCCAGTCTCTTTCCCTTTGATAACTGTTAGTCCATTCTTGGGTTCTGTGAGTCTGCTGCTGTTTTGTTCCTTCAGTTTTTGCTTTGTTCTTATATTCCACAAATGAGTGAAATCATTTGATACCTATCTTTCTCCACCTGGCTTATTTCACTGAGCATAATACCCTCTAGCTCCATCCATGTTATTGCAAATGGTAGGATTTGTTTTCTTCTTATGGCTGAATAATATTCCATTGTGTATATGTACCACATCTTCTTTATCCATTCATCTACTGATGGACACTTAGGTTGCTTCCATGTCTCGGCTACTGTAAATAGTGCTGTGATAAACATAGGGGTGCATATGTCTTTTTCAAACTGGGCTCCTGCATTCTTAGGGTAAATTCCTAGGAGTGGAATACCTGGGTCAAATGGTATTTCTGTTTTTAGTTTTTTGAGGAATCTCCATACTGCTTTCCACAATGGTTGAAGTAATTCCACCTTGAACTTTTATGTAATAGATTTGGCTTCTTCCCTTAAACCTCATGAACCAACCTCTGCTAGCTTCTTTACCTCTCTCAGCCTTCATAGAGTTGAAGAGAGTTAGAGCCTTGCTCTGCATTATGTTTTGGTTTAAGGGAATGTTGTGGCTAGTTTGATCTTCTCTTCAGACCCCTAAAACTTTCTCCATATCTGCAATAAGTCTGTGTTGTTTTTTTATCACTCCTGTGTTCACTGGAGGAGCACTTTTAATTCCCTTCAAGACCTTTTCATTTGTATTCACAGTTTGGCTGACTGTTGCAAGAAGCCCAACTTTCAGCCTGTCATGGCTTTCAATGTGTTTTCCTCATTTAGCTCAATCATATATAGCTTTTGATTTAAAGTGAGAGATGTGTTACTCTTCCTTTCACTTCAACACTTAGAGGCCATTGTATGTTATTAATTGGCCTAAATTTAAATTGTTGTATCTCAGGGAATAGGGAAGCCCAAAGAGAGGAAGAAGTTTGGGAGAACAGACATTTGGTGGAGCAGACAGAACACAATTGTTTATCAATTAAGTGTGGCATGTTAAATGGGTACAGTTAATGATACCGCTAAATAATTCAAATGGTAATGTCAAAGGTCAGTGATCACATATAACCATAACAAATATAATAATAGAAAAGTTTTGAAATATTGTAAGCATCACCAAAGTGTGACACAGAGACACAAAGTGAGCAAATGGTATTGAAAAAATAGCACCAATAGACCGGCTTGACATAGGGTTGCAGCAAACCTTTAATTTGTAAAAAAGATAACATCTTTAAAGTACAATAAACGAGGTATGCCTGTATTTTTTTATATAAAGAGCATGCTTACAGTGTATTAATTCATGGCCAAAAAGTGTGATCAATTTTGAATAGTGTCTCCCTATTTTTATTTCTGCCAAATTGTGAAATTGTTCTAATGCCTGAAAAAATTCCATTTAGAATCACCTGCAGTTTAATTACGTGCCATACCTGAAATGAGAAATAAATCCTCTTCTTCATGAAGTCTCACATGAAATAGTGGAACTTTGGTTTGGGGAAGGGGACTGGACAGAGGCTTTCTGATTACCTCTAACTATTATGGTTTCTATCTCTTTCTACTTGTTGGGATGATGTTGAGTTGTTACACTGATTCTAGGCTATAAGGGACAGTGAACTTACAGAACAGAGGCCCTGGTGTTCTGTGGTAATAGGAAAGTTCAAACAAGCTATCTGTTACCCAATGTCATTCCTAAGAGACATTTCTGGGGATTTGCTAAGGGATGGGTTCTGGGATGTTGAAATGAGTTAGGTAGAGCTTCTGCTAGATTGCCTCCTGGACTGTGTATGCCTCAGGGAACATACAATCTAGACACACCACTGTCCCACATAACTTTCTGCAGTGGTGGAAATATTCTGTATCCGTGTCATCCAGTATGGTAGTCACCATCCATATGTGGCTCTTGAGTATTTGAAAATATGTGGCTAGTGGAATGAAGGAACTGAATTTTTAATTTTACTTCATTTTAATTAACTTACATTTGATAGTAGCTACGTGAAGTTAGTGGCCACTGAATTGGAAAGCACAGGTCTAGATGGGTAAATCACTAGGGACAGAGATATGTAAATAAGGAAGTACAATTAAGTGTAACAGGTGCTGTCATTGAAATATATCTAGGGTTCTATCTAGGACTAAGTCAGATATATTTGGGGTATAGTGGAACCCAAAGGAAT
The DNA here is from genome assembly GCF_040802235.1 of Manis javanica. Taxonomy (NCBI): domain Eukaryota; kingdom Metazoa; phylum Chordata; class Mammalia; order Pholidota; family Manidae; genus Manis; species Manis javanica. The sequence continues at coordinate 21,441,922 of NC_133166.1, forward strand.
AAGTAGATTAGGCAGTTCTGGGAATGGAGAGAGGAATTCAAGAAAAGGCTAAGACTTTGATAAGTTTTAAAAGATGAGTGCATATACCTGGTTGTCATATGCTAGCTTAAAGATTTACCACTGTTGGACTTCTGGAAAAAGATGGCAGAGTAGGAAGGCAAGGCAGAAACCTCCTCCCAAAAACACATAAAAGAAGAAAATACAGCAAATACAACTAAACCTGAAAGTGATCTGAAGACTTGAGAACAGACCACCTACAACTGAGGAAGAATAAAAGACCACACAGACCTTTTCAAACAATATGACTTCTCTCTCACTTACCAACTCTACATTTCCCTGTATGGCCCCGGAAGATGACTGGTTAGCCAGAGACGGGTAAGATTCCTCAAGGGAGGAACAACCTAAGACAGGCACAGTCGCAGGGGGGCCATCAGGTGAGAATTTGGGGATCAACAGAGGTGAGGCTCAGAACCTCACCCCCCCTGCTTTGAGAGAAATCTTCTGCATCCGTGGATGTCTTGCTGCCCTTGTCTAGCCTGGATTAATACTTAGTCCATAGGCACACACCTGATCATCTACATTTGCCCTCTTACAGCACTAAACTATGTTTTCTACCTTTATCTTGCATCTACCTACCACTTCAGCATTTTATTAAAAATAAAAATAATAATAATAATAGAGGGAGAAATGTGGGATCAACATATAAATCAAGTACAAAAATCAAATGAATATTCATATTTGACCTGATTGTTTATAGGTCATAATGCATGATCAAAACTGGAAGTTTCTGTGATGAATGCCCTTGTACTGTTCACCATGTAAGAATTTATTCACTATGTAAGAATTCGTTCACCATGTAAGAACTTGTTCGTTAAGCTTCAGAAGATTGGAGACTGACGAGAATTAGGCTTGAGATGGATTAATGATTGTACATTGAGCATTGACCCCCCTATACTGAATTTTATTCTTGTTAACAACCATTTGATCAATAAATATGAGAGATGCCCTCTCAAAAAAAAAAAACTGCCAAAAAAAAAAAAAGACCACACAGAAAAGGGTAAAGGGGGCAGAGCCGACAGCGAGCAGGACCCAGCCTTCTCCCTACCCCAGCCTACAGGTGGGAGAGAGAGGAACAGAGCAGGGAGTAGGTAGGAGCCCAGGAGTGCTGTACACCTGGCCCTGGAGATTGGCTCTAGGAGCATGAGCTCACATTATATTGAGTTCTGGTGATTAGTGGGGCTGGACACAAGGGAAAGGCAGAATACTCTGGGAGGCTGAGACTCCAGCCATTGTGGAGGACAGGCATACTCCACCAGTCCTTAGACCCAAAGCAAAGATGGCAGTTTGAAAGACTTACCAGCAGTAGGAGGGGTGCCAGAGGGGCAATGGTTGGATGGAACTCTCCCCTCAGAGAAAGGGCAGATGGACGATACCTCCCCAACCCTTCCTCAGTCCAACAGATGAGGAACTCAGGAGCCCCAAATGCTCCTTCTCCTTTTCTGGACATGCAACCCTGAGGATCCTACCTGCATGTACTGCTGGGAGCCAACCCACTTGGCTCAGCAGCAGCATCAGACTTCGCTGCCTCACTGACAGAAGGAGACTCTCCCAGCTTCCTTGGCTCAGTTTCAGCCCAACCGGGGAGATGCCTACAGGAGCCAGTGCCAAGAGCTCCTTCCTCCCTGCAGGTGTCCAAGCCCAGTGCTGTATGACCTGCCTGGGCAGAACTGCACATCAGCCCACCCATCCCATTATTCCTGCAGCCCTGCCATTGCTGCCAGCCAGGCAGAGGACAGCCCTGCCTACAGTCAGCTCAACAGAGACTCCTGAGCTGATCACAAAGGTGGCAGCTGAAGCAAACTACTAGCACAGACAGAAACACTCCTGCCCACTGCACACCAACAGCTGGAGCCCCTGCAAAATAGAATCAGGCACTAGAAAGTAAAGAATTTTGAGCTTCTGGACACCAGAGGATGCTTTTTCATAAAGCTGTTACTTGATAGGCCAGGAAGCATAACAGAGCCATTTAATACAAAGGAAGTAACACAGAAATTCTGACAAAATGAGTAGGCAGAGGAATATCTTCCAAACAAAACTACAGAACAGGACCCCAGGAAGAGGGCTAAATGAAACAGAGATCACCAATCTTCTTGATGAAGATTTCAAAATAAAACTCATAAACATGCTCACAGATATACAGAAAAGTATTCAAGATCTCAGGGAGGACTTCAGCAAAGAGAAGACCTGCAAAAGAGCCACTCAGAGCTGAAGAATACAGCTTCTGAAATGAAACATATAATGGAGGGATATAAAAGTAGATTAGTGTAAGTAGCAGAGACAGAGACTGAGGTGGAAATTAGAGGACAGGAAAACAATGATGCTGAGGAACAGAGAGAAAAAAGGATCTTTAGGAATGAAAATTAAGAGAGCAGTGTAACTGATCCAAATGAAACAATACTGCATAATAGGAGTACCAGAAAGAGAAGAGAGAGACAGGGATTGAAAGTCTCTTTAAGTAAGTAATTGTTAAAAACTTCCCCAATCTGGGGAAGGAAATAGACACTCAGGTCATGAAAGCACAGAGTTCCCCTTACAAAAGGTACTCCAGAATGATATCACCAAGACATATAATAATTAAAATGGCAAAGATCAAGGATAAGGAGAGAGCGTTGAAAGCAGCCAGAGAGAGAAAAAAGATTACTTATAAAGGAAATGCATCAGGGTATCAGTAGACTTCTCAGGAGAAACTTTCCAGGCCAGAAAAGAGTGGCATGAGATATTTAATTTGCATCAAAGAGAATAAAATACATAGGAATAAGCCTAACCAAGGAGGTAAAAGATCTATATTCTGAAATCTACAAGACACTCATGAGAGAAATTAAAGAAAACACCAGTAAATGGAAATCTGTCCCGTGCTCATGGATAGGAAGAATTAATATTGTCAAAATGGCCATCCTGCAATTTACATATTCAGTGCAATCCCTATCAAAATACCAACAGGATTCTTTAATGAACTAGAACAAATACTTCTAAAATTCATATGCAACCACAAAAGTCCCTGAAGAGCCAAAGCAGTCCTGAGAAAGATCAGAATGGGGGGGATTGTGTTCCTTGACTTCAAATGCTGCTACAAAGCCACAGTAACCAAACAGTTTGTTATTGGCACAAGAATAGACCCATAGATAATGGAACAAAATGGAGAGCCCAGATGTAAACCCATGCATATATGGTCAATTAATATATGATAAAGGAGCCATGAATATACATCAGGGAAATGGCAGCCTCTTCAACAACTGGTGTTGGCAAAACTGTACAGCTACATGTAAGAGAATGAAATTGGATTATTGTCTAACTCCGTATACAAAAGTAAGCTCAAAATGGATCAAAGACCTGAATGTAAATAATGAAACCATAAAACTCTTAGAATAAAACGTAGGTAAAAATACCTTGAATATAAAAGTGAGCAACTTTTTCTTGGACACATCTCCTCAGGCAAGGGAAACAAAATAAGAAATGAACAAGTGAGACTACATGAAACTTAAAAGCTTCTGCACAGCAAAGGACACCATCAGCAGAACAAAAAGACATGTATGGGAGAATGTATTCGTAAATGATTTATCCAATAAGGGCTTAACATCCAAAATACATGAAGAGCTCATACACCTCAACACTAAAAAACAAATAACCTGATTAAAAAATGGACAGAGGATCCGAACAGACACTTCTCCAAAGAAGAAATTCACATAGTCAACAGGCACGTGAAAAGATGCTCCACATCACTAATATCAGGGAAATACAAATTAAAACAACAAGGAGATATCACCTCACCCCAGTTAGAATGGCCACTATCCAGAAGATAACAAACAACAAATGCTGGCAAGGATGCAGAGAAATAAGAACACTCCTATACTGTTGGTGGGAATGTAAATTGGTTCAACTGCTGTGGAAAGGTGTATGGAGGTTCCTCAAAAACCTAAAAATAGAAATACCATTTGACCCAGTAATTATACTCCTAGGAGTTTACCTGAAAAATACAAGATCCCTGATTTGAAAAGACATATGCACCCCTATGTTTATTACTGTACTATGTTCAATAGCCAAGATATGGAAGCAACCTAAGTGTCCATCAGTAGATGGATGGATAAAGATGAAGTGGTACATATATACAATGGGCTATTATTCAGCCATAAAAAGAAAAGAAAGCCTGTCATTTGCAACAACTTGGATGGATCTAGAGGGTATATACTCAGTGAAATAAGCCAGGTGGAGAAAAACAAATACTGTATGATTTCACTTATTTGTGGATAAAAACAAAACAAAACAGAAGGAACAAAACAGCAGTAGACTCATAGACACCAAGTAACTAGTGGTTACCAAGGGGTAGAGGAGTGGGCAAGGGTAGGGGGGGACTAGGGGAATGGGGGATAAAAGGGCACAATAATTCACAATTACAATATAAGTTGATCATGGGGACTGCTGAACCACTGTGATGTACATCTGAAGCCAACGTAAGATTGCATAGTAATGATACTTTAATAAAATAAGAAGATTTACTGCTGTCTTATTCATAGGTTACCTGTTTTCCAAGAATCAAAATATAGTAAGTTATAGATTTCCAGTTAGAAGATGAATACATTCTGGGGATCTGATACACAGCATTGTGAATATAATTAACAATACTGTATTATATACTGGAACGTTGTTAAGAGAGTAGCTCTTAAGTGTTCTCATCACAAAAAACAAGTGGTAATTATGTGGCAATTCTGTGATGGAAGTACTATGGCAGTAATCATTTTGCAATATGTAAGTATGTCAAATCAGCATGTTGTATACCTAAAACTTAAATAATATATGTCAGTTTACTCAGTACAGCTGGAAAACATGTATATGTATGTGTTAAATATAAACAAAAACAGAACAAAAAAGATAATGAAACAGTTCTAAAACCTCACTATACATAATATAATGTTACCTTTGATTCAGAAGGAAACGGATTTGTAAATGCTTCTCGGTTATTATCAGAGCACGTACTGTATATTCATGAGAAAGCTGGTAAGTTGAGAATTCCCTTAAAAAAATAATAACACTCGGCACCTGTGCTTTAAAATGGAAAAAAATTTCAATTTTTGCATGAAAAAGCAGCATTTAACTACCTATAGGAAAGTTTTCTACCTTCTGGAAATAAAGTAACGTAAGTGTATTCTTGCTGTTATGAGATTTAATGGTTGGAAGAGCATACTGTATTTTTTATTAATCTGTATGTCGATGTATGTCCTCTATACAAAAATTGCAAGAGGGTATTGTTGAATGTAGTGTGAGTGCTATGGTATCACCTTAAGTCAGTAAAGGAAATGAACACTATGGTTTGGGGCAGTTAAAAACAGACTGAAATGATGGCACCTGAGTTGTTGCATGGAAGATGAATGGAACTTAGGTAAACCAGATTTTATGGTGTGGAGTGTGTGGAGTGTGGTGGGAACTGTGGCAGCAAAGGTGCTAAAGCAGGACCGCTGGGCTAAGTATTTACCTGGAGCCTTGGTATCATGTTTGCCATGTGCTCAGAGTTCTTGAAAATGTGTCGTTGGAAGGAAAGGCAAGAACTATTTTGGAAGAAGGCCTTATATGCTAGTTAAGGTGTATACTTTGTTCTGAAGGTAGTGGGAAGCTATCTGAAAGTTTTATTTCGGATTTGCTGTCACTTTTTTTCAGAAGCAGTTGTGCATTATCTAGAACTCTTGGGGAGATGGTGTGCGGGCACACGATGCTTTTGTGTATTGGGTATTTATGAGGAGCATGATAAATCTGAGAGGAATCCTCCTTGGGTAGCCCTAGTTCATTGGAAAAGATGGAGAAACCCTCTAAATCTGACTCTTTGTTTACCCATTCATTCATATATTCAACAAATATGAGTGCCTGTTGTATGCCTGGTTCTGTGCCCTCAGGATCTAGATGTAAATTATAGTTCATCAGTTAAGGAGCTCATAATGAGACTTTTATCTGTTACAATTTCTTATTTGATAGATCACCTACTGCATCCTGGGGAATAGGGGAAAACCTCTGGTGGATGGTGCTGACCATCCAGTTCAGACATTCCCTAGTTCCTACCATGTAGTCATGACTCCTTTTCCTCCCTTGTAGATGCTTATTTCTCCCCTCACTTTGCCAGCCAGAGAATTCTTGCTTCCTCTGCAACCTGCTGCTTGGCTAGAACACTGTGGCTTTTTCTATTTCTGTCACTCTATGTTAATTAAGTTAATTATGGCTTTAAAAAAATTTCCACCTGCATATGCATCTGTTTGTCTAAGGGAGAACAGAGGAAAGGAAGTAGTCCTTATGCAAGTCTCTGAGCATTAAGAGCTCTATTGCAAGCATTCCATCTGCTAGGTGAGCCAGAAGTGCTCCCAAGATACCTGAGTCACACTATGTTATGAACATCGTTGTGAAGATCAAGACAAAACCAGTTAATAACACAGTTAAGAAAAATAGTTTTAAAAACTGCTGTTTGTTTGGAATAAACCAACAAACCAGGCAATTCAAGCATGAAGGAAGAAAGGAAAAGAACTAATTGTCGTTGAGGAGCAGGCCCTGATCTGAGTGCTTTGCATGTACTAATTCCTCCATCAACTTTTGAGATTGGATAATATTATTCCCATTCTACAGATGAGGAAATTGAGATTCAAAGAGGTGAGATAGGAGGCCCGAGTTTGAATTCTGGCTCCTCTGCTTTTTTTCCTTTGCTTTTTAGTTGTGAGAGTTTTGTAAGTTATTTTAACTGTATGACTCTTACTTTGTGGTTAAAAAAAGAAAGAGGAACTGTGGCAGCTAGTAATACTTTGGTCAAAGGATTCCTTGTGAGGATTAAATGAAAAACTGCCTATAAAAAATCTAATTGAGAAACATAGTAGGTGCTCAGTTAAGTTTGGTTGAATGTGAGTCTCCTGCTATTTTGTTTAATCAGGGATTGCTTTTTTAGAGAAGGATTTAAAATCCTGGAAAGACTAAGAAAATTTTACAAGAAATATGGAGAATTAAGAAATGTGGCCCAGGGTTTAATAAACACAGCTAACAAGTATATTTGTTATATAATAAACACAGCTAACAAGCATATTTGTTATATAATATATTCTGTTTATTTAATAAAGCTACAGGAGATAAAGGAATTCATGTGCTGAGGAGCCTTCACTGACCTTTCTGAAATAGTAGGGACTGATTATACAGAAAGTTCCTTGTCCCTCTTTTCCATACTCAGGTTCCTCCTTAGGCCCCCCTTCATGCTATTGGCACTTTAACTTGGCTTACTGTACTTTTTTTTTTAAGTTTCTGCCTTTCATATAAATAATAATAAATAAACCTCATAAACTGTGAGGGAATAAAGAATTTAAGTAAAATAAGGGAGATTTGCTTAGTGTTGGGCATGGAGTAAGTTCTAGCATCTATTTGTGGGGAGGAATACAAAGGGTGATGTTTGTTCTGGTGGCATTTGAATCTGACAATATGGAGGACAGTATTGAAATTGGGTTGTTGGAGACTGGGGTCTTACTAGGGTGTGTGTGTGTGTGTGTGGGTGTGGGTGTGTGTGTGTGGGTGTGTGGTGTGTCCCCTACCTGTGGTAATCCTTCTAACTCTCATTAATTTGCTCAATATGGAGGGCAGTATTGAAATTGGGTTGTTGGACACTGGGGTCTTACTAGGGTGTGTGTGTGTGTGTGTGTGTGTGTGATGTTTGTTCTGGTGGCATTTGAATCTGACAATATGGAGGGCAGTATTGAAATTGGGTTGTTGGAGACTGGGGTCTTACTAGGGTGTGTGTGTGTGTGTGTGTGTGGTGTGGGTGTGGGTGTGGGTGTGTGGTGTGTCCCCTACCTGTGGTAATCCTTCTAACTCTCATTAATTTGCCCAATATGGAGGGCAGTATTGAAATTGGGTTGTTGGAGACTGGGGTCTTGCTAGGGTGTGTGTGTGTGTGTGTGTGTGTGTCTTACTAGGGGTGTGTGTGTGTGTCTTACTAGGGGTGTGTGTGTGTGTGTGTGACTAGGGGTGTGTGTGTGTGTGTGTGTGTGTGTGTGTGTCTTACTAGGGGTGTGTGTGTGTGTGTGTGTGTGTGTGTGTGTGTGTGTCTTACTAGGGGTGTGTGTGTGTGTCTTACTAGGGGTGTGTGTGTGTGTGTGTGTGTCCCCTACCTGTGGTAATCCTTCTAACTCTCATTAATTTGCTCTTTTGTGGGCTGGCATGGGACATGATTCGAAAGGGAGAGACTTGGGGCCAGCTAAATTTAAATACATACATTTCTGACCAACAAAATCTTTGTTTCCACAATGCTTCTGATTTGCTATATTGGTTGTATTGTATGTCTGCCTCTAATATGATTCTCTTTAATTGAAAGCTTAGGTTGTTAGAACTGGCCTGAGCAGTTACTTTTGTCAATTTCTATATTTTAATAGTATTTTACATTGTAGTATAGAGGTTAAGGGCCTGACTTTGGAGTCAGACTGCCTTGAGTTTGAATTTAGTCCCATTTACTAGCTGTGTGATCTTGAGCAAGTGGCTTGACCTTACTTGGCTTAGACTTCTTATTTGTGAGAGATCATAAAAGTCTCTACTTTATAGAATTATGGTCAGAGTTGGGTGAGATAATGTTCACAGTAAGCACTCGGTAAATATTAGTTGGTATTATCATTCATGGTTCATCCATGTTGTAGAATATGTCAGAAGTCCCTTCCTTTTTTAAAGCTAAATAATATACCATTGTCTATATACACTACATTTTGCTTATCCATTCATCTGTTGATAGGCACTTGGGTTGCTTCCACATTGTAGCTATTGTGAATAATGCTACTGTGAACACAGGTGTCCCAATATTCTTTTGAGACCCTGCTTTCAATTGTTTTGAGTATATATCCATAAGTGGAACTGCTGGATCATATGGTCATTCTGTGTTTAAAGTGTTTGGGAAACACACCATGGGGAATACCACAGTGTCTGTACCGTTTTACATTTCTACCCAACAGTGCACAAGGATTCCAATTTCTCCATATCCTCACCAACGCTTGTTATTTTCTGGTTTTTTGGTAGTAGCCATCCTAATCAGTGTGAGGTTGCATCTCAGTGTGGTCTTGATACGCATTTCCCTAATGATTAGTGATGTTCATCAACTGTTCATGTGCTTATTGGCCAACTGTATATCTTCTTTAGAGAAATGTCTGTTCAACTTCTTTGTCCATTTGTGAATCAGGTTGTTTTGTTGTTGGGTTTTAGGAGTTCTCTATATATTGTAGGGATTTTAATCCCTAATCAGTATATGATTTGCAAATATTTTCTCCTGTTCTGTGGGTTAACTTTTTATTCTGTTGAAAATGTCTTTTGATGCACAAATACTTAGTTTTTTATAGGCAGTTTCTCTTAAATTTTACTTTTAAATTAACAATAAAATTGCCCTTTTTTGTATCATAAAATTCTATGAATTTTAACACATGCATTGATTTGTGTAACCACCAGCACAGTCAAGATACAGTACTATTCCATCACCCCAAAAAACTTCCTCATCACGGCTAGCTTTTTAATAACTGCTGGTCAGTAGTGTTACTGATAAGCTGTCTTGTTTCAAGAATGACCAAGGTCAGTTACAAACCAGCCTGAAGTGCTTATGGCTCTTTCTTGGTTTGCTGGGAAGTGCTATGTTCTTTTTTTCTATCTCTCTCTCTCTCTCTTTTTCCCTCATATAGGTAACCTTGGGAATCAGACCTAGTCCCCCCTTTTCGTGTAGCAGAGCACTGAAGGCCATGTAATTAAGTTCAGGGAGATTGGATTTTATGACATACAGTTTTAGTTATCTTTCTCATCTGTGGCTATAAATCTGTATTCTTATGGTCTCTTAGTCCTTGGTTTTTTAATTCATAGCTTTTATGAGTAAGTGCTATAGCTAAGTCTTAATTATGCTCACTAGTAAGAAGTAGGGGAAGAAAGGTGAGGAAGAGCCCTAGATTTGGAGATAATGAATGCAGGACCAACTCCTGGCTTTGATAATATACTATATATATATATATTTTATGTTGTTTAATTGCTGTGAGCTCTAGGTTTCTTACCTACAAAATGGGGGAGCTGATAACCCCTATTTCATTGTTTTTTTGAATTACATTAAGAAAAATTATATATCCCCTAAATTTTTATTTAGTCTGCTGAAGTCATATTTGTAATTATATGCTATGTTTTTAGACATATGTACAGGATTCTAGAATTATCCAAATTATTTTTTTAATAGGAATATATTCATAGCTGAAGAATACCTACGTCATGACAGGAAAAATTTGAAAACTCCCAAGTTCCTATTCCAATATATATACTATATAGTGATCAACACTATCTCCTTCTTCATAGACAAAATAATAAAATGGGAAAATAGTAGAAATCATCTATTGGAGACAAAGAAAATGGAAAGAAAGAATGTGTTATTTATATTACTTTTCTTTTTGCTTAATTTACCAAACAAATGCCAATTCTCTGCTTCATTTTACCTGTATAGAAACAGCTCGAACAAGAATTCTAATATTTTTTTGGGTATCATTAATGTACAATTACATGAGCAACATTACGGTTACTAGACTCCCTCCATTATCAAGTCCCCACCACATATCCCATTACAGTCACTGTCCATCAGCATAGTAAGATGTTATAGAATCACTACTTGTCTTCTCTGTGTTATACTGCCTTCCCTGTGCCCCCTGACATTATGTGTGCTAATTGTAATGCCCCTTTGAAAAATTATATTAAAAATTTTTTGTATATAAAAATATAATTAGGTGGGATCATGGGAAGATGGCTGCGTGAGTAGTTCAGTGGAAATCTCCTCCCCAAAACATATACAAATATAATTATAAAAACTATATTAAGAAAAAATATATTAAAAAAAGAGTTATCTAGCATCCCATAAATGTTAAATTGTATATGAATGGTAAGAATCTTGACGAATGGAATCTAAATAAACCCTAGATTACATTTTTCAAGTTTTTAAAATAACAGATTTATTGAGTAGTAATTCACATCCTATTCAGTTCACCCAGTTCACTCCAGACTGTTTTCTGAAGTAGTTAAAAAGTATAATTCACTGGCTTTTTGTAAATTCACAGAATTGTGCAGCTCCCATCACAATTAATTTTAGAATATCTTCATTACCCCAAAGAAAAACCTATACACTTTAGCAGTCACCCCCTATTTTTGCCATCTCCTCCAGCCCTAGGCAACCACTAATCTATTTTCTATAGTAGATTTGCCTATTCTGGATATTTCAGATAAATGTCGCAATACAATTTGTGGCCTTTTATTACTGTCTTCTTTTGTTTAGGGTAATGTTTTCAGAGTTTATTCATGTTGAAGCATATATCAATAGTTCATTCTTTTTATTGCTGAATGTTCCATTTTATGGATATACCATACTTATTAATCTGTTCATCAATTAATAGAATTTGGGTGTTCTCTACTTCTTAGCTATTATGAGTAATGATGTGAACATTTGCATATATTTTTTTGTGTGGAAATATGCTTTCATTTCTCTTCGACAGAGAAAATGAAATCTGAGTGTGGAATTGCTGGATCATATGGTAACTTTATGTTTAACCTTTTGAGGAACTCCAGACTGTTTTCTAAAGTAGCTGCACCATTTTACATTCACACCAGCAGTATGAGGTTCCAGTTTCTCCACATCCTCTCCATCACTGTTGTCTTGTTTATTTTAGCCATCGCAGTGAATGTGTAATGAATGGTATCTCACAGTGATTGGATTTGCATTTCCCTGATGGCTAAATGGTACTGAACATCATTTTGTGTATTTATTGCCCATCTATTATTTTTATGTAACTCTGTTTTACTACCTAGCTAGGTAATAGCCCTCTTAAGATGGTGCTCTGCACCAAAGGTGCTTATTAATACTTAACTGATTTGTTAGTTGATTATAAGATGATTCCAGAGGAAGGCAAATAATGGTTTCATCTTACTGTTTTCTCCTTTTAGTTACTTCTTCGCTAGTTGATTTGAAAGTCTTCAGGAAGGATATCCAGAAAAGAGAAATTTCAAATAATATTCAGGCTGTTTAGGCGAAGACAGGATTGAGGACATAAGATATTAAAGAACAATTTAATGGCTGAATTGATTATAGAGCCCTTAAAATTTGATCTTGGCACTGGGGAGACAGCAGTGAATAAATTAAAGTCCCTGCTTTCAGTTGCATTCTAGTGGGCAGAGACAGGAAAAGTTTGGCAGTGTATGGGGGAAAGAAATTATTGAAAGGTGGGGGCTATTTTAGATATGATTGGTTAAACTAGGCCTCTCTGATGAGGTAAAGTTTAAGTAGAGTATTAGTGAAATATTGGAATAAGTCACACTGATAATTCAAGGGAAGAATGCTTCTTTAGGCAGAAAACTCTAAGTGCTAAATCCCTGAGGTGGGCTTGTACTTGGCTTATCAAGGAACAGCAAGAAGGAAAAGAATAAAGAATGTACCTACTATTAACATTAAGGAATCTGAGGCTTGCTTGTTCTTGGTGTGTGCTTCTGGCACTTCAGAGTGGTTTCCAAATACCATGAATGTTGGTGTTTAAAATTTAATTTTACTGCAGTATGGCTGAAGTGTGATGAGCAAAGAGGACAATGGTGGGGGGGCAAGATAGGTAGGTAGAAGGGAGCTGGTTTATGTGGTGTCTTAAAGGCCATGATAATGACCTTGTGTTTTATTTTGAGTGAGATGAGAAGTGATTGCAGGGTTTTGAAGAGTGGAATTAATATAATCTGAATTGAATTTAAAGGATCATTTTGACTTCTGAGAAGAGAGGAACAGGACAGATAGGTGACAAGGGCAGAAGCAGCGGTATATCAGGAAGCTGTTAGAAGAGTTAGGGAATTAGATAGTGAAAGCTTGAGCTAGAGTGGTAGTAGTAGTAGAGGTGGTAAGAAATTGTTGGAATGAGAATATGTTTTGAAAGTAGAGCTGACAACATTTGCTGACAGGTTGGATGAGGATTATGGGAGTGAGAAAGTAGTCAGTGGAAGGTTTTTGCCTTGAACAACTGTAAGATTGGAGTTGTCATTTATAGAGATGGGAAAGACTGGGAGGAGCAGGACTTTAGGTGTTTGGTTTTAGACACACTGCATTTAAGATGGCTATTGGACAACCAAAAGGAGATGTCTTGTGGGCACGTGGATATACAAGTCTGGAATTCAGAGAAGTCCAGGTTGGAGATATAAATGTGGGAGTCATTAGTATATTATGTAAAATCATAGAATAGTTGTGATCACCTAAGAAATGTGTGTAGGTGGAGCAGAGAAGAGCTCTGATGATTGAACCCTGTATACTTTGACACTGGGAGGTTGAGAAGATCAGAGGAGTAGTGTGTGAGGTAAAAGAAGAATCAAGAGAAAGTGAAGTACCAGAGGCTAAGTAATTTGTGGAGGGTGATGGCTGCCTGGAGTCCTGAAGTTGAATCAAGGTTTGGTTCTAAATGACCAGGACATTTGGACAGTTCACTTTACTTTTGCAGGCCTTGGGGTAATCTCTAAAGTGAAAGGCTTTATTAGATTGTTTCTGAACTTTTCCTCATCATTATAATAAACATATAACACTTTGTTTGCACAAAGCATTTATTTTTTATTTTTTATTAAGGTATTCTTGATATACACTCTTATGAAGGTTTCACATGAAAAAGCAATGTGGTTACTACATTTACCCATATTATCAAGTCCCCACCCACACCCCAATGCAGTCACTGTCCATCAGTGCAGCAAGATGCCACAGATCCACTATGTCCCTTCTCTGTGCTACACTGTTCCCCCATGATCCCCCACACCATGTGTACTAAACATAATACCTCTCATTCCTCTTCTTCCTCCGTCCCCACTCGCCCTCCCACACCCCTCCCCTTTGGTAACCACTAGTTCATTCTTGGAGTCTCTGAGTCTGCTGCTATTTTTTTTTTTTTTGGTACCATTAATCCACAATTACATGAGGAACATTATGTTTTCTAGACTCCCGCCATCACCAAGTCCCCCCGACATATCCCATTATGGTCGCTGTCCATCAGCGTAGTAAGATGCTGTAGAATCACTATTTGTCTTCTCTGTATTGTACAACCCTCCCTGTGCCCCCCACATTATGTCCACTAATAGTAATGCCCCCCTCCCTTTTTTTTCTTTTATCCCTCCCTTCCCACCCATCCTCCCCAGTCCCTTTCCCTTTGATAACTGTTAGTCCATTCTTGGGTTCTGTGAGTCTGCTGCTGTTTTGTTCCTTCAGTTTTTTTTCTTTGTTCTTATATTCCACAGATGAGTGAAATCATTTGATACTTGTCTTTTTCCACCAAGCTAATTTCACTGAGCATAATACTCTCTAGCTCCATCCATGTTGTTGCAAATGGTAGGATTTGTTTTCTTCTTATGGCTAAATAATATTCCATTGTGTATATGTACCCCCTCTTCTTTATCCATTCATCTACTGATGGACACTTAGGTTGCTTCCATGTCTCGGCTACTGTAAATAGTGCTGTGATAAACATAGGGGTGCATATGTCTTTTTCAAACTGGGCTCCTGCATTCTTAGGGTAAATTCCTAGGAGTGGAATTCCTGGGTCAAATGGCATTTCTGTTTTTAGTTTTTTGAGGCACCTCCATATTGCTTTCCACAATGGTTGAACTAATTTACATTCCCACCAGCAGCATAGGAGGGTTCCCCTTTCTCCACAACCTTGCCAACATTTGTTGTTGTTTGTCTTTTGGATGGTGGTGATCCTTACTGGTGTGAGGTGATATCTCATTGTGGTTTTAATTTGCATTTCTCTGATGATTAGTGATGTGGAGCATCTTTGAGTCTGCTGCTATTTTGTTCTTTCAGTTTTGCCTCGTTGTTATACTCCACAAATAAGGGAAATCATTTGACACTTGTCTTTCTCTGCCTGGCTTATTTCACTGAGCATAATATCCTCCAGCTCCATCCATGTTGTTGCAAATGGTAGGGTTTGTTTCTTATGGCTGAATAGTACACCATTGTGTATATTTACCATGTCTTCTTTATCCATTCATCTACTGATGGACACTTAGGTCGCTTCCATATCTTGGCTATTGTAAAAAGTGCTGCAGTAAACATAGGGGTGCATATGTTGTTTTGAGTGTGAAAACTTGTATTCTTTGGGTAAATTCCTAGGAGTGGGATTCCTGGGTCAAATGGTGTTTTTAGTTTTAGTTTTTTGAGGAACCTCCATATTGCTTTCCACAATGGTTGAACTAGCTTACATTCCTGCACAAAGCATTTTCATGTATTTACCACATTTTAATAATTGTAATGAATCATTGGAACTTATATTTTTATGCCTATTTTACAGATGAGAAGATTAAAGAAGCTTAGAGGCTTGTCCAAAGTCACATAGTCATAATCAGCCAAGAACCTGGAACCCAGATCTGCCTGATCTCAAAGCCTCTACTTTTTATACTATACAACAACTGCCTTTTTACACCAATATTCTATGACTCTGTGGTTTTGAGCACATAGACTTCATCCATTCATTCATTGAGTATTTGTTGAGCACCTGCAATGGACTAGTCACTATTCTAAATGCTGGCTTACTGTTGTGACCAAGACGAAGTCCTTGCCCTAGTAGATCTTCATTCTGGTGGGATAGACTGATGCCAAACAAATTAAGTAGTAAGTCTTGTAATGTTAGTGCCATAAAAAAAAATAAGATGAGGTAACAGGGTATATTGGGGAGGAAATTAGGAAAAGCCTTTCTGAAGAGATAGAATTTGAGCAGAGACCTGAATGATCTGAAGTAGAAAGCCATGAGAAGATGTGATAGAGGAAGATCTGTCACATAGAAGATGTGACAAACACCAGGCAGGAAGGTCCAGAGGTGGGAATGAGCTAGATGTGTTTGAGGAACAGTAAGAAGGCCATTGGTAGGACAGGAGGTTGACAAACAGAATGCATAGAGCTTTGGAGTCATTTAGCCCTGGGGAGGTCACTTGTGACTCCTGTCCCTTAATTTGCTCTCTGACTTTGGGCAGAGTACCTGACTTTTCTGAGTATTAATTTCCTTATCTAAATAATGGAGATAATAAAACAAAAGGTGTCTTGAGAATTGAGAGAAAGTATGTAGAACACCTGGTGTCTGGCACATTACTTTATTAAACTTATGTTCACTGCCTACCTACTTTTATCGATCCTTCATTACACTGTCATCCAATAAATTAAGTTCATTTTCTTTCTTTCTTTTTTTTTTTTTCTGTTTGTTTTAGTCAGCAGATGTTAAAGTTCTGTCTTTGTGCCTGGGCTGTGCTAGCCATTCTCCCTGAGCTCACCTTTGTATTAAAAATCAGGGAAGTAAGTGTTGGACAGAAAAGAAAATGAATTAGAAGTTGATGAGTAGGTACAAAAATAAGGGCTTGGGATTCTGGTAATTGCAGCCTCGGATATATTCATTTATTATGGAAAGAACTGCATGTGCATTTCTGTCATCTTTCCTTGTCGTTGGATACTAGCTGTACTCAGGCACTTCCCAGCTAGGCTTCCTGCTGACCCAAACATACTTGCCTTAGGAAAATCAGACAGGAGCCAAGTCTTCCATCCTTGTAAGACCATCTGTTTTCAGACCCACAGCTGCTGCCCTTACATTGCAACCCAACACAACTGGAATGATTTATTCATCTCCAGGTAACATTTGTGCACCAGGCTTCCAGCAAAGTAGAGTATCAGCTTTACATTAATGAAGCCTCCAGCACAGGTGGTGAGCTGCACCAGAAAGGATTCCTGTGGTTTAGAGATGGCTGATGGATGTGTGGAGATAAAGCTGTTAGTACTGAGCATATTAGGCAGAGGAAGAGCAGAGTGAACACTGGGCAATAGGGAGAATTTCTCATCCAGTAAAGGATCTAAATTATGTATCCTGTATTCTTGGAGTTTTGAAATAAATTATTTTTAAGTTAAATGTACCCCTGTTGAGTTAGGTGAGAAAATAAAAGCTAGAGAGGAGAAGGGACTTAGTTTAAGCTGCATAGCAGTTTGGTACAGCTAAGACTAGAACTCAGGTATTCCAGTTCCCAACCCAGTGGTTACTTCTACATGTTTTGTTGTTCAGTGAAAAATTTCAAAGCATTATCTAAATGTGAGATGGCATTATTATTATTATTTGCTAAATTTATAACTTGATGCTGTGAACAAATCACAACTTTTTGCCCTTTAATAACTGAATGACCAAGCAAGTTGCTAATTTTTTTTGAACTTCTCTTTTTATGTATAAAATGAGGGTAATTAAACCTTGTTCTGAATTGTTTTGAGGATTAAATGAGATAAAGAATGCAAAAGCTACTTAGGTCATTTTGATAATCAGAAGTTACTAAACAGATGTTAATTTCTTCTCTTCGTTTGAGCAAATATTGATTAAGCATCTCCTTGTGCCAGCTCAATTTCTAAGCTCTTTACTTACTTTACCTTTTTTAACCTTTATATTACTTTCTCTTTCCCCTTATTATATGGAGGGTCTAATTGGTATACCTTTCTTCCATGACAAAATCCTTCCATAGTCAAATCTCCATAACCAGTCTACAACCAGTTATTGCAAACAAGTGATTCTTTCAGAATGTTTGTATGAACCTATGGTGATAAACTATGGACCAGTCCAGCTCGAGCTAATCTATAAGACTTGACTTCTGCCCCTCCCACAAGGTACTTTGGGGACCTTCTGTTTGGAGAGCAAATCTGACTATGACAGCAGTCTGTCACCTCAGAGAAGCTTGTTTCTCTTTTCGAATGTTTGGTTTTTAGTAAATTGCTTCCTTTTCAGCTTAGTTTTTAGGCTCTTTGACAAGCCATCTGCTTCTCAAGCCCAATATCCCTTTAACCACCAACGACTCACAGACAGGTGTTCAGATGGAGAACAAAAGCTTTCCCTAGTTCCTGGTGGTCTTGTAACAGTGGGAAGGCCTCAAGGAGAGGTTGCATCTGTTTCTTGGAATTTATCTGTGGTGTGTGCCCAACTAGGCCATATTTTACCAGGGACTGTGCTGGGGGTCTGGCTGAGGAGGAGATAAAATTTTAGAATGGAGGTCTGTCAGTGTAGGTTTCAGCGGTTTCTGTCCTTGCCAGCATCAACCAGGGCTCCAAAGAGCTTGTTGGGATTGCAGCTGCTGTTCCTTTGTTTGGTACCTGTGTATGTTGTCCAAGTTTTCCATTTGTACTTTTTCTATTTGGTTGTTATTCCAGGTTGTTGATCTGTTCATCAAGTGGTGCAACATAATGCAGTTCAACAGACTTGAGTTAAGTGGAGACTGAGTAATGAATAAAATAAGATACATACAGGGAAACCTAGTATGTGGTAGTAGAAAAATCTTGGTAAACCCGTAGACATGGCTTCAGTTCTCAGCTTTGCATTATACTGGTTCTGTGATCTTGGGTAAGTCACTTAATCTCTTTGAGCCATAGTTTCTTCACCTCTAAAAATGGGAGTATATGTATCTACCTTCCTCAAGGTTGTGGTGACGATGAAGTAAGAGAATATATAGGAAAGAATCATGCATTAAGATGATGGTCATTAAATTTTCCTTTTGTATTTCTTTCCATCTCCTTAAGGAGTGTACATGGGGAATTTAGACACGTGTACATGTGCATGTTAGTTTAATATAACTCTGAGAAGTGGCTAGACTTTGCCACAGTCATTGGAAATTGGGAGGTGAGAGCGTGGAGTGGATGCGTATCTTGCTTGAAACCAGGCTGAGAGAGATATTCTGATAAGGTGGCATAATACAATCTTTGTACTTTTAAAGAAGACTTTAGGAGGGAATAAGAAAGAACCTGGCAGTGGAGGCCTTGGGATGCTGGTTTCCTCATGGTGTCTTTGGTATTGAAGGGCCCCCACCCATAAGATGGTGAACTCACCCCTCGCCCCCCCCAATCCCAGCACCTAGCCAATAGCCACCAGCCCCGTAGAAGTGACACCTCAATCAGCTCATGCCCCTTCCTATATAACCCAGCACCTTTCCCTAATAAAGCGGAATTCTCCGGTGAATTGCTGCTGTGTGTCACTCCTTTCCTTTCATTGGTGCTGAAACCTGGGAGACGGGACACCCGAACTGGGCCCCGTCTTCCCCCCGACACCAGCAGCAGCTTGCCCTCATCCTCTTTTTCCAGCGCTGGCTCCTCACACTCACCACTCCTCTTTGGCCTTTGGGTAAGTTTTCCTCTGGAGCAGGCCGCTCTTCCCCGAGCTATCGCAGCGCCATTGACCGTGATTGTCTGGCAAGGCCCTGACGCTCGGGGACAAGGAGGGAACTCTCCCTGCCTCAGTCCTTCACAGCTGCGGTGGACCCTCAGGCCCCTCCTCCAACAGCCATAAACGAGGTGACTCCTTTGCAGATGAGAACGCTCCCTTTTCCCCCTCCTCCTTCTGTTCCTTCCTCTGAAAATTCCTTCCGCTGAAAATTCCTAGTACTAGGTTCCTCGTGACTCCGGCACTCTACCTTCTTAGAGAAGTCTGGGTGACGACCCACACTTCCTAAGAAATTCCGATCGTATACGAGTTTCCGCAGACCACCAAGGATCACCGGGGACGCCCTTTGTCTCCTTGCGGTCTGCTCCCAGTCCGAGGATCTCCGTTCATCTTCCCCTGTTTGTCTCCTTCTCCGTCCTTTAGCCATGGGAGCCTCCTCATCCCTCCCTGAAAGTTTACCTCTTGAATGCCTGCTCAAGCATCTAGCCACCCTCTCCCTGACACCTGATATAAAACCAAAACTTCTCTGTAAATACTGCTCCCAAGATTGGCTGACATACCCCCTAGACAATAACAACCAATGGCCTGCAGGGGGAACACTTGATCCTAACATCACTCGCGATCTCTTTAACTACTGCCAGTGCCTGAAAAAATGGAAGGCGATTCCCTATATCGAAGCTCTCTGCCTCCTCCTCCCGCCTCCCTTGCCGCTGCTGCCGCCTCCTCCCAAGTTCTCCTAGCCTGCAAGCTGTCTCTCCCTGCAGAAGCCTCCCACCCACTCCCTTCCCCCTCCTCTCTTACAACAGTCCTTCCCCCTTCCTCCACCACCACTGCCGCCGTCGCTGCCACCTCTACCCCCGCAGAAGCCTCCCGTTCACTCCCTTCTCCCTCCTCCTCCTGCCCTGCTCGCCGCCGCCGCCGCCTCGAGATATTTTTGCCTCCTGCCTAATAGCAGGTCTGAAAAAGGCAGCTCGTAAAGTAGTCAGTTTTCAAAAGCTCCAAGACATAATTCAAAGGAGGGAGGAAACTCCCTCCAAGTTCTTAGACAGACTCATTCAAGCCCTATAACAGTATACCAGCCTGGACCCAGAAACGCCTGACGGAAGACATGCCCTTATGACATACTTCCTAGCTCAAAGCAACCCTAACATTAAAGCTAAACTCAAAAAGTTAGAACAGGGCCGCGCTACCCCACAGACTGAGATCCTAACAGTGGCCTTTAAAGTCTTCCATAACCGGGAGGAGGAGAAAGAACACCATAAACAAAAGGCTGATCAGGCCAATTTCCAAATGTTGGCCCAGCTGATAAAACCACAACCTGGGTGCCCTTCTACAAACAAGCACCCCCAGGAGCTTGTTTCAAGTGCGGAAAAGAACGACATTGGTCAAGGGCGTGCCCCTCCCCCAGATCTCCTACCACCCTGTGCCCCAGATGCCACATAAAGGGCCACTGGTGGGTCTGATTGCCCAGCCACCCGAGGGGGAGGCTGGACGAACAACCCCCATCCTAAGCCCGCCATAGTGGGGCTGGCAGAAGAAGATTGACGGGGCCCGGGGGCTTCTCACCTGACCATTTCCATCACCAAACAGGAGCCCAGGGTTACTTTAATAGTAGACGGTCGCCCCATCTCCTTCCTCCTAGATACAGGAGCCACCTTCTCAGTCTTGCGAGAATACCAGGGCCCTACCACGCCTGCCATTACTCCTATAGTCGGGGTAGGAGGTAAACAGATTTTCCCATTAAACCCCCCCCTTTTATGCACAATCCAAGACAATCCCATACCTTTCTCCCACTCCTTCCTGGTTATGCCCCACTGTCCCATCCCTTTACTAGGACAGGACATCCTTTCTCTCCTCCACATTTCCATAACTATATCCACTCCCACAACCCCCAGTACTCCCTTTCTGATGGCCCACATAGCCGACGACCCCCCTCTACCCAATGAAAGCTCCGGTTCCGCCCTCATACACCCTGTAAATCCCAAAGTTTGGGGCATTACAAGCCCCTCTGTAGCTCTGTGTCCTCCTGCCTCTATCAAATTACGTGACCCCTCTCAGTATATCTGTCAGGCCCAATACCCCCTAACCTCTTCAGCCCTCATAGGCCTCCAACCCATCATTCAAGATCTCTTAAACAAAAATTACCTCAGACCCACTCACTCCCCATTTAATAGCCCCATATTAGCTGTTAAAAAAAAACCAATGGATCTTTCCGCCTTGTCCAAGACCTTCGCCTCATCAACATGGCCGTTGTCCCTATCCATCCTTTAGTTCCAAATCCATACACCCTTTTATCACAGATCCCTGCCTTGGCCTCCCACTTCTCAGTCCTAGATCTCAAGGACACATTTTTTTCTATCCCTCTGGACCCCTCCTCCCAAGATTTTTTTGCCTTCACCTGGACAGACCCATACACAAGACATTCTGAACAACTCACTTGGACAGTTTTGCCACAAGGCTTCCGAGATAGTCCCCATATTTTTGGACAGGTCCTAGCTCAGGACCTCAATCAGTTTCATCATGATCACTCCAAGTCCACCTTATTACTATACGTGGACGATCTTCTACTCTTCAGTCCCTCGTGGGAACAGTCTCAACTTGACACTGCCTCCCTACTTAACCTTCTAGCTTCCAGAGGTTACTGGGTATCCCCCGCCAAAGCTCAAATCTCTTCCCCTTCTGTCACTTACCTCGGATTCCTTCTATCTCAACAAAGAAAGTCCATTACCTTAGACAGAAAACAGCTCCTCTCTGACCTGCCCGTTCCCAAAACCAAGACAGAAATCCTTTCCTTTCTAGGCATGGCTGGGTATTTTAGAACGTGGATCCCTAACTTCTCCCTGTTGGCAAGACCCCTATACGACCTCAGCAAGGGCCCCCCTGAAGAACCATTATCCTCCTCACCCCGACACTCCTTCATTAAGCTCCGTCAAGCCCTTGTGGAAGCCCCAGCTCTCCATCTTCCTGATTTGTCGAAGCCCTTCTCATTATACATTCATGAGAGGTCCAGTCAAGCTCTAGGAGTCCTAGGCCAATATTATGGCCCATCCTTTGCCCTAGTAGCTTATCTCTCCAAGCAATTAGACCCCACAGTTCGGGGATGGACCCCCTGCCTATGGGCATTAGCTGCTGGGCAGCTCTTGCAGAAAGAAGCTCATAAACTAACATTTGGGGCACCCCTTACCATTCTGTCCCCACATCACCTAAAGGATCTCTTAACCTACAAAAGTTTACAGACTCTCCCTCCCTCCAGACTCCTGACCTTACTGTCCTCTTTCCTCCAAAATCCAGACATTTCTTTCCTCCCCTGCCAGCCCCTGAATCCGGCCACTCGTCTTCCTCTACCCTACTCTCCTCATACTCCCTCGCATGATTGCCTGGAAGCCCTTCACAACTTCCTTCCGTGCCACTCCATGATCTCCGAAGGAGCCCTCTCACACTCTGACCTCATCTGGTTTACTGATGGGTCCTCCTTTAAACATGAGGGCACCCACTACGCAGGATATGCAGTAGTCTCCCTCGAAGACGTCACTGAGGCACGAGCCCTACCCCCCGGTACAACCAATCAACAGGCCGAACTCATTGCAGCCATCAGGGCTTGCACTCTGGCCCGGGACACATCTCTCACACTGTACACTGACTCCAAATACGTATTCCACATTCTCTAGTCTCACGTGGCAGTATGGAAAGAACGAGGCCTCCTCACCACAAAAGGAAATTCCATCACTAATTCAGCCTTAATTACTAAACTTCTAGAGGCTTCACAACACCCACACTGACTAGGCATAGTCCACTGAAAATCACATCAAAAGGATGACTCCCCCATTGCAAGAGGTAACAACAAAGCCGACAGAGTAGCCCAGTCAGTTGCCCTATCAGAAGACACACCAGACAACAATCCGTCTGCCCTTGCGGTTTTAGCCTTATCACAAGATACCCTCTGTTCCCAGAACAAAGAGTCTCTCTTCCGCTTCTTACACGATCTGTTCCATCCCAGCCCCCAATCCTTGATCCATTTTTTACAATCCTTTTTTCCTCTCTCTCCTGAAAACAAAACCCTACTTAACCAAATCACCCCTTGAAACTCCGCATCTCCTATTCACCCCCTTTGCCATCCATACCCGAATCATGACTTTTTCCTCCTTTACTGCTCTCTCGCTTTTTTTCCTCATTCCTATTGTCTTCCCCGCCACCCCAGCCTCCTTTGTATAGCGATTCAGACAGACTTACACACAGCATCAAACAAAAGTTACTGCCCTCATTGCCACATCAGACTGCCCTCTGAAAGGCTGCTCTGAGCCTTTATACCTCCACTTTCCTCCCTCCACTGGAGTGTTCACTAGCAGCTACCTTTATTCTCCCTACCTCTGCTTCCTCTGTGACCAAAAACAAGCCTATTGCAGGCAATGGCCAGACACCTACGGGGGATGTCCCTACTGGTCTTGCGCCATTCACTACATGGGTAAGTCCCGGTACCCACAGTATTACTCCTCCAACCATTTCATCAAATATCCTAACAGGTCATTCTCCTTATCAATCCCAGATCCCTGGGACTCTTGATGGGCTTCCGGGGTCACAGCCTCAGTTTACTATGAGGGATCCTCAACCCTCCATGGTACCCTTCATATCTCTCGAGAGTATGTTCCCTCTCATTCCCAGATCTCTCAAGTTGCATCAGGTATCGGACATTCTGAAAAAGTCATTATCCAAACTCTTGATGGCGCCTCTTCATCTTCTTATTCCTCCTACTCTTAGTTACAGCTCATTCAAGACACCACCATCTTTCTCAACCACACCCTTAACACTGCCAATTGTTTCTTGTGCGCATCACTACAGTGCCCACTGCTGGCCACCGTGCCCCTTGATATTTCCAGCTACTCCTTCCATGCAGAAGGACAACCCCTCTGCCCCCTGGCAGACATACCCCTATGGGAACCAGAATACACAGATAATCTCACCATCCACCACTGTGTAGGCCCAACTCCACCCCTCTCCAGCACACTTCACTGCCTCTCTATCTACACCCCTACCTCTGGCTCTAAGACTTTTACGCAACCGGGACACTTCTTTTGGTGTAATGGCAGTCTTTTCAACTCACTGCCTCCCAACTCCAGCACACCCTGCATTCTCATCACCCTAATCCCACAGCGTACACTTTATAGCATGGCAGAATTTCTTGAGCTCCAACCTCCCTTGCCCTTGCACACAAAAAGGGCTGCTTTCCTTCCCATCATGGTGGGTATCTCTTTGACCACCTCAGCCATTGGGGCAGGGTTTTCGGGAGGAACCTTGGGTCACTCTCTATGGGCAATTAGAGATCTCAACGCCAAACTTGAGGGAACCCTGACATCCACTGCCGATTCCCTGGCCTCTCTCCAAAGACAGGTCACTTCGCTAGCTAAGGTCACCCTTCAAAACCGGCAGGCCTTAGATCTGCTTACAGCCGAAAAGGGCGGCACCTGCGTCTTCCTTCGAAAAGAGTACTGCTACTACATCAACGAATCCGGCATTGTAGAAACTGACATTACCAAACTCACCGACCTTGCCTCCAGCCTCCACTCTGCTTCCAATTCCAACCCATTCTCTTCAATACTAACAAACCCCCTCCTCACCTGGCTCTGGCCCATTGCAGGCCCCATAATAATCATTCTTCTCGCCTGTCTCTTCTTACCCTGTATAATAAAGTTAATCAAATCCCAAGTGGGAAAAATCTCTAATCAAACTTTCAACCAGCTTTTACTCAGAAACTATCAGCTTCTGGCCGCAGAAGATCCCTCACCCTCACGTAACCTCCTCACCACACGCTGAGATAGACCCCTCTCTCCGCTGGAAACTGTTCCTGGAAACAATGGCTGCAGACGCCTGGCTTCTGGCACCGGTATCCTCTTGGCACCATTGGAATCAACAAGTCCTCAACCTATGGTTACAGGGAACCTTCATTGATTTCCAACCTGAAGAAGTCCACATCTACTCATCCTTACTGTGGGGGGAGTCCTAGCAACCCTTTCCTCCCAGCCCTCAAGCCCTCACTCCCTTCTCCACCCCCATTCAGCAGGAAGCAGCCAGAGAGAAAGCAACGTCCACAACCACATAGAGGAGAAAGGGGGAAATGAAGGACCCCCACCCATAAGATGGCGAACTCACCCCTTGCCCCCCCCCCAATCCCAGCACCTAGCCGATAGCCACCAGCCCCATCAGGTCATGCCCCTTCCTATATAACCCAGCACCTTTCCCTAATAAAGCAGATTTCTCCGGTGAATTGCTGCTGTGTGTCGCTCCCTTCCTTTCAGGTATCTACTGGTTTCTTAGAGATATAATGATCTGCTTCACACTAAGCTGAGAGCAAAACCTGTGGTTCCTAAATACTAGAACTGGCTTTTCGAAACAGGTAGTACATAGCTTGGGAAGGTGGACCTACCAGCCATTTTCTTCCCACCCCCAATATCTATTATATCATCATCAGAATGATCTCTTCCAGGATTCAAATATGGTCATCTTAATTTGCTGTTAAAACTCTTCACTGGCTCCCAGTTGCCTTCAGGTTAGAGTCCGCATTCCTTTTAGTCGACACACAGTGTCTTCCTTGATCTCATCTCTGCCTGTCTTATCAGCCTCATCTCCCACTGCTCTTACCTGCATTGCAGTGACACTATCTGCATTATTAGCAGCCTCTCAACCTCTCTGTCCTCATGTATGCTCTAGACCATGATAGTCTTTCTGCTATGCTGTACTTCCCCTCTATCTTGTTCCTTTATTTTACTTGACAAACTTCTACTCTTTCTTTAAAACTCTTAAGTACCATGTTTTCTGTGAAGTCCTCCCCCACTTCTGACATGATGAGAGATTTCTCTAGCCTAGGTTCATGTAGAATTTTTACATACACAAATCTAACTACATGTTGTAACATCAGTGATAGTAGACACAGTGATGTCTCTTTATGCTTTTGTTTATGACTCATTTTCTTTATCTTAGTGCCTTCACTGGGATACTCTTTTTACCCATATGCAGATTCTTTCATAGTAGATACCTTTAGAATTAGAAAAGTAAATGCTGATACAATATAGCACCTTGCCAGACTTAGCAAATTTTATTTTATTGTACCTTTTGTCCCTAATGAAGTGAGTAGCCATCAGTAAAATGAACCATACTTTTCATCAGGTTGATAGCATAGATCCATCTAATCTGATTTTTTAATCATTGACAAACTTTGGCCAAGACAAGCATAATTATTATGCTTTTTTTCAGTAACTTTTCATTTGGATCCTCAAATATTTTTTCTGATATAAAGGAATATAAATGAATTCTGTTTTTCATGTTGGAGCTTTCCCTGATGTCTGGCGACCTTGGCTGTCTGTCTGTATTTTAAATGGGATACTAGGAAGCTGATTGGAGATTTTAAATACTTGGGTAGGGCTTACTGATTATAGACCTCACTGTATGGTGATAGCCTGGGCTATTTGCAGGGCAACTACATTGTCAATATCTTTAGATCTTTCCACTAGGATTAGTTAGATTCTGTGGAAGGATCCTCTAGTCTTCATCCTAGAGATTATAGGCCTGACTGCCAGTGTTGTCTGGAAGCTGAGTAGGAGAGGAAGGTTGCTGGGAGGACTTCAATATCCAGTTGACTTCTACTCATATTTGCAATAGTAACACTGCCTTTAACTGTGTCTGCTCCTCTTTGTCTGGAGGCCATCTGGTTTACCCTTTCCAGAGAAAAAAGACCTGAACATGGTGTTTCCAGTTTCTGAACCTTATAGGAATTCTACAGGTTAAGTCTAGTTACTTTTAGAGTTTTTTCACTGTTGGCTTGTATTCCTCTTTCTTGGACCTGATAAATCAGTTACTGCTCATCCATCTGCTTTCTACCTGTCAGTATTTTGCAGTGATTGCTCTTCTCCATTTCTGTTTATTTTTTAGCTTCTATTCCTTATAAAAAATCCAAAAGTAGGGTCTAAAATATATTAATATACTCACCTCTTCAGGATAGACAGAATATTATTTAATATTCTTTGAGATTCAGATTCATTATTTGACCATCAATTATTCTGGCTTTTGGTGTTGTACCAGTGCCAGGGGTGTTACTGCATTCTGTGCTGACTAATCTGATGCTGAGCTTTAAAACACAAAAGCTAAGGGCCACTTTTTTGGTGGGTACTGTGCTTTTTGCAATCTTGTGGTGATTTTGGAATCATTTTTCTGCATTTCTCCTTGCTGTTTGTGAAACACAACAGACAACATTGTTCTCCTTTCTGACTTTGTTCACACCTATTCTATGTGGTGCTCCCAAATTACTGAGTTTATTAGATGTGTTTTTAAAGGAAGACTGAGGCCCTAGGGACTCTACTACTAGTAAAGTGTGAAGAATTAGAGTAATTTTGGCTTTGAAGAGGCCAGTTTTGCTTACTTCCTAGTTCTCTGTGTGAGCCAGAAAGACAAGTTTGCTGAATTCCATTTAAGTTAGGTATTACAATAACACTTCTTGGCTTGTCAAGTAAATTTCTTTCATCCATATCATCTCCTTTTTATTTTAAGCTTCATAGTAATTCTACAAGGTAGTAAGGGCAGGTAGGATTATTCCCATTTTATGAGTAGGGTAATTTGAGGTTCTGAGAGATTAAATAACTTGTTCATATCACATAATTGAGAGGAAGAGCTGGGCCTAATCTCAGGTTGTCTGACTCAAACCTGGTGCTCTGCTTCTTTTCTGTTCTGCCCCTTTGTGGCCTTCTACAGAGAGGGTCAAATTTGTAAGATCAAAATTCAGTACAGTAGAGTAGTCCTCATTTGATCCTGTGGTAGCCCAGCAGGACAGGAAATATTTTTCCTCTTTCCCACCTAGGGAAATTGAAGGTCAAAGAGATTAAGTGACTTGTCCAGGGTTACCTAGCAAAATAAAGAGTGGCAGAGTGGCTCTTTTTCTGGCTCCAGATCCTGCTCTCTGATTGCAGTGCATGATACTTCCTTCCTAAATCTGAATGAGCTGCCAGAAGAGAAAATATGCCAGTCACATGATATTACAGCAATGGTTTGAACTGTTAGTAAATAGCCAAGTCCTCTTTTCATGGGAAGCTTTTAGCTGATTGAAATTCTCAGTCTATTTTTCCAGTTTATGTAAAGGAGGAGGATAAAGAAGTGTTGTGTTTGTACTTGCAACAAATTTTAATTCCTTTAGTTGAAGCACCAAAGATACGTAGTTGCAATGCCAGTTTGGCTCAAGGAAATATTTAAGCTTTCAAACAGAAATACTGAATGTATAGTACAGCCTAATGTTGTGGACCCCAGGAGGGATTCATCTTGAATTAGGAAATGTTAAGGCCTCAAGGTGCATTCATTCTTAGGCTTAAAGGCAGAGTTTGTCTAGACAATTCAGTAGAATAATTCTGTATACCTTTACTGAACTCCTCCTATGTACTCGGAACAGTAATAAATGCTGGGGAAGGGAATTTCCTTAGGAATCTCATGGTCTAGTTGGGAAGGGACACACAAATGAACAATTACATGATAGTGTAAGATAGTATTCATAATTGAGAGATATACAAAAAATACTGAACAGGGAATGATTAATTCTTCCCAGATTAAAAGTGAGGAGAGTGATTGGAGAAAACTTTACAGTGAATATGGTGACTGATTTGTGCCTTGGAGGATGGGTTAGATCTTTAGACAGAAAGGGAATGAAGGGCACTGTACGTAGAGGGAACGGTATGTGCAAAATCTGAGAAATATGAAAAAGCTTATTTGAAGGAAGCAGTGGGAAGCTTGATTCAGCTAGAACTGGAGAGTGAGGTAAACAAGGCATCCTCCCTGGTCTAGGGCTCTCAAGGCCCCTTCCTGTTACGCTAAGCCAGCATCTGCCCCCCGTAAGTGTGTATTCTTCTTCATGTGTATATGTTCTCTGAAACAAATTGCCATCTCCTCTCCAATTTGCTATCCTTTCTTTAGAGCTTAGTTAGTACAGTTACACCCTTTTACCAAGCTTTCCAAGCTGGTACCTGATACCTCTCATGTCCAAATTTCTATTGCCCTTTGTAAGCCAATGTACTACCCTCCTAAATTAATACAAGTGTCCATCCATAATTTGTTTCTGTATTGCTTCCTAGGCTAAAAGGATTTGCCATTAATGATATTTCTGATTATGCCCAAGTGGAGGTTTATTGTTTGGTTACTTGCATTTTATAAGCCTTTGTAATAGGTTTATTTTGAGGTTGTTTAATATTCTGTTCAGTTCAGGAATCCTTCAGTTTAGGGAGTAAAGTGTGGTGAAGTGAGATCCTCTAGGAAGCCCTCTCTGACCTTCCCAGAGCTAGAATTCCATTTATTTTTGTTACCCTGCTCTAGAACTCTTTTTAATGTCTGTTTGTCCAACATAGTGAGTTCTTGAAGGCAGAGATTTGGTAGGTAGTTCATCTGTGTTTTCAACAGCCATCATAGAGCCTGAATACAGGATAGATGTTTGGCACATGTTTATTATTTAGTCAGAGTCAGGATACAGGAATTCTGGTTCCAGTTCTACCATTGTGTGACCTTGGGCAGGTCACTTCCAACCACAGAATTCCAGTTTCCTTTTCTGTAAAACATGCAGGCTGGACTCTGTGACCAGTACCATAGCAGTTTTTCTACTGATGTATCCTGTTGAAGAGCTAGAAGTCAGTAATGTGAGCAGGTAAAATTTAATGAAGAATTGTTAGCTAGGTAAGAAATGCTTAATTACTAAAAGATAAAAGAGAACTCCAAGGTATAAAGAGGGAGTAACTGCAGAAAACTAGGACCATCTCTAGGGCTGAGAGAAAAGCAAACAAAGAAGGAACCTAGACACTTAAGAAAAGAGAGCTTCACAAGGCTGAGATTCAGGCCTCTGAGGAGAGTGTGTGGCTGTGGTAGGAATATGCTGCTTGTTGCTCTGGTGAAGAAGCTGGCTGGAGGGCACTCACCTCAGAATCTGGAAAACCACTGTGTTGAAATAGGTCATGACCCCCTGTTTGCTGATCTGCTTGCTGACTTGTAGAAAACCACACTGGAAATAAGTCCTTCCTCTCTCTCTTAGCCTATAGTCTCCTTCCAGCACCCTCTATTGGCAGAACCTGACATGAGCCAGCAGGGAGAGTAGAAATGTAGTCTGCAGAGTCTAGTCCCATATCACAGAGCAGGAAAACGAATAATTGGTTTGGAACTGTAAAGAAAAATTGGTAATTTCTATATTGTAATAATCTGTTTTGATATTTGTCTTCTTCATTGCTCCATGAGGTTGATAGTGGCTGGGACAGTGTCATATTTGTCTCTGTATTTGCTTTGCCCCAGAAGCCTGACACTAAAGAATTGGTCAGTAAATCCTGTTTGAATGAAGGAAGGTCTGTAAGATAGGGCATGTTAGGTGTTTCTTTGGGTTGGCTTAAGTGATTTTCTTGGCAGAGATTGGGGGCTAGGCATCCTTCCTAGCAGTTAAACCTTATTGAATGCCATTTTTCCTGTGCTTGTCATGTGCATAGCTTGCATTGGATGCTAGAGTGAGGATAGGGAGAACAGTTTTCCTGTTAATATCCATATATTCAATGAAATTAAACATATCCTGTTTCCTAAAAGGTGACAGTCTGAAATCTAGATTAGGTACTTTGCACCTAAGTGCATTCCTCAGAAGGGCATGGAGATGAACATAAGTCATGTGCAGCTGAGTTCATTTCATTCCTACAGACCATTGTATTATCTCCATTTTACACATGGAGAAACTGCAGCTCAGGAAGGTTGAGGGATTTGACCAAAATTAGACCGCTAGTACATGGCATAGCTAGGATATGAGCCCAGTTTTCGGTGTTCTAAAATTTAAACAGGGCAGTGCTTACTTCCTTTCTCCCAGCTTATTGAGGGCAGGCACAGAGTTTTTGTTAGCTGGTGGCAGTAGGAATCTGTGGGATTGATTTCTCTTTCTAGCCACTTGGGGCTGGGCAAGTAACAACAGAGCAAAATAGCAGCACTTGCAAAGCTACAGTGATAGTATTTGCTAACAACTGGCCATTTAAATAAGCCAGTTTGAGCCTGAGCTTCAGATACCTGATTTGGGAAGCAGTTGCTATCTGGCAGCAGAGTATTTTTCTTTTTTTAAAAACCTAACAAAACTGTTCAAATGCATTCCTTGCAACATTAAGCTTCTCTTCTCTTGCTCCTACAATTTCCTTCCCTTTTCCAAGAACTGAAACTAGATAGAATATTTAATTATTAGTAGGAAGCAAAATTTATATGAGGCTAGTATGTATGTTGTTTCTGGGCCAGCACACACCAAGCCTTTATTTTTATTTTTATTTTTATTTTTATTAAGGTATTATTGATATACCCTCTTACGAAGGTTTTACATGAAAAAATAATGTGGTTACTACATTTATCCATATTATCAAGTCCCCACCCATACCCCACTGCAATCACTGTCCCATCAGTGTAGTAAGGTGCCACAGATTCACTGTTTGCCTTCTCTGTGCTACACTGTCTTCTCTGTGACCCCTCATGCTATGTGTACTAAACATAATACCCCTCATTCCCCTTCTCCCTCCCTCTCCACCTGCCCTCCCACACCCCTCCCCTTTGGTAACCACTAGTCCCTTCTTGGAGTCTGTGAGTCTGCTGCTGTTTTGTTCCTTCAGTTTTGCTTCATTGTTATACTCCACAAATGAGGGAAACTATTTGCCAATTGTCTTTCTCCACCTGGCTTATTTCACTGAGCATAATACCCTCCAGCTCCATCCATGTTGTTGCAAATGGTAGTATTTGTTTCTTTCTTATGGCTGAATAGTATTCCACTGTGTATATGTACCACATCTTCTTTATCCATTCATCTACTGATGGACACTTAGGTGCTTCCATATCTTGGCTATTGTAAATAGTGCTGCAATAAACATAGGGGTGCATATGTCTTCCTTCCTCTCTCCTTCCTTCCTTCCCTCCCTCCCTCCCTCCTTTCCTTCCTTCCTTCCTTCCTTTTTCTTTCTTTCTCTATCTATCTATTTTTTTTTGGTATCATAAATCTACAATTACATGAGGAACATTATGTTTACTAGACTCCCCCCATCACCAAGTTCCCTCCACAAACCCTATTACAGTCACTGTCCATCAGTGTAGTAAGATGCTGTAGAATCCATGAGGGATGTTTTAAAAGAAAAGATAAAATGAAACCAGTAAATGATCTGACATGTTTGACCATATTAAAAGGAGCCTTAAAGTTATTTTGGAGAATTTGGGGAAAAGGACATTAAAAACAAGCAAAATGAGGCAACTATTAATTCTAGGAAAGCATAGAGTTCTAGCTGTCCACGAAAGGCAATGGAGTCATAATATACTCTGTGGCTTAGCTGTGAAAATCATTACAATAATATAAACTCTAAATATTAATTTTTAAAAACATTTAATTTTGAAATAATTATAGATTTATAGGAAGTTGCAAAGACAGTAGAGAGAGGTCCTGTATGTCTTTCACCCAGTTTTCCCCAATGGTTAGATTTTATGTAACTACAGTATAATATTAAAACCAAGGAAATGACATTGGTGCAATGTCAGTGTATAGTTTTATACCACTTTATCATGTGTAGATTTGTGTAACCCCCACTACAATGAAGATAAAGAATATTCCATTACTACAAAGATTTCCTTAATGCTACCCCTATATAGTCACAGCACCCCTCACTCCCACCATCCCTCACTCTTGGCAACCACTAATTTTATTCTATTTGTGTAGGTTTGTCATTTCAAGATAAATATGTAAGTGGTATCATACAGTATGTGACTATTTTTTCACTTAATATAATGTCCCTGAGATCCATCCAAGTGATTATGTGTATCAATAGTTCATTCTTTCTGAGTGTTGAGTAGTAGTCTATTGTATGGGCATATCTTAAGTATTAATTTTGAAATTGTGATGTGACTATATTAGCAGAAGGGTAGCATGTATACATGTGTATGGATGGTTGTGGGGGTGATGATCATGGTATAAAAAGCAAATCCTTGTAATAGATGAGAGTGACTAAAATTGATCCCCCCAAGATGCCCGTATAACATGTTTTTTGGAAATAAAGTGATAAATACTAAGAGAAAGCACTAGAAGTTGAAAGTGATTGCCTTTGGGAAGCAGAAATGAGGAATAAGATAGAGGACTGGTGCTTTTGTTGTTGTTGTTATAAGCCTTATAGTTCTACATACATATGAAGTAAAGGGTTATTATCATACATGGAGAAAAGGCCAAGCGTGTTAGGATCCTAAGGTTTTAGAATGAATAACTTGAGAAGTTGAGACTCCAGCTCTGGCTTTGTGACCTTCACCAGCGTCCTTTCTGCTCCACCCTTCCTTGAGTGTTTTCTGGTGATGTTCAGATAACTGAAAGCTTGTGCTTACAGCAGAGCCCTTTCAATCTTTTTTTATATTGGTCATTTACAGCGTCTGCATCTGGGGCACTGCAAAGTGCCTGACATTGCAGACAAGAGCCCTAATGAACCAGTTCCTGAGTAGCTGATGCTGGGGTAATAAATTATCATAAAACTGCTTTCTGAAATGCCAGCTTGGCAGCTATGTCCATTTTTTTTTCTTTTGAAGAACTAGGGGTAGCTCTTTTATAGGAATGGCATGAACCTATGTGGGGTTTTTTTTTTCTTTTTTTGGCTTAAAAATCAATTACTGGCTACTGCCAGAATATCCCTATCACAAGAAAGGGAAGTCACAGCCTCTCCTTGGGAGTCAGAGAACTTGAATGTAATCTATTGCTCTACTACTTTCTTTTTTTGTTTTTTCCTCCTTTATCAAAGTAGGATTCTTTCTTCTCTAAGCTGCAATTTCAGCTTCTTTGAGAATTCCCTCCTTGACATCTCTGTTGAACTCTTGTGTTCCTAAATTTCCTGTGCCCCAGATAGTTCTTTGGATCACTCCCGCAAATGATTCATTGCTCATACACCATGCATAAGAATTTTATTCTCAGTGAGGAATCTCATTGTCTAGTGCTGGCAAATCGTTTCTTGCCTTCATGTGCCAACTGCAAGATTCCAGTCCAGGGTGAAGGCTTCAGAATGAGTCATTGCCTTAGTGGTCTACTTCAAATCCTAGATTATTTTCTTTTCACTGTTATAACCAATAAAGCATTCTTGTCCATAGACATTAGCTGCAGGCTCCCTCAGTTTTCTTTGCTTACTGGTGAGGCTACTTGTTGTTGTTTTATCCAATTAAAGAGTAATTTTCTAGCTCTGAAGAAGAAAATAAGAGTTTTATGTACCCCCAGAGCAAATGTCATAATCAGATATGAGCAAAAACAAGAGCAGAGCTTTATTTTTGTCTCTTACCATCCCTGGGCTCAGTGGATAGGAAAATGGGGGGCCATTAGCCTGGCCAAGTGCTCATGGCCAGAAGGTGGGGAAGGGTAGGTGTGTCTCAGCTTCCTTGTCCCTGAGGAGCAGTCTCTTCAGAGGGTTCCACAGCATTGCAACAACAGGTAAGAGCATAGGGTGCCCGTTCTGTTGTCAGACTGCCCTGTAGAAGGGGCCAAAGGCCCTTTCATGGCTCCTACTGAGAACCACAATCAACATTGATAGGCTAGGTTACACATACAGAAAAAGCCACCAATCCTTTCAAGTTAAGATTATACTCTATTATTATTAATCTTACTATTAAAATAATAACACACCGATTTCCTGAAACTGCTGAACCACCATCAAATTTATCAGCTCATTTATAATTTGAAATGACTGGTTTCAACCATTATAAGTGACAACCTTCTAGACCAAAGGACCTTGCTATAACGGAGTGTTTTCTGGGAGGTCCCAGGCCTATAAGGTGGTTTTCTGGGAACCATTGCCAGTAATGGTTTCTTCAGCTCATTATTTTAGTTGTCTCTGGGTACGGGGAGTAGTGTGAAAAAATTGTAAACCCATCTCTACTTTTTCATGGGCTTGACACCTGAAAAGAGGACACTGCCTTTGGACAGGGTATATAGGGAGTCCCTTTGATATTCTGAATTCTACACAGGGGCTATTTCTTTTTAGACAGGACATCCTTTGGTGACATGCTTGATCCATCCTCCCCACTGAAGGATTTTGGTTTCAGTGAAACATTTGAGATGACTGCTAACTGCTAAAGAAACTAGGTCAAGTTAGATATGATTTATAAAATGCACCATTGATGGCAAGGCGATGAGGAAATCAGTTCTGTCTTTCTGTGTCCTGAAATTCTGAAGAGGTTAATTACAGGAAGGCCTTCAAACCATATGTTCCTTTGTCTTGAAACATTCCCATTTTTTAATAATGTGCTTGCTGTGCATATTCAGGGACAGCACTTGCTACTTGAGTCCTTTTGTTTTATATCTGAAGTTACATGAAGCTGGCTTTAAAATAATATTTATATTACAGTTTTAAGAGGTGAATCTACTGATATGCTGTACTCATTGATTAACTCAAGAATATTGCTTCAAAATCTCAGCTCTGGTCCTTGTGCGACTCTCCACCTTGGTTTCTCTGTCCCAGCCATACGCATCGTCTCTCTGTTCCTCTGGGAACAATGTCAAACTCTTTCCAGCTTCAGTGCCTTTGTCCCTGCTACTTTTTTCCCTAAAACGTTCCCTGTTCCTCCCTCCAGTATGGCTAACTACTTCTTTGTTATGGCTTGTTTAAATGTCACCACCTTGGAGTATCCTTTTTTGACCTGCTGGTCTCAAGCAAATCTCTGTTTGCTTCTTTATGAGCATCTCTTATAGGTAGTGGTAATAGGATGTATTAGTCTGGCTCACCTGCCCTTCTCTTTGCTCACTTGGAGTATAAACTCTGAGGATGGGAACAGTGGCTGAGCGGTTCACTGTTTCATTCTCTGTGCCTAGCACATTATCTAAGACCTGACACATAGTAGGAATCCATAACAAATATTTGTTGAAAGCTTGAATGAGAGAAGGAGCCTCATCTTTCTAGGGAACAGCCAAGAGAACCAGGTAAAAAGTATTTGAATGACCATTTTTGACTTAGCTTTGGAAGTGACATAACATTATTCCTGTCACAGGCTGTTAGTTGGGCTAGTCCAGCGTAGATTCATGAGGAGGAGAATTAGGCTTTGCTTCTTGATGGGGTTGTGGCAGTCTTCGGAAAAGCTGTAACAATGTCACAAGACATTGTTCCTAGCTGGGTATTGGATGTCTTCCTTGAGAAGTGGATGTAGCTTTATTACTACTGTAGTAATACATGTAGCATGTATACTAGTCTCTAATACCTTTGGAAAGATACTCCTGAAGTATAGAGAGGCAGAGATTTAGATCGTGATTCTATCACTTAGTAGTGCTAGAGAAAGAAAGCTTATTAAAAATTTAAACAGTTTCTTCATTCAGGCTTTCAGCAGATGTATTTTGAGTACTAATATGTGCCAAAACTTAGACATTGTGTCAAACACTGAGAAAGCAGTAGTGAGCTAGACAGTCTTTGTTCCTGCCCCCAAATAATACAGCCAATAAGTGGGATCACTGGGACGCCCCACTCATCCCCCTAACTCCACTTAAAAATTTTTTTGATATTCTTATTTTCATAGAGCGGTTTTAGGTTTACAATAAAATCGAGAGGGAGGTTCAGAGATTTCCATACACCATGCATAGCTTTCCCTGTTATCAGTATCACTCACACAGAATGATACATTTTTTTACCAAGGATGAACTTCTATTGACACATCATAATCACCCAAAGTCCATAGTTTACCTCTTGGTGTTGTACAGTCTGTGGATTTAGACAAATATATAATGACATATGCCCATCATTATAATATCATATAGAATATACTGGCCTAAAATACAGAATATACTTCCCCTCACCCTCTGGGCAATGGTTGATCTTTTTTTTTTTTTTTTTGAGAGGGCATCTCTCATATTTATTGATCAAATGGTTGTTAACAACAGTAAAATTCAGTATAGGGGGGTCAACGCTCAATGTACAATCATTAATCCATCTCAAGCCTAATTCTCGTCAGTCTCCAATCTTCTGAAGCATAACGAACAAGTTCTTACATGGTGAACGGATTCTTACATAGTGAATAAATTCTTACATGGTGAACAGTACAAGGGCAGTCATCACAGAAACTTTCGGTTTTGATCATGCAATATGACCTATAAACAATCAGGTCAAATATGAATATTCGTTTGATTTTTGTACTTGATCTATATGTTGATCCCCCATTTCTCCTACTATTATTATTATTATTATTTTTAATAAAATGCTGAAGTGGTAGGTAGATGCAAGATAAAGGTAGAAAACATAGTTTAGTGCTGTAAGAAGGCAAATGTAGATGATCAGATGATCAGGTGTGTGCCTATGGACTAAGTATTAATCCAGGCTAGACAAGGGCATCAAGACATCCACGGATGCAGAAGATTTCTCTCAAAGCAGGGGGGGTGAGGTTCTGAGCCTCACCTCTGTTGATCCCCAAATTCTCACCTGATGGCCCCCCTGCGACTGTGCCTGTCTTAGGTTGTTCCTCCCTTGAGGAATCTTACCCGTCTCTGGCTAACCAGTCATCTTCCGGGGCCATACAGGGAAATGTAAAGTTGGTAAGTGAGAGAGAAGCCATATTGTTTGCAAAGGTTAGCTTTTTACTTCTTTGCAGATTTATGCCCTGTGGCTTCTATGCCCAGCACTTGTCTCAAGGTATCTTTACCACCTGGAGGAAATATGATACTCGGTAAATTCGATATGAGGCACGAATTCTATTTAAGGGTTGTAATTAGGAAGGAAGAAGAAAAGCTATAGATGTAGCATACGAAGGAAACTTGGGAGGATTGATTATTTCTTTGACATATCTTCTTGTATAGTACCTTAAGTATGTATAGGTTTTAATCTACTAACTAATTTGCACACATATATTAACATAATAGGAATACGGTGACATAAACAAAGCAAATCTATAATTACCATCCATCTCCAGTGAAGCCAAGAAAACCATTTAGGCACCCTAGGCATTTGTGAAAATTTATCTATGATATGATGGATATTGTCCAACTGTACTTGAACCATCAGACAAATTAAAGCAGCCCATTTCTGGGATCTGTTCACATCCCATATGTTCTTTTAACCATAGATAGTCTATAGTCATGAGATTTTGGAGTGCTACAACTTGCACCCCTCCCAACTCCTGGTTGAGTTCCAACAGTACAGATCCGGTCAAATTCGTTGTCTCACTGTATGCACATGCCAGCCTAGACATCTCCCTCCTCATTCTTATGGCAAGTCCAGGAGATGGTGGGCTGGATGCAGCCACAACCGCAGCATCGTCCGAATCCCTGTGGAGGCTTTTTGATGATCATCCCCCGGCACGAGTCCTCCAGAGAGTGCTGATGCCGGAAGCTCCTCCTCATATCGTATCTTAGTTCATTTTCTGGGTATCCAAGCTAGGCCTTGAACTCCTGCATAGAAACAAACAGACCCTTTGCCCACCCTTTGACATGCCCTCTATACCACTGTGCAGAACTCATTGGAGGTCAGCACACAGTAACTGCTTTTTTTGTTTTTTTTTAAATTAAGAGAAAGGAATATTATCAGAAAAGAGTACCTCCATAGCTGATCATCTGACACCCTTTAAGTGATCAACATTAAGGATATTTAAAGCATGCGTTGATCTTTGATTTACCAATAGTTTTATCCTGTTAAGGAGTAATCCCCCTTTTCCTTCTTTCTTTTTTTTTTTTTTTTTTTTTTAATTTTTAATCTACACTTACATGAAGAATACTATGTTTACTATGCTCTCCCCTATATCAGGTCCCCCCTAACAACCACATTACGGTTACTGTCCATCAGCTTAGCAAAATGTTGTAGAGTCACTACTTGTCCTCTCTGTGTTGTGCAGCCCACCCTCCCCTTGCTCCCTCCCCCCCATGCATGCTAATCTTAATAACCCCCTTTTTCTTCCCCCCCCCTTATCCCTCCCTGCCCACCCATCCTCCCAGTTCCTTTCCCTTTGGTACCTGTTAGTCCATTTTTGGGTTCTGTAACTTCACTGCTGTTTTGTTCCTTCAGTTTTTCCTTTGTTCCTATACTCCTCAGATGAGTGACATCATTTGGTATTTCTCTTTCTCCGCTTGGCTTATTTCACTGAGCATAATACTCTCCAGCTCCATCCATGTTGCTGCAAATGGTTGGATTTTTCCACTTCTTATGGCTGAGTAGTATTCCATTGTGTATATGTACCACATCTTCTTTATCCATTCATCTACCGATGGACATTTAGGTTGCTTCCAATTCTTGGCTATTGTAAATAGTGCTGCGATAAACATAGGGGTGCATCTGTCTTTCTCAAACTTGATTGCTGCGTTCTTAGGGTAAATTCCTACGAGTGGGATTCCTGGGTCAAAAGGTAGGTCTGTTTTGAGCATTTTGATGAACCTCCAAACTGCTTTCCACAATGGTTGAACTAATTTACATTCCCACCAGCAGTGTAGGAGGGTTCCCCTTTCTCCACAGCCTCGCCAACATTTGTTGTTGTTTGTCTTTTGGATGGCAGCTATCCTTACTGGTGTGAGGTGATACCTCATTGTAGTTTTAATTTGCATTTCTCTGATAATTAGCGATGTGGAGCATCTTTTCATGTGTCTCTTGGCCATCTGTATTTCTTTTTTGGAGAACTGTCTGTTCAGTTCCTCTGCCCATTTTTTAATTGGGTTATTTGTTTTTTGTTTGTTGAGGCGTGTGAGCTCTTTATATATTCTGGACGTCAAGCCTTTATCGGATCTGTCATTTTCAAATATATTCTCCCATACTGTAGGGTTCCTTTTTGTTCTATTGATGGTGTCTTTCGCTGTACAGAAGCTTTTCAGCTTAATGTAGTCCCACTTGCTCATTTTTGCTGTTGTTTTCCTTGCCCGGGGAGATATGTTCAAGAAGAGATCACTCATGTTTATGTCTAAGAGGTTTTTGCCTATGTTTTTTTCCAAGAGTTTAATGGTTTCATGACTTACATTCAGGTCTTTGATCCATTTTGAGTTTACCTTTGTATATGGGGTTAGACAATGGTCCAGTTTCATTCTCCTACATGTAGCTGTCCAGTTTTGCCAGCACCATCTGTTGAAGAGACTGTCATTTTGCCATTGTATGTCCATGGCTCCTTTATCAAATATTAATTGACCATATATATTTGGGTTAATTTCTGGGGTCTCTAGTCTGTTCCACTGGTCTGTGGCTCTGTTCTTGTGCCAGTACCAAATTGTCTTGATTACTATGGCTTTGTAGTAGAGCTTAAAGTTGGGGAGTGAGATCCCCCCTACTTTATTCTTCTTTTTCAGGATTGCTTTGGCTATTCGGGGTCTTTGGTGTTTCCATGTGAATTTTTGAATTATTTGTTCCAATTCATTGAAGAATGTTGCTGGTAATTTGAGAGGGATTGCATCAAATCTGTATATTGCTTTGGGCAGGATGGCCATTTTGACGATATTAATTCTTCCTAGCCATGAGCATGGGATGAGTTTCCATTTATTAGTGTCCCCTTTAATTTCTCTTAAGAGTGACTTGTAGTTTTCAGAGTATAAGTCTTTCACTTCCTTGGTTAGGTTTATTCCTAGGTATTTTATTCTTTTTG
Organism: Manis javanica; assembly: GCF_040802235.1. NCBI lineage: Eukaryota > Metazoa > Chordata > Mammalia > Pholidota > Manidae > Manis > Manis javanica. Next base: position 21,482,709 of record NC_133166.1, read on the forward strand.
ATGCAATGGTGAATGGAATTGTTTTCCTGATTTCTCTTTCTATTGATTCGTTGTTAGTGTATAGGAAAGCTACAGATTTCTGTGTGTTGATTTTGTATCCTGCAACTTTGCTGTATTCCGATATCAGTTCTAGTAGTTTTGGAGTGGAGTCTTTAGGGTTTTTTATGTACAGTATCATATCATCTGCAAATAGTGACAGTTTAACTTCTTCTTTACCAATCTGGATTCCTTGTATTTCTTTGTTTTGTCTGATTGCCGTGGCTAGGACCTCCAGTACTATGTTAAATAACAGTGGGGAGAGTGGGCATCCCTGTCTGGTTCCCGATCTCAGTGGAAATGCTTTCAGCTTCTCGCTGTTCAGTATAATGCTGGCTGTGGGTTTATCATATATGGCCTTTATTATGTTGAGGTACTTGCCCTCTATTCCCATTTTGCTGAGAGTTTTTATCATGAATGGATGTTGAATTTTGTCAAATGCTTTTTCAGCATCTATAGAGATGATCATGTGGTTTTTGTCTTTCTTTTTGTTGATGTGGTGGATGATGTTGATGGATTTTCGAATGTTGTACCATCCTTGCATCCCTGGGATGAACCCCACTTGGTCATGGTGTTTGATCCTTTTGATATACTGTTGAATTCTGTTTGCTAATATTTTATTGAGTATTTTTGCATCTACATTCATCAGGGATATTGGTCTGTAATTTTCTTTTTTGGTGGGGTCTTTTCCTGGTTTTGGTATTAGGGTGATGTTGGCTTCATAGAATGAGTTTGGGAGTATTCCCTCTTCTTCTATTTTGTGGAACACTTTAAGGAGAATGGGTATTATGTCTTCTCTGTGTGTCTGATAAAATTCCGAGGTAAATCCGTCCAGCCCCGGGGTTTTGTTCTTGGGTAGTTTTTTGATTACTGTTTCAATTTCTTTGCTTGTAATTGGTTTGTTTAACTTTTGTGTTTCTTCCTTGGTCAGTCTTGGAAGGTTGTATTTTTCTAGGAAGTTGTCCATTTCTTCTAGGTTTTCCAGCTTGTTGGCATATAGGTTTTCATAGTAGTCTTTAATAATTCTTTGTATTTCTGTGGAGTCTGTCGTGATTTTTCCATTCTCATTTCTGATTATGTTGATTTGTGTTGACTCTCTTTTTCTCTTAATAAGTTGGGCTAGAGGCTTATCTATTTTGTTTAGTTTCTCAAAGAACCAGCTCTTGGTTTCGTTGATTTTTGCTATTGTTTTATTCTTCTCAATTTTGTTTATTTCTTCTCTGATCTTTATTATGTCCCTCCTTCTGCTGACTTTAGGCCTCATTTGTTCTTCTTTTTCCAGTTTTAATAATTGTGATGTTAGACTATTCATTTGGGATTGTTCTTCCTTCTTCAAGTGTGCCTGGATTGCTATATACTTTCCTCTTAAGACTGCTTTCGCTGCATCCCACAGAAGTTGGGGCTTAGTGTTGTTGTCATTTGTTTCTATATATTCCTTGATCTCTATTTTGATTTGTTCATTGATCCATTGATTATTTAGTAGCATGTTGTTAAGCCTCCATGTGTTTGTGAGCCTTTTTGTTTTCTTTGTAGAATTTATTTCTACTTTCATACCTTTGTGGTCTGAAAAATTGGTTGGTAGGATTTCAATATTGTGGAATTTACTGAGGCTCTTTTTGTGAGCTAGTATGTGGTCTATTCTGGAGAATGTTCCATGTGCACTTGAGAAGAATGTATATCCTGTTGCTTTTGGATGTAGAGTTCTATAGATGTCTATTAGGTCCATCTGTTCTAGTGTGTTGTTCAGTGCCTGTGTGTCTTTACTTATTTTCTGCCCGGTGGATCTATCCTTCAGGGTGAGTGGTGTGTTGAAGTCTCCTACAATGAATGCATTGCAGTCTATTTCCCTCTTTAGTTCTGTTAGTATTTGCTTCACATATGCTGGTGCTCCTGTATTGGGTGCATATATATTTAGAATGGTTATATCCTCTTGTTGGACTGAGCCCTTTATCATTATGTAGTGGCCTTCTTTATCTCTTGTTACTTTCTTTGTTTTGAAGTCTATTTTGTCTGATATTAGTACTGCAACCCCTGCTTTCTTCTCACTGTTGTTTGCCTGAAATATGTTTTTCCATCCCTTGACTTTTAGTCTATGCTTATCTTTGGGTTTAAAGTGAGTTTCTTGTAAGCAGCATATAGATGGGTCTTGCTTTTTTATCCATTCTATTACTCTATGTCTTTTGATTGGTGCATTAAGTCCATTTACATTTAGGGTGACTATTGAAAGATATGTACTTATTGCCATTGCAGGCTTTAGATTCGTGGTTACCAAAGGTTCAAGGTTAGCTTCTTTAGTATCTTACTGCCTAACTTAGCTCGCTTATTGAGCTGTTATATACACTGTCTGGAGATTCTTTTCTTCTCTCCCTTCTTATTCCTCCTCCTCCATTCTTCATATGTTGTGTGTTTTGTTCTGTGCTCTTTTTCGGGGTGCTCCCATCTAGAGCAGTCCCTGTAGGATGCCCTGTAGAGGTGGTTTGTGGGAAGCAAATTCCCTCAGCTTTTGCTTGTCTGGGAATTGTTTGATCCCACCATCATATTTAAATGATAGTCGTGCTGGATACAGTATCCTTGGTTCAAGGCCCTTCTGTTTCATTGCATTAAGTATATCATGCCATTCTCTTCTGGCCTGTAGGGTTTCTGTTGAGAAGTCTGATGTTAGCCTGATTGGTTTTCCTTTATAGGTGACCTTTTTCTCTCTAGCTGCCTTTAAAACTCTTTCCTTGTCCTTGATCCTTGCCATTTTAATTATTATGTGTCTTGGTGTTGTCCTCCTTGGATCCTTTCTGTTGGGGGTTCTGTGTAATTCCATGGTCTGTTCGATTATTTCCTCCCCCAGTTTGGGGAAGTTTTCAGCAATTATTTCTTCAAAGAGACTTTCTATCCCTTTTCCTCTTTCTTCCTCTTCTGGTATCCCTATAATACGAATGTTTTTCCTTTTGTATTGGTCACATATTTCTCTTAGTGTTGTTTCATTCCTGGAGATCCTTTTATCTCTCTCTATGTCAGCTTCTATACGTTCCTGTTCTCTGGCTTCTATTCCTTCAATGGCCTCTTGCATCTTATCCATTCTGCTTATAAATCCTTCCAGGGATTGTTTCACTTCTGTGATCTCTTTCCTGACATCTGTGATCTCCTTCCGGACTTCATCCCACTGCTCTTGCATTTTTTTCTGCATCTCATCCCATTGCTCTTGCATTTTTTTCTGCATCTCTGTCAGCATGTTCATGATTTTTATTTTGAATTCTTTTTCAGGAGGACTAGTTAGGTCTGTCTCCTTCTCAGGTGTTGTCTCTGTGATCTTTGTCTGCCTGTAGTTTTGCCTTTTCATGGTGATAGAGATAGTTTGCAGAGCTGGTACAAGTGACCGCTGGAAGAGCTTCCCTTCTTGTTGGTTTGTAGCCTTTTCCTGGGAGAATAGCGACCTCTAGTGGCTTGTGCTGGGCAGCTGTGCGCAGACAGGGCTTCTGCTTCCTGCCCAGTTGCTTTGGGGTTTATCTCCGCTGTTGCTGTGGGCTTGGCCTGGCTGGGGCTGTTCCTCCAAAATGGTGGAGCCCCGTTGGAGGGGGAGCGGCCAGGAGGCTATTTATCTCCGTAAGGGGCCTCTGTGCTCCCTGCTGCCCAGGGGGTTAGAGTGCCCAGAGATCCCCAGATTCCCTGCCTCTGGTCTAAGTGACCTGTCCTGCCCCTTTAAGACTTCCAAAAAGCACTCTCCAAACCAAAACAACAACAGCAACAAAAAGGAAAAAACAAGCGATTTTTTTTTTTTTTTTTTTTTTTTTTGTCCTCAGGTGCCGGTCCCAGGCACCCGCTCACTGGTCCTGCTGCCCTGTCTCCCTAGCACCAGGGTCCCTGTCCTTTCAAGGCTTCCAAAAAGCACCCACCCACCGGTCCCGCAGGGAAGGAACGCTCGATATTCTTTGTCCTCAGGCACTGGTTCCAGGCACCCGCTCACCAGTCCCGCCGCCCTGCCTCCCTAGCACCGGGGTCCCTGTCCCTTCAAGGCTTCCAAAAAGCACTCGCCAAAAAGAGAGAAAAAAAAGGGGAAAAACGCGCGATTTCTTCCGTCCTCAGGTGCCGGTCTCAGGCACCCACCCACCGGTCCCACAGGGAAAAACGCGGGATATTCTTTGTCCTCAGGTGCCGGTCCCAGGCACCCGCTCACCAGTCCCGCCGCCCTGCCTCCCTAGCACCGGGGTCCCTGTCCCTTTTAGGCTTCCAAAAAGCACTCGCAGAAAACAGAAAAAAAACAAAGGGGAAAAACGCGCGATTTCCTCTGTCCTCAAGTGCTGGTCTCAGGCACCCGCCCGCCGGTCCCGCAGGGAGAAACGCGGGGTGTTCTTTGTCCTCCAGCGCCGTTCCCAGGCACCTGCTCACCGGTCCCGCCACCCTACCTCCCCAGCAACGGGGGCCCGTCCCTCTAAGGCTTCCAAAAAGCGCTCGCCAAAAAAAAAAAAAAAACCGCTCCGGTTTCTCTCCACCCGCCGGGAGCCGGGGGGAGGGGCGCTCGGGTCCCGCCGGGCCGGGGCTTGTATCTTACCCCCTTCGCAAGGCGCTGGTTCCTTGCAGGTGTGGATGTGGTCTGGATGTTGTCCTGTGTCCTGTGGTCTCTATTTTAGGAAGATTTTTCTTTGTTATATTTTCATAGCTCTATGTGTTTTTGGGAGGAGATTTCCACTGCTCTACTCACACCGCCATCCTGGCTCCGCCCCCTGATTGATCTTTTTATTGTCTCCATAGTTTTGCCTTTTCTACACTCATATAGTTCGAATCATATAGTATGTAGTCTTTTAAGATTGGCTTCTTTTACCTATGTGCATTTAAGTTCTTCCATGTCTTTTCATGGCTTGTTAACTCATTTCTCTTTAGTACTGGATAATATTCCATTATTTTCATGTACTACAATTTAGCCATTCACCTGCAAGGACATACTGGTGGCTTAGAAGTTCCGACAGTTATGAATAAAGTTGCTATAAACATCTTGTGTAGGTTTTTGTGTGGACACATGTTTTCAGCTTCTGTGGGTAAATACCAAAGAGTGTGATTGCTGGGTCACATGGTAAGAATGTTTATTTTTTTTAAGAAATGGCCAAACTCTCTTCCAAAGTGTATGTGCCATTTTGTATTCCACCAGCAATGTATGAGGGTTCCTGTTGCTCCACAGCCTCACCAGCATTTAGTGTTCTTAGTGTTCCAGATTTGAGCTATTCTAAAGGTGTGTGTAGTGGTATCTCATGGTTGTATTAATCTGCATTTCCCTGATAACTTATGTGTAGCATCTTTTCATATGCTTATTTGCCATCTGTATCTTCTTTGGTGAGTTGTCTGTTAAGGTTTTTAGACCATTTTTTAATTGGCTTTTTCATTCTGTTATTGCTGAGTTTTAAGAGTTCTTTGTATATTTGGGTAATAGTCCTTTATGAGATATGTTTTTTGCAAATATTTTCTTCCATTCTGTGGCTTGTCTCTCTTTCAATCTTTGTTTGATACTGTTTTTTGTGTAGCAGAAGTGTTTAATTTTAATGAAGTCCAGCTTATTAGTTATTTCATGGATCATGTCTTCAGTGTTGTATCTAAAAAGGCACCACCACCCAAGATCATCTAAGTTTCCTCTTATGTTATCTTCCAAGAGTTGTATAGTTTTGTGTTATACATGTAAGTCTGTGATCCATTCTAGGTTAATTTTTGTGAATGTTGTAAGGTCTGTGTCTAGATTGATTTTTTTTTTTTTACATGTGGATGTCTGGTTGTTTCAGCACCATTTGTTGAAGACACTGTCTTTGCCTTGTTGTAGTCTTTGCTCCTTTGTCAAAGATCAGTTGACCATATTTAGGTCTCTCCATTTCTGGGCTCTGTATTCTGTTCTATTGATCTATTTGTTAATTCTTTGACCAGTACCACACTGTCTTGATAATTGTAACATTATAGTAAGTCTTGACGTTGTGTAACATCAGTCTTCCATCTTTGTTCTTCCCTCTCAATAGTTTGTTGGCTATTCTGGGGCTTTTGCCTCTCCATATAAAGTTAAGAATCACATTGTCAATATCCATAAAATAACTTGCTAGGACTTTTATCGGGATTTTATTGAACCTGTAGATCAAGTTGGGAACAAGTGACATCTTGACAATATTGAGTCTTTCTATCCATGAACATGGAATATTCATTTATTTAGTTCCTTTATTTCATTTGTCAGTCTTACTGCTTTACTTATATATTGTACATATTTTGTTAGATTTATGTCTAACTTTGATTTTGTGGGGTGCTAATAAGGCAGGATTGTGTTTTTTATTTGAAATTCTACTTTTTCATTGTTAATATATACAAAAGTAATTGACTTTTGTGTATTAACTTTATATCCTTCAACCTTGCTATATTTGCTTATGAATCCCAGGTTTTTTTGTCATTTCTTTTGGATTTTCTATATGGGTGATCATTTCATCTGTGAACCAAGACAATTTTATATCTTTCTTCCCAAGCTGCATACCTTTTATTTCCTTTTCTTGCCTTATTGCCTTGGCAAGGACTTCTAGTACAATGTTGAAAGAGAGTAGTGAGAAGGGACATCCTTGTCTTGTTACTGATCTTAGTGGGAAACGTTTAAGTTTCTCACTCTTAAGTATGATGTTAGCTGTAGGCTTTTTGTAGATAGTCGTTATTAAGTTGAGCAAGTTCCCCTCTTTTCCCAGTTCACTGAGAATTTTTATCATGGAGGGATGTTGGATTTTGTCAAATGCTTTTTCTGCATCTACTGATATGATCATGTAATTTTTCTTTTTTAGTCTTTTCTTGTTATGGATTGCATTAACTGATGTTTGAATGTTGAAATAGCCTTGCATACCTGGGGTAAATCCATCTTGGTTATGGTGTATAATTCTTTTTATATTTCCTTAGATTTAATTTGCTAATATTTTGTTGAGGATTTTTTGCATCTGTGTTCATAAGAGATATTGGCCTGTAGTTTTCTTGTAATGTTTTTGTCTGGTTTTAGTATTAGGGTAATGCTGGCTTCACAGAATGAGTTAGGAAATCCTCCCTCTGCTTATATCCTCTGAAAGAGAGTGTAGAGAATTGATATAATTTTTTAAAATGTTTTATAGAATTCACCAGTGAGCCCATCTGGGTCTGGTGCTTTGTGCTTTAGATTATTAATTATTGATTGAATTTCTTTAATAGATATAGATATATTCAGATCTATTCTTGTATGAATTTTGGCATATGGTGTCTTTCAAGGAATTGATTACTCATCTAGAGTTGTTCATAGTATTACTTCATTATCCTCTTAATTTCCATGGAATCTGTAGTGATATCCCCTCTTTCATTTCTGATATTAGTAATTTGTGTCCTCTTTTTTTTTCTTAGTCCAACTAGAGACTTACCAATTTTATTGATTTTTTTCAAAGAATCAGCTTTTGGTTTCGTTGATTTTCTCTGTTGGTTTCCTATTTTCAATTTCAATTCTTTCTTTTCTTCTGCTTATTTTGGATTTAATTTGCACTTCTTTTTCTAGTTTCCAAAGGACCAAAACCTTTTTAATAGGCATTTTTCTTCTACTTCTGTAATGGACTCTAACATGAATGGCTATGCTTCTTATCTTATGTTGAAAAGGTACAGTATCTGCCTTCATTGTTAAAAAACATTCAAGGTCATATCAGATATTTTTTTTAAAAAGCAGTTGGTATCCCTGAGCCAAGACCAAAGTTGTGCAGTATATAAGACACTTTGGAGTTGTTTCCCCCTTAATGTCCTTGAGGGACAGAGATACTTAATTTCCGCATTCTGGAATGCCTTCAGATTCAATGGGCAAGCATAATCTATCATGATATACATGACCCCCCACCCCCCCAAAAAAAACCCAACAAAAAACAGTGTCCTTTAACTATTAATAAATAGTATCTATTTCTGTTCATTTAGTAATCTATGAATTAGAATAGTAAAAAGAGCAATATCCTGTAGCAGTCAGGTGACCTGGGTTCTACATTAGCTATACAAGGGGAAAGGGTACAGAGATTGGGATGGGTAGAGATTGTTTACTACTCAGTTGCTTTAAAAAAAATGGTATGTGGAGTCAGTGACCTTGAAGGTGTCTTGTACTCTAGTTTTCTTTTCCCACATGTTCTTAGCTCTTCTAAGCTCCCATAGCAATCTGTATTTTTAAAAATTATTTTGGTATCATTAATCTATAATTACATGAGGAACATTATGTTTACTAGACTCCCCCCATCACCAAGTCCCCACCACGTACCCCATTACAGTTACTGTCCATCAGCATAGTAAGATGCTGTAGAATCACTACTTGTCTTCTCTGTATTGTACAGCCCTCCCCGTGCCCCCCACACACATAATGTCTGCTAATCATAATGCCCCCTTTATTCCCCACGCTTCACCCTCCCTTCCCACCCATCCTCCCCAGTCCCTTTCCCTTTGGTAACTTAGTCCATTCTTGGGTTCTGTGAGTCTGCTGCTGTTTTGTCTCTTTGGTTTTTCCTTTGTTCTTATACTCATCAAATGAGTGAAATCATTTGATACTTGTCTTTCTCCACCTGGCTTATTTCACTGAGAATAATACCCTCTAGCTCCATCCATGTTGCTGCAAATGGTAGGATTTGTTGTCTTCTTATGGCTGAATAATATTCCATTGTGTATATGTACCACCTCTTCTTTATCCATTCATCTACTGACGGACACTTAGGTTGCTTCCATTTCTTGGGTATTGTAAACAGTGCTGTGATAAACATAGGGGTGCATATGTCTTTTTCAAAATGGGCTACTGCATTGTTAGGGTAAATTCCTAGGAGTGGAATTTCTGGGTCAAATGGTATTTCTATTTTGAGCTTTTTGAGGACCCTCCATACTGCTTTCCACAATGGTTGAACTAATTTACATTCCCACCACCAGTGTATGAGGGTTCCCCTTTCTCCACAACCTCACCAACATTTGTTGTTGTTTGTCTTTTGGATGGTGGCCATCCTTACTGGTGTGAGGTGATATCTCATTGTGGTTTTAATTTGCATTTATGTGATGACTAGTGATGTGGAGCATCTTTTCATGTGTCTGTTGGCCATCTGAATTTCTTCTTTGGAGAACTGTCTGTTCAGCTCCTCTGACCATTTTTAAATTGGATTATTTGCTTTTTGTTTGTTGAGGTGTGTGAGCTCTTTATATATTTTGGATGTCAACCCTTTGTCAGATCTGTTGTTTATAAATATATTCTCCCATACTGTAGGATGCCTTTTTGTTCTATTGGTGGTGTCTTTTGCTGTACAGAAGCTTTTCAGCTTGATATAGTCCCACTTGTTCATTTTGCTTTTGTTTCCCTTGCCCGGGGAGATATGTTCATGAAGAAGTTGCTCATGTTTATGTCCAAGAGATTTTTGCCTATGTTTTTTTTCTAAGAGTTTTATGGTTTCATGACTTACATTCAGGTCTTTGATCCATTTTGAATTTACTTTTGTGTATGTGGTTAGACAATGATCCAGTTTCATTCTCTTACATGTAGCTGTCCAGTTTTGCCAACACCAGCTGTTGAAGAGGCTGTCATTTCCCCATTGTATGTCCATGGCAGCAATCTGTATTTTTAAAAAATAATTTATCAGTGTACTTTATTTGTTCCACATCTGTCAGTCATGATTACATGAGAGCAGAGATCACGACTGTCTTATTTCCTAGCACGTAAAAGGCACTTAGTATTTTTGGGTGATTGAATAAAGGGTTTTCTGCCATGCAGATATTCTTTAAAGTACCAGAGGCCCATTGATACATTTGTAGATGCAACAGACATTTAGTGCAAGGCATTGATTTGGAGGTGAATAGTTCATAATCTGTGCCCTGGATGCACTTGGAATCTATTAGAGGAGATGGATATGGGAGAAAAACTGTGGTATCAGTTTGTATGATGTTCTGCAGAAGCCTAGAGAAGGGGAGTCCCTAAATGTAGGGATCTACATTTAAAAGTGAAATTTAATTTGACTTAGAGTTTGAAGTATAGGTATTGGAAATCTAACAGTGGTCAATTCCAGGAGTAATTTAAAAACTGAAAATTATTTAAGTTTATTCTGTCATCTTATAGGAGTGAAGAGATGATAATCCCAGGATATTCATTTTGAGATAAATGTTAATCTTTGAGATAAATGTATCTCAGTGTACAGGTACTTTCTCAACCATTTATCTAGCCTTTCAATAGTATTTAATTCTTTCAAAAATCCAATAAGGTAAATGGTATTATTCCTCATTTTATAGATGTGGAAATTGAGATCAGAAGAGTTAAATAACATTCTTGAGGTCACATTACTGGTAAGGGACAGACCCAGGATACATTTAGGTCTTTTGGCTGCAAGTTCAGAGCTCTTTGGTTATAGGTTTCATTTTATAGAACTCTGAGATGTTCTCCTAAAGGGCCAGAATTCCTAATGCTTTGAGGAGTTTTCTAAGAAGATTCTAATTTTTTTTTTAAGTATCATTGATATACAATCTTATGGTGATTTCAAATACAACACAGTGGTTCATCATTCATCCGTATTATCAAGTCCTCACCCCCTCCATTGTCGTTACTGTCTATCAACATAGTAAGATGTATAGAGTCATTAATTGAATAGAAGATTTTAATTCTTAAGAGCTCAGCCAAAATTCCACCTTTCATGATGCTTTTCCTGTAAGAAGTGATTTCTTCAGCCTTATTTCTCCTATGGCTCTTTATTAATATATTCTTCTTGCATTTTTACCTTTTTCCTGTATTATAACTATTTGTACCCAGTTGTTATATTTTTTCTCCTGTTTGTAAACCTCTTCAGGGCTAGGCAGTAGTTCTAGATATTTTTATTTATCAGGACACATTCACTGTGCCGCTTATTTGCTCATGGGATTTTGTAATTTATATACCCACAAGTGATTATAGTTTTTCATACCTTCATTAGAATTCTTTTGCTAATTAAATGCATTGAGAATGACATGTTTTCATTTCTTTTTTGTTAATTATTAGTTGTTTTCTATTGTAGTACAAGAGCTCATATAACTGTTGATGTGTTATCCCTACCTGGAATAAATGTCTTAGTGAGGAAATGTTAGACACTGTAATTGGCCAGAGGGAGCTATTTTGGCAGAGTGAATTATGGTACTTCTTCATCACAATTGGAGATGGTGGGAGAGCTGCTGACAGGTAAGGACCTTTATATTCTGTTGCTTTAGAAGGACACTCTGCTGCTCCCACTGATCCATAGGTAGATATAGGTTAAGCTTTGGGGACTTGTATTAATCTTTCTTTAGAAGGATCTTTACTTTAGAAGGATTCTTGCAAAGATCAAATGTAGCAGTTTAGAGAAGGTCATTTGGACTTACAGTATTGTTTTTTTCCCCCAAGAAAGACAAGTAACCACCTAGTTAAAGGACAATTCTTTCCACAAACGCTATGTCTTTTCTTACTTTTGACAACATAAACTATTAGAACTCAGCCAACATCAGATTCAATCTCATATTTTTTTTGCCCAAAGGCAGTTCGATTATGCCAGGTGCTTTCATATATTTCACTTAATTATTGTAACAACTCTGAGAGGATTGTATAATAACTCCATTTTAAAGATGAGTATATCAAGGGCCAGTAAGTTCAAATAACAGCCAAAATAGTAAGTGGCAGAGTAAAGATTTGATTTCACATATTCTGGGCTCATTTCCTGTTATACTTATATTGGTCAAATCAAGCAGAATTATGCTATGGTAGCACATTGGCCACATGATTTTGATGGCTAAATATAACAAAGATTTGTTGAACGCTTGCATGTGACTTCTATCATAGGCCAGGGGACTCCAGAGGGCAGGTGTCCTCTAGGCAGTTATGATCAGGGAATTTAGGCTACTCCAGTCTGGTGGTGCCCTTTTCTCAACATGAGACTTACAGAGACTTGCAGGAAAGACAGAGTTGGAAGGCCATACTCCATGAATACTTCTGCCTGGAAGTGAGACCTGCCACTTTCCTTCCTAGGTCATTAGTGCTGCCTAACTGTAAGAGTTCTGAGAACTGTGGGAGAACTCACTGTTGAGGAGAGGAGGGTGCTGGAGAGAGGAAATTAGGGCAAGGTTTTAAAAAGCATAGAATTCTAGATTTGCTGATTTAATTTTTATTTCTGTTAATATCACTGCAGATGTGCCCCCTTTTCAAAGATGAGTTGTGGGCACCCTTGATAGCAGCTGGGTAATGAACTTGTGTTTTTCTACCCTTTATACATGGGGGCTTTATTTTAGACTTTTTGCTTTGATGAGTTTACCATATGCAGTTCTGGCTTTTTGGGGGCAGCCCCAAAGGTCCATGACATGTTGTAATTTCCCATTTTCCTGAGGTGAGCATTTGAAAAGCATTTGATGACGCAGTGGTAGATGAGAGCAGAGCAGTTTATTTAGCTGAGGAATGTCTCTCACTTACTGTTAGAGGTATTTATAAATTTGGGGATTCTTAAGTTATCTCTAGAGATTTCTTTACAAATGATGAGGTTTTTAAATATATTCACTTCCTACATATTTTATACTCAAGTCCCCAGCCAGCCTAGTCATGGGTTCTGATCCCAGTCCTATTCCTTGACTTGCCTGTGTGGCCATAGAAAAGTCTTTTCCCCTCAGTTCCTGCATCTGTAATAACAATGGTGCTGGACTGGATAATCTCTAAAGGCTCTTTCTGGTCTTGGTATTTTAGGTTTATCAGGAATATGGTAGTCTATATATGGAACACAGACCAGTCTTTTCTTTGACACTTCATGTTCACGGATGTGCATTAAAACGTAGCTGTATCATAGTGACTGCACACATACTGGCTTATTCAACACATGGGCATGCAACAATTCCATTGGATAATGCTACACTGGCTTTTTGAGCATTTTTCTTGTGTCCTATCCTTTTTACGTTTTCTGCTGCCTTCATATTCTGGCTAGACCTTATGCCATCCTGCAGAGCAGGCCACAGACTTGGAGACATCACTGTGTCTCATAGTGTCAGAAAACATCAACAACAAAAGAACCAGCTGCTTCAGTTCAAACTGGCCTCCCCAGCAGCTGTAGACCATCAGGTCCTGCAAAGGCAGCCTCCAGGGATGGAAGGAGGAGAAAGGGTAATTTTGCCCCCACTTGATGGAAAAAATAAACCGCAAGCCTCACCTTTTCTGTCCGCTGCAAGTGGATAGCTTGCATTTCCAGTCCTACTTTACTGCAGTTTTAAAGATGTTTGGAAGGAGGCCAGAAATGCAAAAGAAAGAGTGATGAGGAACTGTATTTAGAAAAATGTTGTTTAAGACAACTGTCTTTGAACATGTTTTTTCCTCATTTTTATTAATTTGCTCCATAGTTTTGGATATGTGTTACACTATTAAGCAAAGCAAACATTTCATAACACTAAAAGTTCAGAACCTTTTCCCTCCTTATATAACACACCTTTATAAACAACTTAGAAATGAAGCTTGCTATGAGTACTTACATTTTATTGAGTACTTTACTGTGTGCCTGACTGTGTGCTAAGCTTTCACATGTATTATTTCACTTAACTCTTGATGTCAGCTGTAAAAGTGGTATTATCACCATTTGAAATAGTTGAAGACACTTAAAGCCTAGAGAAATTAAATAAGGTATTCAAGATCACACAGTTACTATGTGATAGAGCTATAATTTGAAGCCAGCCAACAGTGCCTATCTCCATAGCCAGTTCTGTTAACTTCTGTGCTTTACTCTCACTCTCTATGAGATACGGCTTTGTTTACAGAATGAGTAAGCTACATCTTCACTTACAGATAAGCAAGATCTCTAGAGAGGTCATAACTTGCCAATAATCACAAGTCATGTATGTGGTAGATACAGGACCCAAGTTTTGATCATTTGATTTAGAATCTATGTCCCAACTAGTTTTAATTTTTACTGGCTCATTTAATATATCCTAATAAGATGAACCATTTCACATTCTTCTGGATTAGTCTTGGTATAGATAATAAATAAATTATAGAAAGGTATTACTGGGGATGCAAGGAAAAATAAGATGTTAGGTCTGTTCTCAAGGAACTAATTGTTGTAAGAAAAAGATATGTACAGAATAAGAATGCTCCCAACATATAGTAATTGGGAGGAGAAAACCCTATATGAGTAGTTCAGGCTATGAGTGATTTAAAGTAGAGAAATCTAAGTGTGAACTATAATAGGTAGTTTTTGTTGTTTTTTGTTTTGAGGATTATTAAGTATGGTATGTGATGCTAAAAGATCCACAGCCATCTTATGTGTGATTAGAAAAAAACAAAACTACAGAATTTTGGAGCCAAGTTTTATTTTTAGTATGAAGACGGCTCTGAAATGTTTATATGAGTGGGAAAAGCAATATATGTGAAACTTTTTGTGAATTTATCATTTAGTTTATTTGTGTTTTCAGTACCTAGCTTACATAAATATTTATTGAATGAATATATTTTAGTCTGAGTCTGAAGGCACAGAGGTACTGTGTCATTATAATAGCATGTGCTATAAAGTGCTAAAATATAACCTTAAAAGAATATCTAGCCTTAGCCTCTACTTCTAACTGATGAGAGAACTGGGGCTCAGAAAGCAGAAGTGACATCCAGTAAGTTGTAGAGGAGGACTGGAATCTCCTGCCTCTGGCAGTGCTAATGGTTTTCTGAACTAAATTGCCAATATTTTCACAGTGATTTCATGAGCACAGGCAGAACCAACAGAGAAGATACTGTTGAAAAGTGATTTGAGTAACTGACTTATTTACAGATAAAGTGAGAATATGGAGGTTTGTTTTTTTCCTCCTTATTTCTACAGATCGTGTACACCAAGTTTAGATTAGAAGAGTTCAGTCTGTTGAACCTAACTTTGATCATTGTTTTCCCACAGTGCACATCTAGCTGAGCTCTTTTCCTCAGAGGCTTGGTTGGAACCAGCGGCCTTTATTTCTGATGTATAATTTACCTCCCCTTCCTGGTGTTTGAGGCTTGTTGGTCTTGATAAATGCCTATTTTCTATGTACAACCTGCAGTTAATATGTGGGTCCTGGTGTGGAGCTGCTTAGGAAGTGGCAGGTGATGGCATGTGAGAGTGGGCAGGGTGGGTTAATGGCCTATTCTTGTAACTCCTTTGGTTAACCTATTAACTCAGAGAGCTTGTCTAGTCCTAATGAACCTATAAATTTCAGTGCCAGAGGGGAAACTGATGTGAAAAGCGTCTGTTGGGCTTGTTTCATTACTGAAAGGAATGGAAGAGGTCAAACAGGTTCCAGTAGTGGAGAAGGAATTGGAGTCAGCAGTCCCGGATTTGCTTCTAGGCTCAGTCATTTGTAAGCCATCTGACCTTGGACAGTTTCCTTAGTCTGAACCTCAGTTCTGCCATCTACAAAACTAGGTACTTGGCATTAGTAACACCAGCTAGAGGGAGGAGGTTAAATTCTTCCCCAGAGATCTGCGTGGCTTGGTCCTGTCCCTCCTCTGTCAGATCTTTTCTCAGGTATCACCTGAGGCCTCTTCTAACTATCCTCTTAAAAATTGTAATCCCTATCCTGGCATGCCCTGTTCCCCTATCCTGCTTTTATTTTTCTGCCATGACACTAATAGGCCATATTTTTTTGCTATTTGTTAACTGTCTTGCTCCCCACTCATAGTGACAACAAAATAGAGCAATAATATTAACAGCTAGCTCTCATATGTTGGACCCTGTTCTAAAGCAACTTACATATGTTAACTAATTCAAACCTTATAGATAGTACTATTATTATCCCCATTTTGTAGATTAAAAAGCTGACAACTCAGGCATGGAGAATTGATTTTCAAAGAACACATTTCTGTTTGTTGCTGTTTCTCCAGTACATACAATAGTACCTGGCACATAGTAAGCAAGGAAATTTGTTAAATGAATGAAGAATTGTGAATGAACATCGATAATATGTGAAAAAAAAAGTCAAATGGAGTAAAGAGTTTTTACCTCGGCCCCTCTTTCTTTATCCTCTAGTGTCATTGCTCTAGTTCTGTGCTGTTCAGTATAGTAGCCAGTAGCTTTATTTCAGGTGTCAGTAGCCTCATGTGACTAATAGGTTCTATATTGGACAGCACAGATGTAGAACATTTTTATCACCATGCAAAATTCAGTTTGGCCAGCACTTCTCTAGTACCTCCCAGGGTCCCAGGCTAGAGGGCAAATAGAGTGAAGACTGAGGAGGAGCAAGAAGTGAGAGTGGAGAGATACAAAGGGATGGACTTATGGAGGGCTTTGGATGCCAAAGTAAAACTTGGACTTGATTTGGAAGCCAGTGGTTTCTGAATCTGGCCATGTATCAAAATACCTAGGGGAGCTTGTTTAAAATTCTGTTCCCAGGTAGTCTGATTTAGTAGTTTTGGTGTGGGACCTAGAACTCTGTTCTGTGTGTGTGGTAAATAACACATACCATATTTAAGTGTAGTGTGCAGTAGTGTTAGGCATATGTGTGCCTGTGTGACAGATATGTGGGACTTTTCCTCTTGCAAAGCTGAAATTATATCCATGAAACAGTTCCCCATCTTTCAGAGTCCCTGGTAACCACCATTCTACTTCCTGTTTCTAAGAGTTTGACTACTTAAATACCTCATATAAAGTAGAATCATGCAGTATTTATCTTTTTGTAACTGGCTTATTTCACTTAACATACATAGTGTCCTCAAGGTATATCTACATGGTAGCATGTAACAGGATTTTCTTCATTTTTAATGCTTAATAATACTGTATATGTACACCATACTTTCTTTATCAGTTCATCCATTGATGGACATTTAGGTTGCTTCCACCTCTTGGCTATTGTGAATAATGCTGCAGTGAACATGGGTGTACAAATATCTCTTCAAGATACTGTGTTCAGTTCTTTTGGATCTAGACCCAGAAGTGGAATTGCTGGGTCATATAGTAATTCTATTTTTAATATCTTGAGGAACCTCCGTACTGTTTTCAATTTGGCAGCACTATTTTACATTCCCACAAATAGTGCATAAGGGTTCCATTTTCTCTGCATCCTTGCCAGAGAATTTTTTTCCTTCTGTTTTTTTCTTTTTAAATAGTGGTTATCCTAACAGATGTGAGGTGGTGTCTCATTATGGTTTTGATGTGCACTTCCCTGATGATAAGTGATGTTGAGCACCTTGTCTTGTGCACATTGGTCATTCGTGTATCATCTTTGAAGAAATGTCTATGCAAGTTCTTTGCCCATCTTTTAATAAAATTATTTGTAAAAATCTATGCTTTAAATAAGTACCCTGGATAATTGTGATTGGGGTTGGGGATGATGACTAGGCCAGCAACTGTGATGGAATGAAGAGGCTTGGATCACTCAAGCTCCATTATTCTCACTTGGCTTTTTCTTGGTGTCACACATTTCCAGTTTGATTTTTTTGTGTGTGATATCTCTACTGCTAATCCTCAGATTAGATGAGTGCTTCCCTGGGGAGTCTTCACGAAGTCCTGAAATTATCCTCTTTCCATTTCCTGAGCCTTTAGCTTCTAATAGAGTCTCTTTCCTTTACATCAAGAGCACTTTCTCAGTGTTGGTGGTGCTGGGCAGGAATCTAACTCTCCATTACTCCCGTCCTCATTTTTTCTGTTTTTCTTCCACTTTATCTCCCCAAAACTCCTCATGGTCCTGTGCCCAGATCTGTAACCCAGAGCTCCCTGGGGCCTTTGCATCAAACAAGAGTGGTTCTCCCAGGTTTTTATGAACCCTTCTGTCCTGAGACTAAGGACTTGGCCTGATATTCAGAGTCTCAACTGTTTGAACTACAGCAGTTCCTTACTGAGTCTTAGACCTTGCATTGCAAGGGCCTGGCAGTCTTTCAACTAACCAGTAAGCATATGATCTCTTCTGCTTTGATAGAAAAGCAGCCTCCCTGCCACTCTTCTGGTAGAAGTCTGGAGGCGTGGGATCCAGTCCTAGATCGCTTACTGATATGCTCTGAGACTTTGAGCAAATCACTTGGTCTCTGTTGAAAAATGAAGGGCTTGCATTAAATTTTCTTTGAAGTCCTACGGAGCTCTAACCCTCTTTGGTTCATTTCATTTAATCAAACTGTGTACTTACAGTATGCTTGGCTCTGAGTTAGCCAGTGGGGAGCAACATAGCTTAACCAGAGATCCTCTGCTTTCACAGAGCTCATAGCTCAGGAGGGAAACAGTCACATAAACAGCCAGTTTAACCTGAAGCAGGTCTATGGGGGGGCTATCATCAAGTGAGAAAACAGAGGACAGTAATTTGTTCTAGCTTGAACGATCTGTGAAGTTTCATGTAGGAGGAAGTGTTTGAACCTTTGGTCCTGCCTTCACCTCTGTTCTGTTGTTCTTCCTTCTCCCCATCTCCATATGGGTCCCCAAGCCCATTCTCTTCTTAAACTTTGCCACAGGTGTCATGGTAAATCATGTTCCTCCTTAAAAAAAACCTAAAAACACATATACACAGTCATAGAAATCCTTTCTTTCTTTCTCCAAACTGCTGCAATAAGGTATACAGTTTACTGTTAAATTCCTTTAGCTATTATTATATTTCTTTTATTATTTGGAATTATGAATTCAGGCTGCTTCTCTCATTTCTTCTGCCATCAGGATTTTAAGCTCTGCATGTTTGGGGCTCATTTTTGCTGCTGTTAGCTCCATAAAAGCAAAGAATGTATCTTATTTTTTTGTTATCTGTACTTCTTCCAAGTGATTTATATAACAAATGACCCAAAGCAGAGTGTCATTACATGTGGGTGTTTATTTTAAACTAAGTCTCTTCCCTCTGATGTGGATGTCATATTTGCTTATTTATACTGGATGTGTTGTTTATGTTGTTATGTGATTAATTTGTAACATGCAACAGTCTTCTTGTCAGTCTTGATCCTTCTTTCTTGCCTCAACCACCTGCTTATATCTAAGATGTACAGTGAACATTATGACATGATGGGAAGAGCACTGGGCTTGGAGTATGAGGAGTCAGAGTAAAGTCTGGACAAGTTGTTTCTCTACTTTTATTTGTAAAGTAGAGGCTGATCTCAGCTCTATTCCCACTGAATTGTTAGATGATTGCAGAAATGCTTTGGAAAGTTGATTTTTAAAAATTTCTTCGGCTTTTAGTATTTTTAATTTAACAAATATTCACAGAATACCTGTTATGTACTAAGTCCTGTGCTAGAGGAATAGAGGGAAGAATCAGATATGGCCTTTGCCCTCCAAGGACTTTACACACTAATTGGTCAGGCAGGTATGAGCACAAAGGAATCAAGGGAGTGAACAAAGGGAGTAGGTAGAGAAGAGATTGGGGAAGATGATTGAATGGGACCTTCCAGCCCATTATCATGGGGACATGGCTTGCTTTGTGAAGATCCTACTTATGATATCTTTTCTTGGAGTACAGTTGGGGTAAAGAATCTGTATCCCGCATATGTTATGAAGTTGGAGAGAGGGTCAATGTTCAATCAGTTATCACTTTTATATAACAACAACAGTGTGGCATAGGAGAAGGAGTAGGGAACTTGGGTTCAAATCTCTGGTCTGTCACTTAGAGGGTATGCATCCTTGAGCATGTTACAAAATGTTGCTGGAAGCTCAGTTTGGTCATGAGAAAAAAACAAAGAGAAGTAAATGTCTCTTTGACTGAACAAATAATTGTTCAGTTCAACTTAACAGCTGTTTATGGGAGTCTACTCTGTGCTGGCTGGATTCTGAGGTTGCAGAAGTGAAAGGACAGTATCCCAGAAACACTCAGTCTATTGTGAAGAGTTGTGCCATGTAAAAGTGTGAAGTAGGAGTCATGTCGGAGCATCCCTTGATTGAGTGCTATACAAACATGAGGACTTCCACCATGGGTGACCATTCAGAGGGCTGCTTCCCTCTGGAATGGTATTACCATAGTAACATCCCATCATATCTCCTTTCTGTTTGTGATCCTCACTCTCTGCCTAGCTCTCTGGGAGTTCTGTCTGTATTTGTGTGTGTGTGTTTTCTTTATCCATAGAGTGTCCCTGGACACTCAGGGTTATTACGAGGAGTAAATGTAATAAATCAGTGAGATCAGCTGGGACTAACATCTGACACACAGTAGGCAGTGACTAATGGGAGCTTTAATTATCCATGCTCTGTGTGTCATCAGAATTACAGAACTGGGAGCCTCTAACATTAACTGCCCTGTTCTGAGCACTGTTTTAAACACTCGGGGTACAACAGTGAAAAAAAGAAAGATTTAAATCCCTACCATTAGGGAGCTTACATTTTATTGGGGAAGACACAGTTAATGAGATAAAAACTAAAATAATAAATATGGTAGATAAATGGGTAAAAGGCAAAATAAAACAAAGTAGAATCTTAGTGTTGAGGGTAAAAGGTTTGAACTTTTAAATAGGAAACCAAAAAAGGCGTCGTTTGAGAAAGTGACTTTTGATGAGGATCTGAAGAGTGAGAAAATGCGCTGGAGGAGGAGCATTCCAGACAAAGGGAGCAGTAAGTGCCAAGGCTCTGAAGCCAGACCTGGGACATTTCAATGAAAAGCAGGTGGCCAGGGTAGCTGAATTAGAGTGATCAAGGGGACAATAATAGAAGAGGTCACAGGTTGTGATGGGAGATCTTGCTGGGTTTTCTAGATCCTAGTAAAGATCTGAATTTTCCATTGAATGAAATGGGAAGTCATTGAGAATTTTGATGAGAATAGTGATCTGATGCGACTTTTTCATACATTTTCATAGAATCATTCTGATTGCCGTGTTATGAAAAGACAGAACACGGGGTGAATACAAAAGTAGGGAAACCAGTTAGGAGGCAGTTGCATTAATGCTGGTGAAAGATGATGGTGGCTTAGATGAAGATGGTGGATGTGGGGATAGTGAGAATTGATTTTAGACGTAGAACGAAAAAAAGGTTTGCTGATGGAACTAGTTGTGAGACATAAGAAAAAGAAAAGGCAAGACTGACACTGCAACTTTGACCTGTGTAATTGAAAGGATGGAGTTGCCATTAGCTGAACTGGGAAAAAACTTCAAGAGAAACAGATTTCAGGGGAGAAGGTGAGTGAATATAAAAGCATAGATGGTATTATGAGATTGATGAGATTAGATGAGGTAACCTTGGGATTGATCGGACATGGAAGAGAGAAGAGGCCAAAGATTTGAGACTAGATCACCACAAACTTTAGAAATTGAGAACAAGTTCCCAGAATGATGCGGGGAAAACAAAACAAAACAAAAACTTAATAAAACTTCATCTGGAAGCCAAGTGAAGTACTTAAAAGAGGGGCAAGAATGATCAACTGAGTTACATGCTGCTGACATGTCAAGGGAGATGAGAGCTGAAAATGAATCACTAGTTTTAGCCTAGTAGAGGTCATTGGTGACTGATAACAGTTGTGGTGGTATGGTAGGAATGAGTATCTGATTGGAGTGGGTTCATAAGAATGGGAGGGAAGATGAGAGAAAACAAATATAAATAGCTCTTTTTAGAGGCTTTGTTGTGAAGGGAAGGGGAGAAGTGGATTTGCAGCTGGTGTGCTGAGGAAATAAAGAGGTTTTTATTTGTTTAATTAAAAGTTTTATTTTTTAGATGAGACAAGTAGGATGGTAGTAGGAATAATCCTGCAGAAAAGGAAAATACTGATAATGTGGGAGAAAGAAAGGAGAAATAACTAGAGTAATGTCCTTGTTTGGTGAGGGGATGGAATCTAGTGTATAAGTGGAGGGTTGGATGTGGGCTCTTACCCATGATAATAGAAGAGAAGTTAGAATAAATGTTCACAGATGCAGTTTAGTAGGTAAATGTGATGGGAACTTGTGAAAGTTCTCTTTTGGATAATTGCTTTTATTTAGACAAATAAATAAAATCTCTAGGCAAGAGTGAGATTGGGAGCAGAGAAAGCATGAAATAATTTAGGAAAGTAAATGGCTGTGGCAAATATAGAATGAAATGATTGTCAAGTTGCATTTAGAGCCCACACAAAAATAGTGATTCAGTTTAAAATATAGCTTTAGTAAGCATAGTTGTGTTAGGTTTTCCTCCTCCCGAGACCTGTGCCAGTGTTGGCTGAGAATAGATGGTAAATTGAATTAGGGCTATGGTTTCATTAAGTTAGTACTAATACAGGTGATAGAGGGCCAAAGGAGTGATTATAAAAATTGACCAAAGAATCTAAACTAGCCCGGATTAGGAAGTCAAGATATGAGGAAGGTGATGGAAATGAAATGTAGGTAGGATTAATAGATTAAATGTTCTGATAGGTTGAAGGATTGTTAGAGTTGAGGTAGTACAGTGAGTGAACTGGAAAGAGGTAATGGTTGGAGAGTGAGGTATTTGGAATTATGGTTATAGAAGACTGACAGTTATTGGTAATGAGATGGTCAAGAATACAACCATGGGAATGAGAGGCTGAGGTAGGGTGGAAGTCAAGATCAACAAAGGAGAGGTGGTCAAGTAACTGGGAGGGCAATATTTTGTAACATTTATACAGTTATTGAAATTACCAAGAATTATGGCAAGAATGGTGAGAATAACTGTTTGCTAGGAGCCACAATCTTTAAGGCATAAGAGGGAGTAACTTGGGGTTCATAAATGGCTTCAAGGAGGGGTGATGTTGAATCAGATGATGTGTCAGATTCAAAGCTAGGTGTTTGTGTGCAGTAAGGTCTGGAAGCAACAGTGAAGTTCAAGGCCCAGTGATAGACGGAAGGTGAGAGAAAGCCAGCCCCCTTTTGCGTTGCTTGCAGAGGACACATAAGGGTCTGCCAGATTTCACTTAAAGCAAGAAGGGGACATTCACAGAAGAGGTTGAAGATACAGAGATTTTGCTAACCTTGATATCCAGACAGTACAGTGGGAAAAGGCCAGGAAGTAAAGAGGGGAGAGAGATGAGAGTCGGAAAATGCAATGTACAGAGCCACATAGGATTAAAGCCTGGTTAATGAGGAATGGTGTGGGAGTCTGGGTTCGGGGTGGGGAGGCAAATGACACTCCCAACCAGGAAGGAGGAGATCTTTTTAAATTGTTTGTAGTAAGATTATTCACACTGGTCTTCCAGTGATATTTGGAATAAGATGTGCTTTGCTGATAAAAAAAGATCCATGTGGATAATATAAATTTATTTGCGAATGTTAAAAGCATACTACTTTGGAATGAGAAACATTCATAGATGTATTATAAAAACCAGACAGATTCACAGGTGTTTTCTTGCAAGAAAATGTTTGATAATATCAAAGCAGATCAGTGTGCTGTTCTAAACATTAATCTTCTGTGTTCAAACATTGATACCACATTGTCTTTTTCATTGAGAGCCATTTTGCTTCAATGAACAAGTTGAAATTTATTTTCAGAGAACAGGTTGCAACATCTGAAGGATCTATTCAGAAATAGTTGTTTTAGATTACAAATCAATTTGGAAATCTCAGTGGCACTGGAGGGGAAAAGACCCTGTAGTGAGCTTTTGATTTTGTCTTGAAAAGCTAATAAATGGTGGTCAGACTTATAGATTGTGATCATCTTTATCTGAAATAGCAAGTTTGGAATGTTACAAACTGGTGTTTTCATGCTACAACATGAATAAACCTTGAAAACATTATGTGAGGTGCAATAAACTAGTCACAAAGGACATATATTGTGTGATTCCTTTTATGTGAGGTTCCTAGACTAGTTAAATTCATAGAGAAAGAAAATACAATGGTGGTTGCCTGGAGGAGGAGGGACTGTGTAGTAGGTCTTTAATAGGGAACAGTTTCAGTTGAGGAAGTTTCAGTTCTGGAAAAGTGGTGATGGTTGCTCAATAGTGTGAATGTACTTAATGCCACAGAACTGAACACTTAAAAATGGTTAAAATGATTATTTTGATGATACATATTTATTTTACCACCACAAATGAAAAAACCTCCATTGTTTTCAGTATACAGTGCCTGCAAGGCTGCTTACCTAAACTGGTCAAACCGTACTTGCATTGTATTACAAATAATGAATCCCTTTTTCCTTAACATTTTATATTTGTGTAGTACTCAACGGTTTAGTTTTTATATCTTCCTTCTCCTTGGACCCTCAGAACAGCCTTAAGAAGTAGGTAAGTAGGAGTAAATAAGGAAACAGATTCTACAGGACTCTCTACTGGTAGGTCAGGGACAGAGATAAGTGTCTAGTCTAACATGGTCTAGTTCCAGAACCTCCCTAGCCAGAAATAATGGAGGGCTGAAAACTTAAAAGTGGGGGCTTTTCAAGAATAGAGCCCTGGCTTCTCTGAAGAAGCATACTTCTCCATGGAGATCTCCTTTGTTAGAGCTCAGGGGCAGAACAGTTGAGATCTACATTGCGGACTTGCACATGGGGCCTGCTTTGTCTCCAGACTTTGAACAGAGCATCAGGACATTTAAGGAGACTGATCATACTATCAGCAATTTGACTGATTAAATTCTCTATAACCATTTTTGTTCCCTAGAGGAAATTAGTTTTTAAAATATGCATAATGTAATAGGACAAAAGTAAATAATGAGATTCACAGTGAAGGGAAAAATAAGAAAAACAATGAATGAAGCCAGAGTAAATTTAGTACCAGAAATTCTTGCTTATTGCTAGGGTTTGTAGCAAATCCAATTCTATGCTTCCTAGTGGCCAGAGCAAATTCTGGTCCAAGGTTCAGAGTATCCATCATTCATTTATTGATTTAGTCTTTCAACTAATAATTTATCCTAGTACATTTGAATAGTCAGAATGCATGTGTATCTCTGGCTCTAATATCTGAAAAAAAACAGAGCAGCTTAAATAGACAATACAATGGTTGTCACAGTAAACTTAGTGGTAGGGTCTGGTTTATTTCTGTTTGGCCTGTACCTGGCAACAGTGGTTGGCTCAGACTCAATACTTATTATGGATTTGTTGGATGAATAAGAAATGATTGCTTTTTTAGGATCTGATACAAAACTTGGACAGTGGAATGACTTCTTAACAGACATTTTGATGTTCAGCAAATATTGAATACCCGTAGTATATTGGTCCTGTGCTGGTTATGGGAGATAAAGACCTGTATAAATTATGATTTATCCTCGAGAGGTATTTTTTAAAAACCAGTGATACAAAGTACTGTTTGATGATATAAAATGCTTTGTGAGCTCCAGGAGAGAGTTCATCAGAAGCCAGGCTGTTCAGTTTCCCTTTTAGTAAAATGGGGATAATAAATGGTACCTACCTCATAGGTTGTTGTTAAAATTAAAGGAGTCAACATATGCAAAGCACTAAGAAAAATGCTTGGCTCACAGTGAGTATTCCATAAATGTTAGCTAATAATAATATCCAGGGAAGACATCCTGAAGAAAGGCATGCGTGGAGTTAGGTTCTTTAGACCCCAGTGCTCGTCTCTACCATAGCACATGGGTGTCCATCCTTGACTGTTAACATGTGTCCCTTCTGCACTAGCTCCAAAACCCAGGCGTTGAAAATCCCATGTGATGAGGATGTTTCTCCAGGTGAAATAATGATAAAGCTACCATTTGTTAAATATTTACATGTGCGCTGGCAAAACACATACAGTCTCATTTAATCCTCCCAACAATCCTAGGATATAGTTACCACTAGTATTTCCACTATACAGTAGATGAAACTGAAATTAAATAAGCTACCCAAGGCCTTACAACTGCTGTCACTTAAAAACCTAAGTTCTTAGCCATTATATAAAGTTTCTAGGCAGCACTTTGCACATGTTGTTTCCCCAGTAAAGGTGATGACTTTGTGCGCTATAAACACACTGCTGAGAATTTCGAATCTAGTGAGCTTCATGGGTTTGCTTCAGAGAACTAACATATTTTGATAGAACACTTTGAATGAGTTCTTTAACAAATGCCTACATTTCTTTATAGTCCCATAGTATCCTATGTCTCATGACAGATGAATCTAAAATGCCATGGAATACTTATGACCATGAGAAGGGTGGAAGGGGCTTTACTGGGACTGTTTTTATATAGCTAATTTGTTCATTTGTCTGTCTTTCCATCTAATTGTTCATCTATCCATCCAGAGAATGGTATCAAACTAATATCAGTGGAAAGCTGCCAGTCTACAGTCAGGAGACCTGGGTTTTATTCAGGACCCTGTCCACCCTGACTTACCATTATTTCTAAGGTAGTCCCTTCCATTTTTGCACCTCAGTTTTTTCTTCTAAACAAAAATAAAGCTATTGGATGCCATGACCATAGACCTCTTCCAACTAGTTCTCTGAAACTAGATGTGATAGGTAATATGGCGGTTGTACTTTTGAAGAGGAGCTTTGTGCTCGGCGTTAGGAATAAAATTCTGACAAGACAAATCTTTGTTCACATGGGCTTGACAGGAGTCAGACGTGCAATACAGTTATTTTATAGTGTGGTACATACTACAGGAGCTCCCCAGTGAAAGCAGCATCTAAATGAGCTCTGAAAAGAAGGGTAGGAACTATCCATACCAAGAGATAGGGCAGATGAGGTAAAACCCCCGAATGATGAAGAAGGGTGGTATTTCAGCCAAAGAAAACAGCATATGTAAAGGCTCAGAGGCAAGAGTTTATGGCATGTTTGGAGTAACTCACAGAAGATCATATCTGCTGGTTGTAAAGTGTGAAGACAGGAAAAAGGCTATTTTGAAATTGCAGCCATTTTAAGTATCACATCTGGATTGTGAAACATTACGATGTCATGGGAAGACACTGGGCTTGCGATCTAAAGACATACGGCTTTAGTCCCTGGCTTTCCACTAACCATCTATGGGATCTTGAAGAAATCGTTTTACTTCCCTGATGTTGTTTCTTTATCTGCAAAATGGTAATTAACTCCTGCACCATCCTTATAAGCTGTAAATGTGCTACAACTATGAAAGCTTTCCTTGACCCTTCTGTCAAGCAAAATGATACCCTGTGTTTCAATTCTCTGTTTTAATGTAGCACTTTTATTATAGTCATTCTTACATACAGCTGTTTGCCCACGAAAAGATAAACCCTTTTAAGAAGAAATGACACAAAGTAAGTCCCAAGTACTTGTGAGGTTTAATGAGTAATTGGATTCTATAAGGGAAATTCCCTCTGAAATTTGTTGGCCCTAAATTATTGAAGATATTTTCTATTATTTGCAAGCATTTGGCTTAAGAGACAATTTTGTTGTGGTTTTGTTAGCAAAAAGCCATTTTCTTAAAGCTGTTTGAGCATACTGAATGCCCTAGGGGTTGGAAGTGACATTTTGCAGATGAGTATATCATTTAGGGCAGGCACAAGAGGTGTTTGTTGAGCTTTTGCATGAAAAGATCTTTCTGTTAACTGTGGAAGCCTTTTTGATATTGAGATTGTCTTGACAGATTCTTAGAAATCAGCGTTCTCTTCCATTTCACCTTTAAATTGAAACATTTTCTGAGATGAAAGGATATGTAGAACTGTAAAATGCAGAAATCTAATGTGCAGTCTGATTACATTTGGCAGATAACATAAAGAAGCAGACAGCTAATGTAAAAACTGGGCTTCCTTGTGTATTACACTGATAAAATTAAGAAAACCCACTGAAATGGAGTTTTCTTCTATTTGATTAGAAGAAGTGAAAGTGCTATTAAGCTGTGGAATTCCAATGAAAGGTTTCTTTTTTATTTACCCAGGAATTCATCATCTAGTCAACAACCGTATATTGAGCACTCTGCTTTATACCAAGCCCTCTTCCAGAAATTAGTGAATAAAACAGACATAGTCTCTTGATCTCATGGTGCTCAAAGTGTAGCAGGAAGAAAAGAAATGGGCAAACAAAATACAGCTGCAACATATTTAGAACAGAGAAGTTCAAAGAGCTCTGGGATCGTAAAAGGTCCTGTAGCCACGCCTGATCTGGCTTCCTGAAATCCTTCTAAGAGCTGAGTGTGTGCAGTTCAGAAATGGGGACAGGATGATAATATCTGCCATAGATTCCCTTAGATTCTGAGCTCCAGCCTTTCAGAAATACTTGATATTCTCTGTGCATTGCTCTCTCATGGTGTAATTTAATGAATGGCCTTTCCTTCCTCTTCTCCTTATGGAGATGTCATCCTTCAAGATAGATCAAATGACACATTCTTTTGAAATCATCTATATCTCTTAAAACCAATAGGCTTAGGTTTGACTACCTATAACAGAAAACTATAGTAACAATGGTTTTAAAATATTGTGTTTTATTCTCTTGTGTAAAAGAAATACAGATGTAGGTAGTCCAGGTCTGAAATGGTTGTTCCATGAGATCATCAAGTACCCAGACTCCTGCCATCCTCAGTATGAGACTTCGTTCTCAAGGTCACTTCATGGGCTAATGAGCCTTTATGTCCTGATTCAAGATAGCAGGAAAGGAGCAAGGGGAGAAAAAAGGGCACTTCCCCCAGCTAACACTGTTCACTTTAAACAGGCTTTGAGCAGAAGTTCTATACAATATTTCAGTTATATCACATTGAGCATAACTAATCACATAGCCACATTAACTGCGAGATGTTGGGGAATAGAATCCTTTAACTAAGTACATTGCCACCTAGTGGAAGTCATAGCATCCCCACTTTTGTTGTTTAAATTCTACTATGCAAATAGTAACAGTACATATTGCTATTAATTGTCAGTTTCCATGTTTGTTCTCCTCATATAATACCTCAGGAACAGAAATTGTGTCCTGTTATCTCTGAATCTAACACTTTGCACAGAGCCTGGCACAGGAGATACCAGTTCATGTGTATAAAATGAGGGTGTCAAACTAAATGGCTTAGTTTCTTTTAGCTTATACAAACTCTGTATTATTTCTTGAATCACCAATTTATATTTTTAATATCTGTATTGAAGTATAGTTTATGTGTGATAAAAATCACCCATTTTAAGTGTACAATTCATTATTTTTGTTAAAATTTGCAGAATTGTACAACTATCATCAAAATCCAGTTTTAGACCATTTTTTATTACCCCAAAGAGATCTCTTGCTTCCATCTGCTGTCAATTCCCATTCCTGTTCCAAGTAGCATATGATCAAATGTCTACTGTCTGCCTGCATAGATTTGCCTTTTCTGAGCATTTCTTATTAACAGAATTATACACACTATATGGTCTTTTGCTCTGGCTGCTTTTACTTAACATAATATTTTTCAGATTAATAAATGTTGTGATATGTATCCTTGGTTTGTTCCTTTTTATTGCTGATAGTGATATTTTTATTAAATTTTAAAGGTTGCTTTGGGGCTTAAATATGTATCTTGATTTATTACAAACTATTCTATTTATTACAGTCTACTTCAGATACAAACTAACTTCAGTAAAATGTCGAAACTTTGTTCTGATGTAGCTCCATTCCCTCTTTTCCTTGGGCTCCTGTTTTTATATAAATTAAGTCTTTCTATGTTTTATGCCCAACAATACAGTTTTAACATTATTTTATATAGCTGTCTTTTAAGCCTATTAAGAGAAAAAAAGAAAAATATTTATACTTTTATATTTACCTATGTGATCACCTTTACTGGTGTTCTTTTTTTTATGTGGATTTGAATTACTCTCTAGTACCATTTCCTTTCAGCCAGATTGTTTTAGTATTTCTTTAGGAATATTTGAAAGGCAGATTGTTACCAATGAATTATCTCAATCATTATTTAAATGGGAATGTCTTTATTTTTGCCTTCAATTTCAGGTGATAGTTTTCCTGGAGTTAGAAATCTTGGTTGACATTTTTTTCTTTCAGCATATTTTATTTATCACTCCACTCCTCTTACTGTTGTTCCCCTTTTATCTGATATGTTGTTTTCTCTTGCCACTTTTGAAAATTTCTCTTTGTCTTCCAGTTGTTTTTACTGTAATGTGTTCAGATGAGGATCTTTTTGTGTTTAGCCAACTTGGAGTTTATTGTCTACCTTCAATTTGTAATTTAGTGTTTTTTAAATAAAATTTGGGAAGCTTTTGGCCATTGTGTCTTCAAATATTTTTTCTGTTCATTTCTTTTCTTTCTTCTTTCTGGAACTCCCAAATGTATGTTGGTTTGCTCAATAGTTTCCTACAGGTCACAGACTTTATTTTTCTTCATTTTTTTTTCTTTTTGTTTTTCAGATTCGATAATCTGTATTAATCTGTCTTCAAGATCAACGATTCTTCAGTCTACCAACTCAGATTTATTGTTGAGTTTGTCTGTAGTGTTTTATTTCAGACTACAATTTCTATTTGGTTCTTTTAATTTTTGTATTGTCTGTCTATTGATATTTTCTATTTCATGAGTCACTGTCATCTTACTTTAATTCTTTAAATTTTCCTTTAGTTTTTTTAAACATTATTTATAATAACTGCTTTGAAATATTTGCCCACTGATTCCAACCTGGGCCTCCTTTAGAGACAATATCTGTAGTCTTTTTCTTTCCTGGTAAATGGGTCACACCTTATTTTTCTTTGCATGTTTTCATGATTTTTCTCTTGTTGAAAATTACATGTTTTAGATAATATGTTGTAGCAACTCCTGGTTCATATTCTTCCCTCTTTGGAGAGGGGTGTTGCTGTTTTTTTTTGTTTAGTGACTTGCTGGACTATTCTGTAGTGTCTATCTAGTTTGTAGTGTGTGACTACTGATGTCTGTGGTTTTTTTTTTTGTAACCATGCATACTTATTTAATTTTTATTTAACATGCAAGTAGTTTACTTTGATCATACCTTTAAATTGTTGTTTTATCTTTTAAACTTGGCTTCCTAAAGGTCGTGTCTGGGCCAGCATAGATTAGTAGTCAGCCAGTGATTAGCATAAACCCTAGGTCAGGAAATCTTCCACACTTTGCTGATGTATCTGT
The DNA here is from genome assembly GCF_040802235.1 of Manis javanica. Lineage (NCBI taxonomy): Eukaryota > Metazoa > Chordata > Mammalia > Pholidota > Manidae > Manis > Manis javanica. Next base: position 21,513,466 of record NC_133166.1, read on the forward strand.
TTGTGGATTGAAGAATTCAAAGTTTAGACAATTTACAGTTCTGCTCCAGCCTTTTTGCTGTCTGTGTGTTCAAGGCCTTACATTCACATAGGGTTAGTACTTAGCTAGGTCCCTCTCCATTTTCTCCTTAGTAAGTGTGAAACCTTTACAAACCACCAGTGATCTCAAAATGGGTCTTATCTTATCAAGACCCATTATGGCTGTTTTGTTCCCCAGAACTCCCTTTTAAATTTCTGGCCTTTCAGCAGGTCTGTTGTCTGCCCTAACTAGTACTATGACCTTAGGCTAGCTGCAGGCCGTGGCCTTCCTGGATTGTTTACTATTGTTCCCCAGCCTGTCCTTTTGTTGTTTTTGACAGTGACTGGGCACTATCCAGAGCAGATTTTCCATGTTCAGCTTTAAATTAAATCAGCCCACTCTGGCAGTAGTAGTCCCCTTGGCCTGGCCTGGCCTGGCCTGCTCTGATGGAATTGCCCCCAGGGAACTGAGGGTGGGGAATAGAGGTAGCCCTAGGCTAAAATGGCATAGATTCTCACTGATCTTAATAGGTTCAGTAATTTTTCTTAAGTTAACATTTCTCAATTTGGAATGTGCTTTTGGTTAATTTTCAGAGGCCTGAAATGTTTGTTTTTGACAGATTTGTCCCCCTTTTTTGTTGCTTTTTGGGGAGGGGGTTTGTTAAGCAGTTAGGCATTCCAGAACTTCTGCCTTGTATTATTTTTGGCATCCTTATTTTTATTTAACTTTTAAATTCTCTGGCTCCAGACCATAACCTCCTTTGGTCAGATACTGTCTCTTTTCCCTACAGTATCTATCCCATTATGCATTAAACTTTTGAGCTTTAATTTCTTTATATGTCAAATGAGATGAATAATCCTTGCATTGCTTCCTTCAAAGGATCAAGAGAAATAGTGGTTAAAATCTCACTCTAAACTTTTTGTAAATGGTAAAATTCTTTGAAAATTTTAAAGTAGTTTGCAAACTACAACACAAATTTTAAATACTGCAACCTGTTGTACATAGCATACTTCCAAGTATTCATTCTTAATCCTGTGCTTTTATATTCAGGGTTTTCTTCTTTGTCATTTTATGCTCCTATATTTTGCTGTTGATTTGAAAGGAAAAGTTCAGGTGTTTTTGAGGGCAGCAGCAGGCAGCTTGCAGAACACCAGAAGGGAAGTCTTTAGCACCTCTATTTTCTCTGTCACATCTTGCCACTGCCTGCTTATTCTGCCAAAGATGAGCAATCAATGGAGGCTTCTGTGGACATTGGAAGTAAATGCTGGGTAGGTGTGGAGCCAAGTAAGCTGACTAGGATATGCCCAGAAGTGCCAAGCACCTTGATATTTTTTTATAGAGTTATCATTTGGAGAAGCATGAAAGATGGTTCATCACTTATTTAAGTACTGTGTTTTTAGAACCCATTATGTGCTAGGTAATATTCTGGGTACCGGGAAAACAAAACAGTAAACAGAATCCTTGTTCTCGTGGAACCTGTTCTAATCGGGAGAGAATAAGCAAATAGATAGGAAAATATATCAGGTAGTGATAGGTGTCAGTAGGAAAAGTAAAGCAGGTTGAGGGGACAGAGAATGACAGTATGTGGAGGATCTATTTTAGATGGGTTAAGGAAGTCATTTCTGATGAGGTGACATTTGAGCAGAGACCTGAAGTGAGGGGGGAGTATGCCATTTTGATATCTGGGAGGAAGGGCATTCTAGGTGTGGGAAAGAGTAAGTACGAAGACTCTTAGACATAGAATGCACAGAGTGTTCAAGACCAAGAAGGTCATTGTGATTGGAGAGGAAAAAGCAAGGGATAGTGGTAGGAGTATCAGCCAGAGAGGTGGTTATGCAAGACCAGATCATATAAGCCCTTGCAAATTTTGGATTTTATTCTGAGTAAGTTAGGAAGCTATTGTAGAGTTGTGTTTGCTGTCACAAGTAATGTAGACTTATTGTGGCTCAGTCCCAGGGAGCAGGGACAACTCTGTACTTGGCTCTGGAGAGACAGCCAGGCAGGACTTGCACAGTGGGAATTTATCATACTTGTTTCATTTAAGAAATGATATTGGGTTGGATGGGTAATATATAGCAGCTAAGATTCTGGGCAGCTGGCAGGAACAGGAGTCAGGGAGACAGTGGTTTTATTCTCTTGTAACTGCCTATGTGTGCCAGCAGGGTCCCAGGAGATAGGTGTGAACTGGTGGGACCCAAGCAGACCACATGAGTTAAAGGAGGAGAATCCAGTGCTGTGTTGGGAAACTAGGAAATTGATCTAGCACAGTGGAAGTATCACAGACATTAGAATCCAGCAGACATGGGTATGAGACTGACTTTTTCAATTCTTAGTTATAAGACTTTGGATAAGTCACTTCATTTCTCTGGACTTAAGTTTTTTGCCAGTAATATAGTGAAAATAATACCTGTTTGCAAGATCACTGTGGTCTTATAAGACTTACAAGGACTTAGTCGGTAAGTCCTTAGCACAGTACCTGTCACGTGGTAGATGTTCAAGAAATGGTAGCTGCTGGTAGTAGAGGTAACACTTATAATAGTGGTAATGGCTAACCCTTACAGAATGCTTATTGTGGAATAACCATTGTTGTAAGCAGAATTCTTAGGCATCTCAAATTTAAGTCCAAATTTCTGTTCTTCTCTCCAAAACATGCTCCCTTTATAGTTCTCATACTAGAAATGGCATTTTAATTATTCCTGTTTCTCATTAGCTTTGTATTCATCCTTAATATCTTTCTTCCTCTTGTACTCCATATTCATTAGTAATTTCTGTCAGCTTGATCTTCAAAATACATTCAAAATCTGACTACCACTACCCACCACTGCTGCCACCCTCTTTCCACCCTATTGCAAGCCACCATGGTCTTTCATCAGGGGTATTTCAGTAATATCCTAACTGAGCTCCTTGTTTCACCTCTTGCCTTCCTGCCATCTGATCTTATCTCAACAAAGTAATCTTAAAATGAAGTCAAACTGTCACTCTCCTGCTCACAACACTCCAGTGGCTTCTCCCTGTCTCACTGAGAATTAAAAACAAAAGTTCTTACGCTGGCCTACAAGACCCCGGATAAGTTGGCCATCATTACCTGTTTGATCTCACTGCCTGCTCTTTTCTTTCTCATTCACTGCACTCCAGCTAAAATGGCCTCCGTGCTGTTTCTCAAACATGCTTCCACCTCAGAGCATTCGCATTTGCTGTTTCCTCTGTTTCCTCTTGGAGAGCTGCATGGCCTCTTCAGTGTATTCAGGTCTTGACCTAGATGTCACTTAATGTTACTTCTATAATTTAAAATTGCACCCCCTCCCTTTGGCACTTCCTATGCACTCTCAGTGGATTTCTCTAGCATTTATCACCATCTGACATACAATATGTTTTACTTTTCAAAAAAATTTTTCTCTTCCTCTCCCTCCCAACTAGAATGTAAGCAGGAATTTTTATTGTTCTTGTTCACTGCCACGTCTCAATTCCTCTATTAAGCTTATGTGAGACAAACATCATTTGGGAAAGAAAGTCTCAGGAAATGTTCTCAAACTGTTGGGGCATCAAAGTCTCCTTGGGAAGGAACATAACTACATAGATTCCTGAGCCCCATCTGAGATATCTGATATACTGTGTGAAAGAGTTTGGATTCTATTCCCAAGGCTTCTGAGAAGAGCAATGGTCTTCCAACCTATGTTTTAATAAAGAATATCAAAGGTGAATTTGACAGGGCTAGAATGGTGGGAAAGAGACCTCTTGGGACAATTGCAGTAGTTAAGAGATGATGAAACTTGAACTAGAGGGCAGTAGCAGTGAAAAAGGTAGGGTTATCGGGATTTGGTGGTTGATTGGGTGTGAAAGAATGGAACGAATTTAATATGACATCCAGGTTTTTGGTTTAGGTGCTAGGTGGATGGATTGTCATTAACTCTGAGACAGTCAGTACAGGATGGAAGAACAGGCTTGGAGAAAGATGGTAAGTTTACTTTTGGTCATGGTGAGTTTGAATTGCTTATAGAGTTAGCAGAAAGAAATGTTCAGAAAGTAGGTGGGTGTGGGTGTGGATGTGTGGGTGACTGTTGTGGTATAATAATTTTGAGAAAGGTGTGGATTTGGAAGGTACTACGTTTCATGAATCATGAGCTGATCTAGAAAACCGCTAATCTACTTTCTCTCTAGATTTGCCTATTTTGGACATCATATAAATGAGTCACACAGTACATGACCTTTTGTGACTGGCTTCCTTCATTTAATATGTTTTCAAAGTTCATCTATGTTGTACCATGTATCAATACTTCACTCTTCTTTATTGCCAAATATTTCACTTTATGGATATACCACATTTCATTTATCCATTCATCAGTTAAACATTTGGGTTGTTGCCATCTTTTGACTAATAGGAAAATGCTACTATGAAAATCATGTAGACACACATTTTTTTTTTTGAGAGGGCATCTCTCATATTTATTGATCATATGGTTGTTAACAACAATAAAATTCTGTATAGGGGACTCAATGCACAATCATTAATCAATCCCAAGCCTAATTCTCAACAGACTCCAATCTTCTGAAGCATAACGAACAAGTTCATACATGGTGAACAAGTTCTTACATAGTGAATAAGTTCTTACATGGTGAATAGTGCAAGGGTAGTCATCACAGAAACTTTCGGTTTTGATCATGCATCATGAACTATAAACAATCAGGTCAAATATGATTATTCATTTGATTTTTATACTCGATTTATATGTGAATCCCACATTTCTCCCTTATTATTATTATTATTATTTTTTTAATACAATGCTGAAGTGGTAGGTAGATGCAAGATAAAGGTAGAAAACATAGTTTAGTGCTATAAGAGGGCTAATGTAGATGATCAGGTGTGTGTGTAGACACACATTTTTATTTCTCTTTGGTATATTCCTAGGAGTGGCATTGCTGAATCTTACGTTAACTCTATGTTTAATTGTTTGAGGAACTGTCAGTCTTTCTTCCAAAGTGGCTGTATCATTTTAAAGTCCCACCAGCATTTGGGATTCCAGTATGAGGGTTCCAATTTTTCCACATCCTTACCAATATTTTTATTTATTATCTTTTTGATTATAGCCATCTAATGTACATGAAGTAGTATCTCACTATGGTTTTGATTTACCTCTTTTCATGTGCTTATGGCCATGAAATATATATATAACTTTCTTTGAAGAAGTGTGTGTTCACATCCTTTGCCCATTTTTAGAAATGGGTTTATTGGCCTTTTTATTATTGAGCTAAGAATTCCTTACATATTTTAAATACAAAAATCCCTTACAATAGATATAATCTGCAATAAATTTTCTCTTATTCTGTGGGTTATCTTTTCACTTTTTTGATGATGTCCTTTAAAGCACAAAAGTTTTTTGTTTTAATGAGTCCAGTTAATACATATTTTCATTTGTTTGCGCTGTTGGTTTTACATCTAAGAAACCACTGCCACATCCAAGGTCAGAAAGGATTATGCCTGTATTTTCTAATTTCTTCTATGAGTTTTATATTTTTAGCTCTTCAATTTAGGTCTTTGATCCATTTGGGGTCTAATCTTGACCCTGTCACTTGCTTTGTGACCTTTAACTGTTCATTTGCCTTTTCTGAGCCTCCGTTTTTCCATCTGTAAAATGAGAGCTGATATGTATTTGTATATAAAACAATAGAAAACAGCTTAGTGGTTGCCGTGGGCCGGGAGTTGTTGGGAGGGTACAGACCACAAAGATGAGAGAACTTCTGGGGGTGATGAAAATATTTATATCTTAATTGTGGTGGTGTTTGTACAACTGAATATTCTCTTCAGTGCTCATAGAACTGTATACCTAAAAGAGGTAAATTTTACTATATATAAATTATACCTTAATAAACTTGTCTTTAAAAAAAAATCTTACAACAACTCTACAAAGTATGAGTTATTCTTTTCCATTCTGAGGCTAGGGAAAATTGAGGCTCAGAAAGGTTAGTGGACTTGCCTGTGTCCTACATTTTGTATGTGGTGGGTCCAGGGTTTGAACCTAAATTTGCCTCTGTCATAGAGCTTGTGATCTTCCTACTCATTTTTAGTCTGTCCCTGAAACTATCAACAGGTGTGGGTTCTTTTGTAAAAGGCTGTCCTTCCCTTAGCCAAGAAAACTGCCTTTGAGCAGCTCCACAGAAGTGGCTGCTGTATTCTTACTCCATATTTTGAACCCTGGCAGATCTCATTTCTGGCACTCATTAGTTGAGATTGTGGAATCGATGCTGTTGTGGAGTGCTGACCAGGCATGAGCTCCTTCTGAGGCTAAGGCCCTCATTTTGGAGCAGCAGGAGACTAGTTGCAAAGCTGACTTTCTTTGGTTATGAAAAGCAATTTCATACTTTGTCTAATCAGCAGTACAGAGCCCCTTCTCAGCAGAAGAGTGCTTAGATGTTTTCAAGGCTAGTTGTGCTGCTTCAACAACAGTCTTCCTTACCGTGGCTTATTGAGCAGAGAACTGCTTGTGCAGAAGAGAGATATGAGGCAGGGACAGTGTACAAGTAGTCTTCTGCATTGTTGTTCCATCATCACCATCCACATGCCACTTTACAGTTTGGAATGTATTTTAATATTTGTGATCTTTCTTAACTGTCTCAGTACCGTGTCAGGAGAGTGCTTGTCTAGCCAATGGGTTTCAACCCTGGGCAAGTTCGCTATGGATTCAATGTGACCAAAGAAATTGACAGCAAAACATTCTTTCGGATGAAAGAGTTTATTACCCCGCTGCTTCTCCCAGCCATAGGTCGAGCACTAGCATGTGTGCCTCTGCCCAGAGCACTGGGCTGAGCTCTCTCTATAGTGCAATAGTAGCTTATTGCATCAAAGTGTGGAAGCGGTAGCCTAGCAACAGGCCAGTTACATCATCAGGTGGTTTAAGTTCAGTGAGGAACTTGGCCATAGGAGCCCCAACTTCCCCACACTCCACCCCTCCAGGATTCTTGCCTTACAATCTACATGCTTTCAGTCTTCCACGATGGTCCCTGTGCGAGAAAGCTGGAGCACTGTAACCAGATTCCACAATAGCAACAGAGTATAAAAACAACTTAGAGATAGTAACAAAAGTTAAGATACAACAAGATTTTGATATGGGTAACAAAAATTATAAAATTTTAATAATCCTCAAGCCAGAGGAGGTTATGAATAACAAAAAATTATAATAATCCTCAAGCCAGGGGAAGTTCCCAATCCACAAAGACTTTAGGGGTGATAAGACTCATGTTTGTTTTGTTTTGTTTTTTTTGGTATCATTAGTCTACAATTACATGAAGGACATTATGTTTACAGGCTCCCCCCTTCACCAAGTCCCCACCACATCCCCGTTCACAGTCACTGTCAATCAAAAGAGTAAGATGCTGTAAAATCACTACTTGTCACCAAGTTCACAGTCATTGTCCTTCAACATAGTAAGATGCTGTAAAATCACTACTTGTAAGACATATGTTTTAATGACACCAACATAGGCAAATCTTGTCCATCAGGTAGGATGCATGCAAAAGAGTGGTCCTGTGATAGAACTATGAAAGGAAGGGGGTCCCTTCCAGGTGGAGTATACCATACTTTTACTCCTTTCCCCATGGGGGTTGCTAAAGGGTCTATATATAGTGCTACTGGAGGTGCATGCACTGGCCATAATGATAAAACAAAACTCCCCAGTAAGATGCTCCTACCTTCTGGCCGTTCAGGATATACTACTGTGACCTTTGGTGGCCACTCTCCTGTTATTCTAGGACTACACAGGAGGCCAGCTTCCAGGCCTTATCCCCAAGGTGCCAGGAGAGCCAGCCATTGTTGGTCCATGTGTTGAAAGGTCCAAGGCCACATCCACTCAATGGAGTCTCCTGGGCTCAGTGCAGTTGGTGCTGGAAGCAAGATGTTATTCTGGTGGCCAAACCTTGGCTTCAGCGATTCTTCCTTGGTTTGTACTTGCAGTTGTATAGGGGAGGCAGCCATATGTGTTAACATGTCTACAGGGCTCAGGGCTCCCTTTCGGGGTCTCTCATTCAAACGCCATGGCACAGTCCATAAGCAGACTGACCATCCCCGCAGACTATTGGTATCTCACTTTAGTCCAGATTTTAACAAGCCATTGTGCCTCTTTATCATGCCTGCTGCAGTAGGATTGTATGTTGCACCCATTCTTGCATGTCCAATAAAATGGGTGCCCTGATCATTCTCAATTACCTGTGGTCGACCATAGGCAGCAAAGAGACGCTCCAGGCCTCTTTTGGTCATCTGCTGGTCTGCACAATGGGTAGGAAGAGCAACCTGAAGTCCAGTAGCTGTGTCCATACAAGTCATGGCATACCAGTATCCTTCTGACACAGGTAGAGGCCCAATATAGTCTATCTGCCACCTAATGAGGGGTATTGGCCCCTTAGCTATTGTCCCATGTTGCTGTGGAACTCAGTGTAAGTCCCTTTTGGGGCACAACACACTCCTGCCGGGCTCTGCTGACTTCTTCAAAGGTCAAAGGCAAGCCCCACCAACAGGCTACAGCCCACATTGTCTTTTGCCCTGCATGCAACAAATGCTGATGTAACCATTTGACTACATCAGAGGCAGGCTTTCCTTCTAACCAGTGTATCTGGACCAATTTATCTGCTTCATCATTTCCTGGGGATGCCAGTGGCAAAAGACCTGTATATACTGTAATTTAGTCTGACCACAGGCCCATAAATCTTGCCACAATTCTTGCCCCCCAAAGGGATCAGTGACCAACCAGCCAGTTGGCATGGTACCAGGTTGGTAGCCACAGGGTCAAGCCCTGATAGACAGCCCAGCTGTCAGTACAGACAACTGTAGGGGAGGGCTCCTGGCTGATCACAAGCCACACAGCCTACAACTCTGCCCATTGGCTGCTCTTCACCTCACCATCTTCCATTCATATTGTCTCAGTCTTAGGATGGAAAGCTATGGCCCTCCATTTTGGGGGCTTCCCACAGCTGGAGCCATCTGTGTACCATGCATCTTCGGGTATAGGGGCTCTTCCCTCCTGATAGGGACTCTCTGCTACTAATGGTTCAAAAGCAGGTTCTTCCTGCTTTTCACTAGTATATGTCACCGGCCCCAATAACATTGGAGTTCTTAACTCAAGGGGCTACTAGGGAGGGCACTACACTGCTGTAGGTAAGCAACCCACTTGGCCAGTGTGGGCATTTGTGCCACACCACTCCTTGGGGGTCCAGTCTTGTACCCACCCCAAGATGAGATAGGTGGTTATTACCTTTATCGGGGCCAATCCAATGATGGATTCTGTACCCAGCATGGCAGCCAGTTGTTTTTCTGTCAAAGTGTATTGTACCTCTGCCCCTTTCCAGAGTTGTGACCAGAATCCAACGGGTTGGTGAGTTCGTTCAAGCTGCTGACAGAAACTCCAGCCATAACCATCTTCAGTCACATGAACATCCAGCTTACAGGGCCTTGATGGGTCTATCACACTCAAGGCCTGTATGGCCTTGACTGCCCATTTTGCTGTAGTAAAGGCAGATGCACATGTCTCATCCCAGTCCCACCTGACACCCTTTCGTACCAACCAGTGTAAGAGCTTCAGAATTTGTGCCAAGTGTGGGATAAACACTCCAGTAGCTTAGAAGACCCAGAAACTCCTGTAGCAATGCTACAGTTGTAGGGGTAGGAAAGGTTGGAACTTTATCTATAACTGCTTCTGGTATAACTTTGGTCTTACCCAACCAGATGACCCCCAAGAATTTGACAGACAAACCAGATCCCTGAACCTTGGTACTGTTCACAGCCCATCCTTTCCCCTGTAAGTGTTGCAGCAGTCTGGGTGCTGCACCTTCTAGATCTGAAAGAGAACTGGACGTGAGCATGACATCATCAATATGATGGTACAGCTGCACCGTTGGAGGTTTCTCCCATGTAGCCAAGTCCTGGGCTACAAGTCCATGACAGATGGTGGGGCTGTGGAGGTATCCCTGTGGAAGGATGGTGAAAGTCCATTGCTGTCCTTCCCATGTGAAGGCAAACTGTTCCTGACTGTCCTGCTCAATGTCAGTGAAAAAGAAGGCATTAGCAAGATCTACCACATAATGATGTGTTCCTAGTTTGTGGCTGAGGGTATCCATCAAGCCTGCAATAGAGGGGACAGCAATATGCATAGTGGGTATGACTTTATTCAATTCTTTGTAATCCCAGTCATATGCTAGGAGCCATCTGGCTTTTTTACTGGCCACACTGGAGAATTGAAAGGACTATTGGTGGGCTTTATAATACCATCACCTTTTCCAGCTCCTAGAGAATTTCTCAAATCTCTTTATGCCCTCCAGAGTGTTTGTATTGTTTGGGAATAGTCACCCCCCAAGGCACAGGTAAAGCTATGGCCAGGTGCCTACCATGTCCCCTCAGAACTGCCTTCACCACACGTACTCTCAGTCTGAACTCACCTGCAGTGGTCTGCAACCATAGACCCTGCAGGATATCAATCCCCCAAATATACTCAAGGATAGGAGATATATACACAGTACTCTTTTGGGGGTAGACACCCTATTCCCAAAGGGATATGGGCTTTTTTCACTCTGATAGCCTTATCCCCGTGTCCATCTATGATAGTGGGGGTCCCAGAGAACTGCTCAGGGTTACCATGTCCCAGTGTCCACCAGAGCCAGGACACACTGTATGTTCACTGGGGAACAATGGACAGCTATTTCAACATGTGGCCTCTGGTCCCCCCCTGGTCACTCAGTCAAACCTTCCTCTCAGTAAAACTGTGTTCCCCAATCACCTTTCTGTGTGGGCTCAAGTGAGGTTGGCTCGCTCTCTGGCAGGAAGTCTTGCAAACACACAGGCTGGACTCATGGCTCTGTCTCTGACCTCTACCTCTTTGGTCTTAATGGCTGGAACTTCTGCTCTGGTTTCAGTTGTTGCCATAGCTCTAGTAAGACCCTATTTGACTTCCCATCTAATTTTCTTCCATCTGCTCCTGCCTGTAGTAGATCAACCCACATCTGGGTCCTCATAACCTTCATGGGGCCCTTTAAATTCTTCTTTTGAGTAGCAGATCTTATTTCTTTCTGGGTTCTTATTGCTTCAGCCTCTCCTAAGTCTGCTACTGTACGTATCACCTCGGTTATGGTATGCCCTAAGTGGGGGTAAAGAATGGCCACCAGAGACCCAAAGAGGGATGTGGGAGCCATTTGAAGCACAGTATTTCTCATCCCAGTAGTAAAAATCTCTTCATCTGGGCCATAATTCTCTGGACTATACATGACATTTCTCATGCCTAGCTCTCATAACACCTGTTGGAGCTCAGCATACATCTGCCATCTAACAGGAGAGGATGGTAGATCACCCGGATTGGGCCACACAGCATGAAGTGCAGCCATAAGCCAGTTGAGGGAGTGACCCCCTGGGGTCTGATGTGCATTTTGTAATTGCTGTCTCAAGGCGGGCTGCACTTTCAGGGAAGCCAGCTTTCCCATCTCTCATCCCAATGGAACAATTCCATCCACCCCTAAGTCCCACAAATGCAAGAGCCAAGCTTATATTGACGCCGAGGGCATCTGCCTAAACTGGGAGCCCAACCCCACCAGCTCAGCCTGAGTATAGGGATGGAGCATAGAGTGCTCCACTACCTGGGTTGGGGGCTACTCTTCTCCTTGGGGAACTTTCAGCTGCTGGGTCTTTATTTTCTTTACAACCACTAGGTGTGCTTTCAATATACAGGAGGGGCCCGTATCTCCGGCACCACCCCTTTATCCTTCCCCAGCTCCTCCATTTATGGGGCTGATGGCACCTTTCTCTCCCCTCCCCTGAGTGCTTCCTCTGCTACAACCGTTACCTTTTCTACTGTGCCTCACAGCAATGCTAGATCAGTCTTCAGCAGCTCTCTTACTGTCTCCTCAATGCTTTGCAGCTGATGTTCTCGTGCCACCTCCGCCTGTGCATCCCTCAGGAGTTTGTCTTTTTCCTTGATGGCCTCTTCCTCCTTCGGAACACCTGGCAGCACTGCCATCTCTTCCTGTGAGAAATTTTTTACCTCATCAATGGCACCTTGCTGCCGACCTTCTCATGCTGCATCCTCTCACATCAATTCCATTTCTTTCTTTAGGGAATCTATAGAAGTTTGCAGCTCACATTCTCATGTCACCATTTCTTGGGTCTCTTCTGTAGACCTTTTTAATACTGTGAGAAGCAGCCAACCCACAGTCCCTGCTGCCTCACAGGCACTCTGTTTCCCAGAAGACCTACTTACTATACCAAGGGCCACCCCTACTGCCTCAGGTGTCACCTCTATTTGCCTCCAGTCCTGGGGTGGGGCCCAGTCCTCTAGGAGGCAAGCCACCTCAGACCACATACCCATTGGGGGACAATCCACTGTCTCCCCATTCACAGGGGCAGCCCACTGAAGCAACCCTCCCATAAGGACAGCCTGTCTTTTTCCTTGGTCAACAGGGAATCCTGCTGACTATGCCAATTGTCTTGCCAATGGGTTTCAGCCCCTGGCAAGTTTTCTATGGGTTCAGTGTGACCAAAGAAGTTGACAGCAAAACATTCTTGAGGGGAAAGGGTTTATTACCCGGCTGGTTCCCCCAGTGGTAGGTCAAGCACTAGCGTCTCTGCCTCCACCCAGAGCACTGGGCCGAGCTCTCTATATAGTGCAATAGTAGCTTATTGTATAAAGGTGTGGAAGTGATAGCCTAGCAACAGACAGTTACATCATCAGGTGGTTTAAGTTCAGTGAGGATCCTGGCCATAGGAACCCCAACTTCCCCACAGTGCTTATATTTAGAGAGTGTTACTTGGCTATATAACTCTGGCTGCAAGAATGTTTTTTTCCTTAAGTTGTGTGAAATCTCTATCTCCCGTAACTTTCACTCTCAAGTTGTACCAGTTTCAGTTTGTCAACTGGTGGTGGTTTAATCTAGCTGCTTTTCCTGGGGTGGTTTGCCAGGACTGCCCTTTGGATGCATTTCAGTAAGTTCTGTCCTCAGAACTTGACCAGCAGCATTTGCCTTTTTGCCTGTTTGACTGCCCCACCTTCCTCTCTCTGAAAACCCATCCTTTCTTCACCTCTCATTCCAGAACCCTGGACAAACTAATTAATTGCAGAGCAGTTATCCTTAAGCCAGCTGTTGACTGCCTGTCTTCAACATTGGACTTGTTTCATCTCCTGAGGTGCTGCAGGAGAAGTTAATGACCTAAAACATAACCCATCTATCATGTGAACCTAGTTAGGAGGGAATGTTTGATTTTTATGAAGTGTAAATAATATATTTAGAGACACATTTTCAAACATGTGTCTGCCTGTATGTCAGAAACTGTTCCCTAAACAAGGTGGGACAAATTGGCCGACTAATAGAGCTTAATGACAGATGTTTCCATTAATCAGAATGGAGAATGTGCTTCATTAAGATAATTAACAGAGCACTTGTGCAGGTGATAGTTATTGCACACAAATTTCCAAGTTTCTTTCCCTTGAATTAGTTTTGAAAGAGATCTTGGCTGTGTTTTCTTTTTTGCATTAAAATGATCATTGGCAGTGAATTCCCATTTTTTTTTGAAGCTGCTAGTAACAGGTATCTTGTCCTCTGAAGGTGGAAAGGATTGGTGTGACACTTGGTGCTCTTCCTAATAGAGGTCTGTGTGCTGTCATCAGGCACTCGGGCTCCTGTGGTGAACAGTAGAATTGCATCTTTTTCCAGCTCCTGGACTAGCATCTTAGAATTTAAAAGGACCTCAGGGAGCCTAAATGAATTGATTTTGCACCAGGACATTTGAAGCCCAGAGAGGGCAAGTGACTGCAAACACCACACAGTATGCTAGTGGCAGGATTGTCTGTGGGATTGTTGGACTAGTACTGAACTAAGATCTAAAAGGCCTGTGTTGACATTAGGAAAGTTATATCACCTCTCTGCTTCTCAGTGTCTTCACCTGTGTAACAAGAAAAGTGTCTGGCATAAATCCAACTATAAACAAATGGCTTGTTATTTAATCCTCTTTCTACTGTACAGTGTTACTCCTCTATGAGTATAAACTGAAGACTGCAGAGGGTAAGCTGGTATGAGGAGAACGAACCATCAATAATCAGTGCTGTTTTCTTTGTTTCTCTGTAGGATCCTCAGTCTTCTACAATGAACCCTGTTTATAGCCCCGTTCAGCCTGGGGCTCCTTATGGCAACCCTAAGAACATGGCCTACACAGGTGAGTGGTGTGAGAATGGCTCTTTTTGAGAAATGGTGGTTAAGGACATTACCAAAGAACTTGTTGAATGATTTTTTTCGTTTGCTGCATCTCCAAAAGTCCTTGTAAAGTTTAGTAACTTGGAGAAGGAAGACACGTCTTGGGTCCAGTGGAGATGGAAATGACATTCTTAAAAGACTAAAGATTATTGAACTGTTAATCGGGGGAAAGAAAGGGAGATAACATTTATTTATTTTGGGTTCCTGCCATGGGCCTGGCTCTGTGCTGGGCACTTTGACCTACTATGTTTAACTTTAATCTTAAAGCAGTTCTACACAGTTTAGCTTGCTATCACCATTATGCAGATGAGAAAACCAGAGCCACACTAAGAGGGCACAGAACAAAACAAAAATAGACATTTGAACCCAGGTCTGCTGATTCTGAAGGCTGATCTTTTTCCTGAGCTGCATACCAAGGTGTTTCCTACTTCTCTGCCTCTGTGTATGTTGTCCTTGTATGGCATGCTACTGTTCCCCAACAGCCTTCACTTTATTCTTTAAGAACTCAGCTCTGAGCTCAGCACTTTTCTAGGAAGCATTTTCTCCCTTGGCGATGGACAAATTTTTTAACCTTCCAGAGCCTCAGTGTTCTCATTATGAAATGAGGGCAGTAGTATTACCCTATTTCATATGGCTGCTATCACGATTAAATGAGCTAGTGTAAGGTACTCAGCATGTAATTTCTAACACAAATTAAGTGCTTAATAATGGTTATTATTATTTAAAAGAAATAAAGATGGGTAGGATGTATGGTAATGGAAATGAATGAGAAAATATATGTAAGTTATCTAACATGATTCTTAGCATAGCATGAGCCTTCAAAAGCATACAAATATAAATCCAAGGTGAAGATAATAGTATAAACAAGTACATGGAGGGAAGATGGTATGGTCAGGGTATGGTTAATAGTTCCATTTAGCTGGAGTAAAGAGTAGAAAAGAGGAAAAGTGAGAAATGAAGTTCAAAAAATAGATTAATAATGGTCTTTGTTGCAGGATTGAAGGTGGGGAGTACATAGAGAGTTTTGCTCCAGAAGAGAGCCATTGGCAGTGACTAGAATGTACTTGTTTCTCCTTACAACTTTGTACTTTACTGTGTATGCTTTATAGCCTTCTAGACTGAGAATGGAGGGAATCTCAAAGAACTCTATGTCTTGATTGTTCCAAACTTTGCTCGTAAGAACACTACGAGGGATAGAGGAGGGGGCTCAAGATGGTGGCGTGAGTAGGGTGGTGGAAATCTCCTCCCAAAACCATATATATTTTTGAAAATACAACAAATACAACTATTCCTAAAAGAGAGACCAGAAGATACAGTACAATAGCAAGGCTACATCTACATCTGCAAGAACTCAGCATCTCATGAAAAGGGTAATACAAAGCCTTGACCTGGCAGGAACCGAGCACTCCCCCCACCCCAGCTCATCGGCGGGAGGAAAAGAATCAGAGTTGGTAGGGAATGGAAGCACAGGACTTCAAAATAATCAACCCTAGTAATCTTCACAGGGAGCACAGATACACACATAGAAATGGAAAAGTAAAATCAGAGGCAGAAGCTGCAAGTGAATCCCCACAGCCGGCTCCCCTGGGACAAAAGAAAAGCGGGTGCTTTTTAAAAGTCTTAAAGGGACAAGGGCTCAACAGCTGGACAAAATCATCCTAGCCCAGCAGGCTAGGAATTATGAGGAACTTAAGGCTACCTAACCCCCTGGGGGGTAATGCAGCCCCAAAGTCCCTCACAGTGATAAGCAGCCTGCCATTCATTCCCCAGCTGGTGGTGCTAGGAAACTGGCTGACCCGCCACAGCTGCAGAGCAGATGGAGAACAGCCCAACCCACAGCAATCACACAGAGTCTCCTCCCAGTGAGCAGCTTACCGGGACAGACAGAGGAAGCCAGAGCAAGTTTCGGAAGGCACCAAGGGGCACCATTCTCTCAGTAGAACACATCTGGAGCGGCTGCGACCCACTGCAGTGCACTAGGCTATCCCAAGGGCCGCAATGCCCATGGCAGCTCAGGAGAATATCCAAGAGGCTGCTCCTGGTGTGTGGGTAGATGGCACAGGCAATGGAGAAGGGCAAGTCGACCTACAAGCAGAAAGAGATGTTGTTCTCCCAGCTGACACATGTACCACCTGCCTGTGACCACTGCCATGAAAAGGCACAAGAATCTGGACCAGTCAGAAATCACTGAGACAACCCCAGAGAGAGGGGCTGGTGAGATAGACATAACCAATCTTCCTGAAAAAGAGTCAAAAATTAAAGTCATAAACATGCTGATGGACCTGCAGAGAAATATGCAAGAGCTAAGGGATGAAGTCTGGAGGGAGATAACAGAAATGAAACAATCAATAGAAGGTCTTAAGAGCAGACCAGACGAGGTGCAAGAGACTGTTAATGGAACAGAAATCAGAGAACAGGAATACAGAGAAGCTGAGGCAGAGACAGATTAAAAGATCTCCAGGAATGAAAGAATATTAAGAGAACTGTGTGACCAATCCAAATGGAACAATATTCGCATTATAGGAGTACCAGAAGAAGAAGAAGAAATAGAAAAAGGGATAGAAAGTGTCATTGAAGAAATAATTGCTGAAAACTTCCCAAAACTGGGGGAGGAAATAGTCTCTCAGACTATGGAGGCCCACAGAACTCCCAACACAAGGGACCCAAGGAGGACAACACCAAGACATATAATAATTAAAATGGCAAAGATCAAAGACAAGGACAGAGTATTGAAGGCAGCCAGAGAGAGAAAAATGGTCACCTACAAAGGAAAACCCATCAGGCTATCATCAGACTTCTCAACAGAAAAACCTTACAGGCCAGAAGAGAATGGCATGATATATTTAATGCAATGAAACAGAAGGGCCTTGAACCAAGAATACTGTATCCAGCAAGATTATCATTTAAATATAAAGGACAGATTAAAGAATTCCCAGACAAGCAAAAGTTGAGGGAATTTGCCTTCCACAAACCACCTCTACAGGATATTTTAAAGGGAATGCTCTAAATGGAAGCACTCCTAAGACTAAATAGATGTCACCAGAGAAAATAAAATCATAGCAAAGAAAGCAGACCGACCAAATACTAACTAAAGGCAAAAAGTAAAATCAACTATCCAAAAAAGCAGTCTAAGGAAACACAAAAGAGTACAGAATAAAACACCTAACATAAAGAATGGAGGAGGAAGAATAAGAAGGGAGAGAAATAATCACCAGACTGTGTTTATAATAGCTTAATAAGAGAGTTAAATTATACAGTTAGATAGTAAAGAAGCTACCCTTGAACTTTGGTAACCACAAATTCACAGCCTGCAATGGCAGTAAGTACATATCTTTCGATAATCACCCTAAATGTAAATGGACTGAATGCACCAATCAAAAGACACAGAGTAATAGAATGGATAAAAAAGCAAGACCCATTTATATGCTACTTACAAGAGACTCACCTCAAACCCAAAGACATACACAGATTAAAAGTCAAGGGATGGAAAAAGATATTTCATGCAAACAATAGGGAGAAAAAAGCAGGTGTTGCAGTGCTTGTATCAAACAAAGTAGATTTCAAAACAAAGAAAATAACGAGAGATAAAGAAGGACATTACATAATGATAAAGGGGTCAGTCCAATACGAGGATATAACCATTATAAATATATATGCACCCAATACAGGAGCACCAACATACCTGAAACAAATACTAACAGAACTAAAGGAGGAAATAGAATGCAATGCATTCATTCTAGGAGACTGTGTAAGAACACAGAGGCACTGAACAACACACTAGAACAGATGAACCTAACAGACATCTACAGAACTCTACATCCAAAAGCAGCAGGATACACATTCTTCTCAAGTGCACATGGAACATTTTCCAGAATAGACCACATAGTAGGCCACAAAAAGAGCCTCAGTAAATTCAAAAAGATTAAAATTCTACCAGCCACCTTCTTGGATCACAAAGGTGTAAAACTAGAAATAAATTGTACAAAGAAAACAGAAAGGCTCAGAAACACATGGAGGCTTAACAACATGCTCCTAAATAATCAATGGATCAATGACCAAACTGAAACGGAGATCAAGGAATATATGGAGACAAATGACAACAACAGCACAAAGCCCCAACTTCTGAGAGACTCAGCTAAGGCAGTTCTAAGAGGAAAGTATATAGCAATCCAAACCTATTAAAGATGGAAGAACAATCCCAAATGAATAGTCTAAAGACACAATTACTAAAACTGAAAAAAGAAGAACAAATGAGACCCAAAGTCAGCAGAAGGAAGGACGTAATAAAGATCAGAGAAGAAATAAATAAAATTGAGAAGAAGAAAACAATAGAAAAAAGTCAAGGAAAGCAAGAGCTGGTTCTTTGAGAAAATAAACAAAATAGATAAACCCCTAGCCAGACTTATTAAGAGAAAAAGAGACTCTACACACATAAATAGAATCAGAAATGAGAAAGGAAAAATCATGATGGACCCCACAGAAATACAAAGAATTGTTAGGGAATACTATGAAAATCTATATGCTAACAAGCTGGAAAACGTAGAAGAAATGGACAACTTCCTAGAAAAAAACAACCTTCCAAGACTGACCAAGGAAAAAAACAGAAAATCTAAACAGACCAATCACCAGCAATGAAATTGAATCGGTAATCAAAAAACTACCCAAGAACAAAACCCCTGTGCAAGATGGATTCACTGCTGAATTTTATCAGACATATAGAGAAGACATAATACCCATTCTCCTTAAAATTTTCCAAAAAATAGAAGAGGGGCAAATACTTCCAAACTCATTCTATGAAGCCAGCATCACTCTAATACCAAAACAAGGCAAAGACACCACCAGAAAAAGAAAGTTGCAGACCAAATATCCCTGATGAACATAGATGCAAAAATACTGAACAAAGTATTAGCAAACTGAATTCAAAAATACATCAAGAGAGGGGCGGAGCCAGGATGGCGGCGTGAGTAGAGCAGTGGAAATCTCCTCCCAAAAACACATAGAGCTATGAAAATATAACAAAGAAAAATCTTCCTAAAATAGAGACCACAGGACACAGGACAACATCCAGACCACATCCACACCTGCAAGGAACCAGCGCCTTGCGAAGGGGGTAAGATACAAGCCCTGGCCCGGCGGGACCCGAGCGCCCCTCCCCCCGGCTCCCGGGGGGTGGAGAGAAACTGGAGTGGTTTTTTTTTTTTTTTTTTGGCGAGCGCTTTTTGGAAGCCTTAGAGGGACGGGCCCCCGTTGCTGGGGAGGCAGGGTGGCGGGACCGGTGAGCAGGTGCCTGGGAACGGCGCCGGAGGACAAAGAATATCCCGCGTTTCTCCCTGCGGGACCAGCGGGCGGGTGCCTGAGACCGGTGCCTGAGGACGGAGGAGGTCGCGCGTTTTTCCTTTTTTTTTTTTTTCTCTTTTTGGCGAGCGCTTTTTGGAAGCCTTGAAGGGACGGGGACCCCAGTGCTAGGGAGGCAGGGTGGCGGGACTGGTGAGCGGGTGCCTGGGACCGGCACCTGAGGACAAAGAATATCCCACGTTTTTCCCTGCGGGACCGGTGGGCGGGTACCTGAGACCGGCACTTGAGGACAGAGGAAATCGCGCGTTTTTCCCCCTTTTTTTTTTCTCTTTTCTGCGAGTGCTTTTTGGAAGCCTAAAAGGGACAGGGACCCCGGTGCTAGGGAGGCAGGGCGGCGGGACTGGTGAGCGGGTGCCTGGGACCGGCACCTGAGGACAAAGAATATCCCGCGTTTTACCCTGTGGGACCGGTGGGTGGGTGCCTGAGACCGGCACCTGAGGACGGAAGAAATCGCGTGTTTTTCCCCTTTTTTTCTCTCTTTTTGGCGAGTGCTTTTTGGAAGCCTTGAAGGGACAGGGACCCCAGTGCTAGGGAGGCAGGGCGGCGGGACTTGTGAGCGGGTGCCTGGGACCAGTGCCTGAGGACAAAGAATATCGAGCGTTGCTTCCCTGCGGGACCGGTGGGTGGGTGCTTTTTGGAAACCTTGAAAGGACAGGGACCCTGGTGCTAGGGAGACAGGGCAGCAGGACCAGTGAGCGGGTGTCTGGGACCGGCACCTGAGGAAAAAAAAAAAAAAAAAAATCGCTTGTTTTTTCCATTTTTTTTTTCTTTCTTTCTGTTCCCTCTCTCATTGTTGCTGTTGTTGTTTTGGTTTGGAGAGTGCTTATTGGAAGTCTTAAAGGGGCAGGACAGGTCACTTAGACCAGAGGCAGGGAATCTGGGGATCTCAGGGCACTCTAACCCCCTGGGCAGCAGGGAGCACAGAGGCCCCTTACGGAGATAAATAGCCTCCTGGCCGCTCCCCATCCAACGGGGCTCCACCATTTTGGAGGAACAGCCCCAGCCAGGCCAAGCCCACAGCAACAGCGGAGATAAACCCCAAAGCAACTGGGCGGGAAGCAGAAACCCTGTCTGCGCACAGCTGCCCAGCACAAGCAACTAGAGGTCGCTATTCTCCCAGGAAAAGGCTACAAACCAACAAGAAGGGAAGCTCTTCCAGCGGTCACTTGTACCAGCTCTGCAAACTATCTCTATCACCATGAAAAGGCAAAACTACAGGCAGACAAAGATCACAGAGACAACACCTGAGAAGGAGACAGACCTAACTAGTCCTCCTGAAAAAGAATTCAAAATAAAAATCATGAACATGCTGACAGAGATGCAGAGAAAAATGCAAGAGCAGTGGGATGAGATGCAGAGAAAAATGCAAGAGCAGTGGGATGAAGTCCGGAAGGAGATCACAGATGTCAGGAAAGAGATCACAGAAGTGAAACAATCCCTGGAAGGATTTATAAGCAGAATGGATAAGATGCAAGAGGCCATTGAAGGAATAGAAGCCAGAGAACAGGAACGTATAGAAGCTGACATAGAGAGAGATAAAAGGATCTCCAGGAATGAAACAACACTAAGAGAAATATGTGACCAATACAAAAGGAAAAACATTCGTATTATAGGGATACCAGAAGAGGAAGAAAGAGGAAAAGGGATAGAAAGTCTCTTTGAAGAAATAATTGCTGAAAACTTCCCCAAACTGGGGGAGGAAATAATCGAACAGACCATGGAATTACACAGAACCCCCAACAGAAAGGATCCAAGGAGGACAACACCAAGACACATAGTAATTAAAATGGCAAAGATCAAGGACAAGGAAAGAGTTTTAAAGGCAGCTAGAGAGAAAAAGGTCACCTATAAAGGAAAACCCATCAGGCTAACATCAGACTTCTCAACAGAAACCCTACAGGCCAGAAGAGAATGGCATGATATACTTAATGCAATGAAACAGAAGGGCCTTGAACCAAGGATACTGTATCCAGCACGACTATCATTTAAATATGATGGTGGGATCAAACAATTCCCAGACAAGCAAAAGCTGAGGGAATTTGCTTCCCACAAACCACCTCTACAGGGCATCCTACAGGGAATGCTCTAGATGGGAGCACCCCTAAAAAGAGCACAGAACAAAACACACAACATATGAAGAATGGAGGAGGAGGAATAAGAAGGGAGAGAAGAAAAGAATCTCCAGACAGTGTATATAACAGCTCAATAAGCGAGCTAAGTTAGGCAGTAAGATACTAAAGAAGCTAACCTTGAACCTTTGGTAACCACGAATCTAAAGCCTGAAATGGCAATAAGTACATATCTCTCACTAGTCACCCTAAATGTAAATGGACTTAATGCACCAATCAAAAGACATAGAGTAATAGAATGGATAAAAAAGCAAGACCCATCTATATGCTGCTTACAAGAAACTCACCTTAAACCCAAAGATAAGCATAGACTAAAAGTCAAGGGATGGAAAAACATACTTCAGGCAAACAACAGTGAGAAGAAAGCAGGGGTTGCAGTACTAATATCAGACAAAATAGACTTCAAAACAAAGAAAGTAACAAGAGATAAAGAAGGCCACTACATAATGATAAAGGGCTCAGTCCAACAAGAGGATATAACCATTCTAAATATATATGCACCCAATACAGGAGCACCAGCATATGTGAAGCAAATACTAACAGAACTAAAGAGGGAAATAGACTGCAATGCATTCATTGTAGGAGACTTCAACACACCACTCACCCCAAAGGATAGATCCACCGGGCAGAAAATAAGTAAAGACACACAGGCACTGAACAACACACTAGAACAGATGGACCTAATAGACATCTATAGAACTCTACATCCAAAAGCAACAGGATATACATTCTTCTCAAGTGCACATGGAAGATTCTCCAGAATAGACCACATACTAGCTCACAAAAAGAGACTCAGTAAATTCCAAAATATTGAAATTCTACCAACCAATTTTTCAGACCACAAAGGTATGAAAGTAGAAATAAATTCTACAAAGAAAACAAAAAGGCTCACAAACACATGGAGGCTTAACAGCATGCTACTAAATAATCAATGGATCAATGAACAAATCAAAATAGAGATCAAGGAATATATAGAAACAAATGACAACAACAACACTAAGCCCCAACTTCTGTGGGATGCAGCGAAAGCAGTCTTAAGAGGAAAGTATATAGCAATCCAGGCACACTTGAAGAAGGAAGAACAATCCCAAATGAATAGTCTAACATCACAATTATTAAAACTGGAAAAAGAAGAACAAATGAGGCCTAAAGTCAGCAGAAGGAGGGACATAATAAAGATCAGAGAAGAAATAAACAAAATTGAGAAGAATAAAACAATAGCAAAAATCAACGAAACCAAGAGCTGGTTCTTTGAGAAACTAAACAAAATAGATAAGCCTCTAGCCCAACTTATTAAGAGAAAAAGAGAGTCAACACAAATCAACATAATCAGAAATGAGAATGGAAAAATCACGATAGACTCCACAGAAATACAAAGAATTATTAAAGACTACTATGAAAACCTATATGCCAACAAGCTGGAAAACCTAGAAGAAATGGACAACTTCCTAGAAAAATACAACCTCCCAAGACTGACCAAGGAAGAAACACAAAAGTTAAACAAACCAATTACAAGCAAAGAAATTGAAACAGTAATCAAAAAACTACCCAAGAACAAAACCCCGGGGCCGGACGGATTTACCTCGGAATTTTATCAGACACACAGAGAAGACATAATACCCATTCTCCTTAAAGTGTTCCACAAAATAGAGGAAGAGGGAATACTCCCAAACTCATTCTATGAAGCCAACATCACCCTAATACCAAAACCAGGAAAAGACCCCACCAAAAAAGAAAATTACAGACCAATATCCCTGATGAATGTAGATGCAAAAATACTCAATAAAATATTAGCAAACAGAATTCAACAGTATATCAAAAGGATCATACACCATGACCAAGTGGGGTTCATCCCAGGGATGCAAGGATGGTACAACATTCGAAAATCCATCAACATCATCCACCACATCAACAAAAAGAAAGACAAAAACCACATGATCATCTCCATAGATGCTGAAAAAGCATTTGACAAAATTCAACATCCATTCATGATAAAAACTCTCAGCAAAATGGGAATAGAGGGCAAGTACCTCAACATAATAAAGGCCATATATGATAAACCCACAGCCAGCATTATACTGAACAGCGAGAAGCTGAAAGCATTTCCACTGAGATCGGGAACCAGACAGGGATGCCCACTCTCCCCACTGTTATTTAACATAGTACTGGAGGTCCTAGCCACGGCAATCAGACAAAACAAAGAAATACAAGGAATCCAGATTGGTAAAGAAGAAGTTAAACTGTCACTATTTGCAGATGATATGATACTGTACATAAAAAACCCTAAAGACTCCACTCCAAAACTACTAGAACTGATATCGGAATACAGCAAAGTTGCAGGATACAAAATTAACACACAGAAATCTGTAGCTTTCCTATACACTAACAACGAATCAATAGAAAGAGAAATCAGGAAAACAATTCCATTCACCATTGCATCAAAAAGAATAAAATACCTAGGAATAAACCTAACCAAAGAAGTGAAAGACTTATACTCTGAAAACTACAAGTCACTCTTAAGAGAAATTAAAGGGGACACTAATAAATGGAAACTCATCCCATGCTCATGGCTAGGAAGAATTAATATCGTCAAAATGGCCATCCTGCCCAAAGCAATATACAGATTTGATGCAATCCCTATCAAATTACCAGCAACATTCTTCAATGAATTGGAACAAATAATTCAAAAATTCATATGGAAACACCAAAGACCCCGAATAGCCAAAGCAATCCTGAAAAAGAAGAATAAAGTAGGGGGGATCTCACTCCCCAACTTCAAGCTCTACTACAAAGCCATAGTAATCAAGACAATTTGGTACTGGCACAAGAACAGAGCCACAGACCAGTGGAACAGATTAGAGACCCCAGAAATTAACCCAAACATATATGGTCAATTAATATTTGATAAAGGAGCCATGGACATACAATGGCAAAATGACAGTCTCTTCAACAGATGGTGCTGGCAAAACTGGACAGCTACATGTAGGAGAATGAAACTGGACCATTGTCTAACCCCATATACAAAGGTAAACTCAAAATGGATCAAAGACCTGAATGTAAGTCATGAAACCATTAAACTCTTGGAAAAAAACATAGGCAAAAACCTCTTAGACATAAACATGAGTGATCTCTTCTTGAACATATCTCCCCGGGCAAGGAAAACAACAGCAAAAATGAGCAAGTGGGACTACATTAAGCTGAAAAGCTTCTGTACAGCGAAAGACACCATCAATAGAACAAAAAGGAACCCTACAGTATGGGAGAATATATTTGAAAATGACAGATCCGATAAAGGCTTGACGTCCAGAATATATAAAGAGCTCACACGCCTCAACAAACAAAAAACAAATAACCCAATTAAAAAATGGGCAGAGGAACTGAACAGACAGTTCTCCAAAAAAGAAATACAGATGGCCAAGAGACACATGAAAAGATGCTCCACATCGCTAATTATCAGAGAAATGCAAATTAAAACTACAATGAGGTATCACCTCACACCAGTAAGGATAGCTGCCATCCAAAAGACAAACAACAACAAATGTTGGCGAGGCTGTGGAGAAAGGGGAACCCTCCTACACTGCTGGTGGGAATGTAAATTAGTTCAACCATTGTGGAAAGCAGTATGGAGGTGCATCAAAATGCTCAAAACAGACCTACCATTTGACCCAGGAATTCCACTCCTAGGAATTTACCCTAAGAACGCAGCAATCAAGTTTGAGAAAGACAGATGCACTCCTATGTTTATCGCAGCACTATTTACAATAGCCAAGAATTGGAAGCAACCTAAATGTCCATCGGTAGATGAATGGATAAAGAAGATGTGGTACATATACACAATGGAATACTACTCAGCCATAAGAAGTGGAAAAATCCAACCATTTGCAGCAACATGGATGGAGCTGGAGAGTATTATGCTCAGTGAAATAAGCCAAGCGGAGAAAGAGAAATACCAAATGATGTCACTCATCTGAGGAGTATAGGAACAAAGGAAAAACTGAAGGAACAAAACAGCAGTGATGTTACAGAACCCAAAAATGGACTAACAGGTACCAAAGGGAAAGGAACTGGGAGGATGGGTGGGCAGGGAGGGATAAGGGGGGGGGAAGAAAAAGGGGGTTATTAGGATTAGCATGCATGGGGGGGAGGGAGCAAGGGGAGGGTGGGCTGCACAACACAGAGAGGACAAGTAGTGACTCTACAACATTTTGCTAAGCTGATGGACAGTAACCGTAATGTGGTTGTTAGGGGGGACCTGATATAGGGGAGAGCATAGTAAACATAGTATTCTTCATGTAAGTGTAGATTAAAAATTAAAAAAAAAAAAAAAAAAAAAAGAAAGAAGGAAAAGGGGGATTACTCCTTAACAGGATAAAACTATTGGTAAATCAAAGATCAACGCATGCTTTAAATATCCTTAATGTTGATCACTTAAAGGGTGTCAGATGATCAGCTATGGAGGTACTCTTTTCTGATAATATTCCTTTCTCTTAATTTAAAAAAAAAAAAAAAAGCAGTTACTGTGTGCTGACCTCCAATGAGTTCTGCACAGTGGTATAGAGGGCATGTCAAAGTGTGGGCAAAGGGTCTCTTTGTTTCTATGCAGAAGATCAAGGCCTAGCTTGGATACCCAGAAAATGAACTAAGATACGATATGAGGAGGAGCTTCCGGCATCAGCACTCTCTGGAGGACTCGTGCCGGGGGATGATCATCAAAAAGCCTCCACAGGGATCCGGACGATGCTGCGGTTGTGGCTGCATCCAGCCCACCGTCTCCTGGACTTGCCATAAGAATGAGGAGGGAGATGTCTAGGCTGGCATGTGCATACAGTGAGACAACGAATTTGACCAGATCTGTACTGTTGGAACTCAACCAGGAGTTGGGAGGGGTGCAAGTTGTAGCACTCCAAAATCTCATGACTATAGACTATCTATGGTTAAAAGAACATATGGGATGTGAACAGATCCCAGAAATGGGCTGCTTTAATTTGTCTGATGGTTCAAGTACAGTTGGACAATATCCATCATATCATAGATAAATTTTCACAAATGCCTAGGGTGCCTAAATGGTTTTCTTGGCTTCACTGGAGATGGATGGTAATTACAGATTTGCTTTGTTTATGCCACCGTATTCCTATTATGTTAATATGTGTGTGCAAATTAGTTAGTAGTTTAATACCTATACATACTTAAGGTACTATACAAGAAGATATGTCAAAGAAATAATCAATCCTCCCAAGTTTCCTTCATATGCTACATCTATAGCTTTTCTTCTTCCTTCCTAATTACAACCCTTAAATAGAATTCGTGCCTCAGATCGAATTTACCGAGTATCATAATTCCTCCAGGTGGTAAAGATACCTCGAGACAAGTGCTGGGCATAGAAGCCACAGGGCATAAATCTGCAAAGAAGTAAAAAGCTAACCTTTGCAAACAATATGGCTTCTCTCTCACTTACCAACTTTACATTTCCCTGTATGGCCCCGGAAGATGACTGGTTAGCCAGAGACGGGTAAGATTCCTCAAGGGAGGAACAACCTAAGACAGGCACAGTTGCAGGGGGGCCATCAGGTGAGAATTTCGGGATCAACAGAGGTGAGGCTCAGAACCTCACCCCCCCTGCTTTGAGAGAAATCTTCTGCATCCGTGGATGTCTTGCTGCCCTTGTCTAGCCTGGATTAATACTTAGTCCATAGGCACACACCTGATCATCTGATCATCTACATTTGCCTTCTTACAGCACTAAACTATGTTTTCTACCTTTATCTTGCATCTACCTACCACTTCAGCATTTTATTAAAAATAAAAATAATAATAATAGGAGAAATGTGGGATCAACATATAAATCAAGTACAAAAATCAAACGAATATTCATATTTGACCTGATTGTTTATAGGTCATATTGTATGATCAAAACCGAAAGTTTCTGTGATGACTGCCCTTGTACTGTTCACCATGTAAGAATTTATTCACTATGTAAGAATTCGTTCACCATGTAAGAACTTGTTCGTTATGCTTCAGAAGATTGGAGACTGACGAGAATTAGGCTTGAGATGGATTAATGATTGTACATTGAGCGTTGACCCCCCTATACTGAATTTTATTGTTGTTAACAACCATTTGATCAATAAATATGAGAGATGCCCTCTCAAAAAAATAAAAATAAAATAAAAAATAAAAAATAAAAAATAAATACATCAAGAGGATCATACAATGTGATCAAGTGGGGTTCATCTCAGGGATGCAAGGATGGTACATTAAAAAATCTATCAACATCATCCACTACATCAACTAAAGGAAGGACAAAAACCACATGATCATCTCCATAGATGCTGAAAAAGCATTCGACAGAAATCAACATCCATTCGTGATAAAAAGTCTCAACAAAATGAGTACAGAGGGCAAGTACCTCAACATAGTAAAGGCCATATATTATAAACCCACAGCCAACATCATACTTAACAGTGAGAAGCTGAACGCTTTTCACCTAAGATCAGGAACAAGACAAGGTTGCCCACTCTCCCCACTTTTATTCAACATAGTACTGGAAGTCCTAGCCATGGCAATCAGAAAAAACATAGAAATAAAAGGCATCCAGATAGGTAAAGAAGAAATCAAACTGTCACTATTTGCAGATGACATGATATTATACATAAAAAACCTAAAGACTCCACTCCAAAACTGCTAGAACTAATATCTGAATTCAGCAAAGTTGCAGGATACAAAATTAATACACAGAAATCTGTTGCTTTCCTATACACTAATGATGAACTAGCAGAAAGAGAAATCAGGAAAGCAATTCCATTCACAATTGCATAAAAAAAAGTAAAATTCCTAGGAATAAACCTAACCAAAGAAGTGAAAGACCTATACCCTGAAAACTACAAGACACTCTTAAGAGAAGTTAAATGGGACACTAACAAATGGAAACTCATTCCATGCTCTTGGTTAGGAAGAATTAATATTGTCAAAATGGCCATCCTGCCTAAAGCAATCTACAGATTCAAAATGCAATCCTTATCAAAATACCAACACCATTCTTCAATGAACTGGAACAAATAGTTCTAAAATTCATATAGAACCACAAAAGACCCCAAATAGCCAAAGCAATTCTGAGAAGGAAGAATAAAGCAGGGGATCTCGCTTCCCAACTTCAAGTTCTGTTACAAAGCCACAGTAATCAAGACAATTTGGTACTGGCACAAGAACAGAGCCACAGACCAGTGGAACAGAATAGAGAGTCCAGATATTAACCCAAACATGTATGGTCAATTAATATATGATAAAGGAGCCATGGACATACAATGGGGAAATGACAGTCTCTTCAACAGATGGTGCTGGCAAAACTGGATAGCTACATGAAAGAGAATGAAACTGGATCACTGTCTAACCCCATACACAAAAGTAAATTCAAAATGGATCAAAGACCTGAATGTAAGTCATGAAAACCATAAAACTCTTAGGAAAAAACATAGGCAAAAATCTCTTGGACATAAACATGAGCGACTTCTTCATGAACATATCTCCCTGGGCAAGGAAACAAAAGCAAAAATGAACAAGTGGGACTATATCAAGCTGAAAAGCTTCTGTACAACAAAGGACACCATCAGCAGAACAAAAAAGACATCCTACCGTATGGGAGAATATATTCATAAATGAGATATCTGATAGAGGTTGACATCCAAAATATATAAAGAACTCATGCACCTCAACAAAAAGCAAATAATCCAATTAAAACATGGGCAGACGATTCTGAACAGATGCTTCTCCAAAGAAGAAATTCAGACGGCCAACAGGCACATGAAAAGATGCTCCACATTGCTAATCATCAGAGAAATGCAAATTAAAACCACAATGAGATATCACCTCACACCAGTAAGGATGGACACCATCCAAAGACAAACAAGAAATGTTTGCAAGAATGGGGAAAAGGGGAACCCCTCCTACACTGCTGGTGGGAATGTAAACTCATTCAACCATTGTGGAAAGCAATGTGAAGGTTCCTCAAAAAACTCAAAATAGAAATACCATTCGATCCAGGAATTCCACTCCTAGGACTTTACCCTTAGCATGCAGGAGCCCAGTTTGAAAAAGACATATGCACCCCTATGTTTATCACAGCACTATTTACAATAGCCAAGAAATGGAAGTAACCTACATGTCCATCAGTAGATGAATGGGTAAAGAAGAGGTGATACATATACATAATGGAATATTATTCAGCCATAAGAAGAAAACAAATCCTACCATTTGCAACAACATGGATGGAGCTAGAAGGTATTATTCTCAGTGAAATAAGCGAGGTGGAGGAAGAAAGTATCAAATGACTTCACTCATCTGTGTAGCATAAGAACAAAGCAAAAACTGAAGGAACCAAACAGCAGCAGACTCACGGAACCCAAGAATGGACTAACAGTTACCAAAGAGAAAGGGACTGGGGAGGGTGGGTGGGAAGGGAGGGACAAGGGGGATAAAGGGGCATTACAATTAGCAGACATAATGTAGCGGCGGGCACGGGGAGGGCTGTACAACACAGAGAAGACAAGTAGTAATTCTATAGCATGTTACTATGCTGATGGACAGTGAGTCTAATGGGGTATGTGGTAGGGACTTGATGATGGGGGGATTCTAGTAACCATAATATTGCTCATGTAATTATAGATTAATGATACCAAAAAAAAAAAGGAACACTCGGAGGGCCCTTTGGAAATTCTTCAAATATTTGATTTTTTGAAATATTTAGAAGTATGTTTATAAGGCATACAGACACAGAAGGTAAGCAATGTGTTAAGCTTCTAAAGAAGGAAAATATGTTAATTTAAAAATTGCTAACATTTACAGTTACTTATGTTTATAAATCAGGATTTTCTCAATGCTGTGTAACCCAGATAATATTCCGAAATACATTGGAGTTGACTTTGATATGACTGTAGTTGTCATTACTTTCAATTTCATGTTTGTGTTTATCACAACAGCTTTATTATCCCTATTTTAGCCTTAATAGTAAATATTCTGTGTAACTTCTGTTGTTTGTTTATGTCCGTATTAATTCCAGTAAACCAGGGCCCACTGGGCAGTAGTTGCTTTTCCCCTTCCCCATTTGGAGTGTTCCACCAACCTAAGTTCCTTTGTCAGAAGGGACTGAGTTGCTTTGGCAGCAGAGCCCAAGGCAATCCTGTGATCCTAGCTGCCTTCATTTTACTGAATTGCTAAACTTGAGAAAGAAGAAAACCATTGCATTTATCTATTGATTTGCACAAAGATTAGGCAGTGTGATATGTTGGAAAGGTACATTTGTCTCTGACTGGCACATAGTAGAACCAGGTAAATGTATTTCAATTGAGTGAACAGCCAGACTCAAATCCCAGCTCTGTCAGGTAATGGCGAAGTTGCTTAACCTCCCTAAATTTGAATTTCTCCTATAAACTGGAATGATATTAGCTGTTTCATAGAATAGTTGTGAGAATTAAAGGAGATAATTAGCACTCCTCCAGAGGAAGAGGAGGAGCATTGTCTTCATTTCTGCTAATCACCAAAGAATATTATCAGCCTAGAATTATGTTTTAAGTCAATTTCT
Source organism: Manis javanica (assembly GCF_040802235.1). Classification (NCBI taxonomy): domain Eukaryota; kingdom Metazoa; phylum Chordata; class Mammalia; order Pholidota; family Manidae; genus Manis; species Manis javanica. The sequence continues at coordinate 21,544,756 of NC_133166.1, forward strand.
AAGGTGGAGATTCTAGGACCGTACAGATAGTATAAAATGCATACAAGTAGAATAAATTCAGACTTGACACAGGAAAAGTTTTCAAATTCTTAGGTAAACCCTTTTTTTAACCTTTTTCCTGTTGTCTGTGTATTTTTTAGTCAATTTTTTTTTTCCTTAACTGACAATATGACTCTTTTAAGGTCCACAGCTTTGTACAGGGGAATTTGAATTCCAGCTCATAGACTCTCCAAGGACCAAACCCTCATCTCCCAACCCTGGTGGCTATAAAAAGCAGGCCCTTTGTTTACCCAGACCAAAAGTCCTTCCCAGAGCAGTCCAGCATCAACTCACAGTGAGAGTTCCTAATTTTTAATATCCTCTTCATTTTTTGACCACTGGAGATTTCTTTTTCTTTCTTGAAATCTCAATTCTGTCTGTGTTTGTTATATAACACAAAATGTTTGTGATACTTTATCCAGCTTTTCTAGGTGTTAGGCAGTAGGTGGGGTTGGGGGGTCAGGTTATCTTTTCTTCTACTGGAGAAAGGGACTGCTGGAGGAGTATATCCTTGGAGCAGATCCAAGTCAGATAATTTGTAAACAAATGCCAAACATACTGCATTAGAATATGCACAATGTGTTTATTATTAGAATATACACACCTGCATTATTTTCACTAGCCAAGATGTAGAAGCAACCAAAATGTCCATCAGTAAATGAATGGATAAAGAGGATATGGTGCATATACACAGTGGAATGTTATTTAGCCATAAAAAAGAAGGAAATCTTGCCATTTGTGACAATGTGGATGGACCTGGAGGGTATCATCCTAAGTGAAATAAGTCAGACAAAGACAAATACCACATGATTTCAGTTACACATAGAATCTAAAATACAAAACAAACAAAAGAGAAATAGACCCATAAATACTGACAACAGACTGTTGGTATCACAGGAAAGGGGATTAGGGTATGGGTGAAACAGTTGAAGGGGATAAAGAGGTATAAACTTCAAATTACAAAATAAATTAGTCACAGAAATGGAAGTACAACATAGAGACTATAACCAGTAATATCAAAATATCTTGGTATGGTAACAGGGTAACTACATTTACCATGGTGAACATTTAAGTAATGTGTATAATTATCAAATCAATATTTTGTACATCTGAAACTAATATTGTATATCAGCTATGTTCCAATGAAAAATAAATACATTAAACATTTGTTATTGTTAATAACAATAATGGTTATGTTAGAGTATTAGTTATCATTTGGCAAGCATATGCTAGATACTTTATATATGTTAATTATAATCTTATTAATTGTAAACCTTACAGTAGTCTTCTTTTACAATTAAAGAAATTAGTGTAATTCAGGTCATATGATGTGGCCAGTGTAGAGCTTCTAAAAGTTGAGGAAAGATTTGAACTCACATCCTTATGATTTCAAAGTGTATGTGCTTTCTGTTACAGCAAGCTGATCTTAAAATATGTACTCCTTTCCCTGCTTCCATTGGTAACCTAGGAGAGAATGTTGTGTTTTCAGTTTCTATAGAGAGCCTCACCTTTAAGGAGCTAGAAGCCTGCTCCTGGCCAATAGTTTTGGGAGGGCTAGGAGAGCAGTAGAAGCAAGAGTGGAGATTATGTCCATTGTGATATCATCACAGCTTCACAGCTAATAGGGTGGTGGGAGCAGAAAGGTCTGAACAACTTCTGACTTAAAATACTCTCTGAAATCTAAGAGGGAAATAAAATAGAGCTTTACAATTATGATTTGGACACCAGTTCCACTGTGTGTGTTTTTTCCTTACACCAAGCAGTTCTCTGATACCAGTATGTTTCCTACAATTCTGCTCAGTTCTGACACCATCTCCCTGGAGATAGCAGCAGATTCCACAGATTGAGGGCTCAGTCCCATAGATCTGTCCCCACTTCAGATGCCAATCACAAGTCCAGGTTGTTACCTGTATTACTGACTGACTATAAATCAGAGGTTTCCACAACCCTCTCCTTGGATTCAATTAATGTGCTAGAGCAACTCACAGAACTCAGGAAACCAGTTTAATCACTAGATTACTGGTTTATTATAAAAGGATAATCAACTCCAGAAGAGGCAGATGAAAGAGATGCATAGGGCAAGGGGTATGGAGCTTCCGTGCCCCTTCCAGTGGGCACCACTCTCCCAGTACTTCCACATGCTCGCCACCCCAGAAGCTCTCTGAGCTTCATCCTTTTTTATTTCTATGGAGGCTTCATTACATAGGCATGCCTGATTAAATCATTGGCCATTGGTGGTTGATTGAACCTGCAGCCCCTCTCTTCTCCCCCACGGTCAGGGGGATGGGACCTGAGTTCCAACCTACTAATCACTTGGTTTTTTCCCCCTGGCAACCAGCCTCCATCTTTAGTTGCTTTTCAAAATTCACCTCATTAACATAAAGTCAGGTGTGGTTGAAGGGGGTTTGTTATGAATATCAAGACATCTTTATGTCTTAAATACTTAAAGTATGTCTAAAATAGTTAAAGCATAAATAGTGTTACAGACTGAATGTTTGTGTCCCTCCAAATTCGTATGTTGAAGCCGTAACCCCTGAATATGGTGGTATTTGGAGATGATGCCTTTTGGAGATAATTAGGTTTAGATGAGGTCATGAGGGCAGTAATCTCCTCATGAGGGATTGGAAGAGTGACAGTAGACAACTCTTTTTCTGTCATCTGAGGGCACAGCAAGAAGGCAGCCAAAGCAAGCCAGGAAGAGAGCCCTCACTAGAACCCAACCAGGCTAGCATGCTGATCTCATATGTCCAGACTGAGAAATAAATTTCTGTTGTTTAAGTCTATGGTATTTTGTTATGGCAGCCTGAGCTAATAAAGACAGTAAGTACAGAGAATACTTGAATACCCTCCATATGGATTCACCATGACAATGGGCTCTTTAAGACTGGGGCATTTCTTTTCTGAAAGGTCTCAGAAATGTTTCTTTGCAAGACGTTTGGAATGTAATCAAGACCTAAATATTTCCCATTTTTCTTTTTCTCTTTTATTAAACTGTTCTGATGGTGAGAAATGTTCTCATGGTATCTTAAGCATCACCAGAAATCTGGTGTATGTGCTGAAAAGAGGATAGGGTTTGGAGTCTGTAAGATCTGGGTTGGCATCTAGGCTCTGCCACTAATTAGCTATGGAATTTTGGGTGAGTTATTTAACCTTTCTGAATCTCAGTTTCCTCAACTGTAAAATGGGATTATGATCTATACACATGGTTGGGTTAGGTCCATGAAAATATTTATAAAGCCACTGGCACCATGCCTGGCTCATAGTTAATGCTTAGTTAATGGTTGTTACAGTACACACAATGAGTATACCTCTGTAAGGAAGAGAGAATGGAATGGACAGTTAGTGACTTAGATTATAAACTTGTTCCTGCCACTTAAAACTATGTGACATCCACTAAGTCATTAAACTTTCTGGGCCTCAGTATATCATCTATAAGAAAAAAAAAGGATTAGGAATTCCTTCTTCACAAGACAGCTCAGGATACACAAGAATAATAAATGTAACAGGGCCAACCATTGACCTGAAGGGAAGTTTTTAAAACCCAATTAGAAAAGAATTATGAAATGTGAGAACAAATGGAGCCCTTAAACTAACCCCTCATTTTATAGAAGATGGAGAAGTGGTGTTCTGCAGTAAGTATTGGAGTTGGGTCTGGAACCTAGGTATTCCTGGTCTGTGTATTCATTGTTCTGCTTTTCACAAAGTACCAACCAAGGTTTCATCCCTGAAAACCTTGTCTACATCCTCTTGGCCACTTCTCAGTCTTCTGCTGGGCCACACCATTTCATATGTTTTCCCCTACTGTTGTACTGGGCCCTAAATGAATTTCCTGGTCTCAGCCTGTAGGAACTATATGTTTGAATACTTCAGATACCCCAACAAAAGACTTGACCCTCAGGGTTGGAAAGCTAGGAAATCGATCTATTCAAAGACTTCACTGTCATTTTTACCAGTTTTTTCCTCCCCTAAAATGATTTTTTTTGCTTAAAAAAATTAAGAAGCAGTTTGTATTTGACACAGCAGTTTATCAGCTACAGGACCTTGAAAATTAACCTGACAGCCCACAGACACAATGAATAATCTAATATATCACTAAGATTAAAAAAGGAAACCTTTCTCAGCAGTGACCCAAGCCCTGGACCGTTTACCCTCCTCTATGAAAATCCCCTAGTGGGGATTTTTAAAACTGACATTTGTACTTTGTTCTTTACTAAGAACTTTTGTGGGGGTTTTGCCTTCATATTTATTTCTTATACGGAATCTGGGAAGGTAGCCCTTCTTTTCCATGTGAAATTACTGGGGATCAGCTTTCCTAAGGTCACACTGTATTGCAGGGCCCAAAACTGAAGTTTTGTGTTTATTGGAGTATCATTGATACACTATCTTATATTGGTTTCAAATATACAACACAGCGGTTCGACAGTTACACCTGTTATTAAAGGTGCAGTTACTCTGTCAGCATGGGAAGGTGTCACAGAACCCCTGGCTACAGTCTCCAGGCTGTGACAAAGGAGGAGGTTTTACCACTCTAGCACACTTGCCTGTATCTTGGACACCACAGTGATTAGGATATTAGATGAGCCTAGAAAATGGATTCTGATTCCTTGAAACTGTTTCCACAAACCCCTCTTCTGATGTTCAGACTGATCTCTACTAAAAAAGACTTCTCAGGTCACCTACTTTGTCACCGATGGTTGAAGAGCTTCAAAGGAGAATTTCTATTAACTCTTCTCACTATGATGTAATTTCCTTGTTGTTAAATCTGATGGGCCTCATCAGCCCTCTGATACCTCCATATCACTTGACACTCCCAACTCCTCCCTTCTTAAAGTTTTCTCTTGCCTTGCTTTTCACTAATTACATCACAATTTTTCTAGATGTTTATTTTTTCAGTTTTTTTTTTCCTTTCTTCCTCTCTGAGTCTCAGTCTCCTTTCTAACTTTTCTTCCCCTTCTCACTCCTTAAAAGTTGGTGTTGCCCAGGGGCCCCGTTTCTCTTCTTCCTTAGTTTCAGCACCTGCCTGTAGGCTGATTCATTAGTGGCAAACCTCTTGTCCAGGCTTCAGGCCAGTTTATCCAGCTGTCCTCTGAACGTCTTCATGAATGTCTCATACTTTGCTCAGACTCATCATGTCTAAAACTGAGCTTATCATCTTATCTTTTCCTGTAACCTGTTTTTCCTTTTTTCAATTTTTCTAATTGATATCATCATTCACCTATTCTCTAAAAGCAGAAACATAGGAGTCATCCTTTATATCACTTTTTCTTTTGCTTTCTGAAGCTAGTCACTAAGTCATCTTTTTAAAATTGTGGTAAAATATGCATAACAAAATCACCATCTTAAGCATCTTTAAATGTACAGTTTAGTGGCATTAAGTACATTAAGATTGTTTTGCAACCATCACCACCATTCATATATAAACTCTTTTCATCCTACAGAACTGAAACTCTATACCCATTTAAACACTAACTCCCTTGCCCCCAGTTTCTGGTAACCAGCATTCTACTTTCTGTTGCTGTGAATTTGACCACTTTTTATGCTTCATATAAATCAAATCAAACAGTATCTGTCCTTTTATTTCACTCAGCATAATATCCTCAGGGTTGATCCATGCTATGGCATGTGTCAGCATTTCCTTCTCTCTCTTAGGCTGATTAATATTCTGTCATATGTATGTCATATTTTTAAATTGCATTCATCTGTCAGTGAACACCTGGGTTGCTTTCACCTTTTGGCTGTTGTGAATATGCTGTTATGAATGTGGGTGTACAGATATCTCTTTGAGACTTTGCCTTCAGCTATTTGCAGCATATATCCAGAAGTGGAATTGCTGGATCATATGGTAGTTCTATTTTTAATTTTTAAAGGAACTGCAGTTCTGTTTTCCATATTAGTTGTAACATTTTACATTCCCTCTGTAAGAGTTCCAGTTTCTCCATATCCTTGCTAACACTTGTTTTTGTTGTTGTTTTTACTTTTATAATAGCCAACCTAATGGGTGTGAAATGTTTTTATTTTTTAACCTCTTTACATTTCTCAGATTAGACCCTTCTTCCTCATCCTCCCCACCATTATGGCTTAGGCCATTATTACTCTTGGATTATTTACAGGGCCTGTCTGTCTGACTCCTGTCACATACTTTCTCCTCAGTGCATTCTTTACATAGTGACTCAAATCATTTTTCTAACTTGACAATATGACTCTGTCACTCTAGTGCTTAAAACCCTTTACTGATACTTCACCATCCTTTTGGTAAAGTCCAAATCCTGAGCAGCAATAGATTTTTGTGACCTGATCATTCAGATCCCTCCAGCCCACCTTCTGCTCATCTTATGTATCTATATTTTCATTCCAGACGGTGACTGCATTGTTTTTTTTTTTTAGAGCTGTGATTTCATTAGAGATCATTAAATCTGATCCTCTTCTCCAGTGAGGAACCTGAAGTCTTATAAATGCCTCAAGGAAAATGTTTATTACAATTCACCATTAATTCAACATCTAATTTACCTTTGTATCCTTAGTTACCCAGCTCAGTCTCTGGCATGCCATGAATATTGACTAAGTATATATATATATATATATATATTTTTTTTAATTAATTTTATTTTGGTATCATTAATCTACAATTACATGAAGGACATTATGTTTACTAGGTTCCCCTCTTCACCAAGTCCCCCCCACATACCCATTCACAGTCACTGTTCATCAACATAGTAAGATATTGTAAAATCACTACTTGTCTTCTCTGTGTTGCACAGCCCTCCCTGTGCCCCCCCAACACTATACATGCTAATCATAATGCCCCCTTTCTTTTTTCCCACCCTTATCCCTCCCTTCCCACCCGTCCTCCCCAGTCCCTTTCCCTTTGGTAACTATTAGTCCATTCTTGGGTTCTGTGCTTCTGCTGCTGTTTTGTTGCTTCAGTTTTTCTTTTGTTCTTATACTCCACATACGAGTGAAATCATTTGGTACTTGTCTTTCTCCGCCTGGCTTATTTCACTGAGCATAATACCCTCTAGCTCCATCCATGTTGTTGCAAATGGTAGGATCTGTTTTTTTCTTAAAGCTGAGTAATATTCCATTGTGTATATGTACCACATCTTCTTTATCCATTCATCTACTGATGGACACTTAGATTGCTTCCATATCTTAGCTATTGTAAATAGTGCTTGACTAAGTATATTTTAAACAAATAGATGAACAGACAGATATCAAAGCTGGAAGTAGAACCCAAAACTTTGACAGCCAGTCAAATTCTCTTTCTACTCACCTTATGCTGCTTTTTTCCCCCAAGATACTTGTATGTAAAACATCTGGTATGTAGTTAGGCTCTTATTGGGTACTAAAAGAGTCAGTAGCCATTGTGTTGTTAATCATTATTATATCCCCAGCACCTGGCAGAGGGACTGTTACAGAATAGACCCTCAGTACATTTTGAAGGAAGAAAGGGAAAGAGAGAAGAAAGAAAAGGAAGGAGATGGGAGTCTAAATGAAGGAGGTCAGATCAGAGAAGTATGAGATGGGTTGAGGGGGAGACTCTTAATATGGCTGTCTTGCTGATGAGTAACTCGTGGCAAGAAGAGTCTGGGACAGGTAGCCAGTGTGGGAGAGATTGTTCTTCCTTTGAAGGTAGATGAACTGAGACTCAGAAAAATTAATTTGGGTGATCTGTTGTACCTGGTCAACCTGTCTGGATGGGCCAGATGGAATGCAGAGATTTTTCTGCCTATGAGTTACATAGAGACAGTAAAGATCCTCAGAAAAAAACAAAAGAGGATTTCTCTCCTTGCCTACTTGGTTTATAGCAAATTTTCTTCTTCAGAACATTGATAGTTGAAGACTGATAATTCCTTTGAGCTCCTTAGCAAGGAAGAGCTGCCCTCAAACTTCCTATATTACCTATGTAGTCACGCGTGGACTGGCTTACTTTGAGTCTTGGCTTCTTTGCTACCAATGTCATATTTGACTTTTAAAAACAAAAATTGATTCTTCTATGACAAATTTTTCTCCCAAGTTTGAGAAAACAAGAGCCCACAAGACCTCCTGTAATAATAAGAAGTACGGTACTTCACATTTTACAAAATTCCTTACTATTTGTAATTTCATTGAATCCTTACGATATAGTACTCTGAGGTAGAAATTTTTATGAAAGCATTTCTGAAAACATTTTATGAAAATTTTTGCTGATGAAGATTCAGAAAGGTTAATAAATAGATACAAGTTCACACTGCTAGTAAATGGCAAAGCCTAGACTAGACCTTAGGTTTACTGGTTTCCAAATCCAAATCCAGTGTTCTTCCTACTTCACGAAGCTGTTAGGCAAGGCCTCTCTGGGCTTTGGACAGAACATAAGCACTGAGTGATTTCAATACAGAAACCAAGTGGATTAAATCTTGTCTGGGCAAGAATTGTGCACATTAAACTAATTTGCTGTTTGCTTGTGACTGATTTACCATGATTTTCCACTTTTACAGAAAAGACCTGATCACAAATTATTTTCCACTTCTACAGAAAAAAAAAAAAAACAATCTTTTCTCCCAAAGAAAGCAGTATTAGTAGTATTGGGTTATTATTCTCCTGTTCCTTCTTGGCTTCCTGTTCTCTGTAGTTGTTCATTTATTTCATTTTTTCTAGGCTGTTAGCTCCTTGATGGGCAGCAGTCATATAGCCCTTGTGCCTAGAACAGAGAAGGCCATAGGTTACTCGTTAACTATGCACTGAATTGAGTTATTATCATGATGTTTATAATTATAGTATTACTGTACTATTGTACAGTAATTAACAGTGTTGCCGTTAATAATTATTCCATTAATAACTGCCACGAATGACTGTCAGTGGAGTGCCAAGCACTTTACAGACATTGTCTCCAATTCTCATAACAATCCTTCAAGGGAGAGCTATTATCACTTTACATGTGAGGGAATAAGGTTCAGCTATGTTAAGTAACTTTTACAGGGTCATATAGCTTATAAGTGTCACCTTGTAAGTGAAATAGAGGTATACTTAAAACATTTTGTTTATTGTGGGAAAATGTACATTAAAGTTACCATTTTAACCATTTTTAAGTGTACAATTCAGTGACGTAAAATACCTTCACAATGTTAAGTAACCATCCCCACTATTTCCAGAACTTCTTCATCCTAAATAGAAAATAATTCCCCCTTTCCCCCTACCCAGAGCCCCTGGTAACCTATAATCTACTTTCTGTCTCTCTGAATTTGCCTATTTTTAGACATTTCACTAAGTGGGATCATACAGCATATTTGTGCTTTTATTTGGCTTATTTCACTTAATATAATGTTTTCAAGATTCATCCATGTTATAGTAGCATCAAAATTTATTTACTTTTTATGACTGAATAATAGCCCATAGTATGTCTATGCCACATTTTGTTTGTCCATTCATTTATTTCTTTAAATCCCCTGGAATAAATTTCCACCAGTGGAGGTTGAACCATGGCTTCCAGCCTCTGTGCTGGCCTCTCAGCCTTCAAAAGCAGTAATCAGCAAACAGTATTTGTTAGGACAAGGCACTTAATTGCCCACCCTAGCTACAGCAAGCTGTGCCGGGAAACTACTCCACCCCACTGCTGCCTGCTTCTGAGATGGGCATTGTAGCCATTGGGCAAAAGATAGAAATTAACTGAAATTTTATGGGTCTCTTCATCAAGCTTCCCCTAGGAGCTGCAAGTTTTCTGATTAGACTTCAGTGTTCCAAAATAGTTAAACGTCAGACAATTTCTGGCAGCTTAGTTTTGGTGAAGAGATAGATTTCTGGAGCTTCCTATTCTGCCATCTCCCATGACATCACTCCCAATATAGGTATCTTTAAAAAAACAAAAACATTTAAAGTCATATAAAAAAGGTTTGTTACCATTGCATAAGGATTGTCTTTTTTTGTTTTCTGGGTAAGGTCTTGATAGACCACAATATTCTTTGCAAATAAATACCTGTCATCCTGCTTGAGATGGGAAACATGCACTTTCCATTTATGTGTTCACAGTGACAGATTATCAGAATTAGCTGAAGTCACAACAGTGTATTCACTCAGTGGCATATTTCTATAAAATGATGGAAACATTGTCTTGTAGCTCACTTGGTTCCCTGTCTGCTGCCCTGGTAAAAAAAAATCTTAATTCATTACCATGCTGAGGGTTTTGAATTAAGATTTAGGAGCTTGCTCACATTGCTGATCATCAGGGAAATGCAAGCTAAAATCGCAGTGAGGTATCACCTCACCCCAGTTGGAATGGCCACTATCCAGTAGACAAGAAATAACAAATGTTGGCGAGGTTGCAGAGAATTGGGAGCCCTCCCACACTGTTGGTGGGAATGTCAATTGGTGCAACTGCTGTGGAAAGCAATATGGAGGTTCCTCAAAAAATTAAAAATAGAAATACCATTTGACCCAGGAATTCCACTCCTAGGAATTTACTGAAGAAAACAAAATCCCTGATGTGAAAAGATATATGCACCCCATGTTTATCATTGTACTATTTGCAGTAGCCAAGATTTGAAAGCAACCTAAGTATACATCAATAGATGAATGGATAAAGAAGATGTGGTACATGCACACAATGGAATATTATTCAGTCATAAAAAGAAAAGAAATCCTACCATTTGCAACAATAAGGATGAATATAGAGGGTATTATGCTCAGTGAAATAACCCAGGCAGAGAAAAGCAAATACCATATGATTTCACTTATTTGTGAAATACAAAAACAAAGCAAAACAGAGGGAAAAAAACATCAGTAGACTCGCAGGCATTGAGAAGTGACTAGTAGTTACCAAGGGGGTGGTGGGGGATTGGGGCAGGTGGTTGGGGAGAGGAAGGGGTATAAAGAGGAACAATAATTTGCAATCGCAATGTAAGTTGGCCATGGTGATGGTAGCACACAGCATGGAGAACATGGTCAGTGGTTCTGTAACATCTTTCTACATTGATGGATAGTAACTGCACTAGAGGGGGTGAGGATTTAATATGGGTAACTGTTGAACCCTGTGTTGTATATTTGAAACCAATTTAAGATTGTATATCAATGATACTTTAATTAAAAAAAGAAGAACAAAAGATTCAGAAGCTTGCTTATACTTGGACAGGTTTCATTAAAGGTTTTGCATAAGATACTTCACACTTGCTTTGACATCCTCCAGGGTGCTCTCATGCCTTCTTTCTCGAAACACATTCTTTGATAGGCAGCAGGTGCTGAACAGAACTCTGGGGAATACCAGGTTCCAGCCCTGATTCTAGTAATGGTAGTTCTGTAGTGACTGTTTATTGAGAACCAAGTTATATCATGGATGCTTTATGTCATTCATCTCATTTAATCCTCATAATATCCCAACCAGATAGATTTTTTTTTAGATTTTGAAGTACAACACTCCGTTTACTATAGAAAACTCTACATTTCCTTAGTTGTTAGTCTGTCACCTGAATCATTAAATTCAACATTTGTATTTACTCATACTTCTCATTGTGATCATATTGTGCAAATGAAGCAGAATCAGATGTGGCTAAATGATAAATGAGTTCATTTGCAATGGCTGAGCTGTGGGGTTCTCCCCAACCCCTGAGTCTCTGCCCTATTGCAAGGCCGTATTTATTACCTGCAATGAATTGTGATAATGGATTCTTTTGATTGCAGCTCTTCCTATTTTTGTTTCATTTCATTGCAAATTTTATATTTTCGTGTGGGAAATTTGGAAGTGCCTGAATACATAGAGATTGAGAAATTGTGATTCTACAGCCCAGAGATAATATTACTCTTAAAGTTTCTGTTGTATTTTCTTTTTTTTTTTTTTTTGGTATCATTAGTATACAGTCACATAAAAAACATTGTGGTTACTAGATTTTCCCCATTATCAAGTCCCCACCACACACCCCATTACAGCCACTGTCCATTAGCATAGTAAGATGCTATAGAATCACTACTTGTCTTCTCTGTGCTATAGTGCCTTCCCCGTGCCCTTCCCTACATTATGAGTGCTAATCGTATTGCCCCTTATTCCACTTCTCCCTCCCTTCCTACCCACTCACCCCAGTCCCTTTCTCTTTGGCAACTGTTAGTCCATTCTTGGGTTCTATGAGTCTGCTGCTGTTTAGTTCCTTCAGTTTTTGCTTTGTTCTTATGCTCCACAGATGAGTGAAATCATTTGGTCCTTGTCTTTCTCCGCTTAACTTATTTCACTGAGCATAATACCCTCTAGCTCCATCCATGTTGTTGCAAATGTAGGATTTGTTTCCTTCTTATGGCTGAATAATATTCCATTGTGTATAGGTATCACATCTTCTTTATCCATTCATCCATTCATGGACACTTAGGTTGCTTCCATTTCTTGGCTGTTGTAAATACTGCTGTGATAAACATAGGGGTGCATATGTCTATTTGAAGCTGGGATCCTGCATTCTTAGGGCAAATTCCTAGGAGTGGAATACTTGGGTCAAATGGTATTTCTTTTTTTTCTTTTTTTTTTATATCATTAATGTACAATTACTTGAACAACATTATGGGTACTAGACTCCCCCTATTATCAAGTCCCCCCCACATACTCCATTACAGTCACTGTCCATCAACATACTAAGATGCTATAGAATCATTACTTGGATTCTCTGTATGTACTGTCTTTCCCATTCCCCCCCTGCCGCTACATTATGTGTGCTAATCGTAATGCCCCATTTTCCCCCTTATCCCTCCCTTCCCACCCACCCTCCCTAGTCCCTTTCCCTTTGGTAACATAGTCCATTCTTGGGTTCTGTGAGTCTGCTGCTGTTTTGTTTCTTTGGTTTTTCCTTTGTTCTTATACTCCATAGATGAGTGAAATCATTTGATACTTGTCTTTCTCCGCCTGGCTTATTTCACTGAGAATAATACCCTCAAGCTCCATCCATGTTGCTGCAAATGGTAGGATTTGTTGTCTTCTTATGGCTGATAATATTCCATTGTGTATAGGTACCACCTCTTCTTTATCCATTCATCTACTGATGGACACTTAGGTTGCTTCCATTTCTTGGCTATTGTATATAGTGCTGTGATAAACATAGCGGTGCATATGTCTTTTTCAAATTGGGCTGCTGCATTCTTAGGGCATATTCCTAGGAGTGGAATTCCTGGGTCAAATGGTATTTCTATTTTGAATTTTTTGAGGAACTTCCATACTGCTTTCCACAATAGTTGAACTAGTTTACATTCCCATCAGCAGTGTAGGAAGGTTCCCCTTTCTCCACAACCTCGCCAACATTTGTTGTTGTTTGTCTTTTGGATGGTGGTGATCCTAACTGGTGTGAGATGATATCTCATTGTGGTTTTAATTTGCATTTCTCTGATGATTAACGATGTGGAGCATCTTTTCATGTGCCTGTTGACCATCTGAATTTCTTCTTTGGAGAAGTGTCTGTTCAGATCCTCTACCCATTTTTTAATAGGGTTTTTGCTTTTTGGGTGTTGAGGCTTGTGAGTTCTTTATATATTTTGGGTGTCAACCCCTTATCGGATATGTCATTTATGAGTATATTCTCCCATACTATAGGATGCCTTTTTGTTCTGCTGATGGTGTCCTTTGCTGTACAGAAGCTTCTTAGCATGATATAGTCCCATTTGTTCTTTTTTGCTTTTGTTTTCCTTGCCCGAGGAGATGCGTTCAGGCAAAAGTTGCTCATGTTTATATTCAAGATATTTTTGCCTATGTTTTCTTGTTTCATGACTTACATTCAGGTCTTTGATCCATTTTGAGTTTACTTTTGTGTATGGGGTTAGACAATAATCCAGTTTCATTCTCTTGCATGTAGCTGTCCAGTTTTGCCAACACCAGCTATTGAAGAGGCTGTCGTTTCCCCGTTGTATGTCCATGGCTCCTTTATCATATATTAATTGGCCATATATGCTTGGGTTTATATCTGGGTTCTCTAGTCCATTCCATTGGTCTATGGGTCTGTTCTTGTGCCCTACCAGATAGATATTATTGGTGAATTTCATAGATTAAAAAAACTGTTGCAGGGAGGATAAATGATTTTTCCAAGGTCATAGAGGATTTCATTACACTTTTGCCAGGTTCCAAAGACCTATTCTGAGCTTGACCCAATGCTGAATAAGGAGAAGACATAGAATTTAAAAATTCCTTTGTTTTTGATATAAAAATATTCCCTATTTGTGTCAGTTTCCTCAAAAAATGAGGAGGTTGCTTCTCAAGGTGACTTAGGAGCCACTAAAGGGAAGGATAAACTACATAGGTTCTGCCTTCCCCTCCAGGAGAGATCTGCTCATGTCTGTTTATATATTAGACTTCCAGGTGAGATCTTGTTTGATGAGAGGTATTCTGCTGCCACACAAGGGGGCATAAATGATCTGGTCAGGATGAACGCTGACTTTCCGATTTTCTTATATAATTCTTCACTTTGTAAGATAATCAGTTTTGTGAAGACGTACAATACACAGACAATGAATGTGTGTCCTTTGGGTATATTGCCTGTCCATGAACTGCCTACCTTAACCAGCACAGATCTGTAAGAAGGGGAAAGACACAGACATGTAAGGAGATAGTTATGGTACACTGAGACAAATGCTATCTGAAAGGGGTGTGCCACAATGGTCCAAGGACCTAACATAATAAAGAGATGTACAGATAGCTGTAGAAACATGGTGTGTATGGGAGAAGGGCCACAACTTTGTCCTAGGTTGGAGTCAAGAAACTAGTCTTGAAGCACAAAGAGGAGTTCTGAGTTTCGGGTCTGGTCCTGCTTCTAATGACTCCAAGATACTGGACCAGTCCTGCTCATCTCTCATGCTTTCACTTTCCCTTCCAGGCTCTGAGGGACTTACATGAGTTATTCAGCAGTTCCTTTCCAGCTCTAACATTCTAGGTATTAATTTATCAGTTTTTGTTAGATCTTTTTCATTATCATACAACTGGCTAACTCCTTCCCTTAATCTACTTCTTTTACCTCTCCTTGAACACAATTTTTTATGCCCGTTCTTGGAATACCTAGTGTTAATGAAGGGTTCAGAAACAGGAAAGATGAGATGAGCTCTTATCTATAGGGGCAGTCACCCAAGGGCTTCTTGCCCCAGAGCTCCTGATGTTCTTGGGCAAGATCAACAGGAAACCAGGAAAGCCTTGTCACAATTATTCTCCTATGAGACGCCAGATGTAGCCATTGCCACCACCAGTGAGTGAGTTTTCCTCTTTCTGCTAATTAAGCTCATGCAATTTAATTTAATTTTCTCTTAGTTACTTATGGCTCTTAGTCAATGGAAATACAATTCTGTGGCCCTGAATAGAACTGAAAATTGGTAGGACCTTGAAGAGCTGTTGGCTATGCTGTGTAGCAAACTATGACCTCGTTATGTTTTTTATTTATTTATTTAACTTTGGTATCATTAATCTACAATTACATGAGGAACAATATGTTTACTAGGCTCCCTCCTTCACCAAGTCCCCCTATGACCTCATTATTTTACTTAATCCCTACTATCCGAGTTTAGTAGATATAGACACATGTCATGAAACATGGAAAGACTTGTCCCTATCACAGAACTAAAAAGTACTGGAGTGAGAATCATGCCTAAGTTTGGATGCTTCATGCTCTTAACCACTGGCCTACAGGTGGTCTGTATTATTTACTGCCTTATAATTGTTTATATTTCTGTAACACTCACTGCTCTTGCAGGCAACCACTATGGCCCAGGGCTTAGCACAGTGGTTAACACTAAGTAAACTCTCAGTGAATACTGAATGGTTGGATGAATAAGTGACCGATGATCAAGCCCCTAATAATGAAGCCTTTTCAGAGGTGTGTAAGTCACTGGCAAATTGACCTCAGAGTTTGGAATAAATGTTTTTGTCCTGAGACTCTTCTCTGAAGTAGTGATTTACATTTAGCTCTAAGCTAGTGCTTCCACACAGAAAATGGTGATAATTGCTGAGAATTCTGGATTAGTAGGCAGCAAGTCTGCCCAGGAGCTCCTGTGCCCCAGTTCATCCCCAGATAACTAAATACTTAAGGACCAGTATCTCAGTTCACCTGTAACCCACTGACAGCAGCTAAGCTACCATGGATGGTATCTCAGAATTACCTGGTGTTGGTTTGTCTCTCCATCCCCTCACTATACAGTACCACACTCTCTTCTCCATCCTTGTACCTATCCACTCCTGATCGTTACTTATCATGAGCACAGGTGTGTTGTGGAAAGAGCTTGAGAGTCATTCTTCTATTAAAGATTTTTTTTTCTTAATAGTAGCTGTAGTAAGTAGTCTTTGGGGGATTGCCCACTGTGGGGGATTGGTGGGCCTCTGCTGCAGGTTTGTCCTTCCGGAGTGCATTGCCTGGAGCTCCCAGGAGAATTCCTCTTCTGAAAACCCACAGGCATTACCCAGTGTCCTGAAGCATTTGGAATCTGGTCCTTAGTTAAAGAAAAACCTGTAGAAACTTGTCACTGTTGGCTTTTAGGGGGGTTTATGGGAGGTGAGTAGGTCAGGGAAGGTTGTTCTGTTTTATTTTTGTTTTAAAAAAAAGCTATAAGCAAGACCAGTATCTTGATTGTCTTAGGGTTGGAGAGACTTTTCCAACATCTGAAGGTAGCCAATTGTGTGTTTCCAAAGTCTCTGTGACAGGTTTATACCTTGTATTAGTGACTTCTGCAAGTAGTCCCAAGGCCTAGGAATTCGTTAGAAGTGCAGATCCTTGGGCTCTACCCCAAGCCTACTGAATCAGAAACTGAGGAGACGGTTCCCAGCAGTCTGTTTTCACAAGGTCCCTAGATTATTCTAATGCTCATATCTCCCACTTAGTAAACATTCAATAAATAGTCTTTCTCTTCTCTCCCAATCTTGTGAGCTTGTTTAGGACTCTTGCCATTGTGAATGTTATCATTTCTCTGGGTACTTCCCTTTGATTTCCAAAGGGCTTTAGAAATAGAGGCCATGTAACAGCTATGACATGCATGTCAGCTATGAGAGGTGGCTTGGCCCCTTCTCAGACAGACTGGGAGGTCTATGAGCAGTCAGCTCTAAACGTGGGACATGGGAATGGAAGCTTCAGTTTCCAGGAAGACAGCCAACAATCCTATCTTCCTTGCACATCTTAGGAAAACTAAATAATTGGCCCCAAAAATTGGCTTTAAAAGGACTCATGTTGGGTGAGGTCAAAAGTGTGATTACTTGAAAATTGCTCCGCTGGTGGGGAAGGCACTTGAATTTAAGTGTCTGAATCAGATTTTTGCCATTACTGCTCTCAGCAGAAGAGACAGAAAAATCAATAGTCCTTGGTCTTGTTTAAGCTGCAAAACTACAGTTCTTCTTACCACCAAAGGTTTCAGGCCTTTTCTCTGCTAGGGAGGAGTTTGGGACTTGCAGGAAAAATGGAAGTTCTGTGGCAGGATCCTCACCTTGCCCTGGTCTGCTTGTTCACTGTGCACATGCAGTGCTCACAGGTGCAGGTTTGCACATATGTTGGCAGTGGGCTATCATTGACTCTATATAAAGAGCTCTGCCCAGTGCTCTGGGGCTGCAAGGCCATGGAGAGGCCTGAGGCAGAGCCCTGCTTGCTGCATGCAGACTTGTCCTGAGGCAGAGGGGAGTCTAGCTTTCAGCCTGCTCTCACAAGAATAAAGCTTTGTGTAAGATCTTTTATGCCAAAAATGTTCCATTATGATTTTTCGGTCTCCTGGAATCCAGAGTGAACTTGCCCGGGGCTGAAACCCTCAGGTGAGACAGGCCTTCCCATCACCACAAGTGCTGTCATGATTGTAAACTTAATGCTGAGTTCCTTGCATACCTTGCACACCTGCATAGCAGGAGGCCTGGAATCCTTGTGGTACCAGGAGACAGGTATGGGGTGAACAGCCAAGACCTAACTCCAGACCTTCCTTCCCTCTTCCTGCCTTAGGGTAGACCCTGAGCTGGGAGAACAGTATTCAGAAATACAGGTCAGAGGGCTGGGCACAGTGTCCAGAAGGGGTGGCCTCTTCCTAACTTCACAGCTGTGTTGTGATTTTGGTTAATGACAATCCTGAGTTTCCAGAGTAGCTTCCAGCCTTGAGGAGGAAGGCTGAGTGAGTAGTAGTATAATCATTCAGCATTTGAGTATCTCGATCTCCACTAAGTCCAATGCTAGGTGTTTCTCATACAGCTTAGTGGTTAAGACTGCCTAGTTTTGAATCTTAGCTCCATCATTTGATTACTGTGTATCATTTTTAAGTGGTTGAAGGTGCTCCTGGAAGACCTGACTGATCGTAGCTTAAATGAATAGAAAGTATATTTTTCTCCCATAAAAAGAAATTTTAGGTGAGTGGCAGATGGCATTGATTTATTAGGGCAGTGATTTCAAGACCAGTGTCCCCTGACTTTTGGCTTTCCCTCTTGATCTAAAATGGCTGTTACAGCTGCAGGCATCAGTCTGTGATTGAGGAAGGGAAAAGGGGATGTAGGGAAATACCAGTAATGTTTGTCCTTTTACTGGGAAGGCAAAGGCTTTCTCAAAATTCCCCAGGAGACGTCTGTAAATATCTCACTGGCCAGAACTGGGCCACCTGGCTACTTCTACGTACTTTGAAGGCTGGGAAAGTGAGTATAAGCTTTTTCAGCTTCAGTCATCCAAGCATAGGGGATTGGGAATGAGCATTGAGTTGCTTGCACATGGTCTACCACAATGATCTTGTGAGTGAATTAGTTTTTCCAGTTGGTTTCCTCATCTATAAAATAAAGATAATAGTAGAACCTACCTCTTGAAAGTGTTTTGAGAATTAAATGAAATCAATGCAAAGTGCTTAACATAATACCTGACACATAATAAACAATAAGATTGTTTTTATTACTAGCATTATTATCACCTCAACTCTACAAAGTACCCATTTTACATATAGGAAGCTGAAGCTCAGTGAGCAGTAGTAATAAATTGTCTGAATTCAGAGTTTGAAATGGCACAGCTGGGATTAGAGCCTATACCTGAATCTAAAGTCCACACTCCTATTTTTGTACTGGTAGGTGAGTCAGCAGTGATTAACTGGTGAGTCCATCTTTTTCCAAATTCATGGCATCAGCTACAGGCTGGATGATCAGGGAGGGAAGGAAACTGAAAAAAATAGGTTCCGACAATGAGAGCCCACAGAGAAGTCCCTGTCTGGGACATATAAGAACAAAGAACTACAATGTAGGGAGTCATCACTGGACCAATACTATATCAGATATCAAATTGCAGGATAAATATTTGAGAAAAATAGAAATATGATATGAACTATATAAGAAAAGCTAATTGTGGAAATAGCCAGAAAGTACTCCAATCTAGCCTGGAGTGAGGAAGGTCAAGGAGGAATTTTTGGACAAAGAAATGAAGTGAAGGGCATCAAAGGGAAGGACAGTTCAAGCACTGAGGACAGCCTGAGCAGTGACATGGGAACAGAGTAGTCACATGGAGTGTGCTCAAATAGCTGTGTGTTTGGTGTTGGTAAAGTGTAAAATGCCAGGCTAGGATTGGCAAGAGAGGAAATAGGACACATATATGGATAGGAGCCAGAGTTGGAGGGTCCTTCTGCCTTGTTAAGAAACTTGGAACTTTATCGTTATCAATAATGTTTTTTTCTCTACTTTTTAAAATTCAAGTATAGTTGATATACATAGAATATTGGTTTCCAGTGTATAACATAGTGATTTGACAGCTGTCTGCATTTTTAGATGTTCACCCCAGTTATTGTAATTACTATCTGTCAACATACAAAGATATTACAGTATTATTGACTATATTCTCTATGCTGTATTTTCATCCCTGTGACTAATTTATAATTGGAATTGTGTAGCTCTTTATCTCCTTCACCTATTTCACCCACTCTTACACACACACACACCCCCACACCATGGCAACCAGCAATCTCTTCTCTGTTTCTATTAGTCTATTTCTGTTTTGTTTTTTAGATTCCACATACACATTAAATCATAAGGTATTTGTCTTTCTCTATCTGGTTTATTTCTCTTAGCATAATACCATCTGGATCCATTCATGTTGTGGGCAAATGGTAAGATTTCATTCTTTTTTATGGCTAATATTCCATTGTGTAAATGTACCACCTCTTCTTTATCCATTCATCTGTCGATGGTTACTTAGGTTGCTTCCATATCTTGGCTCTTGTAAATAGTGCAGCAATAAATATAGGGGTGCATATGTCTTTTCAAGTCAGTGATTTTGTTTTCTTCAGGTAAGTTCCCATAAGTGGAATTACTGGGTCATATAGTATTTCTGTTTTTAGTTTTTTAAGGGACCTCCATACTGCTTTCCCCAGTGGCTGTACCAATTTACATTCTCACCAACAATATAGGAGGGTTCCTTTTTCTCCATATCTCACCAACACTTGTTATTTCTTACCTTTTGGATAGTGGCCATTTTGGCTGGTATGAGGTGAGATCTCATTGTGGTTTTGATTTGCATTTCCCTGATGATTAGTGATGCAGAACATCTTTTCATGTCCTGGCAATAATCTTTATTCTTGTTTGGATACTTGTTTGGAACTTTATCCTTGGCTGCCAGAGTGTTTTAGGCATGATGGGTAGATTGGCATTTTGAAAAATCTCTCTGAATGTGTGAGGAGGATGGATTGGAGAGATGGAAAATGGAGGTTAGAAGGCAAGTCAGGAGGCCCTTAATTAGTTCATTCAAGAGACCTAAACTAGGGTTAGTATTTAGGATGGAGAGGAGAGAGGCCATTTAAGCATTTTTACAGAGAACGATGTCTGGCATACAGTAGGATTCATTATTTGTGGAATATGAATGAATAATTTAGGACTTGATGTTGGATTTGGGGAGTGAGGAAGAACAAGGAGTCTGGACTTATCCCAGGCTTCCTCTGGCTTAGGTGACAGGTTGCAGGTTATACCTTTAAACGAGTTCTTGGGAGCACTGAGGCCTGTGTGTTTCAGGAAGCTTTCCTTTTATGTTTCTCAGGTAATTTTCTCATAACCTGTGGGGAATCTTTTTTCCTAGTGCTGGGATTTCTAAACTTCCTAGGTCTCACCAAGTAATACCTTGTGATTATGGGACAAGATAATGCTATTCCCATTTTACAGATTAAAAACTGTGGGGCAGAGTAGTTAAGTAACTTGCCTGGAATCTTCCAGCTCCTCAGAGTAAGGAGATATTCTTTCCTCTGTAACATGTTGTCTTTGTTTAAGATTCCTGAACTTCTCATTGTAATTTCAACTGATTATAGGCCATAATAAAACAAGCAATAAAATTCAGAAGATTAGATTGATCTACTTAGCTGTTAAGATGAAGCCATGAGTTAATTGTAATTCAGTGTACCTTCTACTT
This sequence comes from Manis javanica, assembly GCF_040802235.1. Classification (NCBI taxonomy): domain Eukaryota; kingdom Metazoa; phylum Chordata; class Mammalia; order Pholidota; family Manidae; genus Manis; species Manis javanica. Next base: position 21,566,088 of record NC_133166.1, read on the forward strand.
CAGTCTAACCAAGTGTACAGTATCATATTACACAAAGAAAGTTCTATTTGTGCCTCCTTAGTGTCAAAAGGAAAAAGTAACTCATGGATATAGAATCTACCATTCCCCTACCCTTATTCTTTATAAGAGAGATCTGGTTTCACTCTTAACTGTTACTTATATAACTGTGGGCAAATTACTTAGCCTTGAAGAGCTTCAGGTTTCTCACCTTTAACAGAAGAGATGTTCTTTAATAGTAGCTGTTATTATTGTACAGACATGGAAACAGATTTGGGATTAGATAAGGATTTTAAGAGTCTTGCCCAGGTTCCATAGTAACCTAGTGGCTCTCTAAACCAACAAACAAAAAAAGTATTGAAATGGAAGTATTTTCCTGGGAAATCTTTGACCTAAGACATGTTGCATATTTCAGTGTATTTGAAAACCAAGTCCTGGTGTGCATGCCATACCTATTTCATATTTCCTTTAGCACCTCACCACTTGGTTGACAATCTCTAGTAACATCAGCCTCTTAAATTTGTAGAGCCCAAAGAGAGTGTTTAAGACATTTTTACATACAACTGGAAAGTCTGGGTATTTGAATTCTAGTCCTGGCTCTGCCTGAAGGATGAGTGGCAGTTACTTGGAATAGATGAAATGCCTAACAATAGGAGATTAATTGAACCCACATAAATGTCCAATAATATGGTCATTTTATGGTTTCTCTTACTGTTTTTCTTCATTTCCAAAACAATATGTACTCATTTTAGAAAAATCAGAAAATACTGAATATGAGAAAACATAAAAAATAATCATGATTCCTCTGATCCAGAGATAATAACTGTATATCTTTTTTTTCCTAGATCTTTTTTTTTAAATTTTTTATTAAGGTATGATTGTTATACACTCTTATGAAGGTTTCACATGAAAAAACAATGTGGTTACTACAGTTACCCATATTATCAAGTCCCCCCCATACCCCATCGCAGTCACTGTCCATCAGTGCAGCAAGATGCCACAGATCCACTATGTGCCTTCTCTGTGCTACACTGTTCTCCCTGTGATCCCCCACACCATGTGTACTAAACATAATACCCCTCAATCCCCTTCTTCCTCCCTCCCCACCCACCCTCCCACACCCCTCCCCTTTGGTAACCACTAGTTCATTCTTAGAGTCTCTGAGTCTGCTGCTATTTTGTTCCTTCAGTTTTGCTTCATTGTTATACTCTACAAATGAGGGAAATCATTTGGCATTTGTCTTTCTCCGCCTGGCTTATTTCACTAAGCATAATGTCCTCCAGCTCCATCCATGTTGTTGGAAATGGTAGGATTTGTTTCTTTCTTATGGCTGAATAGTATTCCATTGTATGTATGTACCACATCTTCTTTATCCATTCATCTACTGATGGACACTTAGGTTGCTTCCATATCTTGGTTATTGTAAAAAGTGCTGCGATAAACATAGGGGTGCATATGTCTTTTTGAATCTGAAAACTTGTATTCTTTGGGTAAATTCCAAGGAGTGGGATTCCCGGGTCAAATGGTATTTCTTTTTTAGTTTTTTGAGGAACCTCCATATTGCTTTCCACAATGGTTGAACTAGCTTACATTCCCACCAGCAGTGTATTTTCCTAGATCTTTTAAAATAGACACACATATATATTACTTTTCAACAAAAAAGAGATGATATGCTATGTATTGTCCTATAACACCTTAATATATTTAAGGAATTATGAGTTGTTGGGTCATTTAGATTTGTTTCAGATAATGCTCTGTTGGTAGACATTTAGGTTGCTTTTACTTTCACTACTAACCAGTAGCACAAACCAGAAATAATAGACTGAAAATGAATGAGAAATAAAAATGCAAAAATGTTGGGACACTTTTATTTACACATTTTCAAAAGGGACAAAATTGCTTTAAAATGCATAAAAGATTGTAAGTACACATACACACACCCAGTACACAAAAATTACCTATATTCAAAGCCTAAGTGACTGACTCAGTGTTTCCACAAAAGGCCATGCCAATTAGGAGCTTGCTTTTGTCCAGCTTGTGCTTGGCCAAGTGGCAATAGGGCTAATCACCTAGAGTCATGTAAGGGAGAGGGGAAGGCAGGAGGGAAAAGGCATGACTGAGGATCTAGAAGATTTTCAAGTCTTAAAATCCATGAGCAAATACAACCATTTCCAAAAGGGAACTTTTCACAAAAGGGGCAAGGTGGGCAACTAATATTCACTGAAGTACCTAACACTCTGTACCAAGGATTTTTGCTAGTTATTTTCCATACTATGTCTTTTAGTTTTCTAGCCTACAGTATAGGATATCCTGTGTTCCTGAGGCTCAGGTAAAGGAATTTACGTAAGATTTCATGTCTGTGAAGTGGTACGGCTGACTTCTGAATTCATATTTGCCCACCTTCAGAACCCCTGCCTCTCCCACCACTGGACCATGATGGCTCTTACAGGAGGGCCAGAGCAGGAAATTCCTTCTCCTGACCCTCAGGAGGAATTTTGAGATGGGTCTCTACAAAGCAAGTTCAAGACTGCCCTGTTTACTTCTCTAGCCAGTCCACATACAGATATACAGGAGAAAGAAAAAGGATACTGGGTCCTGACATAGAGTAGGTACTCAAAAAATGTTTACCAAACAGGTAAATTAACAGTTGCCTGTTTTTCAAAATGTCAAAACTGCGATGCTGAGAGTTAAAGTGATTTGCCCAAAGTCACAGAGCTAATAAGAACTGGGATTTGAATCTAGGTCTGCCTATACATGAAGCTCTTGCTCCTTCTATAATAATACTGTACAGTTTGTCTCAGTTTGACATTTGTTCTCAATGTCCACAACAGTATCACTTGTTTGAATCAACAGTAGGGGGGAGTACATGGCCAGAGCACAAGTAGCATTCTAGTTAAGATATCTCTTGTAACTAACTTGGAGTTGCAGGAGGGAGGAGGAGCCAGGTTAGATGCTACGATTCTTTCTGTTCCTTCCTTATTCTCCCACAACACTTTGTATCTCCCTCTGTGACAGCCTTTGTTCTGGGATGCATAATAAATATATAATTGAAATGACCACAGCATGTGTATTTAGCTCACTTTTTTAGATAGCTCACTCAGGTGTTAACATTTAACATATGCACAATTATTTAAAAACTTGGATTTCTGGCCTTTCAGTGTACAGCTAATTCTAGCACTGGGAATGGGCTAACTAAAAAAGACTGCTAAAGTGCAGGCTTCAAGGTAATAAAATGAGTGTATATATGACTGCTGACAACTTGAGCATAAGTAAAGATGCATGTAGGTCTATGCCCCTAATTTCTTCATTTTCAAGGGGAAAAAATGTCTTGCCTCCATTCAAAAAAATAACTTCCTGGATCTTCTTACCTCCTCAGTCTGTCATCTCCTTTCTTTTACTGTCGATATCTTTACTCACTTTTCAACACAGCCTACTGTTTCAATGCCTTCATTAAATTTGCTCTGTCAAATCAAAAGGCACATATTGTTATAATGGATTAAAAAAATAAGATCCAATTATATATTGTCTATAGGAGATACACAAAGATACAAAATAGTTGAAAGTGAAAGGCTGGAAAAAAGATTATGTAATAGCAACCATAAGAAAGCTAGAGGGCTATATTAATATCAGAATAGACTTTAAAACCAAAAAAAAAAAGAAAGTTACTAGAGATAAAGTGGGATATTTCATAATGATGAAAGGATCAATCCATCACGAAGATAGATATAGCAATTACAAATGTACATGCACTTAACAGGGCCCCAAAATACATGAAACAAAAGCTGACAGAAATGAAGGGTGAAAGAGACAAATCAACAATCATAGTTGGAGACATTAGTACCTCACTCTCAATGACGGATTGAACAACTAGGCAGAAGGTCAAGAAATACAATATTTGAACAACATTGTATACCAGCTACACCTAACATATCTATAGAACACTCCAACAACAATATAATTTTTCTCAAGTAGAAGAACATGAAACATTCTCTAGGATAGAATATATGCTGTGCCAGAAACAACTCTTGATACATGTAAATGATTAAGCTCATACTAAGTATATACTCCAACCACAATAAATGAAATTAGAAATCAATAACAGAAAGAAATTAAAAGTTAATTATTTGAAAAAAAACAACGCACTCCTAAATAACCAATGGCTCAAAAGAAGAAATCACAAGGGAAATTAGAAAATATTCGACAGTGAATGAAACACAACATACCAAATTTATGGGATGTAGCCAAAGTAGTACTTAGAAGGAAATTTATAACTGTGAATGCCTATATTAAAAAATGAAGAATGATCTCAACTCAGTAACCTAACCTTTCACCCTAACACACTGGGAAAAAAAGAGCAAAAAAAGACTAAAATAAACCTAAAGCAAGTAAAGGGAAGGAAATAACAAAGATTAGAATAGAAATCAATAAAATTAAAACATAAAAAATAGAGAAAACCAATAGACCAAAAGTTGGTTCTTTGCAAAGATCAATTAAATTGACAGACTTTTATCTAGGCTGATCAAAAACCAAAGAGAGAAGACTCAAATTACTAAAATCAGGAATGATACAGGCAGCATTACGGAAGTAAAAAGGATTATAAGGAAATATTGTGAACAGTTGTATGCCCACAAATCAGATAACTAGGTGAAATGGACAAATTACTAAAAAGATACAAACTACCAACATTGACTTAGGAAGGAACAGAAAATCTGAAATGGTCCTACAAGTAGAATTAGTAACAAAAACACTTCCTACAAAGAAAAGCCCAAAACCAGATAGCTTCTTTGGTAGGTTCTACCAAACATTTGAATAAGAATTAACATTAATCCTCCACAGACTCTTCTGAAAAATAGAAGAGGAGGTAACACTTTCTAACTAACTCCTTCTATAAAGCAGGTATTGCCCTAATACCAAAACTAGACAAAGACATCACAAGAAAACTGTAAACCAGTATCCCACTTGAATATAAATGCAAAAATCCTCAACAAATATTAATAAAGTGAATCAAATAGCTTATAGAAAGGATTATATTATACTGGGTGGACCAAGTGGGATTTATCCCAGGGGTGCAAAATCCTTTCAACATAGGAAAATCAATTGATACATTTATACCACATTGAAAGATTAAAGAACAAAACCCGTATAATCATCTCAGTAGACACAGAAAAAGCATTTGACAAACTTGAATACCCTTTCATGATTTAAAAAACAAAGAAACAACCCAACAAACTAGGAATCAAGCCTGGTAAAGGACATTTATGAAAAACCTATGGCTGTCATCATACTTAAAACTGAGTGCTTTCCTGCTAACATTGGGAATAAGGCAAGGATGTCCAGTCACATGACCTCTATTGAACAATTCACTGAAGGTTCAAACCAGGGCATTTGAGCAAGAAAATGAAAGTCATCCAATGTCATCAGACTGGAAAAGGAGTAAATTTACCTGTATTTACAGATGACAGGATTGTGCCTATAGAAAATTCTGAATCCATAAACTATTGGAACTAATAAATGAGTTCAAGAAGATTACAGAACACAGGATCAATTACAAAAATCAATTGTAATACAGTTGTAATAATCCAAAAATGAAATTGAGAACAATTTCATTTTCAGTTGCATCAAAATGGATAAAATAGGAATAAATTTAACAAAAGAAGGGCAGAGCTTATGCTCTAAAAACTATAAAGCACTTTAAAAGAAATTAAAAATTAAATAATTGGAAAAACATGTGTATATTCATAGATTGAAACATTATTTTTAAGATGGTAATACTTTCCAAATTGATCTACAGATTCAACACAGTCCCTATCAAAATCCTACCTGGCTTGTTTGTAGAATTGTTTGACAAGCTGTTCCTAAAATTCACATGGAAATTCAAACAACCTGAATGAACCAAAACAATATTGCAAATGAACAAAGTTGGAGGCCCCACACTTCCTGATTTCAAAGTTTATCAGAAAGCTGCAGTAATCAAGACAGTGTGGTTCTGGCATAAGGATAGAACTGATTATCCAGAAACCAACCCTGGTATTTACAGTCAATCATTTTCAATAAGCATACCAAAATCACATCAGTGGGGTAAAGAGTAGTCTTCAATAAATGGTGCAGGACAACTGGATATCCTCATAGGAAAGAATGAAATAGGGTTCCTACCTCATACCATATGCAAATACTAACTCAATACTAACTCAAAATGGATCAAAGACCTAAATATAAGAGCTATAAAACCATAAAACTCTTACAAGAAGACTTGGAGGTGAATATTTGTGATATGACAGCCAAAGTTAAAGACAGATAAAGTTGGACTTAACAGAATTAACTTCTGTACTCAGAGGACACCATCAAGAAAGCAAAAAGACAACCCACAGAATGTGATAAAATATTTGCAGATCATCTGTCTGATAAGAGACTTGTATCTAGAATATATCAAGAACTCTTACAACTCAGACAACCCAGTTAAGAAATATGTAAAGAATCTGAATAGACAATTCTCCAAAAGAAGATGTACAAATGGCTAATAGGCACATGAAAAGATGCTTAGCATAATTAGTCATCAGGTAAATGCAAATCAAAACCACAGTGAAATACCTCTCTATACGCCTTGGATGGCTATAATCAAAAAACACTGGTAATAAATAACAAGTGTTGACAAAGATGTGGAGAAATTGAAACCCATATACTACTGGTGGGGATGTAAAAATGGTGTAGCCACTTTGGAAAAGAGTCTGGCTCTTCTTCATATGAATGGTTTCCTGTCTTTGTGACTTTGCTTATACTGTTTTTTTGGTTGGTTGTTTTTGGTTTTGGTTTTTTTGGTGTGTGTGTGGGGGGGGAATACCAATCCTTTTATCTTTGCCTGTTAGAATCCTGCCCATCCCACAAGGCCCAACTCAAATTCCAGTTTCTCAAGCATATATATACCTAGAAACCAGGTTTCTAGGCTGTTTATCTTCATTTGGTACTGCAAAATTGCCCGTCAGAACTCTTTTACTAATTCCCATTGTTTCAGATCCTTCCCAACACTTGATATTGCAGACTTGAAAATTTTTGTCAGTCTGGTAGGTGGGAAATGGCTATTTTATTCCATTTATTTGCATTTTGCTGATTACTAGTATGATTGAACATCTTTTCCTTTTCTCCTCTTTCTCTCTAGCCATTTGCACGATTTCTGTGAATTGCATGGTTAGATTCTATTTGCTTATTTTCATTTCCCAATTGATTAATGTGAGTTCTTTATTCTGGATACTAACCCACTGTTATATGTGTTACATCTCCTCACTCTGTGCTTATTTTTTAACTTTTTTTATGGCATCTTGTCACATAGGTTTAAATTTTGATGAGTTAAATTTATTGACCTTTTGGGGTTTTCCCTTTTGAGCTCAGCTAAGAAATACTGTATAATCCCAAGGTCAAACTGATATTTTCCTATTTTTTTTTTCCCTAATAGCTTTAGAGTTTTATTTTATATTTAGGTCTTTGGTCTTTCTGGAATTGGAGAAGTGTCAAGTAGGGATCCAGTTCTTTTTTCACATATGAAAAACGGTATTTTATTTAATCTGAAAGAGATTCCTTTTTTTTAAACCAGATCTCTTTCAACAGAATAATGGAATAAAAGGATGACTTGACCTGGGAAAGAAAAGAATTTATGGGCCAACTCATCAGTTTGCAAATTTTCATTGTTCTCTTTTATCTCTTTTTACAAGATAAATGCAGAGAGGGCAGAAAAATCATTCACAACAGTCTGTAAAATGCTGAGTACCCACCATCTGCCTTACAGATACAGAAGAAGCACACTCCTGGAGTGGAGTTTGAGGCAGGCCATCTGCTTTCCATTAAAATTTCTCTCATACTGGCAAATAGGGGAATTTGGAGATTTTTACAGATTTGTAAAATAATTTTTTCCCTGAGGAACACCACACACTTAGGCTCATGTGCTTACCTAGGAGCAATTTTATTATTAGCTTTAACATAACCTATTCTCTTACCTATTTTTGCTTATATTATTTTTACATTAAAGGCATACCAACTTAAGCCTGCTCTGGTTTGAGCAGCTCTTCTCATCTAGGGCTCAAAGTAAATGACCCATACATAGGTTGCTGGCCCTTAAGCTGAAGTACAACCCAACAACTACTGGGTATTTCCACCTTCTTGTTACCTCAGAGGAAGTATCTTGCCCTGAGGAAAAATGTGCCTCACTTACACCCTTGTGATTCCATGGGGCTTGCTAGTAGGACAGTGGGTGGGTGGGCCTTGAATCTAGTATACAGGCCACCTCAGATTCCGGTCTGGTAGGCAGGTCCAGAACCAGCACTGCAGAACAGCGGCCTGCTGGGCTGACCTGCATTCTCGCCACCATAGCACTCTCAGGAGCCAGGCCTCCCAGCTCATAAGAAAAGTTCAGATTCAGTATTTTTTCTGAGCCAACAGACTCAAAGTTCCGTTTAATTTGTTTAGTTTATTTTCTTTCTTTACCTATTAAAGAAAAGAGAAAAAAAAGCCTACAGACTCTACAGCAAGAATGTTTCCCATCTTGCTTTGTAGCTTTCAGCTCACAGCAATAAAAATGGGATTTTGCCATCAGGATGAAGTTTTGTAGGCTTTGTCTCCTAAGCATCTTTGTAGTTCCCCTTCTCTTTTTTATCCCATTGTTGACTGGTTTAGCTTTGCCTTTGGGCTACTGCAGTAACCTCCAATCTGGTCCCTCCTTCTCTGAGCTCACCCACTCGGTCCACAACTGCTGCTAGAATAGGTAAAACACAATTCTGAAACGCCCCAGTTTAAACTCCTTTGATGAATTTCTTTTATTGATTGATAAATTCATTCCTCAGGCTGGCATTCAAATCCTTTCACAGTCTGCCCTCAGTCTCTTTTAATCTTTTATTTCCTGCCACTTTTTCCTATAGATTATAACTATTTGTCGTTTCCTTGGTATGGCATATACTTTGGGGCCTTCATGTGTGAAACGAATATATATTTCTTTGTCCCCACCCCCCACACCTGACAGACTCTGCCTATTGTTCAAGACCACCTAAAATGTTTATTCTTCTGAGAAGCCATTTTCAGCTCTCCCAGAGCTGGGAGGAGGACTGGAGACCTCCACCTCAGCACTATGAAACATCCCAACATTCTCTGATTGTGTATCATAATATTGCCTGGAGATTAATATAAATAATCTCTATCATATCCCCATTAGATGGTAAGCTCTTATGTAAAGAACCTAGCACCTGCTTTGCACAGAGTAATCATCTGCTAGATGTTAAATAACTATGTTGGTGGATAATGATAAAAAATCTGGATTAAGTCACATCAGGCCTTCACTTTCTATCACCAGCCTTGTTATGTTAGTTCTTTTTTTTTAATTGGGGGGGAAAAAAACAGCAGAAGAATGAACAAGGCAGGAAGAAAATTGAATTGTTTTGAGGGAAAGGGATTTATAAATTGAAGTGTGGCCAAAAGGGGACAACCAGGATGGGGAAAGATTGAAGGAGTTGGGTCTTTTGCATTTGGACAAGAGAAAATTCAGGAAGAAAAGCTGCTATCTTCATATTTCTGGAGGGTTGTGCTGGAGCAGGGGGAGCAGATGTGAACTGTGAGGGACCAGTGGCTATGAAGGTGTTCAGGGTTAGATTCCTTAAAAGGCAGAATTTTAGCTCAGAGTAAAGAATTGCTTAACCTCCAGAGCTCTCCAACAGGAGCTTTGACCACCTGTGTTCTGAGCACAACGTCATTGGAAGGGTGTGCTTGGCAGGGGCCATATGGCCAACCTGTGGGCCACTATAAAGGCTATTTCCTGTGCTAGGTGGTAGATTGGATTCAATCACCTCTAATACCTCTTAATTCAGCACCTATGTGATACTGCTCAACAACCCAAGCATGACCTATATTAAGACACTGGGAACAGAGAAATAGCTTTTTTTTTTGGTAACTGAACCATCTTTGACCAAATTGACTCTCCAGAGTAATTTCCTGTTTTCCTAGGTTTTGAAGCTGAAATAAAAGACCTTTGACAAAGAAAATGGCAGCCAAATCCAGAAGTTTGCACTGAATAGGCTCGTGTTTTGAGGAGAGGTAGGGAGGTTGGTAGGAATGGACTTTGTCTTACTCAGCGGCCTGGGTGCTGTGCCACTCTCTGTTTACTAGCCATGTAGGTAAGTCTTGGCTTCAGTGTCTTCATCTCCAAAGTGGGTTAGAATGGATCTCATAGAGTTAGGGTGAGGATTCAGTCAGATTAAGAAATGCCTAGCACAGTTCTCAGAACATACTACAGATTCAACATTATATCCTTTCTTTTGGCCTCTTGTTTTCAATTTTAAAGAAATAAAGCTTTTTTTTTCTTATTTGATTTTTGGTCATCATCCTGGCCTTGGAGACAGTTTTCTTCTTTTTAATTGTGAATTTCAAACTTGAAGTGTCTTCACTGCATTAAGTGTTCCCCTGCTCACAGAGGAGTAATCCTCTTTGTCATCCTGAGCCAGTCAGTCTTTCACTAGCCTTTGATACCTTGCCCTTTTCACTTCCTAAAGATAAAGTAGTTTCCGAAATAGTCCTCTGATTTCTCTTGAAAGTAATTTCTAATTTCCATATTAATCAAAAAATAGTTTTACATTTCTTCAGTCCTAATTCTAGTAACAACTAGGAAAAGGGATTAGGTTGTATTGACATCAATGAAGTAATTTAAAGTACACATTAGAATCCCAGGAAACCTGATCATTATAACTTTTAGTATTCAGAGGAGAAAAGCTCACTTGTGTCCATTTATTCTCTTCACTTTTTACCTTCAAAGAGGATAAATACAGAAGGGGCAGACTTGTTCCAAGGACCAAGTCATAGTTATTTGGCAGGTATGGACAAAGGCATTATTTTTAGGATTCCCTTTCTAGTTTCACCATTGACTTGCCTAAGTCACCACTGATTTGGCTAAGAATAATCTTAGCCAAAATGTCACATCACCTCTCTGAGCCTGTTTTCTTATCTACAAAATGGGGGGAAAAATTTTAGGGTTCTTTTGAAGCTCAAATGAGATAGCAGGTGTGAAAATATCTTTTGTATGAGCAGTGGGTGAAATGTCATGGTGTATTAGGTAAACTCATTATCTTTATCCCCAGTGAACTTCAACAGAGCCAGGCAGCCATGGGGGACCAGGACCTGGAATGCACTCTGCTCTCTTGGGCCATCCAAGCCTGGCCAGAGAGTCTTTGGAGTGCACTAGGGAAGAGCCTTATAGTGGGGAACAGCCACAAACTAGCAAGTGCTACCCTGACCTAAAGTTTATAGTCCAGTGTTAGGAGAAAGTCTGTCTTCCATAAACAAGTAAAAATATGTCAGGTTGGTAAGTGCTGTGAAGGCAAACAAAGCAGGGTAAGGAGCACAGAGAGTAATGAAAGTTAAGAGTCCTTTTAGAAAGAATGTAAGGTGACCTTTGAACAGAGTTCCAGGATCAGGAAACAGAAGGGGTAAAGCCTCTGAGATGGGAAAGTGCTGGACACATTTGAAGAAAGCAAGGAGGCCATTATGGCAGGAGTAGATTAGCATGAGGGCAAATACTAGAAGAGGAGGATTGAGAGGTGGCTGAGGCCCAGGTGGGTCATTAAAAGGATTTCACTGTGATTGTCTTGGGAAGCCACTGCGGAGCTTAAAAAGAGGTGTCATGTTCTGATTTAATGTTTTAACAGGATCACTGTGGCTGCTGTGGGAAATAGACTCCACAGGATCAAAAGTAGAAGCAAGGAGGTTAGTTATGAAGCTATTGCAATAATCTAGGTGAGAAGTAATGATGGCTTGGACTAGGATAGAAAGTGTATAGGTAAGGACATATGATCAGATTCTGAATATGTTCTGAAGGTGGAACTAAAAGAATTTGCTGATGGATTAGATGTAAATAGGAGAGAAAGAGTAGAGTCAAGGATGACACTAAAGGTTTTGGCCTGAGAAGGTGAAAGAATGGGTTGTCATATACTGGTATGAAGAGAACTGCAGAAGAACAGGTTTGGAAGGAAGTAGGAGGACAGAAAAAAAAAATTCAATTTTGAGTATCGTAAGTTTGCAATAATAATAGCTAATTTTTGAAGTCGTAACTATTTGCCCGGCTCCTAATGCTTTGAGGCCTTAACTAATTTAATACTTATAACAACCTACTAGGTAAGTAATGTAAGTAATGCTAGTCCCCTTTCACAGATGGGAAAACTAAAGCAAAAAGAGGTTAAGTAAGTGGTCCAAGATCACACAAATAATTAGTGGTGTTGCTGGGATTCAAACCTAAGTGTGGATCTAGCTCCAGAGACCACATTCTTAACCACTCTAGGATATAGCCTTGAAGTGTAGCAAACATCTCAAGTGGAGTTGTTGAGTAGTCTGTTAGATACTGTATGAGTCAGGAGTTCAGGAGAGAAGCTCCATCTAGCAGTATGAAATTCAGACACAGTGGACACACTGAAACTGGAAAGGTAAGTTAGGGCAGACCGCCATAAAGGGAGACATGGTCACAAGAAGACGAAATGATGAGATCAGGCCCCCAAAGACAGCCTGTCCCATCAGGTGTGGTTAACCCATCAGTCCTGCATCTTAGAGTCAAGGAGGGTATTTTGACCCCAAAATACTGCCCTTCATGCTTCTGCCTGAAAAGCCCTTCCTCCCCTTTTTTATCTACATCCAGGGACTCCTAGTGCCCAGTATATTCCCTGGTAGACAATAGGTACTAAATAAATGTTGGCTGACGAAGGCTTCTTCTCTGCCCACTTTCTTCCTCACCACAGCACTTTTCAGGCTGCATTCTAACAGTCTTGTCTTTCTTCCTCAGTTGGTGACTCTCTTAAGGCCAGGGACCCTGTTGGTTGGTTATTTTTGTTTTTAGACTGCTCATGACTCCAGGACACAATCCCCCTAGTAATCTGTTCTCTGAGTGCCTATTCTCTGCCTTAATCTATGCTAGGCACTAGAGGTGCCAACATCATCAGCAGCTGAAGCTACAAAATGAATAGGATCAGCTGGAGGCAAGGACACAAACACAACCAAACCAGGGAAAGTTGTGAGAAGGAAGCCTAGCTTGCCTGTGACACCCTTTTTGAACTGGAGGAATTGACGGTGGGGAAGGGATATTCTTTACTGACCATACAGACTGTTCAGCACACCAGCCTGTTGTGAGCAGTTCAGATGCTTGCTGCCCAGGCCAAGGGCTCAGGAGAGGTAGGTGGTGTGTTGACAGGGCAGGGAATGAGAAGGACTGACCAAGAGCTGTTGTGTATAGGCAAATGAGACATAGCTGTGCCTTCTCAAGGAGCTTGCATTCTGGGGAGAAGGAGGCAAACCAGAAATGTAAATAAATCATTGAAGTACAGTGTGATAAATTCTGTAATTCTGGATATGTGTGTCTTCAAATTTGTTCTTTTCTAAAGGGTAGAAGCTATAGATAGAGTTCACTGAAGTATGAGAAGTCACTTTGAGACAATCAGAGCTGTCTCACTGTGTGTAGTGGGGGGTCTCAGGAAAGGAAGGAGTTCACTGCCTGTGGAGATGTAAGCCCTGGGGTGAGTGATCCAGTGAGTGAGTTTCAGAGGAGGCTCTAGCCCCAAACGTGAGGGTAGACCAAATGGCTTTTAAGGTGCTTTCATAACCTCAGCATCTGTCACCCTGATTCCCTTCCTTTCTCTCAACCTGAAGATACTTTTATAAAAATGAAGTGGGTTGGACCAAATAAGGATACTTCTAATGCTTCTATTCTATGATATCTGCCAAATTCAAATGAACAAAAAAGATTCGACTTGGAAACATTGAAGGAAGATCCTGTAATTGCCCCTAAAATAAAAGGCATCTGAAATGACATAACAGGGGTGTGATTTCCCATGGCTGCACAATCTTTCACATGAAGTCTGAATACAGATTTTAGCTGTAAGACTATATCAGTTTGCTTCCCAGATTAAACCTCTGACTTTCTTCTTGAGAAGTGACAGACCTCCACATTACTAATTAAGTGACAACTTGGCTACCTTGGTTCTGCAATCAGAAAATGATTGAGGTATAAAGAGAGATTAATTTTCTTAGGAGTTGGAAAGGATTTAGGGAAAGGCATATTAACAAAGATACATATTAAAGCTCAATATTTAAGTATCCCAAAGAAGCTTTTAGGGATTTAGGGATTTAATCTTTCACTTTTAAAATCATCTTTCCATTGTTAGTTAAAATACCAATGAGCATTAAAAAACTACAGAGAGCAAAGAGACAGGTACTTATGCACTGCTAGTACAAGTAAAACTGACAGTCTTTCCAGAAAGAAGCATTGCAAAGTATGTGAAAACTCTCATCATGTCACTTACCAGCTTCATTGCTGTTTCCCTGATGTGAGCTGCCTCATCTATTGCCAGGAGTTTGCAGCAGGCTCCCAACTGGTTTCTGTGTTTCTACCCTTCCTCCATTACAGTCTGTTACCAACACAGCAATATAAGTGACCCTTTTCAGACATGAGATCATGTTATTCTTCCACTCAGACCCTGTTATGGCTTCTCATTTTACTCACAGGAAAAATCAGTCCTTACAGAAGCCTTAGACCCTACATGAACTGACCAGCCCTTTATCTCTGACTTCCTCTACTGCTATTGTTCCACTTCAGCCCTCCTGGCCTCTTTGCTATTCCTCAGATGCGTCCCATATTCTCCTAACTTAGTGTCTTTACACTGTTTCCTTTGTCTGAAATGTTCTTCCTTTAGCCATCTGCTTAGTTTACTATTTCCTTCACATCTTTGTGAAAATCTTATCTTCTCCATATATCTTGTACTGGTTACCCAATTTAATATTCAGTGCCCTCCCTTGGCACACTCCAGCACATTTGATGCTCTTTGCCCTGCCATTTTCTCTTTTTTATAGCACTTAAGACTTGTTTCTTTATATTTACTGCTTATCCTTGGCCTTCTCCCACCCTTTTAAAATGTAAGTTCCCCAAGGACAGGGTACTCAAAATTTTGTTAAATGGATGAGCTTTAAAAATAGCACCATCTTTTGATCTAGAAATCTCATTTCTAGAATGCACTCCTACAAAAATAATCAGGGATACAACCAAAGTTTTATTTAGGTTGTTCTCAGAGTTTTATTTATAATAATGAAAATTCACAACCACCCAAACATCTAAAAACAAAATAATGGTTAGATGATTTGATGTATCTATTAATGGAACATTACAAAGATATGTTTTTGAAGAATATGTAATTACATAGAAAAATGCTTATAATGTAAAAGTGAAAAAGTAGAATTTAAAACTACATATAACCTTACCTCATACCAAATGCAAAAAATGGATCAGTGATCTAAATATAAGAGCCAAAACCACAAAACTCATAGGGTGAATCTTCATGACCCTAGATTTGGTATTGGATTCTTAGGTATGACACCAGAAGGGTGAACAACAAAAGAAAAATAGATAAATTGGACTTCATTGAAATTCATTAAAATCTGGACTTCATTAAAGATTTTTGTGCATCAAAGGTGTTGTCAAGAAAGAGAAAAGACAATCCACAGAATAGCAGAAAATGCTTGCAAGTCATGTCTGGTAAGGTTTTAATATCCAGAATGTGTGTGTGTGTGTGTGTGTGTGTGTGTGTGTGTGTGTGTGTACATATAATATATATAATATATTAAAGAACTTCTACAATTTAACAAAACAAACAACCCAGTTTTTTAAATGCGAAAATGTTTTGAACAGGCCCTTCTCCAAAGAGATATACAAAATGACAAAAAATACATGAAAAGATGTTCAACATCATTAATCATTAGGGAAGTGCATATTAAAATCACACTGAGATAAAATCACACTTCATACCTGTTAAGATGGTCATAATAAAACAATTTTAAAAAATAAGTAAAAGGTGTCAATGATTTATCCAATAAGGGGTTAACATCCAAAATATATGAAGAACTCATATGCCTCAATACCCAAAAATCAAATAACCCAATTAAAAAATGGGCAGAGGATCTCAAAGACACTTCTCCAAAGAAGAAATACAGATGCCCAACAGGCACATGAACAGCTGCTTCACATCACTCATCATCAGGAAAACACAAATTAAAACTGCAATGAGAGATCACCTCACACCAGTTAGGATAGCAAACATCCAAAAGACAAGAAATAAATGCTGGTGAGGATGTATAGAAAAGGGAACCCTCCCTACACTGTTAGTGGGAATATAAACTGGTTCAGCTGCTCTGGGAGGCAATAAGGAGGTTCCTCAAAAACCTTAAAGTAGAAATGTCATTTGACCCAGTAATTCCACTCCTAGGAATTTACCCAAAGAAAACATCCCTAATTTGAAAACACATATGCACCCCTATGTTTATCACCGCACTGTTTGCAGTAGCCAAGATGTGGAAGCAATCTAAGTTTCCATCAATAGAATGGTTAAAAAAGTGAGCCTGCCATTTGCAACAACATGGATGTATCTGGAGGGTATTATGCTCAGTGAAATAAGTCAGGTGGAGAAAGACAAATCCAACTGATTTTATTCATTTGTGGATTATAAAAACAAAGCAGGAGAGGAGCCAAAATGGCGGCGTGAGTAGGGCAGCGGAAATCTCCTCCCAAAACCATATATATTTTTGAAAATACAACAAATACAACTATTCCTAAAAGAGAGACTGGTGGATACAGTACAACAGCCAGGCTACATCTACATCTGCGAGAACTCAGCATCACACGAAGGGGGTAAGATACAAGCCGTGGCCCATCAGAATCTGAGCACTTCCCCCACCCTAGCACCCTGGTGGGAGGAAAGGAGTTGGAGCAAAGAGGGAGCGGAAGCCCAGGACTGCTAAACAACCAGCTCCAGTAATCTGCAACAGGAGCACAGACACACAGTGCATGGTGTACTGGACATTAGAGAAATGATAAAGCAAAATCTGCAAGTGGGTCCCCGCAACCAGCTCCCCTGGGACAAAAGAAAAGTGAGTGATATTGAAAGTCTTAAAGGGACAGGGAACTCAACAGCTGGACGGAATCATCCCAGCACATTCAGCCCAGCGTCTGGGAATCCCAGGGAACGCCAGGCGCCCTAACCCCTTGAGCGGCAGTGCAGCTCTAAAGCCCATCACTGCAATAAGCAGCTTGCCAGTCATTCCGCCAGCCAGTGCAGCCCCTGACACAGCAGCCAGTAGCCTGAGAGCAGTGGGGGTGGAGCAGCCCCGGAACAGGCACAAGAGCCAGCGGCGGCCAAGTTGCCCAGGAGCAGCTGTGCATGCCCACAGTGGAATGGCCCGGGAGCGACTGCACCCCTGGTAGCCGCCCAGAATCTCCTCCCGCTATGCAGCTGCCCAGGCCAGACCCAAAGGCCACTGCCAGCGCGCAGCTGCCTGGCACAGGGAGAAGAAACCGGGGCAAGGAGCAAAGGGGTGCCGCTCTCGCAGGAGAGCACATCTGGTGCGCAAGGCACTCCCCGCAGGGCTCTGGGCTACCCTGACGGCGACCCCGCCCATGGGAGCTTAGGGGATTAACCCGGAGGCTGCTTCAGGAGTGTGGATAACCAACACAGGCAGCAGAGAAGGGCAAGGCAAGCAGCAAACAGGAAAAGACGTTCTCCCAGCTCCCACACATGCAACCTGCCTACAGCTACCTCTATTGCCATGAAAAGGCAGAAGAATTTGGTCCAGTCCAGAATTACCCAGACACCCCCTGAGAGATGACCTGGGGAGATGGATTTAATCAATCTTTCTGAGAAAGAATTCAAAATAAAGGTGATAACCATGCTGATAGACCTGCAGAGAAATATGCAAGAGCTAAAAGAGCAAGTAGGGAGGGAGAATACAGAAATAAAACAACCTCTGGAAGGACTGAAGAGCAGACTGGATGAGGTGCAAGAGGCCGATAATGGAATAGAAACCAGAGAACAGGAATACAGAGAAGCAGAGGCAGAGACAGATTAAAAGATCTCCAGGAATGAAAGAATATTAAGAGAACTGTGTGACCAATCCAAACGGAACAATATTCACATTATAGGAGTAGCAGGAGAAAAAGGGATAGAAAGTGTCGTTGAAGAAATAATTGCTGAAAACTTCCCCAAACTGAGAGGAAATAGTCTCTCAGACCATGGAGGCCCACAAAACTCCTAACACAAGGGACCCAAGAAGGACAACACCAGGACACATAATAATTAAAATGACAAAGATCAAAGACAAGGACAGAGTATTAAAGGCAGCCAGAGAGAGAAAAATGGTCACCTACAAAGGAAAACCCATCAGGCTATCAGACTTCTCAACAGAAACCTTACAGGCCAGAAGAGAATGGCATGATATATTTAATGCAATGAAACGGAAGGGCCATGGACCAAGAATACTGTATCCAGCACAATTATCATTTAAATATGAAGGACAGATTAAACAATTCCCAGACAAACAAAAGTTGAGGGAATTTGCCTCCCACGAAACACCTCTACAGGATATTTTAAAGGGAATGCTCTAGATGGAAGCAGTCCTAAGGCTAAATAGATATCACCAGAGAAAACAAAATCACAGCAAAGAAAGCACACCAACCAAATACTAACTAAAGGCAAAAAATAAAATCAACTACTCACAAAAGCTGTCAAAGGAAACACAAAAGAGTACAGAATAAACACCTAACATAAAAAAATGGAGGAGGAGGAATAAGAAGGGAGAGAAATAAAGAATCATCAAACTGTGTTTATAATAGCTTAATAAGAGAGCTAAGTTAGGCAGTTAGATAGTAAAGAAGCTACCCTTTAACCTTTGGTAACCACGAATATAAAGCCTGCAATGGCAGTAAGTACGTATCTTTCAGTAATCACCCTAAATGTAAATGGACTGAATGTACCAATCAAAAGACACAGAGTAACAGAATGGATAAAAAAGTAAGATCCATTTATATGCCACTTACAAGAGCCTCACCTCAAACCCAAAGACATACACAGACTAAAAGTCAAGGGATGGAAAAAGATACTTCATGCAAACAACAAGGAGAAAAAAGCAGGTGTTACAGTACTAGTATCAGACAAAATAGACTTCAAAACAAAGAAAGTCACAAGAGATAAAGAAGGACATTACATAATGATAAAGGGGCAGTCCAACAAGAGGATATAACCATTATAAACATATATGCACCCAATACAGGAGCACCAACATATGTGAAACAAATACTAACAGAATTACAGGAGGAAAAAGAATGCAATGCATTTGTTCTAGGAGACTTTAACACACCACTCACTCCAAAGGACAGATCAACCAGACAGAAAATAAGTAAGGACACAGAGGCACTGAACAACACACTAGAACAGATGGACCTAACAGTTGTCTACAGAACTCTACACCCAAAAGCAGCAGGATACATATTCTTCTAAAGTGTACATGGAACATTTTCCAGAATAGACCACATAGTAGGCCACAAAAAGAACCTCAGTAAATTAAAAAAGATTGAAATTCTAACAACCAACTTCTCAGACAACAAAGGCATAAAACTAGAAATAAATTGTACAAAGAAAACAAAAAGCTCACAAACCCATGGAGGCTTAACAACATGCTCCTAAATAATCAATGAATCAATGACCAAACTGAAACGGAGATCAAGCAATATATGGAAACAAATGACAATGACAGCATAAAGCCCCAACTTCTGAGGGATGCAGTGAAGGCAGTTCTAAGAGGAAAGTATATAGCAATCCAGGCCTACTTAAAGAAGGAAGAACAATCCCAAATGAATAGTCTAAAGTCACAATTATTGAAACTGGAAAAAGAAGAACAAATGAGGCCCAAAGTCAGCAGAAGGAGGAACATAATAAAGATCAGAGAAGAAATAAATAAAATTGAGAAGAATAAAACAATAGAAAAAAATCACTGAAACCAAGAGCTCGTTCTTTGAAGAAATAAACAAAATAGGCCCCCAGCCAGACTTATTAAGGGAAAAAGAGAATCTACACACATCAACAGAATCAGAAATGAGAAAGGAAAAATCACAACGGACCCCACAGAAATACGAAAAATTATTAGAGAATACTATGAAAATCTATATGCTATGAAAATCTATATGCTAACAAGCTGGAAAATGTAGAAGAAACAGACAACTTTCTAGAAAAATAAAACCTTCCAAGACTGACCAAGGAAGAAACAGAAAATCTAAACAGACCAATTACCAGCAATGAAATTGAATTGGCAATAAAAAAACTACCCAAGAACAAAACCCCTGTGCAAGATGGATTCACCGCTGAAATTTATCAGACATATAGAGAAGACATAATACCCATTCTCCTTAAAGTTTTCCAGAAAATAGAAGAAGAGGGAATACTCCAAACTCATTCTATGAAGCCAGCATCACTCTAATACCAAAACCAGGCAAAGACCCCACCAAAAAAGAAAATTACAGACCAATATCCCTGATGAACGTAGATGCAAAAATACTCAATAAAATATTAGCAAACTACATTAAAAAATGCATCAAGAGGATCGCACACCATGATCAAGTGGGATTCATCTCAGAGATGCAAGGATTGTACAACATTAAAAAATCTATCAACATCATACACCACATCAACAAAAAGAAAGACAAAAACCACATGATCATTTCCATAGATGCTGAAAAAAGCATTCAACAAAAATCAACATCCATTCATGATAAAAACTCTCAACAAAATGGGTATAGAGGACAAGTATCTCAACATAATAAAGGCCATTTATGACAAACCCACTGCCAACATCATACTTAACAGCAAGAAGCTGAAAGCTTTTCCTCTGAGATCAGGAACAAGACAGGGATACCCACTCTCCCCACTGTTATTCAACATAGTACTGGAGGTCCTGGCCACAGCAGTCAGGCAAAACAAAGAAATACAAGGCATCCAGATTGGTAAATAAGAAGTCAAACTGTCACTATTTGCAGATGACATGATATTGTACATAAGAAAACCCTAAAGACTGCATTCCCAAAATACTACAACTAATGTCTGAATTCAGCAAAGTTGCAGGATACAAAATTAATACACAGAAATCTGTTGCCTTCCTATACACTAACGATAAACTAACAGAAAGGGAAATTAGGAAAACAATTCCATTCACAATAGCATCTAAAAGAATAAAATACCTAGGAATAAGCCTAACCAAGGAAGTGAAAGACCTATACCCT
The DNA here is from genome assembly GCF_040802235.1 of Manis javanica. Taxonomy (NCBI): domain Eukaryota; kingdom Metazoa; phylum Chordata; class Mammalia; order Pholidota; family Manidae; genus Manis; species Manis javanica. Next base: position 21,587,185 of record NC_133166.1, read on the forward strand.
GAAAACTACAAAACACTCTTAAGAGAAATTAAAAAGGGCACTAACAAATGGAAATTCATTCCATGCTCTTGGCTAGGAAGAATTAATATTGTCAGAATGGCCATCCTGCTTAAAGCAATCTATAGATTTGACGCAATGCCTATCAAACTACCAACAACATTCTTCAACAAACTGAAACAAATAGTTTTAAAATTCATATGGAACCACCAAAGACCCCTAACAGCCAAAGCAATCCTGCGAAGGAAGAATAAAGCAGGGGGCATCTCACTTCCCAACTTCAAGCTGTACTACAAAGGCACAGTAATCAAGACAATTTGGTACCAGCACAAGAACAGAGCCACAGTCCAGTAGAACAGAACAGAGAGTCCAGATATTAACCCAAACATATATGGTCAATTAATATATGATAAAGGAGCCATGGACATACACTGGGGAAATGATAGCCTCTTCAACAGCTGGTGTTGGCAAAACTGGAAAGCTACATGTAAGAGAAAGAAACTGGATCACTGTCTAACCTCATATGCAAAAGTCAATTTGAAATGGATCAAAGACCTGAATGTCAGTCATGAAACCATAAAACTCTTAGAAAAAAACATAGGCAAAAATCTCTTGGACATAAACATGAGCAACTTCTTCATGAACATATCTCCCTGGGCAAGGGAAAGAAAAGCAAAAATGAACAAGTGGGACTATATCAAGCTGAAAAGCTTCTGTACAGCAAAGGACACCATCAGTAGAACAAAAAGGCATCCTACAGTATGGGACAATATATTCATAAATGACGTATCCGATAAAGGATTCACATCCAAAATATGTAAGGAGCTCATGCACCTCAACAATCAGAAAGCAAATAATCCAGTTAAAAAATGTGCAGAGGAGCTGAACAGATAGTTCTCCAAAGAAGAAATTCAGATGGTCAACATACACATGAGAAGATGCTCCACATTGCTAGTCATCAGAGAAATGCAAATTAAAACCGCAATGAGATATCACCTCACACCAGTAAGGATCGCCACCATCCAAAAGACAAACAGCAACAAATGTTGGCGAGGTTGTGGAGAAAGGGGAACCCTCCTACACTGCTGGTGGGAATGTAAACTAGTTCAACCATTGTGGAAAGCAGTATGGAGGTTCCTCAGAATGCTCAAAAGAGACATACCATTTGACCCAGGAATTCCACTTCTAGGAATTTACCCTAAGAATGCAGTAGTGCAGTTTGAAAAAGACATATGCACCATATGTTTATCGCAGCACTGTTTACAATAGCCAAGAAGTGAAAGCAACCTAAGTGTCCTCATCAGTAGATGAATGGATAAAGAAGAGGTGGTACCTATACACAATGGAATATTATTCAGCCATAAGAAGAAAACAAATCCTACCATTTGCAACAACATGGATGGAGCTAGAGGGTATTATGCTCAGTGAAATAAGCCAAGCGGAGAAAGACAAGTACCAAATTATTTCACTCATATGTGGAGTATAAGAACAAAGAAAAACTGAAGGAACAAAACAGCAGCAGAATCACAGAGCCCAAGAATGGACTAACAGTTACCAAAGGGAAAGGGACTGGGAGGATGGGTGGGAAGGGAGGGATAAGGGTGGGGGGAAGAAAGGGGATATTATGATGATTTCACATACACATATATTAGCATGTATAATGTGGGGGGCATGCATGAGTAGGGCTGTGCAATGCAGAGAAGACATGTAGTGATTCTACAGCATCTTACTATGCTTATAGACAGTGACTGTAATGGGGTTTGTTGGGGGGACTTGGTGATGGGGGGAGTCTAGTAAACATAATGTTCCTCATGTAATTGTAGATTAGTGATACCGAAATAAAAGAAAAAAAGAAAATAAATAAAATAAGAAAGCAAAACTGAAGGAACAAAAAAAGCAGTAGACTCATAGACACCGAGAAGGGACTAGTGGTTACCAAAGGGGAGGGGTTGGTGAGGGTGGGTGGCAGGGAGAGGGGAATCAAGGGGCACTGTAATTCGTAATCACTGGGAAGGTAGGTACAGCACAATCACTGGTCACTGGGAAGGCGGTACAGCACGGAGAAGACAAGTAATGACTCTATACCATCTTACTACGCTGAAAGTCAGTGACCACAATGGAGGGGGTGAGGACTTGATAATATGGGTGAATGTTGAACCACTATGTTGTGTATGTGAAACCATCATAAGATTGTATGTCAATGATACATTAATAATAAATAAATATAAAGTATTGGTAAGGATGTGGAAAAATAGGAGCCCTCATGCATTGCTGGTAGGAATGTAAAATGGTGGAGCCAGTATGAAAAACTGTTTGGTAGTTCCTCATGAAGCCTAACATGTAATTTACTTATGACTCAGCAATTCTACTCCTAAATATATGTCCAAAAGAATTGAAAAAGGGACTCAAACAGGTACTTGTATGCCAGTGTTCATAGCAGCATTATTTTCCATGCCCAAAAGGTGTAAACAACCCAAGTGTCCATCAGCAGATGAATGGATAAACAAAACATGGTATATGTAGATGATGAAATATTATTTAGCCATAAAAAATGAAATTTTGATACATTCTAAAACATGAATGAACCTTGAAAGCATTATGCTAAGTGAAAAAAGCCAGACACAAAAGGATAAATAGTATCTGATTCCAATTACATAAAATATCTAGAATGGGCAAATTCATAGAGATGCAAAGTGTTAGAAGTAATGGGCTCCAGGGAGAGGGAAAATGGGTGTTATTGCTTAATGGGCACAGTATTTCTGTTTGGGGTGATGAAAAAGTTTTGAAACAGATAGTGGGGATGGTTACACACATTGTGAATATAATGCCACTGAATGGGACACAAAATGGTTAAAATCACAAATTTTATGATATATATATTTTTTGTTACAATTAAAAATTTCTAAGAAAAAAAACACCATATATAAATAAGGCAGTGGGATGGATCTGGCTTGTATGGGCCCTGTAGGGCCCATTATGAACATCTCTTCCCAACTACTCATTTAGTGATCTTGATAGCTTAAAATCAGCTCTAGTGGGAGTATTCATACTATGGAATTTGGCAAATGCTACAAATGGGACTCCCACCTCAATTCCCTTGAGCCATTTTTAAATATTTACCAGTACACCACTGAATAATGTCTATAAAAATGCACAGAAAATTATTTGAAAGGATAGATGCCAAAGTGTTACTCCTCTAAGGAGGAGAGTACTGTTGTGGCAGGAATGTGAGAGTAAACTTAAATTTTTACCCTATACACTTCTATAATGTTTCAGTCTTTTTAAAAATGAACATATAGACATATATTTCTTCTACTGCTTTTAAAAAATAGAAAAATCTGCATGTGGTGGTATTGTGGTCTTGTTGACTTTTCTTGAGGGGCTAAAAGCTGGTCACACATAAATGTCTGAAATGACCCAAGAAGAGATTGAAGGCCAGACCTTGGACTTGGATTCTGGTTCTTCAGAAATCTTCTTTACTTCGTTCCCAACTAAATAGGGCTTTTTTGTCTCTTCATAGGTTACCCCACAGCCTACCCGGCAGCGGCCCCTGCCTACAATCCCAGCCTGTACCCCACCAATAGCCCCAGTTATGCTCCAGGTAAGGAGAACATAGCAGTGGTGAGTGAGGTGGGAGATGGGGCTCTATTTGGAAAAACAAACCCACCTGCCGGCCTTTCCCTGTCCTTAATGTCTGGGCTGAGCCTGTCCAAACTATCCAGGTTTCTCCTGGGAGTCCCATCTGGGAACTCAGGGTTGGGGTGGGAATGGAATCTCTTACCTTCTCCTTGGGACTTCAGATTGGCCCATCTCTCCTCTGCTGGAATATCTGAAACATGCATCCTCCTCACAGAACTTTCTCTGATCTCACAAACAATGTCCAAATCTATTCTTTGCTTGGCTTCTCCTGAGGCTGCCATTGAGACATATGCATACACACAGACACACAGACACAGACACAGACACACACAAACACAGCAGACTTCCTGGTTGTGGATTTGGAAGAGAGTGAGAGACTTGCCACCAGAGGATAAATGAGAGACTTGCCACCAGAGTATAAAGAGCTGGCTTTCAAACTGAGGCAAGGTACTTGTTTTTGAAAAATAAAACCAGCACTCCTTGGATAAATGTTGAAATAGGTTTAACAATGTTGAAAAAAATTAGTTCTCCTTTGGGCTAGTGCAGAGGTCTCATCTTACCCCCTGTGTCGGCTGCTTAAACTTGGGGAGGAGGAAGAACATGGGGCTCCGCAGTTAGACAGCCCTGGGTTTGGATCCTGATTATTCAACTCAGTAGTTGTGAGGCCTTGGACAAGTTACCTCACCTCTCTGAGAAATGTTTGCCTGCCTCGTAGAAGTTTCTCTTCATTTACTCAACAAGAATTTATCTGTTGAATGCCATACTAGAATAGAAAAAAAGAAAGGATACCATCTTTCTCTGAGGTAGTTTACAATCCACCTGGGAGCCAGCATATAAACAAGTTCACAGCTGTACAGTGTGGTGAGTATAGTAAAAGGTATACATATAAGAGGAGAGCAAGTGGCGGAGGGAAGAACACTTTGCCTGGGTTTCACAGTGTACCGGAGCCTTCACAGAGGGCCCAGCAATAGAGACTCGAGGGAGAAGTTGGAAGCACCCTTTAAGTATACAGAGGAAGAGTTGGGCATTCTAGGCAGAGTAGACCATGGCAGAGGCACAGAGATATAAGGACATGTCGCTGTAAGAACGTAGAAGGATTGAGAGTGGTGGAAGACTCCTCTATGTGGAGGGGGGGGGGAACTATAGATGTGCAAGGACCAGATTTGGAAAGCCCTCGAATGTCATGATAATACCCTCAGTTTCTTTTTTAGTAATTATTATTCTGGAGTTAGCTTTAAAAGACCTTAGAGATTCTCCAGTTCAAACCCTTCTCTTGATAAGCAAGATCCAGACAGAAGCAGTGCTTTGTCCAAATTACCCACTGAATCAACAGTAGCATATGGATGAGAACCCTTGGCAGATCCCCTGGCTCTTGGTCTCATGCTTTTCTGTGCCAATCTATACTCATCCTACTGTCATTCCCTTTCTTCTGGAATGTTAAAATATGAGAAGAGCATGTGCAAGGTCAGAAGACCTAGATTTGAGTTTTGACTCTGTCACTTCCTAGATTAGCAATCTTAAAGTCACCTGACCTCAACTGCCCCTCTCTAAAGTAGGAATCATTATCATAATCATACACACAAGCACATATGTATCATGAACCCTGGCTTTTTCGGCAGACAAGAATTGTTTCATGCAAATAGCTAATGCTAATCCCTAAAGTGCTTATACAGGTGGGTCATTCCACAGACATTTATTTTGGCCCTGCTATGCCCAAGGCAGTTTGGAAGACACTTGATGATTCAGATGTGAGGAAGTTGTAGCCATTGCCCTCAAAGAGCTTCTGAGCAGGCTAAAAAGTCTATAATCATACCACAGCATTGATATTTTATTCTATATTCACTTTTAATAAGACAGGTGTTTCTCAAAAATTTACAATAGGCAGAAACAAAAGCTTATGGAAATTCTCTGCTGAAATACTTAATCAGGGAGGTTCTCAAGATGGCGGCATGAGTAGGGTGGCAGAAATCTACTCCCAAAACCATATATACTTTGAAAATACAGCAAATACAACTATTCCTAAGAGAGTAACCAGAAGATACAGTACCCCAGCCAGGCTACATCTACATCTGCAGGAACTCATCATCTCACAAAAAGGGTAAGATTCAAAGCCATGACCCAGTGGGTCCCAAGCACTCCCCCTACCCCAGCTCACCAGCAGGAGGAAAATCAGAGTGGGGAAGGAGTGGAAGCACAGGATTGCTCAATGACCAGTCCTAGTAATTTGCACCACGAACACAGACACACATTGCATGGTCTACCAGATATTAGAGGAACAGAAAAGCAAAATCCAAGACTAAGACTGAGAACAGGTCCCCACAGCTGGCTACCCTGGACAATAGAAAAGTGGGTGCTTTAAAAGCCTTAAAAGAGACAAGGGTTTAACAGGTGGATAAAATTGTCCTGGCATGCTCAGCCCAGCAGGCTGGGAACTTTAAGGAACTTCAGGCACCCTAATCCCCTGGGTGGCAATGTAGCAATGAAGCCCCTCACAGCGATAAGGAACCTGCCATTCATACCCCCCCACACACACCAGCACTGCAAGCGAACCAGCTGACCTGCCATTGCTGCAGAGCAACCGGGGAGCAACCCCGCCCACAGCAGCCACACAGAGGCTTCTCCCAGAGCACGTGGCTGACTGGGCCAGACCCAGATGCTGCCCCCTGCCCACAGTCAACCAACACAGCAGAGACCGGCACAGAGTCCAGAAGGGCACACAGGGGCTTTATTCTAGCAGTGAACACATCCTGCTCACCTGCAACTCCCACCAGTGACCTAGGCCATCCCAAGGGCCGCCCCACCCATGGCAGCACAGCGGATAAGCCAGAGGCTGCCCCCTGTGCATGGCCGACTGGCATTGGCAGAAGAAGCTGGTGCAGGGTCCGGAAAGCATGTAGGGGCTCTGTTCTTGCAGTGAACAAGTGCTGATTGCCTGCAACCACTGCCAGTGCCCTAGGACATCCCGAGGGCTGCCCTTCCCATGGAAGCTTAGGGGATCAACCCAGAGGCTGCTCCCTGTGTGCAGTTGCCCGGCACAAGCAGCAGAGACTGGCATGGAGTCCCAAAAGCACGAAGAGGCTCCATTCTCGCGGGAGGACACACACCGCTCACCTGCGATCCCCACCAGTGTCCTAGGCCATCCCAAGGACCACCCTGCCTACGGCAGCTTAGGGGATCAACCCAGAGGCTGCTCCCTCTATGCAGTTGACTGGCACATGCAGCGGAGTTGGGCAAGGTGACCAGCAAGCAGGAAGGGATTTGTTCTCCCAGTAGATACATGTGCCACTCGCCGGCGGTCACTTCCATTGCCATGTAAAGGCAGAAGAACCTTGTTTAGTCCAAAATCCCTCAAACAGCAGAGAGAGGGCCTGGTGAGACCGAAATCACAATCTTCCTGAAAAAGAATTTAAAATAAAAGTCATAAGCATGCTGATGGAGCTTACAGAGAAATATGCAAGAGCTAAAGGATGAATTCCGGAGGGAGATAACAGAAATGAAACAAACAATGGAAGGATTTAAGAGCAGACTGGATGAGGTGCAAGAGACTGTTAATACAAAAGAAATCAGAGAACAGGAATACAGAGAAGCTGAGGCAGAGAGAGATAAAAGGATCTCTAGGAATGAAAATATTAAGACAACGGTGTGACCAATTCAAATGGAACAATATTCGCATTACAGGGGTACCAGAAGAAGAAGAAGAGAGAAAAAGGGATAGAAAATGTCTTTGAAGAAATAATTGCTGAAAACTTCCCCAATCTGGGGAAGGAAATAGTCTCTCAGACTGTGGAAGTCTACAGATCTCCCAACACAAGGGACCCAAGGAGGACAACACCAAGACACATAATAATTAAAATGGCAAAGATCAAAGACAAGGACAGAGTTTTAAAAGCAGCCATAGAGAGAAAAAAGATAACCTACAAAGGAAAACCCATCAGGCTATCATCAGACTTCTCAACAGAAACCCTACAGGCCAGAAGAAAATGGCATGATATATTTAATGCAATGAAACAGAAGGGCCTTGAACCAAGAATACTGTATCCAGCAAGATTATCATTTAAATTTGAAGGAGGGATTAAACAATTCCCAAGTAAACAAAAGTTGAGGGAATTTACCTCCCACAAACCATCTCTACAGTTGTTTTAAAGGGACTGCTCTAGATGGAAGTGCTCCTAAGGCTAAATAGATGTCACCAGAGAAAATAAAACCACAGCAAAGAAAGTAGACCAACCAAATACTAACTAAATGCAAAATAAAATCAACTCTCCACAAAATCAGTCAAGTGAAACACAGAAGAGTACAGAATAAAACACCTAACATATAAAGAATGGAGGAGGAAGAAAAAGAAGGGAGAGAAATAAAGAATCATCAGACTGTTTATAATAGCCTAATTAGAGTGTTAAGTTAGACGGTTAGATAGTAAAGAAGCTATCCTTGAACCTTCTATAACCACAAATCCAAAGCCTGCAATGTCAATAAATACGTATCTATCAATAATCACCCTAAATGTAAATGAACTGAATGCAACAACCAAAAGACAATGAGTAATAGAATGGATAAAAAAAGCAAGACTCATCTATATGCTGTTTACAAGAGACTCACCTCAAACCCAAAGACATGCACAGACTAAAAGTTAAGGGATGGAAAAAGATATTTCATGCAAACAACAAGGAGAAAAAAGCAGGTGTTGAAGACAAAATAGACTTCAAAACAAAGAAAGTAACAGGGAATAAAGGACGTTACATAATGATAAAGGGGCAGTCCAACAAGAGGACATAACCATTATAAATATCTATGCACACAACGACAGGAGCACCCACATATGTGAAACAAATACCAACAGAATTAAAGGAGGAAATAGAATGCAATGCATTCATTTTAGAAGACTTCAACACATCACTCACTCCAAAGGACAGATCAACCAGACAGAAAATAAGTAAGGACACAGAGACAATGAACAACACACTAGAACAGATGGACCTAACAGATGTCTACAGAACTCTACACCCAAAAGCAGCAGGATACACATTCTTCTCAAGTGTACATGGAACATTTTCCAGAACAGACCACATAGTAGGCCACATAAAGAGCCTCAGTAAATTCAAAAAGATTGAAATTCTACCAACCAACCTCTCAGATCACAAAAATATAAAACTAGAAATAAATTTTACAAAGAAAACAAAAAGGCTCACAAACACATGGAGGCTTAACAACATGCTCCTAAATAATCAATGGATCAATGACCAAATTAAAGCAGAGATCAAGCAATATATGTAAACAAATGAAAAGAACAGCATAAAGCCCCAACTTCTGAGGGATGCAGTGAAGGCAGTTCTAAGAAGAAAGTATATAGCAATCCAGGCCTACTTAAAGAAGGAAGAACAATCCCAAATGAATCCTAAATTCACAATTATTAAAACTAGAAAAAGAACAAACGAGGCCCAAAGTCAGCAGAAGGAGGGACATAATAAAGATCCGAGAAGAAATAAATAAAATTGAGAATAATAAAACAACAGAAAAAAATCAATGAAACCAAGAGCTCGTTCTTTGAGAAAATAAACAAAATAGATAAACCACTAGCCAGACTTATTAAGAGAAAAAGAGAATCTACAAACATAAACAGAATCAGAAATGAGAAAGGAAAAATCACAACGGACACCACAGAAATACAAAGAATTATTAGAGAATACTATGAAAATTTATATGCTAACAAACTGGATAACCTAGAAGAAACGGACAACTTCCTAGAAAAATAACAATCTTCCAAGACCAAGGAAGAAACAGAAAATCTAAACAGACCAATAACCAGCAACGAAATTGAATTGGTAACCAAAAAACTACCCAAGAACAAAACCCCCGGACCAGATAGATTCACCTGTGAAATTTATCAGACATTTAGAGAAGACATAATAGCCTTTCCCCTTAAAATTTTCCAAAAAATAGAAGAAGAGGGAATACTTCCAAACTCATTCTACAAAGCCAGCATCACTCTAACAACAAAACCAGACAAAGACACCACAAAAAAACTAAACTACAGACCAATATCCCTGATGAACATAAATGCAAAAATACTCAATAAAATATTAGCAAACCAAATTCAAAAATACATCAAGAAGATCATACACCATGGTCAAGTGGGATCATCACAGGGATGCAAGGATGGTACAACATTCGAAAATACATCAACATCATCCACCACATCAACAAAAAGGACAAAAACCACATGATCATCTCCATAGATGCTGAAAAAGCATTCAACAAAATTCAACATCCATTCATGATAAAAGCTCTCAACAAAATGGGTATAGAGGGCAAGTACCTCAACATAATAAAGGCCATATATGACAGACCCACCGCCAACATCATACTTAACAGCGAGAAGCTGAAAGCTTTTCCCCTAAGATCGGAAACAAGACAAGGATGCCCACTCTCAGCACTTTTATTCGACATAGTACCGTAGGTCCTGGCCACAGCAATCAGACAACACAAAGAAATAAAAGGCATCGAGATTGGTATGGAAAAAGTCAAACTGTCACTGTTTGCAGATAACATGGTATTGAGTATGTAACAAACCCTAAAGAATCCACTCCAAAACTATTAGATCTAATATCTAAATTCACCAAAGTTAATACAAAATTAATACACAGAAATCCGTTGCCTTCCTATACACTAATGAAGAACTAGCAGGAAGAGAAATCAGGAAAACATTTCCATTCACAATTGCATCAAAAAGAATAAAATACCTAGGAATAAACCTAACCAAGGAAGTGAAAGACCTATACCCTGAAAAGTACTAGACACTCTTAAGAGAAATTAAAGAGGACACTAACAAATGGAAACTCATCCCATGCTCTTGGCTAGGAAGAATTAATATCGTCAAAATGGCCATCCTGCCTAAAGCAATCTACAGATTCAATGCAATCCCTATCAAAATACCAACAGCATTCTTCAACAAACTGAAACAAATAGTTCTAAAATTCATATGGAACCACAAAAGACCCCGAATAGCCAAAGCAATCCTGTGAAGGAAGAATAAAGCAGGGGGCATCTCGCTTCTCAACTTCAAGCTCTACTACAAAGGCACAGTAATCAAGACAGTTTGGTACCGGCACAAGAACAGAGCCACAGACCAGTGGAACAGAATAGAGAGTCCAGATATTAACCCAAACATATATGGTCAATTAATATACAATAAAGGAGCCATGGATATACAATGGGGAAATGACAGCCTCTTCAACAGCTAGTGTTGGCAAAACTGGACAGCTACATGTAAGAGAATGAAACTGGATCATTGTCTAACCCCATGCACAAAAGTGAATTTGAAATGGATCAAAGACCTGAATGTAAGTCATGAAATATAGGCAAGAAAAACATAGGCAAAAATCTCTTGGACATAAACATGAGCAACTTCTTCACGAACATATCTCCCTGGGCAAGGGAAAGAAAAGCAAAAATGAACAAGTGGAACTATATCAAGCTGAAAAGCTTCTGTACAGCAAAGGACACCATCAGTTAGAACAAAAAGGCATCCTACAGTATGGGAGAATATATTCATAAATGACATATCCAATAAGGGATTGACATCCAAAATACATAAAGAGCTCATGCACCTCAATGAACAAAAAGCACATAATCCAATTAAAAAATGGTTAGAGGATCTGAACAGACACTTCTCCAAAGAAGAAATTCAGATGGCCAACAGGCACAGGAAAAGATGCTCCACATTGCTAGTCATCAGAGAAATGCAAATTAAAACCACAGTGAGATATCACCTCACACCAGTTAGGATGGCCAACATCCAAAAGACAAACAACAACAAATGTTGGCGAGGTTGTGGAGAAAGGGGAACCCTCCTACACTGCTGATGGGAATGTAAACTAGTTCAACCATTGTGGAAAGCAGTATGGAGGTTCCTCAAAAAGCTCAAAGTAGAAATACCATTTGACCCAGGAATTCCGCTCTTAGGAATTTACCTCATGAATGCAGGAGCCCAGTTTGAAAAAGACATATGCACCCCTATGTTTATCGCAGCACTATTTACAATAGCCAAGAAATGGAAGCAACCTAAGTGTCCATCAGTAGATGAATGAATAAAGAAGAGGTGGTACCTATACACAATGGAATATTATTCAGCCATAAGAAGACAACAAATCCTACCATTTGTTAACAACATGGATGGAGCTAGAGGGTATTATTCTCAGTGATATAAGCCAGGTGGAGAAAGACAAGTATCAAATGATTTCATTCATCTGTGGAGTAGAAGAACAAAGCAAAAACTGAAGGAACAAAACAGCAGCAAACTCACAGAACCCAAGAATGGACTACCAGTTACCAAAGGGAAAGGTACTAGGGAGGATGGGTCGAAGGGAGGGATAAGGGGGAAAAAGGGGCATTACAATTAGCACACATAATATGGGGGGGTGGCATGGGCAAAGCAGTATAACACAGAGAAGACAAGTAGTGATGCTATAGCATCTTACTATGCTGATGGACAGTGACTGTAATGAGGTATGTGGTGGGTACTTGATAACAGGGTGAGTCTAGTAACCATAATGTTTCTCTTGTAATTGTACATTAATGATACCAAAATAAAAAAATTTCAAAAAAAATCAAATTTGGTAAGTTCTGTCTTAAAAACTGTAGTGGTTTTGATTATCAGGTATCTCACGGTACAGAAGTGATTTAAATATAAGTGCTATGAGAACTGTGAACTGGCTTTGTAAACTATCCAGTCTAAACAAAATGAGGTGGCTAGTTGCAGAAGGTCAAGTGAAATCAGAAGGGAATGTGCATTGTCTTTATATCAGGAAGCCATCAGTGAGCTCTGGAAAAGCAGTCAGTGAGATGGTGAGCCTGGGACTGAAAAAGTGCAATCAGCAGACAGAGCCTACTCTTACCAGAGGCTTGGCTACAAGAGAAAGAACAAGAGGACATTGAAGGGAAGGTAGGGTTAAAATAGGGTTTTTTCAGATATGGTCATCATTAAATAAGTACTGATAGAAGGGAGCAAATGGAGAGGCACGTCAGAAATGCAGGAGGAGCAGTGCCAGATGGAGCCAGGCCTCCAGGGAGGCTGTGGTGGGATAGGAAATCCAGAGCTCAGTTTTCTTCGTTGGGAGGAGCAGGTGGAGTGGTGTACCTTACGCAGGAGGGCAGCTCTTCCTTCAAACTAAAGGAAAAGTCACATGTGGATGTGCCTAGAATAAATTGCCCTGGGGAAAGTGAAGAGTTCTTGTCTAATGACCTTGGTTGGCAGAGACAGGTAAGCAAGGGTAGACAGAGGGCTCTCAAGGTCAAGGTGTGAAAGCCTCATGGGAAGGAATGGGAGAGAAAACTACCAACAGGTGATACAAACCCGACTGAGGGTGGAGATTGTGAATTTGTCAAGGCCCTAATCCCCAGCACTGGGGTATTTTCTCGTAGTGTCCAGAACTTCTGTGATGGATTGTGGAATTGTTTGTAATTAGTTCAGCAAGAAGGTGGAAGGACAGGGAATAAGTAGCTAATATTTGTTGAATGGGTCTTATGTGCCAGGAACTATTTAAGCTCTTTATAGATATTGGCTGGTTTTTTATCACAACCAACCTTTGAAGTTATTAATGTTGTTATTCCCATTTTCAGGTGGGAATACTAAGACTTTGGGAAGTCAGGGTACTAGCCCAAAGATCCAAAACCCAGGAATTCTGCTGTCAACAGTACCATGTGCACTTGACCACTATATTGTAGTTGCCATTGCCAGGGAGAAATTGAGGGGTTAGACTAGAGCACCCAGACTAGAGAGGAAAAGGAGTCAGTTAGGAGGAGGCTGAGACAGAAAAAAAAACTGGAGAGATCAGGAAGCTCCCCACAGGTATAAAGTACTAATTACCTTTTAATGTTAAACAGAATGTCAGGCCTCAAAATATTTTCCCCAATTTTATGTTTTTAAAAGTCAACATATTTCTAAGCTATGACTAAGCCAGAGCAGACCATTTTCTCAGAAAGCCACACAACCCACCGGAGAGAATGGTGGTAGTACATATGGTAGTCAGGAAGTCCCAAAGTGGGAGCTGAAAAACCAGAGTTACGGCACTAACTCTGGCACTGACTTTGGTGTGACCTTGGGCAGATCCCTTTCTCTTTGGAGTTACACACACACACACACACAGCTGGTCTGTCTCACATGTTGGGAAGCTGGCTTCTACATTCGCCAGGTCTCCTGACTGCAACAGGGGAGCTCCTGCCGTGGAGGAGCTCAAGGACGGAGAGGACAGTGTAGGTTACTCTCAGCTCCCTGCCAGAGCCAGCCATTTGTGAGGCCCAGAGATGCCTGCAGGGTTGAAGCCTGCAAAGGAGCCAGGCTCTCAAGTTAAATTCCCCTCAGCTTCTTCAAGGAGACCAAGAAGTTCTTTCACAGAAAGCTATTTTTAGCAGCTCTGAGTACCCTAAGATGTCATCTGTCCAGGATGCAGGAAAACATTTCACTTTTTCATTGGTTCTGAAGGCCATGTGGGTACTTGGAGCTTTTTTCCAAGCTCTTAAAGACTTCAGGGATCTTATCCAAGTACTCTCTGGCCCCACAGGAGGTAGGAGCCAACAGAGACTTGTGTTCAGAATCTAGAATGCAAAGGATGTGTCATATTAATGGCAATCTGACTTGAAAATGAAGGGAAAGGACAACTTGTAAAGTACAAATATATTATCCCTATTTTGCATATGACAAACCAGGGGAAAAGAATTTGTGTTTTCTGAACACCTGCCACATTCCAGGCATTGTGCAAAAGTGTGTCACAAATGTTAATTTTTACCTTAGTCTTGCGAATTAGAGCTTTTTGCTGCCAATTTTGCTCAGAGAGGTTAAATAACCTGTCCTGGGTTGCACAGCTAAAAAGCAGTGGAACTGGGACCCAAACCCAAACTATCTGATCCCCAGAGCCCTTGCTCCTGTAGCACCATGCTCACTCAGAGGGTTTGGGGAGTGAGATGCCTCTGCGTTGCTCCTAGCCTTTGGGGCTTTACAGAGAGCTCTTGAGAGGCCAAAGATGATTATTTTTGTCTCTCATCCTTTACTTCCTCTAGCATATAAAGTCTATTCATGTATGATGTCTCTCTGTAGTACTTGGGAGAATTGAAGCAATCTTATCACAGACAAGCAAGGACAGGAGCTTGAGTCAGCTGCCTGGAAGATGCCATGGCATCCAAGGAGGTTTCCCTCCTCAATGAAAGGGCTTTCCTGGATGGCAAGTCTTTCACCCCCTCCAGGATAGAGGCACTTTTCACCCTCTGCATTCACTGTTTCTTGGGTAGCCTGGGGGAAAGAAACTGCTATCTTGAGACAAAGTCTGTTTTTGTAACTGCAATGTGTACTACTTTGCACAGATTCCTAGTGGTAATTTCAACTAACATTTCTATCCAACAGAGTTTCAGTTCCTGCATTCAGCTTATGGTAGGAGAGCTATTTTTCCTCATCTGTATTATGACCTATGAATGTGTTATCTCGTAACAACGGTAGATGCCCTCTCCTTTCCTTCCCAGATCCCATCCCCTAGGCTTGGGCTCCCCCAGGTGGCTCAGCAGCAGTTCCTAAAGCATGCAGGAACATGTCTGATGGTGCAAAATCATGGGTTGGAGACACACATGAGCCGTCCCTAGGGCAGCAGTGAAGGATCATGGCACTAAAAGGCGTCTCTTCCCTTCCTCACCTCTGGGGTCCCATCTGACCTAGGTCAGAACCTTCACCCTAACCTGGCTGCTGAATTCAAACATGTAAACAAAAATTCCTGGGCCTGTACGGCTCTTCTGTTGGCTTTGTGGCAGCCCCTGTGGAGGAGTACCTGGATTGTGCCTATAGGAACTCAAAAAACCAATCTGCCCCAGAATCAGATTTTCTACCTCCATTGGCAGTCTGACATGTTTGAAGACCTGGTTGACTTTAGATACAACCTGTTCCCTTAGCCCAGATCTTGAGCTCTGCCTCATTTTCAGGGCATTTTCCTGGATGGTGAGAGGTGAGGGCCAAGTGTACTAGTCGAGGAACCAGAACTGGGTTCTCTGGGCAGTGTGGACTCCATGCCCAAGGCACCACGGGAACTTCTGGGCACCTGTGAGGGTCCCAGCAGTGTAACTAGGTCCTTTTTGTCATAGACAGGAAGGGACCATGGGAGGAACTTGCCACTTTCACTATCCTCACCTGGGCTGCTCAGGACAAAGTTTTGTAAAATCTCTGCACACTTTCTCAACCCCTAACCTTAAATTATTTAGATATTGAGTGTTGAATTTATGTATGGCACATCTTTCAGGAGATGAGCTGTGAAAATTTTTACTTGCTACTGCTTTGGGCTGTGTGATCTTGGGCAACTTGCTAATGTCTCCAGGCCATAGATAGTGTTTTATTCCAAATGGTCTCTAAGGTCCCTTTAAATGCCAACCGCCTGTCCTCTCATAATTTTATTATTTCGATTTTGTTAGTTACAGACCTGTTTCTCTTATCATTATGGGGAGTCATTTTTTGTTTGCCTCAGGCTATATAAACTTGGACAGAAGACTCCATAAAAAGAGAAGCTGTCATGTTTCCTCACCTCTCTAGTTATAGCATCTGAAACAGAAACACTAAAAAGTATGTATGGAGCTCTTCTCTTCACAGAATGTTCTGTGCCTAGAGCTTTTGAAAATACAGAGACCAGTTAGGCAGAGACCCTGTTCTAAAGGAGCTCACAGCTTAGTGGGGTTGACAGACAAGCCAGTGAGTACAGGGACTTCCGTGATTCACAGGGACTGGGATAGTGAATCATCTGGGATGCATAAGGGGGCTGTGGTCAAGGGGTGGGGAAAAGAAAAACGTTATAGTAGAGGCAAGTTTTCAGTTCATGATTGATGAATTGACAAATGTTTACCATGTGGCGTTTGGGAAGGCAGTCCCAGGAAGAGTGAGCAGTGTGAGCAAAGATACAGAGATGTGGTGTTCTTCAGTGCACTCTTGGAATGGTAGATTTGTGTGGCTGTGGTGTAGGGTTGGAAAGTGAAAACAGTGAGAGTTTAGAGAAATCACACGATGAGATCATGAGGGGCCTCGAATGCCACACAGGGAGTTTAACCTTTAGCCTGTAGGCAGTGGAGAACCAAGGAATGTGTTTGAGAGAAAAGGGTTTGTGATTAGATTTAAGTCTTATTAGAGATTGGAGATTGGAGTTGGCAGGTTTAAAAACAGAGCACTGAGGAAGCAGTTGCAAGAGTCTTCAGGTGAGAGATAATTAGAGGGATGAATGAGATCTTCCCACAACAGTGAAGATGGAAAAGTAGATAATACCAGAATTAGAAACTGTAAGACTGGATGGCACTTTATTTTTGATCCTCATATCAATATTATGAAATGATATATTACTGCCCTTCTACGAGACAACAAAACTGAAGCTTACAAAGGTTAAGTGATTTGCCCAAGGTCCCACAGCTAGAAGTGGCACAGCCCAGGCTAGAACTCAGATTTCCTGACTTACTACATTGTTCAGGATGATGGTCCCTTGCTGCCTCTCCCCCTTGTAAGTGTGCTTAACAGATTGTTCAAGTGTCAGAGGGCATGAAGGCCCCATACCTGAGGAAGTGAACAACCCAGCACCTGGATGTGGGCAGCATGCTGTGACTGGGCTGTGGCCCTTCACTGCCAAGGGTTCTCTCCTCTTTCTTTCTCTCTCTCCTTTTAAAAATTGAGTTATAAGACATATACAGTAGCACATGCAGTACACTAGTCTCAAATGTACAGCTCAATGATATTTGACATATGTATATACTTGTTCTCTATTTTGCACTGGATGGTAGTTAATACATTTTTAGGAGTTGGTGCCTCTGATGGCACCCAAGAACAGGCATGCCTGTCCTGTTCTGTTACTGAGCCTCTGTAAGCTTCAGTGGGGTTTCCTTGATCCCACAAATGAGCTTGAATTACTACCACCAACAGAGTGGGTTACTTTAGAATTACACATGGAAGACAAAGATAATGTGGCATAACTAACAAATGAGGAAGTCATGTTGGCAGCTAATATTTGTTATTTTTTGTTTTTAGTCATCATATTTGTCCAGGTATTTAAATTAATAAGTGTTCAAATACATAAGGAAATGCAGAAAATACTAATATTTGTCTTCTTTATAATGAAAACAGAATAAAATACTTCTTCAAGTACATTTATAGTTTAGTTCACTTGATCAGTTGGGGAAGGCATAATCAAAGGCACAGTCACACTTGCTTCTTTCCTGGCTAGTCTGGAATGTTATTTTATTGTGTATAATGCTGTCTTGTTCACTCTCTGGTTGGCGTGTGGCTGTATTGCATCCCCAGCTGGACCATAAGTGCCCTGTGTGCGGTGACCATGACCCACGTGTGTTCCTGTCCACCGTGGCGCTCCCCTCAGTACTGAGTGCGGTGGAGGCCTCAGTCACTCTTTGGTTAATTTTGATTTAATTGTCACACAGTCCTTCAGACAAATGTCAGACTTTTGGCTTTTGGTGAAAATTATGGTAAAGTGTGCACCATTTGGGGAAAAAACTAGACCAGGATAGGACCTCCAAATTCTCCAAATTCTCTGCAGCCAAATTCAGGCCCTCTGCTCCCTGATGGAGTCCCCACAGGGTCTTGAGGACATGGGCTTGCCCTATCTGACTTCTCAGAGCTACATGTTTCACATTTTAGGGAGTTGTTTTGGGTGACCAGGCTTTCCAGCCATGTGAAGTGCCAGGTTCTAAATATGGAGATGCCTTGATAAGATTCTCAACACTAATTGGCTCCTTTACTAATGCCCACCACCATCATAACCCCGACCCCGGGAAAAGAAACCCAAGGTAATTATTTAAAACTGACTGCCCTCCTCCTCCATTATCTGCAGAGCCATGTGTTGATGTCCAGCAAAGGCCCTGGACTCTGCATGGAATTCTTCTGGGTCTCCATTTCTTCTGCCAGAATTCTCCTTTTAGTGTCACTTTCCTGCCCATGATTTCCTTCTCATTTCTCAGCATCCGCTGTATATATTGCGGGCCATTAATGCAAGCACAGGGTCAGCCCAGAACAGCTACATTTCTAGCCTTGGTTCAGTGAAAACAGCAAAGTCCTTGACCCCCTTCTCTGGCCCGAATATGTCCATGACTCAATGCAACCAGAGACATTTCCTGTTACCTGGATGGGCAGAGGGGGTTATGGGATCTTTGGAGGCCAGCTGTCCTTATCCTGGTGGAATTAGAATGCATAGGCATATTTTCTTCTCATACCTTAGTCCCTTGTTAAAATGTTTCAGTTTTCTGACTGTTGCCCATGCACCGCCCCCCCACCTCCTGCTAATGTAGTTTAAAACACCCAAGACTGAGTAGAAAAGATACTGTTAAAATCATTCTGTTTACTGTAAGTAGAAATTTGGCTCAAGAATGTTTTTCCTCTAGGAGAGAGTATATCAAGGGAACTCTATAAAAATTTAAGCATTTCCCCCCTTTGAAGCCCTATTCCTCTCTCCTTCCTCACAGATACCTTGAAGGTAAGTTTTTTCATCACTGCGCACTTCTAGAACATGTGAAGCATCATTCTTCAAATTTTCTCAAGCTGAGCTTTGGGTCAGCCTGGGAAATCTCTGCAGATTCCTTTCAAACTGGGCCTCATCTCTATTTCACACCCATCCCAAGTCTGGCATTTACTTTCGTAATGGCCAAAGGATTATCTCTAATTCATGAGGAGCTAACTCAGGTGGGGCACTGTAGCTGCTCAGCAGGAGATATGAAGGGTGTGCAAGAGGTCTCTCTGGCCTCAGAAGGAGCCAGCAGGGGACGCCCCAATCACATCCTGTGCCTTGCCTTCTAAGCTGCCGAAGCTCAGTCCCTCTACAGGACATGGCAGTCCAGCAAGGTTCAAGTCATGCTGTAATTATGTTTGGGTTTCACTTTGAAAGCAAGTTACTAAATACACGTCCAGATGAGATTTCAGGTGTAAAAAAAGAGTATTCAGTTGACCTGGCCCAATACACAGTTAAAGGCTCCAAGTTGCTACAACATTAATGAGAAAATGGCTAAGAATGTCCCAGAGCCTTAGTTAGGCCAGACTGTCAGGCAGTAGAAGATGGTATTCTTAGGCATCTTCATTGTTTTAGTAGTGGGTAGAAGATCCTGATTCTCTTAATATAAGCTCAGATTTCCTTGGTTTCAAATCGTTTGGAAGCTCCCTTCACTCCTCCCAACCACTGTCCCATCTCAGAAAGACTGAACCATCCCTGTGTGTCTGAACAGGGCCCCTTGGGGTTTATATGTTTCTGTCCAGCACAAGACCCTTGCTTTGTGTCTGTGATTGGTGGTGCCCACTTCTTATTTCTGCCTAATGCCATTCTTGTATCTTCCCTTAAGCAACTCTACTGATGAAACAGGCCTGGCCACAGAACTCATCTTCCTGTGGCACTGAAGGCACCTTCCACCTCCCAGTGGACACCGGGACCGAGAACCGAACTTACCAAGCATCCTCTGCCGCTTTCAGTAAATACAGCCTGTCTCCTCCCTTCCTGTTCCCCTTGGTTGGGACTGATTTGTCTTTTAGGAAGAAAGGAAAGGGTACTTTTTAAACCGGCATTGTAAGACACAGTTTTAAGAGGCTCTCCTACCCATATAAAATATTGGCCCTCCTCATGAGGAAAGGTCATCTTCATTGGTCATGCACCCAGCTTTTGGGAGGTGCACAGCAGTAAGGGCAGGAGAAGGAAGTGCTAACCTGGCGGACAAAGTTGACGAGGGAAGGACTGTTGCTGCATTTCAAGGGAAAGGACATAGGGCACATTTGAAGGCCTGTGGCTCCTCCAGCTGGCACAGGGTTTCTCAGCCTCAGCACTCTGGATATCTGGACCAGATAATTCTCTGTTGTGGCGGCAGGTGGGGCTGTCCTGTGCACTGTAGGATGCTCAGCTGCATTACCCACCAGATGCTAGTAGAAAACCCTCAGTATAGAAACCAAAAATGTCTCTAAACGTTGCTCACTCTCCCAGGATAAGCTTGCCCCCTGCATGAGAAACCCTGCCCTAGTGGAAGCTACACTGTGGGAGCAAGGAACGTGCATGGTAATTTTTAACACAAAACAGCTCTACTGGTTGGAGTGAGGGCCAATGTTTAGAAATTACCGAGCGGCATTTTGGCTCTGTAGAAGAAAGAGATCTGTGCCTTGCTGAAACTGTCCAGAAGAGCAACAGCGGGCTTTGGTGTCGTGAGTGCCTTGCCCTTCAGTTGTGCCAGCAGGGGCTAGACAAGCCTTGGGAGGGAAGTTGCAGACCAAATGTGATAGTCTGTGGTTCAGTGAATGTAATCTATTAAGTAGATTAGAAGAGTACATTGTACTTTTTTTCTTTATAATACCCACTGTTTTTCCCCTTAGTTATCATTGCCCCTAGTTTTCAACAGCAACTTTTGTTTAAGCAACATAACTCTCACCATTTGGAGAATAAATTTTCATAGTCTCTTTCTCATTTAATCTACACTCCAGTCCTGTTACTTCGGATTTTTAATTCCAGTTTGAAAGCTGAGGCATAGAAAGGTAATACACCCAATTCCATCCAAACTAGTAAGCAGCACAACTAAGGGAAGATGTTGCCCAGGTCATGTTTCCATTCCTGACTTTTTTCATGAGATTTATCTTACTCTTTAAGAGAGGATGGCAACAGTGGGGAGTTTTGCCAGACACCTCAGGTAGAACTGAGTGAACATGTATGTAAACAGGTGTATACATATATATTCTCATGTCTATATATATGGATGTAGATAATAGTCACACCTACTGTGGTGTAGCAGAAAGAGGCCTGGAGTGGAAGACAAAGAGTTGGATTCTAGACTTGGTTCTGGGTAACCTTAATAATTCATGTCCGTGCTTCAGACTTTCATTTTTCAAACTGTAAAATGAAGGAACTGGACTAGGTCATCTTTAAGGTTCTCTCTGATTCTGTCACCATGGTGCTATGTACTTAGTATCCTCCACCCTGGCAGGGACCTCTTCTCTAACTGCCCTGATCAATATTTGACCAACTAGCCTTTGCTCATACATCTCCAGGTAAGGGTACTCATTCCCTCTGGAGGTAACCCTTTCCACAGTGAGAAGATCTGAATTTTAGAAGGCCTTACCTTACATTATGTTGGAATCCCCCTGAAGTCCCATCGAAACATCCAGCAGCTACATCCCACTGTCCTCTCGTAGGCTCTCATAATCCCTGGAAAGGAACAAAATGAACCCCCTCTCTCTTAAGCAAGTAATGTGTGAACCTGTACAATTTTTAAATAGAGGTGGGATGGACTGAACCTCCCACACCACCAGGATCCTCCCAGCACCCAGATTTTGTTGCTTCTAATACCACAGAAAATTCAAGGCACTTCAACAAATTCAGTTTAATTTCACCAGCAATTGCTAAGTCTGTTAGTAATTAGGTCTCCCTTCTGCTTATTCAGTGCTCTTATTTGGCTGCCAACAAGGAGACTTGGGGGTCAAGGCAAGATTCAGACAGCTTTGTCCAGACACATAAATCTGATGGTCAATAAACCTATTAGTCTAAAAGGCATCCTTGATGTGAGGATCAATGCGTTTGAAGGTGCTAGGGGCTCTACAACTGACAAAAGATTTATGATGGCACAGAAGGATTGAAGAGAGGGCTGAAGAGGTTTTATCTTGCTAATGTACACTGTATCTTTATTATCCTGTTTGATGGAGGCTAAAATTATGGTTAGGAACCTAAGAGAAAGAACAGGGCATCGTAAACAAAGCTTCTTTCATAAAGTAGGGCTGCGATCTCTGGTGATTGAATCGTTTTTTTCTCACGATATTGCCTTTAGTGAAATGGGTACACAAAGGCCAGTATACTAGATGCCCAAGTTTGGACTGCAGAGGCCAATAGATAACTCAGACAGGGGCTGTACCTAGGGCTTCATAAGCCCTGGCCTCAGCCCAGCTCTGCATTATCTGAAGCATAGAGGATTGAGTGCAGGTCTGTGATGTCCTTAGGGCATATAATGCCAAAGTCCTAATGCTGTGACCTTCAGACTTAACATAGAACACCTTTAGGAGAGCCAGTCCTCCAGTAAGTTGAGTCTGTAAATTCATTTGAGCAAAACCAATTAATTGTTGTTTTGTATCAAGCTCCACAGCTTCTTTTACCTAGATGCACAAAGTAATAAACCCTGAATTTTTTGATACCCACATTAGCCCAGGCTGCAGCCCCAGGAGAATTTCCAGTGGTCCTCAGAGGTACGGATAGGACCAGCCATCAGTTGTGGGTAGCCCTCTGCAGTGATTTTCTCCTAAATGAGTCTCACTGAAAGATTCAGAGACTTAGAATGTCAGCACTAGAAAAGCCCTCTGATATTATCTAGTCCAAATGAGGGTATTTGTTGAGAAAGAACTGACCTGACACACTGGCAGAGCCCAGGAAGGGGGCCCAGGGCAGTTTCTGCAGCCTCCTGAAGCAAATGGTAGCCTTGAGAACCAGCATACGGAGAGGAAGGAGCGCTGAGTCCTGAGTCCTTGCAAGCAGTTACACACACTCTCGCTTGCTCTTCTCTCTTTCTCTCTCTCAGCATCTGTTCATTCTCTCATGTGTGAAGTTTACATCAGTCTTAGTGATCTCTAGGATCTCTCCTAGCTCTGTAGTCCTGGTTTCCCTTCCCCACAGTCTGGACAAACGAGCAAGGCCTTCTGCAGCAGCATCTCCTTGGCTGCCAAGGTGTTTGGGCTGCTGATTAGGGTTCTGAGTATGTGTATCTCATTTCATAACATGAAGAAAGGGAAACGTTCCCAGACAAGGTTATTCTTAGATGTGGAAACCAAATTCTACTGCAGCCTTTTGGAGCCTTTTGATTTTCCTCAGGGATGCTCTTGGTAATGATGGTAATGCTTAGTAAGTTGGTTGTCCTTGTGGCACAGAAGGGGTAGTACAGGCTTCCTCAGGGATAAAAGTTCTAAAGCACATTCTCAGGGGAGCACAAAGGAAAGTTGCCAGCATCGTTGGCTTGTTACCTTTAAAGAGTCATAAAATCATGCCATTTTAAACCATAAAATTTTAGAATCTTAGAATCCTGGAGTCTGTGTTTCAAGTTGGGTCACACCAAGGAGGGCATAGTTTAACCTTTGTACTGTCGTCTTTCAGACCAGTCTCTGCTAGCACACCCCCAGGATAGGAAGGCAGCTTACTGCTTCTCTCTTTAGTGCAAGGGAGAAAGGAGTGACAGCTAACCCATATGAAGTGCTTTTAATGTGTCAGGTACCATTCTAAGGTTTGCAATTGTAGTTACTTATGTTACTTATCACAGTCACTCTATGATGTAGGTACCATTTTTGTACTCATTTTGCAGATGAGGAGACTGATGTATTCTATAACTATTAAGTAGCAGACCTGGGGGTTGAACCTAAGTAGTCAGTCTCGCTCCAGACTTCTCGTAACCACTACTTTGCGCTGTATAGCTTTCAGAGACAGGCATCGTAGGATTCAGGAGTGTCCTGCTCCCCATAATTTGTTTTATTCCTTTAAATCAGGAGTTAGAAAGCTATAGAAGGCCAGATAATAAATATTTTAGGCCATATGGTCTCTGTTGTAGCACCACTGCAGGAGGAAAACAGCCATGTCAAAATGTAGGAATGGGCATGGCTGTGTTATAGTACTACTTCACCAAAACAAACTACACTTACAGGAAGCTGCAGTTTGCCTACTTAAAATGTTAATAGTATGAATAAAAGATTCTGTAGTAAAATAAATTTGAAAATAGTCTCTTGCATATCCCGATGTTGGAAATTTATAGTTTGTCTTACCATTTTAAAACTTCTTAGAGTCCTAGAATAAAAAGCATACAACCCTGTTTATCCCTATTGTACATTGCTGCTGCCGCCTCCTGTTCTTTTTTTGCCAAACAGTGATTACGGTCCCCTGAACTCATAGTCCATTATGCACTCTTGGGACATGCCCCTCGGATGGCTCCTCCTAGACACCTGCAAACCTGGACTCCCTGTTCCCCCCACCCCCACCTGCAAGTATCTGCTTCTCTGCCTATGACCACAGCTCATAATTAACTCCCCAACTTGGAGGAATCTGCTCTAGACTTCTTCTTCAGCTGAATCGCACCTCTACTTTCAGTTAGCTTCTAGGTCTTGTCAGTACTACCTTCTCATTAATGTGTTATTTCCATTCCATCCTTAACGCTGCTTCTTTTGCAAGCATATTTGACCACAAAACCAGCATTTCATGTAACAAACTATAGATCTACAGGTGGGAAGATAAGTGTCATGATTCCAGGGGAGAGGACAGGACAAGTTTTGGTGGTGCCTTTTGTGGTGACTAAATAGCTCCTGTATCCTCGGGGAATTCATGATGGGGTAGGAGGGTGCCAAGCTACAGCTGTGATGTATGTGGACTGGGTGAGATTTGTGACTATATGGCAGTTTGCTTTTACTTAGGGTTAGGGTAGAAGAGACCCAGGATCTTTAACAGAATAGCATTTTAGTTCAGGAAGAGATCTTCATTCTTAGCCTTCTGAATTTACACAATAAGAAACAAAGGCCCAGATATGTGGCAGTAGTCACAGCAAACTGGAAGAAAGCCTGGACAGAAGCCTAGAGCTCTTCTCTTGCAGTAAAACACCCTCTGACCCCCCCAGTCCCTCCTTGTAAAAACAACACCATGTTGCTGCAAGGGTCCTTGATGAGCATCTTGTAGGTGAACGACCTGAGCCGAGAACTCCAGCAAGACCCCGCCAGGATGGGGACCATGGGGTACGCACCAGCAGCGCTCCATTGGAGATGCAAAGCCAAGACTTCATGGCACTGTCCCTCCAACTCAGAAAAGAACTTCCTGAAAAGACCTGCCTTTTCTGAGCCCTGGGGTCCCCGTGTATAAAGTAAGAGAGTTGTGGTCACATGATGATCACTTGGGTTCCATAGAATCATTCCATTCTGTGACTCTGTAAGGACACAGATTTGTTCCTGAGTCATGTTTCAAGTTTTTACTGTGAACACAGGATCTGGCTTGCTTTTCTAGAAGATTCAAAGGAGCACAATTTGTTTGGCTGATTGTGAGCTTCCTGGGGCCTGGGTTCTAAGTTGATGTGAACCTTTATGATCCCTGACTTTAGGCCCTGAGGCAGAGGTGGTCCTCCCCAAGGCCAAGGGGGCTTGGAGAGGCCAGTTGTGTAGAGCAAAGTTTTTCAGCATCCTAGAAGATGAGGATCTTTGAGTGGGGTTTTATATGAGGTTTTCACCTTAAAACATGGCAGGGAAGCAGGGGAACATGGTATAGGGAAGTCCAAAAAGGAAGAGAGAGACAAAGCAAAAAAGAAGTAGAGCAAGGGGGAAAGTAAAACAAAGAGCAGCAGAAGATATGCTGGAGCGCTGAGTGAGAAGATGGTAAGAGAAAGAAGAGTGCAGTAAGGAGCAGGCGGGCTGAGTCTCCCACCTGTGTGCACACCTGCCCATCTCCTGGCACATGGCTCAGGGGGCCGAGCTGCAGGGGTCCCTCAAGAGATCATCTGGTTCTAGCCTCTCATTTTATGGAGCCCTGAGACAGAAATAAAGGATGCTAGAGTCACCCACGCAGCCCTGTGCACCAGGACTGAGGGAGCCACCTCTGGGGCCAGGGCTTTCTGGGTAGAGCCCTGTTCTTTGTTCTCATCTGTGTTTCCAGCCTGAATTCAGTCCATGCTTGTCTGGGGAGTCGTGATTAGGACCTGATGCCTTCCAGTGATGCTGTTCTGCCAACTAATTGGAAGTCTTTCTTATTGCCTTGGTACAGGATATACTGCGGGGACACCATACAAGGTCCCTCCGACCCAGAGTAATACTGCTCCGCCCCCCTACTCCCCATCACCCAACCCCTATCAGACGGCCATGTATCCAATCAGAAGTGCCTACCCCCAGCAGAATCTGTATGCCCAGGTAGGTGCATGTGGAAGCCTGGGCCCACCTCTTCTGCAGGTAAAGGAGCCCCCAACCAGTGTGGGGTAGGGGTGGGTGAGGAAGAGAGGGAAGGAGAGTTCATGGCTCTGGTCAGCTGTCACTCTTGTGTCATTAAAACAATATCCCTATAGCTTGTACACTCCCTTGGTCCACCTCAACCCCTGGAGCAGTGACATATGAAGTCATTTAGATTAACAGAGCCCAGAATATCAGAGGAACAAAGGCCCTTCATCAAGCTCAACTCCTTTTTATACAAGTGGGGAAGCCAAGACCCAGAGAGGGGAGTGACTTGTCCAGAGTCACACAGGGAACTAGTGGGTTGAGTGAGGATGAGGCCTCACTATGTCTTGGGCTTCTCTCTCTACCCACTCCACATCTACCTTTCCTTTACAGTCTTTGAGCTAAGTGGGAGGACATAAGTGACCAGCCTTTGCCACCAGTTCCCTGTGTGACCTCGAGCAGGTTACTCTATGTGCCTTTGTGTCCCCACCTGGGCTGCTTCAGCTAGAAAATGTGCGCACCCTGGTGGGGTGACTGAGATGGGGACCATAAGCAGTTGCAGCATACACATAACACACTGTTCCGGGGTGACCATGCTACTTGAGGTTTAAGGAGTGAGGAGAACACTTTTTAAATTTAAAAAACAGCTATACTGTAAAGTAGAATCCAAAACTTTAAAGAGGCAATAGACTTGAGATAAATTTTTCTGGTTTATGTTTGGCTTTGCACTATGCTGTCAGACCTCTGGGGTTACAAACCCACATTCTGAGGCTCTTGGCATTAGTAGAAACGCTTGAGAAGCTTTGGATTAAGATGATCCAGGAGCCTGTCTACTCGCCACAAAGGTCAGCAGGAAGTAGCCATGTGATCCAAGCAGTAGGAAGTCATCTCAGACCACTGTCTCCATCCTCATCTTTTGGCCTAAAGGGAAATTGATCGTAAGAGACATCTTGGGGAATGCTGTGCATTTGTGACATTTTTCTAATATGTAAAATGGCAGCATTTGTACAGTGTGATAACTCCCACCAATAATCCTTCTTCATTCACTGTGGTCCCTGCCTTCACATTTTAGGCAGCCTATGGGAGTGTATTTTTAAATGCTGAAGTCAGAGTAAGGGGATCAGAGCTATTGCCCCCATTAGCCCATCATAGCCATTCCAGGAGCAAGGCAGGATAGGGTGGGAGCCTTATTTTTTAGCCAAAAGCTGAACCTAGCGCTGAAGTGTCCACAGTCAGGTGGTGAGACAGAAGCAGGGCCCCAGCTGGGCCCAAACCTCATATCCCTGGGCCAGTGCTTCTCTGACCCTGTTCCTTAGGGTCTGGGATGAGCAGGCTGTTCTCCCCTCCCCTCTCCACATCCTGCCACACCTCTCCAAAAGCTTGTGGGACCTCAGCCTCTTCTCCCCTAGGGAGCCTACTACACACAGCCGGTGTATGCAGCCCAGCCCCACGTCATCCACCACACCACGGTTGTCCAGCCCAACAGCATTCCCTCTGCCATCTACCCGGCGCCTGTTGCTGCCCCCAGGACCAACGGTGTGGCCATGGGCATGGTGGCTGGCACCACCATGGCAATGTCAGCAGGTGAGGGTAGCATCTGTGTCAGTGTCCTTCACAGGAACTCAAGGCAGAGTGGAGAACATGGTCATGCAGTTGATCATAGCACAGCATGGGGGTTCTGGAAACACTCTAATCTGTCCAGAGGGTTGAGGAAGATTTCACCAAGAAGGGCATATTGAGCAAGACCTTAAAGGGTGGCAAACAGAGGCTCACCAGAGAGATGAAAGAGAGAAGGGTAGTCCAGGGGAAAGGACGTGAGTATGGCATGTTCACAGAATGGAAATGGTCCAAGGCACTTAAGAAATAGGGGCACAGAGGTAGAAAGGTGGCTGGAGCAATTGGCAAAGATAAAATGGTAAAGAGTCTAGATATACCTTTAGGTAACAGTTTGCTAGCAAAGAGGTTTAAGCAGAGGAGAGATGGGGTTTCGTTTCACTATTCTCTCAGGCTGCACAGTCGAAGCATAATTAGACAGGGAAAGGTTGGAAGCAGGTAGGTCAGTGGAGAGCTGCAGTTTAGAGGAGAGATGATGACAGCTGGTAGCAGCAGGGTTCCAGAAAGGTGGGCACAGGGCAATCTTATTTAGCAGGCAGGAGCTAAAGGACTTGTCCAATAAATTGTAAAACATGGGAGAAGCAAGAGTCCAAGCAGACCCCTTTGCCATTTCTGTCTTACTCCAGAAATCAGCGCAGAGTCTTACCCTTCAGGAACCTTGAGGATGGGGTTGGAGAGAGACACTAGAGGAGGAAAAGGTTTAGGGAAGTCAGGGATGGGTTGACGTTCAGAAGAAGACCATGAGATGACAAGAGGGCTGTGGGTAACCTTTAGAGACCCAACTTGCAAAGGATCGGCCGGGTCCCCTAAAGGAAGAGAGGACAAGGGGTTGAGTGGGCAGGAGCGGGGAGTTGGGATTTTATTCTGCCCCTGATGGAAGGGGTTGTTGAGGCCTCACATTCCCCAGGTCAGGTCAACAAGCTGTTGGATACCTTCTCGGTGCCAGCCACGTTGTTTTGGTCTAGGGGACATTTACTAACAGGCTAGTGGGAAATGCAACCAATTACTACTCAGTACAGTGTCTGTGCAGTGAATGGAACATACAGAGAAGAGTAAAAGGAGGCCACTGAGGAAGAATGATGAACTCCGTCCTGGAGCATCAGTGCTTTCTCTAAGGAAGTGAAGCCTGGAAAGGTGGGGAGGGTGGGCAGCAGTTCATGAGCAGGCAGGGAGGTGGGGTGCCCAGGAAGGGAGCAGCTGAGTGAAGGACCATGGCTTCATCCAGAGCCCTGGAATGGCCTCATCAGATTTACTCTTCTCTCTCTGGATGCTCAGGTACCCTGCTGACTGCACCCCAGCATACCGCGATTGGGGCACACCCTGTCTCCATGCCAACATACAGGGCCCAGGGGACCCCTGCGTACAGCTATGTGCCCCCGCACTGGTAAAGCCTGCAGCCCACCCAAGTGAGTGGGGCCCCGGGGCGGGGGTGGAGAATAAGAGGGTGACTAAATATGGGCACTGCTGCAAAGCCACTCGCTTGGCCTGAATTCTGTGTGTCAGCCAGGGGCAGGCACCAGTTAGCAGCTGCTTTTCTGTTCCTGAGTTCAGTGCTATCACTCTTAATAGGCCTGTCACTTTGTGTATATTCTAGACACTTACATATGTTATCTCATAATCCTTAAGGTAGCTCCATGAAATGAGGATCACTAGCTCTATCTTACAGATAAATACAGAATTCAGCATCACTTAACCAATAAAAATTAAACTGGGACTTGAACTCCAGTCCTCCAGTCCAGTTTCATGCTTCTTACCATAGTCTTCAGACTTCTTTTAACTTTGGGCTTCATTCTTCAAATGCAATCTTACCTCAGTCAGACCTTGGCTCTGACTGGGGCCAGGTGGAGACCTTGGGCCAGCCCCCACCTCAGGCTTCCTTACTGCCTCTGGCAATTCCTGAGGCAGTGCCAGGGAACCATGGGGCTCCCTTTGAAATCCCCTGCCCTGCCTCAGCTGGCTGCCCCCAAACCCCCCACCTCCTCCAGGAGCTCTTGGCACTGGCCAGGAAGCAGGCAGCTCCAGTGGGAAGGCACAGAGGACTCCACTTAGGGCTCCCAAGGTGTAAGGAGAGGGGGCCCAGAGGCTTCCAGGCGTGGAGTGGCACTCAGGCGCATTGCTGTCAGTAACAACTTTTTGTTCCTCCCCCAGATCTGGAGTCACACATTGTATGCAACTACTCAAGTCTTACCCAGGTGCTGGAGCCTTCCCTAGCAGCACCACCTCTATTTGCAAGAAGAGACAACAGAAGTGCAAGGGTCACTTTATGCATCTTTAATGGTTTTGGTTTTTAATTTTGGTTTTTGTAAAAGCTGCTTTTTCTAATCTCCTGCCTCTCCTCACTGTCCCCCTCTTAGCTGCTGCCCTTCCAACTCTATCCCCTCATCGTACCTGACCAGGCACATCCTCTCTGTTCTTTCCTTCGCCAGAGACCCCAGTCTAGTGGCAGGCAGAGAGAGGGGTTTATTGCAATGGTTCAGCTTCTTTTGAAGAGCATAAAAGATGTGGCCCTCGGGTGCAGGGTAGGACCTCAGAGCTGTGTTGAGCAGACCATGTCTTGAGGGGATTGTTTCTTTTTGACTTTTTTTCTTAAGCAAGATTAGGACATTACCGTATCCTGACACAACTGAACAGTCTTCTGAGAACCATTGCAATAGACCACGAACAAAACCACCTGATTAGGTAGAAGCACTCATAGCGTAACACCCAGGTGAGAACCTGGGAAAACAGATTCTTTCTTTGGGAGAGCTTGGCTGGGGGACAGGGCAGGGGGAGGCACTGTGGGAAAGAAGAGGGGAGAGAGGTTTTTGCCTGCTGGTTTTGGTTTGTAGGGTCTCTGGCCAAATTGTCTGGCCCTTGACCCTCTGATTTGCACAGTGATGCTAACTGGCCTGGCACTTCTTTAGAAGGTAATTTTTGATCTCGGACCTGCCAAGCAGCTGCAGGGTAGTGGGATCCCAGCCTCCCAAAGTCTTGGAAGGCCAATGTAATCCAGACATTGGCCTCAGCCCTCATGGACCCACTCTGATGAGGAGCTTACTCCTGATTGGAGTGGAGCCCTAGGGCATTTCCCTCCCCTCTGCCTTTCCCAGGGCCGGGGCCCACCCATCTGTCCACAGGGCTGGCAGGCTGGCCAAGCTCATGGTTACCTTGTGCCATTCATGGCCAAACTGAAGGAACCACATTCCAGGTGGGTGCTGGCAGCTCTGAAAGTCAGGATAGTGAAGGAAAAATAATAGCAATAAACATTTCATAGACTCATGGAACTGAAGGGACCTTAGCAATCATCTCATCCATTCCCCCATCTGACAGATAAGGAAGCTGAGGCCCAGAGAAGAAAGGACCTCCCTAGAACTCACAGTAAATTAGCATTCGATGTGGCCTTCCTACCTAAGGTTATGTTGTCCACAAAAATTTACCTAGGGCTGGATTGGCTTGGTTTTGCAAAAATAAAGTCAGCCGCACCGACACCTGGTGAGCTCTGGAACAGCCTCCGGGTTTTTGTTTCTGCTCTTTCCCCACGCGGACTCCAGAGGGGTGTGTTGAATACTGGGCAGAGGTCACATGAGGACAGACGGCAGGAACAATAATTGCAAATGAATAGCATTTGGAAATTCTGTGAGGACATCTGGAGGTTTTGTCCTACACCTGACTCCAGCTTTAGGAGGAGCACATAGGCTGCCTGCAAAGGAGACTCAAGTAAAGGACAGCAGCCCCTCATCCTGAGAGGAGAGTAGGATGAGGCCCAGGAGACACAGGCTGTCCTGGGAGAAGAGGGACCCCTGAGCGAGGAGGCCCCACTAGTCCTAGCCAGGTGGCCAGGTTGCCCAGCATTGTCCCCTGTATCCAGCACTTGGCTGGGCCAGCAGCCCCTGGTGTGTGTGGGGGAAGCAGGAACATTTTACTTTACAAAATAGGATCATTAATAATATTTGGGACTTTTAAATAATTCTTCATTTTAAAGTCTTACAAACTTAGACATACCACTACCCCTACCACCCATGTCTCCCTAAAGGAGGGAAAAATCAGGAACCCTTGGGGCCAGAAGGGCCTCAGAGGCCACCATTCCCAGAAGGGCAAAGCCCATCAGCATGCTCGGCCCAGAGCCAGGAGTTAGCGGCCTACCTTTTTGGCCTTCCAGGGAACTGCAGGACCAGCAAAGAGAACCCCAGCTCTTCTAAATGGTCTGTTCTAGGGTACTGATGAGGTTTCATTTTAAAGCAACAGAAAACTTCCAGTGTTAATCCATTTTTTGCAAATACATCCTCCTACTCTCTGCTTTTGTAAGGGTGGGTGAAGTTGTTTTAGATTACGTTGTGTGTGTTTGGAAAATGCCAAAATAATAACAATGATAACAATAATAGGAAACCTTTGCATTTGTCAGGTGCTTCATAGATTTCAGAGCACTTCACCGCCTTTAATTTACTAGCCCTGAGAAAGAGACAGGGTCAGAATTGTTACACCCGTTTGACAACTTAGGAAACTGGTTTTAGAAGGAAAGGAGCTTGCCTGATAGCAGAATGCTGATATCCTGACAGGCTTCCTCCAACCTCCTGGTGGGCTGGGGTGGAACCACAGAGAAGGGGGAAATGAGGAAACCTAGGAAGGGCCCTGTTGTTTTTTATCTCTCTTCATCAGTAAGTAAAACCTCTGATACCTCGTAGTTTGCAAAGCAGTTTCACATAAATCATCTGGTTTAACCCTGTGAAACAGATTATTCCTCCCATTTGATCCATAAGGAAAGTGAGATTCAGAAAAGCAAAGTACTTGCTCGTAAATGGCAGAGCCACTTGAATCCCAGTCTGTCTGTCTCTTCCCCTCCAGTCTGACTCTACACACAGACTTGCAGACTGAAGCATCTATGCTCTCTCTGCACCCTCTTAGTCCTCTAATGTAATTCAAGATCAAAGTCAGGCCCCAAGGCTAAAACAAGGCTCAGAAAGGCTGTGGTCTAGAAGAGCCCAGGCCCAGCACCCCTTTCTCAGTAGAGTGCCGGAGCTCCAGTTCAGCTGGCCTCACCCTCTAGCTCTGACAGAGATCCACAAGCCTGGCCAAGCTTGGGGAGTCACTGCCAAGGGTCTGAGCCAGGAGAGCGGGGGCACCTTTGGAAGGACGAGCACACCTGGTAGGATGACAGTCATCTATCAGGAGGAACCACGAGTCGGCCAAAGATTCCGTGTGGCCCAGTGGTCAGCTGGACAGAAGGGAGAGCTGGAAGGGCCCTGTCATGATAGGAAGGCCAGCAGGCCCGCTGGGATGGGGTGGGGGCACCCACATGACAGCTGCAGCACTGGCACCAGCATGCAACCCTCTCTCCGCTCTGCTGCCTCTCCCTAGTGCCACCAGCTCAGGGCCAGGCTCAGGCATACTGGTGGTTCCAGTCACCAGCTAACCTTCTTGGCTTCCCCCACTTCACCTGACTCCCTGTCGTCAGCCTGGGGCCTAGGAAGCTGGAGTCTGGAAGCTGGAGCTCCCACCAGTGGTGAGAGCCTGAAACATAGTCTTTATACCACTTCTTGAAAAAATTTAATTACTTCCCCATGAGACAGGACAGTTGCTGATCCTCTCTCTCTCCTGGCAGTGACCCTACAGTGCATATCCCCTCCCCTAAATATTCAATAGGGACACACACCCCTATCCAGAGGCGTTTTTCATGTACAAAGTACTTTAATATTGATTGCCAAAATCCCGCATTTTATAGATGGAAAAAACTGAGTCTCAGAAGGCTTAAGAGACTTGCCAAAGGTCACACAGCTCATAAAGAGAGCTAAGATTTCAACTCTTCAAATCCTCTGCTCTTTCTGGTGGCACCTGATGGGTCTGGGTGGCAGGCATAAAAAAGGGATAGGCTACTTGTCCACCACAAACAGAGGAACAGTACTCAGACATCCTGGGAAGCTCAGTCCTCTTGGCTGAGCAGATTTTCAGGAGGGGCCCTGCGGACCCAGACGACTATCCAGCTGGTAGCATGGGTACGGTAAGAATTTGCAACAGAAGGTCTAACTTGAACAGAACACTTCAGGGTCATGATGCCCAGGTCTAAAGACACATTCAAGGGCAGCCCCAGTCATCTGTCCATTGACAGACCTGTGTTCCTGGGAGCCTTCTCACCCTTGCTTTCTGACCCTGGAGAGCCTGTCCACTGAACAGACCCAGTGTTGGCCCTCCCAGGAGACCTCATATAGTTCTAAATGGCCAAAAGCACATCTGACTTGTCCCCGGGCTTGCTTTTCCCATGGGTGAGAGACTGTGCAGACCTTACTCCTGATCTCAGCTCCTACCCCTGGCTCTCCCAGCTGTCCCAGGTTGGAGGTATCCACTCAGATATCTGGGGAGTGCTCTTTGGAGGGACTTGCTTTGTTCTGAATGGCTTTCATAAGTGAATCATATGGAGCAGAAAAGCAGGGCAGGCTCCTTGGTCACCAGAGTCTGGTGTCCTTGTTATGCAGACAGGACTCGGCCAGAGTCCCAGCAAGGCACTGGCTGAGCCAGACCTGGAGCCCTGCAGGTCCCAGTTCCTCAGCTCTGTGCCATGGCTAGAGAGGAAAGGCTTGAGAGGCCATGGGTCTTGGTCTTGGTGTGGCCTTGGTCACAGCACTCTGGCTGGATCAGTCATGCAGGTGTCACATGGCATTCCTCGTCAGCTGCAGACGGTCTGCCTCCATCCTCTGTCCCACCACATCATTGCAGGGTACGCAGTCCCCAGCTGCTGGCCAAGCTCAGGAATTCAGAGGGGGGCAGGTCAGGCAGTGAGTCTGCAGGTGGAAGGCAGGTTCCATGCCAGTGTGCAGCCCAAGGGGTATCCAGGCCAACCACCTGCAAAAGCAGGATCTCAGAGGAGGAAATCCAGCCAGGCCAACCTCAGATTCCACACCTTTGCCTCAGAGCTCTGGCTCCTGTGGGCGTGCCAGGTTGGCTGCAAGGTTTGTCCTTTACCTATCCATGTTCCCTTCTTCTAGGAAACTTGTTTCTGAAATTAGTATTACATGTTTCCAGGGCCTGGCCTGCTAAATTCCTGGCAGGCCAGCTTCAACATTCCATAGCCAGCCTTTGCTGAGCCAGATTTCGGTCCCACTCCCTTTCTCCAGAGGGTATTTTCTATCTTGCATGCTTTTGAGTCCAGGTGGCCAAGTGAGGAACATGGGAGTTGGGAGTGGCCACCACAAAGGGAAACTAGAGCTCTTGCTTCCTTGTGGCTTCATTCAGTCCCTGGGCATCCTTGAAGCAGTGAGGCCCTGTACCTTTTTCAGCTCCTAGTACAGCGGTATTTTCCTTCCTGAAGAGAAGATATAACAACTTTGCAAACAACTACCAGCCCATAGGAGTCCAGTGGGGCCCAACCCCAGCAAGACCAGCATCTCCAGGCTCCAGCCTTCCTCCTCATGCCTAAGAATCAGGGAAAGGGTGCAACTGCCCAGAGACCACCTTCTTAAGGGTCAGCCAGCTTATCTGGGTCTGGGATGGGATTCATGCTCCTCCTTACACAAGGGAGCATAAGCCAGAACCCCAGCAACTTGGAGTTGTCTGGAATGACCTTTAAAGACCCAGGAGCCTGTCCCCATCTGACTGAAAGGCATCTGCATCCCCCCTTCATATCACATGACAGAGAAACCTGTTCTCATGGTGTGTAACATCCCTGTGAGAGAGCACTGTATATGATTTTGTATTTTTTAATTCATTTTAATCTACAGGTTGAAATCTAATTTTTAAATGTTATTGGAACTCACATTTTAAAAAGAAAAACGTTTAAAATAATAATAAATCTTTGGTGTCTTCCAAGTAGTTTGATCAAAGAACTTATAGGTGTTTTGAAAACACAGCCTGGAGTGTAAAGATTGGGAAGCCCCATGGCCTCGCTTGTGTGTATGAACTGTAAATCTGGTTTCGTTTTGTTGTTTTGGCTTCTTTTGGGTTTTTGTTTTGTTTTGTTTTGAAGATCAGATAGTGATCACTCTGAAAGATTGAAGCCAAGAATTTGTAACTATGATATTTACTGTAAGCTGTAGAACATTCAATAACTATTAAAAAAAAGTTTCCAAAAAAAGTCTGGGGTGACCAGACTGGTGGTTCTTGGGACATGGGACACAGACTACCTGCTGAGCCAGTGAGGCCCCTGGGCTTCTCTCCAAGTTGATTCTAACCTTTCTCTTACCTTCCAGCAAGCAGAAAATTGGAAAGGGGAGCAGGGTTTATTGCCTCAGGGCCCAGCATCAAGACGGGGGGTGTCTCTTACCTGGCCAGCCCAGACCCAGCCTCAGTCTCCACCCTGGCTGGTACCTGTACATGCCTCACCCCAGGTAAGAGGGCATCTGGAGACTACAGTCCAGCCTCTGCCTGGGAAAGCAGGCCAGAGTGGGAGGGGCTCAGCATCCCCCCGGCCAACCCCCAGGCACTGCTCATGCCGTCTCATCCTCATCCTGGTGTTTCATTCAAGTCCAGGGTGACATGGGGTGATTGGCTGAGGGGACAGTCAAGTATGAAAAGCCAAACATTGAGACACAGCTGAACCGCTGGCAAACAGGGACACCAAGTGCATTCTGGTGGTCCCCCAGGGAACACTTTGGGTGCACTGACAATGCCCACTAGTCCCCTACAACAGACTAGAAGCCCCAGAAAGAGAAGCTAGTGCCCTAGAGAGGCAAGAGGAAGGGAGAGGTCAGATCTAAGGCATGTCTGCCCAGCCTCCCTTAGGATGGGAGTTTTCTCTGCTGCTGCCAGGCCAGGCCAACACCCATGGCCTCTGCCCTCTGAGCTTGGGCCTCCCACAGGCCATCCCTTTCCACACCTCCCCAGGCTCCATCAGGGATCACTTTCTGGTTCTTGAGCCTCTCCTTGGGCCTCATCCACTTAAATATAAACACATCCCCTTCCATCCTTAAAAAAAATGAAGAACCCAGAATTAACTGAAAGCCCTCTCCCTGGAGCCTGAGCTCTGCCAGCTATCGCATGGCACAGTCAAGCTTCTTCAGGGAGTTGAATCCACTCTGACCTGGCCCTGCTGTCCTTGAGATGATCCTCACCACATCCCTGTGTCCACTAACCAGGGGATGCTGCAGTGCTGGCCTTGTGACCCACCCTGCTCCCCATACTGCTGTCCTTCCCTGGCTTCCTCCCCACTTCCTTGGCCATGGCCCTGGAACAGCCCAGGGTCCACCTGAGCTCTCTACTTGGACAGTGTTCCCTTCCTACCCAGTCCTAATGCAAATACCTGAGTGCTTCTAGATATTCTCAGCCCAGGTCTATCTCTGGAGCGCTCCAGGCCTTCATATCCAGATGCCTCAGGCCATGCCATGGGACTATACCACAGGAGCCCCCAGGACCGTTGCTCCTGTTCACCCACCCAGGCAGCCCAGATGCCCCAATCTCTAGACCCGAATCCTGTCACCAAGTCCTGGCAATTCTGCTAAGTGTCTCTGAATCCATCTGTTTCTTTCCATCTCATCCACATGGCCCAGCCTCCACCTGATATTGCCTGGATGGCTGCAGTAGCTTCCTTGTGGAACCCCTGCTCCACAGCTTCTCTTCTTTCCACACTGGCCAAGAGCAAGCTGACACATCATGCTTTTCCCCTTCTTAAATGCTTTAGAGCATCTGTGGTGTCCCTGGCATAAAAATGGCTTCCAGAAACCCATGTGGCTTTCTTCTACTACCCACTCCCACCCCCGTGCCATACCTCAGTCACCCTCTACTCCCAACTTCTGTTCCTCACAGTTCTGTTGATATCTGGCCTTTGCACATGCTGTTCCCACTCTCTGGAACACGTCTCCCCCTCCCATATTCTCCAGCCCCTAATGTCTTACCCCATCCGTCTTCCAGGCCCTATTTCCTCTAGGGCTGTACTGTCCAACACAGGAACCATGAGCCACATGAGTGTTGAGCCCTTGAAGTATGCTAGTTCATATTTAGGTGTGCTGTAAGTGTAAAATACACATCAGATTTCAAAGCAAAAGAATTAATGGCTCATTCATAAATTTTAACTGAAATGAAAATACTTTAAATAGACTGGATTAAATAAGATAAATTATTGATACCATTAAAATACACCCACTTTTTACCTTTTTAAATGTGTAGTTATTAGAAAATTTTAAATTACGTAGCATGTTTCCTTTGGACAGCACTGCCTCTAGGGGCTTCAGTGAGAACCAGGTAAGGGTAGGGACCTCCTCCTGCCCCACTTCACCTGCAGCCCACCTGCAAGCAAGCAGGTGCTGTGAGGGATAGGGAGCTTGTCCTGCACATGGCACCCAGCACAGCCCTTTGCTGAACAGATGGCCTGGAAGAGGCACAGGAAAAAGAAGCTTCTCATGACACCACTTTCCCACCTTTTATTCAACAAATGGACAGGGATGGAGATGCAAGAAGAGGACGGC
Source organism: Manis javanica (assembly GCF_040802235.1). Classification (NCBI taxonomy): domain Eukaryota; kingdom Metazoa; phylum Chordata; class Mammalia; order Pholidota; family Manidae; genus Manis; species Manis javanica. The sequence goes on from NC_133166.1 coordinate 21,625,705, forward strand.
AGCGAAGTTTCAATAAATAACAGAAAAGGGCATGACTGTGGGGCCCATGCCTGCAAAGCCCCACATAAATAATCGGGTTGCTCAGCCATAGTGGAAACAGAGGCTGGGCAGTCGCCCGCACTGCCCAGGCTGGGGGACAGATGCTACGGAGGCCAGAGGTGCCTCTCCAGGCCTGTCACACACCCCCTCTCTCCTGAAGCCCCTGAGATCTTGGGGGTGGCTGGGCAGGCTGGGGCTCTGCACACAGCCCTGACCAGGCTGTCTGTGTGATTTCAATAAAAACAGGGTAGGGACAGGCACATGCATTAAGCCTCTTCTGAAGGCAGAGCCATGGATGGGCAGCCCCACAGGGGCTTAAATGTAGAGGCCCTGGAAACAGCACAAATGGGGCCAAATAAAGCTCCTAATGGGAAGGGTGGCAAGGAGTCAAGCCCTCACACACAACCAAGTCCAGAGCCTGCAAGGGGCTGGAGGGGCTTTGGGCACTGAGACATTGCTCTCTCCCTACTTCATAGCCACTGGGTTTGAGACCCAGTGACAGCCGGAGGCTTGCCCAGGATTAGAACCAAGGAGCACAACCTCCCAGCCCAGTTTTCTGTTACCCTTCCCTTTACAGGATCTGCAGAAGACGAGGGGGAGGTACATCTGCTCTAGGGCCCTGTACAGGCAGAGGGTGGCTAGTGACCAAGACATGGGGCCAGGGGGGCCAGGCAGAGGGTGCCTCCTCACCACCAAGGCCTGGCCAACTGGTGGTGCAGAGGGTCCTGCACACTCCTAGGACCTGGCCAGGGCAGAGCACGGGATCGGGGAGACACTGGGCAGCAGAGGCACGGAGGGGCTCTCAACCTGCTGCTGGACACCACACCACACCCAGCAACCAGCCAGCCTCCTCACTGGGGCGGACACTCCACCTCCAGGCCTGGGCCTTTGCTGTTTTGCCTACTGGGCCATTGCTTCTTGATCCTCACAGGCCAAGCTGCAACTCTGCCTCCTCCAGGATGTCTTCAGAACCTCCCAGGGCAGGGCTACAGTGTTCTCAGGTAAGACAGCCCCTCAGATGACCAGGTTGCTCTCACTCAGGCGGACCACATAGCAGTTCTCCTGGGGGATAGGGGCTTGGGGTCAGAGCTAAGTTGGGGGCTCCTGGGCTCCAGGATAGTGGCCTCTGCCCAGGGCCCCCTGTACCACAGCCTCCTCCCTGTCTGTAGTCAAGGTTGGCCCAGGCACCAGCAGATGCTTCCCCACCCTAGTGCTCACCTCAGCCATATTCTCTGCTGGGGGATTCAGCCACTTAGTATGACTTCCACCACTTCCCAGCAGTGCCCACTGCTCAGTGGGGAGGCCAGGCTGTGAGGAGTCAGGGAGGTCACCCCCTGAAAGCCCAGCCTCCATGACGGTCTTCACTTCAGAGGCCATTGAACTTGTCCGCTGCTCAGGAATTCGAGCCACATGGAACCTGTGAGATCATCCCCTCGTTAGAAGGAGAACCCTGGGCTTAGAGAGGGCAGCACCTGACAGGGTCAGACAGCAAGTTCATGGGTCAGAGCCCAAGCCCTTCCCACCCACAGATAAGCCCTCAACACTCCCCAACCCTAGGTTGCAGGTGGACAGTCCTTGGCCTGAGGGACCCCAGAAGAGATGGGGGCCATACCCTGCCCCAGAGACCCATGGGCTTGGTGTGGCACAGCTAGGAAGATGCAACTTCTTCCTGGCCACACCCACTGCCCAGCAAGGTACGGAGACTAGGAATGGTGGGGCCACCACCAAGCCAGGTGTTGAGGGCTCAGCTTAGGGTTCTGCCTCCTGCTGGCTGCACATGTCTCCCTGACCCTGCTTATCTGCCCACCTCACCTGCCCACAGACAAGATGGTGATCTCGCCCTGGCATCCTGCCTTGGCTCCAGTCTTGGGAACCCTGGCTGGGTTAGGCAGGACTCTGGGGGTGGGAGTGGTGGCAGCTGCAGCCTCAGGGGACAGCAGCACCTCAGGCCACTTCTTCTGGCTACAGCGAGAGCAGCAGGGGCCAGAGACCGAGGCCAGGCCCTGCACGGTGTGCAGGTGGTAGCGATGGGGGCAGATATGCAGCATATTGGGGGAGCCCAGCGGCAGCCTGCAGAGGACACGGGTGGTTGCGGTCACTAAGGTCGGCCAGACCCGTGGCCAGGAGACCCCAGGAGACAGTGAAGGGGAATGAGGGTGACAGGAGAAGGAGCATACCCAAGTGGTGAGTCCCCAGGAAGCAGGCAGATTAGCATGGGTGTGGGCCCTCGTCCACCTGCCCACTCACCTGGGCACAGGCCCGTGGCTGGTCTGCACCAGCTGTTTGCTGTGATACTCTTTCAGCAGCTCCTCCAGGGCCGCCGCATTCTCTGTGGGCAGCTTCAGTCAAAACGTGGGTCTGGGCAACCCCCACCCGGCTCCCAGCCCCAGCGTAAATACCCTTTCCTACCCATCACACCCTCCCCAGCATGGGCCGTGTGCCTTTCCCTCCAACCCTCTTCAGTCAAGAATGGGGGGAAAGGGGACAGCACCATCAGCCACATTGGTCAAGAGGGCCAGGCTGGCCCAGGTGTCTGAGCGGGAGGGGTACAGTAGGGCAGGACTCTGAGCTCCCCCACGCTCCCAACCCTCAGCTGCCTCACAGGCTGTGGGAGGACAGCCTCCTCTGCTGGGCAAGGGGGATGGGGTCAGACCTTCCCCCCACCTTTCTTCTCTGTGATCAGGCGCACCAAGACCCCAATGGTGTCCTCGTTGGCGTCCTCAGCCCGGTAAGCAGGGTTGATCCCTGGCAAAGAGAAGAGAAGGACCTTCCTAGAAGTCGGCTGCAAGCTTGGGTGTCTGCACCTGTGGCCCTTGGCCTCAGCTCTGAGAAGCCATTACCACCTTCACTAGTCAGCGTGGCTGCTCCCTGTACTCAGCTGTGTAGCCATCTCAGGGCCATCTGAACTCCACAGCTGCTGCAGAGTTTAGGGGTGCCGTGGGGGACCAGCCTCTTCTGGGGCCTGCCATTTCGGGCCTACCAAAACCCTGCACACTGCCCTGTCTACGTAACTAACCAAGGGACCTTGGTCAGCTTAGAGCCCAGAACTCAAGCACGTGAAAATAGGATGCATGATCCATCCTGGCCCAGCAGTAAACAGCTCCTAGGACTACATTCAGGCAGCAGCCAGAAGTTAATGGAAAACAAGTGCAGACCCAGGAAAATGGCCTGAGTCACCACCTTCCTGTCTACATAAAGCTCCAGTCCCTTCTTGCCCCCCTCCACACTGTGGTGTCAGGAGCTGCAAAAGGCTCTGGCCAGCCCCAGGCAGCCTCCTACTTCAGAGATGGGAGGAACACATCCCCCCCCTAGTTCCAAGACTCCTCTAACAAAACCACAGCCTAGAGCTGAAACCCAAGGCTCTAGTGACCGCCCAGGACAGCACCCTGCCACCCCTTCAGGCTAGAGGTCACAGGTCACCTTGAATTCCAAGAAGGCAGTCCAGCCCTTGAACCACACATACAACCGCACCCTGCAAGGAGTCCAAACCCCCTACACCTGGGCAGGGCCTCACCCAGTGTGGGAATCCTACTGAGCCACTGAACCTGTGCTCTGCCCTTTCTGTCACTTCACCCTTCCCTCCACTTTGTGAGTCTGTAGCCCCCATGCCAGCACCTACAGGAAGCCTTCATGATTAGCCCTCTCCAGGCCTCTCCCTATCAGACATTCCAGACTAAGTAGGTTGCTTCAGGTGGCCCCCAAGCTGAGCTAAACTGACCAATGCCCTCTGGCCTCCCACCCAGATTCCAGGCCAGGCCTCACCGCTGCCTCCACCTCCAGGGCCAGGCCCGGCCTCCTTGTGGGCTGTGCAGTGGTAGCCTTTCTGCTTGAGCAGGTTACACACTAGGATGCCCAGCAGCCCCATGAGGCAGAAGACTGGCACGATGGCGATAACTGCATACTGGGCAGCTGTCTCCTCAGGGCCGCCCGCCCGCGTGCTGTTCCCAGGCTGCCGTGTCTCCCCAGCTCTGCTGGTCCCTGTGGCCACCTCCACACCACGTCGGGCCCGCCTCCCCCGTTCTGAGCACCATGGAGGCAGGAGAAAAGACAGGCAGAGAGGCCCAGGTTAGTGTATGTGTGATGCAGGGGTCCTCCTCTTTTTGGCCCTCTCAGATCTCAGGATGGCCAGCCCCTCAGCCCCTGTGCACATGCCTGGGCACAGGGACACCGCATCCTGCCTCCCTGTGACCTGGTCGATGAGTTAGTTGCCCCAGGATGGGAAGCGGTGCCTCTGTGTATATGTGTGAGTGTGTGTGCTCACACCCATATGCATGGGTCCCTCTGAGGGGATGAGGACAGGAGGCTGGTCAGGATGTGACCCCTTCAGTCCCTTAGCTGTAGCGGCCACCTCTTGGGTGGTTTCTGCCCCTCAGAAACTAGGTGGGTAGGCACACAACTGTGGAGCAGTTGTGTTCTGTTGAATGCCCTTCCCTGGGCTGGGGGGAATGAGGATACCAGGGCCCCAGATGGACACTGCAGGGGGGCCCTAGGCTCTAGTTCACCAGAGCCCCTCCCACACCCTCTCCACCAGTCCCAGCCCCCATCTGCTACTCACCATAACAGCTGAGGATTCTCAGAGGTGTCCAGGAACATGGCCGACAGGGAACATGGGGGGCCTCTGAAGGGGCAAACCACCTACAGGGAGGGAGAAGGCATTGCTCAGGTCCACAAACTATCTGTAGGAGAGGCTGGACTCCTTCCTATCAGGTACCCTCACTGGTCCTGACCCATCCCATTTGCAGTATGGAAAGACTGAGGCCCACTCAGGAGGTGGGTGAGGATGGGACCCCAGGACCCAGCGTCCTGGTCTCCCTGCCATGAGCCCCCACGCCCCACCCCATGGCTCACCCAGACTGGCAGTCTCCACAGAGTGTGTCTTGTGTCGCTGTGCCTGCCTGGGCCTCGAGCCTCCCTTGAGGCCTGCAGTGGGAGTGGGGCTGGCATGGGCTAGAGCCCCATGAGGCTGAGAAGGTGCCTGGGGGGCAGGACCTGCATGATGTGCCTTGCCCCAGGTCCTGCAGGAGGGAAAGGGTGAGAACAAAGCCAGAAGCCAGTCCTAGGGATCCTGCCCCTGGCCATCAGCAGGCTTCCCAGGACAGGGCAGGTGGGCAGGGTGAGCTCACCTGGTTGGGTTCCTCTCCTGGCGGGCACTGCCAAGGGGTCGTTGATGTTGGAGTGACCAGAGGCCAGGGCAGCAGCTGAAAGAATAGCAACAGGACACAGTGAGAGCACAGGGTGCTGGGGCCTGGGGCCGTCCATCCACCACCCACCTCCTGACGGTCCAGGGGAGGGGACCACTGGCCACACAGGGCCCCCCACCCAGCCTAGGTAGGGAGAGACATCTGCTTCAGAAAGTGCTGGAAAGCCCCAGACAGGGCCAGATCAGGATCTCAAGGCCTTGGGTCTCTGAGTCACACCCTTCCCAGCTCACCAGGATGAGGAGGAGGAAATGTTTCTGAATTCCTCTCTCAAGTTCCACTCGCTTCCAGCTGCCTCGGCCTCCCTACCACAACTGGGCATGTCATTAACCAGCCTCTGCTCATCACCCATGGGGCCAAGTCTGTAGCTGGTGCTTCCTGTTCTGGGCCATTGGCTAAGTCTCCAGGACCACGTCCTCCTCCGTGACCTCCCCACGGTGCCATGCCAGCCCATTCACCCTGGGCACCCACGCAGGGCATGACACATCCCAGGGGAAGGAGCTTCTCAATCTGTGTCCCCCACCCACTCCACAGGGAGCTCTCTCTGCTTCCCATTCCAGATATGAACTGCCTGCCCTGAATCCCTCCTGCTGTGAGGAGACACTCCCCAAACCAGTCCTCCAGTTTGGCCCCAGCTTAGAGGTGCCAGGCATGGGAGAGCCAGCTACCCTGGAGGGCAGAGGGAATGTCAGGCCCCAAACCTGGCTCCCTTACCTGCCAGGTGCTGAGCCAGGGACAGTGCAGGCCAGGAGGCACTTCCCAGGGTCAGCTGCCTCAACTCTTCAAGGGAAGAGCTGATAACCAACCCCAGCACCCACCCTGGTACAGGGTTCCTGAGCAGCATCTGTGCTCCCCCTACCCTGAGAGCTGGGTGTGGGGCTCAGACTCGGCTCTTCTGGCTTCTCCATGTCCCATCCCCAACTCACCACAAGGAGGCAGGACAGGGGCCAGTGCTGCAGGCTCAGCTTCATCCTCAGGCAGAGGGTTACCAGCCTAAGACAGACAGGGAGGCTCAGCAGGAGGCAGGCAGCCACTGTTCTCCCAGCACTGCTCCCAGGACAGGACTGGACAGGGAATCCACAAGGTGTTCTCAGCAAGCAGAATGCTGGGGTGGCTCGGCCTACATTCACTGCTACCCACCTTGCAAGCCTGCAAAGAGGTGGGGGTGCCCTGTCTGGGGTCAGCCACCCAGAGGCAGAGGGCTCTGCCAGGCTTGGGAGGCTTCTTGGAAGAGGAAGGGCTTCCTTCCCTTCCAAAACAGCCAGGTGCTGTGGGCATGGCTGGGGAGCCTGGGTGGAAGGAAGCCTGCAGCTGCAGCCCTGGGGCTGGGGTGAACGAGAGGGCTGGCAGCCCCCCAACTCCCAGCCTCCCGACTCTCACTCAGACTCCTGCCACAGAAATCCTGTGGGCCCACAAGCATGCCCAGCCTCTCCTGCCTCTGGCTTCACTCTTGCTGTTTCTGCTCTAAGGAAGGCCCTTTCCCTCACCCTTCAAACCCCAACACAAGGCCTCTCTTTCCAGAAGCTTCTCTAGACTTGACTTTCCCCAAAACTGGGTCTGGCCTCCAGAGCTCCTTCATGTCCCACCCTGCCATCACAGTCATGGTCCTCCAGGGTGTCCCGCTCTCCACGCCCAGCAGCCTTCACAGAGGTCTGGGAAGTGTCTGACTGCATCTCCTGGGCCAAGGGCAGACCGGGGGGACAGGAGGTGGCAGCCAGCGGCCAGCCGTTTGTCCTCGCTTGGGCATCTACTGTGTGTCACACACAGCCCTCCGCGCAGGAGATAGTAGGGAAGACTGACAACTAACAGATTAACTGTGTCTCCATCAGATGGTGGGAAGTGCCGAGAAACAAAATAAGGCAGGGTGAGGTCTCCATGTCATCTCCTCCAGAGAAAAGTCCCCAGCCAGTAGACAGGTTGGAGCAGCAGGTAGGATTCAGAGCAGACAACAAAAGAGTCTGTGGCAGAACAAGCGCATTCCATGAAAATATTTGCAGGCGGCCTGGCTTCTGTCTCAGGAGGGTGAGGGAAGCTATCTGTCAGGCCTCAGCCACAGGCCACATTCAGCCTCTGACCCCAGAGAGGCAGCCTTGAAGAGCCAAGCCACTGACCCAGGGTCCCCAGCAAGTTGCAGGGACCCTTCCTGGAGCCTCAAATATCTGATACCAAGCCTGGCAGGAGAAGTGCTGCCCGCAATAAAGCCCAGGGCACATGAGAGCTCCTTGGCCTATAGATGGCCTGGATTTCCCACCTGGAAAAGGAGCCAGAGGAAACTGATCTGTCTGGGCCGGGCAGCCTGGCCTGGCACAGAGCTCGGCAGGCCAGGGGTTTGAGTTACACCATGGGGATGGGGAGGGGCAGTGGCCACATCATCCTTGGGACTTCCCAGGTCACTAGCAGTGGCTCTCAGCCCAAGGTCAGCTCAGGGGAAAACCTGGGACCAGAGAAAGTTGGGCCTCAGAGTAAAGGCTGTACCCTGGCAGTCAGCACCCAACAGTGGCATCCCCTGAGCCATCCTCCGACCTGTCACTCCTCTTGGTCACAATTCTTCCTTTCCAGTTTCTGCCCCAAAGTGTCCCTTCTTTCTCCCTGCTCAGGCACAGCTCCCACTCAAGCCCATCTCCCAAGGCCTCTGACTGGCCCCACAGCCCTGCCTGGTTCCCAGACCCAGCACCCCTCCCTGTCCCTGGGGTGGGCCCAGAGGGCTGGGGTGGAAAGAGGCACAGCGGCCACAGAGGAGTGGGCCCCAGGCCCACCCTGGCCCTGACTGACACCTGCTGGCAACCTGAGCCCACAGCAAGGAGCTATGCAGCTGCTCACCTCCAGACAGGGAGCTGTCTCCAGACTTCCAGGAGGACAATGGGGGTCCAAAAGTCCAGACTCAGAGCCAGGGAGGGCCCAGCCCACTCTGGCACATTCACGGACACTCACCGCCTAGCACCCTGACACCTTCCAATTACATGCCTTCTAATTACCCCAAACGGGCACTTACTCCAGTCTGGCCACCTGAGTCTCTGCACACGGCTGCTCCCCAATCCCCTCAGCCAGACAGCCCCTGATGGACCTGTCCAGTCAGGCAGCCAAGGGTTTCTGTTCTGACCTCCCCCTCTGCCCCCACCAGGCTGCCAAGCAGCTAAGCCCTGAGCCATTTAATCTTGACAGAAAAGCAAGTTCAGATCAAAGCCCCTTAGCTGGGTTTGGGTTGGGGTCTTGTGAAGGCTCCATTCCCACCCCCTGCCTTGTCCTAGAAGCCAGGCAGTCAGTGACCTTCCAAAGCCCCACAGCTCTCAAGGGCCTCCTGGAGAAGGGCTGTCAAAGATGGGTGGCCCAAGGCCCTGAGGAGGGTGGCACCCCCAGTCCCCAGCCTGGAGCCTCCTCTCCTGCCCAGGGCTCCTGGCAGAGCAGAGCCACCCTGCATGCAAGGAAGGAAGTCAGGCTAGAGGTCTCTCCTTCCCAGAGTCTCCCAGCCTGAGGCCCATCCCCATTGCCACCAACTCCCTGTGGGACCTGAGTCCTTGCATATTAACTCAGTTTCCTCATCTGCAAGATGGGGATGTTTATCTCCCAAGACAAGGCTGTCGTGAGGCTTAAATCAGGTAATGAGCCTGAAGTAGGAGTGATTCCTCCCCTCACCCCTTCTTTCCCTCTGCATCTCCCAGTGAATCTGCAAACAAGAACCCTGGCATCACCCAGGTGTGTATTTGTTTGCTTACTTGTTTATTGCTTCCTCCTCAACCAGACAGCAGCAAGGGCAGACGCCTATCTCATTCACCACAAAACCTGCCCCCTGCCCAGTACCTGGAGCAGGCCTCCCCAAACAGGTTCATGGGTCGGGGGCCATGGGGAAGGTGCTTCCTCACACTCAGCCCACCTCACCCTCCAAAAATGCCAATTAGAATTAGAAATTCCCTGGAAGAAAGCCAACTAGCAGAGCCCTGACCAGGGTCTGGAGCAGGAGGTGGCCGAGGCCCAAGGAGGTACAGCCCTTGGAGGCCCCAGAGAAAGAGGAAGTTGTGCCACCCCCAGGGCTCAGAAGCTGCTTTCCCAGAACTGAAGCGTCGGGCCTCCCCTCTGCACCCACTCTCCAGCCTCATCTTGGCCTCCTGGGGGCCACTGTCACTCCACTGAATCCCAAAGGTCTCCCATGGCCCTGTGCCCATCCCTTCTGCCCCTGGCCTCCTCCCTTGGCTTCTTGTCAGCCCCCCCTGCAGCCTAGGCGTTCTTACCACCAAGATTGGGCCCCCCCAGCCACTCTGAGCTGCTTTCGGACCCACGCCTGCCTCTCTCACCCTGGCACTGGTACCTGCTGTTTCCTCGGCCCAGAAACCCCTCCCATCACCTGGGCAACATCTACTCTTCCTTCAGAGTTCAGCTCAGAGTCCCTTCCTCCCGGAAGCCCCCCCAGCTACCACCTCCCCTTCTGCATTAACCGCCTGCATGTGACATCCTGTTTACCCGGCCCCTTCCCCACCTACGTGCTGCCCTCTGTGCCCACTGCCCAGCACTGAGACTGGCCCTGGTATGTGGGTTGGTATGTGCTGAACTGGGCTAGGGGACAGCCAGGTATCAGAAAAGGCACTCTCAGGGGAGGGTCTAGCTTCTGCCACAGTTGGGAGGCCCAGAGAGCAGGCTGATAGTTAAGGAGCCCAGAGGTTGTAGTTAGGAGAGGGGGGGAATGTTTAACCTGAATTGAACCCCAGGACTAAGGTGCTGTGCTCTTCACTGGCTCTGTGGTTAATGACTAATCTCCCTCCTCAGAGGGCTATTGCCAGGGTAAGATGAGAAAATTCACATTAAATGCTCAACACAGGGCCTGGCAGAGAATAAGCCCTCAATAAGCATGTAACGTGCCTCAGTTTCCCCATGTGTAAATTGTGGAGGGGGAATGGCACACTCTTGACAGGCAGGTTTGAGGCATGAATGGGATCCTCTTAGCTTTCTGTACAATGCTCGGCACATTGTGTGGTGTACAGGAGCTGCCTGGTTAACCACAGTGAGACCTTGGCTGGTGGGAGGGTGTGGGAAGGGAGAGGGTCTGGAAATGTTAGTGGGCAGAGCCCAGGTCACACCAAGCCTCAGGAGCCAAGAAGCTTGCACTTGCCTCAGGGCCTATAGAGCCCTGAAGGCTTAGCAGAAATGGGAGAAGTATGGAACGATCTGCGCCTCAGGGGACTCACAGGGCTGCCTGCCAAGTGAAGCGGGGCTGGGGAGACAGAGGTGGAGGGCAGGCCCCCACCTGGAGCACAGGGTTGGAGGTAGGTCCTTCTGTTTCCCAGCCAGCGGCTCCAGGGCCTCCAGCCCTCCCTGCAGCCTCCAGAGTCTAGGGTTGCCTGGAAACACAGCTGGACACAGGCTGCCCTCAGCGGTGGCTGCACCCGAGGCAGGAAGACAAAGGCCACCCATCAATAGAGAAATCCAGGTTAGTGAGCCCAGTGGTTCCCTGGCAACTGGGGCTGAATTAAGACAAAGCCCACAGTGGGCGGCAGTGAGGGCAGCCAGGCAGTGCCTCTGTCCATCTCCACCCTCCCAGGGAAGGAACTGACCCTCATTCCCTCAGGCCTGACCTCATCCCAGGTTACTTCCACTCCTCATCAGAGAGGTGAGCACCCATTTCACACTTGGGCAAACTGAGGCTGTGGGAGGTCACCTATGGGTCACACAGCCAGTAAGTGGTGAAGCAGGGATGGAGCCGAGGTCTCTTCTCTTCCAGCACCTGCTTACCCTGGAGGCCAGCCTAGGGCCTGGCATATAGCAGACTTTCTCAGAATATCTGCCGACCTGGCTGCAGAGGAGCTGTGGGCACACAATAGATGATCCAGCTGAGGGGCTATTACAAAGCACCCAGGCAGGCCCCAGGGAGGGAGGTGCTGCCCACATCCTAGGCAGTCTTTGGGGCCTCCTTGCATCCATGCTCAGTTGCCTGCTGCCCTGGTCTGTGCTGGCTCCTGCAGGGAGGCACTGGGACCTCTGAGCAGCAGGAAGCCCGGGGTTGGCTGGGACTTCCCAGGGGGAGGAAGAGGAGGTCTCAGGATACAGCCCAGTTCGTGGTTTCCCTGGAGGGAGGCAGGTGAGTGCATGCAGGATGCTGGGCATACAGTGGGGCCAAGCACTGTGCACAGCCAGGTCCCTCTCTGTGCTCACTGTTCCTTCTCACAGTGATGACATACAGGTCCAAACTTAGGGCTCTCCTGGAAGCGCTGCTTCCTTCTCTCTCCACCCATACTCAGACCCTTCCTCTACTGGCTGCACAGGGCCCTCCATTCCCCTCGTCTGTGCCAAGTAGCCAGGGCACACACTCACAGCCACATGGACAGTTATTTATAGAGCTCTCATCTTTCCCGGGGTGGCCCAGGATAAAGCTCTGGCCTTCTAGGCCTGGATTAGGGTCCCAGTGACACTAGGGGGTCCTACAAGTCCCTTCCTCTCTGGGTCCTCTCTTCCCTGCCTGTGCCTGGAGGGGACTGCTGATCCTCTGGGAATGAGTCTGAGCGTGTGAGAGCCTCAGGGTCCTAAGTCCAGGGCAGGGCACATAGTAGGGACACAGCATTGGCTTCCCCAACCCCTTCTTCCCTGTCACCCTAGCCCAACTGGGTCACTAACTAGTGGCACTAAGACTATGTCCAGGCTCCCCAGGGCTCAGCACAACAGGTGCCCAGCTCTGCCAGAGGCCACATCCCAGCACCCAGAATCCTGAGCAGGGGGTGGGGCCCAATGGGCCCTGCCCCTGATGTCAGGCAAAACCCTTCCCGCAGCCCACCCCTCCTGGCCACCTGGCAGAAGGGCTGCCCCATTGTGGCGGAGGGAGCCTGGTCTCGCCCACCCAGGCCAGGTACTGAACAGCCACACTAACATTTCCTCTTCCCCCAGCAGGTACCCTGCCTGGTCCTTCTTTGGAAACTGATACCAGAATTGTCAGACAACCCTTGCCTCTGTCTGGAGACAGAACTAGGCAAGAGCTTGAGCACCAGACTCCAGCACTGGAGCCTGTGTGACTCAGACTAGGACTGGTCCCCTCTGCAGTCTGAGTCTCAGCTCCCCATCGAGCACCTTGGGAAGGAAGGGGATCCTCGGTCGGTGCTGCTGTGAGGAGACCGAGACGGAGCCCGGAGCCTGGCACACAGCAGGACCCCAGCAGCGAGTGCCCTCCACTGGCCCATGACAAACACCCAAGATGCCCCTACACACGGGTGGCCTTGAGTCTCCACCCCTGACCCCTAGCACACTTTCGAGAGCACTGGAGACTCTGGGTGCAAACCTTCCTGTGCGTCCCAGCACACAGCAGACCTTCGGCCTATGGTGGTTGCCGTTTCTCAGGAAGAGGCCTGGCCCAGCACAGATAGGGCAGTGGGGGAGGGCAGGCTGCTGGCCAGGCTGGCCTCACCCGGTGAGGGTGTATGGTGCCCACGCATGCCCCACAACTGTGCCTGCTCCCCGAGGGGAGTGGAGACACCTAGCAGATGAAGCACAACAATGAAGTGGGGCTAACTTTGGGCTGGAGGGCTTCCTGGGTGAGAGGGAGCTGGGGCTATAGCCTGAATGGCCAAGAAGGTTCTAGAAAGAGGAGACTGCAAAAGCAAAGGCACAGGAGAACTGAGGCATCTGGTGGAAAGAGATAAGAGTAAAGATGGAAAGTTCAAAAGGGTCTTGAAAGGAAAAGCCTCAGTGTTAGGGTGAGGAGTCTGGACTATATTTTGCAGGCAAAAAAGTAAGAATTACCTTAGGGAAGACACTGGCAGTGCATGGAAATGGCAGCAGAGAGGCTGACACAGGCGGAAGACACTGGCAGTGCATGGAAATGGCAGCAGAGAGGCTGACACAGGCTCTGGGCAAGGACAGCAAGGCCAAAGCTGGAACATGACGGGGGCCCTGGTTTTGTGAAGGTGGGTCTCGGGCCTGCTTCCAGCCCTGGGCCACATCCAGTCTGTAGGGTAACATGTGGCAGAACAGAGGGAAGGTGCCGTGTCTAGAGAGTGAGAGCCAGAAGAGCAGGGGTCCAGGGGGCCATGGGTAAGTCCCAGCACCCCTCAGAATCTCAGGGTCTCCCTCTGTGGAATAAGGCTGACCCTCCAAGTTGGGGAAGGGTATTGACTGCCCCTTGGGAGTCTCCCTTACTTAGCCAGACATAGGCACCTCCCTCCAGCAACTGTCACCGGGACCGCACGAAGAAACCCAGCCTGACTCTGCCATCATTGCTGTCATCGCGGGAGGCCCAGGCTCCCAGAAGGGTTTGTCTTGGGCAGGGCGCAAGCATGGGGATGTAGGGCCTCCGCAAAGGTTGGTACCAGAAGAGGAGGCTAACCCTTGGTTAACCCTTCCCATCTCCCTCCCCCTCCTGGGTCCTGAGCTATTTCGACCTCTTTGCTGGGGATGGAAATAACTCAGGCTCGGCCCCAGGAGACCCAAGACAGCTATTCTGATAAGCCCCAAGAAGCACAGCTCCAGTCATTCCAGAGAGGACCGAGGGACACCCTGATCCCCAGCTCCAGCTCTCGGCCAAGCAGCAGCAGTGGTCAGAGCTAGCAGGGACCTCAGGGAAGAATGGGGAGATTGAGGCCACAGGGAGGGTGGGCACAAACTCAAGATCACTCGCAGCCTGCCCTCCCAGTACAGTGTGTTGGAAAGTAACTCTAGAGCAACTGAATAGGAGGCTAGAGCCCTCAGGTATGGTAGAGGTCAAATGGGACTCAAATCATTCTTGCTGCCCTTGGAACCTAGGCTGTGCTACTGACTCCTGACACTCTTCAAAACTACATGGATGCTCCTGAAGCTGGTTGCAGGCTCTAGAAGGCAAGGAGGCAGGCCTTCCTGGTGACCTCTGGCTGTGGATGAGAGCTGGGAGGAAGAGGAGACACATAACCCACCCCCAATGTTTCATACATGTGTGCAAATACATGGCACACTCAGAACTCACAATGGCACACACTGGCAAAGCCATGCCTAGGCTTGAGGGAAGGAAGCCTAGATAAGCCGTGAGCAGATACTAGGGAAGTGGGAGGCCCTCTCCAAACATCTCACAGGGCTTCAAGGACAGAAGACTTCCAGTCCTAGCACTGTCCTGACCCTATGTGACCTTGACCAAGTCACTTTGCCTCTCTGAGCCTCAGTTTCCTTTCTGAAAAAACAGTTACAACATCTCAGAACCACTGTGAGGAGTCAACAAGAGCACACCCCAAAGTGTTCAGCACAGCACCTGGCACTGCCTCCGACCCTTACCCTGACCCAGAACGCAACCAGTATCTTCAGAGGATGGCAGCAGAGCACAGAACCTCCGGGTCTGTGCAGGTACTCCCTCCCCCTTCCTGGGCCACAGAGCTGGGTTTCCATTCTCCCTGCATGAACCTCACAGATCCTCTTGTGGGGATGAGGGCCTCAGAAGGGTCTAGCCCAGATGGTGAAAGGGCCCTGCTCCAGCTCTCCAGATCAGAGACAGCTTGTGGGAAACAAGCCCATGCCCTTCTCCCTGGGAAGGGAACTGAGGAACGGAGACTGGGGCCAGAGAAGTCAGTGTCTAATGGATCAGAATTTGGGACTTGGTTCGAGGAGCTGTGTGCTTCCAACCCTGCCACCAGCACCTGTAAGCAGCCAGGGTGTTCTGTGTCCCCAGAAGACAGCCTGCCCCCACCCCCCACTGCAGTCTTTCCGCTGCAAGGGAAGGAGGGGAGAACAGAGGCGGTTGACCCAAAAACAATAGAGGATCCCAAAGTGATGATTCATAGACCATTCACAGCCCAACACCTCAGCACACAGAAGGGGAGACTGAGGCCCACTGGAGGCAGGGTCTGAGAGCCACACAGTGCCTGGGCCCAGTGAGAATACAGGTTACCAGGGGACAGTTTGCTGGGTGTCCAGGACCTCAGTGAGTGAGTGAGTGAGTGAGTGAGTGACTGAGTGAGTGTGTGTGTGTGTGTGTGTGTGTGTGTGTTAGCCTAAGGCTACTTCAAGGCACTGCAGCTGCTGCCAGAGCGTCAGCCACACCACCAGATGCCACCTGCCAGGAAAAGTCACTCAGTGTCCACGTCCTCACTAAACTGAGCTCCTGAGGGGCGCCCTCTTGGGGACAGTCCTGGAGGAGAGGCCCTTCTCCTCAGCCCCTGCCCCCTCCTGTGCTCCCCTCCCAACTGCTGGCACGGGTTTGAGGTCCCTCCTATTTATGCCTCTTACTCATTGCCCTGAGGCTTGCACACACACACTCACACACACTGAGACTACTTGACCCCACAAATACAAAACAGTGATTTGGGGGCTGGTTCTCACAGTCACTTGAGGTTTCTTTCCCTGTTTCACACTCACATTAACAAGCAGCCCTGGCGCTGCCCTGGTCACAACCCTGGTTACACACACTCAGTGACCCCAGTGACCTGGGTCCCACAATGTGCTGGGGTCACGGTCACCCGCAATGACCCGGGGTCTCTCTCACACAATCACGGGCACAACTCTGCCTGTCACAGACACACAGAGCCCCTCTGTGTCTCCCGCTTGGCCCCGGCGTCACCGCCCAGTGTCCCGGCCACACGTTCCCGGGGCTGGGCCGCCTCACGCGCCGTGTCATCCACAGTCACGGGCTGACACCGTTCAGACCCCCCCCCTCCGTACGCCCCGCGCTGCAGCCGCACCGAGGCGCCGCCGTCCCGTCCCGCACCCCCACCCTGGTCGCGGCCCAAGTTTCCCGGGCCCGGGGCGTCTCTGGGGCCCGCCGACTCCTCAAACTTCAAGTTCCGCCGATGCTTGCCCACCGCGCACAGCCGGGCCTCGAGTCGCGGCCGGAGGGCACGCAGGTCCCGGAGCAGGGGGCTCAGAGACACGCGGGGGCCCGAGGCGCGGAAGACGCCGGGACAGGACGCGGAGGCGGAGCGGGGCGCGGGGTGGGGGCTGCGGCATCCGCCGCGCCGACGAACTTCCTCGGAGACGCGGGGAGCCGGGGGGCGCCACTCGGGTCCGCATCCCTCAGGCCCCGGCCGCAAGTGGGTGGGTTGGGCTCCGCGCGTCCTCCTTACCTGGCCGCCCCGCAGCAGCTCCAGTAGCCGGTTCCCGGGTCAACGCGGGGCCCGGTGTGTACCGGCGGCCGCGCAGGCTGCGCGCCTTTTGAATGAATCGTCAGCCGGGCCGGGAAGGTGCGCAGCCCCGCCCCCACGCGTCACGGCCTCCGGCCCCGCCCCTAACGTCAGAGCCCGGGCTCGAGTCCCCGCGTTCCCGCTACGTGAGGCCGCCGAGGGGCCCCGGGCGCTCCCGCCGGGCTGCGCTGCTCTGTGTCGCCATCTTCTGCGTCCTCCTGGGGTTGCAGGGGACTGCGCTGGACGAGGCCTGTTGGATCAGACCCTTCTTGGCTCCAAACCGAGAAATAAGGGGTTTTGTGATGCAAGATAGGCTGGAGACTTGGATGCTACTCCGAGTCCTTTCACTATTGCGAGTGCAAAAGGGGTCACCGCTGCCCCTTTCTGGGACTCAGTTTTCCTCCAAGATATTGGTAGCCAGGGAGACCGGCCTCGCTTTGCCTTGTCCATGAGGCCCAGGCCCACCTCTGAATATCCTCACATGACTTGTGGGTGAGAAAAGCCCCGGGCAAAGTGAATCTCCAATGCAGGCCCATTTGGTGGGCTCCTGCACTTTCCTCAGATCCCAGCCCAAATCTCCTTCTCCAGAGGTCTTTCTTTCCTGCCTCCACTCCCCACCCTAGCCCAACTGAGTAGTTCATCCCTCCTTCCATCAGGACAGGGTGACACAATGCTCTTCCTTCTCTACTACCAGCTGTCCCACCTAGCCGATTCCCAATGCCAGTCATCAGAGTGCGCAGCCAGGCAGTGACAAGGAACTCCAGGGCACTACTACACATTGTATTTCCAGCTCTATGCATCGTGCACCCTGGAGTTATGCAATGCGGTGGGCCAGGACTGGAGGTAGCAGCTGGGCAGCCAGAATGTCCACCACTCAGTACCATTCGGGGGATCCCACGTGGCCCCGCCAGGCCAGCAGGGCAGGGAGGAGATGCAGACAGCAGGGAGGGACTTGTGCTGGGGGCAGAGGCCTGGCTGGGATCAGGATAATCACAGCCCAGGACAGAAGTGGAGGAAGGTAAATAAACTTATTGGGGATAGATTGTAGGGGGAGGTGAATTCTAAGCAAACTGAGTCATAGAATCTGAGCTGTGGGGTGACAGGGAAGGTCAGGTCCCCAGGGTCCAGGAGATTCCAGGAGGAGAAATGGACACCTGCAGAGGAGGGAGTGCAGAGGAAGAGTTTCCATGTCCCTGGGCCATGCCAAGGTTGTGGGGGAAGGGCAGAAAGAACTTTAGGATTAGAGTTCCAGTGCCCTCAAGTGTCAGTGGAGGCCCTCAGGCGGGGGTAGGGATGATCCCAGGGTCACATATCCCATGTCTGAGCCCATGGAGGGAGCCCAGAGAAGGCCCTGCCTGGGGACCTGGTGAAGGGGCCAGAGCAGCCCAGTATGCCCTCTATTCCTGCAGATGATTTCTTTGTGAGGGAACCTTCTGTACTCCAGTTCCAAGTTCTGGAGTTCAAATGGTGGCATTTCACGTGCCACAGGACAGATCAAATGGGGATATGGTTTTTCGTCATGGAGTACTGGCTATTAATCAGACATCCTACAGAGCGCCCAGGCACGCCCCTACCATCAGCTTTCTGTGAGGACTTGGTCAAATCCATCTCCTGACTGAAATCTCCTTCCTTTCTCTATCTGAAAATTAGGGTGCTAGACCTGCTGCCTGATAGTTGTTTCAGTTCTCTGTGAGAGGAGGCAATCTGCCCAACCTGGCTGAGTGGTAATGGTGGGCAGCAGATACCTGAGCCAGGAGAGAACTGCAGGGATGGAAAGGCTGAGGTGGTCCCTCCTGTGGTTCTGGGGACTCTGATGAACAACTTTGGGCTGTCAAGCAGCAGCTTCCTAAAGTCAAGGTCTCCTGGAACCACAGCCCACACCCTTCCCTCCCCCACACCCTCAGGTTATCAGAGAGACTAATTATTATTTGTTGCCAGCTGACTCCTGAACCACAGCAAGCTGTAGACGGCACCCTGCCTAAGAGTCTGGAAGCATCGAGGCGCTGCAGTGAAGAGACAGGGAAGGAGTTATAGAGGCCACAGGAGAGGTTTAGATTGGCTTTTAATAGTTTGGAGAAGCACAGGCTTAAGAACACAGGATTCTCAGAATCACAGGCTTAAAACTCCTGGCATCTCAGATGGCCCACAGAATCTTAACATTACAATCTCTAAGCTCAGGGGCCTCAGAGGCCATCGCGCTGGCCCTCTCATAGTGCAGCTAGGGAAGTGAATCTAGAAAAGGCCCACACTTCATCCTAGGTGGCCCAGCACAAGGCCCCAGGAAGCTGTAAGCTGTGATGGTGATCTCGAGGCAGGGGCACAAGCTCCATGTCCCACGGAGGTGAGCCTGGGGTGGGAATCCTGGGCCACACGATCAGAGCCACCAGGTGAGATCGTCTGCAGGGTCAGTGGAGGTCAGCCTCGATTAGTGGACCAGAAGTGGTGGGGCTAACAAAGCAGATGGAAGGGGCAGGGGCTCAGACTTAAATTACAATGCTCTGCCCTTGGCTAATGCCCAACTGGCTAAAGTCCTGTGTTCTAGAAGGTAGGCTGCCCTCCTGTGTATGTGCCTTAGCTCTAGGGGGAGGGTGGGCTTGGTCTAAGGAGAAACTGGGGCTAGGAGGCCAAGGTGGGGCTCAGCCTGGGTGGAGCAGGAGCTGAGCTGAGGCTGCTCAGCTGAGGGCTATGTTCAGTGGGCATTTAGGTCTAGACCCTGGTGTGGGTCTGGAAGCCCACTGGGGTTAGGCTTTGGTGCCACACACAGAGAGGAGTCAGGTCAAAGTTCTCCATTGCTGGGTTGTGTGGTCTTAAGCAAGTGACTTCACTTCTCTGAGTGCAAGCTCACTTGCCAGGGTGTTGTGCTTCCAGGCTGCTGGGCTCAGAATCCCCATCTGCTCCCTCTCTTTTCCTGCCCTCAGTGTTTGCCCTGTGTCTTCCCCACAGCCCCACATCTGGCTTTGTCCCCATTTATTCCCAGCGCCTACTCTTTGTCCTCCTCCACAATTCAGCCGAGCATTCTACCCCTGACCCAGCTTGGGATGCCCCATCACTTGCCTTTGTTGGGCAGGGCTCCTCATTGGCCATAATAGGCCCAAAATAGCACTTCCCCTTGCTGCTTCCTGCAAACTACCCTGTGGCTTAGGTCTGTGAGGACAGAAGAGAGACTTGGTGCTTGGCAGGCATGCAAAAGATGTGAAGGGCTCTCAGAGGTCGCCTGGGCCCAGAGAGAGCAGACACTTGCCTAGGGTCACATAGTGAGGGGAGACCAAAGCTGAGGCTTGAGTCCAGACTCCCAGGTCCCCCATCTGCACCCCAGGTTTAAGCCAGGGCTTTAGCCATATTTGCCACTCCCTTTGCCAAGCCCTCTGGACCCTCAGACTAGTATTGACCCCTATTTGAGGAGATTGATGGGGGCCCTGGAGGCCAGCTAATCTAGCCCTATTTCCTGTATGCTAAGGGTCATTCCCTGACTTTTCTGACCAGTTATTTTCCTGCCTGGGCTCTCCTTTGCACCTGCCCCTGGCCTCGAGGCTGACTTGCTGTGTAACTTAAGGCCCCGTCCTTCTCTGTGCCTCATCCCCCTACGAGGTACATGTCTAGCTAAGCCTGCCCTCTGCCACCTAGAGAATGCCTTTGGAGAAGAGATGGCTTTTGGCCGTCACCCATCCTCTGAAATTAGGACACCCTGCCTAGGCCTGCTCTAAGGAGCCTGAACCAGATGCCTCACGAGCGACTGCACGTGGCTCTGGCCGCTCAGGCTTCTCCTGTTCCCCAGCCCTCTGCTCTCCCCCAGTGCAGAGACCTGAGCAGAGGACATGTGAATCCAGGCTCTACTGCTTAGCCTGCAAGTGACCTTGTAGAAGGCATTTAACCTCTCTGAGCCTCAATTTCCTTATTTGATAATAATGGTACCAGCTTCCCAGGACCACTGTGAGAATTAAATGAGATAATCCATGCTTCTGGTTTAAGCAAACAATAAATGGAAGCTGGGGTCATTGTTTTGTGCCATTCAAGACCTATGAGAGAGCCCAACTGGATTTTCCGATTTAATTCAACAAATATTTATTGCACACCTATTGTGTTGTCAGGCACTGCAAGTGGCCTGGGAATGGAGCAAAGAACAAAACAGAGACCATGCCACGGAGCTCCCATTCTGGCTTCCGGTGCCTGTTCCTCTTCCCCTCTGCTCCAGCGGGGCCTACACCACGGACCGCTTGCTGCAGGCTCCCGCACCCCTCCTTGCCTTGGCTCAGCTGTTTCCTCTTCACACCAAGCCTGAGCCCCACTTCCTCCTACCACAGTCGCCGGTCAGGGCCATACCCTTTAAAGCTGGCAAAAACCTCTGGTGTCAGAAGCCAGGGTAGTGGTTAGCCTTGGAGGGTAGACTGGGAGGAGGCATACAGGGAGCTTTCACCAGGATGAAATGTTGTCTCTTGATCTGGGTGTGTTTACCTTATGAAAATTCATCAAGCTGCATGCTAACAACTTGTGTACTTGTCTGTACAAACATTATACTTCAATAAAAATTCTCCTAAAAAAAAAAAGATACAAGGGTCCCACCCTCAGAATTCTCATTTAATTGGTCTGCGATGTGGCCTGGGCCCCTTAGGTGATTATAATGTGCAGCCAACTGTTAAGAACCACTTTAAAGGAACTAATCCTTCTTAGGGGCTCCCCTGGGCCTGAGGCTTGACAACCATTTATCTCAAGACCTCCCCGCCCACAGCTGACTAGCTCAGGACTGTGCATCAGTCTCTAGGCTGGCCAAGACCCTGGGATGTGTCCTCCTAAGTAACAGTGAGCAGGGCCAGGCCCATTCCTACTGCAGCACCCGAGCTGGAAAAATGCCGAGGATCTGGCCTTGGGTATCCAGTGCTGAACCTGAGGTCTGTCCAGAGCCCCTTTGTTGAGGAAAAAGAGGCCCCAGTGCGGCAGAACAGCAGCTGTCTGGAGGCAAGGGAGGAAGCAGGCATTCAAGGTGGAGAGGTCAGAGGTCCTGAGATGGAGCTCCAGTATCTGGGCCACTATGCGGCCAGTTTATGCCTCTGCTAATTAGACCCCCTTTTATTTCTGAGCAGAACGAATCTCTTCCTTGTAATGCAAACACCTGTGCACACCAAACAACAGTCCTGTGAGGGGAAGGGATTATCAGCTTCACTTTACAGATAAGGAAATGGAGGCTCAGTGGGGATAGAACTCATCCAGTCAGAGCTAGGCAGTGGCAGCAAAATCAAGATTTCTGTTCAGCCTCAAAGCCTGTGCACCTTCTAATGCTTTGTTTTATCATAAATTCCAGATGAACATTGCCTCCTGCTCTGTAATATAAATTTAATCTAATCCCATACTCCCCAGATCTTACAAGCAAACTAATGCAGCAGACAGTTGTTCCACGCATGTCTTATGGTGCTGAAGGCCCAGCAGACCCCTGAAACGTGTGTCTGCCAGTTTACAAAGTGTGAGCCTGCATTCCCCCTTTAGCATCTTTTTGTAGTCTTAATCATTCAGGTTGGAGAATGCTCAAACACGTGTTGAGCAAAGGTCAGACATCAGCGGCCTCTCTAGTGGTCACCTGAGCCCTTCCTTGGTGGGAAGGGCTGCCCTGTGCAGACTGCTCCTGTGGTGTTTGCGTTTGCAGTCGTGTCTGATTTAATGACACACCTCTTTGGGCCAGAAACCAGACTTGAATTCTACCCCTGCTCCAAACCTGAACTCACCTTGGCCTCTGTCAGACTCCCCAGCCTCACCAAACTTTGCTGCAGAAGTTTCTTGGAGGAGCTGTAGCCAGGCTCACTAGTTGCCTAGTGTTTGACTAGCAGCATGTATTAACTTCAGATTGCCAAGCCCTATCCCAGACCCACTGACTGAAAAGCTGAGGGTAGCCTGGGAATGTGTATTTACGGGACTATACAATTCATGTATTTTGATTTATATTTATGCATATAATCTCTAAGGAGTCTCACACACAGCCCGGGTTACAAAGCACTGGACTAGCACAGCCCTTGTTTTTCTGATGAGAAAACTGCAGCCCAGACAGGAGCCGTGACCTGCCCAGAACACAGCAAGCAGCAGCCTCACCACGCCAGCACTCCTTGGGGTCTCCAAGGTCTCCCTTCTGCCCGAGTGGGTGTCCCTGAGGTTGCTGGCAGGAGGCGACCACGGCTGCCGATGGGGAGCAGTCATTTGGTGTTTGTATTTATTGATTCTTTTAAAATTTATCATCCAAGGGAAGTTAATACAGGACTGTTTGGTACCAAGAGAAATGTAACCTAAGACCACAATGACCCACCCACCAGAAACAAAAACAGCCAAACAGAACAAAACCAACCCCATCTGAAACCAGATCTTTGGAGCAGGAGCTGAAGCAGCAACGGGCTGGGGTTAGGTCTGGCTCTGGTGGCCATGGGGCAGGGGAGAGGCTGCCTGGAAGTGGTTCCTAGTTGAAGAGGCTATGCCCAGCCCCTCAGCTTTGGGTGTCCTTCCTGGAAGGGCTGCCCCTGGCCAGAGGGGTGTGAAGAGAGGGAGTCAGTGGTCAGAGTGAGGGGCTCTGAGATCCACCCTCCCAAGGTGACCATACGTGCTGGTGCATGAGACACGGGCTGGGGCCTGGGCGGCAACTTTAAGGAGATCGAAGCCCTTTGCTCTCCCCTGATCAGGTCAGGAGAGAGCCCCGTTCAAGGTCCCAGCAGTGTTTCCAAGTTCAGGAACCACTAAGGCACTGCCGACAAGCTAGGAAATGCCAAGGCCTGGGAAGCCCCCCACTAGTCACCAACTTATTCTGGATGACTGAGGGGACTCAATCAGTCCTTGGCTCTGGTCACTAGAGGGCAGACCAAGCAGGATGAGGCTGTGGAAATCGTATGTGTAGAGGCAGTGTTTTAGTGCCCTGGACATGCAGCATGTGTGTGCACATGCGTGCATACACATGTATGTAATGACAGGGGGATTGTTCCCTCCAGGAAGGCTTGGTTAGGGTCCCCACGTATCCCCCAGGGCAGGAATAGGGTCTTTTTCCTTCTGTTACTTCTTCAAATCACCCCCTGCCCCCAGGTCATTGCATAAATAAGTGCTTGGGAAGGTACACATCTAAAAAGGAACATAAATACTGTACATGGGAAAGGGTTCCATCCCCAGCCCTCCCACTGCCCCCAGAAAACCCTCTAAATATTGCACTTGGCCCTCCCCAGCCCCCCGGGGTCCAGGCCCGGCCCTGTCTTTGGTAGAAGCTCCAGGGACAAAGGTCCTGGGCGGCCCACACACCCCCAAGTCTGCCCCCGACCATGACAGGGAGCAGCAGAGCAGCCACAGGGGCAGGGAAGGCCTGGGCCTGCCGGTAGTGTTCTCTCAGGGATGCTTCCGCGAGGAAGGGAGGGAGCACTGCTGGTCAGAGTCTGCGTGGGGGCTAGGAAGAGGCAAGCAGGCGGAGGGCGGGTGGACGGGCAAGTCCCGGGTGGCAGGGGACAGGGTCACACCCTCCATAGGAGGAGGTGGTTTGTGCTGTCATCTCGGCCCACTGTGTCGCTGCTGCCGCCCCCGCTGCTGAGCCGGAAGTCCTCATAGCCGTCACCTCCGCTGATAACCAGCATTTTAGGCCTGGCCAAGGCGGGTCCTCGGTGCCTGGGGGAGTCCCGGTGATCCAGGGATGGCAGCTTCTCGGGGCCTGGGGAGCAGGGCGAGGATCCATTAGCCTGGGGGTGACTGTGCTGTCCCCTCAGTGCCCATACCCCAGCAGACAGCAAGAAAGACATGCACACTTCCTGTAGAGAATCCCACCTCCTCTTAGCCAAGAACTTCCAATTTGGAAAGAAATGCCCACCTCCTGGCAGTCAGACAACTTCTTATCTCCCATCCACACTTCATAATCAGGAGTGACACCACCGCCCAGGGCCACCCCACGTTCTCTCTCTTGATAAGCGCACACTGTCCTTCCTCCTTGTCCCGCTTCCAACAGCCCTTTCCCAGTTAGGCAGCTTCTGCCTTCCCTGGACCCAGGCAGCCCCTGACCCGGCTCCCCTGCTTCCTGACTCCCACATCCACTTCTTCTCAGGAATACGGTTTCTTGCCTGGCCAAAGCAAGACTCTGTTAATTGTGGCCTCCTTGATGTACATCATCTCCTAATACATTTTATTTTCTAATTCCCACAGCCCACTTTCTGCCTTAGCTGCCATTCTGTGTTCTGCCTCCCAGTGCTATTTCTACTTACTGCTCTGCACATCACTTCCAGACTCCACTTCAGCCCTATATTATTTCTAGTCCTGTTTTATTTCCTGTTGTACACATCCCTGCCTGTGCTGTATTCTAATTCTTAGCTTACAGTTTACTCCATCTACCACCACTCTTCTTGTGACAGAATTTCACACATGCACACACACATACCACTGTAACAGTATTTGCCACTTCCAGCTCTGTATGACATTTTCCCTCCCCCTTAAGCCTCTTCCGGCAGGACAGTGGGAGTCCTAAACCAGAAGACCAGGAGCCCTGGGTTGGGTTGGATGCACAGACCCACCTGTATCTGGTGGAGATGGTGGGGTTGGGCAGAGCAGGTTGAAGCCATCTGGCAGCTGGACTGCAGCCAAGAAGCGGACATGGCCTGTGTGTCCCTGGCCTAGGCCAGCTGGACTGAGGGGTGCTCGTGGGCAGCTGACGGCACCAGGCGAGGTGGGCATGGTGAGCACGACACCAGCACTGGTGCCCACCCACAGCAGCTCCTCACACACCAGCAAGGCCGTGATCCTCAGGCAGGCAGCCTTGTGCTGCCTGATGATGGCATCCGAGCCTGGGGTTGGGGGGCAGACCAGAGCTGAGGCCAATCCCTGGCCCGGGAAAGTCTCCTCAATGGTGAGGCAGAAAGGTTCCAAGGGGAAGGGTAGTGCGAGGCTAAGGGCATTACCTGCCAGCATCCTGTGCACAGGGGGTGTGACGTCCACTTCTGCCAGCTGCTCAAAGGTGTCTGGATGGTAGAGACATACGTGCGCACTGCCTTTCAGTGTCACCCACACACCCAGGCTGGAGTCCACCATGCAAGCCACGCTGCGGCTGGAATCCTGCCCCACGGAGAACGTGTGCTGATGGGGGCAGGTAGAGAGCAGATGGGTAAGTGTCAGGCCTGTCCTCCCTGGCCCCTCCCCGGCCCATCCCTGCCTTATGCTTCACACCCTCCCTCCTTACAACTCACACACAACCTCTCCAGAAAGCCCATCCAGACTGACAGGCAGCCTTGCCCCTTGGGCCAGATGATCTGCTTGTCCAAGCTGGATTTCACAGAAGCCCCCCAATTTAATCCTCAGGAACTAAAACGGAGCCCTTTCCCCATGAAACTTGCATGATTTAACGATAGGAGAATTTCTGAGCTCGAAGTGCTTTAAGAACAGTCACTGGCCCTCCCTGGACAGCTGCAGTGAGGCTTTCTTATGGTCCCCGTGGTCTCATCTCCCTTCCTCATGGGCCAGGCTCACCCCAGGCCACCAATTCCGCCCCCAGGCCCGCCGCTACCTCCAGCTGCAGCGTGTCAGGGCTGAGGACAAGGACTCGGTTCTGGCAGCCACACCACAGCCGCCCACCCACGGACACCATCTTGGTGATGGGGCTCCCCTGAGCACCCAGAGTCACTGACTTGGAGTTCTGGGGTTCCCAGAAATGGCCTGAAGTGGGAGTGGGGTAAAGAAAACAGCAAATTTGGTCCAGTATTGCATTTGAGCCTCACCATTCCCTTAAGTAAAGTGAGAACAACCACATTTATAAATGAGGACAAGGGCTCAGAGAAGGCCTGGGCGTTGCCCAAAGCCGTATCTCTAGCGTCTGTGGCCCTGAGGGTGCGGTCTTGCTCAGCAGAGAGCTCCTGCACCAGCCGGGGGCTCCCGGGGCTTGGGGGAGGGGTGGGCGCTCACCGGCCTCTCTCTGGTAGACCACAAGCTCTCCATTGGCCAGGGACACAAAGACCTGGTTATTCAGGTACCTAAGGAGGGAAAATAAGTAGTCACGGGTTTTAGGAGGCGACAGAAGGTCACTGGGGCCAAGGGAATCAGATAGAATGGCTATAGGTCCTGAGCGAACATCTCGCCAGGCCCAAGTCTAGGACGGGGTGGGGACTAGCCCATGTCACAGTGTCTGAGAGGCACAGCTAACCTAGGACTAGCTCGGGCCTCTAGCCTCCACAGAAAGGAGGGGCCAGCAGAACAGGGGGACCCAGGTGAACAGAGGGAGGCCTGTGTGTGTAACAGGTCTGCACTGGAAGGGTCACCACGGCCTTACAGGATGCAGGTCACAGAGGCGGCGTGCTGGAGCTTCATGCTGTTCCTGCGATCTCGGATGCTATCAGAGGACTGGTACACATGGACACTGTGGATCAGGGGTGAACACCTGTGACAGATGCTGGGCCACACCAGTCCCCGAAGCAATCCGTTCACCTCTGCCGCCACCAGCACCTCCTCCATGCTGGTGCCTACCCGAGGTGCTGCGCTCCCACAGCCTCCCTGGGCTTTCAGACCCAGAGGCAGCCCCGGCTGGCAGTGCCCCTGAGGTCTGACCCAACGCCCCACTGCTTCTGCTTCAGGAGAGCACATGACTGCCCAAGCAGGGAGTTAAGGGCTCTGGCACTGTGTCCCGGCCCCGTCCTGGTCCCTACCAGCCGTCCTCGGTGCCCAGCCACACGGAGCTCTGGTGGGCCTCAGGGTCAACACTCAGCAGGTCCTCGAGGCTGCCCCGGGTGAAGGAGCTGCGGCTGGAACGGCGAAGGGCTCTCCCGTCCACCGGGCCAGCGCCACAGGGACCACCAGGCCCAAAGGAGCCGGACAGCGGCAGGAAGCCAGGCTCCTGCTCCTCCTCTGAGCTGGTCGTCTCTGCTGTCACCTCCTTGGAGCTCGGGTTCTCCTCATCTGGGGGAGACAAAGGTTGCTATCCCCATCCCCCTCCACCCAAGCCCTGGTATCTTTCTAGGTCTCAGCCTCCCCTCAGTGTCTCTCTCCCGGCCACATCCCTCCCAAGGGCCTTCCACACCTGCTCTCTCCATCCCCGCGGCCTCTGCCTCAGCTCATCTTGTCACTTTGCCCCCTGACAGCTCTGTGCTACAGGCTCTAGTCCCCACCTGGCCCTTCCAGTCCAGAGCCAGAGCATGGAGACCAAATGATCCACGCCGACTCCATCTCCCCTACCGGGCGATCCAACCAGCCCCACTGCCCTCCGGACCCTTGGTGTCACAGCTCCTGCCCACCTTGATGGCTGCCTCCCTCTCTGTGACTTGGTCCCACACCACCAACTACACTAGTCCTCTTCATGCAAGATCACCTGTGGGGCTGCCCCCTCCTCTGGGCAGTCCACCCTGACAGCCCAAGCCGGGCACTCACTGCCGAAGCTGGAGGAGATGGTGGACCGGCTGGCCTGGCTCTGCAGGGTCCCTGAGGGGCTGGGCGAAGACTCATCATCTGAGTCGCTGTCAAAGGGCACCAATTCTGGGCAAGGGTCAGCCTCCAGAGGGCCTGGTGCTCCCTCCAGGCCTGAGCCTGCGATGGAGATGTGCAGGCAGGGTTGGGGCCCTGGCTCTGGCAGTGTGGCTGCTTCCTCCTCTGGGGTCTCAATGTCCAGTTCTGGCCCGGTGGGCACAGATGCCACCTCCGGAGGGCTCCTCAGCAATGCAGGTGGCTCCCTGTGAGACAAGGGCAGGAGCAAGAGCTGCTAGGAGCAAGGCTTGGTCCCACTCACCTGCATGACCACCAGTTGAGGTGGCCTCCGTGTGCTGTGGGCAAGGACTCTGTCCCGCTGTGTCTCACCGGAGGCTATGGCGCTGCAGGCCAGGCACGGCCCCAATGCAGAGGATACGCGCAGAGCAGACAGCGATGCAGGCCTCCACGTCGGGCTCAGCTCGCAGGCTCAGCAGGCACACCTGGCCCACGTAGCCATCGCTGTTGCACACCCACACCTCGGGCATGGGCTCGGGGCAGCTGCTCAGGGTTGGGGCTGCACATGAGAACTGTGGAAGGTGCCAACGGACACAGGAAGGTGAATGGAAGGAATTGCTGCCAAATCCCACCACTTTTCAGGCCAGTCAACAGAATGGAGGCAGGCCTACATGAGTACGTGTGTATTCCAAAAACACCTCTCTGCTTACCTGTATACACATAAACACAGCACATGTAACATTCTACACATCAGATGCACACATGCCTGTGTGATAGTTATCACCCATTCATATATATATGTACACATATATACATACACATGTATATATCCCAAATATGATCACATGTATATGCATGTAACCAATGTGAAAAGGTGGTAACCTTTGTCCATGAGTACGCACTCATACAAGCACATAAGTTAGTCTCCTTTTGTTCACATGCACAGATATAGACATGCATGAACACACCCATATACATGCGTCCATATGCACAGAGCCATACACTCAGACACAGGGAGCAACTGCACAATGCAGATAAAACAGACACACATGGCCAGGTGCCAGCTGACCCAGGTGCATATATACCTGCATGCCGCTGCGGGTTTTCATGATGGGAATGGCCTTCAGGAACTCAGGGTCTAGACAGCTTTTGCTGGATGCTGTAGTGCAGATGGATGGACAGACAGACACTGCTTAGTATCTGCCTCATCCTGGTCTGACCTTGCCCATTTCCTTTCCTCCCCTGCCCCTCAGGGTTTCTTGAGGGGAGAGTAAGGTGGCTGTGGGTTGACCCTTGCTTGTCCCTGGCCTAAATTTTCCCATCTGTACAATGTGGGAGGTAGACTCAGAGTCTCTGAGGATCTTTATGCCATGGACCCTGATCCATAGCTTTCCTTGATCCAGGCCTGCTCAGAGTATATGGGAAGGGGTGTGGGGAGTCCTGGCTATCCATTCTCATGATAGGGACCCAGCCCCCAAAGCTGACCCAATTCATGGAATTCCTTCCCTGGCAGGGAGGCTCTGGGGAAGTCCTACATTTTTTTTGCAGAAGTCAGCCCACCTTCCCACCAGCAGGGACTGAGCATAGGACATGCCAGTCTCAGGATTTCTGGCCCATAATATCACAGACAGATGCCAGGTGCCACCCACTTCCTACTACTTGGATGTTCTGGGAGGACACCGCCAGCATAGGCCCTGGCTCACCCAGCTTCCTCTTGGCCTCGTCAAAGGCCTGCTCAAAGCCAAGGCGGGCGTCAGGGTGGGGGAACTCAAAGATGAAGGAGTCGGTGCCCTCAGGCCGTGTGGTGCACAGCTCCAGCTTGGTAGGGGGGAAGGAAAGCGCATAGCACAGCGCCTGCTTCTCCGACAGGTCCCGATGCATGGCAGCAGACAGGTCCCGCAGTGCGTCGTCCAGGCTCTGCGGGGAGGGGGTGTCAGGGCCGCACATCTCCCCAGTCTGCTCTTGCCCTGGGGATGGGAATGGGGACCTGCCTCTCCCCTCAGACTGAAAATAGGACTGTCTCCCCACTTAGACCAAGAGGTAGCCCTGGTCCCCCCACCGACCCCCCTCATAGACAAAATGTCTCTCCTCCCTCAGCTGGAGATGGAACTGTGTCTGTACCCTCAGGCCTGGAACAAATTACTTCCCTCAGACGGGGTGAAGCTGTATTTCTGCCCTGAAGTGAGTGACAGGGATATCCTCTCGCTCAGGCAAATGGAAGGCTGTTGTCTCTCCTCAGATAGAGGTAGGGAATCCCCACTGCCCCATTCCCACCTCGGGCCTGGGGTGCGGACCTGGTGAGGGAAACCGAGGCTCTCGGACAGCTTGCTCATTTGGCCCAGGGTGGTCAGGTCCTCGTCTAGGTGGCTGATAGCCTTCTGGATGTTCTCCCGATTGGTGGCTTGGGATGCCCCTGGAGGGGACAGAGGAAGGCACGGGCAGCTCCAGAGACAGACGCCCTTCCCCGCCCCTCACAGCCTGCAGACGGGTACGGGAGGAGCCTGACAAACTACCAGCTTGTAAACCCAAGGCCTGGACAAAGTCACCAGGCAGCTCACAGAGAAACCCCAGGCCTGAGAGCGGGGACTGGGCTAGACTCAGAACCACCTAGCAAAGGGTATTGGTCCAGTGCAGATCACCCTGGACGAGCACAGAGAACAGAGCACACAGCTCTGTGGCTTTTGCAGGCTCCAGCTGACACCAGGCCGCTCCAATGGCGTGGCCTCCCCCAGGGGAGTCAGCCAGGCAGGCAAGAGCCTCAGGCAGTCAAACCTGCTGACCAAGGGACTCAATTCCCCCCAGGACAAGGGAGTAATAGGCTGGTGCCCTGGATTTCTCTGTCCTGTCCTGTACCTGACCACAGCCAAGTAGCTGCACCCCTTGGCAGATGCCCAGCTCAGCATCTCCCACACTCTGGACTGCCTGGCTGGGGATGTACACCCTGGAGCAGCGGCCCATGGATGGGCAGACAAACTGCAGTAAGTATACTAGGAAAGCCAGGGCCTGTGGTATCATACACACCTTCAGAGGGAAACTGTCCGCTCACAATGCTCTCTGCCTGGGCAGCCTCATTTTCTCCCACATGAACCTGCCCCACTCTGGCTGTAGCTGATTAGACCAGGAGTGGACACCTGACCTAAAGGTAGTCATTTTGTCAACCGGCCTGTCCTCTAGTGAGATGAGAAGAACTGGACCAGTAAGCAGCTCGTCTTCCTATACAGGGGCCCATGTGGGGCAGGCCTGGGCCACCCTGGGGACGAGAGAGCCCCTTCCTCACCCTTGGGTCCAACTCAGGTGAGCCTGGGGACAGAGGCTGGGCCTGAACTGCCTGCTGGCCCCACAGTGCCCACACGACAATCCCAGACGAGCCACCCCACTTGGGAAGGTGAATGCGGGTCCTGGGGCAACTAGGGACAAAGGCCGTGATGCAGAGAAGGCCATGACAGATCATGGGAATTATGAGGGAGCAGAGAAAGCTGAGAACAGTGCAATCAGGCTGACACAGAGACAGGAGGGCCAGAGAGTGACAGACAGACAGACACACAGCAGGAAGAGCAGCTCTTTGAAGCCACCTCAGCTCCTGACAGTCTCAGCCCTGAACAACTCAGATCTTTCCAAGCAGACTTCTGCCTTGCACAGACCTATGTGTCCGTTCCCTGTGAGCACAAGCCACTGGACCACAACAGGAGCCGTCCTCCAACAGGAGGCGCTGGAATGAGTCTGCGGTGAGGTGACTCAGTGGCTCATTGCTGGAACACCTTTGCTCCCTGCACTCCCCAGCCCAGTCCCGCCTGCCACCATAGGCTAGGTGCCTACCCTGGGAGGAGGTGTCTGCATGGACAGGTCCTGCTCTGGCTCTGTGAGGGCAAACCAGATTCTGCAAGCCATCCCCTATGTACTGGGCGGGACAGTGAGGACCCAAAACAGAAACGCAGATGGATATGCAGCCAGCCTGGCCACAGCTCAAAGCCTCCAGGAGGGCTTCTCGGAGGAAGACCCTGACCCTAGAACCCCTGGCAGGCCTGAGCCAGCCCTACCTTTGATGATGTCTGCGTCTTCCAGCGGCAGCTTCCAGAGCAGCTTGTACTTGCTAGCTGTGTCAATGACGCTGGCCGCCGTGTACCTGTGGGGAGCCAGGAGGGTGCTCTGGCCCGGGCAGGGGTGTGGGGCCCAGGGACGAACAACTGCTCCCCACTGCCCGGCCCCCTAGCCCTGCCCGGCCCCTCACAGGCTCATGGAGCTGCGCCGCAAGGAGCCCGACTTCCGCTTCAGCGTGGTGCAGACGATGAGGTCGGTGAACAGGAAGAGGGACCGGTCCTTCTTGCCACCAACTGCCTTCTGTGGAGCCCGAGGCAGCATTTAGGCCCAGAGGCCCGCCCTCCTGCCCGCAGTGCCGGAGGGGAGAGCCAGGGTGGGTGAGGGCTCCTTCCCAGAAGCCCAGAGGCAGAGGCAGAATTGGGATTCGACTCTGGGCTCCTGTGGGGGTGGAGGAGCAGGGAGCCTGATGGGCAGAAGGTATGAGCAGAGGTGTGTGAACTAAGTGGGGAGGTGGGGCAGGTGGGCAGACACCGGGCACTTCTTACCACTTCAATGACCATCTCCTGTCTCAGGAACCGCCGCAGAGGGGCCTGGAGCTGTGGGGCAGGAGGGACTAGGCACCTTGAAGGCTAATTATTAATCCCGTCCCCTCCCAGGCCTGGTGACCCCTTGCCCCACTCCCCAGGCCAGGCTAGTGGAGCAACATCCCTCCCGACGCTGTGCTGTCAGGGGCAGATACGGGCCAGGGATAGACAGGGAGAACACGGACGCAGACAGACGGCTGGAGGTGCTGGTAGATGCCGGACGCAAACGCAGTGCAGACACCACTGTGAATGTGGACACAGCCATGATTCCAGGTGGCTGCAGATGTGGACACAAGCTGGGTGGGGGGGCACTCACATCCTCCATGCCCTCAATGTGAGCCTCAATCTCCTGCAGCACGCGGGCACGTCGCTCTGCCTCCTCGGCACTCCGCACACCCTTGTTGATGCGTTCAGCCACCTGCTTGATGTTCCGCTGTGCATCCAGCAGGAGTGGGTGGTCTGGGTGGTCCTCAGGCGTGTGCTTCAGGAGGTCCTGGGGTGGGAATGGGGATCAGACCTCTGGTTAGCTGCCCCTGCCAGTCGCTGGGGCCCTACACTGAACTGCTGGAACAGGAGGGACTGTGAGTGGACTCCAAAGAGGACTTCTGTTTCTACCTGACCCCTGGGGACCCTAACGCCAGGCTTGACCAGGTGAGGGCCTCAGAGCCCCGTGCATCCCCACATGCCTCCAGGCCTTGTCTTTCAGCCCACCCAGCCCCATGCCTACCTTCACCAGAAGCTCGTAGCGTGGTATCCGCTGCACAGGCTTAATCATGAGGTCCGATAGTGCCTGCTTCTCCTTGTTCTCACGCATGCTTTGCTAAAACCCGAAAGGGCGGGTGGACACCCATGTGAGGAATAACATGCAAGAAAGGGATGTCCAGGGGTGGGTCCCCAGCAAGGCCCTCCAGCTCAGCCTGAGGACAGAGGCTGGCCACAGGGGATGGCTGTGGTGCTCAGACTAGGAGCTCCTGGGGTCCCCAAAGCTTGCCCAAGGTGAAGGTGGTCTCCACCCCCCACCTTAGCCACAGTACCTCCAGGAACTTGAGAAAAGCAGGCCTCGCCTCCTTAGCCACACGCACGGCGTCCTTGGCATTGAGAAAGTTATCAATGTAGGCAGAATAGATGTTGACCAGGACATCCTTGGAGAACTGTGGGTGGAGAGGCAGGTTGGGGACCCTCAAAGGGTCCTCTACCCTGCCCCACCCTGTCCTGGTTTCCACTGACTCACCAGCCAACATCGCTGCCTCCTACTGGAAACGGTATGGTCTCTCAGGGATCGGGCATGTGCTCCCGTGTGATTAGGTGTGTGCATGTGCACACAGATGGATCTTATTTGCATGTGCTTGTGTGTACATGTACACTTATGTGCCTGGATATGTCCTGTGAGCTCACACCAGGCCCTCTCACCTCCAAGTGGGCATTTCCATCCCTCGGTGTCCAACCTCAAGAAGTCTCCCCTCGCCACAACCCCACTGCCACAAATTTCACCCACCCTCAAGGCCCAGCTCCTATTCTACCTCCTCACTGTCCTCTGAGTAATTCCCTCAGTCATGTAATTCCCTCCACCAGGACAGCCCCCTCGCCCCCCCCACCCCGCCCTCCGACCCCACCACAAATCTCACTCACCCTCATGGCCCAGCTCCAGTTCTGCCTCCTCCGGGAGGCACTCCCTGCCTTGACTAGGACTCTTCCTATTACCTACGGGAACTCTAGTTCCTGGAGCTCTTCCTGGCCTCTAGCTCCCCTTCATCCCCCAGGACAAGTCTCTAAGACCACAGGTGCTCCCAGGCTCTGGGCAGGGTACACAGTAGGCGGCTGATACCCGCTGGCCAGCTGATAGCTGGACTAAACATGGAAATTCTCAGTTAGAAGCCCTGGCTGCAGTTGGGACACCCTGGTTCCTGTCCCAGTGACACCGTGAATGGACTAGGTGACCCGTGGTTCTGCTTCTGGCTGCCTCCAGGCCTCCAAGCTCCTGTGTCTCTAAGGCACCAATTGTCCCTCCCCCGCCCCAGGTGCACCCCAGGGCAGAGGTGGAAGCAGCTCAGGGAAGAAGACAGCCCGCCCCCAGCTCCCCCCATCCTGGGACACTGCACCCTATGCTGACGCCTCGCTGGGGGCCAGCTTCCACTGCAGCCCATGGTCAGTGTCGAGGTCCAGGCAGGGGTGGAGCCCTGGGACACTGAGGGTGGTGACAGCCTGAGGATGTCAGCACTCAGGCCGGAGTCCCATCACCTCCACGCCAAGGTTCGCATATTGTTTCCAGCTCAGCAAGAGACCTTCTAAGACCTTCTTAGGCCCAAGGCCCACCGACATCATCACCAACACATGAAAACACACCTACATCCCACATAGATAGGTATGATTTTTTTTTTGTCAGTACAATTTTTAGAATAATTTTTACAGTTTTGCTTTTGAAATTATTTGGCTCTGACGGAGAAGACAAGTAATGACTCTAGCATCTTACTGCGCTGATGGACAGTGACTGCAATGGGGTGTGGGGGAGACTTGATAATATGGGTGAATGTTGAAACCACAATGTTGCTCATGTGAAACTTTCATAAGATTATATACCAATGATACCTTAATTTTTAAAAATTAAATAAATAAATAATTTGGCTCTGAGTAACCATTTAGTTTGTGTTTGGTTATGATTTAGCATCATCATATATTCTTAGGAATTTGGCAAAATAACAAAATGTAACTTAAGTTTTTTCAAATGTAATTACATTTTTAAAAATGAATACTAGATTTAACAATGAGAGAAAAATGGCATGATATGTTCCCATAGTCATTTAATGAAATGTTTATTAGTTTTGTTTTTACAGCAAAACTCAGTATGTCTTGTAAGGTCACAGGCCAAGGCTGGGTGGTGCAGAGGGAGGACCACTGGGTGGACCATGGGCACTGGAGCTGACCTGCTGGGGTTGAATCCTCCACCACTTACTGACCAAGGCTTTGATCAGGTTACTCTTTCTATGCTGCAGTCACCAATTTTAAACTCAGGCATAACCACAACTTCCTTCTAGAGTTGTTGAGACATACGATGTATTTA
Source organism: Manis javanica (assembly GCF_040802235.1). Classification (NCBI taxonomy): domain Eukaryota; kingdom Metazoa; phylum Chordata; class Mammalia; order Pholidota; family Manidae; genus Manis; species Manis javanica. The sequence continues at coordinate 21,661,067 of NC_133166.1, forward strand.
GAGTGATGTCTAGCACATAACCAACAGCTTTTTAAAATGCCTGATGGAGAAAAGAGCTAGTCAAGGTAGGGGCTGAGGTCAGTACCAGCATCCACCTGAGGTCTGGCCTCAGGGGGACGAAGGGGAGCCAGAGGCCAGCTAGAGGCCATGTGAGGGTCAGCAACAGCTCAGGGTCAGGACTAGGGTCAGGTCAGTGCCAGCAACTGGAGTTGGGTCCAGGATTAGGGTCAGTGTCTGGTAGGGTTGGGGTCAGAGCCAGAGTCCAGCCAAGCTGGACAGAGTCCAGGCTCAGGTCAACCCCGGGGTTGGGGTCAGTGCCAGTGTCTGCTCAAGTTCTGGAGTTGGATCTGGGATCAGAATCTGTCCAGCAGAAGTGAGGTGGATGGGGTGAGGGGTACACGGCTGCAGCCAGCCCTTTCCAGGAGGGGCCCGAACTTGTGGGGGCAGCAGCAGTAGGCAGGAGGGTTACTCACCGACTGGACAAGCAGGTCTCCCACCTTCTGCTGGGCATGCCAGGTCTGCACACAGTGCCGCACCTGCTCCAGGAACTGCTCATGGTGTTCCAGCAGCTCGGGGATCTGGTCAAAGATCTCATCGACAAGCGATGGGTCACACAGCAAGGAGTTCTCTGGCTGCTTCAGCGGCTGCATGTACCCCTGCGGGGACCATGGGGTCAGCGCAGGTCCCCTTGGAGAGACGGCACCCCAACCCACCGGCATGTGTGTACACACGAATCTCCCAGGCCCACAGCTCAGTGGCCATGCCTCCTGGCCTCCCCTGTTAGACTCAGGGTTCTAGGAAGGAGATGGGAAGACCTATCCCTATGCCCTTTATTGCAGAGCCCAGGGCCTGGCACAAGATGGGGTGAGGGGAATTGGGAAAGGCTTGTTGATGTGTGAGCAAACAGAGCTTGGAGTGAGGAAAGCAAGGGTGGGCTCCTGGGAGACGTACACACACTAATTCAGTGAGTATTTTACTGAGCTCTCATGATGTGCCAGGCACTAAGAACTGGGAGGCAGCAGTGAACAAGACAGACCCAAATCCCTGCCCTGGTAGAGCTTACAATTTAGTCAGATCAAACACATAAATAAGAGAAATAAATAAAAATAAACCTCATTTCATCAAATCTAAGATGCAGATTATTTTTCTTTAGGAGGTAAAACTTGCTGCCAATTAAGTGATTATGTCATCAGTTATATGATGGATCTGGATCTCAGAGATGTTAGAACAAGGTGTCTTAGGTTGTGGGATATGGAAGCAACCAAAGTGCCCAAAAATAAATGAATGGATACAGAGATAAGGTGCATAGACACAACGAAATACTATTCAGCCATGAAAAAGAAGGAAATGCTGCCAATTGCAACAGAATGGATGGACCTAGAGGGTATCATGTAAAGTGAAATAAGCCAGGTGGAGAAAGACAAATACCGTATGATTTTGCTTATATGTGGAATCTGAAAACAAAACAAAACCAAATGAACAGAACAGCAGTGGACTAAGAGACGCTGAGAAGTGACTGGGTTACCAAGGGGAAGCAGAGGGGTGGGTGGATGGGGTGGGTGAAGGGGACAAAGGGGCACAAAAATTCTCAATCAGTATATAAAGTTGGTCACGGGGATGGAAGTACAGCATGGAGAATATAGTCAATGATTCTGTAACATCCTCCTATGTTGACAGATAGTATCTGCACTATGGGGGTTAGGATTTAATAATGTTTGTAACTGTTGAAGCACTGTGCTGTATAGTTGAAACCAACACAATATTGTATATCAACTACAAAAAAAAATACACTTAAAAGAATCATGGCAATCCTGTGGTAAATTAAAAGATGAAAACAACTGTGGGGAAAATAAATCAGGGAGGGGCAGGGGAGGCCAAAAACTGTCTTCACACTTTTCAGATTTGCTGGTCAATCTTTGATTAAAGCTATTTTCCACCTACAATCTTCAGTCAGTAGTGTGTCCTGAGCATAAACAGCCCTGCTTCGCACCCAGGGCGCTGATGGCGAGGCGGCCCTCTACTGGCCCAAACTGTAACTACAAGCTGAAGAACAGGCTGACAAAGTATACCCAACATTGCAGGAACATTTATATTAAACATTTAAAAAATCTGGCTTGTTTTGTAAAACAAGCTTGAAGAAGTAAAACTCAATACTCTCGCCTGGTTTGGGTTTCTGAAAAGGCCAGGGGGTGATGGTGAGGAGCCAGGCAGGCAGCCTCCTCCTCACAGTTGAGCCTGCTGAGCCAGTGCCTTCTCTGTGCCAGGGTCTGTTTCAAGGAGCAGAAGCTAAACTGCTCACCCCTGTGTCCCAGCGCCCCACAGAGAAGCAGGCACCCATGGGAGGAAAGAATAAATGGTGCCTGAGAACCCAGTGCAAAACCTGCTAGGAGCCAACACCTGCACTTACTTGCTACATACTCGCTGAACACCTACTGCGCCTGGCCTCTAAGCACCGGGTAAATGGTGGGCAGACAAATTCCCTGTGTGGGTGAAGCTGACAATTTGGCGGAGGGAGGCAGAAAATAAACACCATGAATAATGTACGTTAGAAGGCAGTAAGTGCTGTGGGGGAAAGAGAGGGTCAGGAGCACTAGGACAAGGGGGCTCAGTCAGGGAAAGGCGGGGTTTGTTAGCTGGGAATCTGGGGATTGAACAATGACTCAAAGGGTGAGGCAGACACTGAGGATTGGGTGCAGCCTTAGTCCCTGGGTTCAAATCCCACCTCCTTCTGGCTGTTAACCTTGGTATTTAACAACTGGCCCGCAGGAATAAACCAGTGTAGGTGGTAGTGGTCACTGGGAGCGAACAGAGCTGTGGAGCCCACTTTCAGCTGGAAAACCACCTATACTTCAGGCAGTGTAGACCAGCGGGAGAGAGGGAGCAGACTGACAGGAATACAATTCCTGGTTCCGGGCCCTTGAACAAGCTGCCTACTGCTCTGTACCTCGTTTTTACCATCTGTGAAATGGGGGTTATAAGTGAGGTCTATATGAATTCACTTATGTAAAGTGCATGTAGTAAGCACTCAATGTCAGCTCTTAGTATGACCACTAGTTTGTGTCCCCCCAAAATCCATACGTTGAAACATAATCCCCATTTGCTGGCATTTGGAGGTGAAGCCTTTGGGAGGTGAGTAGATTATGCAGGTGGAGCCCTCATGAATGGGATTAGTGTCCTGACAAGAGAGGCCCCAGGGCACTCCCTCAGCCCCACCACCAAGGAGGACACAGCAAGAAGACAGCTGTCTATGAGCCAGGAAGTGGGTTCTCACTGGACACCAAATCTGCCAGCACCTTGATCTTGGACTTCCGAGCCTCCAAAGCTATGAGAAATAAATTCCTATTTGTGTAATTGACCCAGTCTATGGAATTTTTGTTACAGCAGCCCAAACAGACCAGGATACTACTTACTAGATGGTGGGCAGGTTTGCTTACCTCTCTGAGCCTCAACTTCCTCGTATGAGGAAGGGGATTATAATATCTACCCTGGAAGGTTAATACTAGGATCAAATGTGGTTTTATATGTATGTACTCACACACACAGGCCCACGTGCAGAATGCTAAATGATATATGCATCTCTCTTATAATCTGCATTCAAGGCAGGTACTATTATTACCCCCATTCTACAGATGAGAAACTGAGGCACAAACTGGTATATAACTTGCTCCAGGTCACTGGCTGGTCAAAAAATAGTGTCATGTTTGAATACCAGCAGCTGGCTCCAAAGCTGTGCTCTTGACCCCTGGGCCATAACTACAGTCCTCCCAGCACACTCGGGCTGCCCCGAATGACACTCCTTGGACTCAGCTGACACTCTCTGGCCCATCTCCACCCAACATGCTCAGTGTGGCTTCCTCAGAATCAGCTTTGTACCCGCAGGTCCTGCAAGCCTCCACACATGCAGTCCTTCCCCAGCTGGGAGATTCAGAGGTAGAAAGACACACCCAGACCCTGTCTGCCTCCTGTCTGTGAACGAGGCAGGGGTGGCCTCACCATCTTTTCTTTCTCATCATTGTTTTCCAGAAGAACAGTATGACTGGCTACATTTTGCAGACAAAACCATGGAGGCTGAGAGAAGTGAGGTGAGGAGGACAGCATCACCCAGCAGGAAGGCAAGTGCCTCACCTGAACTGCCTGACCCCAGCGCCTTTGCCTCCACCCAGGGGGCAACAGGAGCCCGGGATCCCCGCACATCCGGTTCTGCTCAGTAGCCAGGACCATCTCTTAAAGATGGAGCTCTCGCTGCGCCCCTCCTGTGACTCCCCTGTGCTCACAGTAAATGCCAGCTCCTTGCCCCACAGCCCCACCGTCTCCCTCTCTGTCCCCACCTGTCCCACCCTCCAGTCTCCCAGCCTCTCTCCCTCCATACTCTGTGTCTGCGAGGACTCCCCGCTGCCCCTGCTTACCTACCCACGCTTCAGGTCTCAGTTACACATCCCAACCTCAGAGCTCTCCCTGGTCCCTGACACGGGGGGAGGCCCCCATTCTGTGTTCTCATCTCTTTGTGCGTTTTTTAAAATATATAAAAGCAATGTATTTTTTTGTGGTAAAATAGCTATACAAAATTTGTCACTTTAATCATTTTTTAAGTGTTCAGCTCAGTATACTCACATTAAATACATCCACGCTGTTATGAAACCATCACGGCCATCCATCTCCAGAACATTTTCATCCTCCCAAACTGAAACTGTCCACCATTAAACACAAACTCCCCACTTCCCCAGCCCTGGCACCCACCTACTTTCTCTATGAATTTGGCTACTCTAGGTACCTCATGTAAGTGAGATCATACAACATTTATCCTCTTGTGACGGGCTCGTTTCATTTAGCAGAACATCTTCAAGGTTCATCCACATTGTGGCATATGTCAGAATGTCCTTCCTTTTTAAGGCTGATCAATGTTCTGTTGTTAAGTGTACACTCTTGGTGCACATTTGCATCGCCGTTTGTCCTCATGTTGGTCTGTCTGACTGGTTACAGCCAGTCTCTGCCACAGACTGTGAGCTCCAGGACACAGGACCCCATCACTCATGCTCACTGCTGAACCCCCCCAGAGAATATTGTCTGGCGTGCAGAAGGAGCTCGTTGCAGATTTGTGGAATGGATAAATGATTATTTTGGATGTTTCCAGGGCTCTGCCTTCTACTTTTTGCTCACTCCACCCAGGTGACTTGAGCAAACCCCTCCTGGCCTCACTTCAGCTCAGATCCATGCTTTCTATCCTGGGCCCCAGACCTGCAAGTGCATCTAGCGCCTGGGTGTTTCCAGGCCCACATATCTGAACCTGGGGGCACCACCTCACCCTACCATTTCCAGACAGGGCTCCTCTAGGGCCCCACCACCTACGCATCATCCTGGGATTTCCCACCTTGCCCCCATAGCCAACCGGTTACCATGTCTGGCTTGACCAGTCCACTTCCTAAATGCCTGTCCCCAGGCTCCCCTTCCCTACAGCCTCTGCCCTGGTCCTGGCCTCCTCTCACCTGCCTGACCTCAGTGGCCTTGGCCTCCTCTTCTGCTACCCACCTTCCCGGCAGTCGGACGGACTTCTAAAGCATGAGTCAGTCAGGCTACATACCACCCTCAATCACAGCCCTCCATTGACTCTCCAGGGCCCCTCCTCTTGGAATTCAAGGCCCTTCCTATGCGGCCCCTGCTGGCTCCCAGGTGTCACCACAGGACCGACCCCTTGTGCTTGGCACTGGCCACACAGAACTCCTAAAGGGCCCAGCCTCTCCTCACTTCTCCTCACCCTCTGCGCATGCTGACCTGCTGCTGAGACGCCAGGTCAGGAGGAAGGCAGCACCTCCTCCAGGGAAAATTCCCTGACACCGCACCTAACAGGTGCCCCCTCGGTGCTTTGAGAGGGCCCACATATATTCATCTATGTCCCCAATAGGACTGTGAGCTCCTGGGGCAGGGGCTTGTCTCTTATTCACCCCTGAATTTCCTGACCTGGAACAAGGCCTGGTACACAGCAGGTGCTCAGCATTTAATTTCAGTCAAAAAATATTTTCCCAGTCAATGAATAAAAGAGGGGGTGGTGCACCAGAGGGGATTCACAGACCTAAGCTCAGACCCAGGCTTCTAGGGGAGGAGGAAAGACAGCAGAAGGGAGCACCTGCCCGAGTGGCCCATCGGGCCTCATTATGGCCCCTGCACATTCTTCCCTGCTTCCTCCTCTGTGGCAGTCACATGGCAGGTTTCCTACGGTGGGGTGATGTGTCCTAGGGTCCTCTCCTCTCTGGTCAGGTCCCCTGTCCACAAATGCATTGTTCCTGCATATCTGAAAGCCTCCTAGACTCAGAACAGCTGCTGGGCCAGCTTCAAGCCTCACCTGCATCAGGGTGCGCAGCGACTCCACGTATGACTGCTCCGTGTCCAGCAGTGTCATGGTCACGTGCTTCCGCATATCCTGGGGGGGCAGAAGGCAGAGGGTGAGCAGTGCCTTGTTCCCCTCAGGCCCTGCAGGCACATGGGCCCAGAGGGCCTCTCCACACCTTCTTCCTGGCCTCCAAGACCTGCCCCCACCACCACCCAGGGCAGCTGGCTGTTACCCCAAAGCACCTTGGACCTCCACTCTCCCAGGTCTTTGCTCACATCTCCGACTGCAGGGAGCACTCCCCCCCTGCATCTTAATTACCACCTTCCCAGAGGCACCCCTTGCTCCTCTCCCACCCTCATGGCTGCTGGCAGATCTGGAAATCTGTTTATTTCTTGGATCCCCTGTTGTGCTCCTGAAAAGGACTCAAAAAATCCATAAACTCCCCCATTTGCAGAGGATTATGCCTCCAGGCCAACCCCCATTCCAGCTGCCAACTCTGAACATGCCACCTGGTTGGGCTTCATACCATCTCTGAGACCAACAACTGTTATCTCTTGCTATAGATGAAAAAGAGGTAGCCCAAGCGAAGTCAGGGCCAGGGTCATGTGTGGGGCAGTGGAAGGGTTTAGCCACTCTTCAGACAAGATGGATCCCAATTCTCAGTAAAAAAGGTTGACTGAGCTCTACTCCATGCCAGGCAATATTCTGAGCAGTATGTATTATTTCTTCCTTCTGCCTACCCTGTTGGGTAGATGTTATTATTCCTTGCATTTTCAGAATGGGGAAAAGGAGACTCCGGGCACTGATGCTTTCATCCTAAGGATTTGATGATCTCCATTATAGAGTCCTTAAGGGGGCTCGGCACCCACAGTCCCAGGGACAGGGTATGCATCCCTGCCAGGGCAGCCCCTATTCTGTGGGGAGGCTTTGCTGGAAGCAGCCTGAGGATGCCCATTCTGTGTCCCTCTCCCTGGGACTCAGCATGCCTACTGCCCCTTGCCACCAGTTCCTATGCCTCTAGTCCAATCCTCCTCCAGGCAGCCTTTCCAGATGGTACCAAGTCCAACAGCCTCCCCTCCTGGGCAGGGACTCTACTTCAGGTCTGCTCTACGCCCCTGCAGTGGTCCTGACCAAGGCTCTTACTCCTCTGGGCCTCACGTCTCTTATTCTCCCCTCTCCCTCTCAGGCCTCACCTTGGTCAGAGCACCTGCCTGCAGCCTGTCTCAGGCTCCACCACCAAGGGCTGCTGGTCTGAGTGCATGCTCTTTGCACAAGGAAATGTTAGAGTGGGTGTCCATGCCTGTGGCATCTTTCCAGTCCCTCCCCAGTGGGGCTGCTCTGGTCACTGTTGTGCCCAGGGTCTGTGTCTGCTGAGTGGACCTGAGCCCCAGGCCTGTGCAGCCTGCCAGATCCAGCCACTGCATACCCCTTGACTCATGGCATGCCCACCTCAGGTTCCCATCCCTCTGACCCAGGGACTCAGAAGTCAGGCCTGTCCTACAGTATGGCACACTCAGAAAAGTGGGCTCCTACACTAGCAACTCAGAGGGAAGGGAAGGGGAGAAGCCCTGTGTTCTGATGGGTGAGAAGGTGCAGGGCCCTGCCTCAGAGCCCCCAGCTATAGCCACTCTATCCTCAGTGATTCTGAGGCCTTCAGAAAACCAGGGCAGCTTCCAGTAGGATGTAGCACCAGCTGAGTCCACCCTAGGATGGGGAGCCCAGATGCCCCCGGGGACATCACAGCACTTCAGAGATATGGCCTCATTTCAGCCCCACTCACAGCCCTGACACAGTACTGACATCTCCACTTCACAGGCAAGGAAGTTAAGTCAGAGAGGTGACACCCAGCCACTGACCAGCAGAGTGGGGTCCAGTCACTTCGGCCACCTCACGCTGAGTCTTGGAGCCCGAGCACCTGCAGTTCTCGCTGAAAAGGACTGGCCACCTGCAGGCCACAGGGCCCCTGGCTCAGGCCTTGCCAGCTGTGTGACTTGGGTGGTCACTGAACCACCCCGGGTTTCTACATTTTCCGTTTTGAAATGGAATGAATAATACCTCCCTCGCAGTACTGTGAAAGCAGGGAGATGGGGAGCAGGCAGCTCTCTCTAGCTCTCTCTTTCTCTGGGTCTTCAGTGTCCATCCTTATTCTACCTCAGTGAGGCTGTTTGTCTTCGTCTGTCTCCCTCCTGGATAAGGAGCTCCCTGAGAGCTCAGCCCTGGCCAGCATGGCCACCCTCCCCCACCATTCCCCTGGCTCAGCCCTGCCAGGCCCAGCAGTGAGGGTCATGGGCAGGCAGGCCTCCTGAGGGAGGCAGGGGGGTGCTGGCCCTGACGGCACAGAGAGTGGGGTAACTCGTGCACGGAAGCTGACGCTGCAACACCGCCTTTCCCAGCCTCCTCTCTGTAAAAGCACAGTGGGCTGTCACTCAGCTGCCAGGTAAAGGCATGGAAATCAAGGCCTGCTCCCTGTCACTAAACTGAGTGGCCTACCGCACGTGCCCAGACACGGGTGCAAGCCTATGTGAGGGTGGCAAGGGCCAGGGGAAGCAGGAGATGCGCAATGCAGCTGTCAACCAGATCAACAGGCCCACCTGTTCTGGGCGGGACAGCCCTGTAGGCCCAACCTCCCCCCAGAGCTCCTCCCCCACCATCCCCAGACCTTCTGGGCACTGCCATGGCCAGGCAACTGATGAGGGGGAGGTGGGGACTGCAGGGACATAGCAGGAGGACAAAGGGAAGGCCTCTACCAATAGTATGATTGGGACATCATGACCCAAAGCCTGAGACCACAATACACACAGCAAGAAGACAGAGACACATGTATGCAGAAAGAAGCCATAAAGTCCAGATACCCTGCACAGAGAAAAAAAAAAAGGCAGCCAAGTCACCCAGCTGAGAACCAGGTTTTTCAGCCCAGAGACTCGAAGTGGTGGAGAGACAGACAACACAGCACACAGAGGAATACAGAAACACAGCCCCCACTGGAAGAGAGCGGAACAATCAGAGTCCAGGCCGACAGAGACACAAAGGCATGCATAGGGCCCCTGGAAGCCTGCTCCTCTGCTGCAGGTGAACCTACAGTGAGCCAGGAACGGGGAAACCACATTGCCACCATGGCGTGACATCTCCAAGGCCCAGTAGACCCAATGGCAGGGAGAGGATGACATGCAGAGGAGCACAACTGGCTGCTTCCCACCCCCCAACACATATATACACCTGGGGCTGCCTCAGGCCTGAGAGGGAGGCTGGAAAACCTCCCCTTCCTGAGCAGTGGACCTATGATACCCTCTGCCTCCATGCTGACCCACATCACAGGGCCCTACTGCCACCCCACCCGGTTGTACCTGTGCTTCTAGGCCTTGCCAAGGCCTTGGGTCTCAGGGTGCAGACCTACCACCCCAGCTGAGCCTGCCAGCCCTTCTGCCATCCCAAGGTTGCATCCTGGGGACACCAAATCTCAGGGGCCTGACAGCCATACCACCCCTGCCAGGACCCCTCACACGCCCTCAACTTCCCTGCCCCCATCACTGGGCACTGAGCCCCCAGACTCACGGCCAGGCAACTGATGTGCCTAACCCGATTCCCGCTCCTGCCCCACAGCATCTGCTCATGCCTGCCCCCACCTGGAGTCATCTGAGTTCTAGGCCTGGGCCCAGGTCCCTGGCTGCCCCTCCCCTTCGTACCTGGGCCTCCCCAGGCTCCTCCACATCGGTGTTCCCGGTGGGCTCCCCGGAGGCAGCAGCGGGGCCCAGATCGCGCATGTCTTCCAGCGCGATGGTGAACTGGGCCAGGGTCTTCACCATCTGCAGCATGCGGCCGGCCCGCCGCCAGAGCGGGGGGCGCCGGGGCGGCGGCGGGTGGCAGACACCCCCCTCCCACCGTCGCTCCTCCGGGGACTCAGCCCAGCCGCGGCGGTGGTCGCGGTGCCGGTTCGAGCGTGGATCTGATCGCGACCGGCCGGCCGGCGGCGGCGCTCTAACCTCCTGAGCCCAGCGAGCACGCCCCGCGAGCCCGGCGCGCGGCGCCGCTGGCGGGGGAGGGGAGGGGAATCCCCGCCCTCTGCGCGCAGCCCCGTCTCCCCCAGCCCGCAAGGGGAGGCCAGGCCTTCCCCAGCCTTCCCCCACGCAGCGGCGTCCGCTCGCGGCCCCATCCCGCTCCGAGGACACACCGGCACACACTCATGCACAAAGGCCAGCACACTCGGCGACACTTTTTGCCCACACCTGTACCCAGAAGGCACACACAGGGGCATGAGCCTACTTATTACGCGTACATGGAAACTCGTCCTTGAACCTTGATTCGTATACACGCGTGGGTCAGAGGCAAGTGCACACACATCAACACAGTCCCATACAGACCCGAACCCGGACACAGGTGAACCCGACCCAGGACTGCACACAGTGGTGATAAGTACCTCCGTGTGCACACCACGGTAACCAGGCACACACACATTAACGGATGTGCACACACACACACCCCTGTACACTGACCGTCCTCTGGCCCAGGGCGGAGCACTGGGGCCTGATGAAGGGGGCCTACCAGGGAGAGGGCCCACTCCTGAGTCACTCCTACTGCCACCCCACTGGGTCAGCCTGTGCCCTGTACTTGGGACAGTCCTCGAGAGTTCCAGTCCTCGCCCTCTCCACACCACCACCTCGCCTCCATGGAGAGGGGCTCAGGTTTTACACACCCTACCACTACCACCACCAGGCAGGATCCTCAGGACCTGTTCCTTAAATCGCAGGTGATGCCAGAACCCATTCCAGGACCCATTCAATCAGGAGGCTCCCACCCCCCACCAAGGGGCCCCTCTGCTATGCCTCAGCTCTGGCTGACTTCCTGCTCCCCTGATGTACTGAGGGCTCCCACACTCACCAAACAACCAACTGACTCCTCCTCACACAACGGCCTTCCCCTGGGTTTCCTGCGCGGTGGAGGCCTCCTGACCCCCACACCCAAGCCAGTCCCATCTGTCCGCCCCTTCATCCCCCTTGCTTGATATGCCCTAGCCACTTCTGCTTTTAACTCCTACAACAGCCCAGGCTCTCTCCTGCCTCAGGGCCTTGGCCCAAGCCTTTTTCCTCTCCTAGGGGTGCCTTTTTTTTCCCTTTAAGACCAGTCTTAGTGCAAATGTCACCTCATCAGAGAAGTCCTCCCTGATCCTCAGACTAGGTCAGGTGCACCTGACCTGGTGGCACTTGGGAGCTCCGTGTCCTCAAAGATTGAGTTTTTCTCAGCCAGGCATCATAGCTTGTAATTACACATTCAAACAATTGTTGACTGATGCCCATCTCCTGCCAGGAGACCAGGTTCCCTGAGGGTAAGGTCCATGTGCCATTTGTAAGCCACAGCACTCTGCACACAGATGCTGCCTAATAAACAAGCCCCCGATCACTCTTCTCCCTCCTCCCTGCACACTGAGCAGGCACCACCAAGAGGTAAACCAGTGGCGCAACTCCCTGTTCACAAGCCTTCCCTGGCATCCCCAAGGCACAGGGTCAACCTCTCCTGCTGTCTCTTGCAGCCTCCTAGCCTGCTCTGACCCCTACCCGCAGCCCCACATTCAGCCCTCGACCAGCAGAGTCCACACCCACACCCTGTCCAAGGGAATGATTCCTCATGCTCTCCTGAGAGGGCAGGACACAGGCCCAGTAGCACTGGCCTCCTCAGAGTCCAGAACATCCAAAATTAAAATGTTAACTCCCCCGACGGACAGCCCCCAAGTAGCCAACAATGAACACAGGCATGGAGAGTTCCAGAGAGCAGCCAGGGAAACCCCTTGCGACCCCACTGGCGGCACCTCGCAGATGAGTGAGCCCACCCAGACAGGAGGCGGGACGCTCCCAGAGGCTGCCCTGATTCCTGGTAGGTGCTTGCTACCTGTACCTCCTGGGACTGTTTAAGAAAATGCACATTTTCTGCTCACCCCACACCACCCCCCTGATGTGACCAGATCTGTGTGCTGGCAGCACAGGGCCTCCAAGGCTTAGAGCCAACCCGGCCACGGTGGAAGTCAAGAGTCCTCCAGAAGGGCCCTAAACCCTCTTCTGCCTCCAGTTTAGACCAAGAAATCCAGCTGGTCTGCCTCTTACCCTCCCAGTGGGATGGCCTGTGGGCTTCCCTGGGGGCGGGGCCTGCTCCTCCTCCTCTCAGGGCTGGGCATGTAGGGGAGGGTTTGAAACAGACAGGTTGACTGAGTGATGGTTTGAGCAAGAAGGATGGACATACCTGATGGTCCAGTCCAAACAGGTCTCAAAGAATCCCACACTAGCATGAGGGCTGGTGGTCTGAGGGCCCTACCCACAGACCATTGATTGATCACTATAGCTACTTAACCCACATTTAGTTTTCTCTCAGAACTCTTTTCCCCCACCTAGCCCTCTCTCCACCTATATGACCTGGGGCCTCACTCATTTCGTATGCGTGGTTGGGAGGCAGTGCACAGCTTGGCCTATTAGTGAGGTGCATAGGTTCCCTCACTCACTCCAGCAGGACGTGGCCCTGCAGAGATGAATCTGCCTGGCAGTGTCTAGGAGCTCCAGACAGCACATAGGGCTCAGCAGAGGGGGGCCACCTCTGCCAGGGGTGGGAATGGGTGGTGGTATTGAGGGAGGACTTTCTGGAGGAGGCAGGGTTTGAACAAGGTCCTGAGGTGGAGACCCAGAGGTATGTGGGTACCCAGGAGGAGAGTTCACCTGAGGTGCCAGCCCTGGAGAATGGGGTGGGGCTTGGTGCTGAAGACACTGCCTGCTTGTGTGGCTTCATTAGGGATGGCTAAGAGATCCAAGCCCGTTGCCACAACAACAGAGGGGCTGGTAGGGGTGGGGAGATGGAAAGAAGCAGGGAGAAGGAAAGGAGCACACAGCTACTGAATCAGGGTCTCCGGGGATTGCCCCACGACAGGACAGGCATTGGAGCCCCTCAGGCTGAGGGCAGCCGGGGACAGGCTGGGCGCCCCTGTGTGGGGGTGGTTCTCCAGATGTGCCTCTGATCTCCCGTTTCAGCATGGATTTCTCTTTTCCTTTCGGATAGCTGCAGTTGTTTGGAGGGAGTCTGGCCCAGAATAGTTTCTGTAAGTGTACAGGGTGGTTGGTAGAGGCCTACCTCGCTCTCCTCTTCATAGCCCACACACCACAACACACACACCATGCTCTCTCCCCACCACACAGCTCCCTGACCCCGCCCTCCTCAGGGGAAGGCGAGAGGCAGGGAGGGGAAAAGAGCCCCTCCACAGGGCCACCCGCCCACTCCAGGAGGGGCAGGCTGGGCACCCCAGCTAGGTGGGACCACACTCCGGCCAGCCCTGGGGAACAGCTAACCCTTCCTGCCGCCCCCAGTGTGCTGACAGCTTCCACCTGAGGGAAGCCTACACCTCGCTTGCCTGCCTCGGCACATGCTCCCACTCAGCCCCTCCAAAGCCTCCTGCCAGTTGGGGCACCAGGGATGAGAAAGGACATATGGATGAACAAACAATGAGTAATAACCGACTAAATGAAAGGGTCAAAGGATGGAGTGATGACAGATGAATAAATGGGTGGATGAACAGAACAATGAATCAGTGACAAATGAGCACATGAATGGATGCACAGATTCATCATGCAATGGATGAGTAGTTGAATTTTACTTAAGTCATCTGTTAATTGGTTCAATAAATATTGAGCGTCTACTTATTACCAAGCACTGTGCTTGGGATTTAAAGGTAAGAAAAGAAGTCTATGCCCTCACGGGCACCACGAATTAGGTGGGCAGCCAGGAAGTGAGAAAGAAATGGCATGTGCAGGGCCGGTTCTGGGACAGCAGGTCTTGCAGGCTCCTGTGGGGGGGAGGAAGGGCCTCCAGCCTCTCACATCTGCACAGCTCTATGTAAGTATTTGCCAGGAGAGGGTCTGGACTGCAGAGCTGCCCAAACCAGACTGGAAACCCCGTAATTTCAGAATCCTCACCATCACTAACACTGTCTGAGTATGCTTCAGGTGCCAGCTCCCCACCCTGCTTTCCAAGCCCTGGCTCTGTTAGTCCCTGCAGCAGCCCTACATCAAGGGGTCTGTTACTGTTACTCTCACATTTTACAAACAAGTAAACTGAGGCTCAGGGAGGTCACCTAACTGGTAAGGGGTGGAGCCCAATAGGCTGCTGCCAGTGCCATCCTCTTAAATCCCCACCTCCCCTGGCAGGTGAGCCTTCCGCCTCTCTTCAGCCTTGTGTGCTCAGCTTGGCCTCCCTCTGTCGTCCCTGGCACACTGGGTGCCTGAGTTCCTTTTCTCCAGCCTCATTTGTACCCGATAGTGACAGAACAGGCTCTCCTGACCTGGGACAGTTTTGGAGGAAAACAAAATGCCATCCACAGGCAATGTTGGATCAAGGAGCACCCTCTTCCCTAAGAACTGAGCCCTGGTTAATGGCCCAGACAGACTGTCTGATGGTCCTGACCCCACCGATGTCCAAGGGCATGGAGTCAGTGCTGGACATTCCTGACATAATGGGCAGTCCGTTTACTGATGGCTGCTGCCCCCTCAGGTCCTCACATCCATCTAGGAGACGGAAGTTCAAAAGAGGACTTCTTGGTATAGAGATTACAAGTCAGACAGCTTGGGCTCACATTCTGGCTCTGCCACTTACTGGTGATGTGACCATGAGCAAGACACTTCCCTTCTTGGGGCCTCAGTCTCTCTTCTTCCTATTCTCCATCCCTTGTCCCTGCCTTTCCAGGTCACGGTCTGTTCCCTGCAGACCCTCCCTTCCCAAAGGAGGAACCTCTGAAGGCTCTACAGAGTTCCCAGGCCTCACACACAGCTGCAAGGGCACTGTCCAAGAAGCCACAGGGGTCCCTCGGGACCTGCTGCTCCGGGTGGGCCCCTGAATTCTGGGGAATGTGCTTTGGGAACGGGAAGGAGATCAAGGGCCTAAGGAGCCTTGGCTGCTTCCTGCCACGGTGCCACTGCCCTGCTTAGGTGGGACTGTGTGGCCCTGGGAGTGGGACCATGTGTGTCATGACATGTGTCCCACCTGTGTGGGCTCATCCACATGTCTGTGTGTGCTGCTGTCAGTAGCTCTGGCCATGTGACTGCACAGCCCATCTGCGGGTGACGGTCCACATGGTTCTGTGGCAGAGGGGGAAAATGAAGGGCTTCAATAATAATAAAAAATAGCAATAGCTATTATTTACTGAGCACCCTCTATGTGCCAGGCATGGGCTAAGTACTTTATTTCACTGTCTCTTTTTATCCTTGTCATTATCCCACGTAGAAGTGGCTGCATTTTTCAAAGATGGCTACCACAGTATTTTCCATCCCACATGCTCTTACAGTATGGTAACTCATGCTCTTCCCATAGGGTGATGAGGCCTATGTCCCCTCCCCTTGAAACTGGGTGGACCTTTGTGCCTGCCTCACCCAACGGGGTGCAGCAGAAGGGATCCTGTGTGACACCAAAGCTAGGCCATAAAAATGCCAGGTAAGTCCTTCCACCTTGCTCCCTTGGGTCACTCACTCTTGAAACCCGGCTGCTGCATGGTGAAGAAGCCCAGGTCCCATGCAGAGGCCATGTATAGGCTATTCCAGCTGACAGCCCAGATGAGGTCCTGCCCAAATGCCAGCACAAATGGCCATATTTTTGAGTGAGGATGCCTTCAAAGTGATCCCAGCCCAGCCACTACCTGAATGCTATTGCATGAAAGGCTCCACGTGCCAACGACCTAGCTGGCTTTTTTATGGTCATGGAGCCAGTAAATGGCAGAGCTGGGATAAGAACCCAGGGTCCTTCATGTCCTGATGGGAGAAGTGAGACACGGGGATGAGTTCTGCATAGACCCTGTTAGCCCAGAGCAAACTCAGCAGCACTAGAAAATCTCACTGTCCCTTCCAAAAACTCTCTCTGATAGCTGCAAGGAGGTTCAAGGTGGCAGCTCCCACTCCCAGGGCTGAGACTCAGGCCCAACTTTTAGCTAGTGAAACCTCAGCCCAGCAGAGACACATCCATCCGCTGCACTCCCGATCCCCCCCGGGCCTCAGGGGATGCCGCGCACTCCCCAGACCCTTGGTGGGGACCACTTTTACTGTTTGCTTATGTTTAGTGAGGTGCCATTTCTCCTGTAGTATCTCAGTTAATCTCACACCAGTCCTCTGAGTTATGTATTCCTACTGTCACCATTTTATAGATGAGTAAACAAAGAAGTGAAGCAACTTGTTGGAAGTCATGACGTCAGATGTGGCAAAATTGGGGTTTGGGAAAGCTGGGATTTGACTCCAAGTAATCCATGTAGGAGAGGCCTGAGTGAGTGACTTCACCAGTGTTACAGAGCACATTAGTGAGGAGTCCAGCTAAGCCTAGAGCACCCTGATGGGCCGTATCCTCCATCCTGGGCGACTGGAAATTGATGGACATAGGACAAAGGTCTCTGTGTCTGTTCCCCCTCCTCCGCCACCATAGGCTCATAAGGGAAAAAACCAGGTCTCTCCATGTTTACAGCTGTGTCTCTGACATACTGTAGGTGCATAATATATATATATATATATATGTTAATTGACTGACTTGCTCTGTGACTTAACCCAAGTCACTCTCCATTCTGGGATTCATTTTCCCTCTCTAAAAAAAACGGGGGGAAAAGGGTGGGTGCAAGGGGACTAAAATTCCCCACTCTCTAAGGCTCTCTAAGGAAGGTGGGTAAGTGAGGTCATGCCCAAAGATGGGGAATGGACAGCCTGACCATCCTCCCGTATTTCAGCGCCAGAACCCTGCCTTCTGGCTTCAGTGAGGAAGCTGGGGCTCCAGGAACTGCACTTCTGCCAGACACCCATAGGTGGCAGCAGAGGCCAGCACGGCAGGGGCCGTGGGGCATGTGGTTTGAATTTAAATATTTTTTCATGTGGGTTTTTTCCCTTTCTTCTCTGCACCACTACACCCCCCTGCCTCCTTTAATGTCAAGAAGATACAGCTGGACCTTCCAGCCTGGGAAGGAAGAGTTTCTTAACATCATGGATAATGGCCAGAAGCAGGAGGTGGAGGGCAGGGGGTAGATAGTTAGTCAGACCCCAACAGATGTGAAAAACATCTGATGAGCTAGTGAACTCTGAGCTTATTCATCTCCAGGATCCAAGAGGCTGCACTGTCATCCCCATTTTATAGGACAGAGAAACCGAAACCCAGATCTGGATCCCACATCTGAGTCTGAGTGGGCAGGTTGGCCCACCTTTGGCAGAGAGCAGAGGGAGGGGTGGAGATATCACTGGGAATCGCACCAAGCCTTCGAGTGGGATTTGCGAAGTCTGGCAATCTAGCTCCCAGGAAACGCACCCACCCAACACCGTGCACCCTTCTGGTCACAGCAGTGGTCTGGCCTGTGGTCCCAGCCCTGGCTCAGAACTGGTGGATGAGGTCACCTCCCAGCTCTAAAAATTGTTTCATTCAGAATGTCTAAACCTTGCTCAGCACAGAGCACTGCACTGGGACTTGGCCCCATGTGGCCCGGGCCAGGCACCATGACCTTCTAGCCACTGCAAACACTCCTTCTCTTCAGCCTCGGTTTCCTCACTTGAAAAATGAGGGTGAACACCAACCGCACAGTAGGTGCTCTCTGCATAGAAGGGCTTCCCTCCCTGTCCACTACCCAGTTCTTCAGCATGCAGGGAGGCTGGGGTGAGGGATCGTGGGAACGGAAGTTATCCAGTGTCTGTTTCCAGCCCCTCCTGTTCCCTCCCTCCCTCCCTCCCTCGGACCCAGGCACAAGTCCTGGGGGCGCTCCATTTGTATGTGCTGTCAGGGTGGGATGGGGTGTCCTGCCTCCAGAACGGAAAATGACTCACTGGGCCATGGGCCAGGCACCCTGGGAAAGGCCAGGCCAGCCTCAGGCCAGAGCTCCAGGGAGCTGAGAGGCAGGGAGGAGGAGGCAGGGTCTGCCTGAGCTGTAGCTATAATCCTGGGAGCTGGCAAACCCCTGCAGCCAAAAGAGGCCATCTTCCCCATTTACTGCTGAGCCAGAAATTCTACTCAGAGCACCAAAGGCCCAGGGAGGCTTGAGGTGTTATCAGTTCCTACCAACCTACTAATCTGACCTCTGTTCTAGGCACAGATGCTGCTGGACCAAGGCGGAGGTGCTCCCTCCCCTCTGGAGCTCACAGACTTCAGCATCCATGCTTAGAACAGAGCCTGGTCCATCCTAAGTGCTCAGTACATATTTGTGAACTACTGGATGAATGGAGGCAGGTTTTAATGCAACGGATGTGCATAGCAGGTTTAGAATGCCTCTATTCAATCCTCTGTTGAAGGAGGGAACCAGAAAAGGCCCATTCCTTCTCATTTTACATATGGGAACTGGGGCCCAGAGAAGAAAGTATCTCATGACCCTCAGGGCAGCGGGCAGACAGCTGGGGCTAGAACGAAGCTCTTAGGGCTCTTCTACTATAGCTTGTCCAAAGGGGCCCAACCAGCAGGGAGGCATTGTGGCCCCTAGCCTATTCCAAGACCCAGGGGACACTCCCAGGAGGGAAACAAGTTCCATCCATTAGTTATTCCAGCCCTGATGTGAGCCCTGTTGACCCTGGCCCAACCCAGAATCCAGGGAAGCCCCTCCTATCATAGTAGCCAAGCCAAGAGTAGTCAAGACATCCAGACAGTGACAGCGCCCGCTCAATGATCCCTCCCACCCCAGCCTTCAGGGGGCTGTCACGGGGCCTAGGCCATGCTGGGCATAGTCTCAGCAGTGGGCAGTGGTCTCTGCTTTGGGCTGACCAGAGGCAGCCTCGGATTCTAAGAAACTAATGACCAGCCCTAACTTCTGGGAGGCCACAGGCACGTGTGTCCACGCACCCTGGTGCACATGGGGCGAACAACAAGAATCACAGCTGAAGGTCAGCCTGAAGTCTAGGCTCCACTCTCCAGAGGCCCCAGGACCAGCGCCACCACTCCCAGGAAGTTGTCCTGATTGCCCAGATCCGTGGACTCCCCTGCTTCTCTGAGCACCTTGGGCTTCTGGAGTTGCACCCCTGAAATATCAGTCTCTCTAGGCTTATCATTTTACATATGGAAAATGGGAACATTTTACCTACACACTGTCCTGATACTGATGGCAAGTGGCACCACCCAGCACCTCACAGCTTACAAAACACTTGTAGGGCCTAATCTCATCAAGTCCTCACAGCAGCTCAGTGGGGAAACCAAGACTCATAAATTGGTCCGGTTATCAGACCAAGAGGTGGATGGGCTGCAGCTCAAATCCCCCTCTGCCACTGACCAGCTGTGGGACTGCAGGTAAATTAGGTAACCTCACTATGCCTGAGGACAGGAAGAGATCAACAGCATACAAATAGGCTTTAGTCTCTCTTGGGGGGGTTCCTCTGTGCTGCTTACAAGGTATTTATTTTAACCTTGAGATAAGCTTCCTGGGGGGCTCCATTATTACCCTGCTTTACACAAGAGGTAGATAAGCCCTGGGTAAAGTTAGGGCCTGGCTCAAGGTCTCACAGCAGATGGGAATTGTGCCCCAAGGGGGCCAAAGAGTCGTCAGCGTGCCCACATCTGTTCCACAGTGCTTTCTAGTTCCAGCGGGCAACCCAGGAAGCAGCCCAGGCCCCCAGCACGAGCAGGATGCTCACACTGATTTCTTCACAACAGCGGGAACTGACCACAGGGCCCAATGAATCATGTGCCCCGGAGAAATGTTCAGTGTAACAGTAAATGAAAGAAGCGAGAAGCAAGCACACTGTGCCATCTGAACATCATGAAATTTACATGGTAAGGGGAAAAGGCTGGAAGCCACTGTGCTGGGATGTGAGCAGAGGGCACTATCCCTGGAAAAGGAAGGGCAAAGCCAGGGACCATCGGAGACAGACGGCTGCCCAGCCTCAGGCAGAGAAGCCCCATCTCCGCCCCAGCCTCTTCATCTACATAATACTTTTATGTAATAATTTACATAATATACATTGCAAAGGCTTACTTATAGCACAGTGCCTGGAATGAAGAGCTCTTGGTAAGTATTGGCTGTTAAGAGGACCCAGAGAACTTCAGGAAGAGATTACTGGACCAGCCCCTCCCAGGGCAGACATCCCCTGGCAGCCCTCACTCACATACCCCCAGGGCTGAGAAGCTCACCCCCTCCACAATGGCAGCTTCTTCTACTGTGGGCAGGTCTGCTCAGGGGAAAGCCCAGGCTGGGCCGGGCCCCTCTGTCCCTTGGGGGACTTCAGCATTGGATGGTGGTGACCCTGGCAAGGACCTTCCGTCTCTCATTCTAAATCCTCTGGTCTTAGACCCTTCTTTCGTGTGATTCTCCAGGTGCAGGTCTGGGAGAGGCTTCCTGGGTGGCTCTCGTGTCCCCAGCCCAGGTGACCACCTCCGTCCCTCCCACTGTCTCTGGGATGAAGAGTAGCCTTTACTGACAGCACTTTGTGCCTTTTCCATGTTCTCCTTTGGAAAACATGAAAAAGCATCTGGGTCTGACCTCCTCTCACCCCACCCCCAACCCCCCGGATCCCCAGGGCCAGGAGCCCTCTCAGCCTCCTCCAGGGAGGACAGGCTGGTGGAGAACCCAGAGAGGAGGGGCCCTGGGAACTGTTGCCATGGCAATGGCAGCCCAGGAATGTGACCGAGGGGGCCCAGGAGTGGGGGTAGGGAGATGGTGCAGGCTGTGGGGTGGGCAGGGAGGAGGGTCCAGAGGCCCAGGAAAGCCCAGAAGAGCTAAGGCAGGGCAGGGGTCAGGGTCCCCGCCACGGCATCAGTCTGCATGTCTGTCAAGGGGGAGCAGGCATGGAGCTCAGTGTTTCTTTCTAACTTGAATCCAAACTGGAATCTGGGTGACAGCCAGGGGTGGTGGACACAACCAGGACAAGGCCAGTTGGCTCCCTGATGGGTAGAGACCCCAGGGACAGGGACTTGCCCTAGGTCACAGAGCAAGTCCAGGGCAGTACCAGGGGTAGGAGATGGGCGCCGGGGGAGTTCTGTCCACTCTGGCCTCCCTATTTCTCCACTGGAAAGGACAAGGATGCCTGCTTCACTTGGGGAAGAGGATCTCTAGGACTGACTGTGGCTGGGCTGGGCCCACAGTCCTGACACAACAGCCAATGTGCCTGCTCCCAGCAACCCCCGGCATTCCTGGGTCTGGAGGGCTGGCAGAGGGCCTACCCCACCCCTGCCTGCAGTGCCAGGCTGCAGTGGGTATTTTTAAACGGTGTCCTCCCCTCTCTGCCTTTCCGCCTGCCCACTCTAAGAACACAGTGAGTTCTGCTGCTAGTCCCCCAGCACCCTCCCCTTCAGCCCAACCTAAGTAGGCAGTAGATCCCTGGCCATCCTCTGTGCCCCTGCCTCCAGAACAGCCCCCCTTGCTGGTGCCGCCTGCCTCACAGTCAGCTCTGGGATAAAGGTGATTTCCAGGGAGCCTTCAGTTACACTGCTTTAGGCCCAGAGAGGGGATCAGACCTGTCCAAAGGCACACATCACAGATGAGGATTTGAGAATGCTATGCTACTGGCCTGTGCCTCATCTCCAACTGTCCATCAAGTCATACCAGTGGTAACCAAGCCCTTTTTGCCCCTCTGCCACTGCCACTCAACAGCCAGGGCCTCACTCCCCCCACTGGCTCTCACACCCACCCCAGGAAGATCCTCCAATTCTGACCAAGTCACTCCTCAGTTTAAAATGTCAGCCATCTGGGGAAAAAAACAGTTGGAGCCATAACTCACACTATACACTAGGATAAATCCCAAATGAATCAAAGATTTAAATGTAAACCAAAACAAGAAAACATAAAATACCAGAGGAAAACATGGGAAAATCACTTTATAACCTTGGAGTGGAAAAGGCTTTTCTAACCATGACTCCAAATCCAGAAGCCATAAATAAAAGCTTGATAAATTAGACCACATAAAAATAAAACCTTCCGCATGGCAAAAATACACTATAAACAGAGTCAAAAGTCAAGTGACAAATCAGGAAAAAATATCTTCAACTCAAAACCCAAAGGACTAATCTCCCTAATATTTTAAAGGTTCTTAGAAATTGATAAAACAAAAGGCCATCAACCCAACAGAAATATGAGCAAAGGATATGAATGGCTCGCAGAAGAGACCCCAAATGTCTCCTGGACATGTGGAAAGATGCTCAGCTTTACTTATAAGAAAAAGGTAAAGTAAAATACACTGAGATGCCATTTCACCTATCGCATTGGGAAAATACCCAAAGGTCCAACTCTGTGAGGCTCTGGGAAAACAGGCCTCTCCCTCTGGTGGTGGGCCCTGTGGAGAGCACCAAAATTAGAATCACATAAACCCTTTGTGCAATTCCACTCCTAAGAAATGCCCTCAACATATTCTAGCCTCCAGACAAAATAACCTGTGAAGAAGATTGTTCACTGCAACACTATTTGTAATAGCAAAAGACTGAAAATAACCTAAATATCCTTTATATGTGGTTAAATCCAGATTTGGTCATCTGTGCAATGGGACACCAAGCAGTCCAAGGAAAGAATATGGAAGCTCTCCAAGCACTGATAAGGATCTGCGAGCGATATCAAGTGGAGAGGCGTGTGGACAGCGTGCCTCCCCTTCTGTGCAGAGTGGGGGAAAGACAGTATACGTGCTGGTATTTGTGCACAGAAAGAGTCACAGGGTGTCCTGGGTAGGGCAGGGTGGGTATCAGGCAACTGGTGGGAAGATTTTTTAGCCTTTTCTATTTTTCTTGACCATATGAATATATTATCTATTCAAAATATTAAATGTATACATTTAAGTTTTTGAAACTTCACCTCACAGCCCGGCCCATCTCAGCTGGGAACACACAGCCTTTGCAGCTTCAGCCCCTTCCCCAGGCACCATCCTCTGTACACTTCCTCCTGGGTGGGACCCTCGGGCTCCCCTGCCTCTGGCTCTCTCTGTCCCAGCCCTGATCGGCCCTGGCAACCCTATCTGTGTGTGTGTGTGTGTGTGTGTCTGGTGCCACCCCATGTTCTCAGCCTCTGTACAACACCAGGTTCCCAGGCGGAGCCCAGTGAATGAAGACCCTGAAAGAATGGCGTGCTGCTCGGAGTTTGGAGTCTCTGTCTTTGCTTCCTTTGGTTCCCTAACCGGTCTTCTCTTGGCCAATTCCCATCTCACTGTGGTGCTCCTCCAGGACGCTTGCCCTGCCCACGTCGTGGTCAGAAAGGGGCTTGGAACTCTAGCCCTTTCTGCAGCAAACTGTCAGATTCCTCCCCTCAACTGCTCCCACTATGTTGAGTGACCTCAGGGCTAGGCTTCCACTCAGCCAGAGTGTGGAAATGAGTCCCTCGCCTGCATGAAGACCCTGGGCTGGAACTCACTGAGCAGCCCTGGCAATCCTGCCATCTCTAGGCCCCAGGTTCCATCTGTAAAGTGAGGTCGGCAACAGGCAGCACTACAGCAGGGTAGGAATTTCTGCCTGTGAGCAGCCAGCAGAGCCCTAGCCCACAGAACCCCACCTGCCTCCACACAGCCCCTTGGCTCCTGTCACTGCTGCTGCCTGGGGGAAATGTTGAGACTCCCTCAGAACTCAGCTTCTACCCCCTGCCAAACAGGACTCTCTGAACGGTTATCTCTGCTTCCTAATTGGTCTCTTCTTGGACCTATCTAGAAGTGGTGACCCCATCCACTTCTCTCTGTCCCTGGGACTCCTCTTCAGCCAGGCGAGGCCACCACCCTCCCTCCCCTTCCAACTTGCTTTATGATTTCCACTGATCCCCAGTGGTCAGTGGGCCAGCCCAGCCACCACAGCTTACCACATTATTATTACAGGACTTCACAAAAAACCTAAAATAAGCACCACCATCATAATACCCATTTTACAGGTGCATAAACTGAGCCACAGAAGGATTAGGAACTTGCTCATAGTGACACAGCTACAAGGAAGGGCAGGACGTGAACCTCTCTGGCTCCTATCCATTCTATTTTACCAACACTACTGATGTAGGATCAAGTGCAAGCACTCGGGCTGACTCCTGGCACCCTGGGCAACATGCCCCTTGCTGACCCACCAGTGTCAAAGTTCCCTCCCACAGCATGCTCTGGCTGCACCATGCTCTAGCCACTGTAGTTCTCTCAGCCCCTCAAACCCTTATACCTTAGGCCTCAGCACACGCTGGCCTCTGGGCCAGGTGCACTTTCCCCTGCCTTCAAGCTTGGCGATTTCCTACTCCTCCTGGTTTTTATGGCCAAAGAAGTGGGAGCCTAGGCTGTGTACTGGGCCAGGTGGGCTGGTGCCAGAGGTGGGCAGAGCCTGGGTCCTGAAGGGCCTTGGCGCTGCCAGGCTGAGCCCAGGCTTTCTCCTGTCAATACCTGTTCAAACATCCTTTTACTCTGAACTGTGGAGAAATCTTCCTGTTTCCAACCTAAGTTACCTAACCCTAGAGGAGTCAAGGGAATCCCTGGGCCTCTAAAGAATGTGCCTCTGCCTGTCACCAGTCATCATGCCCACCCTCAGTGCATGGTAGCTGCTGGCCCCCACCTCCCTCAAAGGGCCTATGCCTTCCCAGGCAGGAGCAGCTGGCAATCAGGGGCTTGCCATGGCTCTGACAGATGGTACTCCTGATCAAGTGGGCCCAGCCTAGCTCCAGAGATCCCTGGTTGTGCAGGGAGGGGGAAATTGCCTGCTCATAAAGCCCCAAAGTGGGGCTCCATCAGCTGAGCTCCTTCTGGAGGCCTGGCCCCCGACAGGGGATCCTGACTAGGCTGAACTGCTGAGCCTGCAGAGAAGGTGGAGGGAGAGGTTTGTCCTGCTCCACACCCTGTCACCAGGGCCCCTCTGCCCCAAACAAGGATTCTCTGCCTGGGTCCTGGGGGGCTCCATGGAAGCTCATGGGGGGAGATGTGGTTAAGGGGGTCCGGTCCCTGCTTTCACTTACATCAGTGAGGTTCCAAGGTAACCTGTTTTATAGTTCTGTGTTAAGATTCCTCTAGAAGAAAGGGGTCTACTGTTTTAAAAGCTTGGAAATTACTGCCTGGGATCAAATCCAAATTTTCAGGGCTGGCCTTCCAGACTCCCCAGGACCCACCCAACTTCTCCAGAACCAGGGAGCTATCAAGGTACCCCAGATGCACCAGGGCTTTTCTCTCACAGGCCTCGCCTTCCTGATTCTTTCTGCCTGAGGGGACTGGCCCCATTTCTGCCACTTAAGGCACCGCTGGCTCTTCAAGGCTCCAGCCACTGCCTCACATGAGCCTCCCTCACCCTCATCCTCCTTGGCCTCCTGATCCTCAAGCTCTCAGCTGGGGCTCCCTGGGGCAGGAACCCCTTCCTGTTTGTCCAATAGCCCATGGGCTAACCCTGCACATATAGGTACCGGTGGACAGCAGTGACATTGAATTTTAAAGGCTACCGTGGGCTCTCTAAACCCATTATCCAGGCTGACTCCAGTCCGTGACCCAGGGCTAACTAGAAAAGTGAGGAGCAGCTTTGCAGTCACGCAGCTACTCCACCAGGTCCTCAGCCAACCCCCCTGGCAGTGAGGTTCTGCTCCAGGCAGAAAGTGGGTTGAGGTCCTCTCCCCATTCGCCTCATTCCAGCATCGGCACCCAGTCCAGTCCCATGTTGGGCACTCCGGGATTTCAGTGTAGGGATGAACTGCTCTGTTCATTTCTCCCCAGATGGACTACTCATTGACATCTGGCTATCCCATTTACTCCAACTCTGCAGCCATCAAAGCTTGTTCAAGCGGAGGTTGATGGATTCTTAGGCTAGGCCCTCACTTCTGATAGCTGCACAGATGTTTCTGTGGGTATAGAAATCTGTTGGGGGTTAAAAAGGAGTGTGTGTATGTGTGTGTGTATACAGATGCCTATGTGTTGTGGACCCTGAGCTTTGCCTATGTTGGGATGGGTTGGGGGGATCTATAGTGAATTGTTGGTTCCAGTGTGTAAAGCCCTTCCAGCCTGTGGGCTCTGCCAGGGCTCCTCCCAGCATCTCTAGCCCAAGCTCAGGGTCCAACACTGGGTGCTTCTTCTCCAGCACCCGCAGCCCAGGCCTGGCCACATGGAACATGGCCTGATGACTGAGGGAAGGGGGCCACAGTGCTGCCTAAGGCTCAAGAAGTAAACCCACGGGACAGGGCTCAGGGCTAGGGGCCCAGAGGGATACAGGGCAGGAGGCTGGGGGTGGGGAGAGGAGGCCTGGGCTGGCTGCGGGTCTGGGCCTCTCTGGGCTCTTTGTCCAAATATGGAAGGTTTTTTTGTCTCCATTTGAGTCACGCCGGCCATGGCCCAAGAGATCTGCTTTCCAGATACTGCAGGCAGGACTGCGCCAGCAGCGCCTGGCCTGCCCCCCCCCGCCCACTCCTCCTCCTGCCTGTAGCTCATCTCAGCACCCTGCTCACCTCAGAGCCAGAGCTTTCCGAACCAGCAGGGAGCCTAGCACCAAGAGGAAGGTCCTTGGGCCCATGGCTGGAGGACACACTCACTCTCTCTGCCTGCCTGTTACCTCCTCTCACTCCCCCAAAGGCCCCTATATTCAACTGAGCCACTACCTGATATCTACTGAGCAACTACTATACGCTAGTTCCTGGGGCTACGACCTGGGGCAGGACGGTGGGCCGTGAATCCAGTGGGCTCCCTATGTCCAAAGCAGAATCGCTTTCTCCTCCCAGGTGCCCTCCTTGGCGATGGCACCGCCACCCAGCCAGCCAATCCTGAAAGCCAGGAGCCTGAACAACAGTCGTAGATTCTGGAACCTGGCTGGGTCTGAACTCCAGCTCTGCGCTTAGCTTTCCTAACCTGGGCAAACCCCTTCACCATGCTCTGCCTCGGTTCCTCATCTGTGAAGCAGGGTAACAGTCCCTCCCCACTCGGTGGTTTTCATGAATGAACACATGAAAAGCGCTCAGACCAGTGCCTGGCACCAAGGAAGAACTCTACAACTTTGTCACCATTCCTTGTGACATTCCACCCCCTGCCCCGTGCCCTATCCAGTCAGGTACTGTGAATTAGACCCCCTGAGAATTTCCATCAACTTCCTTCCCAATCTCTCTGCATTAGATGATGTTCAGCCCTGCACCTTAGAGTGAGGCCAGCCTAGGTTCCAATTCCACCTGTCCTTCTGAACTCTGCGTTCTGAGATAGGCACCTCACCCTCTCTGGGCCTCAGTGCCTAGTTCCCACCCAGTACATAATCAGTACTGGCTTGGGACAGTACCCTTTGCCCATCTGCAGCTCTCACCTGCTTGCATGCTTAGGCCTGTGGTACCCAGAGCAGCACCCATACAGGGCTGATGAAGGTGGTGGGAAGAGCTCAGAGCAGCTTGGGAACCCCCTGAGGGCAGGCCCAGCCCTCCTGCCCTACACCCACCTCCACATTATTAATTCAGTCAATCTGTTTTGATGCCCCACTGTGTGCCCGGGACAGAAGGCTTGGCATGGATGGAACCATCTGGCCAGAACCAAGAACTGGGTTGTAGGGTGCACTGGGAGCCCCACCCACACCCGGAGCCCTTGAGGTCTGTGTCCACGCCTAAGCACAGAGGGGTTGCAGTAGCTGTCCTGTCGGGTGGGGGGTTCCTGACACCTGGGGTGGGATGCCGAGGGGACACTGCCCTATAGGGCCCTCTGCCGAAGACCTGGTCCTGGTCAGGGGCCTCTGGCTCTGTCTGAGGAAGGGAGATACCAGGCCACAGGTGCCAAAAGACAGAAGGAGCAAGACGGAGGGAGGACGGCAGGGCAAAGGAGAGGAGGGAGGAGAGAAGCAAGAGGCCCCCAGGGAGGAAAGGCACGGTGAGAGCAGAAGGAAGTGGAGGAGGAGGTCGGCCTCCCACCCCGGGGCGGTCTCAGGTGAGGAGGTGGGGCAGGAGGGGGGAAGGCCGGCCCGCCCTCCCCCTCCTCCAGCCTTGGGGCCAGGCCCAGGACTATTTTTAGCCGGGGCTGAATTTAGCTGTTCCCTCGGAAATTCCTCAGCCGCCCCGGGCAATGCCCCCGCTGGCCTTGGGGAGAAGCCTGGAAGCTCCAGGCCAGGCAGAATGGGAGAGGAGGGGCGGGAACAGCAGGGCGCTAGAAAGGTCCTTAGGCCTCAGACCAGGGAACTGAGGCTCAGATCAGGCCCCAAATTCGAGTTACTCGTCTTCCTCCTCCCCTGCCCTCCTCTCCTCCTGCGAGGCCCCAGGGCTGCAGGACCACAGGAAAGCACTTATTTCAGAGCCTAGGGCACAAATACCAGGGGGATACTCTGTCTCCGACTACCAGACCCACTGTGGGCACTGCTAGCAAGGCTGCTGGCCTGCCCACCTACCAGTCACCCTGCCCCAGCTCCTGAGAGCCTGTGCCAGCAGCGCTGCCCCCCGCCCCGCCCCGAGCTCTGCCAGATCTGGGACTCCCACTTCACAGATGGGGAGACCGAGGCTGAGTGACTTGTCCTGGGTCATAGCCAGCAAGGCAGCAGAGGCCTGCTCCTTCTCCCCCCAGCAGGCCCCTCCCAGGCTGCTCCTGGAGCTGGGGGCTGCAGCCTGAGGCTCTGCTGTTCTCAGGCAATGCAGTAGAGAAGCAGGGCACTTTGGCTGTTGCAGGATGGACTACTGCTAGACAAGCCGCCTACGGGGCAATGGAGGCAGGGACCTGAGCTGGCTCACAGCCTTCCCAGCTGCTAGAAATCCAGAGGGAAGTTCTGCCCTGAGGCGGAGCAGGACTCAGCCAGCCCCACCTCCTGCCCCACTGCCTCATTCCCCGACTCAGAGAGGGAGGTGGGCCTCCCTCCCTCCTCCTAGTGGCTGATAGGACCAACCCCTGAGCCTGAATTTAAACTGTCAGATTTTAACCTGCAAATTATTTCACCTGGTAGGACCTTCTCTCCATCCTAACATCACCTGCTCCTGCAAGTAAAGCTCCTCAGCTCCCTGCTCCCCGAGTCCATGATCAGACAATGCTTTCTAATGCAGCGATCTGGCACAGCTCCTCCTCAGCTCCTAACCTTCCACAGCTCCCCACTGCCCACAGGACAAAGCCCAGGCTATTAAACTGGGCACTCGAGGCCTTCAGCCTGGCTCCTGCGTACTCGCAGCCTCTCCCTGTGCGCTCTGGGCAGGGAGGACCTCCCTGCCCCCTTGTCTCAGACATATATAGAGGCTTTTCTTACCTGACTCAGCCCAATACCTCAAAATACCAAGGGATCCCCACCACCGCCCCTCTCAGGAACTCCCAGTGGCACCCTACACCTAGCAGTGAGGGGCCGGAGCAGCACTGAGGTGCCCAGGACAGACTGCAGGAGAGAAAGGCTGCTAGAAAACACAGCTGGTTTCTAAGGGTCTTTCCAGGTGGATCATCCTGGCATTCAAGGCCTGCCCCTCTTCCTCTTCCTGCCTCCTGGCCTGCCAAGAAGTTGGGCATCTCACCACTAGCCCCATGCCAGGGAAACAAGGAGAGACAGAGGGGGACAGTGAGGAACCGGGGGTGAGGCCTCACCACACAGGCAGTCAAGGAGGAGTCAGTGGTATTTCTGAGGGGGAAGGGTCTCTTCCCATCCTTCTGCCCCTTCCCTTCCACATCTGCTCCTTGACCTACAGGGCCTTGTCCTGGGAAAGGACTGGATGTTTGTCCACGGGGGCTCTGAGGGAGGGGTCCAGCAGTCCCCGGAGACCAGGCTGTGGGGCTGGCTGGCGGCCAGGGCCTTGGGCCTCCCTCCCCCCTGCTCCCTGCTGCTCCGGAGCGGGGCTCCCTCACCCCCTGGGAACCAATAAACAGGAAACAGACACCAACCTGGTGCCTGCTCCCTCAGCCTGGCCCCCTCCATCCAGTCCCCACCTCCGCTGCTGCAGGACCTGCCCCACCTCTCCTCAGCCCCTGAGTCTCAATCATCTCCAATATATGAACAAGTTCAAACTAACAGGTATGGACTCCTGTAAAAAAAAATCCTCAAGAATCCTTCATCTTGCAACCAGGAGATTCTACACTCTGAACTGGTAACCTCACAAGCACATGCTCGTAAAGCGGCCAGTTTTGAGAGCTCCTAGACCTAGGGTGCTGGGAGCAGCGCTCCACAAGCATTACCTCTTTGGCCCTTCAAATACATTTCTCAGGGTCCCCATTTTACAGAGCGGAGAGGAAACTAAGGCTCAGAGCTGAGGTGCAATTGCTTCTTAGATATCACCCAGTGAGGGCAAGTCAGAGGCAGGTCTGACCCTAACCCTAATCAGTTGGACCCCAAAGCCCACCAGGCACACAGACTCCCTGGCATGGAGGGGCTCTGAGCTGTGTTTCACAGGTTGGCTCCAAAGGGTCTGGGGCTCTGGCCGGAGAGGACTCTGGCTCTGCTCTGACTCTCCGGTCAGAGCTGGTGGTAACAAGGGAAGAGGGGAACTTGAGAGAGGAGTAAGGATAGTGGGCGTTCGGCTACACCCAACTGCCCAGACCCTCTCCCTCTGCCCACCTCCGTCCTCCAAACATTGGGTCACCAACCCTTCCCAGGTACAGCCAGGATCCCACCTGCCCTTCTGTCCATAGCTTTGTCTGCTTCATGGCTGGGAAGAGATGCTGAGAATTCAAGCATCTTGGAGACCATGTCTCTTGGAATCTTAGAATCCTAACATCACAGCATCTTGGTCATGAGGGGAGGAACTAACACTTCTTGAGCACTTACTGTGTCCCAAGCCTTCCTGGCATTATTTCACTTAATCCTAACAATAATCCCTGGTAGAGAGAGGGGACAAAGCCCATCAAGAGGCTCAAATGTTGACTACTGAATGAATGAATGACAAATGACCATAGAAAGAAGTGAATGCAGGATAAATGCAGTGGGCCCGAGTTCACAGGCTCTTCTTGATGACCACCCCCAACCAGGGACTCTGGATCTCAGGGGCAGACAACCTGGCCCCTCTGCCTACCTGAGGGTGGGCAGAATAATGGCCCTCCAAAGACGTCCATGTCCTAATCCCAGAACATGTGAACACGTTACCTTATGTGGCAAGAGGGACTTTGCCAATGTAATTAAGGATTTCGAGATGGGAAGATTATCTTGGATGATCTAGGTGGGCCCAAGCTGACCACAAGGGTCCTTACAAGAGGGAGACAGAAGGTGTGGTTCAGAAAGAGAGATTTGAAAATGCTACGTTGCTGGCTTGAAGATGGAGGAAGGGGCCATGAACCAAGAAATGACAGCAGCCATCAGGTGCTGAAAAGGCAAGGAAGCAGGCTGTCCCCTAAAGCCTCCACAGGGGACGGAGCCCTGCTAACACCTCAATTTTAGACCAGTGAGACTCATTTCTTCTGACTTCCAGACTGTAAGACAATATTTGTATGTTTTAAGCCATGGAGTGTGTAGTAATTTGCTACAGCAGCAACAGGAAACTAATCCGCCACCTGTGTGCCAGCCTAGGCCTTGTAATCACCTCCAGTCTGCCCACCTCGGGGACCTCTGCAGACTCCCCTTTCATGCTCTCCTGCCCAGGGAGACTCTCAGAGCCCTGACTTCCCTAAGCCCCAGAGGAAGTTAGCATCACCACTGATGGGGACAAGCTCCAGAGTGAGCCACAAGCGTGGGGAGAGACCCAAGAGACCCCATCTGTCTGCGGGGGTGGGAGGAACCAGCTGGTGGTAGGGGAAAGGCCCCTGGGGCCAGACCAGGGTGAGTCCCAGCCCCACACGGAGCCTGTCTTCTCAGCGGCCTAAAGGGGCTGTAAGCCCCCACACACCAGCACTTCAGTTTATTAGTCAGGACCCCACTCAGGAGAACTATTCCTAACAGCCCTGGGAAGGGTTTTATCCTGGCGCCCAAGAGCCTGGAGGAATCTGTAGCTCAGAGAGGGGACAGGACTTATTTAAGACCACACAGCAGGAAAATGGAGAGGCTAAGACTGGAACCCAGGCCTCCTGACCTCCTACTGCAGACTTCTGTGTGCTACACCAGGTCATTCCTGGGGACCCCCACGCTATTGGAAGGGGTCACGATGCCCCTCTGGGAGTGCAGATACTGTGGCAGGGGCCCTAGGCCCCTGCCTGTCACAGGCTAGGGCTCACTCACTGCTTGGGGCACAGCAGCCTGGCAGTTTCCCTTGCCTCTGTCCACCCCTGGAATGCCCCAGAGCCCTGAGGGTAGAAATGAGGGGTGGAGAGAGGGGGATCAACTCCCATGGTGGGGCATCAGCTCCAATAAGTTTCTGCTCCCCAGGGGACCTGGGCCCCTATTTCAGGGCCTGCCAGCAAGGCGCCAGGCTGCCTGGGCACACTTCCCAGTAAGTATGCCAGGGCTGCGAGCCTTTCTGGGAAACATGGGCTCCCCCTCCCCTGCCCTACCGTCACCATCTCCGCCAGCTCTGCTCAGTGGGAAATCCATGGGACCAGTGCATGAGTGAGGAGTCAAGATACCCAGGGTCAAATCCCATACCTGAGTTGTAGGGCCTT
Source organism: Manis javanica (assembly GCF_040802235.1). Taxonomy (NCBI): domain Eukaryota; kingdom Metazoa; phylum Chordata; class Mammalia; order Pholidota; family Manidae; genus Manis; species Manis javanica. The sequence continues at coordinate 21,693,701 of NC_133166.1, forward strand.
GGGCAAACCTCTGCTCCTTCTGGGTCTGCTTCTTCATCTATATACTGGGGCCATGGTAATGTCCACCTTAATGAGGACCAGATGGGAGGGCCCAGGCTGTCCTGGAGTGGTGTGAGCTCCTCCAGGGACATGCAAGCTGAAGCTGATGGGTGTCACCGTGGTTGCAGAGGAGACCAGCGGGGATATGGCCTGTCACTATCCTCACTGGGGTCCTGTGGTGGTTCCACCCTCCTGAGCTTTGAGCCAAGCCGATGTAGGTCTATGCAGGGTAGTCAGTATGGCCTACTGCCCCAGTCTGCCCTGGGGGCTTTATCAATCTCCCTTCCCGACCCTAAGCAGCCCCTCACACACTGCCCAGTTATAGGAGCTACAGGAGTTGTGTTCACCGTGAATGCTGGGGGCCAGGCCTCACAAAGCTCTCTGGGCTGTGGCATAAACCCACGACCCCTACCCCAGCCCAAGCCACCATCTGCTCTTGACCAGAATATTCCAGTAGCCTTCTGAATGGCCCCCTGCTCCCACCATGGGCTCCAGAAATCTACCCTGACGGAGCAGCCAGACCAGACCTGTGGAAGCCTAAGTAAGATCGCGTCACTGCTCTGCTCAGAATCTTCCAGCAATCCCTACCCACATCACTTCAAGTTAATGTGAGGTCCTCCTATTGGCCTGTGAGATCTGCCTCGACCCTGACCTACTTCCACCCTCCCTCACCTCTCTGACCACCTCTCCTTCTTTGCTCCATTCACAGTCCTCCTGATAGTCTCTCAAATACACTTCTACCTCAGGACCTTTGTACTGGCTGCTCCTCTCTGCCCAAAATGCTCTTCCCCCCAGACAGGCACCTGGCTTGCTCCTCCACTTCCTCCAGGCCTCTGCTCAAATGCCACTTCTCAGACAGGCCTTCCCAGACCTCCTGATCTAAATAGTAACCCCTCCCTGTAATTTTCTACTCCCTTATCCTGCTTTCTTTTGCTCCTCAGCTCCCACCTTTCCCTGACACATAATGTAACTACTCATAGACAGATCTCACTAGTCTGGAAGCTCCATGAGGCCAGGCCTTTATTTTGTTTGCTGCTGTACCCTCAGGGCCTAGAAAAGTGCCTGCGGTGTCTAGGGGCTCAGTATTTGTTAAATGGATGAACGCACTCCGCTACCAAGAGTCAGCAAGTCTGCGAAACAAGCTCCTGTGGAACATGACCTGTCCCATCTTGCTCGCCTCCTTGCCTCTGCTCAAAGGTACCCTCCTCCTGAAAGCCCTCCCTCTCTTCTCTGGTGATTCAAACTCCTGCAGTTTTCAAGGCCAGGCTCCAGGCACAGCCTCCTTCAGGAAGCCTCCCCTTCCAGCCTCCAGCCCAGCCCTTCAACATCCTGTCCTTCAGTCTGCTTCTAGATTCTGAACACTCTGAGTGTCTCTGCTCACCAGGCTGCCTGGGGGTGCCTCCACCCCATTGTGGGGTGCATGTGTAGCCTGAGATCACAGACGACGGGAGGGAAAGAAGGAGGAGGGGCAAGGCCCTACACTGGGACTAGGGCTGGGGACCAGATTAGCAGCAGATCACAGCCTCCCAATCCCAGCTGGTCCTGGAAATATGGGGCTGGAAAATGTCAGACTCAGCTCTGGTCCATCCCCCAACTTGTCACCTCTGGAGAGGGACACATTCCTGGGCTGCACTCCCTCCAATAACCCAGGGTCCTCAGGAAGGAGTGGGGGGCAGGGGATAAACAGAGGGGAAGGGACAGCCCTCTGCCTGTCCTCCCCCATCCCACCCTCCTCCTGCTGGGTGAAAAGACATTTAATTATAGATATTTGGTACCACTCAGAATTCCAAATGTCCTCATCGCCTCCCCTCCCAGAACCAGTTTCCATGGAAAAATCACAGCAAAGAGCCAAGGAGGGAAAGGAGAGAACCCCCACCCCCATGGGTTCCCTGCCAAGAGCAGACAGAGAAGAAAGGTGACAAAGAGCGGCAGCCCAGGCCTTCCCCAGAGAGGCAGAGAACTGGCTGGGCGAGCTGGGAGACGGGTGGGGCTGAGTCTGCTGGGGCAGGGATGGGAGGAAAAGCCACCTCCTGGTGTCTGGGCCTCGCTCTGCCCTGCCTTGCTGTGTGACTTTAGACCCAACATTCTCCTGAGTTTCTAAAGTTCTTTCCATCCCAACCCCAGGCCCTGGTGAATTAAATAACCACCATGAAGATGTTCAGACTGTTAGAGATACACAAGTGCCACCCCCAAACTGCCCCTCAACCCTGTCCCCCTACTCAGATGGCAGAATCCCTCCAAGAAACAGGGATCCCTTGGGCCTCCTCACTTCCAAGACACTGGCATTCTAGAATTCAGTGGGAATCTAACAGTCTGCAATTCTAAGAATTCAGCACTGTTAAGATTCCCACAGCTTTCACATTTGAGGAATGAAACCTTCAGAGTGTCTGGCATATAGCAAGCTAGATACATAAATGTAAGCTACTGGTATTATGACCCCAATATGCTAAAGTTCTGTGAGTCCATTCATCCATGATTCTGAGACACAAGTCACTTCCAGTTTCTGGGCTATAGTTGTCACATCTGTCAAATGGGAATCAGAACCTAAGAACAGGAAGTTGGACTACAAGATTCTACTTTAAGGCCAGGGTTGGGAGAAGCCCTGGAATGAAGAGTCACTGATTACCTAGGCTGCTCTGGGCTTGAGTGGAAATGACAAGGGGCTCCCACAGCCCTCCTGCACCCCAGCACATACACAGGTGGTGTTTACAGAATACACTGGGCTCCTAGGTTCTTACAGCTGTTACTTTCTCTCTTACTTAAGACTAGCTCTTACTTAGAACTGCCTTTCTCTCCCTTCCAGCCACATCCTAGGGCCTCCTGCCTCCCTTGACCACCTTGCAGGCTGTCCTTCCTACAAAGACTCAAAGACCAGGCAGTCAGAAGTCCCACTGCACAGATGGGAAAACCAAGCCCAAGATGACTCTGTCCAGGTCTTAGAGCTGGTCAGAGGCTGAGCCAGGCCTCCTGCTCCCAGTAATGTGGGTAACACCATGTGGAGGACAAATATAGAGTCTGGTCTGGAAGAAACTTGAGTTTGAGGGACTCCCGGAAGCCTGGGGTCAGGTCAAGGGCCCTGTCTGCCCTTGGTGCCCACTCCTGTCAGCCCCTGGCTGGGTTCACACTGATCTCTGCCTCTGCTCTTCCCTTCTTATTCCAGAACCCACACCACACCATGTCCACCCACGGCCCAGGGAGCATGACTGGAGCCCCAGGCCTGAACCGAGGGGACACTGTCTCCTCCAAGGAGGCTGGCAGGAGGGGGTGGACGGCTGCTCCCCATCTTCCTGGAGCCAGAAGGAAGGGGACAGCAGGAGAGATTTGGGCTAGCAGAGGGGAGAACTTCCAGGCTTTATGAGGGGGTAGGAAGTTAGGGGATGGTGAACCTCTTTGAGCCAACTCAAGTCCACCGGGTTATACTGAGGCCTGGAGTGCCGGGTCTGGGCTCAGAAACCAGCAGGGGGCAGGGAGGGAGGTCAAGGCTGGTCGCTGAGGAGCAGCTGGGCAGGTCAGGTCAAGGGCCTGCTCTTCCTCCTCTCTTCTGCTGCCAGGGAGAGAGTGACCACACCACCCACTCCCTATACAAGAGCCTACCAGAAGGGGAAAGTGAGGCATAGAGCAGGGAAGTGACTGATCCTAGGCCACACAGGGTTCTGGGGCCAAGGTGTAAACCCTGTTCTTCCAATGACAGACTCGCCCCTGAGGGGTATGAGGGGACATCAAGCTGGGCTGGACAGATGAGAGTACTAGAGTGGGAAAAGGCTTGCAGACGCGAGAGAGTGTCTGGGGAAGGCAGAGAGAAGTCTGTGTTACAGGCAGGTAGGTCCCACCTCATAACCCTCTGGGTGGGGTGGGGTGGGCTGGGGCAGGATGGGGAGAGACTGTGAAGGGAGGCAGACCAGGAGCCGATTCTGCAAAGCCTCCCTCCTCCTGTCCAGGTCTCACTGCCTCTTCTCAGGAGCACCCCCTCCCACAGCCTCCCTAAGTGCCCTTGATTCATCCCTGCCCTCTCTCCTAATTTAGCCTTCGAGGCCCCCAGAGGAGATAATTATGTGGGAAAGGCAGGTGGGGAGGGACCGAGGCAGGGGCTCCCCTTGCTCTCATGCTCATCCATCCCCGTTTCAAAGACAACTGGCACTGAAGCTAGGCGTACCTGAGCCGTCCTACCAGAGGAAGGACAGGTCCAAAATTCCCCCTCTCTCCGCTCTGCTTGCTGACTCTCTGTGGCCTTTGTGAGAGACACGAGAGCCAGGACCAGAGACAAGGAGAGAGAAACGGGGAGCGAGAGAGTTCAGCGGGGCCGTGAGCATGCTGGAAATGGGGAGAAACCAAATTTGTCCAGGGTTTAGGGTTTCCAGGCTCATCACAGGCAGGGAACACAGTGGGAGTGTAGGCCATGGTTGAAATGACCCTAGTCCACCCGAGCCACCCCCATACCAGGCCTAGAATCCAGAGCCTAGAATCTAGCTTCCAGTTTGGATGCTGGGATATCTCGCCACCTAGAACCATTTTGTACCCACAGCCAAAACTCGAGGGATGGCTGAAGCCAGAAGGCAGAAGTGGGGTGGGGAGGAGCTCAGGGTGAGCCTGTCCCCAGGGCTTGAAGTCTGGCAGAGGAAGGGGGAAGCATCTTAGCATCCCCTGGAAGGGGACGGGGTGGGGAGATGCAAGCCAGCACGGTGGGGGAACAGCACCTCTTGGCTTCAGCAGCTCCTCCCTGTCCCTGCCCTCCCTATCAGACTCGTTCTAATCAGAAGACACTTTGGCAGAACTTAGACACCAAGACTGCCACAACTCCAACCCACAGACTCCCCCTAAATCTGTGCAGCACCAGGTGGATGGAGACACAGGTACCACCTTGTCCACAACCCCTCTGATTTTACATGGGGAGGCTGAGTCACAGAGAAGGGCGAGGGCTGTCCATGTACTTTATGGAGCCCTTTTTGTTATTCCATAAAGTAATGCCTTGTACCTCTCCAATTCTTCCAGGCCCAGGGACAAACCCATATTATGATTTGCCACAGGAAAATGATGAGGAAGGACAACCCCATGTCAACTGTGGGCCCCAAGTCCAAACATCCTACAAGGGGCCTGGCCAGTAAGGCGGCAAGTCTTGAGAAAGTTCCACTACCCTCACGCCTCCCTGTGTATTTATAATGAAGAACCAGATAGGAATCTCTAAAATCAGTCCCTGAGAAACATCTAAAGGACTAAATTAGAAGAATCCTTTGATATTATCATCCAGAATACCTTAGACAAGAACCTTTAACAGTAGCACCTGTAGAAGCCTAAAGCTTTGGGGCCTGAGTAGACAGGAACCCTGGGTCATTAACACTCTTAGAATTGCCGAGGTACTGCGGGGCCAGAGAAGCACCCTCAGACATGCGCACCTGCCCAGTGAGCACACTCAGAAGGCTCCCACGAAGTCAGCGCCTCTGGCCCTCCACTGCCCCCCAGAAAGGCCCCCACAGAGGACTCACCACCTGCGGCTTGCTGCAGCACTTGCTGGCTGGGGCAGGCTCTTCTGAAGCCTGTGTTGCCTCAGGGGGCTTGGTCTCGGCAGAGGGCGGTGCAGCAGGAGCCAAGCAGGGCATATCCACTGGTACTGGGGCAGGAACCTCGCCAGAGTGGAGGGTCAACATGTACTGCTTAGTGACGTCTTCGAGTGATGGTGCCTGCAATGCAGAGTGGGCTCTGGCAGGGAAGCCCACGGGCTCAGGCACAGCCACAGGGGGACCAACAGAAGTCAGTGGTTCAGGCACCATGATGGGTGTGAAGGTGGTGGGCACACTGGCATGGCGAACATGTTTGGATGAAGGTCGAGCCCGAGACAGGCTGCCAGTATGGTCCTGACCGCCCTCCTCTCTCTGTAGCTCCGGATGACTGCTCCGGGCTGGGTGCTTCTTGGAACCACGGCGGATGAGCCGTGGGGACAGAACATCAGCCAGTTTAGGGTCAAGATGGAAATCACGTTGGGTAGTGGAGGAGGCATGTGGGGCCTCAGGTAGGGTCCTCTCAGACTGTGCCCGGCCCCTGGCAGGACTGGGCTCCTCTGGTTCTGCCAGCCGCTCTGCAAGGATGGGCTCACTGCTGGAGGGAGGCAGCATGGGCTCCACCTCTCTGATGGGCTCCCCTCCAGGGCCCTCAAATCCAGGTCCAGCCAGCTCCCCACGGCGGCTGGGATCACTCAGAGATTTCTTCTTAGGGGCTTTGCCAGCAACCCTGTCATCTGCCATACATCCCAAGGTACCAGGCTCCTGAACAATGCTCTGAATAACCTCCTGGTAACCCTTACTCTCTTCACTGCCCACAGAGCAGTCACTGTGGCCACTGGTCAAGCCCTCATCCACAGTTGGGGCCGCTGGAAGCCCTGTCTTGGGGCTCAGAGAGCCCAGAAGGTTGCTATCCACAGAGAATCCAGAGGGCTCCTCGGAGGTGGCCGCCCGGTGGCGCTGTGGAATCGGGTCACTCAGTGACCGATAGGCCTCACCTGCCTCCCCATTGCTCAGTTCTGTCCCACCAGGGCCTGAAGGTGGAACTTTGCGCCTTCGACGTAGGGCACCTGGTGTGGGAGGGGTATCAGGGGAAACCAGGGCCCACCCTCCCAGATTGTCTTCAGCCCCAGGGCCATGGTGGTTGGTTTGGGTTGGGGATGAGGAAAGGGGCCGCCATACCCCTGCAGTACCCAGGCTGCAAAAGGCTGAAACAGAAGGCTCAGGGTCGGCCCCAATGCCCTCATCCATCAGGCTGGACTCAGGGCCAGAGAGCTCCTCCTGGGACCGCTGCCCTTGGGTTGTACCTCCTGCCCAGTCAGGGCTTCCAGGGCGGACATCGCTTCCATCATCCTGCTGGGCACCCATGCGCTGAATCTTCTCAAAAACCTGACGGGCCTCTTGCACATACTGATCCTGGATGACAAGGGGCAGTGGATCCTCCTCGGCACCTGGGCCTGACAGCAGGAGCTCAGAGGAGCTGGGCTTCAGGGCGCTGGTGCGGGGTACGCGGCGGGCCATGGGCTTCTCAGAACAGGTAAAGGACTTTGCCCTCCGGAGGGTGGCTGTCAAGTCCTTGAGTGTGGGGCGGGTGCTAGGTGATGCTGGGGCTGGGGTAGGTACGGGCCCTAGTTGCCCCACCGGGCCACCTGCTGGTGGTGAGTCTCTGCCATCTAAGGAGCTACTCCCAAAGTCCCCAGGGCGCCCACCAGGCTTTCGGACCCTCAGCTCTGAAAGGTCTGAACGCAAGAAACTGAGCAGGGTCAGTGTCTCTGAGGCGATATCTGGATTTGACAAGGACTTCCGCTGCTGACTCTTGTCCGACTCCAATCCTCCATCTCTCAGAGCCCTTGTGGTGCCCACAGGTCCTTTGATGCGGGTTCGGGTCTGGGGCCTTAGGAGTCCTTCCCCGGCTCCAAAGCTAGGGGAGCGATACACACCCCAGGCCCCAGAACCCCGGCTAGCCCACAGGTCCTCATCCTTGAGGGTCTCTGTGCTGGAGTATCTGCTGCTGCCCCGGGAGCCTGCTGGGCTGGCCAGGTATGCAGGAAAGCTCACCTTGGCCACACGGAAAGCTCCCCCCACAGTGTCGGACAAGGGCTGAAGTCCCTCATAGGGCCCTGGAACACAGGAGGAAGAGCCAACACCCCAGTCCTGGGGTCCTTCTTCACTAAGGGCTCTTGGAGATTTGGGGGGCTCGGGGCTCCTGGCTTCCCCTGCTGAGTCCATGCTGCCCACATTTAACCCATAATTGTCCGGCCTACAATCCTTATCCAAGAGAGAGCTTGCAGGCCTAAGCCCCGGCCGCCCTCCCCAGCAGTGGCTGCCCTCACCGTCTTGGTCCTCGTCACTGCCCGAGGAGTGGCCGCCGCGGTAGGCTGGACTCTGCGCCCTGGGCGGCTGCGGCGGGCCCTCCTCTTCCTCCTCGCTGGAGCTGGCAGCTCGGCTGCGGCTGACAGGATAGGAGGAGGAGATGGAGGAGGAGCAGGAGCAGGAGGCCCGGGCCCCGGCCTGCGGTTGGGAGAAGCTATGCCAAGAATGTAAACCATCCGCCGGACGCTGCGCCCGCTCCTGCTGCTGTCGTCGCCGCCTCCCCTCGGTCCCTGAGCCGGGCAGCGGCCGTGCAGAACGCAGGCCCGCCAGGGGAAAGCATGTCCGAGGAGGCGGCGTCGGTGGCTGCCGGGGCTCCCGGGTCGGGGGCTCCCACGCGGCACCGTCCGGGCTGGGGGTCCCGGAGGCCTCAGAGTCAGCACTGGGCCGCCTGGAGCCAGGACCACTGAAGAGCTTGCGCATCTCGGTGACGCTGGGCCAGGCCCCACGCGCGGCTCCTTCGGCCGCTTCTTCCGCGGCCCCGGGGGAGACACCCCCGTCCCGGGCTCCGGCAGAGTCGTCGTCCAGGCGCGGCGCGTCGAAGCGCCGAGAGAGCTGGCGCACCGACGGCGAGAGGCTGCGGAGCGGGCGCGGCTGCGCGGGGGAGGCCGGGGCCCCCGACGCCAGTTTGGACACGCGCCGGGAGGGCTGGCCCGGGACCTCCGCGGCTGGCCGGCACGAGGAGCGGCGCCGCAGCCCGGGGGTGTCGGTGGCTTCCTCCCTCGGCCCGGGCCCGCCGCTCCAGCGCTCCAGTAGCTTGAAGGAGACGCTGCGATACAGCGGGGGCCGGGGCGTCCCGTCCGCCATGGTGGCTGCACTCACTCCGGGGGGGCCGGCCTCGGGGAGCCGCGGCCAACCCCCCCTGCACCCCTGATCCCAAGGAGCGCAGCGGCCAGATTCCGAAGGCCTGGGTCCTGCACCGGCAGTGAGAAGGGGTTTGCGGGGAGTGGGCGCAGAGACCTGAGCAGAGCTTTATCGGCCGCCGCTCAAGTTTCTGCGGCCGCGAGCGGCTTCAGCTCCATCCCGCGCGGCCCCTCCCGCCTCAGCACCGGCCCCCAGGTCCGGCCCCCGCCTCGGACGGTGCGACGGGGAGCATCGCGGCCCGGCCCGGTTGGGGCAGGATCCTAGCGCTCCGCTCCTCGACTCTGCGCCCGCCAGCCAGTCCACCTTCCCTCGCGCTCCCGCTCCGGATCCCGCTCCCTCCCTCTTGGCTGCTAGCTCCTCGCTCCCTTTTGTTGCAAATAAACTTTGTGGCAGAGGAAAGGGGGCGGAGGGCGGGGCCTCGCGCCCAAAAGAGGGGGTGGGCTCCGGACGCGCGCTCTAGGCGGGGAATCGGGAGTTGGGGGGAGGGAATCGGGAAGGAGGCCAGTGAGAAATAAGACTGCTTAAACATGCACACCGAAGCGACCCTCCAGCTGAGCCCCTCGGGAGCCCAGCGGCCCCTAGGGGACTCGCTCCGACCCATGCAAGCTCTGAGTATGGTCAGCTCCGCGGATCTACAACCAGGGCGGCGTACCCACTGAGGTCCAAACGCCTTCCCGCGTAAACACCTCCTGCCCAAGGTACCCCAACATGGCAACCTCGGACCCATAAACTCTCGTACACACCGGCACTCAGGTACACACATAAACAATCCCAGCCGGGAAAGGGGCAGGACTCTCCGCCAGGGGGAAGCAGTGGGGCCCCCGGGCGCTTGCGGCTCCTTGTCCCGCCCCTTCACCCCGCCCAGGCCACACCTCTTACCCGGCCCTCCGCGGCGAATCTCGCTGTAGCTGTGACCGGGTCCAGCCCCTTGCGCCCCCTAAACGCTCCGCCCCTCCAATCTCTGCGGCCTGTCCAGCTCGGACCGTTGTCCACCTACACGTCCTACGCAGCTCCACCCTTTGTGGCCACGCCTCCAGCCGCCCTCTAGTTTCCAGCCGGTGGCCTGAGCCACGCCCCTTCACCTGCCCCCGCCATCTCGCGGTTCCTCTATGCTCCACCCTGAGCTGCATTCAGAGTACCCGCCTGCTCTCCGGGGTACGCGGCTCTTGCGCCCTCTACTGGCCCGATTTGCCCACGGCCCTCACCCTCCACCTCCCATGGAGGCCTGGACCGGTAAAGCAGCAAAACAGGAGGGCTGACACTTCATTTTGGTCGTTTTCTAGTCCCTTTAGAGTCGATTCAAACATAATCGCTAGCAAAACGCACTTGCCTCTCTCTCCTTTCGGCCTCACACACCAAAGGAGCTTCGACGAGAATGCCCTCTACTTGCCACTGCCAAACCAGCACTCCTACCTGCGGTCGCTCCACCCTCCTGACGGGAAAGGTGTGGGTTGCTTCTCCTGCTTTAAGCTGATCCAACCCTGTGCTCCCCTCCTGCCTTTGCCCTAATCTGGCTAGTCTCCTATAAGCACCAGTACTGCAGCCTTCCCCACCCCCACCTGCCTCTGCTAGGTCCCATTCATTCTTCCGGGTCCAGTTTAAGTGCAGGACAACTTCTCTACATCTGAATGAACAAATGGGAATTTATGGAGTACCTTGGAAGTATGGGTAATGTTTTTTATTTAATCCTCAAGCTACCTGTGGAGGTAGATATTATTGCCCTTTCTCTGTGGATCATGAAGAAGTAACTTTGACCTGTGTCAAAATCCTGAAGTAGCTTCTGCTATGACTCAAATTCAAGTTTTAGGAGTTTCAAACACCATGCTTCTCCAGACAGGCCTCCCTGTTCCTAGATCTCCAATGAAGAAGGGGGTTCTCTCTCGTTTGAGCCCCAGCAGCCTCTGCGTCCTCCTTGAGCCTGGCTTACCCTCCCTGGGAACAGGGCCTGATCTGACTAATGCTCCCCTCAGCCTAAGAGGACTGTGGCTGGCCTGACCAGGCTGGGAGGCCCTGGTCCAGATGAGAGGGGCAGGGATGGGCCTAGGACAGGATGGCAGACAATCAGGGATTGCTTAACTATGGCATGAAAGAGGGAGTCCTCAGCCAGGACTCGGGGTCTGCTTGCTGTTTCATTTGGGTTGTGGCAAAACATTGTAGAGAGAAAGCTTTTCCTCTTCGAGTTGAGACCACCTTCTAGAAGTCCCTCACTTACTTCTCTGGGCCACAGCTACCTCATCTGGAAAGTCAGGAGTGTGTCCAGGTTTCCCCAGGAATGCCTCTCTGACTCTATTTGAAGTCAGACTCTTGTCTTCTCTGCAGTGTTTTCTTTCTACTCTTTTAGGGAAGTTTTGGTAGAGTGGGAAGACCCTCAACCCAGGAGTCACTGCTCTCTCCTCCAGTAATGCTTTCCGCACTCCTTCACACCCCATCATATTCTATCTTCACATCACTTCTGGGATTGAGGTTCTTATGACCACATCACAGATGGGTACACGTTGGAGGGAGTAGGCTCAGGCCACAGGCCCCCAGCATCCTCCAGCCTGGCTGGCCCTTTGGATCAGGAATCCCTTGGTTGGGAGGAAGAGTGTCTAAGGACCTCCATGAACAGGAAGCTCACCCAATCAGAGAGCGGCATGGCTGCTTCCTGCACCTCAAAGTCCTCCCACCCCAGCCCCTTCTGATTCAGAATGAGACAGAAAGTCATCTTCTAGGCACAGAGCAGGGAGGGCTAGGTGTGTTTAGCCCTCAGAAGACTCATCTAGGAGAGGGCTGGGAGCAGCAGGCACCTAACACCGTGCTGAAGTCCAGAGCTGGCCCAGGGCAGGCATCCTCCCAGATGCTGTATGAACTCTTCCTTTGGGCCTTGGGGTCTTCTCTGTGAAAGGGGATGAAAACAGTAACCCATCTACTGAGCGAGTTGTGGTGACCCAGCAAGATCACGGCTATAGAATCCCTTAGGGAAATCAAGAAGGGAAGATTGTGATGGTCACAATCATGGCCAATGATGGGCCTCACGTACTTAAGAAGGAGAAAGATGAGTAGGGAAGGAGAGGACCCCCAAGAATCAACGAGCTCCAGGAAGGACTGTCTTAGGGGAAATCTGGCTCCTGACTCCATTTCCAAAGTTGAATAGAAATGACCTGAGATTGTCCCCTTTCCCTTGTAATTAGACCTCAAGTACATAAATTAGGTTATTTATAACCTTTTGTTCAGGACACATTCTCACCAGGTGTTTAACTGGCTCCCACCACAAAAACAAAGCAAAATGCCCGGGACCTTTACAAGTCTCATTATACAGTTTCCCCACCATGCATCCTCCTCCTGCCACCCAAGAGACCCATCACCTTGTGTTTTCAGCATTTCCTTGCTTTCCTTTCTGTGTAGTTTTATTGCATCTGTGTATTCCTTAAAAGTATATATTTTAGTTGCTTTAAACTTTATAAAAAGGACATGTTGTGTGTAATTTTTTAGTATTTCTTTGTAGTTAATATTCTCCTGCTAAGATGTATCCGTATTGTTGCATGTTGGTATAGTGCATTTTGGCTACAGGCCCTTCCTTCTTACTCTCTCCCTCAGGAAGCCCATCCACTCGCTCAGCCTTCAGTCTGAAGTGGAGTGACCACTCCCCAGACTTTGCAACTTGTTCCAAGACTTCCTGGCTGTCTCCAGACCCTGTTGACGCCCTACTCCCACCCAAGTTGAGGCCTTACTCTCAGGCTAGATCCTAGACCCCTGGCTGCCTTCTACCATTTCAGGATGGAACCTGAATAAAGGGATTAGTTTTGGCCGTGGGTAACAAAAGCCTGAAAAACTAGTGGCTTAAAAAAATAGACATTTATTTCTCTCTCATGCAAAAACCCAGATTGGGTCGCCCCAAACTGGAATGGTTGAGACCCAAGCTGTTTCTCATGGTCCAAGCAACAAAGAAGGAAGGACACACACCACCTATCTCTCAAAGACATGCCTCTCGCCCCAATGTGACAATGCTTTAGGGCACTTTACTTATATCCCTTTGGCCAGGAGTAAGTTACCTGGCCATACTTAGCTGGAAGAGAGGCTGGAAAATGAAGTTTTCATCCTAAGAGGCCATGTGCCCAGCTAAGAATTGATACTGTGGTTGGCACTTAGCTGTCTCTGTCACAACTTCCTAGACGTCCCCAGTTACTGGGACTGGTTGGGGCAGGTAGGCACTTCGAAGGCAAGTGAGGAAAGGGATAAGAGGGAGGATGAGGCAGAGGGGATCCAGTATCTGGATTAGAGAAAGGCTGTGTGACCTTGGCAAGTCAATTCCCACACCTGGGCCTCAGTAATAGAAGGTATTATGAGGATTAAATGAGAAAATGTGTGTACAGTACATTGCATGGTGCCTGGAACCCACAGAGCCCAGCAGGTGGTCACTGCTGTCATTGCTGAGGCTCCTCAGCGCTTCCCTGGGCTGGTACCAAGCCTTTTACTCTCTAGCCCTCCTCTTCAACCAACTCTCCAGCCTCCTCTCAGGCCACAACCCTTTTTCTCATTCTTCCAACCACCTCCATGCCTGTGCCTGTGTTGTGCCCTGCCCTGGGAACGCCCTTACCCTCTCTTCTCATTACATCCATCCCTTAAGCCCCAGATGCACTGCTGCCAGCCCCCAGGAAGCCTTCCCCAACCCACAGAAGAATCACCTTGGACCCCTGTGAACCATGGTTCCCTGACCTCTCATCATACTCCACCCCTTTGTCCCCTCAGTCTCCATCCCAGCGAGCAGACATCCCCAAGGTATGCCCCCACCCCTGCCCCGTCACTGAGTGTACTCTGGGTTAAAGTGAGGAGGGAATGCAAAGAGACCAAAGGAGGGAGAAGGGAAAGGGAATTGAAGCCCCCTAAATGGTGCTTGGAGTCCATGGGACCGGCATGTAATGAATTTCCTTCTTATAGGAATAGATGGGACTCATGAATGATGGCCCTAGTCTGCAAAAAAGTGTAGTGTGCTGAGTATTTTTTCCTTTAAAAGACCAGCTACCTCCCTGGTAAAGGAAAAAGAGAAATTGTTGCAATCCCATGCTTAAAGACCCTTGTTTAGAAGCCCCCTATGCCTATACCTAAAGATAGACTCTGGAGGAATTTGTGTGCACAAAAGGCAAAATCACTGTAATAGTAACATTCACGGCATGCTTACCCCCTTCTAAGCATCATTCTAAGTGCTTGGCGTATATTAATTAAATCCTTATGGCAACTCCACAAGACAGGTATTGTTATTCCCATTTTGTAGCTAAGGAAGTTAAGGTTCAAAGAGGTTGAATAATTTGCCTAGAGTAACACAGCTAGTAAATGGTAGAGCCAGGATAGACACCCAGTGGATCTGGCTCTGGAGTCTATACACTTTATGTTATTCTGCCTCGCAAAGGGAAGCTGGGAGTGGAATTACCTATGGCCCACAATTTCCACTCTTGGAAAAGTAACCAGAGGGTCACAATTCTTGGCAGTCTGCTAGGACAATCATCTGGGACTCTCCAGGGCTCAGTCCACACTGTGGGCAGAGGCCCTCTGCCTTCTGCTCTCTACTCCCCTATTCTTCCATGACAGGTGGCTGAAGGACACGGTCAGACTCAGAATAAGATGCAAGGTGGGCAATCTCTGTGCTGCCTGGCATGGCACAGTGTCTGTCACAGAGGGAACAAGAATCGGCCTCTCTCTTCTGATGTCCCTACACGTCTGTCTCACTATGACCCAAAGAATCAAAGTTCCTTCTCCAAATACTCAGCCTCTCTAGCAATGACACTTTGAATGGACTCTGAAGATGGGCTGGGCTTGGCTTTCCACTCCCTCAGCCAGGTGCAAGCCCTCCTCTGACGTAATGGACATTAACACCCTCAGAGCCCTTCTCTTAATGCCCCCATTGCCCAACAGCCTTGGAGATTAGGCAGGGCTAAAAGGAAAATATTGAATAAGTTACACAGTCCTTCCCCTCTCTGTCCTGTCCCTCTGTCCGTCCCTCTCCCCACCTGCCCTCTAAGAAGGAAGACTCTTTGCCATGGCTGGTCCAGTTACATACGGGGTCTGTGTGGTTACCAGCAGCCAAGGCTAGACTGTTCTACAGGAGGAAAGCTGAGATCTGGAGGAGGGAGTAAGGACTGGAGTGGAGGCGAGAGGGGAGGGGTGGAGAGAGGCGGAAAGGAGCGGAGGCCGAGGAGCTGCTGGGGTGGGCCTGGAAGGAAAGTACTCAGGTGGAGAGCCTGTGAAAAGGCCTTGTGAGCTCTAACTCCTTTTGCTGCCTCCAAAACCTTCAGCAAAGGTGCCTTTCCAGCTTTCGAGGGCTTTTGGAGGCTCTGTGTTTGAGATGCCTCCATATGAGACGGCCTGCAAGCAGCCTTCCAGGTACCCACAGGCCGGAATGAAGGCGCTGAGAGGGCCGGAGTGGAGCCCGGCAATCTGTCTGGAGACTGGTCAGCAGGGTCCTGGCACAGGACCTCCATGCAGCAGCCTGCTGGTGGCCTTGGGGTGGCCCTGAGTCTCCTCAAGCTGCTGACTTCCCCGTTTACAATGAAGCAAAGTTGAAGGGCCATTTACCCTCCCTTGGGGGGCTTGGTGGAGGTGTCCATGGGTCCCGAGGATACTCCAAGCCTGAAACTGCACATTTGAAGAGGTGAGTGGTGGAGAGGTGGGGTCTTGGCCTCCTTCTGTCATTTAATGCTCTGGTCCCATCCAGCTCCTTTTCTTGCCACGCCTGTCCACCCACCCAACCCCCTGGGGGTTAAGTGGAACTCACGGTGGCTTTACAGCCAGGCCCAGTGCATCTGTGCCGCTGGGTTTTGTGTACACAGTGCCTCTGACAGGAGCAGCCCCATCTCTCTGCCTTGTGGGTTGACCCCAGCTCAAGTCCCACCTCCTCTAATAAGTGCTCCCTGCTCCCTCCCTTCCTTTGAGCCCCCCATCCTGGAGCATCTGGCCTACTCTTGCCGTTGTCTGGAAGGTGGTCATGGGACAGCTCTTGCTTTTTCAGCTTTCACATACACAAGGCCACACGCCTCCTACCCCAGCTCTCTGCCCCAGGGTAGAGCCTAGCACAGGGCTGGCCCAGGCTGCACTGATATGCTCCTCACTTCTGTTTGTGGAGCTCCCACTCAGCCTTCAAACTCTGGTTCAGATGGTCCCCCACTCAGAGAGATCTCCCCTGACTCCTTGTCTGGGTCTTGGGCATCTTCGGGCACCCCTTCCCCCCAAACATACTTCCCCCTGTCACAGCCTTGACATCACTATGTCAGTATCTGTACCTTCATTTGGGATCCTGTATGGAGCAGGGCTGGAGCTGGTTCTTCTGCGGGCCCCAGAATCAAGCGAGGCCTGAGCACGAGGTATCAGTAAAGGTTTCTTAAGTGAGTGGAACATCACACATCCCCAGAAAGCTCATATTCATCTCTCAAAACCCAGCACAAATGCTCCCTCCCATTTTTCCTTCTTTTATTGGTGGCTCCAAAGCCTGCAGTGTACTCTTTGATTACAGTACATATTACGCTATATTTTTGTGAGCCGCTTAACATGGCTTCCCCAGTTTTTCATGACTGTCTGGGACGTTCTGGAGAGCCAAGCTCAGGCTTGTCTGTTTCTGTGCCCACAGGGTCTAGTCCTGAGAAAGGGCTCAATAATAGTTGTTGGTAAGATTTGGGGGTCTGTGGGGAGCCTCACTCCATGCCTAGCTAAGCTAAGCTCTAGTTCTCTGCATGGTGGGGCTCCTGGTACCCTGGCCACAGTGGCAAACACAGCAGCTGTCCAGGCCCCAGCTGTCCTTCCCCCCTTGGACTCAGCAATCCTGTCGGTGCCACTTGGCTGTGAGTTTCTGTAGCAGTTCGTGGGGCCTCCGGCGGAACTTCTTCTGGGTGAAGTAGAAGAGGATGGGATCCAACACACTGTTGGCACTGGCAAAGGGCCGTGTGCCTTTGTAAGCAGCTGCAAAGGCCTCCAGCACAGGGCAGGGGACACCAGGTGTAGAGCGTACTGCCAGGTAGGCTGTCTTGGTGATGTGGAAAGGCAGGAAGCTGATGGCAAAGGCGGCTGCTACCACCACGGCCATGCGTGCTGCCTTGCCACGCCGTTCCCGGGCCACAGGCCCTGCTGGGCCGTCTTGGCGGCACAGACGATGGGCCAGGCGGCAGTAGCAGGCCAGCAGGGCGGCAAAGGGCAGCAGGAAGCCAATGACCGTGAGGGCCATGCCATAGGGCAGGTAGCGGGTGGACAGGGCGGGCGGGCTCAGGTCATAGCAGACTGTGCGGTTACGCTGGATGCCTGTGGCGGCAAAGAGGGCTGTGGGCAGGCACTGGGTTGTCACGACCAGCCAGACGGCCCCACACACCAGCCAGGCCGCCCGGCGGCCCCCTCGCTTGTGCCAGGGGGCCAGAGGGTGGCAGATGCCCAGGTAGCGCTGGAAGCTGATGCAGGTGAGGAAGAGGATGCTGCCATGTAGGTTGGCGTAGAAGAGGAAGCGCACCAGGCGGCAGGCTAGGTCACCGAAGGGCCAGTGGTCACCTTGGGCATAGTTGTAGATGAGCAGGGGCAGCGAGCAGGCGTACAGCAGGTCAGCCAGTGCCAGGTTCAGGGTGTACACGGCTGTGCGGGTCAGGGCCCGGCGGGATGTGCAGATCTGGGCAATGACGCAGGCATTCAGTGGCAGGCCAGCCACCAGCACCACTGAGTACACAGGTGGCAGCAGCAGTCGCTTGAAGTTCTCTCTGTAGACGCAGGTAGTGGGCGGCGAACCCAGGGCTAGGCCTGTGCCATTGTCCCACTCCATAGCTGCCTGACTGGGTTTCCTACTTCCACAGAAGCTGGGGAAGCAACACAAAGCTGGTCAGCGACCACCCAGTAGGCACTTGTCCCTCTCTGGGCCTTGATCACCCAACCTGAACTATCTATGATACCACCCCCACAGCCCCACACAGCCCTCTCTTCAAGGAAACCTGGAATATAATAAAGCTCAAGCTTGGGAGAGATCCAATTCACTCTTTGTATAATATTCATTTCCCCCCAACATTCCTGATAAGCTTCTATTCATCCTTCAAAACCCTAGTCAAGTGTCTCCTCTGTAAGTGGAAACTGATAGATGTTGGTTTGAATCCCAGCTTTGACTTAATAGCTATGTGAGCTGTAGTGATATAGCTTATCTGAGTCTCAATTTTCCCATATGAAAAATGGGGGAATGATGTAGCCACCTCTTAGGATGTCATGAAGTTAGAGGCACTAAATCATGCTATTCAGAGTTTCCCCTGGGCTCCCTGGAGTTTGGAGATTGTGATCATGGTGGGCCTGTCTGTCTGTCTCTCTCTCACAGACCAGGAACATTCTGAGGAAAAGTGCCAGGTCTGGTGCGTCTCTTGTGTCTAAAAGTCCAACCTGGGGTCCAGGGCAGAGAATGCCCTGATAATTTTTAATTAATCACCATGAACAGAATTTCCACACACTATGAACTGACTAAAGAAAGTGCCCACCTCTTCAACCTGGACTCCATTTTCCAAAGCCATGGTCCTTCTTTTGGCCTCAGTCTTCTTATCTGTAAAATGGGAGAAGGAAACTATTGAGGAGTTCCCTAAGCCTCCTTCTACTTGACTGGAGGCTACAAACGCTGGTCTGGCAGAGCCATTGAAGCCACAGCACCCTCTAGTGGCTACAGTAAAAACAGTTTCCCTGAAGGCAGACGGCTGAAGGACTGACCAAATCTACAGCATACTTTGTAAGGAGCAAAATCCAGGCACAGTGAGGAATGGTGGCTGCTCAATCTTAGTGAGTTAGAAGCAGAGGCAGAACCAGAACTCAAACACCTGACTCAGAGGAGGCAACTTAGTGCAGCCCATGGACACAGAATGTAGAGGTCCTCAACCCAGTTTCAGAACTAGGCAGGTCTGGTTCAAATCCTGGCTCCCCTACTTCTGTGCTGTACCACCCGGGGCATGTCACTTAGTTTTTCTAGGTCTGTGTCCTTATCAGTAAAACGTGTCATAGGCCTGATATGCAGTAGGTGCTTAATAAGTATCATGTCATGCTGTTATATTCTACACCTTGTCCCTCCACTCATCCCTTTTGGCTGGGGTTTGGGGGAGCCAGCAGCACAAATGTCTTAAGGGGTTCCTGGTGGGATAAGTCTTATTTCTCGATAGTCATCTCCTAACTGGCATTTCTGCATTTATTGACATCCAAGAGAATTCCCAACTTAAATCCGATGGACCTGTCAGGCAAAGCCTTTGTGATAGGGGGTTGGATCATCCCCTTCCCTATTTTATAGATGGGAGAAACTGAGGCCTAGAGAAAGTACGAAGTCCTATAAATGCACTCAGAGGATGGTAGAGGGTTGAGGCTGAGTATATGGCTCTGGTCCAGATGCTCAGGAACAAATCCCAGCTCTGCACACATGTGAGCTGTGTGGCCTTATGCTTATTACTGAAACTTCATGCCTCAGTTTCCCCATCTATAAAATGGGGGTAACATAGGGCTGTTGTGAAGATTGGTGTCTGGCACAAGGCAAGTGTTAGCTGTTCTTGATGCGACTCTACCTGCTAAGTAAAGTTATGAGATTTTTAAAAGTTACATTAGAGTAAAATATAACTTCCCAAACTATTTCTCTCACCTTAAAATTTTATTTTGATGAAAATATTTTACCCAGATTCTGGGCAACTGCAAAATGATGTTGTTAGATTCTCTAGTCTGTATTCCACATGCCATGTCTCCTTTAGTTATGAAAGATTCTGTGGGACTTCAGATCATGTGCTGAGAGCCCAGCCACCCAGTTAGGCTATGAGTGGGATGCCAGATGAGGAAGCAGAGAGGTCCCCCATTGTAGCCAGGAAGCCAAGACTAGTATAGGTGAGAGGAAGTTCATTCATTCATCTCTTTATTCATTTATTCAGGCTATTCTTTCACACATGTATTTAGTCTCTTGTTTTCACATGACAGGCATTTAATGAATACTTACTGCCTGCTGGATGCATGAGGGCACAGTAGATAGATGTAGACAGATACAAATAGAGAAATACACACACACACACATATATATACACATATACATTTACACATACAGGTACATACACTATTCTGAGGGAGGGAGACCAGTGTGAGCCACAGGAAGAGACTTTTCAGGGGAGGAGGAAGGATGGAGCAAGACCCTGGTGGTTGAGGAAGGTTTCCCTGGGTGTGAGGACCCCCTGGGGTATCCCCAGGTGGGGAGGAGGTGGCGCAGGCAGGGCCTGAGAGGAGAGCTGCCTGCTGGGAAGAGTGTCAAGAGGAGGTAGAAGCGGGCAGAAGGAATGGTGCTGTGCTGCTAGACCCTCTCTTGGGAGGCCTGTCACCTTCAAACACCCCCAGAAAGAGCCCTTTGCCTCAGGCAACTGCGGACTCCAGACATTTTCTGCTCGCCACTCCCTGCTGAGACCAGTACTCTTGCAAGAAGCCAGGGGCTGCATAAGGGGCTCCAGGGCAAACCTTCAGTCCCCTCAGAAAAGCAGGCCTGGCTGCCACCCCAGCGACCTCAGCCATTCTGCTTTCTGAGGACCTCAGAGGGGTGAGCTGTTCTCAGTTCCTGCCAGGAGCTGGTCCCCACCTCCAGGAGACAGAAGCTGACAGTGGCTTCTAGGAGCTCTCATGTCTGTCACTCACTTGGGCCCCAAGCCCTGGGCCAGCTCAGCCCCAGCCTCTTCCTGGGCTCCAGCTTCTCTACCTGCAGTGGGAGGCATTCTAGCAGGTGGCTCTGACTCCAGCCTTCCCTGTGCCCCTCTGCCCTTTGGGGGAAATCTCAAACTCCAGTCCTGACAGCCAAGCTCTGTCAAGCCCTCCAGCCTCATCCCACATACCCCAGGTCACTCCACTCTGCTCCTTCCTCTTTTGCCACTCTCCTCCCAAGACACCGAGACTACCACACAGCCATTCACAGCCAGAGAGCCAGACTTCCTGTCAGACCTTTCCGTTTCTGCTGTTCTCATCACACAAAGTGCCATTCAGCCCATCTCTGTTCGTCAAACCAAGAGTGTCCACCAAGATCCAGATCCAATCTTGCTTCTTCCTTTTCTGATCCCCTGGTGGTTAGAGTACCTTCCACTGGTCCCTCCAATCCTGTGGACCTCCTTTAGGTCAGCCCTGTCCAAAAGTCACGGTTCCTTGTATCCAGCCCCCAGACCCCCACCCAAACACTGGCTCAAGGCCCATGAGTTGCACCAATGCTCACGTGTAGCCTCCTGTGCCTGAAGCGCGTTGGGGCAAGGGAGGCCAGACACGAGGCTCTCCACTCTCCTGTCCTCAGCCCGGTCGCAACACCTCCGATGGGCGGGCAGCTTCCTCTGTTTCCTGGCAGGCTTGTCTTGGACTGAAATAGCCCCTGCGGGGGCTACCCCTCCCAGCCACCCCCAACACCAAGCCTGGCGGAAACTGTGCCTAGAGGAGTGAGGAGGCGGAGAAAAGGTCTCCTTCCCGGAATGCTCCCCTATTCCCGCAGGGGGAACAGGGTGAGGAGGGGGCAGAGAGAGACGTGGAGGAGCACCAGAGACTGCCGGTCAAAGGCCAGCCCCACAGACCCAGCAGCTGCCCCTCTGCTCAGCCCTCTCAGTCTGCTCATCTGTCAAATGGGCAGGGTGGTGACTGAAGACCTTTGGCACCTCCTTGAGTCGTGACCCCAGAGCCAGGGCCCCAGTCTCCTACCCCTCCTTCCCTCATGCAACAGCCCCCTCACTGACAGGCCTGTCCCGCAGGTGGCCGCCTACTTTCTCACTCACTGGCGCACTCACCCTCTCTCTCCCTCCTTCCCTCCTCCTCTTCTCCAAAAGCATTTCTGGAGCGCCTACTGTCTGCCACCAGCGACTCCCACATGAGCACCGTGGCAGGCCCAGAGCTCCCCGGGAGTGGAGGGTGGAGGGTGTGGGGAGAGGGATGACGTCCCCGAGAACCCATCTGAGAGTCTCCCTGCCTGTACTGGGCCCTCCCCTGGCCCCTTGTCACCACCAAGTCTGGACTCAGAGCAGTTAGGACGACCAGAGGAAGAGATGGGGCTCTTCATTGTCCCGAGGAAGCCAGCTCCAGTGGTGGAAGCAGCATTCAGGAGGTGACCTAGGGGAGGTGGGCTTTGGTTTGGAGGAGCTAAGGCAGCTGGTGGGGGACTAGGAGGGTGCAGGGAAAAAACACTACCCCAGGAATTTGAGGCCCAGGTTCTTGTTCTTGGCCCCTACTCACTGTGTGACTTTGGACAAACCCCTTCCCCTCTCTGAGCCTTTTTGGTAGCATGTGGTCACACTGGCCATCAGCATGTTGTGAGGATGAACTGCTGGAGGGAAGGAGGACCCTTTTTATCCTGTAAGGTATAAGCACTGATCTTACCCCTAAACTCATTTTACAGGCAAGAGGACTGAGGAACCAAGTCAGGGTCAAAGGTTTGGGCCAAACTGAGAAAAATTCAGGTTTGAACAGCTAGTAAATACTTGGTCATCCATGCATGGATCAAGCACCTACTGCTTTTTCAGGTCAGAGCTAGGAGTTTCCTTGTACCAGCTGAAGGCATGGCCCTCCCGGTCTGAGCTGGGCAGTGCTGGGGCCCAGGAGGGCAAGGAGGCCTGGCCTTTAGTCCAGCAGCCTGTCTTCTGCTGGGTCCCAGGGCAACCTCCTGTGGTCAGGGTGTTTGTACCAAGAACGGAAGCAGCTCTGAGGGCTTCCTGGGGGCGTCAGCCCTGGGTACGCTTGGGTCTTAGTTCTTGCCACCTGGGTGGAGCCCAGGAGGGAGAGCTCAGGTCTTAGGGTTGGTAGGTACACCTGGATGTACGCCTTGAGAAGGCATGTCTGCTGCTGGGCCTTAAAGGACCAAGGGGACTTGGAGTGAAGAGTGAAGAGGGCAGCTCAGGCAGCAGTCATGGAGGTTGGGAATTAGCCTACCCTGTGTGAGAAATGAAGAATAAATATTGTAGCCGGAGCACGGAGGGGTTGTGTGAAGGGGGGCGCCAGATGAGAGGCCTGAAGGGGCTGGGCCAATTGTAAAACCTTCAAAGCAGAACCCAGGTGCCACTGCCCTGCCCCTAAGCCTGCCAGTCCCAAGCCCAGCCTCAGCCTTCTGCCCAGACCTTCTAGCCCCTAGGCCTGTGTACATGCTGCTGCTTCTGCCTAGGATGCTTTCCCCCATCTTCTCCAAATAATCCCCATTTATCCTTCCTATAGCTTCCCGTCTGTGAAAAGAGACTGATCATTGGTACCTACCACATGGGCTGTTGTAACAATGAAATGAAACCATGTATGTGAGGTGCCCTGGCACACAGTAGGTACTCAATAAATGTTTATTAACTGACTGAATCATTTCCAGGCCCAGACTAAGTGCCTCCCCTTTGGGCTCCCTCAGCGCACTGCAGTCTCCATTAATTTCTGCGTCCTCAGCACCAGGTGTCATTTCTTAACTGCCTCCCCTATGCCAGATGTTTTATCAGCAGTTCTGGGCTGGTGGTGGGGGAGATGATTCTTTCCACTTTACAGATGAAGGAACTAAGACTCAGGAAGGGCCCCCTAGTTTCCTGGTGTCCCAGCCAGGTGGCATTTCAACGTGGTCCTTCTGATTCCCTGGCTCCCTTTTCCACGCTTAGATGGTCAAGCCAGGGGACTCCCAGGGGATTGCCTTCCCTGTGCTGAGGACCTGTGGCCAGGAGATGGCGCCAGCAGACTGCCCAGGATGGGCAGCTTAGCACCTTCAGAGAAGGTGCCCTGCAAGAGGTCACACAGGACTGGGCAGCTAGTCACACAAGTGGCAGTTTACACAGTTGAGGCCTCCCCTCTGGGGCTGGCATTGAGCAACCTTGGGACCGGGTTCCCAGCCTCAGTTTCTCCTGGCTCCCTGCCCAGCCTTTCTCCTACTTACCATTCCCAGGTAAGCTTGAGCCCTGTTCTCAGATTTGCAACTGGTCAGTGTGGCTCACAGCAGCCACTGGGGATGTGGCAGGGCAACAGTGCCAGCACTGAGCCCTGTCTGTCTGAGGTAGAGGCCTTGGAAGTGTCACCCTGACACCAGGCATCCACCGCCCATCTCTGTTCCAGGTACACCATCAGCAGAAACACTGAAATCCCTCAGTCCACAAAGGGAACAATTTCGGCTGTTCCCTCTTTTCCATTCAGGCAACAAAACATGGAGTCATTTTACGCCTGCAGCAGAAACAATTCAGTTTAGACAGAAGGAAGAACTGAAGTTCCTTGGTCTACCTGGATGCTACGGTCTCAGGATACTCCTTTAGATGACACTCCCCATCCCCCTCCCCAAAGCCCTCTTATCTGGAAGGGATGAAGAGGCCTGAAGGCCAGAAGCAGGAGCTGGAAGGCTGAGTCACCACCTGCCAGCCAGCCAGGAACCAGCCGAGACCAGGCTGGATTTGGGAAGAGGCTTCCCAACCTTGGCCTGCCTGCCTGCTGGGAAACAAGGCCAGGAAACTCCTTGCCTGGCCCTTGGCTTGTAAGCTTAGCTGCAAGGGCACAGGATGACAGGGGTCAAGACCCAGCTTCCTTCCCCTGAGGAGTCAGACAGGCTGGGATCCATCACCACTTTGCTGTGTGACCTGGGGTGAGCCACCTACCCTTTCTGAGCATGTGTCTCCACATGATAAGCAGGACTAGTCATGGTGCCTAGTCATCATGCCCTCTAGGCTGCTGTCACCAACTCAGCCCTGTCCCCAGCAGCATCCAGCTTGTGGCAGGGGTGCCCCGTGGATCACCCCTCCGGTCAGCCTGGCATCAGGTTCCTAATGCTGATGCCACCTTGGCACCCAGAGGACAGTGGGCAGAGCCCACCCCTCCTGGGAGAGTTTTGGTCCCACCTGTAGTATCAGGCCAGCCACAGAAGTAGGCAAACCTGGCAGAAGGGCACCAGGAGGGAAGGAAATCTGATTTCTCTTCCCTTTTTCCACTTCCCCTTCTCACCTCCTGCTCAACAGGAATTAAAGCTGGAACTGAAACAGCCATTTTGAGTGCAGGGAAGGAGAAGCTGCCCCTCAGTGGCTCACGTAATTGCCACACAATCTGGGCAGACGCTCATGCTGGGATTGACTGCACCATCCCTGTGCAAAAGTGCCTCACAGGCCATCTCTCACTCAGTCTTCACAATTTCCATCTCTACTTTGCAGGTGAGGAAGCTGAGGCTTGCCAAAGTTAGCAAGAGGTCCTCCTCAGGACGGTGAATGCCGAGGTTGGAGTCCATACCCGCCCAGGTGGGTGCAGGGCTGAGGAACCGAGAAACGGGCCTGAGGGCGGGCGGCAGCAACAGGGCTGCCCCTGACAGAGAGAACAGCCATGGTGTCTGGCTGTCCAAATCCATGCCCACGGGGCCACGGTGCCTTCCACCCAGGGCTCTGGTCTATCCCAGGTCCGTCTAATAAACCCTCTCCCTTGGAACTAGTGTAAAGGGTCTCCGTTCCTTGCCTGAACCCCCAGGATGTCCCATTTTTTAAAATCTCCCTGTGGAGATGTACCACTTGGATCTCCCCTCAAGAAAGAAACTGCTGTTTAGCTGCAAGGAGTGCAGTTGGCTGACAGCCTCTGTTGGTATCTTCAGAGCCCGCCCATCCTCCCAGATAACCAAGCTCCAGTCCGCTGGGGAAGAGATGGCCTGGGTCCAACTGTCTGGCCTGTCCTGATGGCGGTCATTGTTCTGTTCCTCTGTAGTTTCTTCCCACCCAATTCCCAAATCCTCTCTCTTGATGACAGCCTGCCTGCTGTTCCCCCTTCGAGGGATCTCTTCCTTCCTCTCCTAGGGTCTGGACAATGTGTGAGTGGTGGACCTGTGGCATAGGCCTGCAAATGAGAGAGGAGTGGGCTCCTCAGGCCCTGTGTCTGGCTCGGGAGTGGATGGACAATCTTCACTGCATGCCTCAGTCACTTCTGAAGTTTTTGCTAGAGCATTGGAAAGGACACAGGTTTTCCACTGGGTTTGCAAAGCTAGTAGGAAGTAAGCCTGGGGCTTCTGGAGCCCAGGTGAACTATATGCCAGGCACTGTCCTAAGCACTGAAGATACTACCACCAGGGAGGAGACTGTCCAAAATAAAGCTGAAGGATGGTAGAATGAGAGATGGGAACACACCAGTTCCTGAGAACACCACTGAGCACCTGGTTCCAGCTGTACCTGAAGCTTTACCCTCCCTCCACTGGACTTTTTGATGGCATGAGCTAATAAATTCCCTTTTTTGCCTTTGTCCATTTGACCTAGGGTGCTGTCACTTAAAAACAGGAGTCTATCTACAGACCTATACCCACAGGCCCTCCTTTCCTCTTCCCACAGCCCATGTTCACGGCTTTGGCCCTGGGACCCTAACACCCCTGCAGGGGAGGCTGGAACTGGCCCTGTACCTGGAGTCCACCCATCTGGGGCAGGTGGGGACTGAGGGACTGACAAGTGAAACCTGATCCCCACAGGGCAGCCAGGGAAGCCCCCAGTTCATTTCCCATGAGGACAGTCTCTCCTCCATTGGATCCCAGAGGAACCACTGCCACCTCAGTAGCTTCCAGGCAGGAAACAAGAAACCTAGAAATCGAGCTTCTAGTTCTAGAATCATCACCCACCTGCTGTGTGACCTTGGGGAGGTTACTTCACTTCCCTGAGCCTCATTTTCCTGAGCTACTTCACTGCGATAGTTTCTTGGCTACTCCGCAGGTATACCAGCCACTGAGCTAAGTTTGCTGCAAAATATCTCATTTGCTCCTACAACAGCCCTGTGTGGTGGGTTGTATTATCTCCATTTTATAGATGAGGAAATCAGCTTAGAAAGGGCTGGTGACTTGCCCAAGGTGACACAGTGAGTCAGTGGTGAGCCAGGACTGAGACACAGATCTGAATAATGATTAAGTCTACATTCAGGAAGGAAAGTGACAAATACCTATAAGAAAATTGAGGCCAGAGAGATTAGAAACTTTCCCAAAGTGCCCAGTAAAACCCCCATGCCACCCTGCCTCTTGAGAATACAGTGACCTGAGACAGGACAAAGAAATGGGGACTGGGAGTCAGAGCAGAAAAGAAGACCGATCCGAGGGTCAGCCAGACACCCTCCCTTCTTTACCTTTTTCAGAAGTGGGGACAAGGCCTGCTTGGCCTTTGGTTCCCCAGAGACCAGCACAGGCTGCAGCTCCCAATGGTGAATGAGGGCATCTAGTCTATCAAGATGCGCCGCAGGGCTCTGTCCTTGGTGCTGCCTGGCTCAATAAAATTTTTTTAAAGCCCTTGTGTTGGCTGATGACAGAGAAGGCTTGTTGGGGGGAATGAAGGTTATGGCTGCAGAAGTAGCACGTCTGAGCCATGTGGGCCCCACAGCCCCCAGCTCTCAGGAAAGGTAGACCACCAACAGTGCCTGAGTGTTTATTGTGGGTCATGATCCTGCCCTTTCCACAGACCCTAGGCCCCAAAGGTAGGCAGCTTTGCCCACAGCTCTCACAGGTAAGGCGCGGGTGTGGAGAAAGCCTCAGAACCCCTCACCTCCCTCTGCCTTGGCCCCTCTCTGACCATCTCCAGCACCTGAGCCCAGCTGGCAGAGACAAGAGAACGATTGGACTTGAGCTTAGAGCTCAATGTCAGGGCCCTGAGTTCTGGACTTTCATGGTGAGAGAGGCCTTAGGACCATCTGACCCAGAGCTCTCCGCAGCCCCTCAGAGAAGAAGGCTCTCTGCAGACTCTCTGACAGGATTTGTCTGGCCCTGTTTGCATACTTACCGTGAAAGGGTGCTCACTCCATCTCTCCCAGGCTGTTGCATTCCACCTCGAGAAAGCTCACTGGGAGATGTGCTTCATCACACCAAGCCCTGAGATCCTCCACTAGTCACTACATCTCTTCCCCAGTCTGGCCTGCCTCTGGGACCAGAGAGCCCTGCCGCCCCAAGTCCCAGGACACTGCAGAGACTGTCTGAAGATTAGTCATCAGTTGGTCTCATTCTCACCAGGCAAATCTAATGCTCATGTCCAGGCCCAGGGAACCTAGTGGTGGAGCCCATAACCAGGCATGAGGCCAGGGAGCCATGACTGCTTCCAAACCTGAGGACAAAACCTTTTTGCCTCTATCCTCTCATTTCCTGCTTGGGGCCTGTGAGGAGGGCATGGGCCCTTCCTACCATGTTGAGAGAACGAAAGTGAGGCCTCCAAAAGCTTGGTGTCTTGTCAAGGCACCAGTCAGCCAGTGTTTTTCCAAGCAGCTGGACCACCTTCCTCCAAACCAAAATCCTCACCCTCAGATGTCAGCCATGTGGGATTTGGACCCATCTCTGGCCAGCCTAGTGTGGGAGAAGCAGTGCTCTGGGGCCATCTGAGGGCTGGCCTGGGAGGAGGACATCAAAGTCAGGGCAACCGCCTGCTCAGAGTACTGTGGGGGGGGGTGGGGGGCAGCGGGTAACACAGGTATTTCCTGCTACACAGTGCGTGACTGCATGTGGCTGTGTGTGGACCTCCTTCCGGTGGTCACTCAGATACCACCTTCTCAACGAGGCCTTCCCCAACCACACTGGCTGAAACTGTAACTTCTCGCCCCTCTCCCCACGTGTTCTTCCCACTCCCGCTCTCTGCTGTATTTTTCTCCTTAGCTTATCTTTAACACACTATTTTATTTGTTTATCGTCTCCACCAGGACAGGAGTTTTCATGTTTTATTCACTACATCTCCAGTGCCTAGGACATTGCCTGACACATGGTAAATACTCAATAAATATTTGTTGAATGAATAGATGGATGAATGGATGGATGGATGAATTTCTAGGGGTGGTTGAAAAATGTCTACACAGAGAGGGCTTAGGGACAGAAATCTGACCTGAGGCATAGAGGACTTGGCTTGAGGTTACATTTATATCACAAATGGCACTTTGTACTTAGGAGTATGTGCTTATTAGGGACTGGGGGCTGATAGAGACATCAAAGCCACCATGGGGCTGCCTCTATCTGGTTATGTGTGGGAGATTCAGGCTGTGAACAGCCCCATGGGCATGGGCTGCCAACCTCTTTCTCCTGCCCTGTTTGAGGCCTTTCTAGCCTCTCATTTTCCAGGTCTTCATCTCTCTCTGCCCCTCTCTGGCCCTGCTCTATCCTGTTCTCCTAGAGCCTCCAAGCCTCCTGGCCTGTACACCGTCTCTCCCTCTGCTCTGGGGCCTCTGATTTGGAGGCCTCCAGTATCGTGGGCCAGCATCTTCCTGGCCCCTCTCCTTCCCCTTGCCAGCCTGGGCCTCTGCCCCAGGACCCTGGATTCCTGTGAATACAGCCAGTCCATTCATATCCCTGTTCCTGGCCCCTTCAGACCGCTCGGGCCTGCCCTGTGGAGCTGAGTGTGGCTCAGCTGAGGGCCCTGAGGCCCAATGGCCTGGGTTGCCACCCGACTTGACTGAGTCCTCAACCTTTTGCCTGTCCTGGAGTGGCCTCTCTGCCCTCTCTTCCAAGCCTTTGCTCCATCTTTCTTATCAGGGCTACCCACAACCCCAGCAGCCCTCCACCCCGACAGCCCTCAACTCCTCCTTCAGAGCAAAGAGAGCCCTTTCAGAGACACCTTCTTCAATTTCTGGCCACCTAAACAAGCCTGATTTGTTCCCCTTTGTCCTCATTCCTCCTGGGCCTCAGGTCACGTGCCCCACTGCTGATGCCCACTCTCTGCCAGCTCCTTCCCCGAAGCCCACAGCACTCTCCATCCTCTCCATCTCCATCTCTCCTTGACCCCACTTGCCTCTCCAGCTGTGCTTCCTCCTCCCTTCACAGTCAAGCTTCTGGAAGAGTCTTTACTGTGCTGCCTCCCCTTCCTCCCTCCCGGCACCATTTCTCATACCCCTATTGTCAAGCCTAGGGCAGGGCAGAGCAGGGAACAGCAATGGGCACCCTGTCTTTCTAGGTGAGCTAGTGAGATGGAACTGCAGGAGCCAGTGACTATCTGAGCTCCATCACAAGGAAATCTTAGGAGTGACCTTGACGTAATCAACAGGCTTTGGGGAAAAAACAGGCCACTGCAAGGTGACTTTTGTTTGACAAGCCCCTGCTGAGGCTGTGCAAGGCTCGGGGAGAAGCCTTTGTGGCTTCCAGGAAAGGGTCTGGATGGGAATTTGGGGTGGGGCTCAGGGTGGGCGGGGGCACCTCTAGCGTCTGTTTAGGTGGGAACTGGTGGGGTAAATGAGGGGACTGATACATTTGCATAGCTCATGCCATCAGTTTGAGAGAATGCCAATGTCTGTATCACAGAATAGGAGGGGCTGCGGTCACAGAGCAGGTGGGTGGGTGGGGCACAAAGCTTCTCCAGCTGCCCCCTGGCATTACCCCTGGTCACCCAAAATAGGATCCTCTCCAGATTAGTTCTCTGAAGAGCTCCCATGAAAACCCAGAGTTCTTCAAGCCCCATTAATTCTAATTTTCCCATACAGTCCCATATGCTCCCTGCAACCCAGCCCTACCCCTGGGTAGGGTCCAGGTCAATTAGATACTAATGCCCAATCCTGGCACCCCTCTGCCAACCATCACTGTTCCCTGTACAGAGCTCAGGACTGGCAGACCCATTTTCCATCCTGGCTCTGTAGCTTAGGAGCAATGATTTAACTTTCTGAGCCTCAGGGTCCTTAATTATAAAATTGAAATAATAATACCCTCACTGCAACACTGTAGGGGCTCAAATGAGGTAAAGGATCTAGAACTCCTAACTTAGTATCTGGTGCAAGCGAATGTTCATTCAGTGGGGCTTCTGTTATCCCTCATAATTTTATCACAGACCAGCTGAGAAATGGCCTCACTTGAAGCCTTTGCTGATTTATTACTCACTCACTCACTCATTCATCCATCTGATATGCATTTGCAAGGAGCCTTCTGATGTACAGAGACTTTACTGGGCTCTGGTCCTTGTCCTTAAAGAGCCCCAGCTGATGGCAAAAACAGATGAAGGGGCCTCTGGGAAGACCCCTATCCCTGCCTAAGGTACCGAGGAAGTCTCCCTGCATGTCGACAAGGTAGGGGAGGGTGTTCCTGACAGAGACACCTGCTGGAGATATGAGGGCATGGGGTATCTGCCAATGTTTGCATTCACAGGAGGTGAGGCTGATCAGAGCAGGTCCCAACAGGCCTCAAATGCCAAGCTACAAATTTGGTCTCTGCATTGTGGGTGCTGGCCAAGGAGCCCTCCATGGTTTGTAAAGCAGGGGAGAGGTGTGATCAAATTTGAGATTTAGGAGGCCCCTTGTGCTCCTGGAGGGAAGATGGACTGGGTGTGGTTGGAGTCCAGGTCAGAGACAGCAGGGCTTAAGGGGGGTCTTGGACAGAGACAGGGAGGCTCAGGGCCAGTTGCTGACAGGGCCAAGTCACGGGCTTTGAATGCCAGGCTCACAGTGGCCTCCTGCCCCTCTTCCATATACCACTCCTCAAGCCCTGACAGACAGAGTGCTAGAAGGACAGATGGGAGGGGGATAGGTTCTCAGAGATGTCCTACTCTAGTCTTCAGGTGCCAGCCAAGAATCCCTGGACCAGAACAGGCAACATGATGGCCTACAGCTCGATGCCCCATGTAAGTCCATGGGGGCTTGCTTCCCCTATACCCCATTCCCAAGCCTGCTCCAGTCTGACCCTCCTCTCCTGGGGAAGCAAGAGCATAGCTTTGGTAGATGGGGACTCGGAGGAGTCTGGAAAGATGACTTGTTCCAACTGCCAGGCCCATGTAGGCCCTCCCTTCTCCTGCTGGGGAGGGGAGCCCTTAAAGCTTCCTGAGTTCTCTCCTCTCCTTCTTCACACCCATTTCATAACTGAGGAAACTGAGGCCCAGAGAAGAGAAGCTTTCAGCTCCTGGGATAAACGTAGCCCTCTGGGCCTTGGCCTTGGGGTGAGCATCAGGTGTGGGAGACAGACTACTTGCATC
Organism: Manis javanica; assembly: GCF_040802235.1. Classification (NCBI taxonomy): domain Eukaryota; kingdom Metazoa; phylum Chordata; class Mammalia; order Pholidota; family Manidae; genus Manis; species Manis javanica. The sequence goes on from NC_133166.1 coordinate 21,725,277, forward strand.
CTAGTCCTGGCCTTGTTCTGGGGAAGTGGGATTCATGATTCCTGAGGACACCGAGCTGGTGGGGGGTGGAGCTCCTACAGCACGAGCATCTGGCCCTGGCCTGGCCCTTTCCTAGCACCTTTCCCAGGGCACACTCCCCTTCCACACCAGACTGTGTCTCTGCAAGGCATGGTGAGGAGTACAAAACAGGAAGGAACCATGTGGGAACTGGGCTGGTCACTTCTCTGGCAGAGGAGCCCAGGCCCCACCCTGCCCAAGGGAGCCAGATGATCCCATCAGCACAGCTCAGCCAGGCTGTGCCCTCGTCCTCAGCCGCCCAGCTCCCCAAGAGAGGGGTTGGTGGAAAGGCCGGGCTCTGGTCCCTGGAGCTTGCAGACTTGACCAAGCCCGTCAGTGTCCAGCCTTGTGCTTGACCTGGACCCCACCCACAGGCCCAGAGAAGAGAAGTTTTCAGCTCCTGGGATAAACGTAGCCCTCTGGGCCTTGGGATGGGCGGGGCAGCATATGGGTCTGCAGGGGAGGTACAACTGATGTTTAAAATGGTCAGTGCCAGGGGCCCGCTAGCCTCCAGTTCCACCTGGAGAGGTTGGCAGAGCAGGGCCTACTCATTGCCATTTCTCTGGGGGGAAGACTCAGGCCTCACTTCAAATCAGTCACCAACCCCTGTTCGTTCTCTATCCTTACACTTGTCAAGGTGTCCCCTTCTCTCCTCCCATGGTCCCTGCCTCAGCCTAGACTGCAGCCATCTCATGCTGTCTTTCATCTCCCCAGCCAGTCCATCTCCTTTTTGCAGCCAATAGGATCTTTGCTCAGATCTGCTGCCTGTGTATCTTGTGGCTTCCTGGTGCCTGATGTTATATAAAGGCAAAGCCAGGCTCTGCTGACCTGCTCCCAGCACCTTCTCCCATCCCCCACGTGCATGTGACCTGCTGGGCCCTGGGCTACTTTCAGTTCCTGGGACCATCTGGACTCTGTTCCTTAGTCAGTGATATTTACACCCCTGGACTGCCTGCTTCCCACATGTGCAGCTGGCAGACAGCCGCTGTGAACCCAGAGAAGACCCAGGTCCTGTCCTCAGGAACTCAGTACAGGCAAGGGAGAGTACCTGAAGATCCGTGAGCCGAGGTAGATGTGAGTGCTCTGGAGTCCTGCGGAAGCCCAGCAGGCAGGCATGGCCCTGCAGGCCAGGAAGGCTCCGTGGAGGGGGCAAACATAAAATGGCCAAGTGTACATGGAGGCAAAGGGCATTTCAGGCAGAGGAAGCAGCAAGGGCAGAGGCTGAATGAAGCATACACTGAAGGGTGGTAAACATAGCCAGAGCTGCCAGCATATGTGGTTGGAAAAGAAGCCCAAACTAATAATAATGATACAATTACTGAACCCTTTTGTTGAACCAATTACAGTGTGCCCCATGTACAATACTCCATTTAATCATCATAATAACCCTATGAGATAAGACTAGTATTAGCTCCATTTTGTACCTCAAGTGGGGAAACCAAGGCACAGGAGGCTAGCTGCCCTGCCTGTGGCAGCACAGGTGGAAGGAATGGTCACTGGGCAATGAACCCAGGTCATCTGGCTCCAGAGTCCCATTCTTAGCTCCTACAATATACTAGCGCTGGGGTAGGGAGGTTCTCAAATGGCAGGTAAGTCCAGCTCCCCTACTGCTCTGCCCAGCCTGCCTGGGCTTACCCTCTCACAGGGACTCCATAAATTCTGCCTCCTCCAGGGAGTCTTAAGGGACCAGCTCCAAGGTGAGGAATGCCCTTTTAAGCTGAGTTTCCTGACTTGAGCTCCTCATGGGGTTTCCAGAGCCTTTCTGAGGAGGAATGTTTGCCTGTCAAGCATCTTTTGCTACGGGGACTCCCTTTCTTCATTCCATGGTAGGCACCTGACCGAGAGCTGATCAGTCAGAGCGTCCATCCTGACCCCTTACCAGTCACTGGCTGAGGGGAAACCAGTTAGAGTTTGCGCCAGGAATTGTGGTGTAACCAGCATGGAAGGCTCCCTCCCTTTTCCTCTAGGATGATTAGCTGTGAGGGCCGTGGAAGCCTGGTGCTTCTAGAAAGAACTTGGATGACAATGTAGGAAGCCAGTAGAATATCAGGAGAAAGCTTTCAAAAATAGAATGCTGATGACCTTATTGTAACTGCTGGATCTAGCCATGTCTGATTCGGTCTGTCTTTGATTTTTCCTTTACATTAACTAATACCTTTCTTGCCTAAACTAGTTGCATTTGTCACTTGCAATCAAAATAGCCCTGCCTAATATGACACCAAAAACACAGGTGACAAAAGAAAACAATAGATCAATTGGATTTCATCAAAATAAAAAACTTTGTGCATCAAAGGATACTATTAACAGAGTGAAAAAGCAACCCACAGAATGAGAGAAAAGATTTGCAAATCATGTCTCTGGTAAGGGATTAATATTCAGAATATAAAAAGAACTCTTATGTTAACAACCAAAAAACAAATAGCCCATTCAAAAACTGGCAAAAGATTTGAAGGGACATTTCTCCAAAGAAGATATCCAAATGACCAGTAGCATATGAAAAGACATCACTAATCATTAGAGAAATGAAAATCAAAACCATAATGAATGCCAGATCACAGTTAGGATAACTGTTATGAAAAAACCAGGAAAGAGCAAGTGTTGGTAAGGATGTGGAAATATCAGCAGTATTATTCACAATAGTCATCAAGTAGAAACAACCTAAATGTTCATTGAGGGATGAATGGATAAACAAACGGTGGCATATACATACTGTGGAATATTATTCAGCCTTAAAAAGGAAGAATATTCTGACAGATGCTACAAACATGGATGAACCTTGAAGATATTATGCTAAGTGAAATAAGCCAGACACAAAAGGACAAACACTGTATGATTCCACTTGTATAACTGTGATACAATGATTTATAAGAAATATATATTTGACCATTCAGATGACCAAAATATATTTCTCAGATATATTTGGTCTTCATCCACAGTTCCAGAAAGTGCTTCAGAGCCATGAAGTGAAATGGGCGTCTTATCATGTTAATAAGAAGACTTTTAAACCCCCGCGGAGGGCAGGGCTGGTTGGCAGGGAGACCAATCATGTGATGATGGGTGGGAACTTTCAGCCCCCAGGACCCAGCCTCCAAGGAGGAAAGAGGACAAAGGGACTGGAGGTTAGATTAGCCATTGGCCAATGACCTAGTCAATCATGGCTATGCAATGAAGCCTTCACAAAAACCCGTGAGAACAGCATTTTGCTTTCCCTTTTTGCATCCTGCTTTCCTGTCTGAAGAGTGCTTCCATGCTTGGGGAACCGGACCCTTCCAACAGCTTCCAAGCTCCACAGGAACAGAAACTCCTTTATTCAGGGCCTTGCCTTATGTCTCTCTTCATCTGGCTATTAACTTGTATTCTTTATAGTATCCTTTATTAAACTGGTAAAAGTAAGTGTTTCCCTGAGTTCTGTGAGCTGTTCTAGCAAATTAATCATACCTAAGGGGGAGGCTGTTGGAACCTCAGATCTATAGCTGGTTGGTCAGAGGCACAGGGAATATAGCCTGAGGCCTGTGACCAGGGAGCAGACTTGTGGGACTGAGCCCTTAGCCTGTGGAATCTGGTGCTGTCTCTGGGCAGATAGTGTCAGAATTGAGTTGACTTGCTTGTTGTCATGTGTGGGAAAATTCCCTCCTACACAACATACACATTGGAATTGGGTTAGGGAAACCTAACATAATCAGTTACCTGGAACAGTCAAATTCATAGTGCAAGAAAGTAGAATACTGGTTACCTGGGGCTGGGGAGAGGGAGAAAAGGGGGTACAGTGTTTCCGTTTGGGATGTTAAAAAAGTTCTGAAGATGGATAGTGGTGATGGTTCCACAACAATGTGAAGGTACTTACTATCACTGAACTGCACGTTCAAAAAGGGTTAAAATGGTACATTTTATGTATGGCATAAGAAATATATATTTGCCCCTGGTTCCTGACAGAAAGCTCCTAAATCCCTCAGAATTTTCTGATAGGAGCACCTTTTGTTCTAATGAGTTGCCTCATGGCAAGCCCTAGATAACTTCGGGATGGAGGCTAGTTGCCAGAAGGAATAAAGCTTGATTAAAAGCTTGGAACTTTCAGCCCTACCCCCTAACCTCCAGGGAGGGGAGAGAAGCTGGAGATTGAATTCAATCACCAATAGCCAATGGTTGAATCAATCATTGCTACATAATGAAACCACCACCACAAAAAAAAAAAAACAAACCCTAAATGACAGCGTTTGGAGAGCTTCTGGGCTGGAATGCACATTTAAGTGCTAAAAAGTCTTATCCCTTCCCCCATACTTTGCCCTATGCATCTTTTCCATTTGGCAGTTCCTGAGCTGTATCTTTTATAATAATATGGTAATAGTTAAATAAAGTGCTTTCTTGAGTTCCGTGAACCGTTCTAGCAAATTATTGAGCCTGAGAAAGGGGTTGTGGGAACTCGTGATTTATAGCCCATCAGTCAGCAGTATGGAAGGCCTGGGACTTGTGCCAGGCATCTGCATGGTGGGAGGGCAGTCTTGTCTTGCAGGGCTGAGCCCTTAACCTGTGGGGACCATGCTAACCCTCAGTCGGTATCTGAATTGGTTGGTGTCAGGAGGAAAAAAAACACAAATTTGGTGTCAGAAGTATTGTGAATGAAAACAGCTCATTTTATATTACGTATATTTTACCACCAAAGAATGATTTAAAAGGTAATTTTTATGTTATGTATGTTTACCACAATAAAATACAAACAAACAAGCAAAAATAGCCCTGACCATTATGTCTGTCTGTCAGGAGATCATTCTCCACAGGTCTTTCGGATTTCTGCATGTCTTATAAGCAGAGACAAACCAGACCATCTTTTGAAGGATGTTTGCATAACAAACAGACTCCAAAGACAGTGTGAGGGTCTCCTACTGGAGCCGAAGGCAGGTTTGTTGGCTGTCTGGTATGCAAAGATGATGTCTTACTCTGGGGCAAATGTCAGGCAGGCTGACTGCCCCATTATGAAAGATTCATGTTGCCCTAGGTCCAGGTTTCCTTCTTGTAATGCATTCCATTGCATGTGAAGATATCATTTGGTCTTCTCTGAGGTGCCTTTAGGAATGGGGGCTTGAGGACCCAGTGCTAATACTGCTGTGAGGAACAAAGTTCTTTGTCTCTCACCAGAAGTCTCAGGTCTTCTGCCAGCATCCATGAAATAGTAGTAGGCTCACTTTTTAGCTTGCAAGTGTGGTAACATCACATGCCCTTCATGGTTCTTGATACTGTTTGTATCTGAATCTCAGGTGGGAAATACAGGAAATTTGTGTTTTTGACAATTCATTTTGATAGTCAGCCACTTCAGGGTTGTGGGAATCTTGCCCTAGCTCTAAGCCGCAAAAAAGTTCGTTTCTCTTGGGAGCTGGCATCTTCCTCCTCAGAGAGGCTGCCTCTCCATTTTTGCTCTAGCTGCCAGGAAGCTCAAAGTCAGTTTCCCTGTGCTCCAACATTAGAATCGACATTGGTCTTAACATTATGTGTAACTTGCATGTTCCCTCTCCTGTTTTTTAAAAAATGAAAATGTCATTCACTTACCATAAAATTCATCTTTCAGATGTGTAATTCAGTGATTTTTTGGTATATTCACAAGATTGTACAACCAATACTATATCTAATTTCAGAACATTTTAAATACCACAAAAGAAACACTGTACCCATTAGCAGTTACTCCTCACTGCTCTCTCCTTCCATCTTTTGCGGAGTTCTCCCATCTATATCTGTGGATTTGCCCAGTCTGGACACTTTGTATAAATGGAATCATACAATATATGCCATTTTGTTTCTTGCCTGTTTTACTTAGCATAATAACTTCAAGTTTCACCCATGCTGTAGCATGGATCAGAATTTCATTTTCATGGCTAAACAATATTCTATTGTATGACTAGACCATACTTTGTTTATCCATTCATCAGTTGGTGAATATTTGGGTTGTTTACACTTTTTCACTATTATGAATAACAGCTTTCAACATTTATATACAAATTTTTTGTGTGGATGTATGTTTTTAATTTTCTTGGGTAGATACCTAATGGTGGAACTGCTGGGTCTTATGGCACCTCTGTTGAACTTTTTGAGGAACTGGAAAACTGTTTTCCAAAGTGGCTGCACCAAATTATGTGCCTACCAACAGTGTGTACAAGTGTTCCTTATTCTTCACATCCTCGTCAACACTTATTATTATCTATCTTTTTTATTATAGCCATCCCCTAATGGGAATACAGTGGTATCATATTATGATTTTGATTTATAGTTCCCTAATTACTCCTTTTTTATGTTGTCACTAATATTTTACCATTTTATTTTATGTATTTCTGATCTGAGGCCTGACATCTTCTGTGGAACAAGTACCTCATGGAGTAGGAGAGGTATGGATTACAGGGCCAGACTGTCCTGGATTTGAGTCCTCCCCCTGCTTCTATGAGCTATTTGAGCTGAATGAGCAAGTTATCTAACCCTCTGAGTCCCAGTTTACCCACTTATTAAACCTGAATTATGGCATTAACCTTTCATGGTTTCTGCTACTACTATAAGTAAGTCTGTAATAAAGCCGCAGGTATGGCCTGGCATAAAGTAGGTCCTTAACAAATCTCACTGACTCTCTGGGAGTCTGACAGAAAGGTTTCTAGCTTGGTCAGAAGACACAGGCTAGGGACTGTTTAGATTTTAATCTATGATCTGCTTCATTCCAGCAACATTTTACAACAGGCATTTCAGGGTGCCTCACACATCAGCCTCCCCATGTCTTTATGTCCCCTTTGTGACATGAGAAATGAGACTGCAACATGGTGTCAAGTGTTGGTGAATCTGCAAAATTTGTTCTAACATCTTACAATTTTGTCTCTTGCCTCAACCAACAGACTAGCCTAAAGGTATCTCCCTTCTCTCCAGGGCAAGGAGGGCAGTGAACTAAAACTTCCTAAGAACCTACAAGTAATGTGTGCATTACCTTATTTAATCCATTCCATGAGCTAGTTATGTCGGTTCTATTATCCCAGTTTATAAATGGGGAATCTTAGATTCCAAGAAGTTAAATAGCTTGTCTGAGGTCACAGCGAGCAAATGGTGGTGTACAGATTCAAATCCAGCTCTTGATTTCAGCATCTGATTTCTTTACTCTGCAAATAGTATCCTCTGCTCCTTGCCTTCCCCCAATAGAAGGCATTCAGGGAACTTTTGGCTGAGCTGAATGGTTACTTCTCATCTGGGCTTCACAGAAACAACATCATCCCTTTAAGCTGAGATGTGCCTCCTAGATGCCACAGGTTATATCTCTCCTGGAGCCATAGAACACCCTTGCTCTGACCCAGGCTGTGAAAACAAGTGCTACACTGGGTGTCAGGATGCCTGGCTCTGTCCCACTACTACAGACTGAGCCTACCCAGGCCTCGGTACCCAGTCTCTTAATTTGCTAAACAGGGTGCTAGATCTACTCACTGCTGGGTTCTTAGCATCCAGCATAGGGCTGGACACAGGTGCCACTGACCCAGCCTAGGCCATCTCCACAGACCCACAATGCATGTCCTCCACATGGGAACTGTTAAGGACAGGACAGGGCAGGCCCTGGGGCAGGGGGAACAGGAGGCACCTTGTCATACCCAGGGCAGGGCACTGGGCCTTACATGCTTGCCAGCAGTTAGAGAGGAAGAGACAGAGCTGGGCCGCAGATCCCAGCCCAGACTGAAATAGAAACCCATTTCAGAGACAAATGAGGAAATGCCCCAGGGACAGGAGCAGTGAGGGTGGGTGTCACTGGGTAGAGCTCTGGGGACACAGCTTCCTGAGAGTCTTGACTGGCCTCTGCTGCAATGGGCACCTGTCTCCAGGCTCTGCCAACTCTCCTCTAGGGAGGACAAATTTGAATCTTAGATTTCACACTGGACAAGAAGCTCTAACTTCTCTGAAAGTCGGCTTCCTCAACTGATAAATGGGGATAACAACCGTCTTGGCTGCATTTGCTCTTATGTGAAGCACATAGCACATAGCAGGTGTTCAGTAAATGGTAGGCATTATGATTACTGCTTAACCTTCTCTTTCAGCTCAGTATTGACTGAGCAGTTTATTCATTTATTCTTTCATGCAGCCTGCTAGGTAGGCTGCAACAGTTAAGAAAAGTTCTGGAGTTAGGTAGGAGTTGAAACCCCAGCACTGCCACTAGTTGACTGGGTAACTCTGGGAAAGCCATTCCCCCCATTGAGACTTCATTTCCTTGCCTGCAAAATGGGAATAATAAGAGCTTTTCTGGGGGAGCACTGGGATATTGTGAGGAGTCCATGGGACAGTGATGTGAGAGCAGCCAGCACAGAGCCTTGGAGGGAAAAGTGGGTGGCAGGTGGGCTGCAGAGAGGAGCCAGGCAAGCTGCCAGCCCTGCAGACTGTGCCACATTGGAGCGCCTAGCAGCTGCGCCTCCAGGGGCGGCCACAGGATGAGGTGAGGGCAGGTGGAAGGAGGGAAGAATCGGCAGGCTCAGAGACAATTGCTAGGTTTCCAGACCACAGCCTGCTCCCTTTCTGGTAAACTAAGAAATAGTGAGGAAACATGAAAAAAGATTATGGCAAGTTTAAGGAGAAAAGTTCCAGCCAAACAGGGGAGCCTTGGGCAGTGAGGAGGTATCCCACCCAGCCGACCAGGGGAATGTGTGCACACACACATTACAGACACATGCACACACACTGGCAAGCTACACATTCTCACTCATGCACACACCCCCTAGGGCTTGCACACACATGTACCATCAGTGGCACAGCATTTTTACAAAGAGCCTTCTCATCTATTGTCTCATTTGATACCAAGGGGTGAAGAGACTCTTTCTGAACTGGCTTAGGACCCATTCTAGACCAGGCGAGAGACATGGATCCTAGGCATCTTCAAGAGGCCAGTGGCCATCTCCAGGGCTGTGCTGCCTCAGACATTCCCCCCCCACTGTGGTGCCAGCAGGTGTTGAATGGCACCAGAGACCCCAGAAACGTTTTAAACCCAGCTCCCTCCAGATACACTCACTGACCCTGCTTCGCCTCCTGTTAGCAAGTCATGCTTGGACCCGGAGACCCATCTTCCCCCTGGTCACATGGGGTCAGCTCCAGGCTTGTGATTCAGCTGGGATAGCAGCAGCAGGAGCTCCCTGAGGGCCTCCTCTGAGCACTGGCCCCAGCCTCCTCCACAGGGAACCTCACAGTATACAACACTTAACAGTTTTCAAATACTCAGGGAGAGGTCACTGTTACCCCCATTTTACAGAGTAAGAAATGGAGGCCCAGAGAGGGAAAGGGTCTTGGGCCACCAACTCAGGCCCACAAGGGCCCTGGTGCTGCCTGCAGCCTTCTACTCCTCCACAGTGACCCAGCCCAGCGCAGACGCCTCCACCACCTCCACCCTCCCGCTGTGCAGCCTGTAGGCTCTATGCACAAGACAGGCAGGCGAAAGGAGGAGGATCCCGAGTCAGCTCCCCTACCCACTCCGGCTTGTGATGAGCCACAGCGGCTGCAAGTGGACTTTGTGGAGCTCCGAGAGGAGGCAGGAGCTGGGGCACCTCTGGGCTTTAACCCAGGACACTTACCAGGAGTTGGTGAGCTCCACCTTGGGCCGTGAAGTGCTGGAGTAAATTCTGACTCCTGGAGCAATCCCTACTGATGGCCAGTTCCTGCGCCAGCCACGAGCTGTCACGTGTATGTCTCACAAAAGTCCCCAGAGGCAGCAGATGAGGAAACTGAGAAATCTGAGGAGGGGAAGTAAGTGGCTGCAGCACAGAGCTGCAGGCATGCAGGGCTGGGACCCAAATCTCAAAAAACATTCATGCTCAAGCCCCCAACACCAAGGCCGCCTCAGCCCCTCCGCAGCCACAGGCAGGCACTTGGCCCTCGGAGTGTGCGACCTGCGCAGTGGGTGTCATCCGTGCAGCTCTGAGGGCTGTTGGGAGGATTGTGTGAGATAACATTTAAGGACCAGGGCTTGGCACAGGGGAGGCAATCATTGATAAGCATTTTTCTCCTCCTCTCCACCCCACCTCTCAGTCCTCTCCTGGCCTTTCTTAAGTCTGGAGAGAGTCCTGGCCCTGATCATTGCTGCCAAAGGGAACAATTAACCTGGATTTCTTAGCAAAGCCGGGGACTTCCAGGTCCATTAAGGGAAACTGAGAACCCAAGATTAATGGCTGTGTTGTCTGCGGCTCTGGCCTCAGATGCTCCCCCTCCCACTGGAAACTGAGGATGGCTCTTTAGATTGAGGGTGATTTGAGGGGGAAAGGCTGAGCCAGGGCCACTGTCCCCTCCCCAGCTCCAGTCCAGCCTTGAGGCAATCAGGGAGACTCTGCCTCAGCCAGTGGAGGGCCTGGGCTGGCCTTCTCCCCTTACTTAAGATTTGTCCTCCTCCTTCTTTACAAGGTCTTATTGGGCAGCTACTCTTTGTAGGTAATGTTCAAGGCACTTGAGAGCACAAAACAAAGCCGTTGCCCTTGTAGGTCTGACATTCTAGCAGGGGAGATAGTCTATTTTAGTTAATGAGTAAGTATATAGCACGTCAGGTAGTAAGACAATAGAGAAACAGAAGGGAGGGTAAGGGGCAGAAAGCCAGGGGCTCCGATCTTAGTCAGCCTCCACAGGCGCCCTCTGGATTCACTAGGCCCTCTTCTCACAACACCACCTCCTGCCCAGCCTGGAGGAGACCCCAAGTCTGAACCCCCACTCTGTGCCAGGTCCTGCCTCAGTGGATCTCAGCAGCAGGACAGGGCTCCCCTGGGAGAGGCCCCCAGCTCAGGACCCCCAGAGCATGGTGCATCCTGAGCCTGCCTTCCATCACAGCCCAGCAGAAGCCCTCTGCAGGCTCAGACAGGGAGTCACCCCCAAGCTATCCTCAATGTGCCATTGTTGAGAGGGTGCTGGGCCCAGAGAGGGGCAGGGACTTGCCTGGGTCACACAGAAAGGTAAAGGTGTCCTTGTCCCCCCTCCTGCCTTCTCCTCTGGCGTGTACATAAGAGCCGACTAAGGGCTGAGCCTCACCACAGAGTGCTGACTTCAGAGGGGCCTGCCTGTGCCCTCAGCCAGTTTCTGGTAAATGAGTGTGAAGTGTTCCTCCCTTGGGCCCACCTGGTGGTCCCAGCCTGCCCCATCCTTCCAGCTCTGAGAGGTCAAATTCCCATCTTCTAAGCCCCAGGAGGCTGAAACCCCAGGAGGCTCCCAAACCCAAGCTTGGGAGACTAGAGTTTTGCTTAACTGTGCCTCATCTTGCTGTGTGACCTCAGGCAGGTCCCATCCCTCCCTGGGCCTTGGTTCCCTCATCTGTCAGATGGAGGAAATGACAGTACCTGTATCTCGGGGCTGTCATGAAGAATGAGCAAGACACTGAAAGAAGGCAGTTTTCAGACTTTATACTCAATATCCCTGCCCTTCTGAAAAGCAGTCTCCTCACATGTGTAGGGGTCTAAGGCACCCCCAGTGCAGGCCCTGGACCCTTGATGGGAGATAAGTGTGAAGCCCAGAGAACCAGTTCTACAGAAAGGCCAAAGCCACCTCTACTCTCAACCAGCGGGTCAGCACTGACAGGAGAACCTCTCTGCCCCTGTGGTGAGAAGGCGAGTGGGGAGGCACAGGAGGGCCTGGGCTGCGAGGGCTGGGAGGGCTCATTTCGGGAGGAGAAGGCCAAGGCCTGCCGTGACTCTTATCTCACCCATCCCCTACCCCAGGCCCTCCAGGCTGGGAAAGGCTGTCATTACAAGGATGTCTGATACACGCATGTGTGCCTGGGGCAGGGGTGTCAGCCCGGCGTGGCTCTGACCTGGAAGATGCACACGTATTCACAGGGCACACGTTTGGACTTGCACCCTTGTGTATATGGCACATTTGTGCGTCCATGTGAGTGGCCCTGGAGTGTGTATGTTTACACACATTTGTGCATGTGTCTCTGCATGTGGTATATACGTGCATATACGTGCCCACTCCTGGGGGGCCCACAAACCCCCAGTTCACAGGCTTTGATCTGTCAGGCTTTCCAGTCCTTGCTATAATCCCAGGCAGGCCCAGATGCCTCAGGAGATTTATGGGGTTTCTGGTCAGTGCAGGCTCTCGATTTTCCCCAGGAACAAAAGCAGCTACACAAGAAGAGGAGGAAGGCTTAGAGGATTAACTCAGGTGCAGGCTAGACTGAGCGCTGGGTGCAGGCTCCTCACGGTGGCTGTGTGCCCAAGGCCAAAGCCCTGCCTCCAGGATCCTCAGACCCTTTGCTGCCTCTGGGCACTGACACTTCCACAGTCACCCTCTTGCCCTTAGTCACCAGCAGGAACCCCTCAGCTCCATACAATAGTCAAGCACTTTGCAGTTTAAACTAACATGTCTTTATTGGATGACGGGACCACAAACTGGCCAAACTGACCTTAGAACCCTGCCTCCAGAGGCTCAACGCCAAGCAGCCACTGCCAGCTGGGTCTCAGAGTCCCCCTCCTGGCCTTGAGCTGGACTCACAGTGCAGCACTGGCCACTCCATTGGGTGAGTCTCACCTTGTCCTGTACGTTTGTTTCCCCAGCTATAGAATGAAGCTATTCCTGCCCACATGAGCTGGGCACTGAGAAGGGTCTCTGTGGTCTGTGATGAGCCACTGGCAGCAGGAACCATGTCCTCCATCCCACTGCCCATTGGCCCCTTGCTGCTCCCAGGGGCCAGAGGGGAAACACTACTCTCAGCCCTCAGTCTGAAACTGGAGACCTCCTGGTCCCAGTCTGAAGGAGACTCGGTGCTCTGGGATTCCAAAGAGGGTAGGTCCCACTCAAGCTGGTAGGCAGTGTGCTTGGCGGCCTCCTCAGGTTGGGGAGGCTGGTATCTCTTGCTGTGCCTTAAATTCCCTTCTCTCAACCTGGGCACTCATTCTGTCCAGAGTCTGGGGTCTGCCATTTCCCACCATACATAGGAAAGCACAGAGGAGCCACAGAGAAATGGCAGAGGAAGGAGCATGTGTCTGACAGTGCAACCCCACACTGGCATGCATGCAGCACACCCAGACCTGAGCACGGCCCCATGTAACCCCCGTAGGTCCACACATGTGCACATTCCTAGGCACCTGCCACACGTGGGAGCACACTTCCCGTCATGCACACATACCTACATAAAAGCACACCCATGTGCTGCCCAGCATATATGGGGCTCTTGCTCAGCTCTGCAGCAAGTTTCACACAAAGAACTTTCAGGATCAGGAAAGAGATGGAAGGGGAAGAGCTGAGTCCTTGGATACCCAGGTCCTGCCTCAGTCCCTCCCGAGAAGACAAGGTGTTCCCCATGCACGGATGTTTGTCCGGCTTGGCTTCTCCAGCCATCCCACACAGGCCCTGGCCAGAATGCTCAGAAAAATCAGGTAAAGGTCCCTTCAGGAGTGTGGTCTTGGACTGCCTGGCCCTATGTCACCAGCTCAAAGGGAGGCCTTAGACTAATCAATCACTCTGGATTTGGCAGCTTCAAGGTCAGAATGTGGGAAAGAGGAGTTCTAGAGGGAAGCCAGCCACGCCCCCAGAGCCCTTGCATTGCTTGTTTGGTTCATTTACTCATTCAATCTCTGTTGAGTAAGCTCTTCTGAGTGTCAGCAGCCTGGTGATGAAGAAAATCTCAGTCCTTGTCTCAGCCTCTGCTTGGAGTCCAGCCTCCTCAGAGCTTCAGGATGGGGTGGGCAGGACAGCAGCCTGAGGCTCCTCCATTCCCATCTGGTCTCCTCCTTGGATCCCAGCCACAGCCTGGCGTAAGTCTTCATGGTAAAGATTGAGGTGTGTACTTTGCTCTGAAGCATTGGCATCATCTGAGAGCATGTTAGAAATGCACCCTGAGGCCTTATCTCGACTTACTGAATCAGACCCCCAAGGGATTCAGGCATACATCGACATTTGAGAAGCACTGCCATAGAACATTCCAGGAGAGCCAGCCCCCCTTCCTGTGAGCCCTCCCAGGATGGTAAGGCCCATTCTGGTAATACTGGTATTGGCAAACACACCGTGCTCACCACATTGCTCATACTATCCCACTTAATCCTCATACACCCAATATGAGGTAGGTATTATTCCCATATTACAGACGGGGAAATAAGGCACCAAATAGTTAAGTAAGGTTCATATAGCTAGTGGTATCACAGGCAGGACTTGAACACAATGTTTTGAACCAATACTCTGCCCCATTCAGCAGCAGTATCTCCATGAATGGGTAGGAGTCAATGTGCTGAAAGAAGCAGTAAAGAAAAGTGAAAAATCTAAGGAGCCCATGGACATCTTCATAAGAATTCAGGAAATACCAGATTTTACTTATTCATTTCTTTGGAATTTACAGTTCTGTCCATAATGGGCTGGAGGCAGCTCAGACAATAGCCATATATGACACATGATCCTACTAGAGACAGGGCAGGAAAAATGGTAACAGAAACCAAGACTCAGATGGTGACTGAGCTTCCTGGCAGCCAAAGGAAAAAGGAGGAGAAGAAGGATGAGGCTGCAAGTGGGGAGGCTGCGAGGATTCCTGAGCTGGGCCTAAGTCACAGGAATGGAGACAAGGGACCAATGGAGAGATATTTGGAAGGCAAATTCAATGGGGTTTGTTAAATGAATGGGGAAAGTGAGGAAGAAGGAGAAATGAGGGAAGCAGCCCAAGATGCACCCAAACCCTTCCCTCCCACCTGGATGTCTGGAGGACAGAGAGCCCACAGGTAAGAACTGGGCATAGCACCTTACAGAGTAGGTGCCTGGTAAATGGGTGCTACCTGCCTTCTCTTCATTTGTGCCAATACCCACCCAAATGTGGGCCACTCCCACTCTCACCCTGCTTCACACAGCCTGAGGGCCTGGGACTTTCCTGGCCTCCATTCTCCACCAACCTCTCGCGGGGGGTCCTGCTCGCCACCCCAGCCTCCAGAACTGCTGCTCCTGAAGCTACAGTTCCTTCCTTCAGTCACCAGCTCAGGGGTTGGGGGTGATGGCAGGGAGAGAATCACGGAAGGCATCCCATGTGCCTTGCCCTGGCTTGGCGAAGCTGGTAGTGCAAGGCACAGGGAGTCCCCACGCCCCACCCAGTCTCTTACACTCTCGGCCAATCACTCAGTTCCTTTAGTTCTCAGGTCAATTTCGGACACACGGGCTGGGGCTGTGCAGGGAGGAGAGGAAGTGAGTTCACAGCCCTGGTGCCTTGTGCTCTATCTCCACCTCTCTTCATCTGACCACTCATTTCTTCATTCACTTCTCGCTTACTCAGCTAATGCTTATAGACAGGGCCCAGGACCAGGTGTTCCACGACCGTGCAGATGTCCTCGGTGGTAGGAAAGAGGGGACCAGGAGCTTTACTCCTGGATGCCAGTTTGCCAGATGAGGAAAATGAAGTCTGCAGAGGGAAAGTGACTTGTCCGTAGTCACATAGCTGAAGCCAGGACTGGCTGTCAGCCCACACTGAGCTCAAACATGGCTGTGCATGAATGGCGCTGTTCTTGCTAACACCACAGGAGCCTTTTCTACAGCCTAAGGTGCTTGGAGAGTCTTGGATGGAATGAGGTTTGCCTTTGGGGCCTCCTCAGCCACATTTCTTACTCTCTACCTTCTTCCTCTTCATGTCCCCTCCAGAAACTCAGTGATCTCACAGTTCCGTCATCCTGAAGGCATGATGACAACCCCAGATGCAAACATTCCCTCTCCAGGGCCACATTTCCCTGAGAGCCATGAGTTACTCCCAGCACCCCCACTGCCCTGAGGACGAGGGGCCTCTGGGCTGGTCCACCCCCAGGAAACATGTGGCCATTTTACCAAGAACCTTTTCTCAGCCCAGGGGAATGGCTCCAATGGCTGTGGCTGGCTATAGTGGGAACTTTCCTGGGGCTTTTCAGATTTTGCAGATGTAAACTCTAGTATACCATCCCTGGTAGTTTATAAGCTTCAAAGTGTCAGACTGCCAGAGCCAGGGTCAGAATCCTTGCACACTCAAGCTGGAGTCAGGGACTGTTACAGCTGGAGCACAGAAAGTTAGAGTTTGGCTCATAGATTTTTAGAATGTTTGAGCTGAGATTATAGACTTATAGGGCTAAGGCTGTAAAGTCATAAATAATTATAGCTGGAATTGTGGATTAAAAGGAATGGAGAACGGAAGTGACGGCAGTATCACTTTGTCCCACCTCCCTGACAGCCTATGAGAGAGCTGGCTTTGTCACCCAGCTTGTCAGCGCTGGGTCAGGCTCCCTGCTGCCCCGACCTCTGGAGCAGCATTCAGAGCCTCTGCGGCCCAACACTCCTTGCCTAGGGACAGTGGGGACAGTGGTCTGCCTCTCCCCTGGCCCTGGCCTTGCCGCCAGCCCATCACAGCACCCTGCCACCATGGGATATATTTAGGTGCCCTCCCTAAATATGTTTCCACAGCTCCCAACACTGCCTTTTATGTCCCCTCCTCCTCTGAGGCCTCTGGGCACCTTCTCCAAATTACCCCAGTGAAGTCACCAGGAACAAGGGCTCTTGCTCTGCCAACACAAATGTTTCCCCCCCCAAAATGAAGCCCAGCCTAAGGGGTCTCATGGCCCACTTCAGCCTGGAGCTCAGACCCACCTGCTCGAACTCTGACCTACCAGCTTCCCTCTAGCTCTCAGGGCCTGCCTTGGTGCAGGGACCAAACATCCCTGATCCTGCACTTCCTGACCTTCCTCATTCCAGGCAGAGGACGTCCCTGCCCCTACCCCTGCCAGGCCCCAAACACGCACACACACTCAAGGGCACAGGCTAGCATTTTTCTGCTCCTCCTGTGTTTGTCAGGAGAGAGGGGTCTCTGTCCAGGCCCCACAGCTGCCCCACACTTCTCTCCAGCGTCCCTCCCATGCTCTATCCTGGGCCTTGCCAGAGACTTGGTATCTTTCCTTTTCAGACTATGTCTTCCTGGGAGCCAGAGAGTCACTGAGAGTTCACAGTGATGGAGCCTGGGATAGGAATGGACCCCCAGACATACTGAGATCGGAGGCTCTTAGATTCCCACCTGCCAAGCTCATGGGAGGTCTTGATTCTGTGGAAATTGGGGTTCCTGGGGTGGGCACAGACCACTCATGTAGGGCTCCATCACTATCATCGCAGTTTAATCACCAGCTGTTAAGGGCTAGAGATTGTACCAAGCACTTTATATGCAGGATCTTAGTCTCACAATAACCCAACAAGGCAAATATACTAACATCTTCATTTTATAAAGTAAGAAACTGAGGTGCAGAGAGGTTTTGACCAAGGTCCTATATGTAGAGAGTGTAAGAGCTGTGATTCAAACCAAGCCTGGATAACACAGCCACCTCGACAGTCCTGGATGGTGGCCTGCTATGGGAACCCCTTCCCTGTGGTTCCCTGGGCCCGGCAGCCTCTTCCTGCCCTGCCAGCAGAGAAAAGGTGAGAATCTCACTGATGGTCAGGGCTCCTCCCCAGAGGGCCAGCCCCCCTGCCCTTGCACTAGAAGTGACCAAGACAGACCCCACCACAGTCCCTCTGTGTGGAACACACCCCCATGCCACTGTGACCCCTTCCTGCACACAGAGTGCCCACGGCCACACCCAACTCCAGTTTCCCACAACACACCTGTGCTGCATACATGTGCACACAGCACGACCACCTACCAACCACTGATTTAAGTCCTGCCATCTCAGTTTGGAAAACAGGCAGGGGACTTCTACTCCACAGGTGGCAGAGGGCTCCCACTGCTGGATAAACCCAGCTGATCACCAAGTCTTGAGTTAACTAACTGCATGGTAACTTTCCAGAACAATATTATTATGCTAAAACAAATGCAGAAATATTATAGAGGGAATGCAAAATCCACATGAATTCTGAAGATTAAAAAATGATATTTTAAAAAAGCTGTGTGTGTGTGTGTGTGTGTGTGTGTTTGGGACTGGTTGCATTTCCTCCACCCAGACATAGGCTGAGCTTTCATTCTCCCAAGCCCGTAGGCGTGCTGGGTGGAAAAGTCAGAACCGCCCTGGGTCATGCAAAACGTTGTCAGTGACTATGGCTGCACAAATGTGTCTCATCTTCCATTACCTGGCTCAGCACACCACACAGGGCCATGGGTGTGCCACACACAGAGCACACATTTCACAACATGCACAACGCACATGTAGGCATGGCACCAACACACAGTGTGCCCACACTGTGGGCACACATGTGGAGCCACTGGGTTACTCTGACAGAAGTAGAGAGGTACCACACCAACTGCATGCAGACACACACCACAATCCACTGGACACATTGGACACCATGCACACTCCACACACTAATGCACACAGCCCAGCACACATGCACTGCTTACACTAATCTCTCACACACTGCCCACATCTCTCTCTTTCACTGTCTGTCACACACACACGAACCCCACCCGGCCAGGTACGCCAGCCTGGAGAGGTCAGGCCTACCCCGTACCCCGCACCCGCACCTCCTGCCCCTCGTGCCCACCCGGCACAGCCCTCACCTGCGGCGCAGCGCCCGTTCGTTCGTCTGTCTTGCTCTAGCGCTGGGAGGCGACCCGCACGCTGAGGGGCAGCGCAGACAGCGGCTGTAGCTCCTGCCGGCGTCTCCCGCGCCGCCTGAGCCGAGGGGCGGGGAGGGGGTGTGGCCGGGCCGGAGGGCACCCACGTCCGAGTCCCGCCCAGGCAGGACCGGCCGCGCTGCCGGCCAGGGGCACCAGGGAGCTGAGGTATGAGTCCGGAGGAGACGTGCTCCAGGCTGGGACCCAGGGCCCCGGTTCCCTCACGACTTCTACCCTTCCCTGGCCTCAGTTTCCCTCTTTGTATTGGGGGCTTAAGTGGTGATTCCTCACGTCTTTTTGGCTCTGACATTCTACAGTTCTGGGGTGGTAGAGGAGAGGAAGGGATACTAATAAGTGTTATTTCTTGAGCACCTCCTATGTGCCAGACACCACGTTAGGTGTTTTAATAGATTACCTCATTTACTCACCAGAGCAATTCCAAAGGTATTCTTAACCCCATTTTACAGGCGGCACAGAGGAATGAAGTGACTTGCCCAAGATCACACAGCTGGTAAGAGGCAAACCTGAGCTCTGAACCCAGGCAGTCTGATTCCAGAACCCCACACACCACACACTACTGCATATGATGTGGGTCAGTGGTACTTTGCACACCATGCCCTGCTCTGATCCTCCCTCATAACAATCCCCAGAGCTTGGTGGTACAAGTCAATTTTACAGATCAAGAAACTGAGGTTCGGAGAGATTATTTTACCCCAGGTCACCCAGCTCGTGGGACATCCCCCTAAAGATGGGGGTTCGGATGGGAGTGATGCTGAGGATGGTGAGGGCCAGGGTAATGTAATGGGACAGCACCTGGTGCATAGCTGATGCTCAGCAGTGTCAACATTCCCCCAGAATGTCATTCTCCATCCCTTCTTTTCTTTTATCTCCTAAGATTTGCGGACCAGACCTCCATTCCCCTTGTCCCTGAAACCTTCCCTGGCCTGTAGCCCTCAGATAGGCCAGCCCGCCCTCTTGGCTACCACTGCAGTTTTCTTTATTCAACAGTTATTGAGTTCCTACTATATGTCAGGTTCTGTGCTTGGCACAGGATTCTCGCGAACAAGACAGTCCAGATAGCAGTGGCCTCGTGGAATTAATTTATAATCTGGTGGGAAACACAGATGTTGAATAGTCGCACAAATTAATATATCATTACACACTGTGATAGGAGCTAAGAAGGAAAAGTAAAGAACTAGATGAACGATTGTAATGGGGGGAGGCATCTAGTTTAAACTGAGAGATTTGGGGAGATTCTCCAGAGGAAGTGCCATTCAAGCTGAGAACAGAGTAAGGAGCTGGCCTCAGCTGGTGACAGTGAGGGGAAGAGAATTCCAGGCAAAGGGAGGTGCACGGAGGGCTCCAAGCAGGAAAGAGTTTGGTACATCCCAGGAAATGAAGCACAGCCAGGGTGTGGGGTGCCCCACAAGCCAGGAGGCATAGTTGGAGATGTGGCTGGAGAAGAAACAGCCAGCAGGGTGTCGTGGGGGCCACATGGGGGTTCTTGACACTGTCCGTGGAGTGACTTCCTGTGTACTCCTTCAGAGGCACAGAGGTCACTGAGTTCTTGGAGGGGCCTGGGGGTGCTTGGGGCAGAGAATAGATATGTGGGCGGACCACCACAGAGGAGCAATTCCTTCAAGACAGCTGGCAGGGAAGGGAAGAGGGGGGCACTAACTGGAGGGGCTGGCTCCAAGGCAGGGCTCAGGGAGAAGCAGGGCCTGTGGCAATGGTCAGGAATTTGGCCTTTGTCTGAACAGCCTTGGGAGTCACCAAAGCATTTAGAGCAGCTGAGTGACATAATCAAATCTCATTTTAAAGATCTCTCTGGCTGCTGGTTGGAGAATGAGGAATGGATGGGAGGGATAGGGTGGCGGCTGAGACCCAGCTAGGAGACTGTTTCCTAGTTAGGGAGGAGATGATGGCGGCTGCCCCAGATATGGGGTGGGGACAGACCCACGGTGTTTGGTGTCATGAACTGTGGTTGTGGCCACATCTTCCTGAGGCAAGCCTTGTCTGGTTTGAGGAGGGGGAGGGCTGCTGCCAGCCCTTTGTGGAGAGAAAGTGTTTATCTGTGACTCAAGGGACACTGTCACCTAAGGAAGCTCTGTCCTTTCCCTTCATGGTGGCCCGTCCAAATCTTCTCCCTCCACAAGCCCTAACTCACCCACACCCCAGTCCTAGCTGCTGACCACCCCCCTACCTGACTCCCCAACTGGACAGAGGCCTGCTTTCTGGAAGGGCTCACTTATGTTCCTGCCCCCAGCTTCTCTGCTTAGCATTTCCCTCCCCAAAAGGTGGCTCATCTTTTACCTGAGGTGAAGGCTCCAGCCATGCCCCAGGTCCCCACAGCCGTCCTGGTCTTCCCTGCAAGCCTATCAACATGCCCCAGCTTCTCCCTGAGCCCTGCCTTGGAGCCAGCCCCTCCAGTTAGTGCCCCCCTCTTCCCTTCCCTGCCAGCTGTCTTGAAGGAATTGCTCCTCTGTGATGGTCCGCCCACATATCTATTCTCTGCCCCAAGCACCCCCAGGCCCCTCCAAGGACTCAGTGACCTCTGTGCCTCTGAAGGAGTACACAGGAAGTCACTCCATGGACAGTGTCAAGAACCCCCATGTGGCCCCCACGACACCCTACCTGGTTTTCCTCCTGCTTCCCCGACTCCTCCTGGAGCCCCACATCTCTGCTCACTGGACACATTCTCCTTAAATTATCCCCCAGTGTGCCGGACACTCACAGTCACTACCTCCAGGCCCCCAGCTCTCTGGACATCTCCTCTCCAGGAACTCAAGTGCCCTCTTCCCTCTGACATCTCCTCCATGTCCTCATCTCTGTGATGACACCCTCAGCTCCTGTCTGATCAGCCCGACACCTGTAGCTCTCACAAGCCAGACCTTCCTTTTGGCTCCCATTTTCAACAAACATTTATTGAATTCCTACTACATGCCAGAATTAAGGAAGGGCTTCTTAAACAACAACAAAAAAAGAAAAAAATCATGAGGGAAAAAATTGGTAAATGCAAGTATAATAAAAATTTTTAAGTTCTGTTAATCCAAATACACATACAGACACACACACACACACACACACACACACACACACACACATTTGAAAAGACAGACTACAGACAGAAGATAACTGCAGACTACAGACAGAAGATAACTACAGCACATGTAACAGAAAAAGGATTATCATTCAGCATATATAAATAATGCCTACATATCAATAAGAAAAAAACAACCTAGCAGAAAAAACGAGCCAAATACACAAAGAGAAATTTCACAGAAGAGAAAACGTACGACCAATACACATGAAAATATGCTCAACCTCGCTATCAATGAGGGAAATTTCAATTAAAACCACATTGAAATCCATTTCACACACATCAAATTAGCAAAAATTAAAGAGTTTGATAACACCCCCTTTGTTGAGGGTGTGGAAAGATGGGAACTTTTACGCACTGCTAGTGGGACTAGAAATTGAATACAACCAAGTTGAAGAACACCCTTCATGTAATGAGGACTCTTGCAGGTGTATAAAAATGTACATCACAGCATTGTATCTAAAGCAAACATTGGGAACAATCTAGATATCCATCAATATGAGAATGGAAAAATACATTTTTATGCAGGTATCCCTTGCTATGCAAACTCTCACTCTCCCGATATTTGTTACAATGACTTGAAAATATTTCACAAGCAGAAAATCTGACATAATGAAACTCAAGTGTTCATCAGCACGCAGCTAGGGGGACGATGTGGAAGAACCGCTCCATGACTCGGCTGTCCCCCCATAGGAGAGGGTCACATCGCATGCTAATGTCACATGAACTTACTTGATACAGAACTACTAACACCTTCTTCTAATTGTTAAGTGAAAACATCTTCTAAGAAAGTGGGAATGCCTGAGAAGAAAGTAGGTGAGCCTGAGAGGCCTGGAAAAACCCGTATATTAGAAGAAAATGTGGAAGTAATAAAGCTCATTGACAGGGCTGGACATGTGAAAGACGGAAGCACTGCCAGGCATACATCCTCCTCCATCACACACAGGAACTGTTCTGTGTGTGAGAAAACAGCAAAAAGAGCTTATCCAGTGTTAGATTATGAAGTAATCAGCATTTTAAATGCTTTAGGACTTCCTGCAGAGATGGAAATATCCTATTTCTGCTGTCCCATGTGGTAGCTTCTAGCCCCATGTGGCTACCAAGCACTTGAAATATACCCAGTGCAACTGAGGACCTGGATTTTTGACTTTTAATTAACTATGTTTAAACATAAGTAGCTTCATGTGGCTAGTACATTGGACAGCACAGCTTTATACTGTGAAGAAATCTGTGATTTATACTGTGATTATTAATAGTTTTGAGGAATTATAATGATATTTAGGAGAAATTAGTTGAAGTTTTTGGATGAGCTTGGAACATATTATTATTTTTGCAGGTTAAAAATCTGTAGTAGGAGCTTTCACTATCCACAAATGTGCTGTGAGGAATGGTCTGGTCCTGGTAATAAGGGATGGCTATATATTCATGTAATGGAATACTATACAGCAGAGAAAAATGAATGAACTAGAGCAATACACAGCAACAAAGTTAAATCTCACAAGTATAATATGACTGAAAAAACAAGTGTATAGAAAGATACAGTATGATACTGTCTTGTCAATGGGTTTCAGCCCCAGGCAAGTTCACTATGGATTCAAGGAGACCAAAAAATGACAATGAAATGTTCTTGGGATGAAAGGGTTTATACCCAACTTCATTCCCATGGTGGCAGGTCAATCACTAGAATCCTGTCCACTCAGAGTGAGTCTGCATGCAGCAAGCCAGTCTCTGCCTCTGGGCCTCTCTGACCCTGCAGCCGTCTCAGTCTCTGTCTTTGTCGCTGCCACCACTCGCCTCTGCTCTCCTGCAGCCATGAAGCCATGTCACCGTGTTGCCCAGAGCATTGGGCAGAGCTCTTTATATAGAGTCAATAACAATGTATTGCCCACACATGTGTAGTGAGCTAGCCAACCGGGGCCAGGTGAGAATCCTGGCCATAAGAACCTTCACTTTATTCACAGATACTGTGGACATAAAGTTTTAAAACACGGAAAATAATGATAAACTCATGTAGAAAGCATATGAAGACATGAATGGGAATGACCAATGGGGCAGAGGTCATCTTTAAGGGGGAGGAGGAGGCGAGATTGTAGGGGACATGCAGATAGCCCCTGTTTCTCTCCTGACTCCCCAATTCTCCTGCCTCCTTTGAAAAGACAGATAGTGAGCAGAGCCAGCACAGAGAGAAGTCACCTCCTCTCAGAAGTTAGGGCCCAGGGCCTTCTCTGGGCTCCCAAAGCCCTGATGTTGGCCTCTGATACTTCGGATCACTCTGATCCCATGTTGTCACTCTCTCCACATCTCTCCCTAACCAGCAGAGTTCTTCCAGGGCAGACACTGTCTGTTGTTCACCAGCCCTGTTTTCCCCTCACTTGGCACAATATTCTGTAAATATTTAAGTGAAGGAAGGCATATAGGTTTCTCTGGGAATTTAGAGTCATCACTATCTTTCATTTATTCCCTGAGCCCTGCTATATACCCAGGGGTGTGCAGGACACTGGGGATACAAAGATGAATTGTCTAAGACTAATGCCTTCAAAAAATGTCTGGTATAGAGAGAGGATAAATGAGAATGTGGTAGGCCTGAGTCATAGGAGCCCTAGGGGCAGGGGACACAGAGTAAGTAAGAGTGCAATTGTGTCCTAAGCTGAATGTTCAACAGCTGGAGTTATCTGGGTAAAATCAAGGCAGGATGTTCCTGGGAGAAGGGGCAGCACACCAAGACCTGGAGGTGAGAGAGAACATGGTGAATTCTGGGAAGTGTGAAGCTCAGTCCTACTGGAGAGTCCAGTGGAAGGGAGGAGTGGGACAAGACAAGGGTGCAGAGGGGGCAGGGGCCGGGTCCTGCAGGGCCTTGAATGCCAGGCTAGGAAGCTTGGTTTATCCTGAGGCCGATGGGAGCCATGGAAGGGCTTTAACTGGAGAGGGACATAATCAGAGGGGTGATTATACAGAGGGGTGATCTTAGAAAGATCGCTTGCCCTGGCCTCTGTATGGAGGGGCAGTGGCCAGCAAGGAGACTGGGCCAGTAGTCCAGGTAAGTGGCTGAGGTGGTGGGGATGGAGGAGGGGTGACAAATGAGTTGCTGATTAGAAGGTGGATTGTAGGGGTTTGAAGAGTTGGAATCAGCAGTACTTAGGCAGATTGGGGTGAATGTGAGGGAGACAGAGGGGGTGTCCTGGTTTGAGTTTCCCTGGAAGTCAACCCTGCGTCAAGGATTTAAATGCAAGTTTTTAGTTTGCAAGTTGATGCTGAGAAGCATCAGCAGGGGCTGGAGGAGTGAACTGCAGAAAGAAGGAAGCCAATCAGGGAGGTCAATGAGCATTTTACTGAGGGTCAAGGCCGTCAGGAACCACGTCAGGAAGAGGTGGCACAGAGCGTGCTTCAGAGATGTCCCATACCAGAGGGAAGGAAGCTATAGCATTAATCAATACCAGTCCACTGTGGTGGTTAAAGGCTGGCCACCAAACTTTCTGGCCCTTCTGGCCAAGTGTGATCCAATTGGTCAGAGAAAGTCCACGAACAGAGTCCCACTCCTCAGTGAGAAGGGGTGGGGTGTAGGGAATAGTGAGTCCTAGGGGCGTGGGCAGGAACCTGCTACAGCCCAGGGTGTACTCCCAATAGGTTGAGCCCCAGTTCTCCGAGATGGGAGGAGGAGGGGAATCGGGGTCAGAGTTGGGGAAGTGGCCCGACTTCCCCTTGGTGTCCTCCCCTCAGCCTTTGCCTTTCTCGCCTGCTTCATCCACTGTCCCCAGGCCCTCTTGTATATGCAGAGCCTCACGTGATTTCTATGGAGACTGTGGTGCAGCTCCTGGAAATGCCTCATCTGATTTGCTTTTGGTTTGATCTCTGCACCCACATCAAGGCAGGGAATATTGGCAGCTCTTTAATAAAATGAAATCCCTCACCCAGGGTTGGCAGTGGGCTGGAGATGCAAATTTGGGACTCACCAGTTTTATGTTTGGTTCTCTAGGCCATGGTGAGTGAGGTTGCTTAAGGGGAGAGAGAAGACAGAGAAGAGGGTTTAGGATGGAGCCATGAGTTAAAGGAGGGAAGAGGAGATGCCCTGGGATGAGGCTGAGGAGGAGCAGACAGATAGGTAGGATGAGTAGCAGAGCAGTGTGGTGTTGGTGAGGCCAAGAGGAGATGGGCTTGAGAGAGATGTGAGAGGGGTCCCAGGAGCCAGGCCTCAATCCTCCAGTCTCAGAAGAGGTCAAGAAACCCTCCATTAAATTGTGTCTGGTAGCAGACTTGCTGCCTCGTCTTCGGCTCCGTTCTCCTCCTCTCCCTCCCAGCCTCTGCCCAGGGCCTCAGAAGCCTTAGCAGCTGGCAGATGTCCAACGAGACCTGGAGCTAGACCAGCTGTGTCTGGCATTCCCAAAGGCTCCTGAGACTTCCTTGCCGCTGTCAGGCCTCAGCCTTGATGTGCATGCAGCCTCCTCTGAAGCCCCGTGCCACTCCTTCACCCCAGCCATGGTCCCAGGACCCCCCAACCCTTTCCTGGGGTTCAGAAGCCTCACATCACTCCTGTTGGCTCTGTTAGTCCAGCCGCCACAGCCAGCCCATGTTCTGAATAGGGCCATGGCTTCCTGGGAGTTCCTCCTTCACATTCCCACCACGTTCCAGCGGCCCAATCACATGTTAATTCACACATTCATGACCTGGGAGTTTCTGCCTTGGAAGCTCTTCCTCAGGTCTCTGAATTCCTCTTCTGCCTCCATGTACTTTGATGGGTGATGTGGGTGAGTCATTCTCCCTTTCTGGGTCTCAGTTTCCTCTACTACAAAATTCGGTTGGCAATCTCTGCCCTGCCCCCTTCCATGGCTGGCTCTGAAGGGTTCATACTTTGTAAATTCTGCTGTTTATACATGCTGCTCCGCCTCTTGAAATGCCAATCCTTTCATTATCTTCTTGCTGATCTTGTTCATCCTTCCAAGCCTACTACAAAACACGTGTTACCATTCATTTCATGTGTGTTGTGAGCCAGCATTGTGCTAAGTGTTTTACATCATTTGCACACAGAGTCTGAGTAGATACTCTAATTATTCCCATTTTACAGATGAGGAAACTGAGGCTTGGAGAGATGACATGACTTGCTTTAGGTTATACATCCAGGGCATATTGGTCAGAACTAGAACTCAAGACTTGGAGGCAAGACTTAGGCTTTTCTTTTCAGCCCAGCTCCCTCCTAGCACACTTGCACCCACCAGAGCTACTCCTGACTCAAAAGTTAACATGCATTAAAGGAACGTAGTGCCTGTGGTAAATGAGTACAGCTACTCATTCAGAAGGTGGATTGTGTGAAACTCAACTGTCTCTGGAACCTCCTTGGTCTCTGCAACAGTGCCTCTTGCAGGGGGACTGAGGAGGTAAAATCAGCACAAGGAGCAAGGAACTAAATTGCCTGAGAGCTGAGCCTTGAGATTGGGCAAATCTTTCAGTTGGTACCAACAGATTCCCTGTTCCTTTTAAATCAGACTTGTTGAATCTGAGGTATAGCCAGACATTACTGTTTGGTTAGTTTAACCTTCATAACAAAGGAAGAGTTGATGTTTTCATTCATTTCATTTCAGCTCTTTAAGAAATCAACAAATCAAAAAAAAAAAAAAGAGAAAGAAAGAAAAAAAAAAAAGAAATCAACAAATCAATAGCCAAAGATCAGAAATTACTTAGATACCTATTCATATGGGACTGGTTAGATATTATGGCTGTAAAAACAAAACAAGTAAGAGTTTATCTTACTGGTGTGGAAAACTTTCGAGAAATCTGCAGAACAAAGCTAGAAATATGTGTACAAAGATGCAGCCATTTGTGTATAAAGGGACAAAGGACACACAGCTTTTAGGGCTTGTATATGCATGTGACTGTCTGGTAAGATAAAGAAGAAACCATGAATAGTGACTATTTAATAGAATCAATGAGAGATAGAGAGACCCTCACTGTTTACCTTCCAATATTTTTTTGTTTGAACTGGGCAAATGCATTATTTAGTTGAAAATTAAATAAAAAAGAAACATCACTTTCTTAAATCAAGACACCATACTTAATAAAGCTGCCCCAAATGCTGGGGCTTGATAGTGTCCCATTATTGAGAAAAATTGAAAATTTTTATAAACAAAGCTTATATAGGGATTTACCATTTTATAATAGTTTGCATAAATTAATATATTAATCTTCAAATTAAGTCTTATATAGAACAGATAGTTTTTCCCATTTTTCTGGGGAGAGAACTGAGGCTCAGAGAGGTCAATGGTTTTGCCCAAGGTTACCCCATCTGTAAAGAAAGAAATGGAACTAGAGCCCAGGGGCCTGATTACAGGAACAACAGAAAACGCAGAGCAAAGCTCACACATTCACCTCACAGAATACCAATTACTCATAAAAAGGGGTTAATACTTCTGTCCTCCTGAGTGGTTTGAGGATTAACTGAGGTAAGGTATATATAAAACTCTCAGCACTGTGCCTAGCACAGAGTAAACAAACAAAACCTTTATTTATTGAAGTGTTTTATTTGAATACCAGAATGAGATGCTCCAATTCAACTGATATTTCTTGAACTCTCTATATGTCTGCCAAATAAACTAAGAAGGGGAGAAGCATTGGAAAATTCAAGGAAGTATAGGAGACAGTCTCTGCCTTAATGATGCTTATGGTCTTATTGGTGAGACAAAGCTTAAGCAGACCCTCACATCTTTTCTAGGAATACAGTTCATTATTGTCATTATTCAGCTGATTTTTCCATGCTAAACCTCACAGTAAAATTAAAAGCTGATGAACTACATACCCAACTTTATGTGCAGTGGTTTTAAATATCAAGTGACAAAATTCACAGTGAGAGCTAAATGTTGGTTTTTTCAGAATATTTGATGACATGTTAGATAATATTGCATAATGTTTATACCAGCAACCACCCTCCACCCTTTCTAAGTCCCTGAGTGCATGTCTAATCTTCTAATCACCCTGTATTAATGCTGTTTTTGTCATTAATGGCGCCAAATGGTGGTGGTGTCATATGTTCTTTGCATTGTCTAATGTTTTATTGTACTGATGTACACAATGCTCCCTTTAATTTCTGGCAATTTACAGATCAGAAAAAATACTAGCAGAGTCATGCTGTACTTCACTGAAAATTATCACATAAGAAACAACAATAAACAAATTGTTCTTCAGAGTTTTTTTTTTTCCCCCAAGTTTGAGAATAAGGGGATGTGATTCACATCTCAAAGGGAAAAGCCCTGACTTCCCTCCCTTGTGGAGGGGGCCACAAATGTCCTTACTCACCAGGGAGCTTGACTTGTGAGGAAATACCTCTACCTGCCACCATTTGAAGACATGGCTGGCAGAAGCTCTTAGATGTTGCCACTCCTGGAAGCAGACAAGAAAGGCCAGAATAACAAAGGAAGCAAAAGTAGCTAGAATAATAGACCAAGAGCAGGAGGACTTGGGTCCTTGAGCTGCTTACACAGGTTCAAAGAAAGGCATTTCATTGGAATCCTGCTGCCTCTTCCAGTAACAGAACCGATGAGAAAGAGCAATCTTCCAATGTATGTGGCCCTTCTGGGTCTAGGTAAGCAAGCTGTGGTGTTCAACTTTTCTCCAGGCAGCTTATGGACTCACAGTATATGTCCAAGATCTGGAGAAAAGCAGGAGACGAAGGAATCCCTGGCAGCAATGAAACATGTCTAGTGTATAAACAACTACACAGCCAAGTCTGTCTATAAGCAGTGCAAGAGGTGAGACATCAGAGAATGAGCCAAGATTACCTAAGTGCTGAAAAACCTATTTGAAGAAAAGACTGAACATTCTTCCTTAGAGATAATGAATGAAATCCCTCCATGAAGATGCCAATAACATAAAAAATGTGGATCTCCTTCCATGATCACTGCTCTCCTGGATTTTAACCAGCATTTTCCTTTTAACTCAGGCTTTAAATAGGGGATTCAGCATGGATCCCACACTGGTGCAGAAAACTCACCAGGTCAGAGAGCCTGTTTCCTAGACCCTGGAGAAGAAATGTTTAAGAAACATGAATGCTACTGACCCAGAGAAAAGAGGAATGGTATTGACGTGAGGGCAGCAGTTACTGTTTTTGATTTGCCTTGAGTGGACTGGAAGAAATGAAGACTGGGAACTGTGACACTGATGCCCACCATAATGAAAACTACCACCTCATTGTCACTGGTGTTGGTGCAGGATGTTTAGGGGACAAGGAAGCTGCCATATAAGTAATGGATGGTGACACTGCCATTGCAGAAGTTTGGCCTAAGCACGTGCCTTGTCTGGGCAGTGGCTCCAGGGTAAACTCCGTCTCTCTTTGCCACACACACACACACCAAACTTCAACACCAAACACACCTAGTAAGATGTGGTGTCCTTATGCAGTGATGGATTACAGACAGCTACAAAGCAATCATAGGACATTACGGTCAACACACAGTATTTAGAGGTGACAATAAAGAGAAAGAAAATCAGCTAAGTCATGCAACCTGTACAAGAAATGATTCTTTGATACCAAGTTCATCAACATTTTGGGGGTGAAACAGAAATTCATGAAGCTCTGGTTGAAGAGGAACTAGAGTGTGGGGGTCTGAAGGTAAGGGTTCAGGCCAGGTAGATTGAT
Organism: Manis javanica; assembly: GCF_040802235.1. Classification (NCBI taxonomy): domain Eukaryota; kingdom Metazoa; phylum Chordata; class Mammalia; order Pholidota; family Manidae; genus Manis; species Manis javanica. The sequence continues at coordinate 21,755,544 of NC_133166.1, forward strand.
TGAGGCCATGTTCCTCATCATGGTGACTTGTTAACCCAGCAAGGGTAGATTCAGGCCCTGAGAAGTAATTTCCAGCAGGCATTCCCATTTGGGAGATGCGTGCAAAAAAATGCAGCTCCCTTTCATCCATAATGGATCAGACGATTTTCATGAATGCCTGCCCCACGGGGTGGTGGGCATATTGGTCTGCTGGGGCTGCCATAACAAAGTATCACAGACTGGGGATTAAACAACAGAAATTAGTTTTCCACAGTTTGGAGGCTAGAAATTCAAGATCACAGTTACAACAGGGTTGGTTCCTTCTGAGGGCTATGGGAGGAGCACCCATTCCAGGCCCCTTTCCGTGGCTTGTAGGTGACTGTCTTCTCCCTGTGTCTTCACGTCTTCTTCCCTCTGAATGTGTCTGCATCCAAAGTTCCTCTTCTTACAAGAACACCCGTCATTAGGACTCACTCCTGGTAACATCATCTTAATTCAGCTTCCCCTTTCTCCACACATAGGGTCACAGTGAGAGGCACTGGTTATTAGGTCTTCAGCATATGAATTTGAGGGGTGTGGCCAATTCAGCTTAAACTGTGGAGAAAAATAAATGTGTCCCATTTCTTCTCTGTTTCACATCTCCTCATCTTGTTTCCCTTTGAGATGAATGGCTGATGAGCATTTAGAGAGCTGGGGCCTTATACCTACACAGCAGTGAGGTGACATGGGACCTTGGCTTCTATCCATTGCTATGTCTCCTCCTCTGACATTTTTTTATCCTATTTTTGGAGAAACCAGGTCATTAATCCTATAAAAGCTCTCAGATTCTGGATCTAGCTAATTGTTTCCCTACATTGTCATTTAACACGTACTTCTGTACCGTGTAGCTCCTGAAGACTGCTAGTTAGATCTAGAGGTTTGATTAGATTCATGTTCACTTTTTTGGCAAAAATTCATAGGTGGTGGTGTGTGCTTCCTTTTGAACCGCGTCAGCAAGACATAATGTCTAGTTGTCTCTCCCTTTTGAGATGTTAATATTGGTCAGTGCACCAGGTGTTGGCTGACATAATCCACTAGCAGCCATTGATGATCACTGCCTAGCTGTTCAGTAGGAATATAATGCAAGGCATGGGTATAATTTGACATTTTTCAAGTAACCACATTAAAAAAGTAATCATAAATAAATGAAATTAATGTTAGTAATATATTTTATTTAGCCCATTATATCCAAAATATTATCACTTCAATATGTAATATGGAAAATTAATGAGATATTTTAAAACTTTTTTTGTACCAAGTCTTTGAAATCCTGTATTTTATGCTTGCAACACAATTCAGAGACAAGCCATATTTCAAGAGTTCAATAGCTACTCACACTGTTTAAGATTTCTTTATAATTTTTTTTTGTTCTTAGAATATGTCCCTATTAGGGATGTACAGTGAGGCTAACTATTAAATTCTAGGAGAAACAAAAAGCTGTGCAAGAAAGAAAATGTGAACATAGAATGCTATAAGAAGTAACTGCACACAGTATTTTCAAAGTCATAAAAATGCAAACACTGAATATCAATTTACTCAAAAATTGCAATGGGAGGATGAGGGAAGAGGACTAAACCCTCATCATTCACAGAGGAAATCAGCTGATAATGTCTAAAATCAAAGTTACCGGTTTTTTACCATCAGATTTTGTTACTGCCATGAAAGTTTTCTTTTTCTCCAGTCAAATTTACATTTCCATCTCATATCCATTACATAAATTTAACACCTCTCCTTCTCCCCTTCTGAGCCCAGCTCCTCTGTGAGGAGGAACCAGGGGAAATGAAAGTCCTTTTCACTTAGGTGGGCTTGTGATTTAAATGCTCTTTGGGTGTCCCTCCATCCTGGTGACCCCCCACCTGGAACTGCTGGAGGCAGGCTCTGCAGCGAGGGGTCCTGCCCAGGGAGATGTGCTGAGCTGAGGGCAGGGATGGTAATCAGCGAGTCTTCACTGGGGAGGGGAATTTTGAAGTGAGCCTTGGAGGAGAGACATTAGCAGGTGAGCCAAGCAGGGGCAAGGAGCCCGCAGAGGGGCAGTACGGCAAAGGCCAGAAAGGCCAAATGCCTGGCATGGGCTCGGCAGCGCACCCAGGCTGCCATTACCTCAGAGACACTGTGCAGCTGCTCAGACTTCTCGGCAGCCCAAGACAGAAGGCCATTTCCTAATCTATTTCTATTTAATAATAGGCAAAAACTGTGGCGTCTGCTCAGCCCATGTTCTTGGAACAAATGGACCCAATTAAAAGGCCATCATAGGGGAATTTAGGGGAAGAGGGAAAAGCCATTGATCAAATCAATGCCCAGCTGCCCTGGGCTGGTTTGCGACTGGCTGCAGCAGAATCCTTCTTCCCACTCTGCCTTTTCCTCTCCCAAACACTGCCCTAGATCTGGGGAACTTTGCACCACCCCTAGCCCCATCCTCCACTCTGTTATCCTGCCCACTGACCGGTTGGGTGGCACCTCACTAGACCTCTGGATTTGTTTCACTGCCTGCCAAACCTTGTAGGAAAAAACTATCAGGAATGCTGGAGAATACACCTGGCATTGATCCATTTCTCACTGCCTCCACTGCTACTATCTGATCCTAATCCCTGTTCTCTCGCCTGGGTTCCTGCGTTAGATCCTTCTGGCTCTCACTGCTCCTATCCTCGCCCTACTATGGTTTATTTACAACACAGCAGCCAGGTTGATCCTTCTTAAGTCAAATTGTATCTTTTCCATGGCTTTCCACCTCACTCACTCTCCTACCAGATTCCTTGACCTCTGGCCTCTGTTCCGGCCTTGTCCTCCCCAGCCACCGGCCCTGGGCTGAGGACAGATAGGCTGTGTGCCCCTAAGGATGAGCTGGAGAGACAGGGCTCTCCCACACGGGAGGGGGCTGCCTAGCAGGAAGTGATCTCTTCATCCTGGGGAGTGGGGAAAAGCGTGTTAGGGAGGCACAGAGGGGACTCTTGTATTGGGGGGATAGACCTTTTCAGAGGCCCCACCCTCAGAGAGGGAAGAAGATTCTGGCTTCTTTTCAGAAGAGATCCCAGACTGGAGGGAGGGGTTGGCCCTTAGGGTCTAGAGCCCAGCCCCAGATCTACAAGTCCTTTGGGATGACTTCTCCCCCTTACACTCAGCTTTATCTTCAGACCAAGGGCTTGGGTGTCTTCCTGGCAGCCAGTGAAGTGGTGGTGTGTGCGGAGGACCCTCTCTGGGGTCTCCTTGGAGGTAAGCAGGAGTTCGGAGGGATAAGAAAGGTCAGAGGACATCATGGGGCTGTCCTCAGCCCTTCTCCCCCTGCCGCAGCAGAACCAGAGAAGACCAAGTCAGTGTCCTTGAAACCCCAAGCTGCGGAGACCAGGCCTTGGAGGCACAGCTCCCTGAGGAGGGAGCAGCTATGTCTGCCCCTCAGTCTTACCTTTACAGAGTCAGCAGCTGGCCATTGTGTGCTTCTCCAAAGGAATAAAATCCCCCTCAGTTCGGAGTTTGTCCTGAAGCCAGAAGGTACCGTGATGGGCCAGCTAGGGGCTATACAGCTGCTGAGAGCCTATGCGGGTAGGCAGACTGCAAGGAGAGCTGAAGATCACCTGCTCTCACTCTCCCACCCAGGAAGAGGCGGCCACTGCTTGTCACTGCTGGTCAGGCTACACCCGTAGGAATGCATCCATAGGCAACAAGGTCAGGCTTCCTACTTCTGCACAGACTTCATGTGGGGGATCCATGGGCTTCTCCAAAGGTGTGAGCTAGGGAAGGGTGCTTATAGGGTTGTGGGGGTCTGGGATAGACAAAGGATGGTCTTTGGTAGAGATTGGTCAGAATTTTCAAAGTGGGGAGTTGCTGGAACCGTTGGTGATCCTATGTTTGGAACACAGGAGTCCTTGTGGAGCTTTACTATTAGATCTGTATTTGGTCTTTTGGAAAATGCAGGTCTAAACACATGGGTGTTTACAAGTGTGAGTTTAGATAGTCTGAGGTGGAAACATCCTGGCGTGGCCTGGCACTGTTACCTTTTTTGCAAGTCAGGATATGTTTTGCAAATTGTGTTCCCTGTTCCAATTCTCAGTCCAACCCCCATCTCACAGCCCCAACAACTTGGCTGCCAGCAGGATCATTTTCTTCTCATCACTCCCAGGCAGAGGTCGGGACCCCACTCCTGCTGCTGCAGCCAGCTCTCGCCACCAGGGGGCAGCAGGGCAGCGTCCACCAACCTGGGACCCACGGTAGACTAAGTTCAGCCAGGAAGAGAGCTGAGCCAGTCAGTGCTCAAGAACGAACGGGTCTGAAGCTCCGGACTGCCCTGTTTACTTCCCTTTGCTTCCAGTTCTGGGAACAGGAAGCAAAAAGGGGAGGAAAACGGGGGGTGAGGAGGAAGGAATGCTGAGGAAAGGGGAGGAAGAATGAGGGACGGAGGGAAGGAAAGGGGGTCCCCATTCCCCATCTCTTCCTGCCATCCTCAAATCTGCCTCCTTTCATCTTCCTGGCGGGGCCTTCTTGTCCCTCTCTGTCCCACGGACTGGCCATCCACCTGTGGCTCTTCTGCCTCCAGGTCATCTACTTGGTCCTGAGGGGGCTGCCCCTCCCCGCTCAGCATTCTCCCTTGAACACGGTTGTGACAACTGAACACTCAACACAGACAGAAACACACTCACACACACGTCTGTGCAGGCTGTGTGGAACCCATGCAGCAGACTTTCGATTTCCTTCCCCACATTTTGCAATTGCTTTGGTCACAAAGGCTGGTCTGATAGTTTAATCCCCCAGTGAGGTGGGACTTTCCATGTTGCTGCTGATTTGGAATTTGGCTCCAGGATATAAACCTAAGGATACACAGGATAAAATAGCCCCACTTTCTAAAGAAGTCTGAAAATAACTGGGGTCAGACACCTCAGAGTTTAATTACTCTCAGCCCTCTCCCAGCCTCCACTCTGACTCCGAGCTGCTAGGCTCTGTAGATTTGAAAACATCTCAGCGGTTGTGAGTTCTCAACCTAGTGGAAAGGGGGAAAAGGAGGACAAGAGCTTTCCTACCCCCAAGCCAGGTGAGGGGTGCTCTAGGAAAATCGCTCAGGGAGATGGGGGTATAGCAGTTAGAGTCTCAGCAGGAAAGATGGGGGACTCAAAGTGGGTAACTTTGGGATCATTTCCAGAAGAGACTCTTAGGAAGGCAGGGGCTGGGATTTGGAGGGCTCCACACAGAGGGGCATGGATGGGCATGTTGTCATGGCCAAGAAGTAAGGACAGAAGGGGTGTTGTGGCAGCGCTGGGGAAGATGCACTGGTGGCTTCCCACTCACCATGCCCGGAGCCGGAGCTGGAGCCAGAGCTGGAGCTGGAGAAGCTGGAAAAGAGGGACCCAAAGGAGGCGTGAGGCGACTCCCCAGGGCTAAAGAGGAGGAGGAGGGAGCAGTAAGAAGGGGATGGAACTTTAATCTGGAATAAAACTTTGTTACTAAAAAGTGACTCATGGGTTTGGAGTTTGTGAAATAGGCAGTTCTTATGGGTGGGAAGGGAAACTGGACATGGAGTAGGAAGCATCAATGGAAGGGGGAGAAAATAGGCGTGTGTTGGTGCCTTACTGCACTCTCTTCAGTGGGAGAAGAGGAATCATCAGGTCCATTTTACAGATGAAGAAAATGAGTTTGTGCTCACAGAGCTGGTGATGACCAAACTGGGCCAGAACCCTGCTCCTCCTGCCTTAGCTTCCCTGTGTCCCCAAACCTCCTTCTTTCCCTAGAGCTGCTACTTGGTAACTGAGTTCAGTGCAAACTAAAGCCACATTTGGTAAAAAGAGGACTGAACAGGGAGCTCTGAGGTCAGAACCCACTAACACTCCCTCCCACCCATGTCACTCAGGCTTCTTCCCAAGGTGCCCACCCCAGGCCTTCCAAGGTGACCTCTCACTTCCAGGAGGCACAGACTGGAGCTAATGAAGGCAGCAGAGGCAGGAGGGGCAGCCAAAGGGCCCGGGCCTCACATATAGTCTCCATGTGACTGCTGTGTGACCTTGGGCAAGGCACAGCCCTCTCTGGGCCTCCAGTTCCTCTAAGTGGCCAGTCTCTGGGGTGCCTGCCAGGAGGGAAAACTGATGACTAGACTGGTCATGTCTCCCAGGGGACTCATGTGCTGATCCTTCAGGACTTAGCCCCAAGAAGCCAAATTGAGGTGGGGAAGTGAGGAGCAGGGCAGGGAGGTCCAGAAGGCAGGGGCAGGGGAGTTATTCTGGGGCAGGTGGACAATGGTCTAGGGCAGCTATTGTGTTGGAAGTGGAAAATCCTTTTCTGACTCCATCTCTAAGGGCTGAAAATAGTCCAGGGTAAGTCCCTGGGGACTGAGTTTGGGGCTGATGACTGGCCACGACTGGCCCATTGTTCCTGGCTGGGACAGGGCTGAGACTGGACACTGGGCTAAGCTGGATCCAAGACAGGGACAAGCACAGCAAGCCGCCACTGGAGGAAGAGTGGCTGGGCAGAAGCTTCCCGCTGCAGAAGGGGAAACCGAGGCCCAGAGAGGAGAAGGGATTCACCAAGTCCCATGGTGCAAGAGGGCAGAGGAGGATAAGTTTGGCTTCTGGTGCTCATTTACCCTGACCCTCCACCCCTTGCAAGCACACACTCCTTGGAAAGGCAAACATATCTCACCCTACAGCCCACCCACTCCTGGCTAAGCTGCACCCTCCACCCCACAGGAGGCAGGAGCATCTGACATTGAAACAGTTCCACTTCAAGGCACTGTGTGGTGCAATGGAGTCACTTCACCTCTCTGGTCAATTGGTGCCTGGGGAGACCCACTGCCCCCACTCTAGTCCTCAGAACTGAGAGCACAGGGGTCCTTGGGATACCTTGGGAAGCAGTTAGGTGTGCCTTTGATGAAGATCAAGACAGCTGATGCCCTCACTGAGATAGGGACAACTAGAACATGGGAGGCAAGATCCCCAGGCTACAGAGAATGGGCTAGAGAGCAGACAGGTGGCCTCAGGTCACACAGCAACAGTGGCCCATTCATTGCCTTCTCTGGCCCAGTTTCAGGCCAGTCCTCCTACTCTGGGTCTCTGGGCTTTTGATTGAGCCAAGAAGTGGTTGCCCCAGTCAGGGAGAAATGGCTAAGCCTACTGCCATGGGTAGGTGGGAGCTGTCTAGTCCATAGGGGCTGGCCCTGGAGGCTTGGTATCAATGGCATCCTCTTCTTCCTCCTCCTCCTCCTCCTTCTGCTGTTGCTTCTCCCTGCTCCCTCCCACAGCCAGGCACTTAGGCTCTCGAAACACACAGGCCCATGTGCCTGAAAGGCGCCTAGTGCCAGGCAGGGCAGAGAGTGGTCTCACACTTTACTCCAGGACAGACCTGCTTCCCTCCTCCCACATCCTGGAGAATCTCAGCCACAGTAGCCCCCTGTTGCTCGCTGGCTGGACACACTGTCCTTTCCTTCAAATCATTTACCCTAATGTGGTTATATATTAAATTATGTCAACTCCACTAGGGCAGGGTCTGGCTGGGTTCCCCTCCCTATCCCCATGGCACAGTGCCTGGCATTTAAATGCTTACCATGTGCCAGGCACTGTTGTAAGTGCCTCATGTGTATTAACTCCGGCAAGCCTGTCAGTGCCCTACATGGGAGATAGTATCTCCTTTTAGGAATGAGAAAGCCAAGGTTGCTGCAAGGTTAATTGGCCCAAGGTGCCACAGCTGGAAGAAGTGGAGACATTCACCCAGGAGATCTAGGCGTAACTGCTCTCAACTCCATCCCCTCGCCCACGTTGAACTACATGAAGGGTCACTTACAGACCTTCCTGCTCCGCAGGGGTTGTCAGGGGCCTGGGGTAGTGGAAAGGGAACTTATCTGGCCATCAGATAGACCTGGGTTCAATCCTGACTCACCCACTTACTGTATAACCCGGAGCAAGTCCTCTCAGAGTCGATCCCCTCATCTGCCAAATGGGGACAATAACGCCTATTCCACAGGTGTAAAGAATTAAATGGCACAGCAGATGTGAGAGTGGTGGGCGCAGGATCTGGGACATGGGTTAGTACGTGAGTTCCCTTCCTCATGAGCCAGAGTCCAAACAGGTCAAATCTGCTGTGACCTGGGTGGTGGAGAGGCGTGGCTTTGGTGGCCTGATGTGAACAAGACCAGGGCAACTGCGTCTGAGGAGCATGCTGTTCAGGACCTTTCCTAGCCTCAGAGGGTGAGAGCAGGAACGTCCTCTGGGAACTACCCCCTCCTGTGCAGGGCTGAGTCCCCATGTGCCAGGGCGCCTCCACCCTGCTCTCCCCCTCACTCCCCTGCCCTGTGTCCCTAGGGCTACAGGGCTGGGTTCTGTCCACCCTGGGGAGAAAAGAGCTGGGGTGGTGGGGGTGAGGGCAGAATTCCTGTAGAGATGCTGACCTGCACCAAAGGGCGCAGAGCAGCAGAGGCAGCCAGAGCCCCTGGCACACATCCAGGCACCATGCTGACCTGCTGAGTGACCTTGAGTCTACAGCTGGGCTAGATAATCCCTGGGGTCCCTATAAGGTGGCTCTGCCTTTTCACAGTGGCCTTTGAGTCAACAACCCCAGGAAATGATGTCAGGGGGAGGAGGTGGGGAGTTGGGAGGGCACAGGGAGGCCCAGAAAGTATTTTGAGAGCAGGCAGGTCCCTCCACGTCACTGCTGGACAATGGTCTAGGGCTGGAGTGGAAAATCCTGCTCTTACTTGGGCTGAAAATAGCACAAGGCAGCAGGAGCAGGGACCTTACCCACCAGGCAGGCGGCCTGGCATGGAGCAGTGAGGCCAGATGTCTACACCAAGAGGCCACGGAGGTCCAGAGGAGGGACCCTGGGCTTGTCCCTGGTTCCCTTATTGTCTTCATTCCCAACCCCACCAGTGCCCACCACAGATTAGATGGTGGGGAAGCCCTTCCTACACGCTAGGTCCTATATCCTTAGAGAACTGCAGGCAGCTGGTTCAAGGAAGGCTTCTTGAGGGTAGATCATAGTGTTGTCTCCTTGAGTTGTGGGGCCCAGGTTCTTGGTGTCACCAGGGCAGCTTACAGAAAGGTAGGTGGGCAGGACATGAAAGTACTAGAGGAACTTGGGCCCATGGTGGCCACAGCCCCACCCCCAACCACAGATGCAAACTGAAGAGTCCCGATAGTCATAATGTATAACCCCTACCTCTGGTCTAAGCAGGGCTGAGGGAGCTAGAGACCAGCATGCATACTCCTGGCCTGCACAGCATTTTTACTTGGGTAGGGTATCCTTATAAACCAGGGTGGGGTTCCCCCTGAGCTGCAACTGGTAGGAAAGAGGAAGGTTTGGGCCTGCAGGAAAGGCTCAAGGACAGTCTGTAAGAGGTAGTCACAGAGGAAAGCTCATAGGGATGCTGGTTATATTAACAGAAATATAGAAGCTAGAATGTGGGAGGTGGGCATTTCACACTACTTTGGGCTGAGCACCCACACTGCACAATGCAGAGTAATCACGGCTTGTGATGAGGTCCCTGTCACAAGAGGGCGCTGCAGAGCTAGACTCTAAATAGACCAACTCCTGAGGGAGCCCTGTTTTGACGAAGTAGAGTAGGAATGGTGGAGAAGTCACAGGGGCAGGCGGAAGTGGTGTGCAGAAAGAATCTTCTTTCAGGCAGAGTGGGTCCATAGCGCAAGGGCTCTCCCAGAGGGAGAGGGAGTGAGTCTTTATCTTTAAGATTAAGAGTGAGGTCTGTCAGCATTGCCCACAGAACCTGCCCAAAGGCTAGAGCTGGGCCTGTGCAGCTAAGCTCCACAAATCTCCAGAGTGGTCCTGGCTGGACTCAGAACCTGCCGCAGGTGAGACCTACCTCCTCCACACTAAGCTCTGACCCAAACTGAGCCCCAACCATTATGCCATGTAGCTGGGATTTTCCCAGGAGGCAGAGGATGGGACAGGAGAAGTGAGTCTCTTCCATACTTCACCTCAGTGCAAAGGAAGCCTCATGGTCAAAGCAGGAGGGAACCCTGACTTGGCCTCCTTGTGGCCCACTCCTAGCCTCATTCCTACTTAGCCTGCTTCCCCTTCCTGGGGAGCCCTACTCTCCTGCCCCTGTGTCTTTGTCCAGTGTGCCCCTGCACCTGGATGTTCTTCTCTGACAATCTGCTACTCTCAGGAGCTATAGCTCAGGAGTCCTCCCACTCCAGGAAGCCTTCGCTGACCCCCTGGTCCTCAGCCCCAACCACTCAGCATTGTCCAGTCATGTACTGCAAGGTACATGACATGCTTTCCAGAGCAACTTGTATCTTACACAAGCAACTGTTCAATCTTCAGGAATTGTGCAAGGAGGTTGACATCCCATTGGTAGTCATGGTAGGAGTATCTGCACCAACTGACAATGCTATAAATAAGGGGTACCCCCCACCCCACTTGAGAGCCAGTTAAACAGTTTAACATTTACTAGCACATGGCTGATCATCACCATTAAGTCCTAAACTGGGGGATCCCAAAGATGGACCCCACCTGACTCCTCTCTGCAACCAGCAGAGCCAGGCACAAAAGCCAGTTAGCTTTAAAGTGGGGGATGGCCTGGAGAGGGGTTCCCTGATGTGGGAGACCTCCATGGGAGGGCAGGTGGCAGAAGAGAACAAGGCTGGAGAAAGAAAGGACCCTACTGTGGCTGGTGAGAGCTTCCCAGGCTGTATCTCCATCCTGCAACCACACAACACGCACAGCTCAGCAGTCAGTAACGCCTTTAGTATAAGTGACAGCCTCAAACTGGCTCCCAGCCTAGAGGATCCTCGGGAAGGGTTTATGACATCTCTTGGGCTGGGGGTACTCTGCAGGGCTGAGTCCATCATGGCACCCGGACTGCTCCAGACCCACTGTGGGAACCTCTGGCTCAGTCCTGTCTCCTTATCAGGGTCCTCTGGTCAGCCCGTGTTCCCGCTCCTCCCAGGCAGCTCAGGCCGACTTGGCTGTGTGACCTTGGTAAGTCACTTTCCTCTCTGGGCCTGTTTCTCCATTGGACTTGATTAGGCTGGAGTCCAACCCAGGTAGCTTAGCAGGCACATCCAGCTATTTATGTGGGAGTCAGGCCAGGGCACCAGGGGCTCTGAACCCTTGCCTTTCTTGAAAACTAATTCCCCAACTCACACATACAAATGGTGACTGGGGCTGTGGGAACATGCTGAGCCCCTCCCAGATGACAGGCATCGGGGTCCTGGCTCCTTGACTCCCTTGACCATCCAGCATGAGCTGCTGATGGTCTGTATCTGGGGAGACTGTCCCATAGGAACGAGTCCTAGTCCCTACAGCACCCCCATATAAACTCGCACAGGCCAGAGCGTTCAGGTCCTACAACTGAATGTCCTTAGTGTTCTCACCACCAGCCGGCATGGCCTCTATCTGCCTGGAGTCCCCACTGCTGGTGGACAGGCCTCCTGTCCTCTTGGTGTCAGTTCTGTCAGACCTGCGCAGGCCCAGCCTGCGGCGAGGCTGAGTGGGAGGGGTGGGGTCCGTGGGTGGCTTGGCATCCCGGGCAAAGCGCACAAGCCTCTGCCCAGCCAGGAAGTAGAGCACGGGGTCGAGGCAACTGTTGGCACTGGCCAGCGGCCGGGTGACCTTGTAAGCCATGTTGATGGCATTGAGGGTGTGGCAGCTGAGGTCCAATGAGCGGAAGGAATAGTAGAGGGTGCGGGTGATGTGGAAAGGCAGGAAGCATAGGGTGAAGACAGCCAGCACCACAGCAATGGTGCGGACTGACTTGCGCTTGGCCCGCGGCAGGCCTCCAGAGGTCCCGTAGGCTGGCTTTAGCAGCCGCCGAGCCATGAGCACATAACAGACCAGGATGACGGCAAAAGGCACCGTGAAGAGCAGGCCCAGCATGACGGAGCTGTAGGCCACGAAGTGGCTGAAGAGCTCTGGTGCCGAGGTGTCGTGGCAGGTAATGCGGGCACCACGTGTGCTGGTGGTGACGAAGTAGAGCACGGGGGCCTGGCAGGCCAGCACCACCACCCACACGGCGGCTGCCACCCGGCGGGCATAGAAGGCCCGACCCCAGTGCAGAGAGCGCAGCGGGCACAAAACACCCAGGCATCGGTGCACGCTGATGCACGTGAGGAAGAGGATGCTGCAGTAAAGGTTGGTGTAGAAGAGGAAGCGCACCAGCTTGCAGAGCACTGTGCTGAAGGGCCAGTGGTCGCCATGGGCATAGTAATAGACCAGCAGCGGCAGGGAGGCCGCATACAGTGCATCAGACATGGCCAGGTGGAACATGTAGGTGGTGGAGGCATTCCAGGTCTTGAGGCGGCACAGGAAGATGAAGAGCGCTGCGGCATTCAGACACAGCCCGAGCACGCACACGGTGCCATAACACACGGGCAGGAGCACGTACTTGAAGTCCTCGTTGAAGCGGCACTTGTAGCCCAGGTCATCCCCGTCCCAGGTGCCATTGCTGGTGCCATTCCAGAGGCCCAGGCCATCTGTGGCCATTGCCCTGAAGGGACAGGTGACAGGGAGAATGTCATCAGAGTCATGGATGAGTAACAGCAGGGTGGCTTGCACACCCACCTGACCGAAACTGCAAGGACCCCAGGTGCTCATGGATTCTCTTGGTTAAGATCTGCACAGCCATGTTCAAGGCCTCTGTTGCCTTTTGACCTGGTTCTCTCCCTGGACCCAGAGGGCCCAGGGCCTTAGAACCCTTGAACCTCAAGAATGCATGAGATCCATGAATATCAGGACCATATAATTCTAAAACTTTAGAAGAGGGGGTAGACAAACTACATCCTGAGGGCCAAATCCAGCCCACTAGTCTGTTTCTGTAAATAAAGCTTTATTGGAACATAGCTGTACCCATCCACTCATGAGGAGTTGAACAGTTGTGACAAAGACTATATGTTTCACAAAACCTAAAATAACTTACTATCTGGCCCTATACAAAAGAAAGTTTGGCAACCCCACTGTAGAACCTCAGGAGCACAGAGTTCTAGACTGAGGATTCTGAGCTCTAGAATCTGAGGATCTAGGGGTTTGAAGGGCGGTATCATCTCAGATTCATGGAAAGAGGCCTTTGAAGCTGACTGGCTCCACCTCATACTCGGTGCCCACTCTCTGCTGAGGCATTTCTGGCCAGTGGGCAGCCATACCTTCCTGGAGGTACTCCTATATTCTGGCACTTTCTGCATGTGTAAGCAGCAGTCCTGCGCCCTGGCTTGTGAGCCTACTGGCTGACACAGCAGTCGTCCTGAAGATCCCAGGGAAGGCTGAGGTGGAGGTGGGAGTGGGGCACAGGCTCAGCTCCCTGCAGGCCTACCCAGCTTCTCTCCATGTCACTACCTTGCCATGCTCCTACCTTGTCCTCAGTGCGAATGTTACCCACCCACGGTACCTGCCTGCCCGGGGAGCACCTGGAGTGAAGGTTGTCCACTTTCTTCCTCTCCCCATCCACCAACATGACTAATAACAGCGCCCTCTCATCTGGCAGGTAGGAGACAGATATCCCAGTCCGGGGTGCAAAGATGTGCCCAAAGGTCCCAGAAGTCAGTGGGAACCATAGCAGGAATCCCAGGTAGGCAGATTTGGGACAAACACAAACAGTAACTTTCTAACAGTGTGAAGGGACAGGGGGAGCTGACATTTTTCAAACCCTTCTACAATAGGTGCTCGATATATGCTACTTCATTCCATCCTTACAACATGCTTCTGGGAGCTAGGTTACCATGCTCTGTTTTCCAATAAGAAGGCTGAAATACAGATCATTCAAATAGTCTGGCCAAGGTCACACAGCTGGGGACAGGCTGCAACTCTCACCCAGGAGTGTCCCACAGTGGAAGGGGCTGTAGAAGGGAGGTGGTGAACTCCCTGCTTATGGCGGTGTGCAAGCAGCTCTCTTGCAGACTGCACAGAACTCCCTGTTTGGGGGGGTGTCAGGGAGGACAGAGAGGGCAGATGACTTGTGAGTCCTCCCCATCTGAGAATCTGGGGCTGAATAATTCCCTTCATTTTGCAACCTGGGGACCTGAGAGGCCGGGCTGCAGGGATTCTTCAGAACCAGCAATGTCCACTCCCTTAGACCCTGCACTTCCTGCTCAGCCTGGCCTCCCAGCAGCAGTTCAGGGCCCATGAGGTTGAGACTAGGGAGCTGAGGACACATAGGTCCCTCAGTTTCCCTTCTTTCCCCAACCCTCCCCCCTTCCCCAGGTCTCCTGTTTGCAGCAAAGGTGCGACCAGGAGGAAGGGAGTGAGCACTCACAACCTCCCTCCCAGGGACACAGGTTCCTCTCCAAGGAGCCCAGGCAGATCCCCAGCGAGGAGGCAGGGAGAAGCTTACATGGTGCCAAGTTGGGAGGGAGTAGGTATGGCGGAGCTCTGGCAGGGCCAGCTGCGGGGACACCCCTTGTCTCGGAGCCAGGACTCAGGACCCACCCCGCTCCATGCAGCCTGGTGTCTCCCCCTTGCTGCTGGAGTCCCTGCCACAGTCTCCCTGCTGCCAGAGGGGTCTTTGTGAAAGACAAAGGCATCCCCCTGCTTGAAACCCTCTTGGCTTCTGCCTGCTCTCAGCTCCTCAGTCTGGCACTGAGGTTTTTATAATCCAGACTCTATCACCAGCCCTGTCCCCTGTGAGCCCTACAGTTCCCTAAATGTGCCCGGCACTCTTCCCCTCCCAAACTTAGTTCATGTCATTCCTTCAACCTGGAGTCTATTCATAATCACTTCCACCTGCTGAAATGACAACTCTTTACCCCTTAGCATAGCAAACACTGATTAAGAACCTGGCCTGTAAAGCCAGAAGCACTCTCCCTTCACTGTCACCCCTCACCCTGGGCATCCCTCACACCCAGACTGCCATTGTTTCCTCCTCTGTAAAATGAGGCAATTAATAGAACCTACACCATCGGACTGCTGTGAGGATTGAGTAATTTGTGTAACATGTTTGGAGTGGTGTCTGGCCCACAGGAGGTACACTGTGGTGTTATGAGCCTCAAGGCCCAGCTCTGATGTGGCCTTTTCCTGAAATCTTTGGGAAGTTCTCTCAGGCCACCCATGGAGGAGCTTTGACTGGAGGCTGTGGGGCAGGTGCGTGGAGTGGGTCAGGGTAGTGGTGCTGGGGCCAGGCCTGGGAACCTCGTGAGAGGAGAGATCTGACAGCTATTTGGGAGGAAGGCTAGGGACTAGCCCAGAAGGAGTCTGGAGGGAGGAGGTGCAGGGGAGGGAGGCAGCCAGGATGCCTGGCTCATGGATCAGGAGAAACAACAGGCTGGGGAGAGGGAATTCAGCATCAGGCATGGTAAGTGTGGGGTGCTCCAGAGGGGTGTCATGGGATCCGGGGATAGGTGAAGGCTGAGACCATTAGATCTAGCTCTTGGGGAGGTGGCCTAAGAGTTGCTGGCTCATAGAAGCTGCAGGAGGAGTGTGGATGTCCAAGTGTGAGACTGAGGAGCTCTATTGGGGCCATATTCCCCCCAGGGACCAGCGTGGGGTGTCCAGCTCTGTCACAGAACCCCAGGTGACAACAGGCACCTTCCCGAGGTTCAGGCTTCTCATGGGCTCAACCCCCTTGCCCTGGAGAACTATTAGCCCCAAAAACTCCCCCTTGAGGTCCTCTGCTCCACTGGAGATGGGGACGGTGGCCTCCACCATGCTCTGTGCTCTGGGCACACACACCCAGGCCCACCTCCATGCTGCTGCTGTTTTGGCCCCAGTACTGAGGCCTGACGGGTCTCCCTAGAGTCAGGGGCCAGGCCTTCATCCTCCCTTCACAGTCAGCATCACATTGCTCTTCCCAAAAAGTTTCTTGCTAATCACTAATAGTGGAATTTCTGGCACTGTTGAGAGGGGTGGAGACTTTCCTAAGTCTCTTTTTTTTATTTTTTATTTTATTTTATTTTTTTATTTTGGTATCATTAATCACAATTACATGAAGAACATTATGTTTACTAGGCTCCTCCCTTCACCAAGTCCCCCCCCACATACCCCTTCACAGTCACTGTCCATCTGCATCTAAGTCTCTTCTGAATCAAGGGAGCTGCCCTTTCCACCTGTTTCAGGACATCCTGGCCTCCACCCTCCCAGACCAGCTGGGGCCTCCATCACGGTGGCCCATGTCCAGAATGACCGTACATGCCCTTTGTCTCCACAGACTGGCCCACCAACATGAAGTATGTCTTTCTTGGCCCCCTAGTCCCTGCTTATGGGGACACCCAGGTCCCCAGCCTCTCCCTCTGCCCTCTCCTCTGCTTCTCCTGATCCGCACTGCCCTTGGGCTTCATGCCCCCTCCCTAGAGACCGGCTCTCACTGTCGACCATCACTCACCAGTCCCTTTGTGACTACTTCTGGCTGGCCCTGCCTGAAGAGCTCCTAGTCTTCAGGGAGATGTGAGCATTGTAAATGCCCTGCCAGGCTTCCCTCTTGGGTGCATGGTGTTCCTTCTGCCTGGAAGGCTTTTGCAGAACCCACCTATGCTGTACTCCATCTTTCCCATCCCTCAAGGCTTTCCTCAAATGTCACCTCATCCCAGAAGTGCCCACCCCCACCCCTGGGCATCCCTCACACCCTGTTGGTAATTTGTCCTTCTACCTTCTACCCCAACATATTCTAGGTGGTCCCACAGGGCTGGGTCCATTTGATTCTTTTCTGTGTTCCTAGCATCCAGCAAGAGGCCTGTCTGATCCAAAGCAGGCATGACACAAATGAGAGAATGTACGAATGAGTGAATGAATGAAGCAAGCACAAGAGGCTTCGGGACCCCAGAGAAGGCTGAGCTTAAGCTGGTGGCCCTTATTCCTCTGAGGGCCTCCCAGACAACAATGAGGCTTAAAGATTTCTCAGCTGCTGACCCTAGGTGGCCAGGGGTCACCCCAGTCCTCCTGGGGCCCAGCCCACCTGAGGCCTGCCCCTGCCCTAGACAGACCATTGGACTGCCTCTCTTACAAGAGCCCTGCCCTTCTCTGGACAGGGCAGGGAAACACCAGGGGGAGGGGAACAGGGCCCTAGCATTCTGGAAATGGGGCAGCCGTGGGGCTCACTGTGTATACATCTGACTGTGACTGTGTACGTCTCTGTGCACCTAAGTGTGATCATGCCTGTGTGTCCATCTCTGGCTTAGGTCATGGGTCAGTCTAGATCACAACCTCCTGATCCTGGAGCACCCCCCACACCCACTCCTCACTTGGTAGCGGCCAAGCCTGAGCTGAGCAGCTTCCACACAGCATCCACCTTTCATCCCCATCCCTTATGACTCAGTAGTTACCCCCACAGAGGTGAAGCTGCTTGTTCCAAGATCACACTACCAGGAACTGGGAAAGAGCAAGGCTTTCTGATTCCAAAGCCTTAATTCACCACAGCCTGGGATAAGCAAGTGGGGCATGGATCCCCTGGACCTACCCCCTGTTCGGGGGCGGATACACATGCTGCGCCTGCCTGAGCCTCCCAGCCAGCAGACCCTGCCTTCACATGCCCTACTGAAGAGCCCCTGCTGCTGCTGTCAGGATGCTCAGCACCTGCTCGGGTTCCTCACTCATGAATGCACACGCCTGGGCTGGCTGCAGGGAACTCTGTGGGAAACAGGAAAAACAGGTCCCCTGGCCTGGGACCACACCCAGCTTCCAGCATTTCTCAGGGCAAGCAGTGCTGAGGGCTCCTGAGGCGGAGGTGGAGACAGCAGGGGCTCTGGGTCAGCACCCATGGGAAGTCAGCCATGGTCCTCCCGAGGCCACCTCCTCTGCTCCATCCTCGGCCCAAAGAGGCAGAGAGGTGACGTGGTGTGTCTGTCCCAGTAGGAGGGCACTCTGCCCACTCCCACCCCCTCCCTTCAGCTCACATGTTCCAGGGATGGATGTGCCCAGACTCTTTCTCCAGGTGTCCCATTTCACAGGAGGGTGGCTCTGCTGGAGACTCTCCCCCATATCTTGCAGAGATGAGCTGAGCCTCCAGTGCCCGCTCCATTGCTCCTGGTCTGTGTTTAGCCCCATGGCAGGAAGCAGTCAATACTCTCCTTGCCTGGTATTCACTTAGCGGTACTTCAGCCAACTCAGTTTTGCTCAGACTGGGTCGCTACCTGGAATACCCTTCATCTACCCTCCTGCCTCTAATCATTCCTCCACAGGTAGTGTAAACACACATGAACACACACAGGCATGGTCACACATACAGACACACAGACAAACACAGTCACACGCAGGTGTATACACAGCGGGTGAACACATAGTCCTAGACAATCAGGGTCTGGAACAGCCTTTAGAAATTACCTGCGCCAAATTCCCATTTGACAAAGGAGGAAACTGAAGCCTAAGGCCTCAGAGGAAGCCAGGGACAGAGCCAAAATCCTGTGGTCCTGGGTTTTGTCTTTCCTGGGAGCTCCTCGCACAGGACTTCGGCAAGGGGATGGTTGCCTGGTAGAGGGACCCTTCTGGACGGGCAAGTTCCAGCATCTACTAGAACCCCAGGCACAACACAAAAGAAGAACATCCCCTGTTTTTTCCCCATCTGCTTCCTTTCCCTATAATGGAGGAGTGGGGTCTGAGGCAGTTGAGGCCAGGACCCCAAGCTGTAAGTGCAGTGCAAGCCTGGGGAAAGTGGGGAGAAGAGATGGGTGGCTGCAGGATTGGGCAGGGGCAGAGCCCTGGGAAATGTCCCTGGGCCATTGTTTTCTTAGCACACCTTACCCCAGAATGCTTAGGCCAGCTAGCTAGTAGCTACTTGCCAATCTGCTCTAGGGTCTAGTGACAAAGGTGAAAGAGCTTCACCTTTTCACCCTACCCCACCCAGGGTCACACCTCACCTTCTCCTCCTTAGGAGATGTCTCCACACAGCAGACTAAGGTGGAGTAGAGCACGTTCTCAAACCATTCTCCCATTTCGGAGAAGGGTCTCTACCACCCATACTTTCAGGCTTCAATATATCTTTGACAACCTCTTTCTTTCACTCATCAAGCCCTGTCAGGTCAGCCAATGCAGTGGCTCAGACATGCCACTCCTCCCCACCTGTGGTCTTAAGCCAGCATTTCTCCTCCAAACCACTGTACCAGTCTACTCACTGGCCTCTTGGCCTCTACACCTGCCCCTCCTGCGCATCCTTCAAACTGCAGCCACGGGTCTTCCTAAAACACAACTTTGACCACATACTGTTGAGCTCAAAAACCTTCCATAGCTACCTATTGCCCTCAGGCTAGCGTCCAAGCTCCTAAGACTGGTACTCATGGCCATAGCTGACCGGGTCCCTGCCACCCCTCCAGACAACTCTCCTTCTCTGCCTCCACCCTCGTCTTCCTCTCTCAAGCACAGCAAACACAGCCCCATGGTCATATCTTTGCCCAGGGACACTCTACCTTATCTTCTAACTGCTATGTCATAACAGAGCTAAGTGCTTTCTCTGTGCCAAGGGCCATGATAGGCAGCTTCAGAGACCTCTTCTCTTTAATCTTGAGAAGCTCAGAGAGGCTAAGTAACTTTTCCAGGACCACAAAGCTAGAAAATGGCAGAGCATCCCTAGTCTTCTGACTTCAGGAGCTGTGCCCGGCCCACTGCATCCCTACCCTCCAGAGCCCAGATCTTTTCCTCCATGAAGCTCCCTGACCAGCCCTCTTGGAGCCCCATGACTCGGCCTGTGCAGTCAGTTCTCCACAAGAGAAATGTCCTACAGGCAGGGCCCAGGATGTCCTCTTCCAGGTACTTCTCCAGTGTGAAGAGGCCATGATGGTGACTGCACCCATTTCACAGGTTAAAAAAACTAAGGCCATGTGCTTCAGAAGATCGGAGACTGATGAGAATTAGGCTTGGGGTGGATTAATGATTGTGCATTGAGTCGCCTGTACAGAATTTTATTGTTGTTAAGTGTTAACAGCCATTTGATCAATAAATATGAGAGATGCCCTCTCAAAAAAATAAAAATAAAAAAATAAAAAAATAAAAAAAAACTAAGGCCAGAAAGAGTAGCCCAAGGTTTCACCTAAGATCACCAGTGAGTCAAGGACAGAGCCAAGCTTAGCATTCAGACTACATGCCCTCTTGACCTGGCTCTGGCTGCCTCTACCCCACACTGGGACTTTTTCCCTGTGGCCCCAGGATAGTAAGTCCAAAGCCAGGAGGAAGGCCTGAGGCAGTTCCCAGTCCACCTACAGAATTTCTAGGGTGGTTGGACAACATTCCAGCTTCTCCACTAGGGTGGCTCCGTAATGTACCACCCACTCGCCTGCCTACATGGCTGGCCCTGTCCAGCCTGGTAGGGAACAGTGATCCGTCACCATTCTTGAAACCCCTGCTGCCTGCCTCTGCTGGGGGTAGGGTGTTGTGAGAGGAAATAGAGGACCTGGTGCCACAACACCATCGAGGGACAGGGGAGGCACTGGGCAGGTGGGAAATCTGAGTTCTGCCATTCCCAGCTGTGGGACCTGGACAAGCCTCAGCGCCACAACCTGAGTCTCAATTTCTTCACAATCTAAGAACAGTTCCTGCTGCACAAGGTTGTTGAGATAAAGGAAATGATTTAGACTCATTTTATGAAATAATTAAGAAAGATGATTTCAGCAGGCAGAAAAGGCGGGAAGGATGAGGACATCCCAGGAAGACAGAAAGGGAAGGATGGCCCCAGGAATTATGGGCAGAGTAGCAAGGCCACAGCCAGACTGACTAAGGTCAAGCGTCCCATGCACAAGGCCATCCTCAGAAGGGAGAGCAGAGACCGCAGCAGGAGCTCGACCCCACCGCACTCTTCCACTCACTCCCCCTTTACAGAGGCTACCTGTCCCTATGCAGGGCACTTGGGGACTCCGAGGTGGGTCAGACCCCTTCATGATATCAAGGAGATCACTGTCAAGGTCGGTAGGCGGGGGGGATTTGGAGAAAGACACAGAAACAGGTAATGACAACTCAAGGTGATCAGGGCTGAAGAGAGCAGAGGCACCAGGGTTGGAGCAGTCAACAGGGCCCCTCACGGGAACTGGTGGCAAGTGGGGGGGGGGGTGTCAGGGAAGGCTTCTTGGAGGAGAGGCCACCTAACCTGCATTTTGGAAGATGGGTAGGATTCAGAGTGGAGAAAGAAGAGAAACATGAGCAAAAACCAAAGCAAGAGATCCTACAGTGTGTCTGGGGATCTGTCAGTCACCCCTATGGCTTGAGCAAGTGGAGAGGGCAAGGCTGGGTAAGACAGGAAGGCTCTCGGGAGTCACCCTCCAGCCCTAGCCAGCAGACCCCCAGCCCTGCCTGGTGTGCTTTCTGTACCACAGGCACTGGGGCTGGTTTGGGGAAATACCTGAGGGGAACCTCAGATGTTACCAGCAGGGCTGTCGCAGTGTGCTCTGCAGCCTCCTCCAGGATGCCCTGGGCTCTGCAACTCTTCCTGAAGGTGCTCTCCCTCTCCAGAACCCCCAAAATCCCAGCTGTGGGCCACCCAGTGGGAGAGCATCTGAGTATGGGGGTCTCAGATCAGCCAGGCTGGTCGTCCCACCTTACAGATCAGCAGCCCAGGACTATTTATGAGGAAGGGCCTTATTCAAGTCTGGTGTTCTAATTCACTGTGGGGTTGAGCACCTCTCCCCCTGAAGGCAGGTCTTCAAACCCCCTGTCCCTCTGACCCAGCACGGTCCAGCACTGCCCAGCACAGGGCTAAGAGACCTGCTGCTACACTGAACCAGTTCAGAACCACAGCACTCGGGACTCCACCCTGACCTATCACACCCAAACGCCTCCGGCCAGACTCAAGAGGAAAAGATCCTGAGTGGAGGCTCTGACCGGGAACCACCCATGCTCTGAAATTTTGGTCACATCAGTTCCCCTCTCTGAGCCTCAGGTTCTTCACTGTCAAATGGGGAGAACCACCTGTAAAGCAGACAGCCCATGAGGGATGAGCAAGACGGGGCAGGAGGGGGCTCCAAGGGGCTGGCAAATCATGCACCTGCTGATGAGGAGGCTGTGTCTCCCCATAACAGACAGACACCAAGACACTTCTCAGCAGGCAGCACTGCCCCCCTTCCCCGGCCACTGCCACCCCTGGTGAACCAGCAGTGGGGCAGGGGTTACGGTCAGAGTAGTTAGGGAAGGCGCCTGCAAGGAGCTACGATCAGATTTCAAGAGAAGCAGCAAGGGTCCAATTTGGGAGGAGAAAGAGGAGAATGGAGAACCCAAGGTAGAAAAAGGGACAGACATGTAGAGCAGAATATAAGCAAGTCTATGATTGTGAGATTGCTCATTCTGGGTGCCTCCAGGAGCCTGAGCTCATTGGTTCTGACAGTCTAATTCCAAGAGTCTCTCGTTCTAGGAGTCAGTGATAAATGTTACTTCAATTCTGTTACTCATTGCTTCTGGTAGCCTTTGATTTGAGATTCTCAGAACCACAGGAGTCTGGACTCGCAGAGTATCACAACCATAAATCACTTTGCCAAGAGCCACAGAGTCTCAACAAACACCTGCCAATGGTCCCATGTGCCTGATGTCAGAGGGACCCTGCAAACCCAGACTCAGATCAGGCTGTCAGGCCCTTGAGGAACTTGTCTGAGTGGGGAGAAAGACACAGAGATGGACCACGTCCACTTGGGTGATTAAGCCATGATCATGGGAAGCCCTAACTAGCCTGGGAAGGTGGTCAGGGAGACCTTCCCAAAGGAGACATCATTTGAAAGGGGAGATGATGGATGATTAGGAGTTTGTCACGTGGACAACAAAGGTAGGAAGGCAATGAAGGCAGGAGGAGCATGCACAGAGACTCAGTGATGTGACAGTGTGGCCTGTCAGAAGGACAGGGGGTCTGAGACACTGGGTGCAGGGTTAGGTGGCACCAGACGTGTGGGGCCTGAGACACATATGAAAAGGCTTGAATGCCATGCTGAGGAGGTTGGCCTCTATCCCGAGGACAATGGGGAGCCATGGCAGGGTTTAAACAAGGAAAGACATGGTCAGAGTTGACCTTTACAAAGATGATGCCACATGGAAGGTGGACAGGAAGGGGGACTTGAAGGCAGGGAGATGAAGGTGGAGACTACACATTCAATGGTTCAGCGAGAGAAGCTGGCCCCTTGGCCCTCGACTCTCTGTGAGATGGGGCGCATCCTGAGGGCCACAGCCCAGCCACAGCAAGACATCCCCTCCCACAGTGGGCGCTGGGGAAGATGGGCAATCACAGGGAAGCCAGAGCAGTGCTAGGAGACCCCTCTGACCCCCAGGGGAGTCAGGGGGTAAAGGGGAGTTCATGCGGGCTGAAGTCTAAAGGAGGCCCTCCTCTCAAGCTCCAGGGCCCAGGCAGTGTTATTGTTGTGATGGTGACAGGGTATCAGGGTAGAGGATTAAGGAGGGAGCCACTGCCCAGGAGGGCCCAGGCTGCCCACCCTCCCCTCAGGGACTCCAGCTACTCACCCTGGACTATAGGCCTAGGAGATGGGGTGACAGGGGAGGGCAGGAAGAGGAGCAAGGCCCTCCTCTTCCACTATCCACTCACTTTCACCTGATCCTTCATTTCCCAAACATTCATTGGCACCTGCTCTGTGCCCAACCTGTGCTGGGTGATGTGGTCTGGCCTTGTCCTGCAGCTGACCCCTAGGATGAGTGCAGAGGTCAGGGGAGGCTCCTGCAGCCAGCCTCCCCCCATCAGGGCCCAGTGGCTGGGAGAGGCTGGCCTGCGGACACAAAGGCAGACCAAGAGGAAAAGTGTGTGTCAAAGGGCGCACCAGCCAGGCCCACAGAAAGCAGTTCCAGGAGAGGACAGATTTCACCAGGGGCATCTCCACCTCCTCTCACCAGATCAGCAAGGCTTCCTGCTCCTGTGGGCAGCCTGAGCAGACATTATCTTTTCGGCAGCTGGGTAATCAGGCCACAAGAAGACCTGAAGTCGTGTTCTCAGGACAAGACTCAGACTTCCTTCAGCCTGAAAGCCAGAAGACCAGGCCTTACTCAGATGGGGCTTCTCTCTTGAATGGGGGAAGGATAAGCTGGGGCAAGTAGGCAGAAGCCTTAGCTTTCACCTCTTTTTTGTGACCTTGGGAAAGATATTTCTGAGTCTCATCTGCAAAATGGGAATAATAATTCCTCTCTCACAGGGTTGGTGGAGCATAAGATGAGGGACATTTATAAACAGTTACTAGTAAGCTGTCTTTGGAGAGGGGGCAACAGGGAGAAGAAGATAGTCAGTAGTTAATTCCAATAACTAGCACTATCCCATGCTATTGTACCCATGTTCTCTTATCATTTTTAAAATGCATTTAGGTCTGTGAGTATCACCCTTCTCCCCCGGGCATTGCTCTTTACAGCTTACACAGCCCTTTCCTGTCTTAAGAATATTCACAGTAACCCTGCATTTGAAGAGGAAAGAACTATTATGCCCAATTTACAGATTGCAAAAGTGCCACCAAGAGGGGCACAGCTGCCTCTCTAGGGCCTACAGCTAGGAGAGAAGCCAAATCAAAGCACTTGCGGGCCACCCATGGGGCCCTGATGATGTTCTCACACTCATTTAGCTGGTCCTTGGAGGATCCTGGCGCATCAGAGCACTGTGCATCCTGGGCAGGAAGAGGACAGGAATGGAGGGGGGTACAGCCTCACTCTGCAGCCCCAGCTTGGCAGCCATTTATGAGTGTTGCCTGGTGTGATCCACCAATCCCCCTGGCCAGACCCCCAGGACAGCCCAAGGCAGGAAGAAGAGGAGAGTAACAACCCATCTATGCCAGGGCCTGTGCACACACATACTGTCAACACAGGACCTTACTGCTTCTGGCCTCCTAGAGATTGGCAGGGCAGGAACTGCCCCCAAGGTCATCCAGCAAGTTGGGGGAAGAGCTAAGATGAGATCAATTGCAGGTCTCCTGGCTCCCACCTGGGGAGAGTTCTAAGTATCCCCAAATTCTTCATCAGAAGCATCCGAGGACTCAGGGAAATGTTTGGCCAAAGGGACAAGGGCTCAGAATTCAAACAATGCCTGTACGATTCTGGTATCAAACTCACAAATGCTCTGACCTCCATGTACTTAACACTATTCAAACCATTCTCCATCCTGCAGCCACAGAGATCTTTCTGAAATGCCATTCTGAACATTAATCTCCCCCTGCTCACAAACATTCCATGGCTCCCTATTTCCTTCAGGATGAAATCCAAATTTTACACTTGCACACTCTGGGTCCTGTAGTGCTCCAGGGCATGCTCTTCTGACAACTTGTGCCACTCACGCTGACAACCTGATTCTGGTTTCCCCTTCTTTGTTATGACATGGCACTCCACTCTAGACAGGCCTTCACTGGGGAAGCGGGGACAGGGAGCAGGGGCTAGGGGCTGCTGCTGTTCTCCTAGTTTAGCTCAGCCCTGTGCAGGGTTCTGGCAACACAGAAATGCATGAGACTCAGTTCCTGCCCTCCAGGGGGCTCCAGATCTGGATAGAGAGAGAAGGAAGAGACAGACAGAGATCATAACAGTCCAAGGTGGGATGGGGGCTCAGCACTGGGACTGCAAGAGCCCAGAAGAGGCTCCAACCTAGCTGGGGAATCAAGGAAGGCTCCCCAGATGAGAGAATATCTGAGCTGGGCCTTATGACTGGGTAGTTTTCCAACTGAGGAAGAGGAGACTAAGAGGGCATTTCAAGCAGATAATACGCAATGGTCCGGGGGCAAGCAACTAGCCCAGCATGTGCAGACTACATGTAGTTCCTAGAAGCTGAAGAGTTAGGTGGGAGAAGCGGCTGGAAAGGTTGGCAAGGAACAGTTTTTGGAGGCCTTGAGTTGCAGGCTAAGCTCCTGTGGAAGTTTGGTGACAGTTTAACCCCTAGAGGAGAACAGCTAGGATTTGAGTTTTAGAAAGTTCCCTCCAGGGACTGACCCTACCCCCACCCCCTAGCAGTGAGCCAGTCCAGGAGGACATCGGTGCTGAACATAAGCCACACACATTAGCTCCTCAACAGCCCTGAAGTTCATCACTATTATTCCCCATTTACAGACCAGGCCACTGATGCTCAGAGAAGGGATGTGCCTTGCCCGGGATCATCACAAAGTGACCAGGGCAGGATTGGAATATAGGTCTCTAAGTCTCCAGATACATTTTTTGGGCCCTGTCTGCTCAAATAATGTCCTTCTCAACCACTCCTACCTACAGATAACTGACACTTTACCAGCGCCCACCCTGGCCTCAAAAGCTCTCCATTATTTCAGCCTGGACCCCAAAACAAACAAGCACCTCAGGCTGCAGGCCCAGGGAAGCAGGGGATGCCATGCTGAAAGCAACAGCTGCCACCAACTCCACAGACCCCAGACTGTAAGTTCTAGTCCGCAGCTGGGCCGGCCCTTGGATCTGGGTCCTGGGGCTCCAAGTCCGCCACTGGCCATTCCGGTTGGGGAGCGGAGGGCACTGGCTTTCTCCAGACTGACTCTTCCTACAGCCCCGCCTGCCAGATTAAAAGTCCCCTGACAGAGGCTTAACTGTCCTTTCAGGCCACTGCCTCAGTCCCCCTAGTCCTACCGATGCCCAGGCAGGACAGGCCACCCAAAGGGCCCCTGGGCTCAGGGGGCGCAGCGGGACTGCCGGGGTTCGCGGGTCTCTGGCTGCGGCCCCACGCCATGGGGACGCTCACACCAAAGCGCTCAAACACAAACAAGTCCCACAGGTTCGGCCACTTGACCCCGCAGCGGCGCACGCACTCCCCACTGACACAGAGACGATCCCAAATACGCGGACGCACACTCACCGGACTATCCGCCCACACTCCCCGAGACCCATGCTCCAGTGGCGCCCAAGTTCGACCAGCGGCCCACCGACGCGCTCACAGAAGTGCCCACTCCGCCGGCCCCGCGCCGAGCCCGCACCCGTCGCGCCCCGCCTCTGACCCCTCCAGGCGGCCGGCCGCTCACCTCGGCGGGACGCTCTTCAGCCGCGGCTGCCCCGGCCGCCGCTGCCGGGTGCCCGCGCCCGCGTCCCGCCGCCGCCGCCACCGCCGCGACCCACGTGCCTGGGAGCCGCGCCCGCCCCGCCTCGCTCCCCACCCGGCCGGCCGACTGGCCGGCGGGGGCGTGGCGGACTCTGGACAGACCCTGGCACCGCCCCGCTCCCGCCCCGCCGGACGCGGGCCACCTGCCGCGGACGCCGCCCGCGATACCCGTTGCGGACGCTGCGCGGGCAGGGCTCGGCACCGACTGTCCCACCGCCCGGGGGGGCCGGGGCCGCGCGCCTGCCTCGCACAAGATGAGGAGAGGTTTCAGAGACGCTCAGTTTGCGGTTTGCCTGGTGGCTGTGTGGCTCCCTTCTGTCCCACCGCCAGACCTTTCCGAGAACCCGTGCCCCCTCCTCCCAGAATCCTGCTCAGCGCGACTCGCTGAGAATTCGCACACCTTGCTTTAGACCAGGAGCGGGGAGAGGGTGCTCCTCACTCCCTAGGGAGGAAATCCAGGCATTCAGGGTCCTGCCTCTCTCCAGTTTCAGAGAGCAGAGTTGGGAGCCTCCCCTGTGCTTCCTTTGCTTAATCTCAGCCAGAAAGAGCCACTGGAAATTTCCTGAACTCCCTGCTGGTTTTGGTTCCTCATCTGAAGCTGCTTCCCTTGAACTGCCTTCTCAGGCTACTCAAGCCACACACATTACTCCCTTTTCTGCCCTCAACTCCAATAGGATGGCCTTCTGTGGTCAGGGACCCTGTATCTGCCCCTTTCCTAGACTGTGAGCTCCAGGAGAGCAGGCACCAGGTCTGTCTTCTTCCTGCAGCAGGTCCCAGAGATCCCAAAAGTTGCTCAATACTTGCTGAATGTAGGAATGGATGCCCCTGTCTCTCATTCTGGTGTAGGTGTCAGAAATGTAGGTTCTGGCTCAGCTTTAGCACTGACTCTGGGAGACCTTGAGCCAGTTCCAGTCCTTCTCAGGGCCTCCTTTTCTGTGAAATAGAGACAGTCACATCCACCCTCCTGCCAACCAATATCCATCCATCCAGGGTTTGGGATGGTCAGTGTCTCTAAAGTGCAGAAGAGGTCTCTTTTTGTAGCCAAAGAGCTTGCCCAGGGTCCTGGGGCCTTGAGTCTTGCTGGGCCCCACATCAGCTGACTGGGACCTGGCTGTTGGCCCCAGGAGGGGCCCAGGAAGGATGCTGGTTGCTATTGTGCCAGGAGTGGGAACAGAGTGAACACTCAGCCCTGTGTGGCTGAGCCGCCTCTGCAGTCCCATAGGGACCTCTGCCTAGAAGACACAAAGGCCCCTTATCTAGCCTCCTTCATCTATTGTCCAAGTCAGTCCATGCAGCTTCTACAGAGCTAGGAATCCCAGCTTGTGGAGCCCAGGCTTTGGGGTCCCAGTGCGGAAGTCCCCCTGGGCACTGTAGGCCCCAGCCAATACCCCTCTCTCCTCTCCCTTCCAAGCCTTCAGACCTCTACTGTAAATGCTGCTTAGCACAAGAGAACAAAATTTCTTTGATACCAAAATCAGGACCCAGGGCTCTGCCTCAGTCTCTAGCCAGTTGGAGAGTGGGCAGCCCAGAGTCCTGCTCTGACTCAACTCCCTTACTTTGCAGCCAAGGAAACTGCATTCCTGAGACACGTAGTGTCTAAACTACCCCAACAAGTGACTTAGTGAGGCCTGAGGAGCAGAGAAAAGAGACTTGTCCTTGAATTTTGGCTTGCACACAGCCTTGGGTTCAGGTTCTGGTCTTGATTCACCTCTCTGGTTACTCTTCTCTGAACCTCAGTTTCCTTTTCTGCAAAATGGTAATAACAGCCCCTTTCTCACTGGTTCATCTGGGGTTCTTTTTTCAGGGTTTTACCCATCATCCTGAGCTGGCCTGGGCTCAAGGGGCTAGTATCCCCTCTAATGAGGGGCTGGAAGTCTAGGTCTCCTGACATCTTCCCCTGACACTCACCACTGGGCTTTAGAGATCATCAAGTTCAGCAGGCTCCAAATCCCCTTGCTGAGTCCACCCTACTTGGGGCTGCCTGAGGAGCTCCCTTCCCACTTCAACCGGAGCACCTTTGCTTTTATCTTTGTATTCATTTACATTTCCTGGTAATACTTTGTTGGAAAAATATAGAAGTTTCCATGGCTAAAAGACTTTAGACCCGTTGTCCCAGCCAGGAAATTTGAGGTCCAGCAAGCCCCACATAAGGCCCCATTTGGAAGGGGGAATAGCATGAAGGAAGCCTTCCTCCTGCCAACAGCTAAGACAGGCTAGTGGTGAGGACCAGGCCCATAATGGTCCCCAAGAGGGTCATGGAGCCATGGGAGGTAGGAGGGAGGCAGGGTTCCTTTAGCAGCAGCAGGTCAGGATGGGAAAGGGCAGGCCCAGGGTCCCTTTTCCACATGCAGAACGAGGCTTCCTCTCTCTCCAACACTGAGGGGGCATTTGGCTCTCTCAAACCTTCTGTCTTCCTTCTCTTGACTTCTTTCTTCTCCTCTGAGAGAACCTTCCTCTCTGAGAATCTGCACTTGGGGTGAAGCCCTTGCTGTGACTCAGGCATCCTTGCTCAGCTGGGATATGATACCTCCAAGCTCTCCTTCACAGGCTAAGGTGGTGTTTCTGTCACACACACACACATGCACGCACACACACATGCACAGCCAGCCCCTGTCTCACACCCTTAGGTGGCCCCACCATCATGAAGATAAAGCCTGGCTCTTCATCCTGCCACACCAGCCCCCACCCCCACTTCTCTGCCTCCCCTCCTGCCTCTGATCCAGTCATGTTAAAGTGCTGGGCCCTCACCCACCTCCAGCCTGGCCCTTGCTTCTCCCTCTATCTGCAATGCCTCTTCATGCTTCTCTGCCTATAGGAGCAATAGAGACTTCTTTGGTCCTTATTGCTCCTATAAGGCCCAGCCCAGGTGCGTCCTTTGTCACACCATTCACCACACTGTCATCACTATGAATATCAATCTTCCCTCTGATGGGGATCCCCTTGGGGGCTGAGCCAGGGTCTATCCTGTTCATAGTTAAACTCCCAGAACCCAGTTAAATGTCCCTGTCACCTGGTCAGCCTCCATGGATATTTGTTGTATGAGTGCATGAGTAAGAACACAATTTAGTGATCACCTTCTTTGTGCTAGTCATCATGTTAACATATCTCATTTATCATCATCAGAACCCTGTGAGGTAGATGTTATCATTACCATTTTACATATAGGGAAACTGAGGTTCAGAAAAGGGAAGCAAATGTCCAAATTTGCTGACAACTTGCTGGGAAGGAAGGCGCTGCTGAGTTCCCTGAGTGATAGCTGAGCCACGGCGTTGGGACCCACACTGCTGACTCTGGTTACACAGGGCTGGGCTGGCTCCAGCAGCCTCATATTGCTTGCTTTCTGGACTGCTCTTGGCCTGGACCATCCTTCCTCCCTTGCCGGCCGGGAACTGTGCTCCTCAGGTTTCCCAGTTCAGGGCCAGGCCTCTGATGCCAAATGCAGCCTGAAGCTCTGGCTCTTGGCTTGCCAGAATGCAGGCACCCAGGGAAGGCAGTCTGGGAGACTGAAAGTCTGGTCCAGGCCTGGGTAAGCCTCTGCTTCACGTCCTTACAAGCATGACCAGCTACATAACTTGTGGGACCCAGGCAAAATGAAAATGCAAGTCGCTTGTTAAAAAATGAGTAAGAATTTCAAGATGGGACAGCAAAGCATTAAATCAAGTGCATGGCCATTTGAAGTATGGGGCCCTGTGTAAAACTCTCCAGGTTACACACTCATGAAGCCAGCCCCATCCTCAGGCCTTAGTTTTGTCATCTGCCAAATGGGAGAATGATGGCCATGTGGCCAGGCAGGGGTGAGGATGAGGTTGGAGATGTAAGTAGGAGGCTCAGTGGAGAGCATGCGGGTCGGGCAGGGCTCCCATGGATGTCCTCTGTAGTTTAGGTCTCAGCACTGGGCAGCAGACCAGTTCTTGCCAGGAGTTTGATTCCTCACCAGCTCCTTTTCACAAGACCAAAAACCTAAGCCTCAGAGAAGCACCGACTTGTTCAGGGTCACACAGAGACTCAACAGGGAAAGCCAAGATCAGAGCCCTGGCCTGTCTCTCTGAAGAACTGGGCTTTTTGTAACACAGGCAAGGCAGAGGCGGACAGGAGGGAGGCGGGGGAGGGGGCTGCTTGGGACAAAGAGGGCCACTGTGCAAGCACAAAGACCTGACCACAGAGGCCCCCTGCAGGGCTGGGCCAAATGCTGGCTAGAAAGGGCTGTGGGGGGGAGGAGCAGGTGCCTGTGGTGGTAGGGGGTGGCAGGCAGGAGCCAGGAAATGGGTCAAGGAGGAGAGACAGACTCAGGCTGGGCCCCCTACTCCATGCCCCAGGCTTCCAGAGCTAGCATTGACCACCCTCCTATCTCCAGCTCCTCCTGGGCAGCCTGCCAGGCTAAAATGCTCTGTCATACTACCCACCACCTCTGTCGCCCCACCTCAATGAGAGTGCAGCTCAGGCAGCTGACCATCTGACAGTCCCAATATCAAGTCCTGCTGAGAAGCTTCTGGCTACTCTCTATCACCCACAGGAAGATAAAGCATAAGCCCCTCAGTGTGTCATTTAAGGCTCTTTGTGACCTTTCCAATCACCTTCTCACACTGCACTGTCCTCTCCTGCAACCAGCTTCCACATCCTAGTCATATGGGAAGCCTCACCCCTCTTCGAACCACTTGGCCGTTCCACACACACACCCTAAGTTTACTCATGCTTTTCCTTCTTCCTGGAGGGCCTTTCCCCTGCCCGTTGCTGGCTGAAATCCTTTCTCCTTCACAAACCAGCTCACATGTCCCCTCCACGGGGCTGCTTTCCTCCACCCTCACAGCTGGGTTTAACCTCCACTCTGCCATAAATGTGACATTTAGCCACCCTTGTGCACTGCTTGTCCACTCCAGCTTGAGCTGTAGTTTGGATCCACACCTGCCTGGAGGAGGGGGCATTTGTACTGAGCCTTAAGGCAGGTAGATTCACTAGGGGCTGACAGTGGTAAGCAAGGAACAAGAGCCCAGAGAACCAGGGATACCAGGCCTCTCTGACATATTATATCTGAATCTGTGTGTTTGGTTCCTGAATTCAGATAGCAAGGGGTCCATAGCTCAGAACAGCAGGAGTGGAGTGTGAGTGGCCAAGTCAGGGAATAGATGAATTGCAAGGATCGAGTTTTGATGGGCTTTATATGTCACACTATGGAGTTTTTTTTTTTGTTTCCTTCTTTAAAATGCACCTGAATTTATTTCTCAGTTCTACTGTTTATTAAGTGATGCATTTCTGCCTATCTTTATTATCTTCTTCCTCTTAATAACCTTAGGGTAGCTTTACTGTTTTCTATAATCTTATGAAAGTGAATGTCTATTTTGTTTATTGTCATTTTTTTAAAATAACATAAGCACTTAAGGTTTTGATTTCCCTCTGAATTCTGCTTTGGCTACATTATGTATGGTTTTATATGTTAGTTTTTCTTTATTATTTTATAAGTAGCTGATAATTTAATTTTAATTTTTCCTTAACCCAGTCAAAAGTCTTCTTAGGGGAATATTTAGGTTTTTAGTGTTGTTTCTTTTAATTGTATAAACTTGTTATGAATTTCTAGTTTTATCTCAGGTACGTAGGGGACATTGCTTTAATTAAAGTCTGTAGTTTGTGCATATTTTATTTTTTAGAGTTTATGTGTTCTATGAATTCTTTTAAAGGAGATGTGTGTTCTTTTTATATGATCCATGATAAAATATCACGATAAAATATCCATGATATTTTATTTAATCTAGCTGTACTGTATACATACATACACACATATAATTTAAAATAAGGTATATTCCTGTTTATTTTTAGCCTATAAAACCTATCAGGCTGATACTGATGTACCTCTTGCTGATTTTTTGTTTATATCAGCCTCTCGTATTTGTATTTCATCTCCTTTGATGCTCTATTATTCTATATAAAAATCTTCCTCATTATGTATTATATACAATTTCTTATAAATAAAAGTATCCCCCTTTTGTTCCATTTAATGCTTTTAGCCACAATTTTTATTATTTCTTATATCACTATTTCCATCCCCTACTTTTCACTTATCTAACTTAGTTTTGTGTTTTTATGTACATTTTCTTTGTGATTTAACTTCTTTATTTAAAAATTTGAATGAGTAATACATTTCCATGTTTCAAAAACTTTTAATGTAGGAAAAAAAAATATACAGAGAAAAGCCTCTCTCCATCCCCCATCACTCATCTACCGGTTTCCATTCCTCCCTTTGTTGTCCAGCAGCTGCGTCTGGGGAGGTCTCTCCCCTGTGCACTAGGTGAAACCTCAGTCGAGGTGGGGAGGGTTCTTGACTCTGCTTGAGAAAGAATTCTCAAACATGTCAGTGAGTGTAGGTAAGGAAGGAATTCATTAAAGCAAGAGTAGTAGTGAGTGGCAGCAGCCGTGCAGGCAGCGGAGAGCAGGAAGAGCAGAGGGAGGAAAGGAAGATTCATTAAACTCTTGCCCAGTGTAGGGCAAATCCCTCGCCAACTCCTGAGGCCAGGGTCACTGGCATCCAGTGTCCACTCAAATCTGTACAGTGTGGGAACTAAGCCCCTACCACCCCAGGATCTGGGGAAGCCATGGAGCGCTGGATGGAGTGAGATTGTGCTCTGAGAACTTCCCAAAGGCAAAGAAAGGAGATATTCGGGCAGGCTACTCAACAGCATGATCGTGCAGCTGCAGTCCTGTTCGGGTCACACAGGTGACAGGAACTTGCAAGCCCATATTAGACATCTCAATAGCCCTTCCCTACTTGTTTAAAGTAGGACAGAGAGAGTGAAGACTTGTGCTTAAGTCTAGAAAACAGAATGAAATAGCAAAGACACTTAGCCCTGGAAGAGCACAGAGTCAAAACGCAATAAGGTGACCATCAAGAAGGCTTTATTTCAAGCAAAAGTGCACACTTCAAGAAAGGGGAGTGTGGGCAACCTCAGAGAAGAGGTATGCCTAAAGGTTTAGGATTCTGTCCTTCAATGCTTTGAAGTATGGGGCAAAGGGTATAGGATTCACATGTGGTCTCATGAGGTCTATCTCTATCTCCAATGAGAGACATTGTGTCATCACCCATATTCTGTCCTCTAGGTATTTTGTAAGATAAACTTTACACAAGGAATTTATTGATTCTGTTCTTCTCCAAGATATGGTTACCCTCAAGCAGTGGGGACATATCATTTAGTGCTGTTTGCCCTACCTTAAGATAGGGTCGGTTATTGGCTGATGACCATAAAATATATTAGGAATCTTACCTCCTAACTCCCTGGTTTTTAAGATGGAATCTTAGCCTTAAGATGGAGTCCCTCCTATTCTAACTTAATATTTATATCTTGGCATTTTTAAACACAGGCAGGAAAAATTAATCATGATGCTGGTCCCATGTTCCGGCCCTACCTCACCTTCACCGCTGAACTGGAAGGTGGTTTTAATAGTTTCTGTGTATTCTTGAGCTTCTTTGTGCAAACACAAATATTTCTATTTATTTTCCTTTAAAAAAAAACACAAAATGTAACATATTATACACATGACCTTGGTTTTTATCACTTAATTGTGTCTTGGGGATTTTTCCAAATTAATACATTGAAAGCTTCCTCATTCTTTATAGGGGCTACAAAGTATCCCATTGTATAGATGAAGCATAAAGTATTTAGCCTCTGTTGGTGGACATTTGGGTCCTTTCCAATTTTTTGCTAGTATAAACAATATTGCAATGAGTAACTGTGTACATACCTTTTGTTCACATAGGAAACTTCACAGAAATGTTATTACAGTCAAAATGATTGTGCATTTGTAAATTTGATAACTACCAAATGCCAAATTGCCCACCATTGAGGTGGTACCAATTTACCCTCCTATCAGCACTGTATGAGAGAATATGTTTTCCTGTAGCCTCCCAACACTGTGATAACAAACTTTTGGAATCTTGCTAATCTGATAGGTTAAAAATAATATCTCAGTGTAATTTGAATTTTCATCTTCCTTATTTTTTTTTTATTGGAGTATTGTTGATACACAATCTTATACTGGTTTCAAGTATAAGAACATAGTGGTTCAACACTTACCCACATTATTAAATCCTCACCCCCACTAGTGCAGTTACTGTCTGTCAACATAGGAAGATGTTACAGAACCATTGGCTATATTCTCCTTGCTGTACTACCACCCTTGTGACCAACCCAACTTACATTTTAGTTGAGAATGTTTGTCACCCTTAGCATCTTTCTTATTTTCAGCACATCTTTTCATAACAAAATAGCCCTTTAAGATCTATTTGCGTTTCTTTTTCTATCACATACTATAGCCATTTTTCTATTAGGTTGTTGGGCTTGTTGATTCCTATTAGCTTCTTATATTTTAGGAAGATTATCCATCCTTCTGTCTGTTACCTGAAGTGAAAAAGATTTTTCCCAGTTTATCATCATCTGTCTTTGATCTTCCTTAGATTTCTATTTTTAAAAATGTAGATGTTTTTATTTTTCTGTGGTTGAATTTACCAATCTTTTATGACTTTTGGATTCTGAGCCATAAATCGAAAGGTCTTTCCTACTCTAAGATCTTTTCCCCATGTTTTCTTTTAATATTCTTATATCTCATTTTTTTACATGTGCATCTTTAATACATTTGGACATTCTGTGTTATTTTAAGTATTTCTAATGTACAGCACATAGTCCAGTTGAATTCTGTTTTTAAACATGAAACGTGAGAATCTTTCCTTCAAAATGTTGATAAAAAGGTCATTAAAATCACCTTGAAATAAAGACAGAGTTTTTAATCAAGCCAGCTAAGGACTTACAAGCCACAAGCTTTGATTCCCAGGAGTGGGTAGGAAAAAATGTTCTGAAAGGCCCAAGTCATACAGAGGTTTTCTATTGTGGAGGAGACAGGCAGGAAAGAGAACTTCAAAGGAGTACGTTTCATTTACATATGATATGCCATCCAAGGAAGAAGAGTGATTGGGGGGTAAGATGAATCCCGGCAGACACCTGGTGTTGAAAGAAATTAAGGGGAAAGGTAGACATTTTGTTTATCCTTTAGCATGAATGCTGAGGCCAATTGTTCATCCTTTAACTTAATTAGCAGATGGTATTATAGAGTTAGAATGTTTAAGTCTTTACAGGTGGCCATTTTGAGCCTCCCAGAGTTAATGAATGACTCAATACTTAGGCCTTAGAAATCTTTTTGGGGGTTCCTAGTATGGGGTCAGCTTTTCCTTACTTCACAAATAACACAGCTTAATTTATTTATGTCTATTTCATAACTGATGTAGTATTGTTTTACTTCTTTGTGCTTCCTTATCACCTCTTTTTTGTTCTTTGTATACATTTTAGGTTTTTCTTGTTTTTATCTTCTATAATGATTTAGAAAGTGAAACTCCAATTTGTAATTCTACAAGACTTTAGATTAGTCAGGCAAATATATTTAAATTCATATGTATCCAATTCTCAAACCATAAAATGTGTCACTCATTGGATGTGTGCCAGACACTGTGCAGGGGGCTTTCCACAGGTCTCTACTATTGTCTGCATTTTACAGGTGAGGAAAGAAAGATCAGAGTACCTAAGTAGCTTGCCCAAGGACACCAAATAATTTTTGATGATCTCTTCTGGATAATGAGAAACTTAGCAGGCTTCGGTCTGTCATGGCCACCCCTGGAGCTGGAGCAGAGGAAATCTCAGTTAAACAACGCTGCTGAAAATGTTTCTTCAGCAACATTCTTCAAAGTAAAATCCCACAGTGAATTCTTCAAAGTAAAATCCCACAGTGGATCTCACAAGGGCCTCAAAACCCTATGATACCAAACTCTTGGATTTCTACCAGTCTTATAGTTGAAAAATCATATTTCACTGTACTTTTGCTTTGCATTTCTCTTACCAGTAAGACAAGCATCTTTTCTTATGTTTGGCATTCATTTCCATTTCCATTTCAATGAACTGCCTATTCATATCCTTTGCCCACTTGGGAGGCACCCAGCAAATAGCTACCTACCAGAACTTCCTGTGGTGTGCGTTTGTTTTGAGAATACCAAGCAAATGACTTTAGAGTTTTATTCTGCTTACTATAGAAAATCATTTCAGAGATAATAAGCTCTTCATCTGAATCTTCAGAGAAATTCTCTTCCTCCCTGTGTATAGGATCTTTTCAATATGTCCCCTGTTAATTGTTTTGTTCACTCTCTTTTGACCATGTAGAAATAAAGGGTATTGACTCAACTTTGTGTTGCAATGGTAGAATTCCACCGTTACACAAACGGCATAGACCCAGGCACAGAAAAAAAGAGGCTGATGATGTATAGCAGGGAATTGTCATGACCATCATCATCAATAATAGCTGGCATTTAAAGAGCACTATATATAGTATTATATATTTATGTACATTTATTTATATATGTGTATGTGGGTGCAGTTAGCCTTCAAACAACACAGATTTGAACTGAGTGGGTCCACTTACATGCAGATTTTTCTCAATAAATATAGGAAACATTTTTGGAGATTTGTGACAAGTTGGAGATTTGAAAAAAGTTGCAGAAGAACCATGTAGCCTAGAAATATCAAAAAAGTTAAGAAAAGGTTAGGCGTGTTATGGATGTGTTAAAACATGAAAAGACTGGTCAATTTTATCATTTGGTACCATAAAATGAATAGCAAGCTATTAGAAACTTTTAGGGAGTCAAAAATTATATGCAGACTTTTGACTGCACAGAGTGGGGGCTCAGTGTCCCTATCCCTGCATTTCTCAAGGGCCAACTGTACATATATACTGAATTGACACACAAACATAAATTTAGTTCTTAACAACCTGTTATGACTGATGCTCTTACTATCCCCATTTTAAAGATGACAAAGGTGAAGCACAGAGATGTTAGATTACTTGCCTGAGCTCACACAGCTAATAACTGGTGGAATCAGGACTCTACCCATGCTTTCTAGCTCTAGAATCTGTGCCCTGGACCACTGGGGCTTGGAAAATAATCCTGTGTTGTTGGTGTTCAGTCAGGGGTCCATCTAGTGAGTGCTGCTCCTGAGTCCCTGAGGGACTCCCCTGAGTGGGATTAGTTTGTTTTATCTACTTTGGAACTATTGGTTCATTAGTTAATTCATTTAGTCCTCTGATTCTTCATTCAACAAATATTTATTGAGTGCCTACCATGTGCCAGCTCTGTGCTAGGGGCCAGAGACACCAAGATAAATTAGACATGGTCCTCTGAATGTAAGTCATAAAACCATAAAACTCTTAGAAGAAAACAGAAGCAAAAATCTCTTGAATGAGCAACTTTTTCCTGAACACATCTCCTCGGGCAAGGGAAACAAAAGCAAAAACGAACAGATGGGACTACATCAAACTAAAAGGCTTCTGTTCAGCAAAGGACACCATCAGTAAAACAAAAGGCATCGTATAGTATGGGAGAATATATTTGTAAACGACATATCCGACAAGGGGTTAATATCCAAAATATATAAAGAACTCACACGCCTAAACACCCAAAAAGCAAATAACCCTATGGATGGAGGGTATGAACAGACAATTCTCCAAAGAAGAAATTCAGATGGCCAACAGGCACATGAAAAGATGCTCCACGTTGCTAATCATCAGGGAACTGCAAATTAAAACCACAATGAGGTACCACCCCACACCAGTTAGGATGGCCAACATCGAAAAGACTAGGAACAACAAATGCTTTCAGGTATGTGGAGAAAGGGGAACCCTCTTACACTGATGGTGGGAATGTAGATTAATTAGTTCAACCATTGTGGAAAGCAATATGGAGATTCCTCAAAAAACTAAAAATAGAAATACCATTTGACCCAGGAATTTCACTCCTAGGAATTTACCCAAAGAAAACAAGTTCTCAAATTCAAAAAGACATATGCACCCCTATGTTTACTGCAGCACTATTTACAATTGCCAAGATATGGAAGCAACCTAAGTGTCCATCAGTAGATGAATGGGTAAAGAAGAGGTGGTACATATACACAATGAAATACTATTCAGCCATAAGAAGAAAACAAATCCTACCATTTACAATAACATGGATGGAGCTAGGGGGTATTATGCTCAGTGAAATAAGCCAGGAGGAGAAAGACAAGTACCAAATGATTTCCCTCACTTGTGGAGTATAACAACAAAGCAAAACTGAAGGAACAAAACAGCAGCAGACTCACAGAACCCAAGAAGGGACTAGCGGTTACCAAAGGGAAGGGGTGGGGGAGGATGGGTGGGGAGGGAGGGAGAAGGGAATTGTGGGATATCATGATTGGTGCACATGGTCTGGGGAGAGGTCACAAGGAACACAGTGTGGCACAGAGAAGACAAATAGGGACTCTGTGGCATCTTACTGCACTGTTGGACAGTGACTGCAATGGGGTATGGGGGAGGACTTGATAATATGGGTGAATGTAGTAACCACAGTATTTTTCATGTGAAACCTTCATTAGAGTGAATATCAATGATACCTTAGTAAAATAAATAAGTAAATAAATAAAATTTAAAAATAAAAAAATTAGATATGGTCCTTGTCCTTAAGGAGTTTGCACTGAAAGTGGCTGGGGGAGAACATGGTCAGTTAATGAAAAAGTATGACACATGCTGTTTCGGTTTAGAGGGAAGAGCAAGTGGTGTGTTATCTAAGAATGTGTTTCTCAATCTGTTTCCATCAGCACCAT
Organism: Manis javanica; assembly: GCF_040802235.1. Lineage (NCBI taxonomy): Eukaryota > Metazoa > Chordata > Mammalia > Pholidota > Manidae > Manis > Manis javanica. The sequence continues at coordinate 21,795,033 of NC_133166.1, forward strand.
TTAGTCAGTGCAATCTCTCCTTTGTACATTGCCTTGTGATCTTCTCTTACCTTTAGTTTATATAGTATTACTGCAGATGTTTGTGCTTTTGCGTATCTTCCTCGTCATGCTCACAGGGAGTAGAGAGTGGGCTGACCAGGCGTATCTGCTATCATTTTTTTTCACCCCAGAAATGTGGCCGGTTCTTATGAATTATGGCAATTCAGGAAGGGTCCTGAGTAGAGCAGATGGGTGCTTCAGAATGAGCACCCATCTGTGTAGTGTGGAAAGTAAACTGAATGGGGGAGATGAGGCAAGCAGTGTGGTCAGGAGGCTACTCAATAGTTTCAGTAGAGGATGAGATCTGAGTAGACGCTGTTTTCAATGGGTGAGGGAGGAAGGTCCAAGGAATGGATCCAAGAGACATTAAGGAAATAGAATTAAAGGAACTTACTAATTCATTCAACAATGTTTAATGAGCATCTACTAAGTGCCAGGCACTGTCCCAGGTGCCAGGAATGCAGCAGGAAACAAGATAGACACAGTCCCTACCTTCATTGCGTCTAGAAGGGGAAGATAGACAATTGGAACTTTCTCGATAAAAGATGATAAATGATATAACAGGGGAAGTACGGGGCATTATAGGAAAACAGAATTGGGGACAGGCAGCAGGGTGAGGGAGGCATCAAGTCTCCTGCCTTGGCTGCAGGAGGAGATGATGATGCCATTATCTGAGCCAGAGAACTCAGGAGGGCAGAACCACACAGATGTCTCTCTGAGTCCCCCAAGCCCAGGAGCAGGGGCCGTGGTGAGCAAGTGACTGCTGAATGAATAAATAAATGAATATGGGCATGTGGGTACACCCCAGCCCCAAGCCTGACCCAGAAAGAGGAAGATGGGGAGTGTTTCAGAAAGAAACTCAAAGTTTCAGGAAGCCCAGCAGTTACTCAATGCCCACAAACTGCCAGTCTCTTCTCAGTTACCCAATGGGCCATACGAGGCAGCCGTGACTCTCTCCTGATGTCCAGCAACCAGAGCTGGGCTGCCATGACTCAGTATATTTGGGGTCTGGGCAGTGGGTAGACTCAGCAACCCCCTGTTTATTCTGCTAATGAGCATCTACTAAGTGCCAGGCACTGTCCCAGGTGCCAGGAATGTAGCAGGAAACAAGAGAGACACAGGTTGTTGGAGGCCTTCCTGGAGCTGGAGGGAGGAAAGAGCCAGCCCTGCAAAGTACCTGGGTACATGTCCCCTGAGTTAGAGGCCCTTCCTCAGCTCACGCATCCCTTAAGTGACCCTCTGCCTTAACATCAAGCTCTGGGTCTGTCTGCCTCCATTCAAGGGCAGGCTCTGGGTGATCACCCTCTGGGTCCCCAGTGCCCAGCTCAGACAACCTTTCTCCTCAGCACATGACAGAAAATGTTTCTTGAGTTAGTTCAGAGAGAGCTGTGCCTTGAAACCCAGGGGCTACTCTCTCACACCCTCAGGGGAAAGCCAACCAAAAGCCACAGGAACACCAGTCCCGTTCTTGGCATGTGGCAAGAACACCCATGGTTACGGCCTTGAGCAGGTGGGCCAAGACATCTGACCAAGTGGGAGAAGGCACTGACCCACTGGCCCGTCACTGCCCCATCCCCACCAATATCCAAGAGCCTTGAAAGTGTAGAATCTTAGAATCTGAAAGATAGAAAGACCCTCTGCAGTCGGGTCCTCCAACTGCACTTCTGAGGAGTCCCAACTGTCCTGTCCAAGCCCCGATCACGTGCCCTTAGCAACAGGAACTCACCCCCACCGGAACCTGAGACCTGCCCCATGTGATTTCCATGAGGATCCCCTCTCTATCTTCAAGGCCACAGAGACCACACCCATGCCCAGGACCCAGAACAGTCCACCAGAGCCAGGCCTGCCAGGGTGGAAGGGGAGTCTCTGCAACTGTCACCTCCAGCACTCTGTCATCCCTGAGAGATGAGGAAGGGAGCAGGAGGTCCTTTCTTCAAGGCTATACTTAAAGTGCTATCAGATGCAATAATCAAACATCAGCGGGGTTACCTCAAGGCCAAAGACAAGAAACAGGCATTCACCAAGCAGAAAGCTGAAGTGTTGTAGGCTATTTTGAGGCAGTGGGCAGTAGTGGCTAAGAGCACCTCTGCTGCCTACTAGCTTAATCTTTCTGAGCCTCAGTTTCCTTGTAGGTAAAGTAGGATAAGACACTGACCTGGTGGGCTATCTGTGAGGATTAAATGAATGTATATGTATGTAAAGGGTCAGCCCAGTGCAGCTGGGGAGGTGCTCAGTGAATCTGTGCTCTCACATAGCCATGTCTGGAGACCACGTGAGCCACACCCATCAGCCCTGGCTTCTCAGGACCCCGGCAGCCTGTGCCCGCTGCCTGTGTAGTGTCAGTCCAGGCTGATGGCTGACTGCAGCACCACTGGGAAAGGAACAACCTGCTCCACCATGGCAACTGTTTCCCACTGTTGGCTGTGCCCGTTTTGTGGTCTCCCCACCCTTCGGGTTCTTTCTATCTGAGAATGAGCTAGGGCTCTCCTTCCTACTCTAGAGTCATTGTTTGTATGGCTCTTCAGGCAAAAGTCATGTGTTTACTAAAGTTTCCCAAGTGCCTGCTGGGAACAGGGCTCTGTATGGGGAGCTCTAAGAGACCAGAAGAACCACCTAGAGTGGGGATGGGAAGCTGGGGGTGCCACACAGCCAGTGCAGGGCAGGGCAGGAAGTGGTCAGGCCAAAACTGTTTCCATGGCACCCCACATCTATCTCAGCTAAATTTATTCTTAAGTATTAAGCAAAGTTTGTGGGGGTTTTTCTGACTATAGAAATATCTCTTCATTACTGAATGTTATGAAAACTACAGGAAAATACAGAACACAAAATAAAAAATTCTGACCACCCTGATCCACACAGGTAACTGGTGTTAAGGTTTTGGTGTGTTTTATACTAGACTTGTCTATGCATTTTAACCTAGTAATAATATATATATAGTTGTAAAACCTGCTTTCTTCATTCGCGGTAATGACACAAGCATTGTCCTGGGTTTTTACAACCTAGCCAGTTAAATCCTACCCTGTTCATTTCAGCTCATCTTTCCAACAAAAATCCTTACCTTGTGTTGGGATTTAGCTGCCTCTTCCCAGCACAGAATGGTGCTGTCTGCCGGCCTGGAGGAAAAGGGGAGGGAGGAGGAGGAAATGAAAAGGGGTGGAGGTGAAGGGCAGAGGAAAAAAGAAAGAGCAAAACCAGCGCCTCAGGGGTTCGTTCTCTCTGCCCTGTCTCAGGCTAAGTCTGTTTCTCAGTGTCGAAAAACCCCAGGGCAGTCACTTGACCCCTAGAATCACCTGGGCTCGCCTAACACCCTTTTGATCTTTCCCTTGCTCATTCCATACACCCAACCCTAAATAGAAGGGAGTCACTCCCTGGTAAGAAAAAGCCTTCTTCCCCAGGGGTCAGTCCTCCAAACCCTGGGCAACAAACGCCCTGCTTTAGCCACCCTGCCTACGCGTGAGTCCTCTGTCTGCTTGTCACATGGCCTGGTTTCCAGGCCTCTGTAGTCTAGTCACCTTCTTTGGACCCAGAGCATACTCTGGCATGCCAGAGATGTCTCAGAACTCCAGGTGGGTCTGGCTTAGTGTGGAGCAGAGTAGGGCAATCACCTTCTCTGTTCTGGACGTTATGCCTCTGTTAATGCAGCCTACATTTACATTTGATTATGTGGTAGCCAGTGCTTTGGCTCATGTAGAGCTTGTGGTTAGCTCAAACTCTGAGCTACTTTTTTCATCAATGTGGGTAAACCAGTTCTCCCACATCCTGTACTTTGACAATCACTTGAAGAAACCTACTATAAGACTTGATACTTTTCCCTCTTTATATATTTGCATTGTGATTTTTAGTTCTGCCTTTTGGCTTCTTGGTGTGGGTGAATTTGATACATGTGTACCATGTCTGTATCCAACCTATTGATAAGAGAATAACCTGAACCGGGCCCAAGACAGAAATCCCCTTCCCTCAAGCCCTGGTCCATAACTACAGCCACTGCATAAATGTGATCAGCTTCCTTAAATCTTGCAAAGAAATATTACCTTCTTTTAAATCCAGTCATGTACAGGCATACACACAAAAGAATTGAAAACAGGTACTAAAACAAATACTTACATGTGAATGTTCACAACAGCACTATTCACAATAGCCAAGAGGTGGAAACAACTCAAATGCCATCAATGGATAAATGGATAAATGAAATGTGGTATACATATGTAATAGAATATTACTCAGCCATGAAAAGGAACGAGGTTCTGACACAGGCTACAATGTAGATGAACTTTTAAAATATTATTCTTTTTGAAAGAAGTCTGACACAAAAGGTCACATATTATATGATTCCATTTATATGAAATATTTGGAAGCAGGGGCTGAGGGGAGAGAGGAATAGGGATGTTTAATGGATATGAGGTTTTCTTTTGGGGTGATGAAAACATTTCAGAACTAGACAGAGGGGGTGGTTGCACAACACTGATTATAGAAATGTCACTGAATTGTGTACTTCAAATGGCTAATTTTATGTTAAGTGAATTTTACCTCAATTAAAAAAAATGTATCTGCAAAAGAAAAAAGACCCAGTGCACTCATCAGACAGCCTTAGGCTGGTTACTAGGGACACTGAGATGAATGAGACCAGCTCCCTGCTAAAGCTGGGAGAGCCCAGAAATTTTGAAGCTGAGAGGGGGCTACTCTCTGGAGTTCACCTTCCACATTGTGGGTTTTCTCACTATTTACTATTGTCACTGAAGGGCTGCTGACCCTCCCATCTTAGTGATCTGGGTTAGTATGACAGAATGCATCCTCTCTGTAACTTGGCACTGGAGAAACCTGACAAACATTAACCTTAGCCATGTGATCAAAGTTACATCCACAGTGATAAGTCATGCTGATAGTATGTACCCTTGATCTGATGTGAGGAGAAAGGCACTTTACCTGTGTGGTCTTCCTCCCAAGAATTCATAACCCCAGGGTAACTATGAGTAAAACCTCAGAAAATCCCAAACTGCAAAACACCTGACCAGTACTCCTCAAAACTACCAAGGTCATCAAACACAAGGGAGGTCAGAGCAACTGTCCAGACCAGAAAGAGGGTAGGGAGGCATAATGACTAAATGCGATGTGGCATCCCGGGACAGAAAAAGAACATTAGGTAAAAACTAAGAAAATTGAAATAAAGTGTGGACTTTAGTTAATAATAATATATCTATATTGGTTCATTAGTTGTGACAAATACAGATGATCCCTGATTAACAATGGTTTGACTTACGATTTTTTGACTTTACAATGGTGTGAAAGCAAAATGCATTCAGTAGAAACTGTACTTGGAATTTTGAATTTTGATCTTTTCCTGGGCTAGGATATACAGTATGTGACTCTCTCAAGAGGCCGGGCAGTGGCAGCAAGCTGCAGCTCCCAGTCAGCCTCACGATCATGAAGGGACACCACACATGCACTTACAGCCATTCTGTCCCCTATAACCATGGTTTTTCACTTTCAGAGAAATTACATGAGATATTCAACACTTTAATATAAAATAGGCTCTGTATTAGATGATTTTGCCCAACTATAAGTTAATTAAGTGTTCGAAACACATTTAAGGTAGGCGAGGCTATGTTATCGTATTTGGTAGGGTAGCTGTAGGAAATGTATTTTCAATCTCGGAATTTTCAACTTAAAATGGGTTTATCAGGAGGTAACCCCATCATTATAAGTTGAGGAAAATCTGTATAGGATGTTACAATAGAGGAAACTGGGTGAGGGTGTATAAGAATCCTTTGTACTATCTTTGCAACTTTTCTGTAGATATTATAAAGCTATTTTTTAAAAGTTTATTTATTTTTAAATTTTACTTTAAAATATTATCTAAAAATCATCCTTTAAAAATCCATACAAGTACATCAAACTAAAAATCTTCTGTACAGCAAAGGACACCATCAACAGAACAAAAAGGCATCTTACAGTATGGGAATTCTCCCATATTTGTAAATGACTCATCTGATAAGGGGTTAAAATAAAAAATATATTAAGAACACATATGCCTCAGCACCCAAAAAACAAATAACCTGATCAAAAAATGGGTGGAGGACATGAGCAAACACTTCTCCAAGGAAGAAATACAAATGACCAACAGGCACATAGAAAGATGCTCCACATCACTGATTATCAGCAAAATGCAAATTTTTTTGAGCAATAAAGAGTGAATTTTATTGTTATAATTTTTTAATTAAGGTATCATTGATATACACTCTTATGAAGGTTTCACATGAAAAATAACTGGTTACTACATTCACCCATATTATCAAGTCCCCCCCCCCATATCCCATTGCAGTCACTGTCCATCAGTGTAGTAAGATGCCACAGAGTCCCTATTTGTCTTTGTGCCACACTGTCTTACCCATGAACCCCCACACACACCATGTGTACTAATCATAATACCCTTCAATCTCCTTCTCTCTCCCTCCCCACCGGCCCTTCCCCACCCCTCCCCTTTGGTAACTGCTAGTCCCTTCTTGGAGTCTGTGAGTCTGCTCCTGTTTTGTTCCTTCAGTTTTGCTTCATCGTTATGAGGGAAATAATTTGGTACTTGTCTTTCTGCGCCTGGTTTATTCAGCTAAATACAAATTGAAACCACAATGAGATACCACCTCATTCCAGTTAGAATGGCCACTATCCACATGTACGAAACAGCAAATGCTGCTGAGGAGAAATAGGAACCCTCCTCCTGCTTTGTTGATGGGACTGCAAATTGGTGCAGCCACTGTGGAAAGCAGTATGGAGGTTTCTCAAAAATAAAAAATAGAAATAGCATTTGACCCAGTAATTCCACTCCTGGGAATTTACCCAAAGAAAACAAAATTCAAAAAGATGTGTGCACCCCTATGTTTATTGCCGCACTGTTTGAAATAGCCAGAATATGGAAGCAACCTAAGTGTCCATCAGTAGATGAATGGATAAAGAAGAGATGGTACATATACACAATGAAATATTATTTAGCCATAAAAAGAAAAGAAATCCTGCCATTTGCAACAACATGGATGGAGCTAGAGGGTATTATGCTTAGTGAAATAATCCCGGCAGAGAAAGACAAATACCATATGATTTCTTGGTATATAAATACCATATGATACGTGGAATATAAAAACAAAGCAAAACAGAAGGAACAAAACAGTATTAGACTCATAGACTGAGAAGTGACTAGTAGTTGGTAAACAAGGGGGAGGGGAATAGACGAGGATGGGGAGAGGGAGAGGAGGATTATTGAACCACTGTGATGTACATTTGATTTTTTTAAAAAATCCATACAAGGGCTATAACAATGGGGTTCAGGCAGAGATGACAATGAGGAAATGAAGACAGTGAAGTATGACCTACTAAATGGCCTTATAAATAAGATGGGTCTGGCTTAGTGCAGAAATATTAATTGGATGTTAATTGACCCAGGGGAGAAAAACTGACCCCAGGGAGAAAAATAAGGCCTTGTCTAATGAGACCCTGCCTTCCAAGTTCCTAACCTGCCTTTTCCTGACTTGGGAGCACCCTTGTAGACACCAATACCTTTAAAAATCCAGACTAAGAGAGTCAGGATCTCCTTTCCATAGCCTGGGACCCCAAGCAGGTCTGCTTTCCAGGCCCTTTCCATCTTCCCCAGGGGAATTACACCAGGAAGAACTTTAGGTGAGACACCTCACTCCCTGCCCACAGGGTGTAGTCTTGAGACCTGAAGGTTATGGTCTAAGTCAACAGTAGAATGATAACTTAGCACAGCTAATATTCACAGATGCTCCTGCCTACTATCCAGGTTTGCTTACTTCTCTACTGAGCAAACATTCCTCCATTTGGTGCGTGAGGATATCATGGATGCTTTTGACCAAGGCCTTTCTCAAATACAAATGCAGGGCAGGGCAGTGTAGAGGATAAGAGAAATGGCTTGGAATAGACAACCCTAGATTCAGGTCCTGGTTATGTCATTTATTAACCTATTTAAACCCTATGACCCATGGTTTTTAGGACTATAAAATAGGGATGATAAAAATAATGCTTATTTTATAGGATTGTTGGAGGATGAGACGAGACAATTCATATAATGTGCTTAGCTCAATGCTTGGTATAGGGTCTCAGGTTCCTGTCAAGTTTCTTAGAGCTGATGAGAAGCCAACAGGCTCTAGGGAAGTGGCAGTAGCCACTGAGCCCACAAGTCCATTAGTGATACAGAAGCCAGAATAGAGAGGACTGGCTGGATCCTGTAGCCAGTGGGAGAAAAGAAACAGGTATCAAAGATTTTATCCACAGCCAAACTTAACTCTGAGGGTTACCAGTAAGAAGACTGTTGCAGAGGCTCTCAAGGTCCTGTGTTTGTCTGTACCCAACAGGACAACTGATCTTGAACAATATGGGGGTTAAGGGTGCCGACCCCACGTGCAGTTAAAAATCACATATAACTTTTGATTCCCCAAAACTTAACTAGTAATAGCCTACTGTTGACTGGAAGCCTTACCGATAACATAAACAGGTGATTAACACATATTTTGTATGTTACATGTATTATATACTGTGCCTTTACAATAAAGCAAGCTAGAGAAAAGTTTTTCAAATTGTTGCAAATCTCCAAAAAATGTTCCAAAATATTTATTGAAAAAAATATGCCTAAAGTGCATCTATGCAATTCAGACCTGTGTTGTTCATGAATTGACTGTACTTTATATTCTCCAGGGTCATCATTAGATGAATCATCATTAAAACTGCCCCACATTCACCCCAGTGAGGACTTGCCCTGCACCAGACACACACCTGGAGAGTCCAGGGAAGTCTGGAAGATGCAAGACGTTCACCCATGTGGCCTGAGCTCCTGATGTGCCCTAGGTGTTGCAGGCATTAACCTTTTGGTTGAAGGACATTAGGAGGCCCAGGTGGTACACTCAGGGGCAACCAGGGTAACAGGTAGGTCACTGCCTCAAGACATACCAGACCCAATTGTACCAGTGCCCAGCACTGTGCCTGGACACAGTAGAGGCTTATTGAGGACAAGAGGAGAGAATGAAAGGTCCTGGTCCTTAAGTCCCTCGTGGTCTAGCAGGGGAGACATGGTGCACAGCAAACCATGAAGAATCTTGCCCAGCACAGGCCTGGACTGTGGCTAGTGAGTACCTTCAGGGAGTGAAGCACTTGCAGGGTGACTCACGGGAGGACAGTGGGAGCCCGGGCCCCAGAGGAGGAATGCTTCCTGTGTGCGTGCATAGGGCAGGGCAGGGCTGCAGGCTGGGGCCGGGCGGGACACCCAGGAAGCGCGCCAGTGACCCCCAGAAGCAGCCAGCCTCGGCCCTGCCTTCCTGCTTCCTTCTCTTTCCACCGTTTACTGCTACTTCTGGGCAAAGGCCACTGCAGAGTTTACACACAACCTACAGATTTGGCGGACATAAGTAGCAAAGATTAGAATGGGATAAAGCTGGAGTGAGTTTCTGAGTGCCAAAAATAAGCAACAATTCAGAGATTACTTAAAAAATAAGGGCAGCCCAGTGGAATAGGAGCTTGAGCCTCAGCATTGGACAAAGCTGAGTTAAAATCCCAGTTTAGCCTAAACTCCTAGCACATAAACCCCCTGAGCCTTAGTTTCTTCTTCTTGAATCTGGGTGCTGGGAGATGGTATCTGTAGGGGGCCTGGCTCATTCAGCCAGGGCTTGGTGATGGGTAGGTAGACATCGCCTGTCCCACACCATGGCTGTGACGGGGCCCAGGCAAACACATGTGAAAAGCCACAGAGGCCTCCAGAAAGGCAGGAAGCCACTTAACCGTCTTTCCTAATATTGCTGAGTGACTGTGATCACATACTAAAATCACACCAGCAACATCCAATGCCTGCAGGGAGGGAATAGTGTGGTGTGACTGGTCCTTCCAGCCAGCTGCGGCCGCATCCTTCCCTCAGCTCTCTATCAATCCATCTCCTATGCTGGGTTCTCAGCCCAGCCCTTAGGGGCAGGAGAGAAGAGGAAGACTCAGCCCCTGCCCTCTGGAAATGTAGAACCTTGCAGGACTGGCCACTCCCTGAGAAACAGCATACCATGATGCCAGCTTCCCCAGGCCACGGGTCCACGGCACCAGCCATTGCTGCTTTGTGCAGGCTCTTTGCATGGTCACCTCTTAGTCTCTCTGAATTGATTCTCCTCCACGCCAGCCACACCCCTCTCTCCTTCATTGCACACACCAGGCCCTTGCCTGTGCTCTTCCCTCCATCAGGAAGGCCCTTCTTCCAGCTCTAATGGAGAATGTCTCCCAGGAGGCCCTCCTCCTCTATGCTACCTCAGAACTTCCATTTCGTCTACTAATATTGATTGAAGCCACCTCTGTAGTGGGGCCTGAATAAAACAACCCAGCAGCCTCTGCCTCCATGAAGCTTCCAGGCACAAGGACTCATGGCAGTTATCTCCCCATTCTGTGATGGCATGTCTGCCCCCACTAGACTGTGAGGTCTGTGGAGGCTGGCGCTGTGTCTGTCCTGATCACTGTTGTGTGCCCAGCACCTGCTACAGAGTCTGCTGCACAGAGGTGCCCAGTGGATTGAATGGCTCTCTGTGACAATGAGTTTAGCATCACTCTGGGAACTCAGAGAAAGCAGTCCTGATGCTAAAAAATAGCCAAGAGAGAGAAAAAAAAAAAATAGCCAAGAGAGGGTTCCTGCAGTGGGTAGAATTTGTATAGGAGGGAAAAGGGCGGGAAGAGAGCAAGGGTATGGAGATGGAATGTTTCTGGGCTCTGCAGAAGACTTGGCAGAGACCTGGGGGTGGTGGTGGTGAGGTTCACTAGAGTGGGGCAGGAGGTTCTTCCTGCCTCTTGGGGCCGTGGGCCCCCTCTGCCTTTCTCTACAGCTCATGGTTTCCTGCAACTCCTAGTTCTCCCTCCCTTATCCTCCTACCTCCCAGCACAGCATGGAGAAGTCCATGGGTAAGGAACTCACAGAGCAGCAAGGTAGATGGCCAGGACTCTGGTCATCTGAGAGTCTAGGAACTTCCTTTGCTAAGGCCCCAGCTCCAGTCACCTTTCCCACCAGAAGTGGCCAGATAAAATTCAAGACACCCAGTTAAATTTGAATTTCAGACAAACAGTGAATAATTCTTTAGCATAAGTAATTCTAGGGACATGCTCACACTAAAAAATTATTTGTTGTTTTTCTGAAATTCAAATTTTTATTTTCTAAACCTGGCAACCCTTTCCCCACCTCCCATTTCAGAATCTGCCACTCACTCCTGCCTTGAGCCTCCAGGAACCATAAGAGAGATCTTGGGCCTCCTGAAATATATTCAACAAAACAAGTATTTATCGCCGGAAGGAGCATTGAAGATTTTTTAGCCCCAGCACTCCACCCACACATGGGCTAGGAGACTGAGGCCCAGAGGGGAAAGGCACTGGCAAGCACTCGGCCCCTCACAACTCCTGGCCTGCCTCTTGGATCTCCTGGAGAACAGAAGGACCCTGGGCAGGGTGGGGTGCTTAGGAAAGGCCAGGGCCCTTCTAAGTGAGGCAAGGCAGGGAATCCTCAGCTTCCTGCTCTGATACCATCCCCATCAGGCAGTTTCCCAGATCCTGACGCCCCCAGGTGAGTCACCTCACCTGCCAGGCTAGATCTAGGGCAGCACCAAGGCCCAGCCATTTCAGCTCCTGCCGGGCTCCCTGCCAGGAGCCCAATGGGTAGGGCTGGGGGAGGTCTCAGGGGTAGGAGCAGGTGGGTGGGGCTGGACCCCGTGGGCATGGCTGGTCTTCCCGAAGGCTCTTTGCCTGGCTATCTGCCTTAGGCCCTTCTTATAGTTGGTGAGGAGGGGCTCTCAGAGAAGACTCAGCTCAGCTCCCAATGGGCAAACTGAGGCAGGCAGGGAGCAGAGGCAGGGTCTTGACCAGAATTACCCAACCAGTGAGGCCCACAGGTGGGTCTTCCTGTGAAATGAGCATTGCATGCTCCCCAGTGAAATTGCTACGGCACCGTGTTTTGTTTCTTCATCTCACTTTCCCCTCTCTGACACTCTATCATGGTTTGTTTATTGTCAGCCTCCAGTTAAATCATAAATCCTGTTCACTGTCTCAAGATCCTAGAACAGTGCCTATCATGGAGTAGGTGCTGAATAAGCATTTGTTGAGGGGACCTGCCCCTAATACCTCCCACCTTGTGTGGAACATGTCACATGATGCCACAGGCCCCCCCCATCCTCACACATGTGTTGCTCTCTCTGCTAGGAGTTAGGCTCTGTGCTGGGCCTTGAGCTCCCCAGGTCCACGTCTGTGGCTCCCTCCTCTGAATACAGCCCCTCCTGGGTCCTGGCACCCAGAGAGTGACAGCATAGGCTGGGCTGGACTGACAGTCTCTTTAGGGGTGCTGCTTGGTGAGGGGTTGGGCTCTTACCTGTCTGCCCCAGCACTCCCCTCTGGCCCAGACAAGCCCACAAAACCTGGGCATGGCCAAGTCACACTGAGCTGCCCACTCCTAGCCAGTGTGGCCCAGGGGATGACTGAGCCAGGAGCTGATGACCATCTGCCTTGCCATGTTACCTGGCCCATTCTCCACCCTTCCCAGGCCTCTTTCTGCCCGTCTGCATAATGGTGGCTTTGGACTGAGGGATCTCTAAGGCCTACCAGCTCAGCTTGCCTTGGCTTTTTCCTACTCCCTCTCTACCTCAGGCCTCTCCACCAGCCACTCCTGCCTTACCCCAGCGGTCCCTTACCTTTAGGCTCTAGACCCTCCCCTCCATCCTAATCAGACCCTTTGCTGACCCTATCCCTATTCTCCCCTGACACTGAAGCCCAGGTGCTGTCTGACATGGAGATGATGGGTGTTGGGGCCTAAAGGACTCTCCTGGGGGCTCTTGGGACACTTCAAAGTCATCCAGGGACATCTCCATCTCTAGCCATACCATCTTCCTGGTATGTCCAAAGCTGAGCTCTGCCTTTTTGCCCAGGCCAGCTCCTCTCTCAGCCTCTGCACAGGCACCCCAGCCAGTTAGTCGCCTGGCCCAGGAAACTGAGAATCACAGAGCCTCTTCTCCTTCTATCCCTGCCCACATCCCACCCTTCACTCAGTCTTGTCTGTCCCTCCGTGGTACCCTGGGGCATGTCCACTCCTCACCTTCCTCAGCCTCACCCATGTTCATACTTCATCTTCTCTCACTTGAACCTTGAAAGCAGAGGACTCCTTGACACCACTCCCCCTGCCTTCAGTCCACATTCCGCCCAGCAGCCAGAGAGAGACCCCACCGGCAGCAAACCCAACCTCATCCCTCTCCTGCTTGAATCCCTTCCATCGCTCCTCACGGCCCTCAGGCTCCAGTCAGCTCCTTGGCCCGGCATCTGAGGCTCTTCGTGAGCTGGACCCTGCCACCGGCCCATCTCAAACTGCTGTTGAGCATTCTCCAGCTACCAGCCTTGGCTCAAGGCATTCCCTCCACCTGGAACGACCCCCTCCTTTCCAGTCCTTAGATTCCTCCCCTTCAGTCACCATGGAGAGGCCACGGTGGGAATCAACCTGCTACCCAGGGAGGATGGATAAACGAGGCTTTTCTGAGGGTGCATGTGTGTGTTTAGAGTCAATCAACATTCATCTATTTATTCACATACACCATAGCCTTGTTTCAAAAAGGATTTGAGGTGGGCCATTAAATATTTATTGACTGCCAGCCATGTGCACACATGCTCATCCACATTCCGCTTCTCAGACACAAGACCAGGGAACCACGAAAGCCAGAGCAGGGCTCCAGGAGGAGGGAACTGTGAAGCATTGAGAGGAAGGATGGGGGAGCTAGGGAGGGTATGGGGTGCATTTGGAGGGAGAGAAGAGTGCGAAGGGTGTGACAGAGGCAGGAACAGAAGGAACAAAAAGAGCAAAGGCTATAGGTGGGGGAAGGGAGAGGAACCACAGCTTCCCTCTGTGACCCCTGCTTGAATTTCCCTTCCCCCTGGCCCCTGGCAGCTTCAAGATCTGTTCCCCTTTCCTCTTGCAACATTGCCTCTGGGTGGGTGACAGTGGAGGGGGATGGAGGCAGCAAGGGTAAAGACTGTGAGAGCCCCTCAGGCTCCAGATTCTCTGCTGGAAGAGCCTGTGTCCCAGCCCTGTGGGTACAGCAGACTCCAGGCTTGCCAGCTCTCTGCCCATGCTCCTGCATCTCCTCTGCCCCCCAACTAGTCTGGGCCATGTACCACCACAGCCATTTCAGAAGGAAGCCGAGGACCAGACTGTTGGTAACAGAGCAAGGACGCCATCACTTTGTTCTCAGAGGCTAAAATCCTTCCTCTGAACCATGCGAGGTGTCATCCTGAATCCCTACAACTGGGTACAGCAAGGGTGCTCAAGAAATAACGTGTTGGGTTGAAATCAGGGAGGAACCCTGAGAAGGATCCCCTCTCCACACCTAGGTAGGGAGGTACCAGTGGCTGGGCTTGACCCCCACGGGCTACTTTATGCTGGGTTCCTCTGCCTTTCCCCCCAGCCCTGGGATAGGGCACAGGGCACGGAGCCTGGCTGGGCACCAGGAGGCCTGGACTCCACTTCCAGCTTTTCGATCACTTGCTGTGTGACTCAGGCCAAGACCCCTCTTCCCTTTCCCTTCTGCAGGCAAGGTGTTCGGCTAGAGGGTCTTCAAGGTCCTGAGCACTCTGATCTCTGTGACTTCTGGGTTTCCACGGGATTCAGTCTGTCTGCAGAGGGGATACCAGGCTGAGAGTCGGACCAGTTCCCTTCCATCCCACTGGTCAGCACTGAGCGGGGCTCTCCAGACAATGGGGATGGTGGTTGGCAGGTAAGGATTCTAATTTGGGGCTGGCCTGGCCCACTCCCTAACTGACCCCAACTGGCCCCAGTGCTGATCGGCTGGGAACTAGCCCAGGTTGAGCTGAGACAGCTGTCAGAGCTGTCCTAAAATTAGCACCAACAGGAATAGGGAGGGGGCAGTGGCCCAGGCTCCAGGCTCCCAGAGCCCTAAGGGACTGAGCCCATATCGCACTCAGTGCAGGAGAGCTCAGCCAGTGCGCTGGCAGTGACCCTACCGTGATGCTGGGTGCAGAGAGTCCCCAACATTACGGACACATTTCAGGAGGTGGAGTAAAGGGCAGGTGCCCTCTGCCAGTGATCTGGGCCCTGATGTGGCTCCCACCCTCCCGCTCATCAGAGTCCTTGGGAGGGACCGGGGAATGACCTTGCTATTTATATTCTTCTAGAACAAGGTTGAGGGGGCCAGCCTGTCCTCCCAAGGCTGACTTGGATAACCTCACACCTTAGCACCAGCTCCTGAGCAGAGAGGAGGACCCAAGAGGCACATGGGCCTGCTATGGGAGGAGGCAGGAGCCAGGAGTGACAAGCCCAAAGCTAGCCCCCTGACACTCAAGGATAGCAGTTCCATCCACTTCCCACCTCTCCACCAGGGTGTGCTGAGGATCCTATTAAATGCATATTAGGATTCAGAAGATCTGGGGTGGGGTGTGAGATTCTTCAAGATGCTAGCACAGTTCTAGATTGGTCTTCAGACCACACTTGGCTCATGAATCTTGCTGCCCGTTTGGTCTAGGAAGGCCCCAAGGTTAGGCTCCCTGTCTTGTGCTCTACGGGTGTTCCCCACCCCACCCCCCAGCAGCCTGACACAGACATACAGACACACAGACACACAATAGAGCGGGTGGCTGCCTCACTGGGTGCTCTTGCATGGGCATGTAGGCATGCGTGCCAATCCTGCTGACCTGTGCATACTGCATGCAGCTTGTTGCATGTATAGAGTGTATACAAAGATGTATGTGTACAATAATAAGGAAAGTAGCTAAAAGTTAAAAAATAACTAATCTTTATTGAGTCCAGGCAAGGTACTAACCATACTACATATCTTATTTACTTAGGATATTCCATATCTTATTAATTCTCATAATAACTTCTATGAGATGAGAAAATTGAGGATCACAGAGATTAGATGATTTGCTCAAGGTCACATGGTTGATAAGCGGCCGTCCGGGCTGGACTATAAATTTGCACACCTGTCTATCGGGGCCGCCTCCTTGGTGCGTGAGTTTGGGTGTAGGTGCGCACTTGGGAGGGCACAGGTGAATGGAAAGCAAAGCAGCAGCAAGATTTGAGTTGGGGAGATGAGAGATGTATGCAATGATTCAGAGCGTGTGCAGAAAGCAGGTGGAGAATGCCAGGAGACAGAGGCATGCGCGGGACCAGCCTGGGCTTGAGCCTTCACACTGCTGACCTGAGTTTTGCCTTCCTCCTCTGTGAGATGAGGATGTAATAGTTGCCTCATGAGGCTGGTGCTGTGAGAAAGGAATGTGATAACATGCACAAAGGGGCTCCCCCAGGGCCAGCCTAACACACAGTAGGTGTTCAGGATGTGTGAGCTGACTCCTCCCCTCATGACTGAACTGTACGGCTGTCTGCTGAGTGGCTTCTGGCCTGTGGTCATAGCCAGCTCACTGGGTTAAGAGGAGGCATCTTGCAGAGGGCCAGGGACAAGGCCAGCAGGGTGGTGTCGGGTCACAGGTAAAAGAGCATCCCAGGGAGAGACAGCCATCCAGACAGAGCTCAGATCCTGGCCCACTGCCCCTTGGGTTGGATGAAACATGAGAGAATGTAAGGGTGGAGCCCCCAGCCAACAGAAGCCCTCTCAGGAAAGCTAACACCCTGTCCTTTGACTCAGCCCTCAGCTATGCCAGCTGCACCAGCCCTCATGGTCCTCTGTAGACTGTGCCCACTCGGGGCCAAATCTCCTCTGGGCTGGGCAGGACATCAATTAGGCTTGGTCTTTGGAAGTCCCTGGTGACTCATTCTCTCTCCCTCCACCCACAGCACCAACCTTCCTCTGGAGCTGGGGTGTCCCTGATCCGCCCACACTTGGGGGCTCCCAGCATGAGCAGCTGTGAGGAATTAGTAGGCAGCCCAGCCCCCTTCCCTACAGGCAAACATGCTGCCTGAGTTACTCCTTAGGATAATGAACTGCATCCTGTAGGCCTCTGTAAACCGCAGGAAGTTGCCTTCATGGGCATTAGTCTCTCCTGGGAGCCAGCATGGAGGGGCACTCCTGTGGATCCTGTGGACCACCCAGAAGCAGGTGCTGGGGGATAGAGCCCAGGACACACTACTGCTGGGAGCTAAAGGTGGGAGACTGGGTTATAGCACTGCCTTTGCCTCTTTATTTTCCATGTGCGAATCCTAAGGCCAAGAGACGGTCATCACCAGGTTAGGGTCAACAGGAGGAGGGACACAAAGCCCTTGCCAGGCACCCACCGACAATGCTGATGGAAGAGTTTCCGGAGGAGGCTGTGAGAGACGCTGGCTCTGGCGCCCCCATGTGGCAGAAGATAAGGAAGACACGACTGAGCAGAGGTTTGAGAAACACATTTGGTGCAGTGATTCCAGTGTGTGGAGGCATCCTCCTGGGCAATAGGGTGAGGGCTCTCTCCAGTTACACAGCCCCTGCCATTACTAGTCACTCCAGTCCAATATCTACCACCCCCACCAGACTGGGAAGCTCCTAAGAGTGGGGTGGGATCTGATCCATCGTATCCCTTGGGCATGTTGGAGGGTATTGTGAGGGTTTGAGGAAGTAGCTTGAATGGAGTTGAATTTAGTATAAATAGAAGGAAACAGTGCAGAATGTGAACAAAGGTTTATGCACAAGAATGTTCATCAAACCCATGTCTGTAAAAGCAAAAATTGTTTTGATAATTGTTGAAGTGGTTCATGGGTACAGGGGTTCATTATACTATTCAATTCATTTTTGTGGCATTTGAAATGTTTTGAAACAAAGGAAGTAAGAGAAACATAAAGGTCCAACAATAGAAATCTAAATAAATTATGATGCAGCTGTGCAAAGGAATAATGTCTAGAGACATAAAAATGTTGCCATGGAGTTCTTTTGTTTTTAATTATAAAAGCTCTATTGATTCATAATTCACATAACACATAATTCATCCACTTAAAGTGTACAATTCAGTAATTTTTAGTATATTCACAAAGTTTTGCAACCATCACCATAATCAATTTTAGAGTATTTTCATCACCCCCCAACAAAACCCCATATCCATTAGCAGTCACGGTCCCAGCCCACAAATTTACTTTCTGTCTCTATATATTTGCCTATTCTGGACATTTAATGAAAATAGAATCATACATGGTCTTCTGTGTCTGACTTTTCACATAGCATAGTATTTTCAAGGTTCATCCGTGCTGCAGCATATAGCAATACTTTGTTCTTTTTTATGGCTGAATAATATTCTATCACAGTAGCTATATCACATTTTATTTATTCATTCATTAGTTGATGGACATTTGGGTTGTTTCCCTTGGTTTTCTTTGGCTATTATGAATACTGTTGCTAATAACATTCATATACAAGTTTTTGCATAGATATGTCTTTTCATTTCTCTTGAGTACATACCTAGGAGTGAAATTGCTGAATCATATGATATCTATGCTTTACTATTTGAGGGACTGGCATATTATCTTCCAAAGGGACTATGCTAGTTTATGAGACTTCAAATTTCTCACATCCTTGCCACATTTATTATTATGTGTCTTGTCTAATACTCTAGCCATCCTAGTGGGTGTGATCGAGATAACTTTTAATGACATGGAAAAAGTCCTTGGTGTGGTGTTCAGTTTTTTAGAAGCGGGCTTTATAACTGCTTGTACAGTGTGATCCCAGCTCTATAAAATACAGATGTCTACAGAAATCAGACTAAAAAAGAATCTACCCCAAAGTTAGTATGGTTATCTGTGGACAATTATGGGTGATTATTACTCTGTCCTAAATTTTTGACAATGTGAACATGTATTGATAGAGAAAAATTATAAAAGAAGGTAAAAGAGAATCAACAACTGTTAGAAGGATAATGAAAGGAACTTAAAATATTTTAAAATTTTAAAACAAAATACATTGAGCAAAGCTGGTTAAGTGTTCAGAACCTTGGGTATTTAGGGGCAGGGGCCCATCTAAGTGGGGATGGGAAAGGAAGGGGAGTCAGGCCATTGACTCCAGGGTGTGAGTGTGTCCAGAAAAGGAACTTCATTCTCAGTGGGGATCAGAGAAGGTTTTGCGGAGAAGGCAATCTTGCAGTTGGCTGGACTTTGAAGCAAGAAGTGAATTTAGACTCAAGGAGATGGGAGGGAGGGTAGGGTGCAGATCACAGGAACATCAGACATAGGCCTGACCTCTCTGTGCACAGACCCCTGGGTTTGTGGATAAGGGCTCTGATGTCTCTATAGACAGAGACACTGACCTGAGTAAGCCTGGCTCTGCCCTAACTCCAGGGACCGACCTGGCGCACTGAGCTGTGAATGAGTTTCCTAATCTGTGAAATGGCTATAATAACCTCCCTTAAGGGTTGTCATGAGCAGTGAGATAGGAGTGCGAATCAGCCTTCAGCACAGGTCTGGCTCACAATAGGTCAATGATTTGCTTCAAGGAGAGGGGGAGAGGTGAGGCTGACTCTAAGGATGGGATGACGGCGAAGGAGGGACTGTTCCAGGCAAAAGCAGCTGGGATCCTGAGTCTCCAGCAAAAGGCATAAGGTTACAGGAGAGGCTGGACTCGGGGTGGGGTGTTGGAGGGAGGGGTGTCAAGCCTTTCCACAGTAGAGGAGTTACCACAGAAAAGACTCAAATAACCTCTTGGGGGAGGCCGAGGAACCACATTATCAACTTTTGTCAGCTATGCCCAAGGAGGGCAGAACTGGCTCAAGGTCACATAGGCAGGTCCAGGCCTCCCAGCTGAGGACTCTTCTGTGGAGTGTGGCCCAGAACTAGGGGCTACAGTGGGAAAGGGGATTTGCATCTGAGCCCTGTGTGTCCACACCACCCACCTCTTAGGTAAGTGGCTGGGATCGTGGGGTTGGGATAAAGGGAGGAGGCAGTTTTATTTTGTTCTTTACACCTCTGTTTTTTATAAGCCCTCCACAAAGGTAAAAAAGTGCTGCCTTTGTCACTGTACTAAATGGCACATGCTGCTGTTGCTATTTTTTTTTTTTTTTTGAGAGGGCATCTCATATTTATTGATCAAATGGTTGTTAACAACAATAAAATTCTGTATAGGGGACTCAATGCACAGTCATTAATAAACCCCAAGCCTATAACCCAACAGTCTCCAATCTTCTGAAGCATAACAAACAAGTTCTTACATGGTGAACAAGGTCTTACATAGTGAATAAGTTCCTACATGGTGAACAGTGCAAGGGCAGTCATCACAGAAACTTTCGGTTTTGATCATGCATCATGAACTATAAACAATCAAGTCAGATATGATTATTTGTTTGATTTTTATACTTGATTTATATGTGAATACCACATGTCTCCCTTATTATTATTATTATTATTTTTTTAATAAAATGCTGAAGTGGTAGGTAGATGCAAGATAAAGGCAGAAAACATAATTTAGTGCTGTAAGAGGGCAAATGTAGATGATCAGGTCTGTGTCTATAGATTAAGTATTAGTCCAAGCTAGACAAGGGCAGCAAAACATCCACGGATGCAGATTTCTCTCAAAACAGGGGGGGTGAGGTTCTAAGCCTCCCCTCTGTTGGTCCCCAATTTCTCTCCTGATGGCCCCCCTGCGACTGTGCCTGTCTTAGGTTGTTCCTCCCTTGAGGAATCTTACCCGTCTCTGGCTACTGTTGCTATTTTTAAAGAACATTTTCAAGATAGCTTGCTTAGACTCTGTAAAAAAATTCTACAACTTATTGCCAAGTGTTTCTGGTGGGATAAAAGTATCCAGGGAAATATGGCAAATGTGGCAAAATGTTAACAATTAGCGCACTGTCGGTGAAGAGTGTGTGGTGTTCATGGTACTACTCTTTCAACTTTCTATAGATTTGAAATTTTTAAAAAACTTCTTGGGAAAAAAGGCAAGGTATAAAACCATACATACCATACATATATGTGAACCGAAAATTGGAAGGAAGGAACACCAAAGAAACAAAATCTTCATGGCCTTGAGTTAGACAAAGTGTTCATAGTTACAATACCAGAAATATGATACATAAATAAAAAATCTTGATAAATGGGACTTCATCAAAATTAAGAACTTCTGCTCTTTGAGAGACATTGTTAGGAGAATGAAAAGATAAGCCATTAACTGGGAGAAACCATTGCAAATCCTGATTCCAAAGAAGGGGTTGTATCCAGAACCACTATGAAAGACAAAAAAAAAATTTATATAAAATGCAATAATAAGAAAACAAACCACACAATAAAAAATTGGCAAAAGATTTGAACAGACACTTCTCCAAGAAGATGTATGGATGGTAGGTAAATAAGCATATGGAAAGATGCTTAGGAGGCAAAGCTAGTAGAGGTACAGAGAAAAACAGATGAATCCACTATCATAGTTGGAAATTTCAACACCCCTATCAAAAGTAGACAGACCTACTTACTATGCTGATGGACACTGACCGCAATGGGGTGTGTGTGGAGGGGGGTATTGGAAATATGGGTGAATGTAGTAACCACAGTGTTGCTCACGTGAAACCTTCATAAGATTGTATATTAATGATTCCTTAGAAAAAAAAAAGTAGACAGATCTAGCAGGCAAAAAATTAGTAAGGACATCATTGAACTTAATACTAGTGATCAAGCAGATATAACTGATATCTATAGACTACTTCATCCGACAACAGCAGATTACACATTCTTTTCAAACTCATGTGGAACATTCACCAAAATGCACTACACTGTGGGCCACAAAACACACCTTAACAAATCTAAAAGCATAGAAATCATACAATGTTTGCTCTTGGACCATAATGGAATTAAACTAGAAATCCATAGTAGAAAGATAATTAGAAAATCTCAAAAATACATGGACATTAAACAGAACACTTCTAAATATATGGATCAAAGAAATCTCAAAAGAAATTTAAAAACATTTTGAACTAAGTAAAATTGAAAACATTAAAAATTGTGGTATGCAGTGAAAGCTGTGCTTAGAGGGAAATTTATAGCATTGGATGCATATATAGGGAAAGAAGAGAGACTTAAAAATCGATAATAAGTTTCACTTTAGGAAATGAAGAAAAGCAGAACAAATGAAATCCAAAGGAAGCAGAAGAAAAGAAATAATAAGAATTAGAGAAAAAAGCAGTGAAATGGAAAACAAAAAATCAGTAGAGAAAAATCAATGAAACCAAAACCCATTACTTTGGAGGGAGCAATGAAACTGATATACCTCTAGCTAAGCTAACCATGAAAAAAAGAGAGGACATAACCTAATATCAGAAATGAAAGGAGATGGTCATCACTGCAGATCCTAAGGACATTAAAGTGATAATATGAGCAACTATGTCCACAAAAATGTGATAACAGATGAAATGGATCAATTACTTGAAAGACACAATCTGTAAAAATTCACACAAGAAGACATAGATAATCTGAATATCTCTTAAAGAAATGGAATCAATAATTAATAACCTTTCAAAACAGAATGCATCATGGCAGATGGATTCACTGGTGAACTCTCCTAAACATTTAAGGAAGAAATTATACCAATTCTCTATAATGTCTTTCAGAGGGTAGAAGCAGAGGGAACACTTCCTAACTAATATGAGGCCAGCATTACCTTAATACCAAAAGCCAACAATGATATTACAAGAAAAGAAAACTACAGACCAACATATATCATAAACATAGACACAAGATGCTCAAACACATCATTGGTCATTAGGAAAATACAAATTAAAACCACAGTGAGATGCCACTGCACATATTATAATAGCTACAGTTAAAAAGACTGACTATATCAAATGTAGGTGAATTCTAGGATATGGAGCAACTCACATATTGTTGGTGGGAATGCAATATGTGCAATCACTTTGGAAACAGTTAAGCAATTTCTTAAAAAGTTAAAAGTGAACCTACCATATAACCTGGCCATTCCACTTCTAGGTATTTACTCAAGAGAAGTTAAAGCATATGTCCAGACAAAGACTTGTACACAAATATTCAAAGTAACTTTATTTGTAATAGTCCTAAACTGAAAACAACCCAAAGGTCCCTCAATGGGTAAATGGATAACAAATTGTGGTACATACATATAATGGAATACTCTTTAATAAAAAGAAAGAGCTGGTGGACAACTTCTGGGATGGTGGTATAAGGAGTCCTACAGACCTTTTCCTCAGTGGAATAACCATATTAAAAATATATCCATCTAGATATCTAGATAAATAGATAGGTAGATATAAGGAGCATTGTGATTAGCACACATAATGTAGGGAGAGGAATAGGGAAGGCAGTATAGCACCAGGAAGACAAGTAGTGACTCTATAGCATCTTACTACGCTGATGGACAGTGACTATAATGGGGTATGTGGTGGGGACTTGATAATGGGGGGAATCTAGTAACCACAACATTGCTCATGTAATGGTATATTAATGATACCAAAATAAATAAATAAATAAAAATAGATAGGTAGATATACATACACCCTGAAAATGGAATTTGTCCTTGTCCTAAGGACATACAGAAAAGGTATATTTACCCAAGAAAAACCTACTAATCTTGGTAAGAACAGTAAGAGTCTGTAGTATTTGAGCCATGACTCACTCTTCCCTTGTCCCCATCAGCTCAATGTGATGGAAGCTCCACTCTAGGCAGGTGAAGCTAAAAACACAGGGCTACTTCTCCTGGCTCCAGGTAAGGACTATGGTATCTTCCTGGGAGGGGCAGGCTGCCAGAATTTCTTATCCGCTCAGCTCTATTTTGCTGGGACAATTAGTGCCACATGCAAAAAATGCAGTCAGGTGCTTCACACCACATACAAAAATTAATTCAAATGGAGCAAATACTGAAATGTAAGAGCTAAAATCATAAAACTCTTAGAAGAAAACATACAGGTAAATCTTTAGGACCTTAGATTTGGCAATGGATTCTTAGATAAGACACCAAAAACACAATCAACAAAAGAAAAATATATAAATTGAACTTCATTAAAGTAAAAAGCATTTGTGCTTTAAAGAATAACATCAAGAAAATGAAAAGACAATCCACAGAATGGGGGGAAATGCTGGTAAATCATTTGTGGGATAAGAGACTTGAATCTAGGCCATATAAAGAGCTATTACAATTCAATAATAAAAAACCAAATAATCCAATTTTTAAATGACCAAAGAATCTAACTAGACATTTTCCCAAAGATGGACAAATAAACAAATAGACCAGTGGACAAGACACACAAGAAAAAATTCTTGATATCATTAATCATCAAGGAAATGCAAATCAAAACCACAATGAAATATCACTTGATACCCATAAGAATAGCCATAATAGAAAGTCAGATAATAACACATGATGACAAGGCTGTGTAGAAATCAGAATCCTCATATATTGCTAGTTGGAATGTGACATGGTGTAATTACTTTGAGAACCAGTTTAGCTGTTCCTCAGACAGTTAAACATAGAGTTACCACATGAATTAGCAATTCCTTTATAAGGATATCTACCCAGGAGAAGTTAAAATGTATGTCCATGCAAAAACCTGAACACACATGTTTATAGCTGAATTATTCCTAATAGCCAAAAAGTAGAAACAATCCAAATGTCCATCAGCTGATGGATGGGTAAACAAAGGTAATTCAATATTATTTGACTGTAAAAAAGAATGAAGTACTGATACATACTACAACATGGATGAACCTTGAGACATTATGCTACATGAAAAAAGTCAGAGAAGACCACATATCATAGGATTCCATTTATATTAAGTATCCAAAACAGGCAAATCTATAGAGATATAAAGTAGATTTGTGGTTGCTTTGGGCTGTGGGGTGAAAGGTCAAGGGTATGGGATTTTTTTTTGAGATGATAGAAATGTTGTAAAATTGAATGTAGTGATGGTTGGGTATATCTGAATGTACTAAAAACCATTGAATTGTGTACTTCAAATGAGTGAATTAAGTGACATGTGAATAAATCACAACAGAGATAATTATTTTTCAAGTGCATATATACTCAGAGATTTTTTTTTAATTGGAAGGAAATTTACCAAAATGCCAGCAGTGCGTAGCTCAAGGTGGTCAGATTACAGACTATTTTCTTTTGTAATTTTTCCTACTTTGGGGAGAAAAATGTGAGGCACCTGTTCTAGATTTAAGGAGAATGAAGAGATCAACAACCAAATGCAATGAGTGAACAGTAATTGGATCTGGGTCCCTCCCCACCCCATGCCCAAAACAGCTATGAAATACAGTTGGGGAAAATTGGCAGAAATATGAATATGAGGATATTAGATGCTGGTATGCAATTATTCACCCTTTTCTTAGGATTGTGTTTATGACTATGCAGGAAAATGTTCTTAATCTTAGAAGCTGCATGTGCAGGTATTGGGTGTCATCTAGTGTCATGGTATCTGCCTGCAACTTACTTTCAAATGGCTCAGATTTTTTAAAAAGAGAAAGCACTGAGGCAAATGAAGCAAATCATTAATTGTTGACTCCATGTGAGCATATTGATCCTTGTCATACATTTTTTTTTGCCTTGTATTTGAACGTTTTCTTAAAAAAAAAAAAAACATGAAGAGAAACAAAATAAACAAATTGTCCTGCCAGGCACACAGTCGAGCCTCTCTGGACTCAGGGAAATAGAAAGAGACCTAAGGCCAGGGGACCCAGAGGGGAGGCAAGATCTGGAGTCCTGGAGCTTCCCCTTCTGGAAGGGATGTGCCTGGAGGGATGAGTATGGGGAGGAGCCTCTTTATCTGGCATCAACCTATGCCAGCAAGGTTTGAATGAGTGGCTTTATATGTATTTTCTCATTTAATCCTCACCACATCTCCATGAGGTAGGCACTATTATTATGCCCATTTTACAGTTGGGCTAGAGATTGGTAGCTGCTTGGAGGTCCTTCTGGTCCAAGGGCTCTTCCCCAGCTGCCTGGAGGCTAGAGAGGTCTCCAGATTATGTCGCCTAGGGGCAGCCTGTGGGCAGCTTGACCTGGTCTCTGGCCTTGGGGAAGAAGGGAGGCTCCAGGAATCAGGATCTTGGCTGGGTAATCTGACCCACAGGGGGATGGGGTTGCAATTTGAGACAGGGGTTCTGTAGCTGCTAACATCTGGGGTCAAAGGCAGGAGGTGGGCACCGAGCCAGGGAAGCTGTGTAGCCACGGGTACCCAGGGCTGTGACTTTCCTGACCTCATATTCTGGCACTTTCTCTTCCCTCTCATTCCTGTCACCCTCCAGCTAACACACATAAACTCACTCCTCCATGCCTTTGCACAGGCTGTTCCTGAGCTTGGAATATGCTTTGTTCAGCAAATTACTATCATTCTTCAAGACCCAGCTCCAGGTGTCCGGCCCTGCGCTCCTACCTCCACCCTACCCCTCTCTGTCTGATCATGACTGACTTGTTGAGGGTCCCCAGGGTCTGGCCCAGGACCTGGCCCAGGGGGTAGTCAATGGGAGTTGTGATGATGGTAATTCTACTCCTCTGTGTCCCTGTGATGCTCTGAGCCCTTCCTCTACCCTGGACTTTCCGCTGTTGGCAGTCCCCGTATCTCAGTGGCTGCTGTCGGTGGGCCTCCTCCCTCTAGTCTGTGGCTAGAATTCTTCTTTATCCCAGCACCAACCCCAGGGCGGCAGAGGTCTTCCAGTGAGTGAAGGCTGGCGGTGGCAACCCGCAGTGGGACTCACCTCCCACTGATTGGGCCCCAGGTGGCGCTGTCAGCCCAGGCAAGGCCTGGGAGCTGCTTGTCCCAGAGCTTGTGGCTCTGGTTGCAGCCTGGCAGGGAGATGGTGCAGGACTGTCAAACTCCCACATTCCAGAGATCTTTTCTTCATCCCATCCAGCCCATTCACACCTGATTTAAAAGCTCAGCAGGTCAGGACTTGATTGACAGTGGGGACAACCTCCCCACCCTGCCCAACCCTCGAGATGCAGAGGAACAGTGATCCTTGCAAGGACACACAGATGAACCAAGATGGCCCAAATCTCAGAGGTGCAGGGTGGGCAAGCAGCCACCTAGGCACCAGTCATCTCACCCACACTCTGCCACAGTCTGCTATATGATGGGATAGCCCTTTCCCCCGTCTGAGTTCAAACCCGACTACCCTTCTACGGATGGTGAGAGCTAGAAAAATGGCCAAAGTGCTGGTTCTGGTCCTGGGTCTGTCCTGGTTTGCTGCTTTGACCTGTGTCTACTCTGAGCCTCAGAGCCCTTGACTATGAAGTGGGAACAGGACCCCAGCACCCCAGAACTCTGAGCTGCAGAAGCCCACTGGGCAAAAGAGGCCTGGGTGTGGGGCGGCTGCCTCGGCCAAGGACAGACCACTCTAGGAGCTGCCAGATGGGCAGCGTTTTTTCTGGGAGCCAGAAGGGCTGGCAGAGCCCAGGGCCAGGCTGAGTGACCACAATGGGCCCTTGTATGGAGGTTTAGCTTGGACCCACCAGCAGGCCTCGCCCCTGGGTGGGCCCACTCTGGTCTGTAGCCAGACCCAGCTCCTGAACAACCCATCCTAGGCCTAAAGAAAGGAGCCTGAGATGGGATCCCAGTCCAGCTCCAGAATGATGCCCATGGGCTTGTCTCCAATGCCTGAATTTCTATCATGGAATTTGGTTGCCTAAATGACCTCCTACAAAATGAGAAAACCCATCACCCCAGCCAGACAGGGGCCCCAAGAAGACAGAGGTAGGTTTCCTCCTCCTCCAGCCAGCTAAGGGAGCTCAGGACAGATTGTTGCCAGCTCGGGTGGGGTCTGATGAGGATCTCTGGCTAGGCAGCCCATCTGGGACACGTGGGCTCTCAACCTGGCTGAGCGTTCATTTCCTCCTCTGTCCATGAGAGGAAAAGAGGGCTGCTCGTTCAGGGGGCCCATGCTCTGGGGGGCATGGACTTTCAAAAGCATGTGGCCCACCCTCTGCCTCAGGAAGGGCTCCACCCTGACCAGACAGACTACTCATTCTCCCACTCTCCGTTCACATCTGCCCTGGGAACACTGCCTGAGGCTCGGAGCTGCCTCTGAAGCAGCCCACAGGTAGCCCTTCTGGAGCCCCCTGTGGGCTGCCTACACTTTCCCCTTCTCTGGGCTTACATGGTCTGTATCCATCACTCCTCAGAGCACAGGATCCTGCCTGACTAATGCTCCTGGTCACCTCAGCAGCTGGTGCTGGGACCCCGGCCAAGACCAGCCTCCCCAGGGGACACTTCACGTCAGCTGCCTCTGTGGGGTCCAGGAAACTGTCCTAAGCGTGAAATGAGATAATGCATGTGAAGGGGCTCTATGTCAACTGTAAAGTGCTGTACCACTATGAATTGCTCATATTTCCAAGGTGGAAATTTTAAAAGAAATTTAAAAACAAATGTACTTGGATAAAATTTTTAAAGGCTCGGGGTCTGAGAAGACAAGAACATATGGGATATGGCCCATACAAAAGTGGATTCAATGTCTGGGTGCAATAGCAAAGGCATAAAGCCTAGAATATGGGAGGTAACCAACCAGTTCTTCTCTGTAGCTTTGTGTTCATTTCTTAGAAATGGCTTTGGCACCAACACCCCTGCCCAGGTACTTCCAGACCCAGAGCAGAAAAGATGCAGAATCCTTGCTTCCCAGCTTAATAGGGCCACCCAGGGCCCTCTATAGGGCAGTTGACTTGGGGGCCCAAAGGAGAGTATGGGGATGCCCTAGGAGGCCAATCTCAGCTCTGAATGGGAAAGCCAGTCTGACAGCAGAAGGTGCCGCTTCTAGAGAACGGCAAGGAGGATGTGAGAGCAGGAGGGTTGGATGAGCTCAGTTGGGAAGTCTGGACAAGATTCCACCCACGCTAGGTCTAGGCGGGTGGACTGGAAGCTTGGGAGGCCCCTTCCCAGTTAGAGCTGTGAGACAGTCTGGGTTCCTAAATCAATCTAAGAATATCCGAACTTCTGAGGCCACTGGTGCCTTGGCCTGCTGCCAGTGAGTAGCTAGTATCTCAGCAACACCAGAAGCCACGCCATCAGCTCTGTTTTGTATGACTTTGTTGCAGGATGTGGATCAATACACAATTTTTAAAAAAAACTGCCGACAGGTGGCAGGGTCCTGCTGTCCCCAGATCATTTCTATTGAGTTTTGTCACTGGTACAACTGGGTAGCAGGGAGCCTGGGCACCTGGGCAGTGCCTGGAGTTTGCCCAGCTCCTCCCTGCCCCACTTCCTGGCATTGTCAGTCCTGGGTCGCAAACACAACCAACTCTGGGTAAGGACAAGAACGCAGGCTTTGGAAGTGACAGACCTGAGGATGAGTTTCTGTGCAGCTACCAGCTGTGCAGCCTTGGGCAGGTTCCTTTGCCTCTCTGAACCTCAGGTCTCTGATTTGTTAAACATGGGAGAGAACATCTGCCTCCAAGGTTGTGGGGATTGGAAAGAATGTGTGTCAGGGACCTGGTGCATAATGGCTGCTCAGTAAATGTGAGTTCCTTTCTCCTCACCCTTTCCTCTTGGGAGACATTGATGTAGTGCTGTGAGAAGCCTTGGGCCAGGGGTCAGGGCACATGGGTCTGGTGGGTGGGCTTTGTTATTCACTGGCTGCCTGACCTCTGGCAAGCCCCTGCCCCTCTGTGACACTCATTTCACTATCTGAGAAATAAGGAAGGGCATCAGGTGGTCTGGCCAGGGCCCTTCCTTTCCCGAGGCCCAGAGGGTACGCTGACTGCTCGCTTCGACTTACCTGAGTGTGGGAGGAAAATACTCTGGCCTGGGAGACAGGACCCTGGCTGAGGCTGGGCCCTGCCCTGACGCACCCGTGTGTCCCCTCCCCTTGAGACCTTGGTCTTCCCCTCAGTGTGATGAGCTGTGTGTGTGCCATAGGCTCTGTAGGCTCTCTGGCTCTGGTGAACCTGGATCCCGTGATCCCCGTGGGGTCAGGGTTAGGTGCAGGCAGACCCCCTGTTGTGGGTGGCCCTGTCCTTCCGCCCACCTAGAGCAGTAATCTCAGGCCCTGAGTTCTCTGTGACAGGATCTTCCCTCCATCCAGCCTCATGGTCTTTGCTTCCACCTCTCATCTAAAAGCTACTGAAACTCCTCCCCCACTGCTCCCTGCTAAGTGGTCAGTGTCCCATGTGCCTCCAGGTCTCTCTAGGCCCTTCTTCCCCGAAATCACAGGGTTTCCCTCCAGCAGGAAATCATCTTGACCCTTTCCTAGTCATCTCACCAGAATAGAAAGAATGCTTGCTTGAGGAAAGGTCCCCAAGGAATGGCCCACACTTGTGAGCACACAGGCACACTGCTCCCTCCCCCACTGTCACTGAGATGCCTCTTTCCCTGAAGCTCTGCAGAAATGCATGTTTCAGGTTGGGCTAAAGGCCCAGAGGATTTTAGCACTTTGCATATCCTTGAACAAGTAGCCACAGTACTGGGAGAGTCCTACACTGGCATCAGAGCCCTAGCATGGGAGGTAAGAATAGGACTGCTGATTTGGTCTGGTGACAGCTGGCAAATGGTAAGCTCACAGCACCTCACCCCTTGTGTGGGCTATCGAGGTCACCTTGAATAATGAGAGGTCATCACATCTGCTGGGAGCCAAGGCCCCACGCAGCATCACCACAGGGCTATGCCCAGATACCCACCTTCTGTAGGAAGAGGGCTCCCCACATGGCGAGGCCTGGTTCACCCTGCTGGGCCTCTGGCAGGACCCACTGCTTCCTGGATCTGATTATCCTCCTGAAGAGACACCGGAGGTAGGACTCGGATTGCTGACCATGTTGGCTGCCCTGCTACTGGTTGGCAAGGTCTGGCCAGGGAGACCCCAACTCCCAGGGGCTGGGGGCCTCCTCGGGGCACCCACAGTCCTGGGCCCTGTTTCTCATAGACTAGCTGAGCACATTGTGCATGGCAGTCAGATACACCCCAGCCTGGGTGCCCCTAGGTGAAGGGGATTGAGTTATCTTGATCTCCACAGCTCATTTTAGAGCCTGGCACAAAATAGATGCTGAATCATCTCTCCCATCTATGCCCTATTTGGAGTCCTCCCAGCACTGACCCATAAAGGCATAGTGGGGACCTCCTTCCAACAGAAACAAAGAAGCCTTCGAGTGGACAGTCCTTGCTACAAATGATGGAATACCAATGTTTACCTTGGGGCAGATCCTCCAGAGGACACGGGCCCATAGAGTGCGATGTAAAGAGCCTCATGGGGCCCCACCAGTCCCCCTGCCAGCCCACTCTCTGTATGGGAGCTGGGCCCCAGCCCCCACCCAGACTACCTGTGAGCGGCAGGATTTCTGGGTCTTCCCTCTCAGTACTGGCCTCTCACTGTTTCCTCCTGCTGAATGCTCTCATCATCCCCTTCTCCCTGGAAGCCCTCCTGGCTCCAAAGTCCACTGACTGTGGGACACAGAGGTGACCTTTCCTCTCCAAGTTCCCCAGCACTCCCAGGTTTTTCTGCTTACAGCTCACCTGGCCCCAGAGTTTTGATGGTGTTTCTCTTATCTGTCTCAGAGGCTGCTCTAAGAGAAAGCCTCTGCAGCCCCAATTTCCCCATCTGTAAAATGGGGACAATGATCCCTACTCCTCCAGGTTGATGTAAAAAAAGTAAGAATTAAATGAAATTCATTGGTCAGAACCCAGCACAGGGTCATCTTGGTTGTCCACACATGCGGCAGGAGGTAAGGCAGAGTGGACCTGTCCCAGAGATTCAGGGGCCTCAGGGCTGGGTTCTCATCCCTGAGGAAAAGCTCCATGATGCAGCTGCACAGCTTGCCTCACCGCCAGGTACAGGGAAGCATGGCCCCAGATGTGGGAGGCCAAGAGGAGGCGGCAGGCACGTTGTAACATCTCCAGGTAGGGGCAGAGTGAACACTGCTAACCTCCACTGGGCATTCGGCTCAGTGCATCACAGACTCTATCTCATCCTCTCACACCCAGTTCCTAGGATCCTGGAGGAGCTGAGGCTGGCACTTGGCTCTTTCCGCTGCCCCCAAACTGTGCCAGTGATGCCACGACATCCAGGGGCAGATGAGTGTTTGTTTATATGTATAATCCCAGAGGTGGTGTTCCTCCATACAGTAAAAGTGAATCTGCACCATGAGAAACTGACTTTAAAGAACAAATTTTATTTTGGAATAATTTTAGACTTATGAAAGAATTGCAAAGATGGTACGGAAGCCCCATATACCTCTAATTCAGTTGAACTCTTACCTTCCTGTGGTACCTTTAACACAACTAAAAAGCTGACATTGGCAATTACTGTTAAATACACTCCAGACTTAACTGGATTTCACCTGTTTTTTCAGGAATGTCCTCTTCTGCTTCAGGTTGCAATCCAGGGTACCACACTGCCTTTAGTCGTCACGTCTCCTGACTGGTTGATCACAGGATAAACTGACTTTCTAAGTGATGATTTCGTATGGGAAGCACAGGAGCGGGCTTTTATGGGGGTTTCCTTCACTTTCACTTTCAGGATTTCACTTTGGAAAATACCCTTCAGACACAACTTCTCTCCCTGAGGCAGCCAGTCCTGTCCTCCCTGCACCACAGCGGCCCTCAGGAGCCCTCACCATCTCCTGTCTCTCTCCTTTTTTCCTCACTGCATGTACATTTACTTCTGCCCTGCCACTCCTACCCCCCAGGTCACATGGCCTTTAAGCATGCCAATGGTTATTATTCCGGGAATCATCAAACACCTGACATTTTAGTTTTAGTCCCACTCAACTCTATGGACAGAAACTTTATGCTCTCAGAGGAGTGAAGAGGAAAATCCCTAGTGCAGTAGTTCCTCAAATTCACCCTCCCTTCCCTCTTCTCTGTAGTTCCCACATCCCTTCTGGCAACTCTGGTTCCAGGGAGGCAACTCCAGGGGTGGAAATAGGACCTAAGTTTAATCAGTCAGCACATTCTCTCCCTTGGCCACAGTGGTTGGTTCAGGAGCGGCCTTGTCACCCAAGATGGCCCAGTGAGCGTGAATCTCAGCACCTTTGCAGGCATTCTGGTTCACAGATGCTGCCTTTTGCTCAGGATGGTGGGGGGACCCCTATGGATGGGAGGCCAGTGGTCATTTGTTACTGCAACTGGTTGCTGTGGAGTTTCAACCTGTTGAGGTAGACACGTAAAGCCATTATGGGTGTTTTTTTTTCCCTAGTCACTCTCTTTCCTCTTTTGTACTATCACAGGTAGAGTTTTTATAACTTTATGGTCTCATTCAATTAAAGCTTAGGCCAGTCCAGTTTAAAACGTCAAGCTCCTAGCCAATTCATAGACATCCTCCTGCCCCACCCAGGCTAGTACTGTGATCAGGAGGGCTTGCTGTGGGGATAGACCCACATGTTACTGTACACCCATGACATTCTGCTCTCTTTTCTGGGCACTAGCTCATGGGACTGGGAAGGAAGCTTGGCGAGATCTCTTGCTAGCCCGACTTCACTCTGCAGTGGAGACGGGTCCCTGGCCTCCCTCTGGTACTGCCTGTACTTGGTGGCCTCTGTGATGTGGTGGTGTCCACAAAAGGGACACATGTGATTTTCTTGAGAGCTGTTCAGCTCTAACTTGATCCCCTCATTGCCAAGGATTCCCACAGATAGGAGCTGTTTGGCTTTCCTTTGCCCATACCATCTGTCTGTCCTCAGCCCCTCCTCCAAGTTGTAGGTCCCGCTGCTTGGCGCAGTGGCTGCTGGCTGGCCTCTGGCTGGCCTCTGGTTCCTGCCCCTACTCTAACCCTCATGCTCTGTCACATGGAGTCATGGGAACTATAAGAATGGGGAGGGATAGCCCAGTTGTCCTCCTTGGTTCACCATACACTGGTCCTGACAAGCTAGCTAACATAGGCCTCTCCATGGGCCTCCTACCTTCAGAACTCTCTGGTCTAGTATCTGCGTGGAAACTCCCAGTCTCCAGGGAACATGGTCCAGGTCCTCCCTGTCCACAGCACTGCTTTCTCATCACACTTTGTTCTATCACCAGCACCAAAATAGCCTGCTGGGTTCTAGCTCAGTGAGCACCTAGTGGGAGAAGCTCCGCTCCCCTCTGGAGGTACCTCCAGTATCTTCAAGGGAGCCCCTTGGATGCCTCTCTCCACCCTCCCCCGCAAACACACATACAACTTTAATGGGGAAAAGAGAAACATGAAGATTTAGAGCCATTGTTGGTTGATATGTGGAAGTATTTGCATTAAAAAGGAGTAGGGAGAGCTGACTGAACACACAGCTTGAGTTTTCTCTCACTTCCTCTGCCCTCAGAGACAAGCCCCATTTCCACATCTTTGACCCCTTCCCCCAACACTAGGTCAGCCCCTGCCTGCCTCAGCTCTGAGCTTCCCATCTCCTGTAAAGGGGAAAAAGTGATGTATTTACTGAGCTTCCTCAGAGGTGCATCTGCCACAAAATGGCCTTCCTGGTCACAGTGAAAATAAATGCTAGAGTGCTTCAAACTCTGGAGTCCTTGGTGTTACTCAGCTTGTCCTTCAGTCTGACCGACAAGTACAGGGACCTGTTAGGTGCCAGCAAGTGCCAATCCCAGCGGGAGAGAGGATACCCAAGGCTTTGGCTTGAGCTTCAGGCTGAAGAACTTTCTATTAATCACTGGCCTCGAGTACCCCAACCCCAGGTTTCCTGCCAGGGACTCAGATTTGGAAAGCTGAGTGTATCTGCACCCTTCTGCCTCCCCAGTGTTAGTGGCTCCTCAGCCAGAACTGGCTGCTCTTTTTCATTCTCTGAGGACTGCCTACTCATGTCCTCCTCCTCCTCCTCCCACCTCGTTACAAGGCAGAATTTCAGGGACAGTTTCATTCAGGGTCCCAACAAGAAACAGATGGCCTACTCAACTGAAAATGGAAGGAAGTTTTATTTATAAAAGGACTATTTACAAAGAGTAGGGAAATCTCAAGTGTGATAACCTGCAGCTACTATCAGCAGAGCTGTCACCACTGCTAGGCCTGAATGGCCAATGGTAGGTGGGGGTGAGGGGAGCAATTACTGCAACCTAGAATGAGGAAGAGTCCTCTGGAGTCAGCCTCTCTGAGAGGAGCAGTGACCTTTAGTTGAGGGATACAGCTAGGCCAAGGCACTGCCACAAGATGGAAAGGGAGGGCATAAATACCCTGACCTCACTCTCTTACCTTCCTTGGATTTCCAGCTGGGACTCTTCATTGGCCAAACCAAACCTGAAGCCAGAAGCACAGGATTCCTGCTAATTAAGTCTATGTGGGTCAGCTTCCTGGGGCAGAGAGCAGGGCAGGGCAGGGTAGAGAATGGAAGATACCCAGCATAGGGAATCTAGTCTCTGGAGACTTCTGCCTTTTTCAGTAAGGCTTCCCTATCAGCTGCACCAATGGTTATCTGTTCTAGCAGGGCCAGATTCTCTAACCTGCAGTCAAGTACTCTTGTTCTACAATTCATGGTTCATGGTCTCTTCAGTCTTAACACAAGGGGAGGGGCCCTGTCTCCTTCCTATTGTCTCTATGTCTTATAAATCCCAGCACCTCCTCATTTCACTGCATATCCCACTCACTGGTCATTCTTGCACAGAGATGGAGCCATTGATTTGCAGCTTTGAATTCATATTTGATTCCTATTGCCAGAGGCTAAAATCTCATAATTTTTGCCACTTCTCTCCTTCTCCCACCACCATCCTGTAACATCTCAGTGGGTAGCTCTAACCACAGTTCAGCATCCTCCTCTCTTGTGCCTGGGGCTGCACTCCTTGCAAATGTCTCTCCTTTCTGGTAACATGTGGCCTTGACCAGAGGTTTCAGTGCTTGTCTGGTAGCCAGCTCCACAGCAGCAGCTCTAGCTCCAGGAAATCCTGTCTCTGACACTAAGGATAAAAAGGGAGGGAGCGGGGACTCAAATCAGCCAAGGGTATCTGCCTCAGTCCACCTCGCCCCTTCCTGGAGACAAGTTTCTTAATAAATCTTGTGTCCTTCGAGATTGAATTAACATCAATTTCCAGCCTGGGGTCACACAAGGAAGTTTGGGTTTTTTTTAACATCAGTCTCCTGAGTCCCTTTCATTGGGTGTGTGTCTCCATTTTTCACTGACTGCTGCTTAGCTATTCCTATTTCTGGTATCAGCACCTTGGTTTCCTTTGGGAGACTTTTCTGCCTGCATTCTCAGTTCAAGGAGTTCCAGTCAGTCCCATGAGACTCAGTCTGGTATTTTCCTCAGAACTATTGTGAAAATAAGCTCTTTCCAGCAGGGCTGATCTAAGGATGGAGCTTTTGGGGACCATCTTTCCACCACATGGGGAGCATAACCTGAAAGAGAAGCCAATACAGAAGAAGGCAGAGTGGTGAGATGGAGATAAATTCCTGGTGACTTGACTTGTGTGCCTTGAGCTAGCCATTCCTGAAGCTCATCTGTTGTTATTTGTAGATCATCATCATAATCTCTGTTGTTATTTGTATGTTGTTGTAGCCTTTATTGCTATTGTACAATCTGGCTACAATGTTCCAGATTTCTTGCACAGGGACCATATGGAGGATTAAGGGCTTGTAGATTGTGAGGTAAGAATTCTGGAGGGGTGGAGTGTAGGGAATATGGACATTCCTGTGGCCAGAATCCTCACCTGACCCTAATCTACTTCTTGATGTAATTGGCCTACTGGTAGGCTAATGCTTACACACCCATTGGCAATAAGTTATAGTGCCTGTGTTGCTATCTAAAGAGCTCTGTCCAGTGCTTAAAGCAGAGCCTGGAGCAGAGGCAGAGACAGAGACAGGCTTGCTGAATGCAGACTTGCCAGAGGAGGACATGATTCTAGCCCTTGACTTGCCACAGTGAGAATAAAACTTGGTATAAACCCTTTTATCCTCCAACATTCTGTTGTCATTTACCAGTCTCATCGAATCCAGAATGAAATTGCATGTAGCTGGGAACCCCCTCTGGCCCAGAGTTACAGTTGTTTTCATATTTATGTGAGCCAATAATTCAACCCTCCCCTTTTTTGTTTTTGGGTTTTATCTGTTTGATTTGCTTAACACCTTAAAAATGAATTTCCATGATTTACAACCAAAAGATCCCTGATTAATACACCTCCTGCTGCCCTCATAGACACAAAAACTTTAATCTGGTGTTAAGGTATTATTCCAAGGCCATTTCTGCTTGGGCTGGATAAGCCTTCACTGGTGCTCTGATACAACTTCCAATCTTCTGCTTCCAATGGCTCAGTTTCTCCTTCAGAGCTCAGAGGAGGAATGATTGGCCCACCAAAACCCTTTTGCCCCCATTTGGGCAAAGCCTTGGGTCAGGCCATCTCTGAGGTCTCTAGCAAGTCACTGAACCAACTGCCTTTAAGGTGCTCAACCATAGCTGCAGGCATGACAAACACAGGGGCTTGGTCTGTTTAGAAATGGAGGTGACCAAATCCTTACTGCAGAGCTGGTCACATTACACCTGGAATGGGGCCTCCCATCCCAATCCCCAAACCAGGAGAGAGCCCTGGACAGAGTAGAGGTCTGCCTGACCAGAAGAGGGAGACTAGAACAAAAAGAGAACATCACCTACAACAGCCAGGTAAGGGAAGGAGGAAGCCCAGAGAACACAGTCTCCATCTTTACCTGGTGACAGGTTCTCCTAGCATAGGAGTGAGTTGTTCTGGGTGGCCTAGAATGAAGCCCCAGAAGTAGATATAATGTTACAAGGGGGCTGAGAAATATTTTCTTACAGCCTAAGCTTCTCCACAACAGTCCAGGCAGCCTTTGAAGATAATGAACTCTCTACTATTAGAGGTGCTCAATAAAGCCTAGGTGACTATCTGGCAAAGTTGCAATGGAAAGGATGCCTACAAGATTGAATCGGCTGAACTAGATGGCCTTGAGGGTTCTTCTAGCCCTGACCTTTGATGTTTGCAATGCTTACTTTAATGAAGATTAAATGACTACTTGGTATTTTGTTGGTTGAATGAAGGTTGGTTTGTTAACAAAAGTGAACGAATGAATGAAACTAACTGGTTGCTCCAGTAAGTACGTGTGTGATTGAATGAAGACTAGTTCATTCATTGATTAGTTGAATGGGATTGATTGGTTGATTGCAAAAATGAATTAGCAAATATAAGGCATAGATGAGCAGATTGGCTAAATGAAGATTTGATGGCTGAGATGATTCAGTGTTCTCTTATCTTGACCTCTGTCCTGTTGAGTTTTTTCCCTTCAGAGTGTGGCCAAGAAGAAATGTTTTCATTTGTGTGCTGGATGTGGAAAACATTGCAGGCTAAAGATCTCTTCTGCATAATCAGAATTTCATCTTAGGCAAATTTGGTTACTCAGCCACGTGCCCATGGTGACTTGTCTAACCTGCTTCAGGACTGATGGTGGATCTAAATTTAACATCTTGGCCAGAGGAGAACTGGAAGGTCACAACTGGGGCTGGGCCTGTGTAGCCCAGAGCCCTAGGCCTCATCTGGGCTCCCTCACCTGTAGGCAGAAAATGCTGCCTTCTCTGAGGGTTAGTAGAGGCTGCCTATTTGGCAAGAAAGTATCTTTCCAAACATCTTTTCAATGTGCCTAAAATCACACTAATAAAATAGTTGTTGGGAAATCCAATCTGGGAAGATCTCCCTACACACTAGGTGAGACCTCAGCCAGGGAGAGATTTCTTGACTCTGATGGAGAAAGAACTCACAAGCAGGTTGAGCAGGTAGAAGCAAAGAGTAGTTTATAAAGTGAAAGTACACACTCAATGAAGGAGGGTGTGTATGTTCCACAGGTGAGCAGCATGGTGGAGTTTGGGCTGGGTGGTCTTATGAGCGGATGTGTATGTGGAATATTCATCAGGATAGGTGGGGTTTTCTCGGAATAGGGAGGGGATTTCTGGGAAATAGGGTGACACCCTCTTTTTGTCCTTAGATGGTCTGCCTCCAACTATCATGGCACCAAGGAATGTGGTTTTTAGTATGCAAATGAATGTATAATATATTTGGAGGTGAAGCCAGGGTCAATCTCTCTTCCATGTTGGAACCAGTTTTGGCAGGTCTGTTATCTAAACCCTCCCTCCCCACATCCCAGGAGAACAGTTTACACAGAATGTTTAGAATATAAACAAGCGTCTAACAAATGTAAACACCAGCCAAAATTCCCAGCCCCCTCCCTGCTTATGTCTGGGTATGTACCTACTATACAGAATCACACCTTTTTTGCACAACAGAGCTAAAAGACTGTTGAGGTGGCTGTTAAAAAACAAAATTCAACCAGTAAATTTGAAGATGTAATTGGTTTTATTAAGTGATTCATGATGGGGCAGTATCCCCTCTAGCAAGTAGGGAAATGTTCTGAGTTGCATAAAATGGAAGGTTTTTATAGACAGGAGGGTGGGGCAAAAAGTTATTAGCAAAAGAAGAGATACCGATTGTTTCAGATAAGGTCTCCCTCTCTTGGTTGGGTATAGGGGGGTACTTATGCAGATTACCTCCCTAGTGATTAGGAAATTCCAGATTGATTGATTTAAAATTCTACTCCTGGGAGAGGCTAAAACTGCAGTTAGGTTGGGCATTAAGCCCCAGTTTGGTGAGCTGGCCTAGGAGAAGTAACTCCATGTTGGGCCTGTGTTTTTCTTTTTAACATGGTGAATTCCAACAACATATTGTTCAGGCTGTTGTGTTTTGGAGTAAGATCCTTGGTAAAATGTGAATGGAATCAGGGAAGGCATGTATGTGAAGCCCTCTTGGCTAGATGAACTAACTACTACTATTGCCATCAGTTTCTTAGGTCAATTTGGTTTGTCAGCTGAGCTTAGTGTTCCTCATAAGGTTCAGAGGGATCTGGGCCCAGGCTGGATACATTCTGATAGAGGGAGTGAGCAGGAAATGACCTGAGCACTTGAGCACCATCCTGGGCTATAGACCTAGGAGAGGGGGCAAGTTGGAAACCTGAGGATAAGGAGCTCATGCAGGGTACCTGAGAAGGATTTGCAGGAAACAAAAGTGTGGAAAGAGGCCCAGACACTTCCCCTGCCATTCTTCAGGGTTGTCTTAAGCTGGCCTGGGTGCAGAAAGCAATAATAGACTTGTCTATTCCCACCCCGCTCTACTTCTAAGAGGTATAGAAGCCAAGAACTGGAAAACTACATGTAACTGGTATGGTCTTCCACCAGTTTAAGGCACAAATTATGGTCACATTTTTCCACCATAAATTGCTTGAGCTCCCCCAAGATCTTATCCATAGGAAGTCTATTCTACTCCTCCAGGGGCCTTTCCTCCCACTCATAGGACTGCTTAAAACCCTTAAGGACTAGCTCATTTCAACCAAAGTCACTGCTGGGCACCAGCCTTGCTCCACCTCCCTGACTGGAACCCCAGCAGCCGTGAACACGTGACTGTAAAACCCAGGTCTCATTCACATTCTTGAGCACAGGCAATTTTCTCCAGGAGGGAAGTCCAAAGGGGCTTCTAGATCCTCAGCCCAGCTGCAGAGATGAGACTGGTCACCAGTGCAAGGCCCCTTTCCCCTACCACTGAGGGGCCCTTTCCCACTGACCAGGGGAGCTCATGGGGGATGGTTATCTTGAAAGAGAGTTGAATAATTTTGAGCCTTACAAGGGATGGGGCTTGGCCTTCTTCAATTTGTACCCTGGAAGATTATTTGTCCCCTGCCTTCCCAGCTCTGCATCCCTTTGGGTCTTGAGTGAGGCAGACTTTGTCAGGCCACAAAAGATCTTGTTTTGTTCTGCCAAGGCTTATTTACATCTGATAATCTCAAGTGACTGCCAAAACAGAGAGGCGCTTCTCCAAGGTGGCTGGCTGAGTCCTCCCCCAAGGACAAAGAACAAGAAGCTTCCTTCTGCTGTAACACTTGGCTTCCTCCAGCCCAGAAGGGAAGTGACTTCAGTGACCATGAGTCAGGGACATTTATACTATGCCACCAGGTTTCTCAGAAGGGCTTCAGGGACCTCTGGGTGGAGCAAGGCAAGGGAGAAGAGACCCAAGGAAATGCCCTTGCACATAGGCACCCTTCCACCACCACCAACACACACACCTCACCAGCCCCTCTTGCCTCCAGTTAACCACTGCCAACTCCTCATCCAGACTTCATGAAGCTTTCAGGTAACTTTTCCTCTGATAAGATTCTTCAGCTAAAATATGTTTAAAAAAAATTCAGGCCAACCCCAGTGAGATAGCACTTCACACTCATTAGAATAGCTATTATTATAAAATAACAAAAAGGAAAATAACAAGTGTTTCTAGTCTATGTCCCCAGGAGAAACTGGAATCCTTGTACATTGCTGGTGGGAATAAAAATGGTAGGGCCACTGTGAAAAACAGTTTGATGGTTCCCCAAAAAGTTAAACAGAACTACCGTATGATCCAGCAATTTAACTTCTAGGTATGTGCACAAAAGAATTTAAAGCAGGGACTCAAACAGATACTGGACACCCAGGTTCACAGCAGCATTATTCACAACAGCTAAAAGGTAGAAACAACCCAAATGTCCATCAACAGATAAAGGATAAACAGCAGGTGATCTATCTATATAATGGAATACTATTCAGCTTTAAAAAGGAAGAGGTTCTACATGCTACACATGAATGAACCTCAGAAACATTATCCTAAATGGAATAAGCAAGACAAAGAAGGGCAATAATGGGTGATTCCACTTACATGAGGTACTAGAACAGGCAAATTTATAGAGGCAGTGGGAGAATAAGAGGGTATCAGGAGCTGGGGTAGGGGAGTAGGGAGTTAGTGTTATCATTTGATAGGTACAGAGTTTCTGTTTGGGACAGTGGGAAAGTTCTGGAAATAAATGGTGGAGATGGTTGCACAATAATGTGAATGTACTCTGAACTGTATTCCTGAAAACGGTTAAAGAGGCAAATTTTATGTTATGTGTATTTAACATAAAACATATCCAGGCCACTTTTCTTTGCCTAGAGCAAAATGTTGCTGGCTCCATCTCAACTGAAAGGCTCTCCCTGCCCAAAGATTGATTTCTGAGGGGGCCAGAGTAGCCTGTGCCCTCAGTTCCGTCGGCTTTAGTTGGGCAGAGGTGCTTCTTACTCAGTGGCTGTGACATTAGATAGATGAAAGATATGGGAGCCCTCGGCCAGCACCCTATTCGCGGAGCAGTTTCTTCCACTTTATCCTGCCTACAACTGTAGGGGACATTCAGTTTTACAGTCCACTTCTTCACTTTACAGATGGGGAAACTGAGGCCCAGGAGGAGGAAACTGAGACCAAACTGAGGAAGCATGATCTCCCCAAAGCCACATACTTTCCTGCCTCACTGCTAGTGCTCTCTCCCGTCGGCTGGGGGGCAGACTGCCTTGGGGCTGGGCATGTTTCTATGGGAGAAGATGACTTATGACCTCTGGGCTCTGAAGCCTCTTCAGCTAGGCCAGAGTGGGGACCAAATCACTGAAAGCTAGGATGCTTCCACATCCAGGTGAGGAGGCAGCTGCCTCCACCTAGGTATGGTGGGGGGTCCTCACCCATCTCCAAGCACTTCCCTATCCAAATTCCTTCTCTTGGCCTCCTCCCTCCATCCTGCCCTCTCTTCCCATCTGAAAAGTGCCCCTGCTCCCTTCTCTAGCTTGTGTCTCCAGGAGATCCCTTCAGGTACAGGATGACAAGACAGGACAGATTGATGGGTCAGGACAGGAGGGTGCCCAGTTAGTTTATCCAGTCTACAAACTGTCACTTGCAGGTAAACCTGCCTGAGGTCCTGGTGAATATGGACTAGGAGGGCA
This sequence comes from Manis javanica, assembly GCF_040802235.1. Classification (NCBI taxonomy): domain Eukaryota; kingdom Metazoa; phylum Chordata; class Mammalia; order Pholidota; family Manidae; genus Manis; species Manis javanica. Next base: position 21,837,644 of record NC_133166.1, read on the forward strand.
GTCATTCCTGGGGCCCACGGTCGGGGGGCCAACAGGACAGACACTTCCTCTTACTCCAGCTGCTCTTCCAGGCAATTCCCTGGTCTAGGGATAGAGCTTCAGACCTTTTCCTAGCAAAGCAAGAGAGGTTTAATAGAACCTTGCAGGAGCCCAGAATGTGAAATCACACCACCCTGGGGAGGAGTGTCCAGGCCTTCCAGGATGGGTGTCAGCTAACAGCCTGACTGGTTGTAAGAACTCTCATTGGCCTGGTAGCTTTCTTCCCCCTGATAACTTCCAACCCCCCTCAAGCTGCTTCTTTAATCTCTGCCTTATTCCTACTCTCCTGGAGGCCCCACTTCTCTGCCTGTGTCTCCACCTACCAGCTCAGTTCAACTCTGGCCTCAGAGATGGGTTTGAACTAGCGTGTGTGGGGCGGGGCTGGGAGGGAAGGAGCAGGTGGGGATGATAGGGTAGCTCATCACAATTTGGAATCCTGCGTGTGAGAGCCAGAAGGGGTCATGTCTCACCCAAACTAACCATTTCCAAATGAAGAAACCTCAACCTGTATCCAGGTGGGTAGTTGTCTAAAGTTAGTCAGTGAGCTGGGACCAGAGACAAAATTAAAACCCAAGTTTCTGATTCCAGCTGAGAGCCTTTCTCTCTGTCCAGGAACTTGCAGGAAGGAAATAAGTATTTCAGTGAGAGCAGTGAGTCTCAAACTTGATAAATCAGCTTGAGACACTACACTGAAATTAAATGTGGTCACTTTAGGGGATTCATTGGAACCAGTTTGCTGAAAAATCCAGACACAGGTACTGACACCTAGAGCTGACTCTTTTATAAGATGTTCTAAATTCAGCCAAACCAGAATATTCTTGTATTAATTTGTTTAGATTATCATGAGAGGAAAGGTCCAACATTGAACAATTCAGGTAGAGAATTTGCAAGTGCTCATGACTAAGGCTGGAAACCCTCAGGACACTGAGAAGCCTGGTTTGAGAAATGCTGGGTTGAAAGGCCAGATTGTCTTGGGGAGGGTGTGCAGACAGACCAGGTCTCCGCTGCAGTCAGCTGTGATGGGGCTTGGTGTGGGCTGGACTCCTGCCCTCTGCCCACCCCGTGCCCCAACCCTTTTCTTGTGATGGTTGGGCCTGGGAGTGTCCTTCCTGTGATTTTAACCATGTGGCAATCTGCAGGTTCCAGACAGAGGTCAGAGTTCTTCCTGAGGAATCCTGGGTCAGACATGCCCCTTTCTGGTCCTTGGGTCTTCTTCATCTGTAATACGATGAATTGGATTTGTCTAGAGGGACTAGGGGGAATGTGGTAGGGGAAGCGGGCAGGAGCATCAGTCATTAGAGCTGACACTGAAAACTGGTCAGTTTTTCTGGTATTTGATAGGTCCAGGGCTGAAAAGATCATCTTAACCTTTACTCTAATTCTGTGACATCATCTTTCAGAAATAATGCAAGAGGAAAGGCATGGCTCTAGAAAAGACTGACACCCTTTAGTTAGAAACCAGAGTTTGCCCCAGCTGGAAGCTTACATTTTGTCCGTAGTAATTATCTGGTCCTGTGGCAGCCCAGGGAAACCAACAGGCCCCTTCTCAGCTCCCCCAGGCCCCTACACCCTTGTTTGCCAAAGTGGTTTCAGGGTGTCATCACTCTGTGTTCCCATCCTCCCCCCTCCCCGCAAAGGACCTGAGCTTCCCCAGGGTTGTCTCCTTTCTATTCTAGATCCCTAGTTCACCTGGATCAGAGAAAGCACCCCAACAGCTAGCCAAAGGAGTCAATGGAGTCCAAGTGCTACAGACACACATCCTCCCCCTGTGGCTCTGTAATAGCACCTGCCTACCCAGAAGGAAGCATATCAGTGGCCAGTTGGGGAAACCAGAGCTTGAACACAGTAAGCCTGAGCACTGACCTCCAGGAAAAGCGAAGTCACCTTGGTGAAGTAAGAACCAGGATTTGGGCCACCTCTTTTGGTTCACCCTCCACTGGCCTCCCAGCTTCTTGGGCTCAGCAACGCCCAGAATTCCCCGCATGTTTGCCTCTGGCTTTCTAAAAATACCCCAGCTCCCCAATGCCTCCCAGATGTCTGAGAGCTGAGTCTGTGATTTCCCTGCTGGTAATGGGTCAAGCAGCTCAAGTCACTTCCTTTGCCACCCACCACCCAGACTGCCAGCAGCTTGGTCCAGCCCCACCTCCCAACACTTGCAAGGCAAGCAGGGGGCAGAGGCCTGACTGCCTGAACTGCAGACTCAGAGATTGTTGACTCCAGTACCTTCTTGGAACATAGGGGAGAACTGAGGTCCAAGGACTTGCCCAGGGCACTTGGGACACTAAGGTCCTCCCCACCCAACTCCCCAGCAGTCTGTTCACGCCTGCTGCTGCCCCATTTCCCATATGCACCTGGAGTCCAGGTCTGTGAGCCAGGTCTGACTTCCCTACACCAACTGTAAGCTCCTGACAGTAGGGACAAGGCCAGTCCCTCTGGTCCCCACAGTGCCTGGAAGTGTCCGATCCAGAGCGTGTACCAGTAAACATAGAGTGGATACAACAATGTAGTGGTGACCAGGGCTATGCACAGAGGCCAGGGCTGGAGGACAGAGCATTTGGGTGCTAGTCCAGACAGAGCCACTGTGATACTGCATGTCCTCATCAATTGCTCTGCATGATCCTCAGTTTAACAGGGGCTGGATGATATGGTGTTCAAGGACCAAACCAACTCTGCTCTCCTGATACCATAAACTGATGGCTCATTGGGGATTCCTGTCCTCTCCTCTGTCCACTGAATGTGGGGGAGATGGCATGTCCTGCTGATTCCCCACAGCTCCCGGCTCTCTACTTCTGTTCCTCCCTCTGTGCCTCTGAACATCCCACCTCGTCCCAGCCCACTAGGCCCAGCTCTCCCAGAGTGTTGCCCTCTGACTCCAAGGCTGGGTGCCCAGGGATGAATACCCCCCACTTACTAACCATGTGATCTTAGGTAAGGTATTGACCTTTGCAGGGCCTCAGTTTTATCACCTCTACAATGAAGATAAGAAGTCCTCCCCTAGACGAATGTTAGGAGGACCACAGGAGATTCCACATCTCATATTTCAAGTCATAATCTCCTCCTGCAGAAAGTCTTTCATGACCTCCTAGAATGGCTCATGGGTGGTGAGTTTCTTCAAGATAAGACTTTGCTAGATTTTATACCCCAAGCACCAGACCTGGTGTGAGCATAACAAAAGTTGTGGAAAGAAAAAAATAGATGGAGGAAATTATCTCTGACTCTGACTTGGGTTGAACTGCCTGATCTTTAATGCCCCTCCCAGCCTTGGGGATGATACGAAGTCCTCAAAGTGAGAAAAGCAGAGGGGCAAGCTGCTGCCTTCCTTCCAGAGGCACTCTCCAAGCACGCGTTGGTTAAGTGTGATCTGGGGAGAAGGACTGATAAAGTGCAGCGAGAGTGTGTTCCTAAGCCCCATCCTTCTGCCTGAACTTACCTCTCTGCTGAGGGAGGGCTACAGAAACCAGACTAAGCATAAAAAGCCCTTAGATATCCCAAAGATGTTCCTCAAGCCCTTAATCTGAGCCAATTTACTTGTATTTACACATTCGTTTTATGCGCTTGGCGATCTGGTTATAAACGTCAGCCGAGTTGGGTATGAGCAGTTGCCATGTCAGTCACCAGGCGGGCAGGTACTTGCCCCGGCAGCAGAGGGAAGCAGCACTTGATGGGCCAGTAGAAGGGAAATAGAAAAACAAAACATTACATAGGCAAATGCAGTACAGATGGGGTCTGTTTAGTTCAGGGTCAGGCCTCCCTACAAATAAATGCCCTAGGTACATCATTGCATTTCTGCTCTGGGAAAATCCCTTTTTGGGCCTCAGTCTCTCTATCTGTAAAATGAACAGTTTCGATCAAGGACTCTGAGGTCTTATGATTTTGCAAGAGTTTCCTCATGTAAGGCCCTTTACTCCTCAAATAGGTCAAATGAGGTTTCATCAAGGTTAAGACTCTAATATCCTAGAGTTTGGGGTAACCAGGTTTTCCTGCCACAAACCCTCAAGGATGGAGGCTGTCCTTGTGAGGAGCCCACCACCAAAGCTGTCTGGGCTGGGCTCTCAAGAAGAAACAAAACTCCCCAGTTGCTGACAGAGCTCAGCTTGCTGCCTACTGAAGGGGCGAAAAGGAAGCCTGGCTCTGAGTGAAACGGAAGTGCCTGAGAGCTGACAGTTGCTCTCAGCACTCTGCAGCCAGGAAGGAAGTAAATGTCTGGGCATCTGGCAGTTTCCACCCTGAAAGCCCATGGGACAGCAACAGGTGAGGTCTGGCAGGCCTGCTCTCTAGTCCATGCCTGGCCCATGCCAGGGAAGGGGTCTGGAGAGTAGGCTGGCCCAAGGACTTGGGACAGAGCACAGGAAAAAGCCCTGAAGCTGGTTCATGACCCCAGGCAAATCTCTGGGCCTCTTTGGGCCCAGTTTCCCTACTTGTAACATTGGTGTTTAGGTTAAATTTACCTGTGCCATAAAGAGTTCTGGAATGATGGGCATTGGGTATACAGAGACAATTTGGCTACAAGAATCCTGGCTTGTTACCTTGCCAGCAAGGGACTCACAGCCTGGTGGGAGATAGTCACAGAATCATGGGATAATCATGATTATCAGTGTAGGTGTAGCTGCTGAAACACTCAACAGAGAGCACCTGATCCAGCCTGGAGGCTCAGGGAGAGCACCAGAGAAGGTTACATGACCTGCCCAAGGTCGGTAGTTAAAAAGTGATCCAGCTGGGCCAGAGGCTTGAAAGGACGGGAAGTTCAGAAAAAGACATAACTAAATAGAAGTATAGTCAGCTTGAGCTTTATGCTGTCATCAAGATCTGAACAAGGCTGTGGAGACCCAGAGAGGCAGGTTTAATTTAATTCTGGGTGAAGGAGGAAGGCTCTACAGAAGCAGGGGTTTTGAGCTGGGGTTTATCAGGCCGAGAAAAGGCAGAAAGGCTGAAGGCCGAGGGCGCAGCTTATTCAGATGTGTGAAGTTGCTAAAAGAATCTGATGAGTTCTGGAAAAGGACATATATATGTTATATTTGGAAGAATGGGCACCTGAAATGGTGAGACTGAGAAATGAGGTCTGATAGGCCATAGGAGTCATGTGGGGAAGGACCTAGAACTGCTCGGCTAGGGTTTAATTTGTAGGGCGGGGGAGCCATAGAAGGGTCTTGAGCAGTGGAGTGCATGGTCAAAGCAGCATATTAGAAGGCATGCTAGTTGCTAGGAGGGCAGAGGATAGGAGAGAGCTGGGTTGGGGGACAGGCAGAAATGATGGCAAGGAGGCAGTGACAGAGGATTGAGGACACCTAGGTCAGTGTCAGGCCCAGCCCCTGTCGAGAAACTGAAACTTATTAAGAGCCTCCAGAGGAGTGGAGGAAATGAGAATTGAAACCTGGGCCCTGCTGGCTGCCTGTGTGGCTGCCTGTGGTCTGGGCAGGTGCGGTTAGTGAGGGAAGTGAGAGGGTTGGGGTGAGTGGCAGCCCAGCTCCAAGGGAGGAGGGATAGCCTGTGAGGGGATGTGGGAAGCCTGTCCTCAGGTGGAAGGCCTGTTCCAGGCAAACGCAGAGTGAGGGGCTGTGTCCCAGGGAGGCCAAGGGGGAGCTGCCACTGACCACTGTGTACCTCATCATGTCGCTGCCCTCAGGGGTTCCACTTCTCTCTGTCAAGCTTTTGATCAATTCTCTCCTGAGATGAGCTTTTCCTACCTTTTCTCCCTGACTTTACAGAACACTGTGGCTCCTAATCAGGCCCTTCCCGGCCCCCAGGTATCCTGTCTGGAGCAGGTTCCTGGCTCCCGCAGCCCTGCTGCCCAACCGCCTGAGCAGTGGCCTGACCATGCTCTGCCTTGAGGCATGTTTTGTTCTGTGGTCTTGGTTCACCACACCAGTCTCATCTGACTCTGCCCAGAGTTCTTTAGTAGGGACAGTCAGAATCAGACCCTGGGGTCCCCAAAGAAGCCACACTGTGCATGCCTGCCCTAGAGTACTATGGCAGGAGCTGCTCATGGGCTGGTTCTTTCTTTGCTCCAGCGAAAGTCTTGATCTGATTGAGCTGAATAGGCAGATCCCGGTGGAGGGTCCTGTATTAGGAGGCCAGCAGGAAGCAATTCACCTCTAATGGTTCCAATGAAGAGACTTAAAGGGATTGCTGTACTGAGGTGAGGTGTGGCAGGTTAAGGGAAGGAGCACAAGGATGGCAAGGCATCCCCCGCCCCAGAGACTAGGGCTGAAGAAGCAGCAAGAATTGCGTTCCTGGAGCTAGTGTGAGGTAGGGATCGGATCCTAGAGCATAGGAATAGCACCTAGCAGGAATGGGATCAAGGAGGGAGTGGGGAAGACATCAAAGCAGGGAGGAAGCAGAGGGAGAAATAACCCTACCTCTCTCTTTTCTCATCTTCTAGTCTCTTGTTATTTCCCATTGTTCAAACCCAAGTGAGAGCCAGTTGACAAGGGGGCCTGGTGATGCAGCCCATGGGCCCAGCTTCCTGGGGTACAGCAGGGGCTGAGGTGGGGTGCAAATGGTGACTAACCATCTGCAGATACGGCAAAAAAAATTGTCACCCAGATGGAATATCTGAATGAGACCTATGGTCTTGACCCAGTCAGTTTTCTGTATCAGTGTTGGGTTGGAGAAGCTTTTTCTGGCTGTCTCACCTTTACATTTATTTTGCTGCCGTCTAGAAAGCACTGTCTTATCCTGATGGTTTACAGAATTAGAAAATGATGGAGCCTCAAGGATAACCATCTCAATATACACAGTCACTTAGGCCTGGAGAGAGTGAGAGCCAGGCTCAGATGACATTGTGAGATGTGAGATGTGAGAAGACATCGGGGAGGAATGCAGCACCAGATTATGTGATTAAGGCCACATAACTAGAAAGCAGCAGAGCTAAATTCAAACCAGTCAGTCTGATTTAGAACTTGACCCAAGCTTTTAACCAAGACCCGACATGGAATGCCCAATGTGCAGGGAGAAAAGGCACTGGAGTTAGTGTGACCCAGCCCCAGGAGCCTTGTCCTTCAGACATGCCCATCCTCTTCTTTATGGTTCACACACTCACAAGCCTCCCCCTGGGAGGCCCAGGGCAGTATGTGAGTTCAGGGGGCTGTATATGAACAGACAACAGGCCTGTATAGGTCCTCAGGCACTTCCTTAGGGTGACAAACTTGGCCTTCTCTTTGGTGACTTGGCTGCACACACTTAATGGTCCACTGCTGGTAAACTTTTGGATCTTTAGGCCTTTAAATCCATCCATCCACCCATCCATCCATCCATCCATCCATCCATCCATCCATCCATCCATCCATCCATCCATCCATCCATCCAATCCTCCTCCCAAAAATCTACTGGGATACAGAGCAATGATAGGATGGGTGAGATACAATACACATACCTATTTCAGAGCAAGATGAACACTACAAAGGAGCATTTGCTCTTCAAAACTTAGAGCAAACATCCAAGCGGATACCCAAGGTTGTGGCAGGACTTTACAGGCTCATTTCCTGGGATTCACTACTCAGACTGTTTCCAAACATGGCTCAGGCCCGCCCAGCCTGCAGTTTTTGCTCTCACTCTTCCTCTCCTGGGAGTCTCCACCCCCCTTACATCAAATCCCACTCCCAGTGCAGCTCTCAGGGGTACCCTCTTTTAGACAGAGGCAACCTTCCCCCTATGAAACTACCATAGTGCTTTGATTCTGTGCTTTGGCAATTTTTTTACTCAGGCTCAAAAGATAGTGAGGGAATTCAAGATCTTGTTCCTCCATCTATGTTGAGAGTTACGATTAATTCGACTTTTCATTCTTTCTTCCCTGAATACTACCATTGTAGTAAACATTTGCTCAGTTAAACTGTGGCAGCCCCATTCCCAAGAGGAGGGTGAGTCCAGAAACTATGGTAGAGTAGCTAACTTCTGGACGCTAGAATAGGACCATCTGGGTTCAAATCTTGCTTCTTACCAATTGTGTGATCACAGGCAAGTTATTTAACTTCTCTGAGCCTCAGTTTCCCCTCCCTTAAAGTCAGGATGATTGGGTATTGTGAGAATAAATGGGTTAACATTGCCAAAGCCCTCAGAACTGTGTCTGGTACTCCATAAGCATGCAAGAAATGTTAGTTCTTGTTATTACAGCTATTATTAGAATCTAGCTGGGTGTGCTTGTAAACAATTCCTCACACCCAAGTAAAGCTGGTACAGATACACACACTGGCTCAACACATAGCCACACGTGGAGATGGGGCAGGGTGGGGAACTGTAAACCCATTTTAGAGATGAGCAGGGTCTCAGAGAAGACAGGGCCTTCATTATTTTAACAGATATTTTTCAGGCAATTTCCATGTGTCAGGGACTGCCCCTCTTCCTACACGGAACTTCCTCCTCTGAGGGGGTCTGAGGCCCCTGAGTTTTAAACAAGCACCCATAGATGGATTCTCAGCTCATCCTAGTCTGGGAAAATACTTGGATTCTAGGATACAAAGGCAAGCATCTTGCCATATTCCAAGTTTGGATTCAGGTTTTAAGGGGGATACCGTCTTTTGGTGGCAGATTTGCATAGCAGTTAACAGCACAGACCCTGGAGGCTGAGTAACTGGGTACAAATGTCAGTTTGCCACATACTATACTGCCTATATGACCTTAGGGTAAAATGGGGCTAATAATAGTACCTACTTCAAAGTTGTTGTGAGAATTATTTATGTAAAGTGCTGACACACAGTAGCTATTATAAAGTATAAGCTATTATTATTACTGTGCCCAGTGTAGACAAGTATCAGAGAGAAGGCGGGGGTGGTGGATTTGATGCTTCGTATACCAGGATTGGCTCTGCCTGCAGCGTTGGCGGAGTCTGTCTCTTCAGGGAGATTCACCACGTGCTCCCTTCTGCTAGAAGAGCTTTCCTGAGCCAGGGAATTCCCTCCCATAGCGACTGACAGCAGCTTTCAGCATTCTGATGCCACGGTCCTGCCCATAGTGGTGGCATGGCAAGAATTAGATCACATCTCGGGGCCAAGGCTGGACTGGGAAAACAGGCAGGTTTAGGTGCTGGAGGTGTCCATTTGGGAGGGCTAAAAACAAGAGAGGGAAGTGCAGGTCTTGGGGAAGCTCCTCTCCACACACTGGGCCAGCTTTGGCTGAGGGTGTTGTTCAGCTCATCCAGGCCACAGGACATGGGTGTGTGGATGTGCTGCAGACAGGGGAAGGGTGGGTGCCTAAGGAGGAGAGGAGAGGCAGGATGCCAGGACATCTGCCAGCCCCGCAGGACACTCATTTTGGCCCATTGCCCTCTGGCAGGGAGCAAGTGTGTTTTGTTTTGGCATTAACTGGGCATGCCATAGGAAAACAGGCAATAGGCTTCCTAAACTGAGGGGGCCTGCTCTCTTTACAGGCCAGTGCACGGTGGTTACAGAGCTGTGCCTCCCCCACAACTCCATCTCCCTCCCCTGGTCCCTGCCTAACACCATCCCCCAGCTCAGCCTAGAGGGTGACCTCATGGCTCACACATGGGTGGTATCCCATGCCTTCCAGGCTGGGCTTTGGAGAAAGGCCTTGGTGGGATCCCCTGAGCTACAGATGAGGAAATGAAGGCTGAGGGAGGACAGGGACTTCCCAGGTCCTTATGGTGAATCAGGGGCAAAACAAGGACTATACTTGGGCTCAGCCTCCTCCCATGGCGATTCCTCTTTGTGCAATTTAAAATTTACAAACAAAACCAGAACAAAATGAAGGGAAACTGAAGGAAAACACATGCAAGCACAAAGGAAACTCATATTTGTGGGCCAGCATGGTTGCAGGCATTGTATATAAACATCACATTTAATTCCCACTCAACAGTGTAAAAAAAACATTATTTCCCTTTTACAGACAATGGAACTCAGATGAAAACAGACTTCAGGACTGGGTCAAGAATACAAAGTCTAGATAGAGGATGAACTGGACATCCAGGCCAGGTTTGACTGATCCCAAATCTCACCCAAACCTGTTTAACCCAGGGGCCTTAGTGTCACAGAGTTGTATTCATAGTGCAGCTCCCAGTGGGAAGGCCTTCATCAGCATCCCACATAGGCAGTCACTCAGCCTTCCCTGATGTAGCTCAGGATGGGTAGTCACTTGCTTATGGAGCTCTTGAGCCTTTATAGATAATGTACCTGTTACTACATTTAGCCTGAACCACCCTCCTAGGAGAAACACAAGACAGAACTTGTGATGTGCCAGAGATCACACTCAGCAAGTGCCTGGAAAAGATAGGACTAGAACCTTGGTGTCCTGCCTCCTGATGTCAACCATGTGACTGCCAGTTCCTAGTATAGCCTGGGAGTGGCTGTCCCCTCATCCCTACCCCAACTTGTAACACTCCCTGGCAGGGACACCAACTCTCCAGATAATTCCTTGCCCCAGTGTTTGCCCATCAGGAACTCACCTCTGGCCTTAGAACCCCGATATACCTGGTGGAATCTGGGTCCCTATGACTCTCCTGTCTCTGCATGTCTTGGACTTACTGCTGTGACCTTTGGTCCATGTGTTGAGACTGGGAGCTCCTGAAGTACAGGGCCCCAGGCCCCAGAGACCTGCTTATGACTGAGCCCAAAATAAGGGTCTTGTTGAGTGATGCGGGATGGAATTCAAGCTCTAGTTGTACCACAAACTCACTTTGTGTCCTAGGAAGAGCCCTTACCCTCTTCTGGTAGTCACTGATCTTAAAGCCTCATTCTCGTGGGTGTGGTTTTGTCTTGAGAGCTGACCAGTAGAGGAGACAGGCACACTACCACACTAGGTTGACCAGAGGGCTCAGGCAGGAGCAAAGACAAGAGTGTGTCTGAGGGGGAGGGGGGAAGGCAGAGAGGGTGGAGTAAAGTGTGGGTGGGGTCTACAGATTGCATTGTTGGCAGGAGCATCCCCAGCTAGGCTCTGTCCTTCAGGCAGGGAATAGCTGGCACCTGGATGGGCTGACAGGCAGTCCTGAGCAACCTGTGCCAATGTGAGTGGGAATAAAGACAGAGCAGGAAAGGAAGGAGAGGGGGCTGTGAATCCCAACTGTGGGAAGGCTAGGGGAGTGCCTTGGTACAGATGAGCGGATGGGAAGGTGGTCACCTTCTCTGGAGAGAGCCTGGATGGAGTGCCAACCTGTCCTGGGTGCCACTCTGGACGGGGTGCTGTTTACATTCTAGGCATGCTCAAGGGCACACTTTGTCTCATGGGGTTTCTCCTGCGAGCTCTGTAGAATATTGAAATAGCTCGTCTTCCAAAGCCCACTCAGATATGTGCTCCAGGAGAGCTTTCAATCCTGGTTCTGACTTAAACTTAGAATTACATTCCTTCTGGAAGACTGCGCAGCACTGCACACTCTAGAGGGAAAGCACAGCTTCAGAGCCAGAGGGAGCCAGGGGCCAGGCCTGGCTCTCTTGTCCTAGCCATGTGACTTTGAGAAGGTCATTTCAGTTTTGAGCCTCGGTCTCTGAAATCTGTGAAATGGGGTCATATGTATCATGAAGGATTGTTGCTAGGGTTAGAAACAATGTAAATAATGTGCCTAATTCAATGCCTTAAAGACAGAGAGGTGAAATAAATGGTAGCTGTTATATTAATACTCTCTTCCTAGGGTGAGAATCCCATCTATGGGCTCCTTCATGGAAGGGAGCCAGCACCTGCTCACAAAGCCCCAGGAATGGGAGAGTTCACCCCCTCTAGGGCAGCTCTGACTGGAAAACCTCTATCCTTAGATGCAGCTGAGACCTGTTTTGTCTCTGGGGCCAGCCAGAGTGCATGCTGCTCTGTGGCTACAGGACAGTTCTGTGGTATTTCCCTCAAAGAATCTCAAGAGATCTTACTGGTAACAGTGCTTGCCTGCAGGGCAGGAGCAAGGCCTTGGGAGTCCCCAGCTTGCTTCAAAGGAGTACATTTTAAGTCAGGTTTACATAAGTCACAGAAATTCTTTTTCCCATCCCTGTGGAGTTAGGATCATATGCATTGTATCCTCCTGAGTCTGCTTTTTTCCTGGCTCAATTTTCCCAATTCCTTTCAACATTCCTAATAGAGGCAAATGGGAGAACTGGGTTCTGGTCCAAAATCTATCACTCCATGCCAAGTTACTTATCTTCATTGAACCTCTGATTCCTCATTTGTAAAATGAAGAAAATAATACTCTTTCATGGGATTACAGTGAAGATTAGCTCAGAAAAGTGATATGAAAGTTTGGGGTTTGGAAAAGGCACTTGGCAAATATTAAGCACACTTTTTAAAAAGCCACATTAAAAAAAAAGTTAGCAGGTAAGTCTATCTGGTGTTGCCCTTTAGCTTTTTAAAACACTTTGAAAAGAAATCATTCCAGAAAGTCAGTGCCGTCAGTGGCAGAGGCTAGATCCCAAGTCTCTCGACATCCAGCACTTTTATACCCTTAGTGCTCATTTCCAGAGACAGAAGATGAAGGGAGCATAATCTCTGGGCCAGACTAGTTGCACTCAAGTCTGGGATGCAGCAAATCTTTGTTAAGTACCTTCTATGTACAGGACACTGCATCTGGGAAAGCACTGTTTATCCTCCCGCTCTAGGCCAGTGTTATTAATAGAATGGTTGGTCTGGAACTCAGTCTTGGTGATGGCCTATGCTGATACTGTCTTGTTCACTCTTGTGTCTCCAGAGTCTGGCACAAAGCAGGACCTCAGCAAATATTTTTTGAATGAATGATAAATCAGTGAGCATTTTTAAAGCACTATGTGCTAGGCCTTGTGGTAGGAGAACTTATATTTAATAAAACAAACCTGTGAGGTTGGTATTATATCCCTATTTTACAAGTGAGGGAATAAAGCCTGCAAGAAGTGAACTGACTAGCTTAAGGCCTCACAGTGAAGTGTGGAGCTGGGACCGGAGCTTGCCTTGCTACCTCTGGCCTGAGCTCTAGAGGCTGCCCCACAGTTATAAGGGAGGCTGGGCCTCTGCCCACCTGTTCTCAGGCCTTCCCTGATGGTAACTGGACTCTGGTGCAGGCTAATGTTTGAATGGCCTCAAGGAAACCAAAAATAGCATGCCTGGTCTCTCAGTTCACACACAGGTCTAGAATAATCTGACTCAAGCACAGCTGATTCTATCACCTTCCTGTACAAGATTCTAGGCTAACATGGGTTCAAGTTTCATCTTTCCAATTTCTGGCCATGTGGCCTTGGGCTAATTACTTGGATCTCTCCAGACCTCACTCACTTTTCTCTTTTGCCTGACTACACTTCTGAGAACAGGTGTCTGGGACTCCAAATTCTGATAAAATAATGGATAGATCTAGTTCACACTCCACACAGCCCCCTAGCTTGTGAAGAGGTATGTTCATTCTTCTAAGGACTCCAAGGTAGGCTGGTGCCCTTACCCCCAGATGGTTTGGACAGAGCAGAAAGGTGGGGCAGGAGATGCCTAGATGAGCATTCTCCCAGGCTCATCAGGAAGCCTGATATCATACAGCCAGTCCAGGAACAGCATTGTGGACTAGCATCCAGGTCCTGACTCCCAGACAAGGGAGCTGCCTCCTCGACTTTTCCTCATGGTTATCATCTGTACCTGTTTCTTTATAATCCATAGAACTCTTTGTGGCCCAGATATTCAAGTACTGCTGTGTGACCTTCAGAAAGTTTCCGCTCCTCTAATGGCACTAGCATTCCCATCTGTGAAATGGAGGCCTTGGCCTTAACGACCTCCCGGTTTCCTGCAGCACAGAGTCCAGGCTCTTAATTTGAATGCGCTGTAGCAGAGAGCTGTTTTTTCACCTTTGTAGGGCAGCTAGGATCTCCCCTTCACCGCCCCTGCCCCGCATAGTCAAGCACCTGCAGGCGCCTGCGTAAGAACTAGTCTGTGCTCTCCCACTTCAGGCACGTCTATGTGGCCGGCCCATCCGCTAGGGATCGAGAAGTGTTAGATGACCGAGAAACAGCCAAACCGGGATTCTCCTACTGCCACAGGCGTGCTGCCCCCTCCCCACTGTAAAAGCTTCACTCGGAGTGTCGTCCGCCTGCACAGACATACACACATCAACACGGCAGCCACAGGAACTGGCTGGAGACGGGGGCGGCTTGTGCGCGTGCGTCGGCGCGGAGCCCTCTCCCGCCCACGTGCGCGCCCCCGGCCGGAGGCGCGCGTCGCGACAGGCAGGCGGGAAAGCGCGCGGGAAGCCCCCGGCTGGCTCCCAGTGTGGAGGAAGGAGGATGGGAGGTGTTTGGAACGTGCCACTCTTGGAGAGAACGGGGGGTATTTTTTTGTCCTCCCCTAGTGTTTCCACTCCGCCTATTCGCCGACCGTTCCGTTAGTTCCCCCTGTCTCCCGCCGCGATACGGAGTCCCGCGCCGCCGCCACGCTCCCTCCCTTCAGCTGGCTCCGTCCCTCGAATCCGGCTGCGGTCTGAGCTGTCCCCTCCGCTGCCTGAGTGGGGCGCTGCGCTGTGTCGTGAGGCCGGAAATTCCCGCGGCGGCCCGAGTGAAGGAGCCGCAGCGGAGAGCGCGGCACTGCTTTCCACCTCCTAGGGCCGGGCGGGGGCGTTGAGCCCAGCGAGGGCCGGGCTGCCTGAATCCGGGCAGGGGGACCACGTCTGCGAGGAGCAGCCGAGCCGCCGGCGGGCGGGGAGCCGGACAACGCGGCAGCTCCTCGAGAGCCGCTCGGCTAGCTGGGAGACCCCGCGTCCCAGCTCCCGGGCCCCCGCCCCCTCGCGGTCTCCGCCTCCTTCCCTCACACACCCCCAGGGCCGCGCGAGCCCTGGCCTTCCCAGCGCTCCTCCCCCTCCCCTTCACACTCGCTCTCCGACCCGGGGCTCCTCCTGCCGCCCGCCGCCCTTGCTCTCTCCGGCGCGAGTCCTCGTTCTCAGGCTCTCCGCACAGACACGCCCGCACTACCGCGAGGCCGTCCCCTCCTCTCGGCCCTCCAACTCCTCCTCGTCCTGGCTAACCCGCCTTCGGGGGAGGATTGATGTCCCTTCAGCATCATGCAGCCACCGCCGAGGAAGGTGAGGGTGCAGCTGGCAGGAGGGCTTAGAGGTTTTGGGGGAATGCGTTAAGGGAACATTGCTGGGGCGACCGCTGCGCCTCCTCCCCCTTTCCGCAAGGGGCCGTGACCACCGTGGTCTCGGGCTTGTCACGGAGTTGCCTCCAACTCCAGGCCGGGGACGCGCCGGTGAGGTGCCTTTCCCACAGACGGGCTGCAGGGCTCGGCCCCTCTACCGCGCAGGAGACCCCCAGACATTTCACAAGAGTTTCGGGTGTGCATTTGTGTGTGCGCGCGCATGGCAGTTCTCCTTGCTGCAAAGTGCATTCTCGGGGCTGCACCGAGGAGTGGTGGGCGAGACCCCGCAGCTTTGTAGAGCCTTGTGCTTGTGTGTGATTGTTTAGTCTGCACCAGGTTTGAGCCCTCCAGCTGCTTGTCGCCACCCTCGCCCCTTTGCAAATTTGCAGGGAATTTGTTTCCAGTCTAGCCGTAAGGTTTGGCCTGCTTTTCCCTCGGGGCGGCCGAAAAGAAGTTGAAATAGTCACCACCCTCCACCCCAGGGGAAAACAAATTAAGCATTGACCGGCCCGCCTAGCTCCCTGATCTCTTTCTGCCCCGCCTCTCCGGCTGGGGACGAGGAGACAGTGGTGGTGTCCCCGGGAGAGCGAGAACCGAGCAGTGCGTAGCGTGTGCACCAAGATCGCGGCTTGGGGTGGGAGTGACGGGTGCTCCCGGCTTGTCAGTAGCTTTCCTGATACACCCTTCGAGAACTGTTTCACTGCCTTCTTTCCCAGCTTTCCCAGAGGCTGAAGCTGTGTCCTTTTTTTTAAAATCCTGCAGATGGTTACTGAGTATCTACTCTGGGCGCTGGGTGGAGGAGGCTGTTCTGCCCTCCCCTCGTGGGCAAACATTTGCTGAATGCCTAACTCACTCGTGTCTGCTTCCTCCTCTTCTTTCTCTTTCTTAATCCGGGTTTCTCCAGTTAAGTGAGTCTTTTTTCTTTCACACACGTACCCCCATCACTCTGGATTGCCTTGCCTTGGTGGCGGGGATTCCAGGCCCACGGTAACCTGGAACCCTGGGGGTCCGGGCCTGGCGGGCGGGGCACTGCTGTTCCGTTTTGAAGTGGAGCCGCCACGGGTCCGGCTTGCTGGAGTGGTTTAAAAAGCACTGCATATGCTGGAAGGTCACTTTTGCTTTCTCCTTTGTGAGAAAGAGATTGTGATTTGATGCGCTGTCAGCCAGTCGAGGGCATTATCCTGAGACAGTGCATCTTTCTCGCAGCCATTATGGAATAATTTATGTAGTCGATTCATGCATGTAATTTCATGATTGTGTAAATTTCGGTCATGAGATATTAAGTATTCTTATGCTCCTTTTTCCTGTCTACACTCTGCTCACCTCTCCTGGTGGTTAATGACTGAATCCTTTCTGGAAGAAATAGTAGACATACTCTTAAAACTCTAAGACCTAGATAATGTGCAGAGCTTGTGCATGATATGGAATAACTGGCAGTTTATTTTGCACCTCTTTAACTGGAATTTTTATACTCCTGCACTTTCATTTAGCCTCTGTTTCAGGTTATTTGGCTAGTTTTTCATTAAGTATCTTCAGTGAACAAAATTAGGTGACTAATAATAAACTTGTGGTCTTAAAGGGAGAAGTGAGTGGGAGCTATATTCTGACAAGTATTAACTATTTTCCTTTAGTAATTTTTGTTGTAGTTGAAGTAAGGCATTCATAAATATATGGTATATTTTAGGTGAAAGTTACACAAGAACTGAAAAACATTCAAGTTGAGCAGATGACAAAACTTCAAGCCAAACATCAAGCAGAATGTGATTTGCTTGAAGATATGAGGTAAGGTTATAGTAAATAGTTTGAGAATTTCTGTATCTCTGTTTCAAAGAACCTTTGAGTTACCAAGCCCCAGGAACTGATGATGGAATTTCCTTTTGGATTTCCTGCTTTAAGACTGTTAGAACTTTGACTCAGCTAGAATTTATAACTGGAACTAACACAATACAAACTTTTTTCCCTTTAGTGGGGGGAATCTATAATGTACACATACTGTTATGAAAAAAATAAGGTTTAAAAGTGTATCAGTTAAATTATAATCATCGAAGTAGAAATTCTTATTTAAACAATCATCCTGCTAAATTGTCAACATTTATTGACCTTAACGATTTCAAACATATTTTTAAACTGACACGCCTGGTTAATGGTTAATATCTGGGGGTGAGCCAGTCAACCTCGGATGAGTATATACTAGCTCTATTTGTTAGAACATGACAAATTATAACTTTGCCTTTGCACATTAAATTAGTGGGAAATGTATTTATCATATTTTATCATTAAAGTTACTTATATTCATAATCAAAATAACTTTGAATTTATTAGATAAGACATGTTGCCGTCATTGTGAAAATCAGTATCTTTCTTTACATAGGAAAGCATGACTAATTTTAATTGAAATAAATGCCACTATTTTATTTAACAGTCCTATAATACAAACTGACAGTTCAACAAACATATTTTAGTAAAGGATGGAAGATGATTTGCATGTTGAAACAGAGTGGCTGCAATTCTTATTTCCCTTTAGTAACACTTATCAAATTGGAATTGGGTCTGTAAGCCTCATCAGTTGCCTATTTTTCCTGTGGCTGACAAACTCACTTTGGTTTCATGAAAAATATTAACTGTATGTTGTTAACCCTAAAATTATTTGTGTTTGGAAAGCTGGATTTTTTGGAGACCAAAGATTTTAAAATTAAAGAGTTTTTTTCCTTCCCCATATTTGATTTATTTAGGTGCTATTTATCAGTATTTCTACTGTATTATACTTGTCTTTTCAAGGTTTTATAAAGCATATCAATGGTCTTATCCAAAGTTGGATGTACCGAGATTATTGTTTCCTAACTGAAAAATACTCTATTTTACTAATGTATTTGTTTCTTTCTGGTTTTCTTGTAGCCACAGAGAAAATTTTAGACTTAAATAATTGTGCAAGACACTTGAAACTCTTCTTATTGTTAAAAATTCAGTTTTTAACATCTATTAAGTGAACTAAGATATCTTAGTAGAATTATTTGAAAGTAATGAATTATCAGAAGCAGTTTAGGAAGTGAAGTGTATAAGCGAGGATCCTCTTTGCAGGATGGATGGTTGATGGTCATTAAGTTCTGTTGATTATACCTTCTAAAGACTTTTTGTTTGTATGCTTTTCTCTTCCCTGCCATTGCTTATACCTTGGTACAACTTACGATCAAGTATATGGACACACAGTCCATGCTGTTCAGTTGTTTTTATTATTGTTGACCCCATCACATTTCACTTGCGTATTGCAGTAATATTTCAATTATTGCAGTAGTGTTATCGTATCTTCCACCCCACAACCTTTCCTTTTAAATCTGTCTTCCGGATGGTCACCAGTTAGCTTTCTAAAAGCATTATTTATTCTGTATTAGGTTCTCTGTGGCCTTCTGAATAAAGATGAAACACTGTCATAGCATATATGGCCCTCTACAGCCTAGCTGCAAGCTTCCTTTCCTGGCTTAATTAACTACTATTTTATGCTCAAGCATCCTTCCTCCTTATTCCCCTTGCTTTGGCTGCTTTGAACTTCTGATTATCTAAATGTGCTCTACATTTATGCATTTGTGCTGCTCTCATTGCCTGTTGATACCATTCTTCTCACTTTTTCACCTGGTGAATTCTAGTTACCACTACGTTTTTGCAAGTTTGTTGTTCTCTGTGAACTGAATGAATTTGATTTTGCACACGCTTCTGGCTTCCCTCATGTGAATTCCTTGAAGTTGGGGCTAAGTCTTACTGATTTTTGTATGTTTGTACCCTTTGTTTAGGCTGGCAGGATTGTTAAATGAATGTAACTGGTTATATGTAAATGCACCTTTTTTGTTTTTAGGCTTATAATCTTCCTTTGTAAGGGGCTACAGTGGTGTCTGCTGGAGCTTGTGTTATACTTTGATTCATGTGGACATATAGTGTGGTATTTGATGTAGAATAAATCTGTATTTATATATAATATGTAAATACAGAGATCGTTGGTGCTCCAAGGATTAATGGATTTTTGTATTAAATTAATGGCATGAATCCTATGGAGTTGTGAGCAGAATACTGTATTACCTCCTAAACCTTGAATTTAGGTTTCTGATTGGCTTTTTTCTTTTTTAATGATAATAATAAATTGGAGGTTGAAAATTGTCTACTTGGTATTCATTATAACTTTGGTTGCTTGAGGAGGAAGGTAATCTGGCTTTTCTGTCCTAGCAAGTGAAATGACCTTTAAAAAGTTGATTAGAAATCTCTGAATTTGGTTTTCATATGTATTATATTGTAATGTAGCATGCCTACTTTTTCTTTTCTGAGGCTACTACCCTCCTTCCTGAAATCTCACAAACAGCACTCCTTACCTGTGCTCCCCCAACCAGTGATAATCTCAATTTAAGTTAGTATGAATTCAGTAAAAAAAGCACAAATAGCTTTTTATTAATATAAGGAAATTAGTAGTAGACAGAGAAGAGTTTTTATGATACAGTTTTTTTTCCTTTGCTCTTTTCCCCTTCAGTCCATTTGTTCTAGGGATGCATTTGGAAGCTGGTGTATTAGGAGTAAAATATGAGAAGGAAAAACAACTCATTTGTTGATCAGGGACATTTCATGCTTTGGGGAGATTTCATACTGTTTCCTGTTGATTTTTTCTGTCAGCAGTAGACAAACACACTTTATTTTCTTTTTGGTTTGTTATTATTTTCTATCTTTGCTTTCTAAGGCCACTTATAAATCAGTTTCTAAGTACCTCAGCCTATGTATTGTATATTAGTCTTATATATTTAGTATCTTTTATTCTTATGATATACTAAGTAAAGAAAGTTTTTTGCAGGGACCCAGGGTATAAAGAACTTTTTTAGTAGGTATTTTTAGGAGACTATTATGTAGCAGAAAAATTATAGAATTTGAGAGTCAGGTGGATTATCACATTTGTTGATTTTATACATGAAAATGGAAACTGAGAGCACAGTAAGATGAAGTGAATCATGTTGAAATACAGCTGTTTCTTCTAATTTCTAGATTAGAGCACTTTTCTCTATATCTGCATTTCCTAAGCTTTTAAATAAGGAACACTTCATGGGTCCCTATTTTTGAAACTTTTTGCCTGTCAAAAGTATATTTTAATTCATAATTTCTTTTATTTTTCATTTTTCATACATTAAGCTGTCCATCATCTTTGAATCCATATTTTAAAACTACTAGTATGAGTCCAGTGAAAGGAAAAGATACTTAAAACTTTACCTCAGAAAGGCTGAATGTATGGTTTCTCATAGAATTTCTGAAAAATTGAAACTGGAAGCATCTGTCCTTCCTTTGTAGACACCTCCAGGTCTAGTGACCTCAAGTGAGGAATTATATGTCACCTTCTCTAAACTACAGGTTTGTCGGAGTCACTGGGGATTGGATTCTGAAGGCTCTTTATGGATGCTCTCAGATGTTTGTCTTATAGACTGTTATATCTAGAAAGGAACCTTAGAAATAATCTGATCTAGAGGGTATTAAGAAATTAGGTTTATTGAGATATAATTCACATACCATACAATTAACCCACTTAAAATTTTTTTAGTATATTTACAGGGTTGTACAACCATCACCACACTTTAATTAGAACATTTTTGTCCCCCATAGAATAAACTGTACCTATTAGCAGTTACTTCCTGTCAACTCTAATCTGAAGCAATTACTTTCTCTCTCTCTAGAAATGGGGTCTATATAAATGGAATTATACAGTATGTAGACTTTTGTTCTTGGCTTTTACTTAACGTAATGTTTTCAGGGGTCACCCATGTTATAGCATCAGTATTTCATTCCTTTTCATTGCTGAATAATATTCCATTGTATGGACTAAAACACCACATTTTATTAATCTGTTACTTGATGGACTTTTTGGGTATTATAAATAGTGCTTCTTTGAACATTCGTATACAGATTTTTGTTTGAACATATGTTTTCATTTATCTTGTGTAAATACCTACTAGTGGAATTGCTGGGTTATATGGTAATTCTATGTTTAACTTTTTGAGGAACTTGAAAACTGTCTGCCAAAGTGGAGGTGCCATTTTATATTCCCACTAGCAATAATGTATGAGGGTTCCAGTTTCTCCACATCCTTAGTGCTTACTATTTGTCTTTTGATTATAGCCATTCTAGTGGGTGTGAAGTGGTATCATATTGTGGCTTTGATTTATATTTCTGTAATAGCTTATGATGTTGAGCATTTTTACATGTGTTTATTGGTCATTTGTATGTTTTCTTTGGAGACATGTCCATGCAAATCCTTTTCCCATTTTTCAGTTGGGTTATTTGTCTTTTTTTGAGTTGTAAGAGTCGTGTGTGTGTGTGTGTGTATATACATTTATTAGCTGTATGATTTGAAAATATATGTATTTGCATATTTTTCCTAATCTGGAAGAATCATCTGAGGGGATTATTTGATGCACGAAATTTTGAGAACCACTGAAGTGATGGAAAGAATAAAGACTGTGAAGATAGACAAGAGATTGAAACCCAGCTCTGTCACTTATTAGCTGGGTAATCTTGGACAAGTTCTAAGGTTCTCTGAGCCTCATATTTCATGTATGTAGAACAAGGTTAATGCCTGCCTTTTTGCTTTTTTGTAAAAGTTAAGTGAGATGTGAAATGCCCAGCATGATAGGTATTCAGCATAGGTAGCTATTATTGTTAGTGGAAATTGAAGCCCTGGAAGGATTTTGTTTTATTCAAGGTAACAAAGGAAGTTATTGTGTTTCATTAATTCTAAGAAGCACAGTTTTTACATTCTTACATTTCTGAAATCCAGATACATCTTAGAATTGCTTTGGCCTTTATGCAGTTGTCATTGTCTCTTTATGTGTAAAATTTGGAACAGGCTCGTAAGAAAATCCCAGAGATTGTGGTTGGAATATAAATAAATGTTGGATCATGCTTTTGATGACACAGAGGATGATATTGTATGGAAAACCATGGGCATCAATGAATGATTCAAAAAAGTGATTCAGAAGAGTTTGGCTCTGAATGTGACCAATTTTCTCACCAATTTATTTCATTTATCCTTTAAAAATTACACACAAGAGTAATGTATGCAAAGAATCTTAAGTTTAAAAGAGCTCTTTTAATAAGTGTAAATGGAAATTGTAAGTGCTAGGGTATTATATCAGTTTAGTTAGCAGCACTTTTTCTTACTGGGACATAATGTGTCTTGCAGTCAGGTATTTTAGATGGGTTGAAAACTGGAAGTAGCAGATCAGGTACTGGACCCCCAGTTCTTTCATTCATTCAGCAGTCATTACTGATTCTCAATCCAGTGTTCTTTCAGTTTAGAACTTAAAAATGACGTGAATCATGAGAGGGAGAAATTTTTAAAAACAGGGCTGCAAGGAGAAAGATTAAGTAGGACCATACTTAATGTTTTTTTGAAAGGAAAAAAATAAAAGATAACTTGATTAAATTTAAAAGGCAGTGTGGAAATTCAACTGACTAGATGAATTTAAATTTTGAATAGATACTTGTACGTTATGATGAGTTATGGAGGGAGAGACTAAGAATGGGAGATACAAACTAGGCAGAGGGGGAAATAGGGCAGTCTGGTTTGAGAGGGTCTATACAGTGAAACTTTTTGTCATAGATCACTGCTTACTGAACTGAAAGAGTCAAGGTTTTAATGATACCTCTTCCTGTTGCTATTTAATGGTTTATGAACTCATAAACCGTTGTTCATAGCTTCTTATCTGCTCCTAAAATTGGAATATTTGGTTTTGAATGGGATAGCCATTGCAGCCCACTTCAGGAGAGTTTGGTTTATGATTTGTAGACCTGAACTAAAGATACTTTCATGAGTCAAATGGAGTTAAATTAAGGATTAACAATGAAAGTTACCTACCGCTAGGTTTAAGAATAGAAGTGTTGAAGAATTTTTGTGTGTACTTTTCATTAATTTGGTCTCTTTACCCATACTCGGGTATACATGTATGAGAGGTGATGAAGGTGATAAATGTGGTAGGGTAGTTGTGACATACTGGAACAGCACTAGCATAGAGGCATACAATTCAGATGCAAGTCCTAGTCCTCAGTCTCTTTAACTGTGTGACTTTGGCCACAAGTCACTTAAACTTTTCTTAGCTTCACATTTCTCATCTGTAAAATGGTAAAAATTATAATACTTTATACAGTTACTTTGATAATTAAAGTAATTCATACAGAAGCTCTTTCATTGTGTGCAGAACACAACAGAGCTCAGTAAATGCATGTGGACTGCAATTTTGTGAAATGATTGAGGACGTCAATTCAGAAATTATGGTCTGTGACCTACTCATCCCCTAAGGAGTTAAGCTATAGGTTAAAAAATGTACTGAACCTCAGAGATAAACTCTTTAAGTAATACTAAGGAATTCCTTCAAGTTGAGCAGTCTTAGGTATCTTCCATCTTCCTGTGTGTTGGTAATGATTCTCCTCATGATTGCTAGATGGTTTCTGCAACTCTTAAGCATAATATTCTCATCCAACAATGTTGAGTGGAAGAAGAGGAGGAATGGACGGTTTCTCCTTATGCAAATTTTCCCTTCCTTCCTCCCTTCCCTCTTACCTTATATTAGAGAGGAAAAAAGTCCCAGTTTTCTGTGCATGCCTTAGCTGCAAAGGTGGCTGGGAATGTGATTATCTTCTTGGAGAGGGGGTCTTGCCAGTAAGAAAGAAGGTATTGTGGCAGTATTATGGCTTTTGCCCATTATTGTTTGCTCTGTTTGCCATAGGGATCCATTTCGAATTTACTCCTAATTTCCCATAGAAGCATAAAAAATATGTTGAGGGTTAGATTAGGAAAGATATAGCTGGAAGTCCAGTTGTCCCGAGCATACTGGGAATAAGGAACTCCTTATAAACCGTTTGTATCCTCTCCTCCCAGTTCCTTTTGAATTCAGTGTCTTAGGTGAGGAGGTTTTTGTGTTTGCCATAGGTGATGTGTCAGTAGGCCAGTGACCTTAGTAATACAGGAGTGGTTAAATATCTTGCCACTTCTGGTCTTCTGATTGGAGAAATGGTGATCTGAGGGCCCTCTGGGCAGTTGTGTATTTGCTAAACTCCTTTTACTTTTCAGGTGAAAGTATTAATAAGTGGTGAACATGGCTAAACTGAAAGCAGAGGACAAATAAGAACTAGAATTACTCCTAGGTGAATAGAATGCTCCATATTAATTAATTCAGTCTTGAAAGTGCAAAGTATGAAGCCTTTTTACCTGAGGAGGCCTCTATGGTGGTAGTTGATGTTTTTCTTTGTAAATTGTTCAAATGCTCACTTGAATCCCACAGGGATCTGCTGTTCTGTTTTGTTGGTGTCAGCGTTCAGGAATGATCTGATGTATAAGCAGGAGTTACAGTTTGTAAGTCTGGTTTGTGCTGTTGGTTCTTCAGTGACTAATTTGGGAACTAGGCACAGAAACTTGTAACCCCCTCCTTTGTTCCATTGCTGCAAATTTCCTGTCATGTGTTGGTCAGGAATAACTCAGTAGAACCTCAACTGATACTTTGATTTCATTTTATTGTCTTTGCCTTGTTCCTTGGTTACGCTTTAACATTTCCTTTAATCTCCTTCTTGGCATTCAGGTATGAGTGTCTTGTCATTCAGATGTTTTCTGTTTTGTGAACTTTGAAATAATCACAATTCAAAAAGAAAATGTTATTTTTGGTATTATGAGTAGTATTACCATGTCTGTGGTCCCACAGGGAACAATTGTGAGTGTATATTCCCTGATTATATTTTAGTGGTTAAGTTTTTCCTCCTATTGGTGACTGGAGAATGGGGGTGAGTGAGACAGACTTTTTATTGTATACCTTTTTTAGTGTGTTTGAATTTTGAACCATGTGACTATTACTCTCAGAACTAGAGTTAAATGGTTCAGTATTGGTAAACATATTATTGCATGTCTGTTAACATAACAGATATTGTAAAAGTTTATATTAGCTGATGCTAAAATATCATTTTTTACTTTTAATTAGTGTTCAGTGAAGTTATTTTTATCATTAATAACTTTACAATTTATTTCTAGTATGTACAAGTATTAAGAATGGTTGATTTACAAACTTCTTTTCATAAACTGGTCTACAGCTGGTTGTTCAGAGTTCAGAGTTGGGGAAACAGGCTTTGTATACTACTGTGTTTCTCTCTTTCTGTATTCTGTACCCAAAAGCAAATTCATTAGGTGGTTAGACTCCTGTCCAGCCTCAAATTTAATTTATCTGATTTCATCCGAAGGTTTAACATTATAATAATAATTTAAAATACTGTTTCTGTGGTATTTTGCATTATTAACTAACTTTCTCCATGGGGTAATTGTTTTGTCAGTTTTGTAGTGGTGTTTTATGTAATAGTTTTTTTGAGCTGTGTTAAGCTCATTGAATATTTTTAGTGTTCTGTGGTCTTCTCTTGCTTGCTTATTTATTTTCTCTTACATGTTTAGCTATACCTCTGGTTTCAAGCTGTTGTTCTAGGTGTTACACTCTGCATCTTTAATTCATCACTGTATACCTTGAGTTAATATTATACCACTTAACATAAGACACTTTAAACAGTTACAGTACCAGTTACCGCGTTCTAGACTTTGTTCTTCGTATTTATAAACCTTATAATACAATGTTAGTTTTAAAGAGATTAGGAGAAGGAAAGTCTTTTATATTTACCAATTTTGGCTGTCCTCTTTCCTTACTGAGACCAACACATAGGCTTGAATTTCCATCTGGTATAATTTCCTTTTGGGCTGAAGAACTTCGTTCAGCATTTTTAGTTCACTTCTGCTGGTGACTGTTATCTTAGTTTTCACTTACCTGAAAATGTCTTTCTTTCACCCTCAGTTTTGGAAGATAATTTTTGCTGGATATAGAATTCTGGGTTCACAGTGGGCCCTCCATTGTCTTCTGGCCTTCATTGTTTCTGATGAGAAGTTAGCTATTATTTACACACCTGTTCTCTTCTATGTAATGTGCCCTTTTTTCCACTTCATCTTTAGTTTTTCCAGCTTGAATGTCATGTGACTAGTGGGATACCCTTGTAAGGATCTTGTTTGTGGTTCATGGAACTTTTTGAATAATAGGTGATGCTTTTCAATAAACCCAGGAAATTTTGGACCATTATTTCATTATTTCTTCAAATATTTTTTTGTGCCCCATTCTTTCCTTTTTGGAGTCTAATTACACATGTTAAACTATTTATGATAATCTGTGTTGTTCAAATGGGATAATTTCTGTCGATCTGTTTTCTGGCTCATTGGTCCTTTCTTGTAATTTTCAATCTACTTTTAAGCCCCATCTAGGGAACTTCTCATTTCTGATATTGTAACTTTAAGTGCTTGAATGTATTTATAATAGCTATTTAAAAGCTCTTGGCTTCTGTTTTTAACATTAGAGTCATCTCGTGGTCTGTTTCTATTGACTGCTTTCCTCCCCTTGCTTATGGGTCATATTTTCCTGCTTGTTTTCCTCTCTAGTAATTTTTGATTATTTGGACATTATGGATGACACATCATAGGAAGTCTTAATTGTGGTGTGTTTCTTTAAAGAGTGAAATTTGGGGTTTTCAGCTGAAGGCCTGAGTGCCAAGGTATGCAGCAGTGTCTCCACTCTGACTGAACTGGAGTCCACTTGGTCTCCCAGCAGTGTGCAACTTCTGGTATCTGTGCAGTTCTCAGGACCGCAGCAGTGACTGCTAGGCTTCATGGAGTCTCACCCTGGCTTATGTGTAGCCCTGTATTCAGCAAAGGGTACTCAGGGAATCCCCATGAAGATTTCTGCTCCCCACCCCTTCTGCATTGTTGTGTCTTCCGCAGTATTTTGTCTTATAAATTCTTGCCATGGCAGTAGCCCAGAGCTCTGATGTCTGCATCTCAGTTTAGTGAGACCATCGTGCTTGGCTTAGTCTCCACTTCCTGTGGTGCAGTTGGGAAAGTGTCCTCAGTAGAAAGTTGGAGCAAATGTGGTCCACACCTGTGCTGCTAGGTGTTTAAGTCCTGAAAATAGTAGGGTCATGTGTTTTGTTCAGTTTTATAGACGTTACTTGAGGGAGGGCTAGTCTGGTTTCAGCTATTTTATTGGGCTAGAAATAGAAGTCTATTTTTCAAATGTATTTGTAGAAAATATTTGTCTTTAGTATATAAGTAAGATTATATGTCTATACATACTTAATACTTATATTATCTTAATCTTCTGCTTTTGTGTATATGAGTTTGGATATTCCATATATAAATATATGTAAGCACAGGAAGCCTTATGATGATATAATTCAAATACCATGTAATTCACTCATTTAAAGTGTATAATCAGTAGCTTTTAGTATATTCACAGAGTTGTGTGTCCGTTACCACAGTTTTAGAATATTTTTGTCACCACAAAAAGAAACCCTGCACCCCTTAGCCACCACCCTTCCCCCCATTTGCCCAGCCCTAGGCAACCACTATTCTATCTGCTTTCTATAGATGTACTTGTTCTGGACATTTCATATTAAATGGTATCATACAATATGTGGTCTGTTGTGACTGGCTTTTTTACTTAGCATGATGTTTCCAGGGTTCATTAATGTTGTAGCACCTGTAAATGCTTCATTCCTTTTTATTGCCAAATAATATTCCATTGTTTGGCTATACCACATTTTATTAATCCATTCACCAGTTGATGTACATTTGGGTTGTTTCACTTTTCACTTTTATGAGTAATGCTTCTATGAACATTTGCATATAAGTGTTTTCATGTACATGTGTTTTCATTTCTCTTGGGTATATGCCTAGAAGTCAGATTGCTCAGTAATGTTACTCTGTGTTTGACTGAGGAACCGCCAGACTGTTTTCCAAAAGGACTGTACCATTTTACATTCATTCCTACCATGTATGAGAGTTCTGATTTCTCCACATCTAATCAACACTTTTTGTTGAATATTAGTTATATCTCAAAGCCTCCAGCAGCTCTGCATTCTATTATTATTATTACTATTGTTGTTATTATTCCCAATTGATAGAGTGAAGAGACTGCAGCTTAGAATGGTTAATTGACTTGCCCAGGGTCAGAGAACTAAGAAATGGAAGAACTGGGTTTGAACCTGAGTGTATGCCTGACTTAAAATTTAAGTTATTTCTCTCATTGGAAACTCTCTAAAGGCATATGATACAGCAGTTGAAATCAAGTGAAATTTTCATAGTATTTCCAAGCAGCAAGAAAGCCTATGTAGGCAGATAGTTTCTCAGCCTTTATTTGATCTTGGCAGGAATCCATTTACCATAAGACCATCATTTCCCTGGTTTTGATAGCTGTACTGAGTTTTTTTTAAACAGAATTATTTTAAATATTTGGGGGCACTGTGTTTTCAGTGCTTACCATGTCCAGACATTGTGGATGAGGTATAGTATCTTGTTTCAAGAATTTCACTTAGAATAGATACCAAAGGAGAGGTGTAAGATTCAGTGCCTAGAAGATCTTTAGTCTGGCTGATTTGTATGAGGGATGGAAGAAGATCTAGGGTTTGGAGTTGCATGTTTTTTCAGATTGTTGAAGGACTGTGTGAAACACTGAACTTTTAGGATCTCTTGGCTCTTCTGATAATTGTATCTGGGGTTTAGGTTATATTTTGAGATAGTTCCATAGTTGAAAATGCCTTGTCTGTCTTTCTTGTTACAATTAAGACCAGGAGGTTTTGTGGTGACTCAAAGCATACAAAGTTTCTAAATAGAGCTTAAATCTTACTGTGCAGCAAGGTTTTTCCCTCTGTCAATCAAATTGTTTGTTTTTGACCTTTTGGTAATATACCTAAAATAAAATAGACTTCATAAAAATAAGCTCTTATTGGGTGGTAGAAATGTGTATAATCTCAGGATAGTGTATATTAGTTGGTAAGATAACTTTAATAAAAATAATTCTTGTAACCAATAAGTTACATGTAAAATTACAAGTGATTGGGATGGTTGTTACTTAGAAAATAAATAGCTGTTCGCCAATTACATTGTTTCATTTTGTATGGCAGTATGCATGAAGACAAATATTCTTCTGAGAAGACATAATAATCCTAAATTTACTTTCAGAAAAATAACCAGATTTTCAAAGTTCCATTATAAAACTTTGCTAACATTTTTAAATGGCTTTGACAATGGCCTGTTTTGTTAATGTGGTTCCCTTGGTCATTGACCTAGGCCTATTCTTGGTATATTAGTACACATGCATTAAAATTAAACCTTCAGATTTATATGCTATACATCATATGGTTTTAAGGAAGGAGGAAGCAAGGTAAAAGACCTCAGTGTTTAATTTAATGTGAGTAACTGCCAGGCAGAAGGCTGTAAAAGATTTATGATGTGTCTTCTAAATGTACAGTGTAATTCAAGAGTGAGAATAAGATGTGTCTTTCTCTAAAGGTGGTTAAAGACAAATGATGTAGTAAAGAGTTGTTAACTTTTATTTGCATCCTTTAGTAATAGCAAAAATTTTCATTTGATTAAGAAGTCTGATATGTGTTCTCTGCCATGATCCTAAAGGCATGTGTGTTCTGCTTTAATAAAAGATATTTGACTAATTAATGTCTCCCACTGTTTACCTGGCAAAGAAAAAAACGTGGCGTCTTAAATTGGGTCTTAAATATGAAATATCATAGATTAAAACATTTAAAGTCATGATGTTAAAAGGTGAACTTGATTATGGATTTCCTGATAAGATGATTTTGGCAACTTGATCTGTATTGATACATCTTAACGGAAAGTAATTTTTTTACTTAAATGCAATTTTAGTTGGGGGTTTTAACCCCCTCTTCCCCAGATCTTTTGTGTGTGTGGGCATGAGATCAACACTTGAAAAATGAGAGGACACAGTAATCATCTATCATCATGCAATTTTTATTAAATTAATCTAAATACTATTTAAAGGATGTTGTAAGTAAGAATGAGAACCTCTGTTCTAGGAGCTATCACAGTGTGGAATGCTTTCAGATCTTCTCCCTGACCTTAAGCATTCCAGGAAATGCTGCTTTAGCTAAGAGATTCTACAGGAGAGGTGGATTTCCAAGACGTGTAAGATTGTCAGTTGGATAACCCAACCTGGAATAATTGAGAGTGGATTTATAGGCTGAAAATGTCAGTGAAATAATGGGTAATTTTTCAAGTTTTATTTTACTTTTAGCACAACCCTGTTGGATGTGTAAGAGGGTGGTGGTGTGGCTTATTACTGTTTTCTCCCTTCTTTTATATGTGTATGGTTAAAAAAATATTATATATATATATATGTATATAAAGTGTACATTTTGGCCCTGGACTATTATCAGTGCTAACTGGGAACTTATATAAAGTGCACTTTCTCTGGCTTTCTCCCAAACCCCAATCACCAGCTCTGGGGATGGGGCCCAGCAGTCTGTATAAGCCCTTTTAGGTGATTCTCATGTATGTTGAAATTTGAGGACCACTGTTATAAACTATCATAACTATTGCTTACAGTGGTGTTTTATTGTTTACTTACTGAATACTTAACTAATGCATTGTTGATATTTGACCGCTTCCAAAATTTTAGTTTAGACAATACTGCAATGAATTATTTTGCACAAACACACAATATCCAAGGCCCTTAACAATCAATAGTTTGCTGACTTTATTGTCTTAAGCTTTCCAGGTTGCTCTTCTGTTAATAACATACTTACACATCTATTATTGCCTTTAAATCTCAGCAACTCAAGAAGTAGGTATTATTATTCACTTCATATAGGTGAGGAATCCTAAGCCTAGAGAAATTCACTAATTTGTCCAAGATCACAATTTTTAATTTTTAAATATTTTATTAAAGTTGTATGTTAAGAATGTTTTTATTTGAGAAGCCTTTTCTGTACCACCCTTCTCTTGTTCCTTTTTAGGTATCCTTCCTCTGTGTAGAGTTGGAATAATGGATTATCTAGCTAAGTGGGCTGTAACAGAATAAATAGTACTTGAAATATGAGATGGGGGAGAAAATTGCACTTACCAGAACTCCTTTCTGGGGTAACTGAGAGAAATGAGCAGAATCAGGGTCTTGTTGGGTTGTGTGTGTGGGTGAGACACACAGAGAGAGAGAGAGAGAGAGGTAGAGAGAAGTAGAGAAAGGGAGAGGGAGAGATCAAGAGATCACAAGGGATACACTTAATTGCTTGTTAAGAAGACTGAGTAAAGTTAAGTATAACAATAAGTTTTACTTAGTAGGATATGTAAGTTCGGCACCAGAGCTGCAAAGTTGGGAAAGAGAAGAACGCTGTGCTGTGCAACTAATAGCCCTTATTCACTGCCCCTCCTCTTGTAGGCAGCGGTCTGCCTCCTTTATAAAAAGATGAATACCAATGAACTTGAGGAGGTGCCTGATGACCTTGCCTGGGAGGGAGCCTGTGTTTTTTAGGACTTTGTGGATGTGCTTCCATAATATTGTGCTTGTCATTGTCAGAGCATTTATCAAAGTGTATATTGATTGTCTGGGTGCTTTGCTTTTGTATGTCTTTTCCTTACAGACTGTAGACTTTTGAGAGCAAGATTGTATCTTTTATCTTTATGTATTTTCCAGCCTGGTACATAGTTGCCGAAAAACTGTTTGTTACTAAATAAAATATTGTTGACCAAATCGGTATTTACTAATTTGAAAATGTAGACTTCTCACTGTTTTTAAACTCATTTTCCCCCTTTTTTTTACATAAAGACCATATACTACACTAATTTTCAGTGTAGCACAGTGGTTGATATTCTTATTCACTTTCTGGCATATGTAACTGTCTTTTTAGGATAAATTTCTGGAAGTAGAGTTGTTGAGTCAAACATTGTACTGTTTAAATAGTGTTTATACTTACTGCCATATCATCCAGCTCCCCACTCCCACCATCCTATGGAGTGACTTATTCACAGATGTGGCAGTAGAATTATCCTCATTATTCAAATGTTGTTTTAATATTAGCATTCTAATAGGCAAACCAGTCTTTTTGTTTGAATCTGGATTTTTTTGGTTATTAGCAATGTTGGATTTTATTTTCATGTTTGTCTATTTTCCATTATTTTACATACTAATCAACTATTGTGTCTTTGTCTATTTGGGCTGTTATAACAAAATACCACAGACTGGGTGGCTATAAACAACAGAAATTTGCTGCTCACAGTTCTGGAGGCTGGGAATTCAAGATACAAGTGCTGGCATGGTAGTGTTCTCTAGTGAGGGCCCCCGTCCTTGTTCGTAGCTGGCACCTTCTCACACAGATCCTCACATGGCTGGAGGGCCAAGTGGTTCTCTTCACCCTCGTGACTTTAGCACTTCCCAAAGACCCCACCTGTTACTACCATCATGTTGGGCATTAGGATCCCAGTTTCAGACCATAGCGTGTCCTTAACCTAATTTTCTGTTTGAATATTGGGAGTTTTGTAGGAGTTTTTATATTTTAGGCTTTTACTTTGTTTATTTCTAATACTTTCCCTGAGTTTGTTTGCTTTTTAACTTAGCTTTTTTTAACCTACAAATTTTAAATCAAGGCTGATACATACTTAAAAGACACATGTAAAAAAGATGATACTGAAAGTTGAAAATAAAGCAATAAAATATTTTAGATGATACTTTTAAATAGAGAAATGATATTCCATTATCAGATAAAGTAAAATTGAAGTCTAATCATTAATAGGGATAAAGATATTTAAAGATAAAATGGAATAATCCATCTGGAAGATAAAGTAAGCATGAAGGTTTTATTTACCTAATAACATAAAAACTCAAATTATAAAGTAAGGAGAAATGAACACATCTTAATCATAGTGGGAGATTTTAACCTCAAAGAAATAATTAAAGTATATGTATTTGAATTCCATAATTAAGAAGCTTAATTAGATATGTACACATAGAGTCTATATCTGATATAGAGAATATATGTTCTTTCCAAACACAAAAATTGATAATTACCTAACTAATAGTTTATAAAGGAAGTCTCAACAAATTCCATGGAAATGATACCATACATTTTATATAGTACATGGTTAAGAGAGGACTCAGGACCCCAATTCTTGTTCTGTCCTAGTTGTATGACCTATGACCTGGATGATCACTGTTAAATGTATGTTGCTTTCTTTTTTTATTTTATTTTATTTTTTATTTTGATATCATTAATGTACAATTACTTGAACAATATTATGGTTGCTAGACTCCCCCCTATTATCAAGTTCCCCCACATACCCCATTACAGTCACTGTCCATCAGCGTAGTAAGATGCTATAGAATAATTACTTGTCTTCTCTGTATATACTGCCTTTCCCGTGTCCCCCGCCCCCCTGCTACGTTATGTGTGCTCATCGTAATGCCCCTTTTTCCCCCTTATCCCTCCCTTTCCACCCATCCTCCCCAATCCCTTTCCCTTTGGTAACTGTTAGTCCGTTCTTGGGTGTATGTTGTTTTCTTTTTTATATTTTTAAAAGTAATATCTGGAGATACCAGAAGACTAAATTTCACTCTCATTTTCATCTTTGCTTTATTAACTTTATGTAACACTCATAAAGCTAAAATTTACTGAAGTGAACCTCTCTGGTTAAATCAAATACAGAGTTTTAATTTTAGGTAAATATTATAAAGCACCTTCAAGAATACAGATTTTTTCCACTAAATAGTAATAGAAATGTGAACTAAGCTGTAAGAAGTTGAGAGTCTTGGATATCCAGTGGTAGATTTTGAATTTTCTACAATATTTATAATTTCAATTTATATTTATAAATTTTATATGTGTATATATATATATATATGTAAATAAATGCGCTTAGTGACTCCCTGTAAGGTGTGATTCTTCTCCCATCTTTGCCAAAATGTTAAGTTCTTATGCAACGTTATAATTTGAATTGTATTCTGGCCAGCAGTTTTATAATCCTGTGGAGATTCTGTAATTTCCTATAACTTTCTGTTGTTGTACTAAAGATTAAGGGAATACTGGCCTGAGAGACTAACTGGAAGAGATTCTTGCTTCATTCTGCTTTTGATGTCCTTCCCTCCTACCCCCACACTCCCCCAGGTCCGGTAAGGGAAATTTCAAAACTAAAATTCTTTCTTTTTGGTCTCAGTTACTTTATCTGTGAACCAAAGGTGTTCTCTATATGAATTCTAAAAATCATCTCATTTCTCTGATTTTATGATTTCTCAGTAATTCCGGAAATTGTTGGAATGTAAATAATAGCTTTTATAAAGTCCTGTGAAAACTGAGGCCTTGTTTCAACTAGCTAACTTTATTTGTACCTGCTTTACCTTGTTAAGTTTATTAAAATCCAGTAATACAGTGCTTTTCCTTCATTCAGACTTACTAAATTTAAAACTTGTTATTCTGCAATAGTCCATTCAACACATTTTAAAATCTAATGGTACGTATAATTGTGTAAAACTTGTAAATAATTAGAATAATTTGAATTAACATGCTTATGTAAGATACCTGTTGTGAATTTTTTCACAACATAGTTGTACACAACCACATTGTAACTTAATAAGCATTTAAGGAGTTTTTAACATGTCCCCAAAGTGCTTTTATATCCATTTGTGTTTTTTAATTGAAGTATTGTTGATATACAATTTTATGTTGGTTTCAGCAGTTACCCATATTGTTAAATCCTCACCCCATCCAATGCAGTTACTGTCAATGTAGAAAGATGTTGCGAAATCCATTTATTTCACTTAATCTTTAGAACAACCTAGGAAGATAGATATAATTTTATAAATATAAAAGTTGAGGTTCAGAGAAGTAAAGATACCTAAAGCCAGGATTAGAAAAATTCAGGTCTTCTGAATTCTTACCTGTTTTCTTTCTACTTCCTGGTGCATCTTTCTTTTGGCAACTCTTTTCTAGGAAAGTGAGGTCTGTGAATAAAAAGGCTGTTAGATCCTAGGGCATGGTGATGTCTCTTATATGGAGGGTATATTGTGGACAAGTGGAATGGAAGGCAATAAGGAGGGAGAGAATGTAAGACTGATTTTTACTGTTTCATTGTCCTTATTCTCTTTATCTTTGACTTCATTTTTATCCCCAGTTTTTACAACATATTATTTATCATGGAAAAAGTCTTAGAGGAAATGGGTTCTAGGTTCTTTTCCCAGTTCTTTCCCTACCTAAGCAGAGCTACTTTTACTAGCAATTTTGTGTCTTTTAATTGGCCTGATCCATACTTTCTCGGTTATGGAATGGAAATAACCTTTTCCAGTTACTTCACAGAGTTTTTGTAAAACACAGATGGCATAAAATGGGAATTAACTTTTTAAAAACTTTAAGCGCTTTACTATATTATTATTGTTTCTACATAACAGTCTCTGGCTCAGTCTATTGCTAGGCTGCTTATGAATAAATGTATTCGAACTGTTTTGAAACTTATTATTATACAATGTGGAATTTCACCATTTAGTATTCTTAACTGTTCATGCTTTATGTTGGAAAGTTTATACTCTTTTCTGATTAGAGAAGCAGAGTCAAGTGACAATATGTTGTGTGTTATTTAATTGTACCTAGGTATAAAGTATGCATAGTGTTTCATACTGATGCCAAGTGGCAAGCCGAGAGAGTGAACTGGAATTGCATTGTTAGCTACTGGCATCTATATGATAGCCAGCATTTAAGATGAGTTTGTGCACAGAGGGAAGTGTGACTTTCAGGAACTTGGGAGTTGTTTAAGGGACTTAATAACAGAAGACATTTCTTTGCATTTTGTATTGCCTTTGCATTGGCAGCATCTATTGGGATCTTAGCCACCTTGTTTCAGATATTGCAAAAGTAAAGGATACACGTGTGGTGTTAAAACATTAAAAGCTTTTACAAACCTCTGGAGGGGGATTTGCTTGATTCGTGGGACTCTTTGATGAATAGCATGTCAAGTTAATGTGTCTTATATAATTAGATTTTGTGAATATCAAATAAATTTCCATACATTTAAAATGATGTGAAGAATGCTGATGTTAAAAAACCCCTTTTTTGGCATCTCTCGACTTTTTCTTGAAAAATATGTTTTTCTTCATTTGGCAGTGATCTATATTTTATGTGTAGGTTTTATATAAGTTCATTTCAGTTTAATGGAGCATCTATATGCCAGGCATTTAATGTTTGGGGATGTAAAGATGTGTAAGAGAGGCAGACATGAATGCAAGCATTCGCATTGTAATGTAGTTAGCAATGGGACAGATACATGCTTTGGGTGTGCAGAGGACAGGTACTTGGTCCAGCATAGGGATGCAGGCAATTTTTGGAAGAGATGATAACTGAACTAAGTCTGATCAAATGTTATAAAGATGGAAGCAGGTTAAATTTTCAAAAACAACCAGAAAACTTTTATACCGTCTTTTGTAGATTCTGAAGTCATAGTTGAAGGGCCCCCACCAGTAAGATGGCAAACGTCCGGCTTCTCTTTGAGGTCCTAAGTTCCCGCCGGCGCCACCTGAAGCCCAATCACCTCTCGCCCCCCTCCCAATCCCAGCACCTAGCCAATAGCCACCAGTCCCGTAGAAGTAACACCACAATCACCCCATGCCCCTTCCTATATAACCCAGTACCTTTCCCTAATAAAGCGGAATTCTCCGGTAAATTGCTGCTGTGTGTCGCCCCTTTCCTTTCATTGGTGCCGAAACCCGGGAGACGGGACACCCCAACTGGGCCCCGTCTTCCCCCCGACACCAGCAGCAGCTTGCCCTCGTCCTCTTTTTCCGGCGCTGGCTCATCACACTCACCACTCCTCTCTGGCCTTTAGGTAAGTTTTCCCCCAGAGTGGGCCACTCTTCCCCGAGCTATCACAGTGCCATTGACCGTGATCGTCTGGCAAGGCTCTGATGCTCAGGGACGAGGAGGGAACTCTCCCCGCCTCCGGCCTTCATGGCTGCAGCAGACCCTCAGGCCCCCCTCCAACAGCCATAAATTGCCGCCTCCGGCCTTAACGGCTGCTGCAGATCCTCAGGCCCCCCTCCAACAGCCATAAATCGCCGCCTCCGGCCTTCACAGCTGCTGCAGACCCTCAGGCCCCCCCTCCAACAGCCATGAACCCCGCCTCAGGCCACAGATGCGACAGGCCCTCAGGCCCCTCCTCCAACAGCCGTAAATGATGTGACTCCTTTGTGGATGAGAACACTCCCTTTTCCCCCTTCGTCCTTCCTTTCTGTCTGCCGAAATCCGTTCAGTCCGCCGAAAATTCCTAGCGCTAGGTACCTTGTGACTCCAGCACTCTGCCTTCTTAGGGAAGTCTGGGTGACGACCCACACTTCCTAAGAAATTCCGACTCATATACGAGTTTCCGCAGACCACCAAGGATCATCGGGGACGCCTTTTGTCTCCTTGCCGTCTGCCTCCGGTCCGAGGATTTCCATTTGTCTTCCCCTGTTTGTCTCCTTCTCTGTCCTTTAGCCATGGGAGCCTCCTCATCCCTCCCTGAAAGTTCACCTCTTGAATGCCTGCTTAAGCATCTGGCTACCCTATCCCTGACGCCTGATATAAAACCAAAACTTCTCCGTAAATACTGCTCCCAAGATTGGCCGACATACCCCCTAGACAATAACAACCAATGGCCCACAGGGGGAACTCTTGATCCTAACATCACTCGTGATCTCTTTAACTACTGCCAGCGCCTGAAAAATGGAAGGAGATTCCCTATATCGAAGCTTTCCCCCCCAAGTTCTCCTAGACTGCAAGCCGCCACCCCGCAGAAGCCTCCTGTTCACTCCCTTCCCCTTCTCCTACAACAGCCTTTCTCCCTTCCTCCCCCACCATCTCCTCCCCCATCTCACCTCCTCCGCTTTCGTCCCCTGCAGATTAAGCCTGAGCCTTTCAGCCCCCCTTTAACTAAGTCCCGGGGGCCTCCTCCGTCTTTGCTCTCATCACCTGTTTCTCCCCTGTTAGAGACCGCCTTTGTCTTCTCACATGTTTGTAGGGAGAATGAGAAAGCACCTTCCCCGAACGCAGCATGAGAAAGCACAAGCTTGAGAACAGCCGGTGCAGTCCTTAGAAGTTATCTGTCCACAAAAACATATCTTGTCCTCAAAGACGAGCCAAGACTCCTCACTCTGAAAATAAAGAGACCTTGAAGATGTGTAGAAACACCACACCTGCTTCTAGCTATGCCCTTCCCCTACTTGCCGATGTGGCAGGAATAGAAAACAAAGAACATTCTGTTTACGCATTCCATAAGCAACTAATAGGAGCCCTGCTGTAGCTCAGTCGGTAGAGCATGGGACTCTCAACCTCAGAGTTGTGAGTTCAAGCCCAACTGGAGCGGCAGAGGAAAGCAGCTGGGCTGCTGGCTAGCGACGCGTGGGAGTGTCAGCCCTCCAAGTTCTTTCTATCTTTATTTATTTTCTTAGCCCCCCTTCCGCACTTCAAGACCTGCTCGACTAGGCGCTGCTGGACCGCATCACTCCCCCACAGACTGAGCCAGAATCCTTCAGTCCCCCTCAGACTCCGTCCCGAAGGCCTCCCAAAATTATCGCCCCCCCCTCTGGGACGTAGCTTAGACAGACTCACTCAAGCCCTATTACAGTATACCAGCCTAGACCCAGAAACACCTGACGGAAGACATGTCCTTATGACATACTTCCTAGCTCAAAGCTATCCCGACATTAAAGCTAAACTCAAAAAGTTAGAACAGGGCCCCGCTACCCCACAGACTGAGATCCTAACAGTAGCCTTTAAAGTCTTCCATAACCGGGAGGAGGAGAGAGAACGCCGTAAACAAAAAGCTGATCAGGCCAATTTCCAAATGAAATATCCCAACAGCTCATTCTCCTTATCAATCCCAGATCCCTAGGACTCTCGATGGGCCGCCAGAGTCACAGCCTCAGTTTACTATGGGGGGTTCTCGACCCCCCATGGTACCCTTCATATCTCTCAAGAGTATATTCCCTCTCACTCCCAGATCTCTCAAGTTGCATCAGATATCGGACATTCCAAAAAAGTCATTATCCAAACTCTTGATGGCGCCTCTTCATCTTCCTATTCCTCCTACTCTTGGTTACAGTTCATTCAAGACACCACCATCTTTCTCAACCACACCCTCAACACTGCCAATTGTTTCTTGTGTGCATCACTACAGTGCCCATTGCTGGCCACCGTGCCCCTTGATATTTCCAACTACTCCTTCCATGCAGAAAGACAACCCCTCCGTCCCCTGGCAAACATACCCCTATGGGAACCAGAATATGCAGATAATCTCACCATCCACCACTGTGTAAGCCCAACTCCACCCCCCTCCAGCGCACTTCACTGCCTCTACACCCCTACCTCCGGCTCTAAGACTTTTACACAACTGGGACACTTCTTTTGGTGTAATGGCAGTCTTTTCAACTCACTGCCTCCCAACACCGATACACCCTGCATTCTCATCACCCTAATCCCACAGCTTACACTTTACAGCATGGCAGAATTTCTTGAGCTCCAACCTCTCTTGCCCTCGCGCACAAAAAGGGCTGCTTTCCTTCCCACCATGGTCGGTATCTCTTTAACCACCTCAGCCATTGGGGCAGGGTTTTCGGGAGGAGCCTTGGGTCACTCTCTATAGGCAATTAAAAATCTCAACGCCAAACTTGAGGGAGCCCTGACATCCACTGCCGATTCCCTAGCCTCTCTCCAAAGACAGGTCACTTCGCTAGCTAAAGTCACCCTTCAAAACCAGCGGGCCTTAGATCTGCTTACAGCCGAGAAGGGCGGCACCTGCATCTTCCTTCAAGAAGAGTGCTGCTATTACATCAACGAATCCGGCATTGTAGAAACTGACATTACCAAACTCACGGACCTTGCCTCCAGCCTCCACTCTGCTTCCAATTCCAACCCATTCTCTTCAATACTAACAAACCCCCACCTTACCTGGCTCTGGCCCATTGCACGCCCCATAATAATCATTCTTCTCGCCTGTCTCTTCTTACCCTGTATAATAAAGTTCATCAAATCTCAAGTCGGAAAAATCTCTAATCAAACTTTCAACCAGCTTTTACTCAGGAACTATCAGCTTCTGGCCACAGAAGATCCCTCACCCTCACGTAACCTCCTCACCACACGCTGAGATGGACCCCTCTCTCTGCTGGAAACTGTTCCTAGAAACAATGGCCGCAGACGCCTGGCTCCTGGCACCCAAATCCTCTTAGCACCATTGGAATCAACAAGTCCTCGATCTATGGTTACAAAGAACCTTCATTGATTTCCAACCTGAAGAAGTCCACATCTACTTGTCCTTACTGTGGGGAGTCCTATCAACCCTTTCCTCCCAATCCTCAAGCCCTCACTCCCTTCTCCACCCCCGTTCAGCAGGAAGCAGTCAGAGACAAAGCAACGTCCACAACCCCATAGAGGGGAAAGGGGGGAATGAAGGGCCCCCACCAGTAAGATGGCAAACTTCCGGCTTCTCTTCGAGGTCCTCAGTTCCCACCGGCGCCACCTGAAGCCCAATCACCTCTCGCCCCCCTCCCAATCCCAGCACCTAGCCAATAGCCACCAGTCCCGTAGAAGTAACACCACAATCAGCCCATGCCCCTTCCTATATAACCCAGCACCTTTCCCTAATAAAGCGGAATTCTCTGGTAAATTGCTGCTGTGTGTCGCTCCTTTCCTTTCAATAGTACTTGTTATAGTGGTTACTTGTTTATTGCTTTTATTATGTTTTGTTTATTCCCAGACTTACTGAGGTATAATTTATATCATCAAACTCATTTATTTTAAAGTGTATATATTTTGATACATTTTAGTAATTACATGTTGTTTCTACCACCACACTCAAAATACAAAGCATGTCCATCATCCTGAAGTGTTTCCTTGTGCTCTTTGATGCCTCAGCCTCAGACAGATGTTGATTTACTTTCTGTCATTATTGTCATGTCTGTCCCAGATTTTCATATAAATGGAATCATACAGTAGGACTTCTGTGTTTGACATCTCTTACTTAGTGTAATTTGTTTTTTAGTGCAATGTTTTCAAGATTCATACTTGTTGCATGTATTAATATTTCATTCTTATTGTTAAGTAGTTTTCTATGTTAAGAGTAACTGCAATTTGTTTATCCAGTCCTCAGTTGATGGGCATTTCATTGTTGCTGATTTTTGACTGTTACAAACTGTTTACGACTTTGGCTGTTGTGATATTTGTGTACAAGTCTTTGTATGGACATGTTTTCATTTTTCTTGGATAAATATCTATGAGTGTGATTGCCGGGGTGCTAATAAGCATGTGATCTTTACAAGAAACTGCCAAAATGTTTTTAAAGTGGCTGTACCGTTTGGTATTCCTGTCAGCAAAGTATGAGCATTCAGTTGTGCCATATTCTCATAAACACTTGATGTTGTTAGTTTTCTTAACTTTAGTCATCCTAGTGAGTGGTTAGTGGTATCTCATTTTAATTTGCTTTCCTTATTAGTGATGTTTAGCATCCTTTCATTGTTATTGACCACTTGAATGGTTTCTTTTGTGAAATGCCTATTCAAATCTTATGTCCATATTTAAAAATTGGGTTATTTGACTTCTTACTGTTGAGCTGTAAGAATTTTATATATTTTTGATACAAGCCTTTTTTTAGATATGGTTTTCTCTCAGTC
Source organism: Manis javanica (assembly GCF_040802235.1). NCBI lineage: Eukaryota > Metazoa > Chordata > Mammalia > Pholidota > Manidae > Manis > Manis javanica. The sequence continues at coordinate 21,879,196 of NC_133166.1, forward strand.
TGTGGCTTGCTTTATCATTTTCTTAATGGTGTCTTTCAAAGATTAAAAGTTTCAAATTTGGATAAAATCTATTTTCATCAAAATTTTCTTTCACTATTTGTGAACTGTTTAAGAACCTTCTGGCTATTCCAATGTCACAAAGATTTTTCCTATGTTTTTCTTTAGGAACTTAATAATTGTAACTCTTAACATTTAGCATCATGATCCATTTCAGGTTGATTGTTCCGTCTTCGTTTACTGAAATCTTTTCTCCATTGAATTAGCTTTTGCACCTTTGTTGAAAACCACCTGGCATGAGTGTCTTTGTGTGTATGTTTGTGTTTTCATGGACACTATTTTGGCTCATTGAGCTATATGCCTAGCCTTATGGCAGTACGGCACTGTCTTGAAACTATAGCTTTATAGGAAGTCTTGAAATTAGTGTAAATCTTCCAACCTAGTCCTTCTTTCAGAGTTGTTGTAGCTATTCAAGATTTTTTCTTTTCAGTACAAATCTTGTCATTTTCTTTAAAAATCCTACTAGGATATTAATTGGGTCTTTAATTCAGTCTGCATTGAATCTGTAGTACAGTTTGGGGAGAATTGTCATTTTAATGATACTGAGTCTTCTAGTACATGAACATGGTGTATCTCTCCATTTATTTATTATTTAATTAACTTAATTAACCTTTGCAGTGTGTTGTAGGTTTCAGTACACATGTATTCCATATCTTTTGTTAAATTTATTCATAAATATTTTATTTTTTGATGCTTTTGTAAATGGAACATTGAACAGATTCATTTTCTAATTGTTCATTGCTGGTAAGAAAGTGAAATTAATATTGAATATTAGCTTATATCCTGTGACCCTGCTAAATTTATTAGTTTAAGTAGCTTTTATTTTGGAATTCCCTAATATTTCCCTGTATATGACATGTCATCTGAAAAAAATTATTTTTTCCTTTCCAATTTTTATGCTTCATTACTTTTTCTTGCCCTTTTGTACTGTCTAGGACCTCCAATACAATAGTAAATGGAAGTGGTGAGAGTGGATATCCTTACTTCCTATATTCTTGCTTTCTTCCTAATCTTACATAAGAAGCATTGAGCCTTTCACCATGCATATGTTTTAGCTGTAAATTTTTCATAGACGCCTTTAATTAGGTCTAAGGAGTTCCTTTTTATTTTTGGTTTTTTGAGAATTTTCATTTAAGTCATGGTATTGGATTTTGTTTCTTTTTTTTTTTTTCCAGATAATAATTGACATACAACACTGTGTAAGTTTAAAGTATACAGCATTATAATTAGATACATGTACATATTACAAAATGATTACCACAATTATGTGATGGCTATCAACATCACCTTTTTTTTTCTTCTGTGGTGTAAATATTTAAGGTCTACTCTTCCAACAATTTTCAATATATAATACAGTATTATTAACTTCAGCCACCATGCTGTACATTAGGTCCCCAGAATTTATAATTAGTTTGTACCCTTTGACCAACATCTCCCCATTTTCCTCACCCTGTAGCCCCTGGTTACCACTATTTTACTCTCTGTTTCTATGATTTCAGCTTTTTTAGATTCCACATACAAATAAGCTCATTTGGTATTTGTCTTCTCTGTCTGATTTATTTAATGAGCATAGTGCACACAAGGTCTATCCATGTTGTTGTAAAGGGCATGACTTCCTTCTTTATGGCTGCATAATATTCTGTTATCTATCTATCTCACATTTTCTTTACATTCATCCATCATTGGACATTTAGGCTTTTTCCATGTCTTGGCTATTATGAATAATGCTGCACTGATCATAGGGTTACAGATAACCTCTTCAAGGTACTGATTTCATTTCCTTCAGGTAAATGTCCAGAAGGGGGATTACTGAATCATGTGGTAGTTCTATTCTTTAATTTTTTTGAGGAGACTTCCATACTGTATTCCATAATGGCTGTACCAATTTACTTTCCCACCAGCAATCCACGAGGGTTCTCTTTTTCCCATATTGTCCAACACTTATTTCTTGTCTTTTTGGTAATAGCCATTGTAAAGGGGTCTAATTAATTCTGAGTAATAACCTCACTGTGGTTTTTTATTTTCTTGATGATTAGTAGTGTTGAGGGCCTTTTCATGTATTTGTTGGCCATTTGTATGCCTTCTTGGGAAAGCCATCCTTTAGTTCTGCCCATTTTTAGTCAGATTATTTGTTTCTTTTGCTATTGAGTTGTGTGAGTTCCTTATATTTTCTGGATATTAATACCTTATCAGATACATGATTTGCAAATTATTCTCTCCCAATCTGTTGGTTGTATTTTCACTTTGTTGAGTGTTTCTTTTGCTGTGCAGAAGCCTTTTAGTTTGATATAGTCCCATATGCTTATTTTTTGGTCTTGCTGCTTGTGCTTTTGTGTCATATCCAAAAAATTGTTGCCAAGACCAGTGTCAAGGAGTTTTTGCCCTGTGTTTTCTTATAGGAGTTTTATGGTTTTAGGTCTTACATTTAAGTCATTAGTCCATTTCAAGTTAATTTTTGTGAGTGATGTAAGATAGGTGTCTAGTTTCATTGTTTTGTATTTGAATACTCAGTTTTCCCAATAACACTTATTGAAGAGTCCATATTTTCCCCATTGAGTGTTCTTGGCTCCCTTGTCAGATGTTACTTGGCTGCATACACATGAGTTTATTTCTGGGCTCTTTGTTCTCTTCCATTGGTCTGTATGGCTCTTTTTAATTAAACTAGTACCATGTTCTTTTTAAATTACCATATTTTGTAATATAGTTTGAAATGCCTTCAGCTTTGTTCTTTCTCAGAATTGCTTTGGGTACTCAGGGTCTCTTGTGTTTCCATATGAATTTTAGGATTGTTTTTCTACTTGTGTGAAAAATGCCATTGGAGTTTTGACAGATTGTATTGAGTCTGTAGGCTTGGGGTAGTATGAACATTTTGATAATATTAATTCTTCTGTTCCATGAACCCAAGATATCTTTCCCTTTATTTGTGTTATCTTCAGTTTCTTTAATCATTACCTTAGAGTTTACAATTTTCAGGTCTTATACTGTCTTGGTTAAATTCCTAATGTTGGAGTTTGTCAAATATTTTTCCTGTATCTATGGAAATGATCATATGACTTTTCTCTTTTGTTCTATTATGAGTTACATTGATTAATTTTTGGATGTTGGACCATGCTTTCATTCCTCAGATAAACTCCACTTAGTCATTATGTATTACACTTTTTTATAATGCTGGATTTTATTTGCTAATATTTGGTTAAGGGCTTTAATAAAGGATATTGGCTGTAGGGTTTTGGTTGTTTTTTTGGTAATGTCTTTTCAAGTTTTGGTGTACTGGTAATATTGGCCCATAAAGTGAGTTGGCAAGTGTTCCCGTTAGCTTCTCTACGTTCTGGAAGAGTTTATGTCAGATGGTATTATTTCTTCCTTAAAAATCGGATGGAATTAACCAGTGAAGCCATCTGGGTCTGGAGTTTTTGTTTTTCTTTTTTGAAAGATGAGCTTTTAATTACGAATTCCACTCTTAATTGTTGTAGGGATTCTCAGGTTTGTTTTTTAAGTTTGTGTCCTTCAAGAAATCTGTCCATTTTGTTTAGATTGCCAAATTTTTGGAGCACTTCTGTGGGTTCTTTGCACCTCCCATGGATCATCCATGGCTAACCTTGCATTTCCTTGATCTGTATATTTCTGTCTTTTCTCACTGTTTGCGTATTGCTTCTGTTGCCCTTAGGAATTCTGTGATTTACCTCTAGCATCTCTTTTTAAGGCTCATAGACATATCAGGTAGCCTTTCCATTTGACCTGACAGTATGTATGCTGGTGTTCACTTTTGGGCCCACATCTTATTCACACAGGAAACATTGGTAAGTTATTTTTTTAATTAAAATTTACCTGAAATTAACATGACATAAAGTTCACCATTTTAACCATTTTAAAGTATACAATTCAGTGGCTTCTCATACATTCACAATATTATACAACCATTACCATTGTCTGTTTGCAGAACATTTTTATCATCCCCAAAAGAAACCCTGTACCAGTTAAGCAGCCACTCACCATTTCACCTCTTTTGCTAAGCCTGTGGCAATAACATCTGTTTTCTATTTCTATGGATTTGTCTACTGTGAACATTTCATATGAATGGAATCATACACTATATGGCTGTAATGGTTGGTTTTATATGTCAAGTTGGCTGGGCCACAAAGCCCAGATATGTGTCAAACATTATTCTGGATATTTTTCAGGGTTTTTTATATGAGATTAACATTTAAGTCTGTAGACTTTGAGTAAAGCACATTGCTAAACCATAAAATGGGTGGGCTTCATCCAATCAGTTGAAAGCCTGAATAGAACAAAAGACTGGCCTCCCTTGAATTAGAGGGAATTCTGTAGCAGAGGCCTCTGGGCTTGAACTGTATCATAGGTGCCTTCCTAGGTCTCCAGCCTGATGGTCTTTAACTTAAATTGCAGACTTGGCTTTTCTCTGGGTCTCCAGCCTATTGTCATACCCTGTAGATACTAGAGTTGCAAACTTCCATAATTGTTGTAAGCCAATTCCTTAAAATAAATCTCTTTATACATACAAACATCATATTGGTTCTGTTTCTTTGGAGAACCTTACTAATACAGTGGCTTTTTGTGAGTAGCTTCTTTCATTTAGCATAGTGTTTTTGAGGTTCATCTATGTTGTAATATTTATCAGAACTTATACTTTTTATAACTAATTAATATTCCGTTTATGGATATACTATATTTTATTTATCTATTGATCTGTTGGTAGACATTTGGGTTGTTTCTACTTTTTGGCTGTTGTGAATATTGTTGCTATGAACTTTTGTCTGCAAGCTTTTGTCTTCATGTCCTTTGACGCACAAGCATTTTTAATTTTGATGAAGTCCATTTTACATGTTTTCCTTTTGTTGGTTGTGGTTTTGGTGTTTCATCTAAGAATTCATTACCAAATCCAAAGTCATGAAGATTTTTACTCCTATGCTTTCTTTTAAGAGTTTTGTAGTTTTAACTATTACATTTAGGTCTTTGATTCATTTTGAGTTGTTTTATATTTAGAATGATATAGGGTTCAACTTCATTCTTTTGTATGGGGAAATCCAGTTTTCCTAGCACCATTTGTGGAAGAGGCTATTTTTTCCCCTTTGAATGTCTTGGCATCCTTGTTGAGAATCAGTTGGCCATTAATATTTGGGTTATGTTTCTGGACCATCACTTTTATTCCATTAAAAAAATACTATAAACCAACTAGACTTCACAGACATATACAGAACACCCAACAAGGCAGAATATAGACTCTTCTCAGGTACATAGGGAATATTCTCTGGGATAGACCATTTGGTTATAACAATTATCAATAATTATTAAAAGATCAAAACCATACAGTGTATCTTCTTTGACCATAATGGGTTGAAGCTATAGAGATCAATTAACAATAGAAAAACTGGAATTTACAAATACATGGAAATTACCAACCTAATCTTAAAACTAGCGGGTCAGATGCAATCACTAGAAAAATTAGAAAATGCTTTGAGAGGAATGGAAACAACACAGTGTTCTGAAATTATGGTATGTAGTTTAACTACCCGGGAAATTTATAGCTCCAAACACTTACTTCATTAAAAATGAAGAAAAGTCTCAAGTCAACCTAACTTTACACCTGAGGAACTAGAAAAAGAGCAAACTAAACCCAAGCCAGCAGAAGGAAGAAAATAAAGATTAGATCAGAGATAAACAAGCTAGAGAATAGAAAAACAGTAGAGAGAATCAGTGAAACCAAAACTGGTTCTTTGAAAAGATCAACAAATTGACAAACGTTTAACTTGTCTAAGAAAAAAAGAGAAGATGCAGATAACTAAAACCAGAAGTGAAAATGGGGACATTACTCCTTATTCTACCAAAATTAAAAGTGTTGTAAGAGTACCATGAGCAGTTGTTTGCCAACAAATTGGGTAACTTAGATAAAATGGACAAATTTCTAGAAAGACACAAATTACTAAAACTAATTCAAGAAGTAGAAATTCTCAACAAATTTTTAACAAGAGATAGAATCAGTAATCAAAAGAATCATAAACAAAGACAAGTCTAGGATTAGACAGCTTCACAGTGTAGAGGAGGAAACACTCCTAACATATTCTGTGAGTTCCTCATTACCTTGACACCAAAGTCAGATAAATACACCACCAAAAAAAAAAAACAAAAACAACTATTGCTCAATATCCCTTATGAACATGGATGCAGAAATCCTCAACAAACTAATAGCAAACAGCCCAACAACACAGTAAAAGGATTATAAACTATGATGAAGTGAGATTCTTTCCAGGAATGCAAAAGTTCAGCACAAGAAAACCAGTGAATGAAATACACCACATTGGTAGAACAAAAGAAAAAACGTGATCATTTCAGTAGAGGCAGAAAAAGCATTCGACAAAATTCAGCATGCTTTCGTGATAAAATACTCAGTAAACTAGGATTTAAAAGGAAAAAAATTCCTTGACATGAGAAACACATAAGTAACATTATATATACTCAATGAGACTGAGAGCTTTCCCCCTAAGACTAAGAACACGACAGGATGCCCAGTAGCCACTGCTTTTCTCTTGTGATCTGGACATTTTGTAGTTCTATCTGGAAGTGGTATTTGCTTCATTACTTTTATTATTATTTAAGTTTTAAAAATTAATTTGAAATATTTGTTTACATATTCACCTGCTCCATGGCAGCATTTTCCTCATGAGTGTCCTTTAGCTACTGTTTCTCCTGTTCTGTTTTTTCTTCTTTTTTAAATTTGTTTTTTGTACTGATTCTGTTCCTGCTTCCTTTTTGGTTACTTATGTTTGAATGGAGAGGGTTTTCCTATACTACTTACAGATTATCAGAAGTAGTATCTCAGAGTAGCTACTGTCTTCCAGATTTATAGTAATTTTCTTTCCAACCTGGGTGCATGTATGAATTTATTTTATTTCTCCTCAGTCCAAGAAGATTGGCAGCTTCAAGGCTATTCATTGTGCAGGCTGTCTCACTGTCTTTTTGCTACACCAGCAGCCTAACTTCTGCTACTGTAGCTTGTTTGTGTGATTCCTAATTTAGTAGTTTCCTCTACTTCTTCAAACTGAACAGCAAAGCTTCCTCTGCCAGCCCCATGTCCCTTGTTTCTGTTGTTGCAAATGTGGTTTAAATTTTATACCTCAGGAAGTGCCCTTGAAGAAATGCACCACTGTCACTCTCCTTCAGCCCTTTGGGTTTTGGATTGCCATGCCTCTTATATTTACCATCTTTCAACAGTTTAATTGTCTCACCTTCTGGCCTATCTTGCACTTATATTTCATGTGTTCCCTAGTTATATTGGCTATCATGTTTACTTTTATGTTTTTTTCTCTTTACTGTTTTTGGGTAATTTCTGAGAGGACAGAGATTCTCTACTTTGCACTGTCATCAAAGACCAGAAGTACTTAAGATGTATTTTTTTGGTTAGTGTTTTATGTATTCATTTAGTCAAAATATTTAAACTGGATTAAATCTAATAATTACAACTATGGAATATGATATTTTCACTTAAATTCTTTTCTAGCATTTACTATGCACCAAGTCTGTTCTTAGTGCTTTATAAATATTTACTCATTTAATCCCCATAGTAATCCTATGAGGTAGGTGTTCTTTTTATTCCCATAGAATCGATAGGAAACTGAAACATAGGAAAATTAACTTGCCCAAGTTTACCTAATTAATAAGAAATAAGAACATTTTCTACGTTTCATTCTGTGATTAGAGCATTTGTAGTCTTGGCATTATCTGTTTATACCTTATACTAATGATTCCCTTGAGGGCAGAGTCCATGTCTCATTTATCTTTATTATCCCTAGTGTGTGTTTAGTAGAATACCTGGAATTTAGAACATCTCAGTGAATGTTGTTAGTGAATTAATATTTCTTATTAGGTGCCAGATAATTTCCTCTCTGGCAGACTAGTATAGCTTTAGTTGTTCATTTTACTTCCCTTTTAAAAAATATTTCTTTTTTTGTATTTTCATGTCATCATTTTAATGGTATTGCTATCTTTGCTCTAATACCCCTAAAAACAGTCATTGTATTCCAGAAAAAAATTATGTTTTCATTAAGAAAAAGTTGTCGCTATGCTGATAATTTAAGCACCAGTTCCCCAGTTTGCTGTGCATGCTAAAAAAATTACCTCTTATATCCTAATATTAGTTATATTTAAACAGTGTTATTTGTAACACAACAGAGGTCAAATAAGGGTAGTAAAAATGTGGTCATCCTGTAGTTTGTTTTTATTGCTGAGTTTTATTCCATTTTAAGAGTATATCATCATTTGTTGATCTATTGTCTACCATTGGACATGCGGACTATTTACTCTTTTAGGCTTTCTGTGAATAAAGTTACCATAAATATATTTGTCAGGTGTTTTTGTGAACATGTTTTCATTTCTCTTGGTAAATGGCTAGCATTAAAATTTCTATGGCAAGATAGATGTATGTTTAGTTAAATGAGAAATACCATGTTCTTTTCCCAAAGTGGTTGTACTGTCTTAACATTTCTACCAATAACATGATAAGAGTTTCATTTGTTCTATATCCTCACCAATATTTTTAGTTGTCAGTCTTTCAAGTTTTAGTCATTCTAGTGCTTATTTTTATCTTTATTTTTAGCATTCATTATTATGTTTATTGATATACTATCTCCACTACCACCATTAGTAATTTGAACATTCTTAGGTGTTTGCTTATCCTGGTGGTGAATTACAGAGTTAGGGAGTCTCCAGCCCAACTCTCACTTCTGACATAAACTGCAACTTTGTGGGTCTCCAGGACCACCCTTACTTCTTACTTGACTTTCAAGATTGGGGGTCCCCGGGGCCATCCACAGATCTGGTAATTTGCTGAAAGGACTCACAGAACCCACTGAGAGTTTATTAAGGTTGTGGTTTATTATAGTGAAATGATATATTTTAAAATCAGCCAAGGGCAGAAGTGTATTTGGTCCGTTGCATATGGTTGACTGCCCATGTTGCTGACCTTAGTTTCCAGCTCCCGCAGGTTAAGCTGATACCATGTGTCCCTTCCCCTTAATCACATTATTAACATAGACTATCTGGCATAGCCTAAGGTCCCCAGGTAAACAAAAACATTCTTTCTGGCATGACATTCCAGGGGTTTAGAGATTACCTCCCAGAAACCAAGGGCAAAATGTCAGACCTCTCTTTGGGCAGCATTAATCCTTTGCTGCACACTCATCTGCCCTCTTTGGCCTCCTTGGTTTTTAAAGCTAATGTACATAAAATAGTTGTATTAACTGCTATAATCTGTGGCCAAGGTCAAGAAATTTAACTGGTCCATGTGTATATAGATTATGATCTAGATTTTACCTGTCCCATGAGCTAATCTACTGGGCTATTTAATTCAAATGTTTGAAGAATTTGAAATTGACAATATAGTTTCTGACCATTCTTTCTGCAAACACTTACTGAATTTATACAGTGTTCAGTCACTGCACTAGAACGTATAAATAGAAAGCATACTCGTTGCTCTCAGGGAACTCCATAGTCAATTCACAGACAATTAATAATACTTGAAACAGGTGCTATATTACAAGATGCTGGAGGACCTCAGAAGAAGGGTATCTAAATCACAAGTGAAATTCAGGGAGAATTCCCTGGGGAAGTAATGCTTAAGCTAAATTTTGAAGGATTAGGAAGATTTAAGCCAAATAATGGGGGAAGGGAATTACAAGCAGAAAACGGACCACATTTGCTGGAGGGTGAAATTTAGCAGGCACCCAGTGTGTGAATGGGGAAGCTTACAGAGATGAAGCCACAATAACAGCCTCTTCTATCTTGTTAAACAAATTTAGATTTTTATTCTGGGAGTGATGAGGAGCCATTTTTGAAATGTTAGCAGGAGAGTGGCTTGATCATATTTATTTTAGAGAAGTTACTTAGAACAAACAAATAATTGGAATAAAAGAAAAAAATTAAAAAACCAATTACTGCAGAAATTTAGTTCTACTCCTTTCTTTATGATGGGGAATTTATATTTTTTCCATGTAAGTGTATGAGTCGATTTAAAATTTGGTGACTTTATATCTTTCTTTTTTTATAATTACAGAAATAATAGATGATTATTGGAAGAAAGATAGAACAGAGTAGAAAGAGTCCCATAACCCCCTTCCCTGAACAATAAAAATTTGGCATGTATTCTTTGAATGTCCTCCCCTTCATATGTATTTTCCAGGTATTTGTGAGTGTGTACAGGTATATATCAATAAGTTTTTAAGATACAGAGAAACCTTGCTTTACATTCCCTTCTGAAGCTTTTAAAAAATACAATTATCCCATTTATCATCAAATAATTTTTTGTGTAATGATTTGTTTAGGATCTGTTAGTCCTGCTTGTCTGTCTTAGTGCTGTGTTGTAAGTACCTCTACAGTGCCTGGCCTGAGATAGCCAGTCAGTAAGTGTTTATTGCATGAATTGAGAATGTCTTTTCAGTATGTGCAGAGCTACCACATTCTTTCTAGTGGCCATATAAGATCTTCCAAATGAATGTAATATAATTTATTTTGAAAGGTTAGTTTGTTTTATTTAACTATTAGATTTAAAGAAATACACAGTAGGAATGTAAAATGGTATAGCCATTATGGAAAATAGTTTGATGGTTTTTCAAAAAGGTAAACATAGAATTACCATATGACCTGAAAGTCCTTTTCCTAGGTATCTTGATGTCGAAACTTAACACATGTTATATAATGTTAGCATTAGTTATAATAATAGTAAAGATGTGCAACAACCCAAATGTCTATCAGTGGATGAATGGATAACAAACTGTAGTATATCTATGCAGTGGAATATTAGTCATAAAAAGGAATAAAGTATTGATAACATTCTTGGATAACAGCTTGAATGAATTTTCAAAACATGTTAAATGAAAGAAGCTAGACACAGAAGGTCACATATTTTATATGAAATGTCCAGAATAGGCAAATCTGTAGAGACAGAAAATTAGATTAGTTGCCAGGGTGTGAGTAAAATTGTAATATTTCCAAAATATCTCGTCAAGCTTTAGTACATCTGCATATAACAGGCACTCAAGGGTGGAGAGAAGTATGGCTTTAGTGCATTTGCATCATTCCTCAGGGGTGGAGAGAAGTTTATCTCCATTATCAATGGGTAATTACCTGGGCAAAGAGGGCTTATCTGTACCCAAGAGGTGAGGGGAGAGCCGGTTTTGCTTTTGCTGGAGCAGGAAAGATAGAGGGGCCCAGATTGCAGTTTCTAAGCAATAAACGGATTTTAAACTTTATTTCTCCTTTTGACTGACTTCAGTTTTTAGAGGTATTTTGCCCTGGGATTTACTCTCCCCAGACTTACACAGGGGTTAAGGGAGGCAGGGAATGGAGAGTGATTTTGAAGTGTTTATGGAGTGTTCTTCTGAAGTGATTAGAAAGTTTTGAAAGTAGGAAGAGGTGGTGGCTGCACACTGAATGTACTAAATGTTATTGAATTGATACAGTTTAAAATGGTCAATTATATGTCATATAAATTTCACCTCAATAAAAAAATGTAGATAAATACATGTTATAAAAAGAAATAATGCAGTGAATAAAAGTGTTGCCTGGCATCTGCCTCTGGAGAGGTCTCTCCCTGTCCACTAGACAGTTCTTGACTCTGATAGAGAATATCCATGTACACTTCCTACAAGTGTGAATAAGGAAGGAATTCATTAAAGTGGGAGTAGTAGTAAATGGCAACAGCTGTGCAGGCAGCCAAGCTCAAGGAAGAGCAGAGGGAGGAAAGGAAAATTCACTGAACTCCTGCTCTGTGTAAGGCAAATAAATCCCTTGCCAACTCCTGAAGCCAGTGTCACTTGGCACCCAGTGTCCGCTTGAATTTTCATGGTATGGGAACTAATCCCCTACCACCTAGGATTTAGGGGAGCCATGGAGCACTGGATGGAGTGAGATTATGTTCTGAGAACTTCCCCAAGGCAAAGAAAGGAGATTTTCGGGCAGGCTACTAAAGAGCATGATTGAACAGCTACAGTCTTGTCTGGGTCACCCAGGTGATGGGAATTTGCAAACCCAAATCAGGGATTTCAGTAGCCTTTCCCTTCTTGTCTGAAGTAGGACAGAGAGTGAAGACTTGTGCTTAAGTCTAGAAAATTGAATGAAATAGCCAAGTAATGAAGACTCTTAAAATTGGGAAAAGGGATCTCTTAGTCTCCCAAGAGGCTTGGAAGAGTGCAGAGTCAAAACACAATTGATCAGCAAGATGGCTTTAAGGCAGAGTATACACTTGAAGAACGGGGAGTGTGGACAGCCTTAGAGAGGAGGCACTCTTAAATGCTTAGGATTCATGTTCTTAAGGATTTCAAGAATGGGATAAAGGGTCAAGTGAGTATAGGCTTGACTGACATGTGGTCACATGATTGTCTGTCTCTAGTGAGAAAGAATATATCATCATTCATAGTCAGCCCTCTAGTATAAAATAAGCTTAACATAAGGAATTTATTGATCCTGTTCTACAAGGTAGTGGTTACCCTCAAGCAGTGGGGACATATCATTTAGGACTGCTTGTCCTGTCCTAAGACAGGGGCAGATGTTGGCTACTTCCCATAAAATGTGTTGGCAATCTTTCTTCCTAACACCCGGGTTTTTAAACTGGAATCTTAGCCTTAAGATGGAGCCCCTCCTGTTCTTATTATACTATTTATATCTTGGTATTTTTAATCATAGGCAGAAAAATTAATCAATGCTTGTCCCATGTCCCTGCTCTACCTCAAAAGTCAAAAGGTCTTCTACCGCACTGCTAGTTCCTTTCTTCATATGGAGCCATTGTTAGGCCAGTTTCATGGTAAATATTTCAGGGAATTCCATCACAGTGATTCCTAAGCAACCAGAGTAGGTATTTTTGCATAGAGCAGTTTTTCATTTGAGGGACTACAGATCTTCCTTGACTTATACTGGGGCAGTGTCCCAATAAACCCATCAGTAGTTGAAAATATCTTAAGTAAAAATACATTCAGTACACCTAACCTACTGATCATTAGAGCTTAGCCTCACCTACCTCAAGTGTACTCAGAATATTTACATTAGCCTGTAGTTGGGCAACATCATCTAACACAAATTCTATTTTATAATAAAATGTTGAATGTCTCATGTAATTTATTGAGTACCGTACTGAAAGCGAAAAACCAGTTGTAGCAGACAGAATGGTTTTAAGTGCGTTGGTTGTTTCCCTTGTGATCACGAGGCTGCCTGGGAGCTGCAGCTTGCTGCCCCTGCCCAGCCTCTCGAGAGAGTATTGTACTGTATATCCTAGGCCAGGAAAAGACCAAAATTCAAAGTACTGTTCCTATTGAATGCATTTTGCTTTTGTACCATTGTAAAGTCAAAAAATTTTAAGTCATACCATTATAAACTGGGGACTGTCTATAGTGTAACTGGGAAGTACTGTAGTGATCATAATCCAGCACGTACAAGTAAACATTTTTATGTGAAAAGGTAGTATATGGTATACATTATTTTGTAACTTTTCTGTTCACTTAACATTGCATCTTCCTATAAATTGTGCCAATATAATTTACTAAATAATCCAGCTTTTCCCCTTTGATCAAATGTCATCTTTTCAAATTTTTATGTGTATTTGGGTGTTTTTCTGATCCATGTTTCATTATTTCTCTGTTTACTCATGTTCCATTACCAAGCTGTTTTAATTACTGTTGCTTCTTTAAAAAAATTGAAGTGTAGTTGACGTAATATATATTAGTTTCAGGTGCATTGCTTAGTGATTTGATATATAACTAAATGCTCACCACAATAAGGGTGGTTACCATCTGTCACAAAGTTATTATAATTTACAGACTATAGTCTCTGCTGTACCTTACATCCCCATGACTTATAATTACTGTCACTTTTAAAATTTTATTATCTGGCAAGAGTAGGTCTTTTTTAATGTTACTCTTTTTCAGAATGTTTCTAAGTATTTTTTTTCTTCAAGTAAGATTTATAAATAGACAATAAATACATGAAAAGATGTTCACCATCATTAATCAATAGGAAAATACAAATCAAAATCACAATGAGACACTACTTCATACACACTAGAATGGCTATAATTTCCAAAATGCAAATAACCAATGTTGGATAAATTGGAACTCTCATACATGCTGGTGGGATTATAAAATAATTCGGCCTCTGCGGAAAGCAGTTTGGTGATTCTCCAAAAACTCAAACACAGTGCTACCCCTTGACCCAGAAATTCCACACCCAGGTACATACTCCCCCAAATTGAAAGCAGATTCTCAAATACTTTCAGATGAATGTTCTTAGTAGCACTCTTTCCAATTACCATTTAATGAGTATAGAGTCTTAGCTTTGCAAGATTAGAAAGTTTTGGAGATTGGTTGCACAACAATGTGAATATACTTAACATTTCTTAACTGTACACTTAAAAATGATTAAAATGATAAGTTTTATATTCTGTGCATTTTACCACAATTACTTTTTTAAGTCAATACAGTTTCAATCTCCCAATTTTAAATCACTCCTTCATTTCAAGAAGTATTCTTGAAATATATCAAATATTTGAATTTAAGCTAAAAATAAGGATTCATTTTCTTTTCTAAGCACTTTTTTTTTTTTTGAGAGGGCATCTCGTATTTATTGATCAAATGGTTGTTAACAACAATAAAATTCTGTATAGGGGGGTCAATGCTCAATGCACAGTCATTAATCCATCTCAAGCCTCGTTCTCTTCAGTCTCCAATCTTCTGAAGCATAACGAACAAGTTCTTACATGGTGAACGAATTCTTACATAGTGAATAAGTTCTTACATGGTGAACAGTACAAGGGCATTCATTACAGAAACTTTCGGTTTTGATCACGCATTATGAACTATAAACAATCAGGTCAAATATGAATATTCGTTTGATTTTTATACTTGATTTATATGTGGATCCCACATTTCTCCCTTTATTATTATTAATATTTTTATTTTTAATAAACTGCTGAAGTGGTAGGTAGATGCAAGATAAAGGTAGAAAACATAGTTTAGTGTTGTAAGAGAGCAATTGTAGATGATCAGGTGTGTGCCTGTAGACTATGTGCTAATCTGAGCTAGACAAGGGCAATAAAACATCCATGGATGCAGAAGCTTTCTCTCAACACAGGGGGTTTTGAGGTTCTAAGCTTCACCACTGTTGTCCCCCAATTTCTCACCTGATCGCCCGCCTGCGACTGTGCCTGTCTTAGGTTGTTCCTCCCTTGAGGAATCTTACCCGTCTCTGGCTAACCAGTCATCTTCCAGGGCCATACAGGGAAATGTAAAGTTGGTAAGTGAGAGAGAAACCGTATTGTTTGAAAAGGTTAGCTTTTTACTTCTTTGCAGATTTATGCCCTGTGGCTTCCATGCCCAGCACTTGTCTCGAGGTATCTTTACCACCTGGAGGAATTATGATACTCAGTAAATTTGAGATGAGGCACGAATTCTATTTAAGGGTTGTAATAAGGAAGGAAGAAGAAAAGCTATAGAGGTAGCATATGGAAGAAAACATGGGAGGATTGATTATTTCTTTGACATATCTTCTTGTAGAGTACCTTAAGTATGTATAGGTTTTAAACTACTAACTTGCGCACACATATTAACATAATAGGAATACGGTGACATAAAGAAAGCAAGTCTATAATTACCATCCATCTCCAGTGAAGCCAAGAAAACCATTTAGGCACCCTTAGCATTTGTGAAAATTAGTCTATGATATGATGGATATTGTCCAACTGTATTTGAACAGTCTGAGAGAAGTCAGACAAATTAAAGCAACCCATTTCTGGGATCTGTTCACATCCCATATGTTCTTTTAACCCTAGATAGTCTATAGTCGTAAGATTTTGGAGCGCTGCAACTTGCACCCCTCCCAACTCCTGATTGAGTTCCAACAGTACAGATCCGGTCAAATTTGTTGTCCCACTGTATGCACATGCCAGCCTAGACATCTCCCTCCTCATTCCAATGGCAAGTCCAGGAAACGGTGGGGTGGACGCAGCCACAACCGCAGCATCGCCTGGATCCCTGTGGAGGCTTTTGGATGATCATCCCCTGGCACGAGTCCTCCAGAGAGTGCTGATGCCAGAAGCTCCTCCTCATATTGTATCTTAGTTCATTTTCTGGGTGGCCAAGCTAGGCCTTGATCTTCTGCATAGAACAAACAGACCCTTTGCCCACACTTTGACATGCCCTCTATACTACTGTGTAGAACTCATTGGAGGTCAGCACACAGGAACTGATTTTTTTTTAAATCTTTAATCTACACTTACATGAAGAATACTATGTTTACTATGCTCTCCCCTATATCAGGTCCCCCCTAAAAACCACATTACGGTCACTGTCCATCAGCATAGCAAAATGTAGAATCACTACTTGTCCTCTCTGTGTTGTACAGCCCTCCCTCCCCTTTCTCCCTCCCCCCACTATGCATGCTAATCTTAATACCCCGCTTCTTCTCCTCCCCCCACCCCCCCATCCCTCCCTGCCCACCCATCCTCCCCAGTTCCTTTCCCTTTGGTACCTGTTAGTCCAGTTCATTTTTGGGTTCTGTAATTCCGCTGCTGTTTTGTTCCTTCAGTTTTTCCTTTGTTCCTATACTCCTCAGATGAGTGAAATCATTTGGTATTCCTCTTTCTCCGCTTGGCTTATTTCACTGAGCATAATTCTCTCCAGCTCCATCCATGTTGCTGCAAATGGTTGGATTTTTCCACTTCTTATGGCTGAGTAGTATTCCATTGTGTATATGTACCACATCTTCTTTATCCATTCATCTACCGATGGACATTTAGGTTGCTTCCAATTCTTGGCTATTGTAAATAGTGCTGCGATAAACATAGGGGTGCATCTGTCTTTCTCAAACTTGATTGCTGCGTTCTTAGGTTAATTCCTAGGAGTGGAATTCCTGGGTCAAATAGTAGGTCTGTTCTGAGCATTTTGATGAACCTCCATACTGTCCTCCACAATGGCTGAACTAATTTACATTCCCACCAGCAGTGTAGGAGGGTTCCCCTTTCTCCACAGCCTCGCCAACATTTGTTGTTGTTTGTCTTTTGGATGGCAGCTATCCTTACTGGTGTGAGGTGATACCTCATTGTAGTTTTAATTTGCATTTCTCTGCTAATTAGCGATGTGGAGCATCTTTTCATGTGTCTCTTGGCCATCTGTATTTCTTTTTTAGAGAACTGTCTGTTCAGTTCCTCTGCCCATTTTTTAATTGGGTTATTTGTTTTTTGTTTGTTGAGGCGTGTGAGCTCTTTATATATTCTGGATGTCAGGCCTTTATCAGATCTGTCATTTTCAAATATATTCTCCCATACTGTAGGGGTCCTTTTTGTTCTATTGATGGTGTCTTTCGCTGTACAGAAGCTTTTCAGCTTAATGTAGTCCCACTTGCTCATTTTTGCTGTTGTTTTCCTTGCCCGGGGAGATAAGTTTAAGAAGAGGTCACTCATGTTTATGTGTAAGAGGTTTTTGCCTATGTTTTTCCAAGAGTTTAATGGTTTCATGACTTACATTCAGGTCTTTGATCCATTTTGAGTTTACCTTTGTATATGGGGTTAGACAATGGTCGAGTTTCATTCTCCTCCATGTAGCTGTCCAGTTTTGCCAGCACCATCTGTTGAAGAGACTGTCATTTTGCCATTGTATGTCCATGGCTCCTTTATCAAATATTAATTGACCATATGTGTTACGGTTAATGTCTGTGGTCTCTAATCTGTTCCACTGGTCTGTGGCTCTGTTCTTGTGCCAGTACCAAATTGTCTTGATTACTATGGCTTTGTAGTAGAGCTTGAAGTTGGGGAGTGAGATCCCCCCTACTTTATTCTTCTTTTTCAGGATTGCTTTGGCTATTCGGGGTCTTTGGTGTTTCCATATGAATTTTTGAATTATTTGTTCCAATTCATTGAAGAATGTTGCTGGTAATTTGAGAGGGATTCTATCAAATCTGTATATTGCTTTGGGCAGGATGGCCATTTTGACGATATTAATTCTTCCTAGCCATGAGCAGGGGATGAGTTTCCATTTATTAGTGTCCCCTTTAATTTCTCTTAAGAGTGACTTGTAGTTTTCAGAGTATAAGTCTTTCACTTCTTTGGTTAGGTTTATTCCTAGGTATTTTATTCTTTTTGATGCAATGGTGAATGGAATTGTTTTCCTGATTTCTTTCTATTGGTTCATTGTTAGTGTATAGGAAAGCTACAGATATCTGTGTGTTAATTTTGTATCCTGCAACTTTGCTGTATTCCGGTATCAGTTCTAGTAGTTTTGGAGTGGAGTCTTTAGGGTTTTTTATGTACAGTATCATATCATCTGCAAATAGTGACAGTTTAACTTCTTCTTTACCAATCTGGATTCCTTATATTTCTTGGTTTTGTCTCATTGCCATGGCTAGGACCTCCAGTACTATGTTAAATAACAGTGGGGAGAGTGGGCACCCCTGTCTGGTTCCCGATCTCAGAGGAAATGCTTTCAGCTTCTCGCTGTTCAGTATAATGCTGGCTGTGGGTTTATCATATATGGCCTTTATTATGTTGAGGTACTTGCCCTGTATTCCCATTTTTCTGAGAGTTTTTATCATGAATGGATGTTGAATTTTGTCAAATGCTTTTTCAGCGTCTATGGAGATGATCATGTGGTTTTTGTCTTTCTTTTTGTTGATGTGGTGGATGATGTTGATGGATTTTCGAATGTTGTACCATCCTTGCATCCCTGGGATGAATCCCACTTGGTCATGGTGTATGATCCTTTTGATATACTGTTGAATTCTGTTTGCTAATATTTTATTGAGTATTTTTGCATCTACATTCATCAGGGATATTGGTCTGTAATTTTCTTTTTTGGTGGGGTCTTTGCCTGGTTTTGGTATTAGGGTGATGTTGGCTTCATAGAATGAGTTTGGGAGTATTCCCTCTTCTTCTATTTTTTGGAACACTTTAAGGAGAATGGGTATTATGTCTTCTCTGTGTGTCTGATAAAATTCCGAGGTAAATCCGTCCGGCCCTGGGGTTTTGTTCTTGGGTAGTTTTTTGATTACTGTTTCAATTTCTTTGCTCGTAATTGGTTTGTTTAACTTTTGTGTTTCTTCCTTGGTCAGTCTTGGGAGGTTGTATTTTTATAGGAAGTTGTCCATTTCTTCTAGGTTTTCCAGCTTGTTGGCATATAGGTTTTCATAGTAGTCTTTAATAATTCTTTGTATTTCTGTTGACTCTGTCGTGATTTTTCCATTCTCATTTCTGAATCTGTTGATTTGTGTTGATTCTCTTTTTCTCTTAATAAGTTTGGCTAGAGGCTCATCTATTTTGTTTATTTTCTCAAAGAACCAGCTCTTGGTTTCATTGATTTTTGGTATTGTTTTATTCTTCTCAATTTTGTTTATTTCTTCTCTGATCTTTATTATGTCCCTCCTTCTGCTGACTTTAGGCCTCATTTGTTCTTCTTTTTCCAGTTTTGATAATTGTGATATTAGACTATTCATTTGGGATTGTTCTTCCTTCTTCAAGTGTGCCTGGATTGCTATATACTTTCCTGTTAAGACTGCTTTCGCTGCGTCCCACAGAAGTTGGGGCTTAGTGTTGTTGTTGTCATTTGTTTCTATATATTCCTTGATCTCTATTTTGATTTGTTCATTGATCCATTGATTATTTAGAAGCATGTTGTTAAGCCTCCATGTGTTTGTGAGCCTTTTTGTTTTCTTTGTAGAATTTATTTCTACTTTTATACCTTTGTGGTCTGAAAAATTGATTGGTAGAATTTCAATATTTTGGAATTTACTGAGGCTCTTTTTGTGAGCTAGTATGTGGTCTATTCTGGAGAATGTTCCATGTGCACTTGAGAAGAATGTATGTCCTGTTGCTTTTGGATGTAGAGTTCTATAGATGTCTGTTAGGTCCATGTGTTCTAGTGTGTTATTCAATGCCTGTGTGTCCTTACTTATTTTCTGCCTGGTGGATCTATCCTTTGGGGTGAGTGTTGTGTTGAAGTCTCCTAAAATGAATGCTTTTCAGTCTGTTTCCCTCTTTAGTTCTGTTAGTATTTGTTTCACAAATGCTGGTGCTCCTGTGTTGGGTGCATATATATTTAGAATGGTTATATCCTCTTGTTGGACTGAGCCCTTTATCATTATGTAGTGTCCTTCTTTATCTCTTGTTACTTTCTTTGTTTTGAAGTCTATTTTGTCTGATATTAGTACTGCAACCCCTGCTTTCTTCTCACTGTTGTTTGCCTGAAATATGTTTTTCCATCCTTTGACTTTTAGTCTGTGCTTGTCTTTGGGCTTGAGGTGACTTTCTTGTAAGCAGCATATAGATGGGTCTTGCTTATTTATCCATTCTATTACTCTATGTCTTTTGATTGGTGCATTAAGTACATTTACATTTAGGGTGACTATTGAGAGATATGTACTTATTGCCTTTGTAGGCTTTAGATTCGTGGTTACCAAAGGTTCAAGGTTAGCTTCTTTAGTATCTTACTGCCTAACTTAGCTCGCTTTCTGAGCTGTTATATACACTGTCTGGAGATTCTTTTCTTGTCTCCCTTCTTATTCCTCCTCCTCCATTGTTCATACGTTTTATGTTTTGTTCTGTGCTCTTTTTAGGAGTGCTCCCATCTAGAGCAGTCCCTGTAAGATGCCCTGTATAGGTGGTTTGTGGGAAGCAAATTCCCTCAGCTTTTGCATGTCTGGGAATTGTTTAATCCTGCCATCATATTTTAATGATAGTCGTGCTGGATACAGTATCCTTGGTTCAAGTCCCTTCTGTTTCATTGCATTAAGTATATCATGCCATTCTCTTCTGGTCTGTAGGGTTTCTGTTGAGAAGTCTGATGTTAGCCTGATGGGTTTTCCTTTATAGTTGACCTTTTTCTCTCTAGCTGCCTTTAAAACTCTTTCCTTGTCCTTGATCCTTGCCATTTTAATTATTATGTGTCTTGGTGTTGTCCTCCTTGGATCCTTTTTGTTGGGGGTTCTGTGTATTTCTGTGATCTGTTCGATTATTTCCTTCCCCAGTTTGGGGACGTTTTCAGCAATTATTTCTTCAAAGAGACTTTCTATCCCTTTTCCTCTTTCTTCTTCTTCTGGTACCCCTATAATATGAATATTATTCCTTTTGGCTTGGTCACATAGTTCTCTTAGTGTTGTTTCATTCCTGGAGATCCTTTTATCTCTCTCTATGTCAGCTTCTATACGTTCCTGTTCTCTGGCTTCTATTCCTTCAATGGCCTCTTGCATCTTATCCATTCTGCTTATAAATCCTTCCAGGGATTGTTTCACTTCTGTGATCTCCTTCCTGACATCTGTGATCTCCCTCTGGACTTCATCCCATTGCTCTTGCATTTTTCTCTGCATCTCTGTCAGCATGTTCATGATTTTTATTTTGAATTCTTTTTCAGGAGGACTGGTTAGGTCTGTCTCCTTCTCAGGTGTTGTCTCTGTGATCTTTGCCTGTAGTTTTGTCTTTCCTTGGTGATAGAGATAGTTCACAGAGCTGGTACGAGTGACCGCTGGAAGAGCTTTCCTTCTTTTTGGTTTGTGGCCTTCCTCTCCTGGGAGAATAGCGACCTCTAGTGGCTTATGCTTGACAGCTGTGCGCAGACAGGGCTTCTGCTACCTGCCCGGTTGCTATGAAGTATATCCGCTGTTTCTGTGGGCGTGGCCTGGCTGGGGCTGCTCCTCCAAAATGGTGGAGCCCTGTTGGATGGCGAGTGGCAGCGAGGCTATTTATCTCTGTAATGGGCCTCTGTGCTCCCTGTTGCCCAGGGGGTTAGAGTGCCCAGAGATCCCCAGATTCCCTGCCTCTGGGCTAAGTGTCCTGTCCTGCCCCTTTAAGACTTCCAAAAAGCACTCTCCAAACCAAACCACAACAGCAACAACGAAAGAGGGAAAAAAAAAAAAAAGGAAAAGAACGTGCGATTTTCTTTGTCCTCAGGCGCCGGTCTGAGGCACCTGCTCACCGGTCTTGCTTCCTTGTTTTCCTTGTATTGGGGTCCCTGTCCCTTTAAGGCTTCCAAAAAGTACTCTCCAAAAAAAAAAAAAGGGAGAAACGCGCGATATTGTTTGTCCTCAGGCGCTGGTCTCAGGCACCCGCTCACCGGTCTTGCTGCCCTGTTTCCCTAGTATTGGGGTCCCTGTCCCCTTAAGGCTTCCAAAAAGCACTCGCTAAAAAAAAAGAAAAAAACCGCTCCAGTTTCTTTCCACCCACCGGGAGCCGGGGGAAGGGTGCTCGGGTCCCGCCAGGCCGGGGCTTGTATCTTACCCCCTTCATGAGGCGCTGGGTTCTTGCAGGTGTGGATGTGGTCTGGATGTTGTCCTGTTTCCTCTGGTCTCTATTTTAGGAAGTTGCCTTTGTTATATTTTCATAATTCTATGTGGTTTTGGGAGGAGAGTTCCTCTGCTCTACTCACGCTGCCATCTTGGCTCCCTCTAAGTATTTTTAAGTGTTCATTTTTCCATGTGAACTTGACAATCAACTCATCTAGGTAAAAGAAAAATGCTTTTGTAATAATGGCCAACTTAGCTCCACTTCCCAACCTTTGGCATTAAGTAGTCTACTTTTTGTCCCTATGGACTTGCCTGTTCTGGACATTTTTATAATAGAATCATAATATGTGGCCTGTTATGTCTTGACTTAACAGGGGACTGTCTATGTGTAACTGGGAAGTACTGTAGTGTTATGTCTGGCTTCTTTCACTTAGCATAATATTGAGCTAAAATTAATTTACAAATCATTCATTTAGAGTTTTTTGTGTAGACACCATGTCTCTTAGCACATTCATCCATATCGTATTGTGTATCAGTACCTTGCTCTTATTTATGGTTGAATACTATTCCATCATATGAGTATACAACATTTTATCTGTTCATCAGTTGATGGACATTTGGGTTGTTTCTACTTTTTGGCTGTTATGAATAATGCTGCTATGAACATTCATTTACAGGTTTTTGTGTAGATATGTTTTCAGTTTTCTTTATACCAAGGAGTAGAACCAGTGGGTTAAATGTTAAGTCTATGCTTAACCTTTTGAGGAACTGCCATACCATTTTCCAAAGTACCTACATCATTTTATATTTTCACCAGCACCATATGACAGTTCTATTTTCTCCATATCCTTGCTAACACTTGCTCTTGTCTGTCCAATTATATAGCACCCATTAATATTTTTAAGGAGGTTTTGTGAGATACTAGTGTTGAATTTTAACAAATGATTTTTCATCTTACATGGAAATTATCAGAAGATTCTTTTTGCTCTTCTCTTGATATGGTGAATTATAATAAATAGATTTCTTCATACTCATGATGTTGATTTTGTGTAGTTGTCTCCTTGGATTTGCTTTCTTTCTTGAGAACAGGAAATTACTTAGTAGACATGTAATTGTTTAATAACAACTAAAAATTCTACTGAGAATTTTAAAATTAATTGATATGCGTGTTCAGAGTAAAAGAGTTCTGTTTTCTTGCAGACTTAACTTGAACATCCTTATTGCAAGATGAGTTACATCTATGCTTAAAAGGGTACTAAATAAATAGCTTAAATATTTACTTTTATCTTTTATAAAATACTAAGAATACTATCTCCTTCAAAATATAGGTAAAATTTCAAGATTTTTATAAGTTAAAGTATAAGCTAGTTCATTTTAATTAGTCTCCTTTGCCTGGGTATTTATTGTGGGTAGGGAGAAAACATATTTGGTAGCACTAGTCATAATAATTTCTAAGTCCAATTTTAGTACAACATTATGGGTAAGGCATGTGTTTATGTTTATGAGTGTGCATTTATTTAAAAATAAGGACTTTATTTTTTTTAAATAATACATATTCTTACTAAAATATCAAAATACAGAAAGTAAAAGTAGAAGAAGACAGTGAAAGCCTGTAATCCCACTGCACAAAGAAAACTTACATTACTATTTAGTGGATATGTGTCTACACCCACAGACCCATATATACCAAACATATATATATATATATATATATATATATATATATGATACAATACATAAATGCATACACAGTACATATTTTATGTTTTCTCTTAAGGAGAGTAGACTAATTACATTTTAAAGAACTGTTTAAATGTTTTATAATGCACAGCATCCCATAAGGAAAAGGGTCTTGCTCAACCTTTTTTCCCCCATTTTTTTATTGGGGTAAAGTATACATACCATGAAATTTACTGTCTTAACCATTTTTAAGTTCAGTTTAGTGGTATTAAGTACATTCATATTGTTCTACAACCATCACCGCTGTCCATCTCCTGAGCACTTCATTTTGCAACACTCAAACTGTATACCTTTAAATAATAATTCCCCTGGTCCCCTCCTCCAAGCCCCTGGCAACTGTCATTCTGCTTTCGGTCTGTATGATTTTGATTACTTTATGTACCTCATATGAATGTAAACATACAGTATTTGTCTTTTTGTGGCAGACTTAATTTCGTTCAACATAATGTCTTGAAAGTTCATCCATATTATGCACAATTTCCTTTCTTTTTAAGGCTAAATAATAATTATGCACTCAAAACAAATTGTTTTATTTCTTAGTTGTATTTCTTTTTTAAAAAATTTTTTATTAAGGTATTATTTATGTATACTCTTATGAAGGTTTCACATGAAAAAACAATGTGGTTACTACATTTACCCATATTATCTAGTCCCCACCCATACCCCAATGCAGTCACTATCCATCAGTGTAGTAAGATGCCACAGATTGACTATTTGCCTTCTCTGTACTACACTGTTTTCCCCGTGATCCCCCACACCATGTGTACTAAACATAATACCCCTCAATCCCCTTCTCCCTCCCTCCCCATCTGCTCTCCCACACCCCTCCCCTTTGGTAACTACTAGTTCCTTTTTGGAGTCTCTGAGTCTGCTGCTATTTGGTTCCTTCAGTTTTGCTTCATTGTTATACTCCACAAATGAGGGAAATCATTTGCCACTTGTCTTTCTCTGCCTGGCTTATTTCACTGAGCATAATGTCCTCCAGCTCCATCCATGTTGTTGCAAATGGTAGGATTTGTTTCTTTCTTATGACTGAATAGTATTCCATTGTGTATATGTACCACATCTTTGTCCATTCATCTACTGATGGACACTTAGATTGCTTCCATATCTTGGCTATTGTAAAAAGTGCTGCAGTAAACATAGGGGTTCATATGTCTTTTTGAATCTGAGAAGTTGTATTCTTTGGGTAAATTCCAAGGAGTGGGATTCCCAGGTCAAATGGTATTTCTAATTTTAGATTTTGAGGAACCTCCATACTGCTTTCCACAATGGTTGAACTAGCTTACATTCCCACCAGCAGTGTAGGAGGGTTCCCCTTTCTTCTCATCCTCTCCAGCATTTGTTGTTCTTAGTCTTTTCAATGCTGGCCATCCTTAATGGTGTGAGGTGATATCTCATTGTGGTTTTAATTTGCATTTTCCTGATGATTAGTGATGTGGAGCACCTTTTCATGTGTCTGTTGGCCATCTGAATTTCTTCTTTGGAGAACCGTCTGTTCATATCCTCTGCCCATTTGTTAATAGGATTATTTGCTTTTTGGATGTTGAGGCTTGTAAGTTCTTTATATATTTTGGGTGTTAACCCCTTGTCAGATACATCATTTACAAATACATTCTCCCATACTTTAGGATGCCTTTTTGTTCTGTTGATGGTGTCTTGGCCGTACAAAAACTTTTTAGTTTGATGTAGTCCCATGAGTTCATTTTTGCTTTTGTTTCCCTTGCTCGAGGAGATGCATTCAGGAAGAAGTTGCTCATGCTTATATTCAGGATCTTAGCTGTATTTCTTATATAAGAAATGAATAGTCATGTTGGTAAATATAAATAATCATTAAAGTGAAAATTTTTGCTTATTGCCTTTTTTCTATTCCAGCTCTTTTCTTTATATTTTTCACATTTTACTGTGATATCTCTGCTTTAAGTGCTTTTAAGAGCACACATACCTGGTACCTAACAGAAAAGCCTTTAAATTCAGACTATTCATTGTAAATTGTCAGTACCACCATATTTCATTGACTACCATGTCTGTGGTTTGTAAGATACAGTGTTATTACATATACTGTTAAGGTAGAAGAAAATACTTCCAATCATTATTAAAAGATGAATCCCAATGTTATAACTATTAAAATGTGGGAAGTGTTTACTATGGGGTCTATGAAATACAATAGATTTATGGAAAGGGTTTGTCCATCATAGCATAACATGTAGTAGCCTCATACTTTGTTAATCTTGTAAAAAAGAAGGAATAAAGGAAATGATCTATTTTTCATATTGAGAAGCAGATCAAAATTTGATTTTCACTTTGTTTTCTGTAGTTCCCTCTGCATTGATTGTTAAGCTCAGTAACATTTTTAGTGCCTACTAAGTAGTAGCCATTCTAATAACAATAGTTAACATTGTATAAATTTACGGTGTGCTAGACACTATTTTGAGTACCATGGAGGAAACTGAGCACAGAGAACTGAAGTGATTTGACCAAGGTCATGCAGCTAGGAAGTGGTGGAGTCAGGATATGAATGTAGATTGCCTGACTTACAGTCTGTGATGTCAGCAGTATTCCTAGGCACATAAGATGAATGAAATATTGTCCTTCCCTCAACACAGCTTACCAGGCAGTATTTGAGTATGTGCTGATAAACTTACATGAAATTATTCATACAGTTTTGGTAATAAATTTTTATTTATGTTTTTAGGACATTCAGTCAGAAGAAGGCTGCTATTGAAAGAGAGTATGCACAGGTAAGCTTGGAAATGGAGAGCCCCAATCCTAGGCATTCCTCTCCTTTGGTGTAAGCATAGATGTGGTTGTTGGAAAAAAGCTTTGGTATCCCTGCATCCTCCTTGTCTTATTACTGCTGTCTTACTTTGATCCCTCTTTTACTCCATTCAAATCTAAAGATGAGGAGCTAAGTTGCTCCTTAGTACAAAGAAAGTTGTGAGCCTTCTGGGAGAATATAATATCTACAATATTTGTAAAGTATTTATAATGTTTATAAAGTATTTACAAATATAAATAACAATGAATACATTTTATGAGTATATGTATTCATTCTCCCTTATATATCTCATACTCTGCAGTCTTATGAAAGGTTAATTGTTATTTTTATTCAATTAGGTGTTTATTTCTCATTAAGTCTCTTGATAGAGAATGGTATGCTTTCAGTAGATGGTATGGCATTATTTCTAGGGAAATCTAAGCACTTCTTTCTTTTGTTTGAATTAGAATCTTATTTGTTCCCAGATAGCTAAATGTGCCATGAAAAAATTAGTTGATATATCATCTTGTGGATGCGTTAAGAACTACACTTCCTTGTACAAAACTAGTTCAGCATAATTTGGAGATCTTGGCACTTGTAAGCAATACTTTCTTGTGAGCAGAATTCTGAAATTTGATCCTCCCACCAAAAAATTATACAAGTGCTATTTGTAACAATTAAAAAGTACAGGAGAGCATTAGAAGGAGAAATTAACAACCAGGAGTGCTGTACATGGTCACCACTATTGTTGCTGCTACTCTTGTTATTCTTATACATAATGAAATTGGGGCATGATTTTTTTGTATTTTGTTAGGTTTTGATTTTAGTTTTATTCAAACTTCATTGTAGTTAACCAGGCAGCCATCTGTCTTTATTTTATTCGATAGTCTTAGAATTACCTATTCCTTGAAAGCTGGATAGACTTATTCATTCAGCCTTTAGTTATTGAGTGTATATGTGAAATTGGGATAGTTATTATGCCCCTTACAGAAATGTTTTCATACAGTCCTTTTACAGATATGTTTTCATTGAGCTCAAAATGTATCATCTACTTTTAAAATTTAATTCAGAGTGAAAACTCTTGTATGATACCTTCTTCTGCAACATGATTGAAAGTTTTAATAATCAAATACATAGGGTTGACTCATAATTAAAATTTAAAATAGTATATTAAATTGTATGAAAAGTAGCAGTCTTCTGTCCTAATCCTCAGAGAAAAGATGAAATGCAGATGCCTGTTTTGATTCTCCTGGTGATCATTACCATATCTTTAACTGATTCTTGATTTTTCAAATCTAGACATTGCTTGATTACTTCTTACAGTAAATGAGAAATTAGCTTCATAAGTCATTCCTTTCCCTGCTGCTCTTCTCAATATAATTTGGCACTATTTTAGTGCCTTTGTTGTTTATCTAATTCTGAACAATATACATAGTGTTCTATCTCTTGTTCTGTTGAATACATATATATATATATATGTTTTATTACATATGTAGAGATAAATCTATTTTTGTGTATATATGAAATACACAGTATAGTGGATTACATTTTACAGTGTAGCCAAGTTTACTTTTGAAAAATTTCTTTAAATGCCTATCAAGTAGATAATATATTGTTTTGTTTACATAATTCTATGTAATAAGGTATGTAAACTATATAAGGTATATAATAATATATGTTTTAAATTCTGTAGACTAATCATACTCAGAAATTAAAGTATTCCTGTGTCTCCCTGCCTGGAACAGTTGAGCACATTTATGGAGAACCAGATTGCTGATCCTTTTTGTTATTGTCATATTTGCCTTTTGGATGATTTTTCTCAGTTCTTACTCTTCAATGCTCTCACATTTTCTTTTTCAATTTATTTGTTGATATAGACGAAGCTATCTTTGTATTCTTCGTTGATTGTCTAAAGTGTTTTTACTTCTTATCAGTAATAGAGAAACACCTAAAATAATTGACATGTTCTTTCTATGTATTTCACTGATTGTATCAGGCTTCTGTCTGAAGACATAACCTCATTGGTGATATGGTGTGGAGAGGAGAGCTGTACTATTTATTTATTTTTCTTTCATTCTCTTGGCGCAGTAAGAGTTGAAATTTTGGGGAATAAATTTTAAAAATTGAAATATATATACAGTAAGATGGACAAATCTTAGGGTATATTGTTCAATAACTTTATGAAGTAAATACAGTCATGTAACTACTACCCAGATTAAGATATAGAATATTACTAGTGCCCCAGAAGTAGCCATTCCTTATACCTTCCAGTGTTAACTAGCACACTGACTTTTGACACAAAAGTTGCCTTTGGATTTCTGACTTTTTGAACTTAAATGTATTATGTAGTTGGCACTCTATTGCATCTGATTTCTTTCATTCAGTGTTAAGTTTTTGAGATTCATACATCTTGTTGCATGTAGGAGTAGTTCATTCTTTTTTTAATTACTATATAATATCCACTGAATATATCACAGTTATTTCCTTAATGAAAAAAATTGGGTGGATTGTTTTCTTATTTATTTTTATTTTTATTTTTATTGCATTTTATTGTACTTTATTACAAATACATTTATTTGTATATATATATATATATATAGTTTTTTTTTTGAGAGGGCATCTCTCATATTTATTGATCAAATGGTTGTTAACAACAATAAAATTCAGTATAGGGGGGTCAATGCTCAATGTACAATCATTAATCCATCTCAAGTCTAATTCTCGTCAGTCTCCAATCTTCTGAAGCATAACGAACAAGTTCTTACATGGTGAACGAATTCTTACATAGTGAATAAATTCTTACATGGTGAACAGTACAAGGCCATTCATCACAGAAACTTTCGGTTTTGATCACGCATTATGACCTATAAACAATCAGGTCAAATATGAATATTCGTTTGATTTTTGTACTTGATTTATATGTTGATCCCACATTTCTCCTATTATTATTATTATTTTTATTTTTAATAAAATGCTGAAGTGGTAGGTAGATGCAAGATAAAGCTAGAAAACATAGTTTAGTGCTGTAAGAGGGCAAATGTAGATGATCAGATGATCAGGTGTGGGCCTATGGACTAAGTATTAATCCAGGCTAGACAAGGGCAGCAAAACATCCAAGGATGCAGAAGATTTCTCTCAAAGTAGGGTGGGTGAGGTTCTGAAACTCACCTCTGTTGATCCCCAAATTCTCACCTGATGGCACCCCTGCGATGGTGCCTGTCTTAGGTTGTTCCTCCCTTGAGGAATCTTACCCATCTCTGGCTAACCAGTCATCTTCCGGGGCCATACAGGGAAATGTAAAGTTGGTAAGTGAGAGAGAAGCCATATTGTTTGAAAAGGTTAGCTTTTTACTTCTTTGCAGATTTATGCCCTGTGGCTTCTATGCCCAGAATTTGTCTCGAGGTATCTTTACCACCTGGAGGAATTATGATACTCGGTAAATTCGATATGAGACACGAATTCTATTTAAGGGTTGTAATTAGGAAGGAAGAAGAAAAGCTATAGATGTAGCATATGGAAGGAAACATGGGAGGATTGATTATTTCTTTGACATGTCTTCTTGTAGAGTACCTTAAGTATGTATAGGTTTTAAACTACTAACTAATTTGCACACACATATTAACATAATAGGAATACGGTGACATAAACAAAGCAAGTCTATAATTACCATCCATCTCCAGTGAAGCCAAGAAAACCATTTAGGCACCCTAGGCATTTGTGAAAATTTATCTATGATATAATGGATATTTTCCAACTGTACTTGAACAGTCTGAGAAAAATCAGACAAATTAAAGCAGCCCATTTCTGGGATCTGTTTACATCCCATATGTTCTTTTAACCATAGATAGTCTATAGTCATGAGATTTTGGAGTGCTACAACTTGCACCCCTCCCAACTCCTGGTTGAGGTCCAACAGTACAGATCTGGTCAAATTCGTTGTCTCACTGTATGCACATGCCAGCCTAGACATCTCCCTCCTCATTCCAATGGCAAGTCCAGGAGACGGTGGGCTGGATGCAGCCACAACCGCAGCATCGTCTGGATCCCTGTGGAGGCTTTTTGATGATCATCCCCCAGCATAAGTCCTCCAGAGAGTGCTGATGCCGGAAGCTCCTCCTTATATCGTATCTTAGTTCATTTTCTGGGTATCCAAGCTAGGCCTTGATCTTCTGCATAGAAACAAAGAGACCCTTTGCCCACACTTTGACATGCCCTCTATACCACTGTGCAGAACTCATTGGAGGTCAGCACACAGTAACTGCTTTTTTTTTTTTTTTTTTAATTAAGAGAAAGGAATATTATCAGAAAAGAGTACCTCCATAGCTGATCATCTGACACCCTTTAAGTGATCAACAGTAAGGATATTTAAAGCATGTGTTGATCTTTGATTTACCAATAGTTTTATCTTATCAAGGAGTAATCCCCCTTTTCTTTCTTTCTTTCTTTTTTTTTTTTTTAATTTTTAATCTACACTTACATGAAGAATACTATAATTTACTATGCTCTCCCCTATATGAGGTCCCCCCTAACAACCACATTACGGTTACTGTCCATCAGCTTAGCAAAATGTTGTAGAGTCACTACTTGTCCTCTCTGTGTTGTGCAGCCCACCCTCCCCTTTCTACCTCCCCCT
This sequence comes from Manis javanica, assembly GCF_040802235.1. Classification (NCBI taxonomy): domain Eukaryota; kingdom Metazoa; phylum Chordata; class Mammalia; order Pholidota; family Manidae; genus Manis; species Manis javanica. The sequence goes on from NC_133166.1 coordinate 21,910,644, forward strand.
GATGCATGCTAATCTTAATACCCCCCTTCTCCTCCCCCCCCCCTTTATCCCTCCCTGCCCACCCATCCTCCCCAGTTCCTTTCCCTTTGGTACCTGTTAGTCCATTTTTGGGTTCTGTAATTCCGCTGCTGTTTTGTTCCTTCAGTTTTTCCTTTGTTCCTATACTCCTCAGATGAGTGAAATCATTTGGTATTCCTCTTTCTCCGCTTGGCTTATTTCACTGAGCATAATTCTCTCCAGCTCCATCCATGTTGCTGCAAATGGTTGGATTTTTCCACTTCTTATGGCTGAGTAGTATTCCATTGTGTATATGTACCACATCTTCTTTATCCATTCATCTACCGATGGACATTTAGGTTGCTTCCAATTCTTGGCTATTGTAAATAGTGCTGCGATAAACATAGGGGTGCATCTGTCTTTCTCAAACTTGATTGCTGCGTTCTTGGGGTAAAATCCTAGGAGTGGAATTCCTGGGTCAAATAGTAGGTCTGTTTTGAGCATTTTGATGAACCTCCATACTGCTTTCCACAATGGTTGAACTAATTTACATTCCCACCAGCAGTGTAGGAGGGTTCCCCTTTCTCCACAGCCTCGCCAACATTTGTTGTTGTTTGTCTTTTGGATGGCAGCCATCCTTACTGGTGTGAGGTGATACCTCATTGTAGTTTTAATTTGCATTTCTCTGCTAATTAGCGATGTGGAGCATCTTTTCATGTGTCTCTTGGCCATCTGTATTTCTTTTTTAGAGAACTGTCTGTTCAGTTCCTCTGCCCATTTTTTTTTTTTTTTTTTTTTTTTTTTTTTGAGAGGGCATCTCTCATATTTATTGATCAAATGGTTGTTAACAACAATAAAATTCAGTATAGGGGGGTCAATGCTCAATGTAGAATCATTAATCCATCTCAAGCCTAATTCTCGTCAGTCTCCAATCTTCTGAAGCATAACGAACAAGTTCTTACATGGTGAACGAATTCTTACAGAGTGAATAAATTCTTACATGGTGAACAGTACAAGGGCAGTCATCACAGAAACTTTCGGTTTTGATCATGCAATATGAACTATAAACCATCAGGTCAAATATGAATATTCATTTGATTTTTGTACTTGATTTATATGTTGATTCCACATTTCTCCTATTATTATTATTTTTATTTTTAATAAAATGCTGAAGTGGTAGGTAGATGCAAGATAAAGGTAGAAAACATAGTTTAGTGCTGTAAGAAGGCAAATGTAGATGATCAGATGATCAGGTGTGTGCCTATGGACTAAGTATTAATCCAGGCTAGACAAGGGCAGCAAAACATCCACGGATGCAGAAGATTTCTCTCAAAACAGGGGGGGTGAGGTTCTGAGCCTCACCTCTGTTGATCCCCAAATTCTCACCTGATGGCCCCCCTGCGACTGTGCCTGTCTTAGGTTGTTCCTCCCTTGAGGAATCTTACCCGTCTCTGGCTAACCAGTCATCTTCCGGGGCCATACAGGGAAATGTAAAGTTGGTAAGTGAGAGAGAAGCCATATTGTTTGCAAAGGTTAGCTTTTTACTTCTTTGCAGATTTATGCCCTGTGGCTTCTATGCCCAGCACTTGTCTCGAGGTATCTTTACCACCTGGAGGAATTATGATACTCGGTAAATTCGATATGAGGCACGAATTCTATTTAAAGTTTGTAATTAGGAAGGAAGAAGAAAAGCTATAGATGTAGCATATGAAGGAAACTTGGGAGGATTGATTATTTCTTTGACATATCTTCTTGTATAGTACCTTAAGTATGTATAGGTTTTAAACTACTAACTAATTTGCACACACATATTGACATAATAGGAATACGGTGACATAAACAAAGCAAATCTATAATTACCAGCCATCTCCAGTGAAGCCAAGAAAACCATTTAGGCACCCTAGGCATTTGTGAAAATTTATCTATGATATGATGGATATTTTCCAACTGTACTTGAACCATCAGACAAATTAAAGCAGCCCATTTCTGGGATCTGTTCACATCCCATATGTTCTTTTAACCATAGATAGTCTATAGTCATGAGATTTTGGGGTGCTACAACTTGCACCCCTCCCAACTCCTGGTTGAGTTCCAACAGACAGATCCGGTCAAATTCGTTGTCTCACTGTATGCACATGCCAGCCTAGACATCTCCCTCCTCCTTCTCATGGCAAGTCCAGGAGATGGTGGGCTGGATGCAGCCACAACCGCAGCATCGTCTGGATCCCTGTGGAGGCTTTTTGATGATCATCCCCCGGCACGAGTCCTCCAGAGAGTGCTGATGCCAGAAGCTCCTCCTCATATCGTATCTTAGTTCATTTTCTGGGTATCCAAGCTAGGCCTTGATCTTCTGCGTAGAAACAAACAGACCCTTTGCCCACACTTTGACATGCCCTCTATACCACTGTGCAGAACTCATTGGAGGTCAGCACACAGTAACTGCTTTTTTTTTTTTTTTTTAATTAAGAGAAAGGAATATTATCAGAAAAGAGTACCTCCATAGCTGATCATCTGACACCCTTTAAGTGATCAACATTAAGGATATTTAAAGCATGCGTTGATCTTTGATTTACCAATAGTTTTATCCTGTTAAGGAGTAATCCCCCTTTTCTTTCTTTCTTTCTTTTTTTTTTTTTTTTTTAAATTTTTAATCTACACTTACCTGAAGAATACTATGTTTACTATGCTCTCCCCTATATCAGATCCCCCCTAACAACCACATTACGGTTACTGTCCATCAGCTTAGCAAAATGTTGTAGAGTCACTACTTGTCCTCTCTGTGTTGTGCAGCCCCCCCTCCCCTTTCTCCCTCCCCCCCATGCATGCTAATCTTAATACCCCCCTTCTTCTTCCCCCCCCTTATCCCTCCCTGCCCACCCATCCTCCCCAGTTCCTTTCCCTTTGGTACCTGTTAGTCCATTTTTGGGTTCTGTAATTCTGCTGCTGTTTTGTTCCTTCAGTTTTTCCTTTGTTCCTATACTCCTCAGATGAGTGAAATCATTTGGTATTTCTCTTTCTCCGCTTGGCTTATTTCACTGAGCATAATACTCTCCAGCTCCATCCATGTTGCTGCAAATGGTTGGATTTTTCCACTTCTTATGGCTGAGTAGTATTCCATTGTGTATATGTACCACATCTTCTTTATCCATTCATCTACAGATGGACATTTAGGTTGCTTCCAATTCTTGGCTATTGTAAATAGTGCTGCGATAAACATAGGAGTGCATCTGTCTTTCTCAAACTTGATTGCTGCGTTCTTAGGGTAAATTCCTAGGAGTGGAATTCCTGGGTCAAATGGTAGGTCTGTTTTGAGCATTTTGATGCACCTCCATACTGCTTTCCACAATGGTTGAACTAATTTACATTCCCACCAGCAGTGTAGGAGGGTTCCCCTTTCTCCACAGCCTCGCCAACATTTGTTGTTGTTTGTCTTTTGGATGGCAGCTATCCTTACTGGTGTGAGGTGATACCTCATTGTAGTTTTAATTTGCATTTCTCTGATAATTAGCGATGTGGAGCATCTTTTCATGTGTCTCTTGGCCATCTGTATTTCTTTTTTGGAGAACTGTCTGTTCAGTTCCTCTGCCCATTTTTTAATTGGGTTATTTGTTTTTTGTTTGTTGAGGCGTGTGACCTCTTTATATATTCTGGATGTCAGGCCTTTATCAGATCTGTCATTTTCAAATATATTCTCCCATACTGTAGGGGTCCTTGTTGTTCTATTGATGGTGTCTTTCGCTGTACAGAAGCTTTTCAGCTTAATGTAGTCCCACTTGCTCATTTTTGCTGTTGTTTTCCTTGCCCGGGGAGATAAGTTTAAGAAGAGGTCACTCATGTTTATGTGTAAGAGGTTTTTGCCTATGTTTTTCCAAGAGTTTAATGGTTTCATGACTTACATTCAGGTCTTTGATCCATTTTGAGTTTACCTTTGTATATGGGGTTAGACAATGGTCGAGTTTCATTCTCCTCCATGTAGCTGTCCAGTTTTGCCAGCACCATCTGTTGAAGAGACTGTCATTTTGCCATTGTATGTCCATGGCTCCTTTATCAAATATTAATTGACCATATATGTTAGGGTTAATGTCTGTGGTCTCTAATCTGTTCCACTGGTCTGTGGCTCTGTTCTTGTGCCAGTACCAAATTGTCTTGATTACTATGGCTTTGTAGTAGAGCTTGAAGTTGGGGAGTGAGATCCCCCCTACTTTATTCTTCTTTTTCAGGATTGCTTTGGCTATTCGGGGTCTTTGGTGTTTCCATATGAATTTTTGAATTATTTGTTCCAATTCATTGAAGAATGTTGCTGGTAATTTGAGAGGGATTCTATCAAATCTGTATATTGCTTTGGGCAGGATGGCCATTTTGACGATATTAATTCTTCCTAGCCATGAGCAGGGGATGAGTTTCCATTTATTAGTGTCCCCTTTAATTTCTCTTAAGAGTGACTTGTAGTTTTCAGAGTATAAGTCTTTCACTTCTTTGGTTAGGTTTATTCCTAGGTATTTTATTCTTTTTGATGCAATGGTGAATGGAATTGTTTTCCTGATTTCTCTTTCTATTGGTTCATTGTTAGTGTATAGGAAAGCTACAGATATCTGTGTGTTAATTTTGTATCCTGCAACTTTGCTGTATTCCGGTATCAGTTCTAGTAGTTTTGGAGTGGAGTCTTTAGGGTTTTTTATGTACAGTATCATATCATCTGCAAATAGTGACAGTTTAACTTCTTCTTTACCAATCTGGATTCCTTGTATTTCTTGGTTTTGTCTCATTGCCATGGCTAGGACCTCCAGTACTATGTTAAATAACAGTGGGGAGAGTGGGCACCCCTGTCTGGTTCCCGATCTCAGAGGAAATGCTTTCAGCTTCTTGCTGTTCAGTATAATGCTGGCTGTGGGTTTATCATATATGGCCTTTATTATGTTGAGGTACTTGCCCTGTATTCCCATTTTTCTGAGAGTTTTTATCATGAATGGATGTTGAATTTTGTCAAATGCTTTTTCAGCATCTATGGAGATGATCATGTGGTTTTTGTCTTTCTTTTTGTTGATGTGGTGGATGATGTTGATGGATTTTCGAATGTTGTACCATCCTTGCATCCCTGGGATGAATCCCACTTGGTCATGGTGTATGATCCTTTTGATATACTGTTGAATTCTGTTTGCTAATATTTTATTAAGTATTTTTGCATCTACATTCATCAGGGATATTGGTCTGTAATTTTCTTTTTTGGTGGGGTCTTTGCCTGGTTTTGGTATTCGGGTGATGTTGGCTTCATAGAATGAGTTTGGGAGTATTCCCTCTTCTTCTGTTTTTTGGAACACTTTAAGGAGAATGGGTATTATGTCTTTTCTGTGTGTCTGATAAAATTCCGAGGTAAATCCGTCTGGCCCCGGGTTTTTGTTCTTGGGTAGTTTTTTGATTACTGTTTCAATTTCTTTGCTCGTAATTGGTTTGTTTAACTTTTGTGTTTCTTCCTTGGTCAGTCTTGGGAGGTTGTATTTTTCTAGGAAGTTGTCCATTTCTTCTAGGTTTTCCAGCTTGTTGGCATATAGGTTTTCATAGTAGTCTTTAATAATTCTTTGTATTTCTGTGGAGTCTGTCGTGATTTTTCCATTCTCATTTCTGATTATGTTGATTTGTGTTGATTCTCTTTTTCTCTTAATAAGTTTGGCTAGAGGCTTATCTGTTTTGTTTATTTTCTCAAAGTACCAGCTCTTGGTTTCTTTGATTTTTGGTATTGTTTTATTCTTCTCAATTTTGTTTATTTCTTCTCTGATCTTTATTATGTCCCTCCTTCTGCTGACTTTAGGCCACATTTGTTCTTCTTTTTCCAGTTTTGATAATTGTGATATTAGACTATTCATTTGGGATTGTTCTTCCTTCTTCAAGTGTGCCTGGATTGCTGTATACTTTCCTCTTAAGACTGCTTTCGCTGCCTCCCACAGAAGTTGGGGCTTAGTGTTGTTGTTGTCATTTGTTTCTATATATTCCTTGATCTCTATTTTGATTTGTTCATTGATCCATTGATTATTTAGTAGCATGTTGTTAAGCCTCCATGTGTTTGTGAGCCTTTTTGTTTTCTTTGTAGAATTTATTTCTACTTTTATACCTTTGTTGTCTGAAAAATTGGTTGGTGGAATTTCAATATTTTGGAGTTTACTGAGGCTCTTTTTGTGAGCTAGTATGTGGTCTATTCTGGAGAATGTTCCATGTGCACTTGAGAAGAATGTATATCCTGTTGCTTTTGGATGTACAGTTCTATAGATGTCTTATTGAGCTGTTATATACACCGTCTGGAGATTCTTTTCTTTTCTCCCTTCTTATTCCTCCTCCTCCATTCTTCATATGTTGTGTGTTTTGTTCTGTGCTCTTTTTAGGAGTGCTCCCATTTAGAGCAGTCCCTGTAGGATGCCCTGTAGAGGTGGTTTGTGGGAAGCAAATTCCCTCAGCTTTTGCTTGTCTGGGAATTGTTTAATCACGCTATCATTTTTAAATGATAGTCATGCTGGATACAGTATCCTTGGTTCAAGTCCCTTCTGTTTCACTGCATTAAGTATATCATGCCATTCTCTTCTGGCCTGTAGGGTTTCTGTCGAGAAGTCTGATGTTAGCCTGATGGGTTTTCCTTTATAGGTGACCTTTTTCTCTCTAGCTGCCTTTAAAACTCTTTCCTTGTCCTTGATCCTTGCCATTTTAATTACTATGTGTCTTGGTGTTGTTCTCCTTGGATCCTTTCTGTTGGGGGTTCTGTGTAATTCCATGGTCTGTTCGATTATTTCCTCCCCCAGTTTGGGGACATTTTCAGCAATTATTTCTTCAAAGAGACTTTCTATCCCTTTTCCTCTTTCTTCTTCTTCTGGTATCCCTATAATATGAATATTATTCCTTTTGGCTTGGTCACATAGTTCTCTTAGTGTTGTTTCATTCCTGGAGATCCTTTTATCTCTCTCTATGTCAGCTTCTATATGTTCCTGTTCTCTGGCTTCTATTCCTTCAATGGCCTCTTGCATCTTATCCATTCTGCTTATAAATCCTTCCAGGGATTGTTTCACTTCTGTGATCTCCTTTCTGACATCTGTGATCTCCCTCCGGACTTCATCCCACTGCTCTTGCATTTTTCTCTGCATCTCATCCCATTACTCTTGCATTTTTCTCTGCATCTCTGTCAGCATGTTCATGATTTTTATTTTGAATTCTTTTTCAGGAGGACTGGTTAGGTCTGTCTCCTTCTCAGGTGTTGTCTCTGTGATCTTTGTCTGCCTGTGGTTTTATCTTTTCGTTGTGATAGAGATAGTGTGCAGAGCTGGTACAAGTGACCGCTGGAAGAGCTTCTCTTCTTGTTGGTTTGTGGCCTTTCTCACCTGGGAGAATAGCGACCTCTAGTGGCTTCTGCTGGGCAGCTGTGTGCAGACAGGGCTTCTGCTTTCTGCCCGGTTGCTATGGGGTTTATCTCCGCTGTTTCTGTGGGCGTGGCCTGGCTGGGGCTGCTCCTCCAAAATGGCTGAGCCCCCCTTTGCAGGACGCTGGTTTCTTGCAGGTGTGGATATGGTCTAGATGTTGTCCTGTTTCCTGTGGTCTCTATTTTAGGAAGATTTTTCTTTGTTATATTTTCATATCTCTATGTGTTTTTCGGAGGAGATTTCCACTGCTCTACTCACGCCTCCATCTTGGCTCCACCCCTCCGTTTTCTTATTTTTTAAAACTTACTGTTATGAAAATTTTTCAAGTATATATTAAAATAGAAGGAATTAGAATAATGAATTTTTCTTAACCATCACTCAGCATCAACTATTACCAATACATTACCAAATGTTTGTTTCATTTATAGTTCTCCACCTCCTATCCCTTGCTGCTTATTTATTTATTTTTTTAGTTTTTAATTTTTATGAAGGTATCATTGATACACAATCTTATGAAGGTTTCACTTGAGCAATGTTGTGGTTACCATATTCACCCATATTATCCAGTCCCCCCGACACCCCATTGCAGTCACTATCCATCAGCTTATTAAGATTCTATAGAGTCACTACACGTCTTCTCTGTGCTCTACTACCTTCCCAGTGAACCACCTACATTATGTGTGCTAATCATTATACCCCGTAATCCCTTTCTCCCTCCCTCCCTACCTGCCCTGCCCAACCTTTTCCATATGGTAAGTGCTAGTCCTTTCTTGGAGTCTGTGAGTCTGCTGCTGTTTCCTTCCTACAGTTTTGCTTTGTTATTATACTCCACAGATGAGTAAAATCGTTTGGTACTTGTCTTTCTCTGCCTGGCTTATTTCATTGAGCATAATGCCCTTTAGCTCCATCCATATTGCAAATGGTAGGATTTGTTTTCTTCTTATGGCTGAATAATATTCCACTGTGTATATGTACCACATCTTCTTTATCCATTCACCTACTTATGGACACTTAGGTTGCTTCCATACCTTGTCTATTGTAAATAGTGCTGCGTTACCACCCAGTGGGTTAGGGCGCCTGAAGTTCCTCAGGATTCCCAGCATGCTGGGCTGAGTGTGCTAGGATGATTCTATCTAGCTGTTAAGCTCCTGTCCCTTTAAGACTTTCAAAAAGTACTCGCTTTTCTTTTGTCCCAGGGGAGCTGGCTGTGGGGTCCTGCTTGCATATTTTACTTTTCCCTTTCTCTGATACCCAGGACACCATGCGATGTGTATCTCTGCTCCTGGTGCAGATTACTAGGGCTGGTTATTTAGAAATCCTGTGCTTCCACTCCATCCCCACTCTGACTCCTTTCCTCCTGCTGGTGAGCTGGGGTGGGGAGAGTGCTCGGGTCCCAGCAGGTCATGGCTCTGTATCTCACCCCCTTCATGAGATGTTGAGTTCTTGCAGATGTAGATATAGCCTGGCTGTTGTACTGTATCTTCTGGTCTCTCTGTTAGGCATAGTTGTATTTGTTGTATTTTACAAAATATACATGGTTTTGGGAGGAGATTTCCGCTGTCCTACTCACGCTGCCATCTTGACTCCTCCTTCTGGGCCTCATTTGTTCTTTTTCTAGTTTCATTAATCATGAGATTAAAGTACTCGTATGGGATTTTTCTTTCCTGAGGTAAGCCTGTATTGCAATATACTTCCCTCTTAGCAGTGCCTTTGCTCCATCCCACAGATTTTTTGTAGTGTTGAGTTATTGTTGTCATTTGTCTTCATATATTACTTGATCTCTGTTTTTATTTGGTCATTGATCCATTGGTTATTTACGAGCATGTTGTGAAGCCTCCATGTGTTTGTGGGCTTTTTCGTTTTCTTTATGTAATTTATTTCTAGGTTTAAACCTTTGCTGTCTGAGAAGCTGGTTGGTATAATTTTAATCTTTTTGAATTTACTGAAGCTCTTTTTGTGGCCTGTTATATGATCTATTCTTGAAAATGTTCCATGTGCACTTGAGAAGAATGTGTTTCCTGCTGCTTTGAGGTGGAGAGTTATATAGATGTTAGGTCTATCTGTTCTAATCTGTTGTTCAATGCCGCTGTCTCCTTACTTTTTTCTGTCTGATTGATCTGTCCTTTGGAGTGAGTGGAGTTCCTCATAGAATGAATGCATTGCCTTCTATTTCCCCTTTTAATTCTGTTATTATTTGTTCTACATCTGTGGGTCCTCCTGTGTTAGGTGCATAGATATTTATAATGGTTATATCCTTTTGTTGTATTGACTCCTTTATCATTATATGTCCTTCTTTATCTCTTGTGACTTTCTTTGTTTTCAAGTCTATTTTGTCTGATACTAATACTGCAACATCTGCTTTTTTTCTCCCTATTAGTTGCATGAAATATCTTTTTCCATCCCTTCACTTTTAGTCTGTGTATGTCTTTGAGTTTTAAGTGAGTGTCTTGTAGGCAGCGTATAGTTGGGTCTTGTTTTTTAATCCATTTAGTGACTCTGTGTGTTTTGATTGGTGCATTCAGACCGTTTACATTTAGGGTGATTATCGATAGGTATGTACTTATTGCCATTGCAGGCTTTAGATTCGTGGTTGCCAAAGGTTCAAGGGTAACTTCCTTACCATCTTAGAGTGTAACTTCACTCACTGAGTATGCTATTACAAACACAATCTAAATGTTCTTTTTTTTTCCTCCTCCTTTTTCTTCCTCCTCCAGTTCTTTATATATTAGGTATCATATTCTGTACTCTTTATCTATCCCTTGACTGACTTTAGGGGTAGTTGATTTAATTTTGCATTTGCTTAGTAAATAACTTCTACTTTGCTTAGTTTAATTTATCACCTCTGGCGACAACTATTTAGCCTTAGGAACACTTCCATCTATAGCAGTCTCTCCAAAATACACTGTAGATACAGTTTGTGGGAGGTAAATTCTCTCAGCTTTTGCTTATCTGGAAATTGTTTAATCCCTCCTTCAAATTTAAATGATAATCTTGCCAGAAGAGTATTCTTGGTTGAAGGCCCTTCTGTACCATTGCATTAAATATATCATGCCACTCCCTTCTGGCCTGTAAGGTTTCTGCTGAGAAGTCTGATGATGATAGCCTGATGGGCTTTACTTTGTATGTGATCTTTTTTCTCTTTCTGTTTGCTTTTAATAGTCTTTCCTTATCCTTGATCTTTGCCATTTTAATTATTATATATCTTGGTGTTTTCTTCCTTGGGTCCTTTGTTTTGGGAAATCTGTGCACCTACATGGCCAGAGAGACTATCTCTTTCCCCAGATTGGGGAAGTTTTCAACAATAACCTCCTCAAAGATACTTTCTATCCTTTTTTCTGTCTCTTCTTCTGGTACCCCTATAGTACAAATATTGTATCATGTGGATTGGTCACACAGTTCTCTCAATATTCTTTCATTCCTAGAGATCCTTTTTTCTCTCTGTGCCTCAGCTTCTTTGTATTCCTCTTCTCCAATTTCTATTTCATGTATTGTTTTCTCTACCATATCTAATCTGGTTTTAAAACCTCCCATTGTATTCTGTAATGACTGGATTTCCAACTGGAATTCATTCCTGAGTTCTTGAATATTTTTCTGTTCCTCCATGAGCATGTTTATGATTTATTTTGAAATCTCTTTCTGGAAGATTGACAAGGTCTGTTTCACTTGATCCTTTTTCAGGTGTTTAAGGGATTTTTGTTTGAACCAGGTTCCTTTGATGTTTCATATTGTAGGTGGCACCCTGTAATGCCCAGAAGCTCTACCCTCTTGAGCTGCTCAGCCCCTAGAGTGATGTCGGGTTTTGCAGGGGAGTGGTGCTGGTGCCTGGGGTAGGGAAAAAGCTGTTTCCTGCTTCCCAGCTGTTATGCCTGTCTCCACTGCCAGAACCAGTGAGCCAAACGAACACATAGCCTCTATGCTTTGTGTTTGTAGTTGCTGTAGGCGGGGCTTCCCTCTGGGTGGCCTGATGCCAGGGCAGGGGCTGCTGGTTTGTGAGCCAGGTGCGGGCTGGCTGGGAGGAAGGCACAGCAGTCTGTGTATCCACCCAGGGAGATGGAGTGCCTGTACCTCCTGAAAGTTCCCAACCTACTAGGCAGAATGAGCCTGGACAATTTGTCTACCTGTCCTTTCTCCTGAGCAGCATGCTCTGTGTAATTCTTGCCCCTTTAGCAACCCTCTCTCTATTAGGAAGTCTCTCAGACTGCCCACCTTTCTTTTGTCCCAGAGTAGCCAGACGTGGATCCGTTTTGCGCAAGTGGCTAGAATCTCAGTCTCTCCAGGTATTCCACCTGTCTTAGCTTTCCAACGCCATTTATCACCAGCGCACGATGCAATGTAGGTTTGTGCTCCCATAGCACATCTCCAGGGTTTGGTGTTTAGCAGTCCCAAGCCTGCACTCCCTCCCTGCTCCATTTCTCTTCCTCCCACTAGTGAGTTGGGGTTGGGGAAGGAATTGGGTCCCGCCAGATCACGGCTTTGGTACGTTACCCTGTTCTGTGAGGTGTGTTCTTTCTTCCAGGTATCTGCAGTCTGGCGCAGCCTTCTTCCCTGTTGGTCTGTCAGGATTAGTTGTATTAATTGCATTTTCATATTATATGTGGTTTTAGGAGGAGGCATCTTGTCTCACCTCTCACACTGCCATCTTTAATCCAATCTAACCACATTGTTTTTCATCTGAAACCTTCGTAAGAGTGTATCTCAATAATACCTTAATAAAAAAAAAAACTGAAATAGACATACCATATGACCAAGTAATGCCACTTCTAGGAATTTACCTGAAGAAAGCAAAATCTCTTGATTTGAAAAGGTATACATACCCCTATGTTTATTGCCTCATTATTTATAATAGCCAAGATATGGACGCAACCAAAGTGTCTACCAACAGCTGAATGGATAAAGAAGAGGTGGTACATATATACACAGTGGAATATTATTCCGCCATAAAAAAAGTCCTGTTATTTGCAAAATGGGTGGACCTAGAGGGTATTCTGCTAAGTAAGCTAGGCAGAGAAAGACAAATACCATATGATTTTACTTATTTGTGGGGTCTAAAAACAAACAAAATGAACAAAACAGCAGTAGACTCATAGACACTAAGAAGTGACTGGTGGTTACCGTCGGGGGGAGGGTTTGGGATGGTGTGTGGGAATGTGAGGGGAATTAAAGGGGCACAAAAATTCTCAATCATACTATAAGTTGGTCACTGGGATGAAAGTGCAACATAGAGAATATAGCCAGGGATTCTGTAACAGCTTTCTGTATTGACTGATAGTAACTGCACTTGTTGGGGTGAGAATTTAATAATGTCGGTAAGCAGTGAACCACTGTGTTGAAACTAAGATTGTAAATCAGCCATACTTCAATAAAAAAAAGACAAAAAGGATGACCTTTATGTAATTATTACTAGCAGTGTATGTTGTCATCTACTTTACAAAGGATTGATTGGCCAGAAGGGTTACATATTATTTGTGAGATTTAGAGAGCATGTAGGCGAGCCATCCCAACACTAAAATATTAAAAGAAGAGAATTCAAGTTTCATTGATAATATGGCAGCATTCTGAAAATAGTACCTCAGGCCACATATGCAGTAAACTTGTAATACATTTTTAGAGGAATGTTGGAAGAAAAAGAAAACTTTATGTCATTACCTTATGTACATTTGAAGGGCTTTGAGCCTTGTACTTTTACAGGTTGCTTGGTACTTTTATTTCCTACAAGACTATTAGTATGTATTTTTTAAGCACAATTTTTCAGACTCACTTGGTAATTTTCCAGAAATAACAAATAATGTTGCATATCTGCTTATACAAAGAGAACAAATGAATCTGAAAATACAGAAGCCATGTAAGAGTTACTAAACAACATTAAGTATCAGGGTGAAATCAAGTCTGGCTTTAGAATGAAGTTAAAAAGCCACTGAGGTGTTGGTAAAATCATTTGCAATATCAAACTAAAATTGCTAAGGACAAGTTCTGTGTATAAATGTACTTCCTGTAGTCTTTGGCAGAATGCTACCAGTGAAGGAAGGATATAAAAGGTTACTGTGGTAGAGAGAAAGAGCAGGAAAAGATTGTGGACTTTAAGGGCGGCTCCTTGCCTGAGGACAAACACAGAGACCCTGTCAGAGCCTGTTGTATCACACTATTGCACCTAAAGTTTTTGCTGTTTTTATTCTTTTAAGAAATAAACTTATGAAAAGTTAGGCATAGTACCCAAAAAGTTAGTATTATGTGTATGTGGGATTCTTTATTGGTATATTTCATCAGCTTAGAAGTTGGAAATGTAACTTAATTTAGCTGCCTGCAGTTAGCTTTCTGGCCATTGCTATCAAATAAGCACTGGTGAAGTTATTTGAACCAAGCATTCAGGAGCTTGGAGCTTAACATTCTGTGAATCTCATCCTCTAGGTCAGTAAGGATAACTATCTTGAGAGATAATTTTCTGTGTTCATGTTGATACTTTAAAACTTACTTTATTTTTGAGTTCTTTAGTTTGCAACAATGGTTAGAAATACATTTGGGGAGATGAACAGACTAATTTTTTTTCCCTCAAAATACTTGATATAGTTTAATATTTATTTTGAAGTTTTAAAAACTATTAAAAGAAGAAATGGTGGATATGAGTAAATGTTAGTAGTCTTAAAGTCCTTAGTAAGTTTTGTCTTTTCATGGTTACTCTGTATCACCTATTTTAAAAGGTGGGTGGAAATCATTAACTATGCTGCTCCCATTCTTTTCCTCCCCAAATCCTTAGTTTGTATTAATGCATTTAGCTTTAGGCCAGGAAAAAAACAGGGAAGTGATAGAGCAGAGAATTCAAACCAGAGATATGGTTTGTTTTTTTTTTTGAGAGGGCATCTCTCATTTATTGATCAAATGGTTGTTAACAACAATAAAATTCTGTATAGGGGACTCAATGCACAATCATTAATCAACCCCAAGCCTAACTTTCAACAGTCTCCAATATTCTGAAGCATAACCAACAAGTTCTTACATGGTGAATAAGTTCTTACATGGTGAACAGTGTAAGGGCAGTCATATCACAGAAACTTTTGGTTTTGATCACGCATCATGAACTATAAACAATCAAGTCAGATATGATTATTCATTTGATTTTTATACTTGATTTATAAGTGAATCCCACATTTCTCCCTTATTTTTTTTTAAATAAAATGCTGAAGTGGTAGGTAGATGTAAGACAAAGATAGAAAGCATAATTTAGTGCTGTAAGAGGGCAAGTAGATGATCAGGTCTGTGCCTATAGACTAAGTATTAATCCAAGCTAGACAAGGGCAGCAAAACATCTACAGATGCAGAAGATTTCTCTCAAAACAGGGGGTGGTGAGGTTCTAAGCCTCACCTCTGTTGATCCCCAATTTCTCACCTGATGGCCCCCTGCGACTGTGCCTGTCTTAGGTTGTTCCTCCCTTGAGGAATCTTACCCGTCTCTGGCTAACCAGCCGTCTTCCCGGGAGAGCTATGGTTTTTTAATCTTTTTGTGTGGTAAGTACCTTTTCTTTCCCCCACTTCTTTTACACAGAACATACTGGTCTGCCACGTGTCCTAACACGTTTGTTCTTTGCCTGGTCCTACCAGTTGAGTGTGGGTTCTCTGCTCCAATGCTGATCAAAAATTAGGAATTTTTTTGACACTTCCCTTGTTTCAACTTCTATATGAAAGTTTCATTTTATGTTGTTGTGGACTCTTAACTGCCTGCCTTTGTCTGCACTCTTAACTGTCTGCCTTGTCTACATCAGAAGCAGCAATCAGCACAGAGATCTCTGATACTTGGAGGGCAGGGTCCTTTTTGCGTGCCATGGTTCCTTCAAGCTTTGTGCAAGCTTCTACAGGAACATTACCCATCTGCCTGCCATGTGGCTAGAAGTGGAGAATGGAAAGCTAAACTGAAATTCATTGATATTAACCCATCTAAGCTTTCTGGGAATTACAACCTTCAACAGTCTCCAGAGTTACAAAGTAGTTATAGCAGATAGATTCTGCCAGAGTAATTGTTGTCTAGGTGGGGAGACAGATTCCTGGTACTTCCTACTTCATTATCTTCCCAGAGTCATCTTGTGTGCCTTCTTTTTAGCCTAAGCTTTTTAGTTTGATATAGTCACACTTGTTTATTTTTCCTTTTGTTGCCTTGAGCTTTTGATGTCATATCTCAAAAATCATTGCCAAAGCCAGTGTTAAGGAGCTTTCCCCTTTTTTCTTCTAGGAGTCTTGTGGTTTCAGAGTTTACATTTAAGTCTTTAATCTATTTTGAGTTGATTTTTTGTATATGGTGTAAGGTAATGGTCCAGTCTCGCTCTTCTGCATGTAGATACCCAGTTTTCCTAACACCACTTTATTTTTTTATCATTTTATTTTATTTTTTACATCTCAATTATTTTGTATTCTAAAACTGAATGTAGTTTAAACCAATGCATTATTCATAAAGCAAAGACATCAGGAAAAACAAAGCTGTACCCTTCTCTCAAAGCTGTTAAATTGCTAAAACATACCATACTTATGCATGCACTATTTGATTGCTAACACCACTTATTGAACAGGTTCTCCTTTCCTATCCTGTGTTCTTGGCACCTTTGCCAAAATTACGTGGTTCTGGGCTCTCTGGTTTACTCCGTTGATGTATGTGTCTGTTTTTATGCCAATATCATACTGTTTTGATTAATATAGTTTGAAATCCGGACATGTGATGCCTCCAGCTTTGTACTTCTTTCTTAAGATTGCTTTGGCTACTTGGGATCTTTTGTTGTTTATATGAATTTTAGATTTATCTTTCTACTTCTGTGAAAATTGCCATTGGAATTTTGATAGGAATTGTACTGAATATGTAGATCCTGTGAGTAGTAGACATTTTAACAATATTAATTCTTCCAATCCATGAATTTAGGATATCTTTCCATTAATTTACATCTTTAATTTCCTTCATCAATATTTTATAGTTTTCAGTGTACAGATCTTTATACCTCCTTGGTTACATTTATTCAATATTTTAGTCTTTATTGCTATTGTAAATGGGATTGTTTTCTTGATATCCTTTGGGATAGATCTTTGTTGGTGTAAAGAAATACAACTGATTTTTGTGTTTTGATTTTGTTCTTGCAAATTTACTGAGTTTGTGTATTTTGACAGTTTTTAAGGAGTCTGGTTTTGTACAGAAAGGATCATGTCATCTACAAACAGAGATAATTTTACTTCCTCCTTTTCTGATTTGGATGCCTTTTATTTCTTTTTCTTTCCAGATTGTTCTTCCTAGTACTTCTAGCACTATGTGGAGTAGAAGTAGCAAGAGTGGGCCTCCTTGTGTATTTAAGTTCTGTGTGTGTGTGTGTATATATATATATAACTTTTTATCATGTGTTATGCTAATAGTATTAAAGAATCTAGTCTGTTTGATTTTTTTTAGGTGATGGGCAAATTATGATACCCAGTAATACCAGTGTTACTGGAGTATGTTATATCTGAGATTGTCCATATTTGACTGAATATTGGTAAATATAGTATACTGTATATGCCTCATTTTCAGAATCTTTTGTACAGTGGTAACCTCAAATATTAATGCCAAGTTACTATGGCATAAGCCTGACTGATTTTATGACATTAAAAAAAAATTGCAAAACCTTAAAGAATGCAGAATTGGCAGTCTTGGAGGCTCCAGTGCTTCAGGATCCAATTAGCTCCCTCAAGGGCTGAAAGGTTCCCCATTCCTGGGATAGCCATTGGTTGTAATACATTATTCGAGTAGCTCTGGTTTAAACTGTCAAGGGCTGAGCTTAATTTAGATTAGGAGATGTACAGAACCTTTTGAAAATAAGTTTTGTTGATGACAGATAAACTGGGATCTTGAACATCTTGTGGTGACTGATATAAAAGGGAAATCAGGCAAAATGGAATAGTCTGATGGCCATGAGGAGGTGAATATTCAGTTATATAGGTGACATTTTCTTTCTTCTTTCCTTATTTCCTCTTTTTCTCCCTTCCATTCTTCCTTCCTCCCTACCCCACCCACTTAACATAACTTCTGTAATACAATTTTCCAGGTAGGGCCTACTGCTATTGGCTGTGAAGGCAGGAAGTGGGTGGGTAACCTGGGAACCTCCACCATTGCCACATTGAGGAAATGCTGATGGAATGCTTTAGCTTTCTCTTTTGAAGGGAATTACCTGGCCTTTCTTTTTTCTGTCATGATTCTCTAGTTTCTGCTTAGGTTCTCTTCATGACCTCAGTGTTTATGCTTGGAACTCATACATTCTGTCGTAGGTACTGTGCTAGTCTTTAAGACAGTATTTCATTTAATCCTTAATTAAAGACAAACAAAAGACTACAAGGCTCCTTTCCCTGGTTAGCTTCAGTATGTCCTTCAAGATGCAGATGAAATGTCAACCTGCTTTAGGATTTTACTACTTCATCTATTGGTACTTAGTCTGGGTTTGATAGTCCTTAAGGATACTCTAATAGTATCTTTTTGCTTCTATCATATCACCTGTTGTTCTGTTATACCCCTCCTCTCCACACATTTTGCATAGTCTGGTATGTGTTAAATGCTTGGTGAATGTTTATTTAATGCATGTATCAATGAAAAAATAGTTTCAGGTTTTGAGAATAATAGTAGTGTTGAGGTGAAATTTGCCCCATTTGAAATGTTAAAATGGATTTATTTTTGCAAAGTTGAAGAGATGGAGGTAGTAATAAAGCAATAGTTTTTTAGTGTTTGTTACTGTGGATGACATTTAGGATCTGTGGAGACAAAAAGCAATTTTCTAAAAGATTACATTTCTTGAGGATAGACAGTGTTCTTCACTAATGCTTATATCCCTAGTAGTCAGAAATAACTGGTATAAATCAAAGAGCAATTTGTTTTTATCCAAGAGATTTTAAAGGTACAGACCGTCTGTTTACCATAGACAGAGTTCCACAGGTTATTTATACCTTGGTTCTTAAGTCCAGAAATTAAATTTATATCGATTTATCCAGAAGAACTCTCCTAATAAAATTAACAATAATTACTCTTATAATTTGCAAAAGAGACTTATATGGTCAGGTTAATTAGGTTTAAGGCACTTAGGAAACAAACTCTTGGATCCAAAGGCAGTTTAGTATGCATTGAATTTGAACTGACGGAATGAGTTTAGTGTTCTTTTTTTGGGTTGGGGAGGACATGTAATCAGATTTTTAAAAATTTTGAGAAAGTACATGTAATGTAAAGTTTACTGTTTTTAAACTTACGATTCAGTGTCATTAAGTACATTCCCAATGTTGTGAAACTATCACTGTTATTTCCAGAACATTTTCATTACCCTGAACAGAAACTCTGTATCCATCCATAAAGCAATAACTCATTTCCCCTTCCTGATACTGTCTAGTCTGCTTTTTGTCTCTATGAATTCCCCTATTCTAGATATTTCATATAAATGGAATCGTATAATATTTATTCTATTAGAGTTTAATGTTCCTAAAGAATATTCTACTTCTGTATATATACTTGTAAAATAGGGATTGTCCAAGTAGTGGCTTTCAAACATATTTTGATTACATATTATATCTATAAAAAAATTTAAGTGATCCATTGTAGGTTTATTTTAAAATTATGTGTTTTATACTCATATTATATACACTATAAAATATGCTTAAAAAGTTAGACTGTCTTGACATATTGTCAATCCATAGCTTTTGATGGCTTCCTGCTTCATTAGCTTATATTTCAAGGAATAAAATTCTTATTGTCTAATTTCTTGTCAGGTTTTATTGGATGGTCACTGTATCTACTTTATATTGTTGCTGATAGAGACTTTGTATAGTTAGAAAGTGTCATCTCTCCATTTGCATGTGTTTGAATTACTAGTATTTATTTCAATCTCTGTTACTTTATTGGGATCTTTTAAAGCCAGTTGTCCTGTGAGGGCCAATTAAGATGACATTAAATCTACAAATGGACATAAGCAGATACATGTAAACTGCAGTGTATTCAAGCACTTTGAAAGTAAATGAGGATGCCACTATAACTCCTCTGTGTTGTTAGAACATACTTTCTTCTCCAGAATACCTTTTGCATTACACATGACATGTGACTATCTGATAACTCTGTCTATGTGATGAGTGGAGGTGAGATATACAAAAGGCTTATGGTTATGCTTAAATGTTAATACAGTTCAACTGGAAAAAAATACAGTTAAGCTTTTATTTTTTGATAATACCAAGTATAGATAGTTCAAATATTTTCTTTATATCCATGTGAAATTTTTTTGCATAACTCACAGGGTACATTCACCTCAGTTTTACTACTTGAATGATGCGGTCTGGTCATCCAACACTTTTTCCCAGGATTGACTTGGTTAATCATCATTAATTATTTTATAGTTTTATCACAAAAGTAGAGGCATTATGACATCAGTCCAGAAAAGCAATAATAATGGTATCTTCTTGTAGATTTCACATTTCTTCCTTGAGATGCAAATGGGATATCTTAATGGATCTGGTAAACACCATAGTCTCATCAATAAAAGTTTAAAAGTGTACACAGAAATAAGTAAAGTAAGACCTTTACTCTCAAAGAACTTATGATTTCTAAAAGCTTTAGTTTAATGCAGTGACTTTGAATTCATGTATTCTCTGAAAACAAGGTTTGGAACTGTACTGAGTTAGATGGTATCCCTTTAGAATTCATGTCCACCAGAACCTGTGAATGTGACCTTATGTAGAAATAAGGTCTTTGCAGGTGTAATCAAGTTAACATGTGGTTATATTGGGTTAGAGTAGGCCTTACCTCAATGATTGGAGTCCTTACAAGGAGTAGGAAATTTGGACAAAGACACACAGGACGATGTCATGTGAAGATGGATGCAGAGATTGGAGTGAAGAATCTAGAAACCAAGGAATGACAGGGATTGCTGGCCAACCCCAGAAGCTAGTAGAGAGAACAGATTCTGTCCTTCAGAGCTTGCAAAAAGGAACCCATCCCACTGACACCTTGATTTTGGACTTCTAGCCACCAGAACTCTGAAAGGAATTTCTGTTGATTAAAGCCACCTAATTTGTAGTACTTTGTTTTAGCAGCCCTGGGAAACTGATATGCTAACCAAGTATATACTATTCCTATTCAGTCTCTTGCTATGGCTACATGTATAAATGTAATTGAAAAGATTGTCTTCCTCCTAAATTATGGTGAAGGCTGTGAATTTTTAGAACACTAAATATACACAAGCTACTATCATTTTATTTAAATTCTTAACAGCAACATTCTAACATTTTGGCTATTATTTCTACTTGTAAAATGAAGACACTGAGGCTCAGAAAGGGTAAACACTAGTCTGAACATTGGTGTCTGACTAAAAACCTTGCTTTCCTTCCTATATCACAGTGCACTTTTGAGAGGCCAGTTCGTGTTGGTGGTAGTAGCTGGTATTTACAGATTTTCTTCTAACTCACGATTTACTTGTATAATCTGGACAAATAAAAAATGATGGCTCCTTAAATGTGCCAACCTTTTCAAAAGTTCTAAGTTCTATATAATTTTAGCATTTGCCTACATTTCTCATTTTCAGCCAGAGGCCAGAATCTAGAACCAAATTTTTTCATTCTGTTCCTCTGGGATTGTTGAGTAGCTGAAACCAGGATACACTGGAAATTTCTTATGGAAGTTCTTTATGAAACTTGAGAATTATGTTTAGAGAATCAGAATGATAATGATATCCATTTTTGTTTATTAATAGGTTTAAATAGATCATTTAGAACAAATGGTCAGTGGACAGTTTTTATTTAAGAGAGCCCCCAAAATGGAGTGACTGTCAATAAAGACTAGGGTAATTGCCAGGATACCATCTATCCCATTTGTGATGGCTGGCTATTTATCTATCTTTAGTGGAAGAAGATGCTATGTTCTGACCATAATGGTTTTGTGTTTATGCTTGATTATAGGTATTTTAGGGGATTTATAACATTCCAGAATAAATATTGAAACACTGCAGGGATCAGAAGCGTAAGTGTGCAGCTTGTCCATACAGCCTTCTATCTAAACAGGCACTGTTATTAGGTGGTGAGGATATCATTAATATAAATTAGATGATTTCCTTTTCATATGTAAGTCTTTTCATATTGGTAATGGAAAGCAACATTACAGTTGGGATGGGGAAAGAGAAAAACTATTCGTAAATATGTTATAAAAGTTTTAAAAATGGATAAAAATTTATATATGGATAGACAATTTGATAATACACATAATTTAAGCCGTAAAATTATATAAAGGAGGGCATGTATTCTAGGGTGTTATATAATCTGAAAAAAGAGAGGCACTCTTTGCAAAATGAAGTAATTCTATTCATATGTATTTATTAAAAGGAAAAATACAGTTTTGGCGACTTGTGATGGAATTCTATTGCTCTGTTAAATTATATTCTTAAAAAGTAGAAAGGACCTGGTTATTGTCTTTGAATAAGTCTTAGCTTATTGGAGAAATCAATCAATCAATAAATAAAACTAGTTCACCTGGTTTTACCTAGGAGAATCATTATCCATTAAATAAACATTCAGCTAATGCTCCCCATTACAGCATTACTTCATAGAGTTATCCATGTGAGAGCTGCTTGTGCACTTTAACTCACAAGTTCAGGAGAGTTTGAATTTGGGATTCGTATCTGAAATCACTTTTTATCTTTCCTCAGTATGTGTATTATCATTTACAATCAACAATCACATGGGACTCTTGTTTTATCTGAGAATCAGTTGTTCTGTAGTAGGATTGTCTGTCTCTCTGTCTCTTTGATGCGCTCCTTATAACCTGCCAGAGTGAATTTTGGATAAGCACATAGCCTATATTTTAAATCATCTGGTCTCAAACAAAAGTTCCAAAGTAGATAAAACTCCATCCAGCCTTTTAATGTGGTGTATGAGAAAAAAAAAATCAACAGAAATTTAATTTTGTAAGCCAACATTAGCCTAAGCTGTTGCCCTTTCTCTTCTCTTAAGTTGGCTTGCTTCATGGCTTTTCTGAGAAAGGAGGAGGTGATCTAATGTTTTTACTTTAAAAGAAGGAACCATAACAATCCAGGAAACATTCTATGAGTGCATCCATACCTCACTTCCCCACATATAAAGTCCTTGAATACAGGATTATATTTCCCTTGTGATTTATTTCTAGCACTTAGTATAATACCTGGCACATCATAAGTGTTTAAATAACATTTGGTATATGAAATAAAGAATGCATTTTTCATGTCTGCTGTATTAGAAATTACAATTTAGAGTAGGAATCAGTAAAATGTTACTCTTAAGCTGGGAAAGTGGAATTAGTAGAAGGAAATTGCAGTGTGTCTTTTGACCAATAGTTGAGAGCCATAAGTAGCTGAGTAGTGCAAATTACTCCTTTATATTTTCAAAAATTAATAACTTACTGAAGTTTGTATTTAAGTAGTTTTTATCTTATAGTAGGATTTAACCCTTGTATCCATTTAATGATGTTTACCTTCAGTCTTTAAGACATTTATGTGTATGTGTGTCTATATAAGAGTATATATTGACCAGCATATGTGTGTGTGTGTATGTAAGAGTAATAACACTAAGTATAATTCTGCTGAATGTACATATATATAATTTAGCAGAATTATATTCTTAGTATTTATATACTAATAAATATAAACCAAACATTGATTCAAGAAATATTCATTTTTAGTGAAATGTTATTAATATTATTAATAAATGGTTATTCAAATAATATTTTCAATGACTTAAACATTGGAACTCAATGAATTGTTAAGTAATAGGAGCAAGTGATTTCTTAAATCAATTTTTCAGGATAGATGCAAAGATAAAATTTAATTCTTAATCCTCAATGGGTTTATAATCAAGTTGAATAAACAAGTATGTTCACTAAGTATAGTATAAGGCAAAATGAGGTAGTTTCCAAATCAGTTATATGTGGCAATATTATAAGCAGAAAGAAATAATCCATACTCATAGTGAGTGATCAGAGAAGATAGTAGATAAGGCATATGATATCAGCTACCGTTAGAATCAGGTACACCAATTTTTAAACACTAAGGCACATTTTCAACATTTTTAGATATTGTGAATTAGAAATCTTGACTGCTAAAAATGGATCTCTGGAGTATAAGAATTTTCTAAATGGAGATTATAGTCTTATGGTTAAGAATATGATCTGAATTCCAGCCCTGCCACTTATAAGCTGTGTAACCTTGGACAGTTTACTAAACTACTCTATGTTTCAGTTTACCAATCTATAAAAATAGGATAATAATAATAATATGTATGGTTGGTTTTTTTGTTTTTTTTGTTTGTTTTTTGGTATCATTAATTTACAGTTACATGAGTGACATTATGGTTTCTAGACTCCCCCCATCATCAAGTCCCCACCACATACCCTATTACAGTCACTGTCCATCAGCGTACTAAGATGCTGTAGAATCAGTACTTGTCTTCTCTGTGTTGTACAGTCCTCCCCATTCCTCCCCTGTACATTATGTCTGCTAATCGTAATGCCCCTTTTCCCCCCTTGACCTCTCCATTCCTACCCATCCTCCCCAGTCCCTTTCCCTTTGGTAACTGTTAGTCCATTCTTGGGTTCTGTGAGTCTGTTGCTGTTCTGTTCCTTCATTTTTTTCTTTGTTCTTATACTCCACATATGAGTGAAATCATGTGATACTTTTTCCATCTGGCTTATTTCATTGAGCATAATACTCTGTAGCTCCATCCATGTTGTTGCAAATGCTGGATTCGTTTTCTTTATATGGCTGAATAACATTCCATTGTGTATACGTACCACCTCTTCTTTATCCATTCATCTACTGATGAACACTTAGGTTGCTTTCATTTCTTGGCCATTGTAAATAGTGCTGTGATAAACATAAGGGTGCATATGTCCTTTTCAGACTGGGCTGCTGCATTCTTAGGGTAAATTCCTAGGAGTGGAATTCCTGGGTCAAATGGTATTTCTATTTCTGGTTTTTTGAGGAACCGCCATACTGCTTTCCACAGTGGTTGAACTAATTTACATTCCCACCAGCATGTAGGAGGGTTCCCCTTTTTCCACATCCTCGCCAACATTTGTTGTTGTTTGTCTTTTGGATGGTGGTAATCCTTACTGGTGTGCAGTGATATCTCATTGTGGTTTTAATTTGCATTTCTCTGATGACTAGTGATGTGGAGCATCTTTTCATGTGTCTGTTGGCCATCTGAATTTCTTCTTTGGAGAAGTGTCTGTTCAGCTCCTCTGCCCATTTTTTTTTTTTTTGAACCCAATGATCTTTATTAATACTGTTGAAGACAAAAAAGGATATTCAGAAACTTTAAGTGGAATTGTTTGGATATGCTATCAGATCCATCTGGAAACCCAAAGGAAAATCTAAGCTGTGATTTTAAAACCTACCAATTTTTTAGAAAAGAAAATTAATAGTATGCAGCCTTTCCACAAATGAAATTTTGTGATTTTTGCCTTTGAAGCCCTAAGAGGTACTGGGAAACACATGGAAACTGCTGATGATTGCCCATATGGGTTTTTTGTTCTGGTTTCTTTCTTTTTTTTTTTTTTAATATTTATTGATGAAATGGTTGTTAACAACAATGAAATTCAGTATAGGGGGGTCAGTGCTCAATGTACAATCATTAATCCATCTCAAGTCTAATTCTCGTCAGTCTCCAATCTTCTGAAGCATAACGAACAAGTTCTTACATGGTGAATGAATTCTTACATAGTGAATAAATTCTTACATGGTGAACAGTACAAGGGCATTCATCACAGAAACTTTCGGTTTTGATCACGCATTATGACCTATAAACAATCAGGTCAAATATGAATATTTGTTTGATTTTTGTACTTGATTTATATGTTGATCCCACATTTCTCCCTTTATTATTATTATTATTTTTATTTTTAATAAAATGCTGAAGTGGTAGGTAGATGCAAGATAAAGCTAGAAAACATAGTTTAGTGCTGTAAGAGGGCAAATGTAGATGATCAGATGATCAGGTGTGTGCCTATGGACTAAGTATTAATCCAGGCTAGACAAGGGCAGCAAGACATCCACGGATGCAGAAGATTTCTCTCAAAGCAAGGGGGGTGAGGTTCTGAGCCTCACCTCTGTTAATCCCCAAATTCTCACCTGATGGACCCCCTGCGACTGTGCCTGTCTTAGGTTGTTCCTCCCTTGAGGAATCTTACCCATCTCTGGCTAACCAGTCATCTTCCGGGGCCATACAGGGAAATGTAAAGTTGGTAAGTGAGAGAGAAGCCATATTGTTTGAAAAGGTTAGCTTTTTACTTCTTTGCAGATTTATGCCCTGTGGCTTCTATGCCCAGCACTTGTCTCGAGGTATCTTTACCACCTGGAGGAATTATGATACTCGGTAAATTCGATATGAGGCACGAATTCTATTTAAGGGTTGTAATTAGGAAGAAAGAAGAAAAGCTACAGATGTAGCATATGGAAGGAAACATGGGAGGATTGATTATTTCTTTGACATATCTTCTTGTAGAGTACCTTAAGTATGTATAGGTTTTAAACTACTAACTAATTTGCACACACATATTAACATAATAGGAATACGGTGACATAAACAAAGCAAATCTATAATTACCATCCATCTCCAGTGAAGCCAAGAAAACCATTTAGGCACCCTAGGCATTTGTGAAAATTTGTCTATGATATGATGGATATTGTTCAACTGTACTTGAACAGTCTGAGAGAAATCAGACAAATTAAAGCAGCCCATTTCTGGGATCTGTTTACATCCCATCTGTTCTTTTAACCGTAGATAGTCTATAGTCATAAGATTTTGGAGTGCTACACCTTGCACCCCTCCCAACACCTAGTTGAGTTCCAACAGTACAGATCTGGTCAAATTCGTTGTCTCACTGTATGCACATGCCAGCCTAGACATCCTCCTCATTCCAATGGCAAGTCCAGGAGACAGTGGGCTGGATGCAGCCACAACCGCAGCATCGTCTGGATCCCTGTGGAGGCTTTTTGATGATCATCCCCCGGCACAAGTCCTCCAGAGAGTGCTGATGCCGGAAGCTCCTCCTCATATCGTATCTTAGTTCATTTTCTGGGTATCCAAGCTAGGCCTTGATCTTCTGCATAGAAACAAACAGACCCTTTGCCCACACTTTGACATGCCCTCTATACCATTGTGCAGAACTCATTGGAGGTCAGCACACAGTAACTGCTTTTTTTTTTTTTTTTATTAAGAGAAAGGAATATTATCAGAAAAGAGTACCTCCATAGCTGATCATCTGACACCCTTAAAGTGATCAACATTAAGGATATTTAAAGCATGTGTTGATCTTTGATTTACCAATAGTTTTATCCTATCAAGGAGTAATCCCCCTTTTCTTTCTTTCTTTCTTTCTTTCTTTCTTTTTTTTTTTTTATTTTTAATCTATACTTACATGAAAAATACTATGTTTACTATGCTCTATATCAGGTCCCCCCTATATCAGGTCCCCCCTAACAACCACATTACGGTTACTGTCCATCAGTTTAGCAAAATGTTGTAGAGTCACTACTTGTCCTCTCTGTGTTGTGCAGCCCACCCTCCCCTTTCTCCCTCCCCTCCATGCATGCTAATCTTAATACCCCCCTTCTTCTTCCCCCCCCCCATCCCTCCCTGCCCACCCATCCCCAGTTCCTTTCCCTTTGGTACCTGTTAGTCCATTTTTGGGTTCTGTAATTCCGCTGCTGTTTTGTTCCTTCAGTTTTTCCTTTGTTCCTATACTCCTCAGATGACTGAAATCATTTGGTATTTCTCTTTCTCCGCATGGCTTATTTCACTGAGCATAATACTCTCCAGCTCCATCCATGTTGCTGCAAATGGTTGGATTTTTCCACTTCTTATGGCTGAGTAGTATTCCATTGTGTATATGTACCACATCTTCTTTATCCATTCATCTACCAATGGACATTTAGGTTGCTTTCAATTCTTGGCTATTGTAAATAGTGCTGCGATAAACATAGGGGTGCATCTGTCTTTCTCAAACTTGATTGCTGCGTTCTTAGGGTAAATTCCTAGGAGTGGAATTCCTGGGTCAAATGGTAGGTCTGTTTTGAGCATTTTGATGAACCTCCATACTGCTTTCCACAATGGTTGAACTAATTTACATTCCCACCAGCAGTGTAGGAGGGTTCCCCTTTCTCCAGAGCCTCGCCAACATTTGTTGTTGTTTGTCTTTTGGATGGCAGCCATCCTTACTGGTGTGAGGTGATACCTCATTGTAGTTTTAATTTGCATTTCTCTGCTAATTAGCGATGTGGAGCATCTTTTCATGTGTCTCTTGGCCATCTGTATTTCTTTTTTAGAGAACTGTCTGTTCAGTTCCTCTGCCCATTTTTTAATTGGGTTATTTGTTTTTTATTT
This sequence comes from Manis javanica, assembly GCF_040802235.1. NCBI lineage: Eukaryota > Metazoa > Chordata > Mammalia > Pholidota > Manidae > Manis > Manis javanica. Next base: position 21,938,408 of record NC_133166.1, read on the forward strand.
GTTGAGGCGTGTGAGCTCTTTATATATTCTGGACGTCAAGCCTTTATCGGATGTGTCATTTTCAAATATATTCTCCCATAGTGTAGGGTTCCTTTTTTTTCTATTGATGGTGTCTTTCGCTGTACAGAAGCTTTTCAGCTTAATGTAGTCCCACTTGCTCATTTTTGCTGTTGTTTTCCTTGCCCGGGGAGATATGTTTAAGAAGAGGTCACTCATGTTTATGTGTAAGAGGTTTTTGCCTATGTTTTCCCAAGAGTTTAATGGTTTCATGACTTACATTCAGGTCTTTGATCCATTTTGAGTTTACCTTTGTATATGGGGTTAGACAATGGTCGAGTTTCATTCTCCTCCATGTAGCTGTCCAGTTTTGCCAGCACCATCTGTTGAAGAGACTGTCATTTTGCCATTGTATGTCCATGGCTCCTTTATCAAATATTAATTGACCATATATGTTTGGGTTAATGTCTGGAGTCTCTAATCTGTTCCACTGCTCTGTGGCTCTGTTCTTGTGCCAGTACCAAATTGTCTTGATTAGTGTGGCTTTGTAGTAGAGCTTAAAGTTGAGCTGCGAGATTCCCCCCCACTTTATTCTTCTTTCTCAGGATTGCTTTGGCAATTCGGGGTCTTCGGCGGTTCCATATGAATTTTAGAACTATTTGTTCCAGTTCATTGAAGAATGCTGTTCGTAATTTGATAGGGATTGTGTTGAATCTGTATGTTGCTTTGGGCAGGATGGCCATTTTGACAATATTAATTCTTCTTAGCCAAGGGCATGGGATGAGCTTCCACTTGTTAGTGTCCTCTTTAATTTCTCTTAAGAGTGTCTTATAGTTTTCAGGGTCTAGGTCTTTCACTTCTTTGGTTAGGTTTATACCTAGGTATTTTACTCTTTTTTGATGTAATTGTGAATGGAATTGTTTTCCTTATTCCTCTTTCTATTAGTTCCTTGTTAGTGCATAGGATAGCCACAGATTTCTGTGTGTTAATTTTGTATCCTGCTACTTTGCTGAATTTCGATATCAGTTCTAGTAGTTTTGTGGTGGAGTCTTTAGGGTTTTTTATGTACAATATCATGTCATCTGCAAATAGTGACAGTTTAACTTCTTCTTTACCAATCTGGATTCCTTGTATTTCTTTGTTTTGTCTCATTGCCATGGCTAGGACCTCCAGTACTATGTTAAATAACAGTGGTAAGAGTGGGCATCCCTGTCTTGCTCCCGATCTCAGAAGAAGTGCTTTGAGCTTCTCGCTGTTCAGTATGATGTTAGCTGTGGGTTTATCATATATGGCCTTTGTTATGTTGAGGTACTTGCTCTCTATACCCACTTTGTTGAGAGTTTTTATTATAAACGGATGTTAAATTTTGTCGAATGGTTTTTCAGCATCTATGGAGATGATCATGTGGTTTTTGTCCTTCTTTTTGTTTATGTGGTGGATGATATTGATTTGTTTTTTTCTTTATCTTCCTTTTTGTTTATGTAGTGGATTTTCGAATGTTGTACCATCCTTGCATCCCTGAGATGAATCCCATTTGGTTGTGGTGTTTGATCCTTTTGATATATTTTTGAATTTGGTTTGCTAATATTTTGTTGATTATTTTTGCATCTACGTTCATCAGGGATATTGGTCTGTAATTTTCTTTTTTGGTGGGGTCTTTGCCTGGTTTTGGTATTAGCGTGATGTTGGCTTCATAGAATGAGTTTGGGGGTATTCCCTCCTCTTCTATTTTTTGGAAAACTTTAAGGAGAATGGGTGTTATGTCTTCTCTGTATGTCTGATAAAATTCCGAGGTAAATCCATCTGGCCCGGGTGTTCTGTTCTTGGGTAGATTTTTGATTACTGCTTCAATTTCTTTGCTCGTAATTGGTCTGTTTAAATTTTGTGTTTCTTCCTTGGTCAGTCTTGGAAGGTTGTATTTTTCTAGGAAGTGTTACATTTTTTCTAGGTTTTCCAGCTTGTTAGCATATAGGTTTCATAGTATCCTCTAATAATTCTTTGTAGTTCTGTGAGGTCTGTTGTGATTTTTCCTTTCTCGGTTTTGATTCTGTTGATGTGTGTTGATTCTCTTTTTCTCTTAATAAGTTTGGCTAGAGGCTTATCTATTTTGTTTATTTTCTCAAAGAACCAGTTCTTGGTTTCATTAATTTTTTTCTATTGTTTTATTCTTCCTGATTTTATTTATTTCTTCTCTGGTCTTTATTATGTCCCTCCTTCTGCTGACTTTAGGCCTCATTTGTTCTTCTTTTTCCAGTTTTAATAATTGTGATGTTAGACTATTCATTTGGGATTGTTCTTCCTTCTTTAAACATGCCTGATTGCTATATACTTTCCTCTTAAGACTGCATTTGCTGCGTCCCACAGAAGTTGGGGCTTTGTGTTGTTGTTGTCATTTGTTTCCATATATTCCTTGATCTCTATTTTAATTTTTTCATTGATCCATTGATTATTTAGAAGCATGTTGTTAAGCCTCCATGTGTTTGTGAGCCTTTTTGTTTTCTTTGTACAATTTATTTCTAGTTTTATACCCATGTGGTCTGAAAAGTTGGTTGGTAGGATTTCAATCTTTTGGAATTTCCTGAGGCTCTTTTTGTGAGTTCTATTCTGGAGAATGTTCCATGTGCACTTGAGAAGAATGTGTATCCTGTTGCTCTTGGATTTAGAGTTCTATAGATGTCTATTAGGTCCATCTGTTCTAGTGTGTTGTTCAGTGCCTCCATGTCCTTACTTATTTTCTCTCTGGTGGATCTATCCTTTGGAGTGAGTGGTGTGTTGAAGTCTCCTAAAATGAAAGCATTGCATTCTATTTCCTCCTTTAGTTCTGTTAGTATTTGTTTCACATATGCTGGTGCTCCTGTGTTGGGTTCATATATATTTATAATGGTTATATCCTCTTGTTGGACTGAGCCCTTTATCATTATGTAATGCCCTTTTTTATGTCTTGTTACTTTTTTTGTTTTGAAGTCTATTTTGTCTGATACTAGTACTGTAACACCTGCCTTTTTCTCCCTGTTGTTTGCATGAAATATTTATTTCTATCCCTTGTCTTTTAGTCTATGCATGTCTTTGGGCTTGAGGTGATTTTCTTGTAAGCAGCATATAGATGGGTCTTGCATTTTTATCCATTCTATTCTGTGTCTTTTGATTGGTGCATTCAGTTCATTTACATTTAGGGTGATTATTGAAAGATATGTACTTATTGTCATTGCAGGCTTTAGATTCGTGGTTACCAAAGGTTCAAGGTTATCTTTAATATCTTACTGTCTAACCTCACTCACTTATTTAGCTGTTATAAACACTGGTGATTATTTCTCTCCCTTCTTATTCCTCCTCTTCCATTCTTTATATGTTGGTTGTTTTATTCTATGTTCTTTTGTGTTTCCTTTAACTGCTTTTGTGGTAGTTGATTGTATTTTTTGTCTTTTGTTAGTATTTGATTGGTCTGCTTTCTTTGCTGTGATTTTATTTTCTCTGGTGACATCTATTTAGCCTTAGGAGTGCTCCCATCTAAAGCAGTCCCTCTGAAATACCCTGTAGAGGTGGTTTGTGGGATGCAAATTCCCTCAACTTTTGCTTCTCTGGGAATTGTTTAATCCCTCCATCATATTTAAATGATAATCATACTGGATACAGTATCCTTGTTTCAAGGCCCTTCGGTTTCTTTGCATTAAATATATCATGCCATTCTCTTCTGTCTTGTAAGGTTTCTGTTGAGAAGTCTGATGACAGCCTGATGGGTTTTCCTTTGTAGGTGACCTTTTTCCTCTCTCTGGCTGCCTTTAAAACTCTGTCCCTGTCCTTGATCTTTGCCATTTTAATTATTACGTGTCTTGGTGTTGTCCTCCTTGGGTCCCTTTTGTTGGTAGTTCTGCATACTTCCGTGGTTTGCTCGATTATTTCCTCCCCCAGTTTGGGGAAGTTTTCAGCGATTATTTCTTCAAATACACTTTCTATCCCTTTTTCTCTGTTCTTCTTTTTCTGGTACCCCTATAATGTGCATATTGTTCCTTTTGGATTCATCACACAGTTCTCTTAATATTGTTTCATTCCTGGAGATTCTTTTATCTCTCTCTGCGTCAGCTTCTTTGCATTCCTGTTCTCTGATTTCTATTCCATTAACAGACTCTTGCACCTCATCCAGTCTGCTCTTACGTCCTTCCAGAGGTTGTTTCATTTCTGTAATCTCCGTCCATACTTCAGCCCTTAGCTCTTGCATATTTCTCTGAAGATCTATCAGCATGGTTGTGACCTTTATTTTGAATTCTCTTTCAGGGAGATTGCTTAGGTCTGTCTCCCCAGATTCCTTCTCAGGGGACGATGTCTGGGTTAGTCTGGTCTGTATCAAATTCTTCTGCCTTTTCATGGCAATAGAGGTAGTTGTGGGGAGCTGTCAAGTGTGTCGGGTGTGAGAACGTCCCTTCTTGCTGGTTTGTGGCCTTCCTCTCCTGGGAGAACAGTGACCCCTAGTAGCTTGTGTTGGGCAGCTGCACGCAGATTGGGTCTCTGATTCTTGCCCGGCCTCTGTGGGGCTCCGCAGTTGCTGTGGGCGTGGATGGACTCAGACCGCTGCTCCAATATGGCGGAGCCGCATCAGAGGGGAAGCGGGTGGGAAGATGTTTTTCTCCGTGAGTGGTCTGGAACCCCAGGGGGTTAGGGTGCCCGGAGGTCCCTGGGATTCCAGCTGCTGGGCTAAGTGTCCCGGGATGCTTTTGCCCAGCTGTCGGTTCCCTGTCCCTTTAAGACTTTCAGAGAGCATTCACTTTTCTTTCTCCCAGAGGTTCCAGCTGCGGGGTCCCACTCGCAGGTTTTACTCTCCTGTTTCCCTAGTGTCCAGCACACCATGTGCTGTGTGTCTGTGCTCCGTTGCAGATGGCTAGGGCTGGCTATTTAGCAGTCCTGGACTCCCTCCCCTTCCCCACTCCGATTCCTCTCCTCCCACCAGTGAGCTGGGGTCAGGGGCGCTTGGGTCCCGCTGGGCCGCTGCTTGTATCTTACCCCCTTCATGAGGCGCTGGGTTCTCGCAGGTGTAGATGTAGTCTGGCTGTTGTCCTGTGTCGTCTGGTCTCTCTTTTAGGAATAGTTGTATTTGTTGCATATTCAAAAATATATATGGTTTTGGGAGGAGATTTCCGCTGCTCTACTCACGCCACCATCCATCTTGGCTTTGCCTCTCTGCATGTTCAGGACTTCTTTTTGCATTATCCTTAGCAGTGAATAAGTACTGTCAGTGGCTGGTATTTTTTGGTATTTTTGGTTCTATCTGAAGGTATGAATCCTAGGCATAGTATAAGAGGATTGCTTGTGTTCTGTTTCTTCTTCTAGTTACATTTTTTCAGGATAAGAGTTCAAGTATATGTCATACCATTTAGCATTATGGATGGTCATATTATTTTCTTATAACCTTAGATAACAATAAAAACGAATGTAACAGCTTTTCTCTATTATTTCGCACATCTCAGATATATTGACTGTTTCATAAGAATCTTTTTAAATTTAATTGTATTTTACTTCTTTTCAAATTCACCTTATGTTCTGCATGAATCCCTTCTATGTATATTTCATTTACTATGTATTTTTTAATCCTTCATAAGAAGATAGGATTTTGCTTAAATTCTACCTCCTGTCTTTCATATTTAGTATTTTTATCATTGATGTTTTCCTGAAGTGAATACTTACAGATATCATTTTCATTTGCATTATCACAGTTCGTATTGTGGATATAAATTATTTAACATTCACATTGATTGGTCCACATCCCATTGATTTAAATCGTTGAAAATAATACTGCAGTGAACACTCCTATTTATCTGTTATACTTGTGCTTTTATTTTATTAATTCTGAAAATGGCATCCCTGCAGTGAAGCATATCTGCATTAAAAATGTTAGTAGGTACTAATAGGTAAAACACTCAAAAATTTTTTTCTATATAGGTAAAATTTTTAAATGATATAAAAGTTTATATTTTTACTAATGATTTACAAGAGAATCTGGTGCATCTCATCCTTACCAGGAATGGATGTTACCAGTCATTAATTTTTTTGCCAAACTGGACCTAAAATAAGGTCTAATTTTGTTTCATTTTTCTGAAGACTGCTGTTTATGCATATTTCATGTTTGTAGTTACTTGCAGTACCTTTTTTTTTTTTTTTTTACTGTATTGGCTATTCACATACTTTTTTTATTGGTTGTTTTTCTTTGTTAATCAATTCATGGGGCTTTTTTAAGTCCTTGCAGAAATTCAGGCAAGAGGTCTTTTTTTTTTTTTACCATTTTTCCCATCTTTTGTTTTAGAATATTTTTATTTAACATACTAGGAAATTAAGGAGTTATTTTTATATTAACATGTGTTGTTTGTTTTACATATAATATTTATCAACCATTTGCCTATGTATCTAACACATGCTTAATATCTAGAAGAGTCTGAATTCTGGTATTGTAGGTTGTTAGAATCTCAGAATTAATATTTGGAGGTGGCTTTGGACATATTATTTTAAAGGTCTTTTTTTTTTAGTTAATTAATACAGTGGTAATAATAGAGGCAGTCGTTATAGAATTTTATGGTTGAGCTTGAATGAAATGATACTTAATTAGTATATGCTTTGTTCCAGTCAATGTGCTGGGTGCTTCATAGGCTCATGTTAATTCTCAGAATGGTTGTGTTCCTTTGCTGAATCTCTGTGGGTCAAGCTTGAGGAAATTTTCATAACAGGGTGTGCATTAGAGACATCAATTGCAACCCTTTAACTCTTCAGATGAGCAACCTGAGCTCCTAAGAAGTTAATTGATTTCCTTGAACAAGTAGTTATACCTCAAATATCTTGGCCAGACTGGGATTCTTTCTACTATCCTCCACAGTAGTTACCCTAACCTTAATTTTACAGAGTGTCAGGAGAACTGGAACTTGAGGTAATTTTAAATTAACAGCAAAATTATGTCTGTACTTTGTTGGTAATGGGTTTTACTTAATAGGATGAAAAACTTAATTTACTGAAATTGATGAAAAAGATTGGTCACCTAAATTTAACAGTTTTATTTGAAACCTTATTTTAAGAATTCTTCTCTTATGATTCTTTACTTAAAAAATTATCTTGCATATATGCAGAACAATATGTGTCTGTTTTACTGAATCATAGATATATAAAGTGTCATACATAGAAACTTCAGGAGTACCATGTTCTTATTGTAGGAAAAGGATTGGTAGAGAATTGTGTTCAGGGCCTTCAAGAACCGTTGCATGGGTTGTGCTGTTCTTAACTAGACATCAAATGGAAACTGAAATCCTGTCTTGGCTTTCCTTGTGAAGCTGAATGCCTGGCCTTGGAGAAAGGGACCTTTTTCCTTCACAGAAATATGCTTGCCAAACTATTTCCTGTGGAGTTATGTCCTTCCAGAGGGGGCAACTTTTCCTAATTTATCTACTAAAATGGTCCCTTTTTGTAAATCATGCAAAGGTGACATACAGGATAGTGTCAGGTCCTGAATGTGTAAATAGTAACAAATTTGGAAACAGAGTGACAAATATAGTATTACTTGTAAGTGTTCTTCTTCAGGATAGGCTGATTGCTTTAGCCAACAACCCCAAAATCTCTGAGGCTTAGCAAAAAGAGATTTCACATTTACTTAACTCTTTACTACAGGAATTTGGTGAATGGCCTTCACGTGATTATGTAGTGATCCAAGCTCTTTAATCCTGAGGCACTGAGAGTCTTTAGGGCCTCAAGACCTGTGCTGCATCAAATACATTTAGCTAGCAGAAGGGGAAAGAGGAAAACGATTGCACATGGGAGGTCTTGATGGGCCAGACCTGAATGTAGCACACATTACATCCCATTGGCTAAAATTCAATCAAATGGTCACACCTAACTTAGGAGGTGAGAAAAATACTGTCAGTGTATATGCCTTGAAGAAGAGAACATGGATACCAGTAAAGCTAGGAGTCTCTGACACATGTTTGATTTTAAAAATACAGTAGTTTTTTTTAAAATCTGAAAGTATCTACATATATTGTGTATATTGGGTCAGTGTATCAACAAAACAGTAAAAATTGTATGTAATTTAGTTCATTAATTCCTTTAATTACACAAATGGTTGATGGATCTGATAACCAAGAAGGAAGGAACAAGTAAACAAATAGAAAATTTAAATTATTTATGCCTTGGCAGGTTGCCCAGAAAAGTAGAGTGATGAATTCCTGCATATGAAAATTAGAAATATTTGCATTTACTGCTGAATAGAGCCATTTAGTGATTTAATGTTAGAGAGGTAAAACTTCATATTAATGTTAAATATTAATGTGCTGTGCTTTTAAAAAGGTGTATAGTACTAGCCTATATTCTTAAATTTCTCTGATTATTTTAAGGTAATCCTTTTAAGTGATTCATGTGATCCTGTGACTTGGTACTCTTGTGTTATCTTCTGCTCTCTCCTCTCTCCTGGTTCATTAAGCTTCTACTGAGTTCCTGCTATGTGTATTCCCATGTAATAAAAGAAGTGGGAAAATAGCATAATTATGATATTGGATTCTTCCTATTTAGCATAGTAGTATAAATGTATATGTATACATTTATATATTCTGTCTGCGCTCTTAGGATTTAATGGTCCAGTCATTTAAAATAAGGTATTTTTTTAATTGTGAAAAATAATAGAAGCAAATAAAAAATGCAAAGAATAGGAATATACACTGAATATGTACATGTGTTTCCATTTATTGGTATCTTCTTTAATTTCTCTAATGAGTGTCTTGTAGTTTTCAGAGTATAGGTCTTTCACTTCCTTGGTTAGGTTTATTCCTAGGTATTTTATTCTTTTTGATGCATTTTGAATGAAATTGTTTTCCTAATTTCTCTCTCTGCTAGTTCATTGTTAGTGTATAGGAATGCCACAGATTTCTGTGTATTAATTTTGTATCCTGCAACTTTGCTGAATTCAGATATTAGATCTAGTAGTTTTGGGGTAGATTCTTTAGGGTATTTTATGTACAGTATTATGTCATCTGCAAACAGGATAGTTTAACTTCTTCCTTGCCAATCTGGATGCCTTTTATTTCTTTGTGTTGTCTGATTGCCATGGCTAGGACCTCCAGTACTATGTTGAATAGAAGTGGGGAGAGTGGACAAGCTGTAGTTTTTTTGTAGACGATTTTTCTGAAGTTGAGGAAGTTCCCCTCTATCCCTAGTTTAGTGAAGATTTTTATATCATGATTGGGAATTGTGCTTTGTCAGATGCTCTTTCTGCATGTATTGGTATGATCTTGTGATTTTTGTTTTTTGCTTGTTGATGTGATGGATTATATTAAGTGATTTTCAAATGTTGAACCAGCCTTGCATATTTGGGATAAATCCCACTTGATCATGTTGTTCTTTTAAATATATTGTTAGATTCAATTTGCTAATATTTTGTTGATGATTTTTTTTTTCACATCTATGCTCATGAGCAATATTGGCCTATAGTTGTATCTTCCTCTAATATCTTTGTCTAGTTTTGGTAGTAGAGTAATGCTGGCCTCATAGACTGAGTTAAGACGTATTGCTTCTGCTTCTGTCCTTTGAAGGAGATTCTAGAGAATTGGTAAAATTTCTTCCTTTAATGTCTGATAGAATTCACCAGTGAGCCCATCTATATCTGGTACTTTTCTGTTTTGGAAGGTTATTAATTATTGATTCAATATCTTTAATCACTTGAACATCAATGGTTTAAATGCACCAATTAAAAGAGAAATGTCAGAGAGAAATTAAAGAATATACCAATAAATGGAAATACATCCCGTGCTCATGGACAGGAAGAATTAATATTGCCATCCTGCCTAAAGCAATCTACAGATTCAATGCAATCACTATCAAAATACCAACTGTATTCTTCAATGAACTAGAGAAAATAGTTCTAAAATTCATATGGAACCACAAAAGACCCTGAATAGCCAAAGCAATCCTGAGAAGGAAGAATAAAGCAGGGGGAATTATGCTCCCTGACTTCAAGCTCTACTACAAAGCCACGGTAATCAACACAATTTGGTACTGGCACAAGAATAGACCCATAGACCAGTGGAACAGAATAGAGAGTCCAGATGTTAACCCAAGCATTTATGGTCAATTAATATGTGATAAGGGATGTACAGTGGGGAAATGACAGTCTCTTCAACAGATGGTGTTGGCAAAACTGGACAGCTACATGTAAGAGAATGAAACTGGATTATTGTCTAACTCCATACACAAAAGTAAACTCAAAATGGATCAAAGACCTGAATGTAAATCATGAAACCATAAAACTCTTAGAAGAAAATATAGGCAAATCTCTTTTGAATATAAATATGAGCAATTTCATCATGAACATATCTCCATGGGCAAGGGAAACAAAAGCAAAAATGAACCAGTGGGACTATATCAAGCTGAAAAGCTTCTGTACAGCAAAGGACACCATGAATAGAACAAAATGGCATCCTACAGTATGGGAGAATATATTCATAAATGACATATCCCATAAGGGTTTGACATCCAAAGTATACAAAGAGCTCATGCACCTCAACAAAGAAAAGGCAAATAATCCAGTTAAAAAATGGGTAGAGGATCTGAACAGACACTTCTCCAAAGAAGAAATTCAGATGGCCAACAGGCACATGAAAAGATGCTCCACATCACTAATCATCAGAGAAATGCAAATTAAAACCACAACGGGATATCACCTCACACTGGTAAGGATCACCACCATCCAAAAGACAAACACAACAAATGTTGGTGAGGATGTGGAGAAAGGAGAACCCTCCTACACTGCTGGTGGGAATGTAAATTAGTTCAACCCTTGTGGAAAGCAGTATGGAGGTTCCTCAAAAAACTCAGAATAGAAATATCATTTGCCCCAGGAATTCCACTCCTAGGAATTTACCATAAGAATGCAGGAGCCCAGTTTGAAAAAGACATATGCACCTCGATGTTTATCACAGCACTGTTTACAATAGCCAAGAAATGGATGCAACCTAAGTGTCCATCAGTAGATGAATGGATAAAGAAGAGGTGGTACATACACACAATGGAATATTATTCAGCCGTAAAAAGAAAACAAAGCCTACCATTTGCAGCAACGTGGATGGAGCTAGAGGGTATTATTATGCTCAGTGAAATAAGCCAGGCGGAGAAAGACCTGTATCAAATAATTTCACACATCTGTGGAATATAAGAACAAAGGAAAAACTGAAGGAACGAAACAGGAGCAGACTCACAAAACCCAAGAATGAACTAACAGTTTCCAAAGGGAAAGGGCCTGGGGAGGATGGGTGGGAAGGGAGGGATAAAGGGGAAAAAGGGGCATCATGATTAGCACACATAATGTAGCAGTGGGGGGGACACAAGGAAGGCAGTATAACACAGAGAAGACAAATAATGATTCTATAGCATCTTACTATGCTGATGGACAGTGACTAATGGGGTATGTGGTGGGGACTTGATAATAGGGGGAGTCTAGTAACTATAATGTTTTTCATGTAATTGTACATTAATGATATCAAAAAAAAACCTGTCAGAGTGGATCAATAAACAAGATCCAGCAATATGTTGTCAACAATAAACATATTGTAGATATAGGTATAGGCTCATTCAAATTGTTTCTTCTTGTGTGAGTTTTGGCAGGTTTTGTCTTTCAAGGATTCATCTAGGTTATCAAGTGTATGGGCATTGATTTGTTCATAGTTTTCCTTTATTATTCTTTTTATATACTGATATCCCCTCATTCATTTCTGATATTAGTGATTGTGTCCTCTTTTTTCTTTGTCTGGCTAGAGGCTTATCTATTTTATAGATCTTTTCCTGTTTTCAGGTTCACTGATTTCTTATCTATTTCTTATTATTTCTTTTCTTCTGCTTACTTTGGATTTAATTTGACCTTGTTTTTATAGATTCCTAAGGTGAAACTCAGATTACTGGTTTTAGAAATAAGAAAAATAAAAGGTTGCACTTTACCTTCATTTGTTCCTTCTTTGATGGTCTTCCTTTCTTTATGTACATTTGAGTTTTTCACCTATATCATTTTCCTTCTCTCTAAAGAACTACTTTTAACATCTCTTGCAAGGCAGATCTACTGGTGGCAAATTCCATGTACTCTTGTTTGAGAAAGTCTTTATTTCTCCTTCACTTTTTTTTTTACATGAAGAACATTATGTTTACTATCCTCTCCCCTACCTCAAGTCCCCCCCACAAACCCCATTACAGTTTCTCCTTCACTTTTGAAGGAGAAATTTGCAGATTACAGAATTCTAGGCTTGTGTGTGTTTTTTCCCCCTCAACACTTCACCTGTTTCACTTTTCTCTTGCTTGTGTGTTTCAGAGAAGTCAGTTGTAGTTCTTATATTTGTTCCTTTCTGTAGGTGAGGTATTTTTTTTCCTCTGGTTTCTTTCTGGATTTTTGTTGTTGTTCTGTATCTTTGATTTCCTGTAGTATGAAAATGATATGATTAGGTGTGGTTTTTCTGTCATTTATCATGCTTCGTGTTCTGTGAGCTTCTTGATCTGTAGTTTGATTCTGATTTTAATTTGAAGAAGTTCAGCCATTATTGTTTAAAATGTTTCTTCTGATTTTTCTTTTTTCTTCTTTGATATTCCCATTATGCATATGTAATACCTTTTATAGTTGTCTCACATTCCTTAGGTATTCTGTTCTGTTTCATTTTATCTTAGTTCTCTTTGATTTTCAGCTTTTATTGTTTCTATGGGTATATCCTCAAGCTCAGCATTTCTTTCCTCAGTATATCCAGTCTACTGGTAAACACATCAAAACATTCTTCATTTCTGTTACAGAGTTTTCTTTATCTCTAGCATTTCTTTTTGTTTGTTTCTTAGGATTTCCATCTCTCTTCTTACAATGCCCATCTATTCTTGTGTGCTGTCTGCTTTATTCATAGAGTGATTGCATATTAATCATAGTTGTTGTTTTGAATTCTCAGTTTAGTAATTCCAAGATCCCTGCCATTTCTGATTCTGATGGTTTCTCTCTCTCTTAACATGCCTTGAAATTTTTTCTTGATGGACCAGGTAAAAGGAACTTCTGTAAAATAGACCTTTTAGTAATGCAGTGCTGAGGTGTGGGAGAAGGGAAAGCATTCTGTAGTCCTGTAATGAGGTCTTAGTCTTTTAATGACCCTACCTTGGACTGTGAAGTTCACAAGTCTTCTCAGTTTTTTCTCCTCCTTAGGTGGGAGTGATGGCTAGAGTGGACTGAAGTTAGGTGTTTCCCTTTCCCCAGGTCAGTTAGGCACTGATTTGCTCAGCAGGTTATGGTTTAGTTAACTAGTTTTTTCCCAAGGGCAGGTCCTAAGAGGAGCAGAGTGCTTTCAGCATATTTAAAATGGTTCCTTTTCCCCTCTTCAGCCTTGGAGCATGATATTTTTCTCTGATATTTACTGGTCAAGCCCCTAGGCATAAATCTTATAATAGTGTGAGGTTCCCCCCTCATGACTGTGTCCCGTGGAGTTTTTAACTCTTGAGGTGTCCATATAGAGTCTCTAGCAAGTTGTTGACTACAGTTCATGCCTACCATGGCTCTGGTTTCCAAGGAGAATTTCACTTAAGAGTGTCTGCACTGGTAAGCCATGATTCCCTATTTTTGTCTGTCTGTCCAGTCTTGGAGGCAGCAGTTTGCTGTGCCTTCCGTCTCTCACGTATGCAAGAAGGGTTGTTGATTTTTCCATCCCTTCAGTTTTTTACTTGTTGTTAGCATGGGTTGGTGACTTACAGGCACCTTACATGCAGAGCTAGAAACTGGAAGCCGTGCCCAAGGGTTGGGGATGAAAAAGACAGTATAGGGAATATAGTCAGTAATATTGTAATAACTTTGTATGGTGGCAGGTGGTAATTACACTTATTGTGAGCATTTTACAACATATATAAATGTCAAATTACTGTGTTGTACACCTGAAATGAATATAATATGGTATGTCAACTGTACTTCAATTAAAATAAAACAAAAGTTACATACTTATGGTCAGTTTAATCTTAACAGTATGTACATTCTTAAACATTTAAAAATTTGTAAAATGCCTTATTTTAAAATAATATACTGACATCTTTGAGGAATAGCATATTCTTTGTTTATGAGCCTTTGAGAAAAGTCCTCTCTAAAATGAATTTAAATGGTCACATTTTCTAGCATAGCATGAGTTCGAGAAACCAGTGAGTTCTGTATAGGTAAGTAAAGTAGTAACATCTTAACGATTTTTACTAAATAAAGAAGATAATGTCCCTTTGTCTTACAGAGGAGGGAATTGAGGAGTGAGTAGGGCAAGAGAGGTAAGAAAAAGGAAAAAAAAATACTGTTCTTGAATCAAAAATCCAAGGGCATTAATTTTTTTTTTTGGTATCATTAATCTACAATTACATGAAGAACATTATGTTTACTAGGCTCCCTCCTTCACCAAGTGCCCCTCCCCCACAAACCCCATTACAGTCACTGTCCATCAGCATAGTAAGATGCTGTAGAATCACTACTTGTCTTCTCTGTGTTGCACAGCCCTTCCCGTGCCCCCCAACCATATTATACATGCTAATCATAATGCCCCCTGTCTTTCCTGCCCCAAGGGCAATAATATTTGAAATAACTTGAATTCCAGAGAGAATTGTAAAATCAGGTATTAGAAAGATTACCTAAAAACTGCTACTTAGAAACTAAGGAATCGTGATGACTTTATTTGAAATAAACAAAAAAACAAAAACTTTGATACTATAGCATTAATTAATAAAGGCTAGGGAATGGTGTTCCCTTGTCAGTGTTATGCTTCAAATTTCATGGGTTTCTATCTTCAGCCTGTTTCGTTATGCCCTTGGATGGAAATGAAAAATGCTTTATGTATATGGAGTTAAGAAAGGTTTTTATCCCAGCTTTACCAGAGAATATTTATCTTGTGCTTATAAGATGTGGTGGTCACTCAAAACTTAATACATTTCTTAATACATGTCAATAATATATTTGGGAAATGTATCTCAAACATGAACATACACACACACATGCGTGCGCGCGCACGCACAAACACACACCTGGTACCTAACCCACATGTCATATGTACTAGCCTTTTCAGATCAGCTTCTTTTACTTAATAATATGCATTTAAAGTTCTACCATGTCTTTTCATGAGATGTGTTTGTGTATTTGTTTGTATATTTCACACATATTGCAGTAGTGCCCTTAATGAAAACACTCTTCCTCTAGCAAAAAAAAAAACTCCTTGTTTTTCCACATGACTGTGGAACAGTTATAGCTTCTACTAAGGAGCTCTTCTCCTGTTCCTGGGAAAATAGCTGAGTTGGTTGGCATTTGCATAATCGTCTTTAGGGCCATTGTGGGTGGGTTTGAGTTGCTGACACAGAGCTACAGACTGGCCACCTGTCCAGAACAAATGAACTCGGCCTTTGTGCAACATTATTATCTGTTTCTCCACAGTGTTATTTCTGAGTAATGAATAATTTCATTAAAATATTATGAAACTACTATTTAGGAAGTGATTCCATTGAACTTAAATCTTCCATTTTGGGAAAGAAATTTCTGCCTCTTCTACTAGCACAACTATATTTACATGCCTTTTCTGGCATAGTTTTGTAACTGCTTTGTGAAATTATCCTCATGAATATTAATTAGGGATGTGAGAATTTAAGAAGGAACTTCAAAATGATTTATATTCATCCTTCTATAAATTATAAATTAAGTGTTGCCTAATGTTTTCTAGGAGTCCATTTTACTTACATGGAATAATTAATTAAACATTCAACATCAACAAAGGAATAACAAATACCTAAAGACTTGAAATACTGACCTGTCCTACTACATTCATTTACCTTGATAATAAACCCCATGAATCATTTAGGAAGTTTTTGTCTTGATAATGTACATTTTACCATATTGACTAATTTCATTAATCATCTGTATTCAGCCTGTGATGGGAATAAAAACTTGTGGCATAATGTTAATATTTCTTGTACATAATAACCAACTGGGTTTAATTTTTATGTTAGAATTAACTAGTAATTGATAGACCCTATAATCATACTATATGAGAAAAGTCTCAGTATCAAATAATTGGTCAATGAATTAGTAAATATTTCTTAAAAAGTACTCAGCACAGTTATTTTCAGGCAAAACTTACATGACTGTGACAGTGATCACTTAGTTCTCATAAAATATTTATTGAATGAGTAAGATTGGAAATTGCTGAGATATATTATTGAGTACCTATAGTGTACAGATCAGGTACTTTATGTTATATCGTTTGATTACTGCATAAGTCTATCTTTTGAAATGGCTTATTTTTTTTTTTTTAGAATTTCAAAAATTCTAAGTTTTAAGATTGTTCTTATTTTTTAATTGATTCTTTAATTTTTATGTGTTTTAGGTTCATAGTAAGTTTGAGCAGAATGTACAGAGTTCCTCTATACCCTTTTGCCTCCCCCACCCCATCAGTATCCCATACCAAAGTGGTACATGCCTTACACCCTATGAGCCTACCTACCTTAATCAACATGTCGTTATTTCATTAAGTCATTATCATCATTAAATCTAAGATCAAATAACTTGCCTAAGTTCACTTATGAAATACATGTGAAGTCTAAGACCAAAGCCCGTGATCTAAATCACTGGTCTCTGAAGTAGATTGTTCAATCTGCTAGGGATGTACAGGCTGATAATATATACATGGTGGGGGTTAACAGCACCTTCATTATTTATTTGCCTTTGTGTGTTGGATTGTACAGCAGTTTTCATCTGGCTAAGTGGATTTACCAGATGATATTCTTTAATTAAACTGAACTATCTCACAAACTGTACATATAGCTTTAAAATACCACTGGGAAAAATAAGAAAACTCATTGAAGATAATTCTAATAATGCAAGCACAAGCAAACACCCAAAAAATAGCAGAGGCGACACTTTCCTTAAAGCTGTTCATCACTTTAATTCTAATGTAAAAACTATGATAGCCCAAAAGTAAGACAAAAATAACTTGTAATTATGTAGAAGACCATTTAATAATGGATATATAACTATGCTCATAATGATGAACTTTACTCTAAACTTGTAATTGTATTGACATAGTAGTCATTGACATATGCCATATGAACCTCTCACATTGAAAAGATACTCAAAAAATTAATTATTGCATTTTATCCCATCCCAATTATATATAATCTCAATAATATATCTTAGCAATTTCCAATCTTACTCATTCAATAAATATTTTATGAGAACTAAGTGATTATTGTCACAGTCATGTAAGTTTTGCCTGAAAATAACTGTGCCGAGTACTTTTTTTTTTTTTTCCTTTTAGGACTGTTTTCTGATTTATTCCAAAGAGTCTTCACTGAAGATTATGCAACATTCAAAACTTCAGTAATTCAAGAATAATTCTGAGAAAGTGTAGTAGTAATCTTTGTTGATCAGAGTCACAATCATATGGCAGTAGTTAAGTACAATTTGAAATCCCCTCTACCCATCATCTTTAAAATCATGTCATCCTTGACAATTTTTTTTTTTATTAATTGGAATCTTAGTTTAATCTTTTTTTTTTTTGAGAGGGCATCTTATATTTATTGATCAAATGGTTGTTAACAACAATAAAATTCTGTATATGGGGATCAATGCTCAATGCACAATCATTAATAATCTCAAGCCTAGTTCTCGTCAGTCTCCAATCTTCTGAAGCATAACGAACAAGTTCTTACATAGTGAACGAATTCTTACATAGTGAATAAGTTCTTACATGGTGAATGGTACAAGGGCATTCATCACAGAAACTTTCGGTTCTGATCACGCATTATGAACTATAAACAATCAGGTCAAATATGAATATTCGTTTGATTTTTATACTTGGTTTATATGTGGATCCCACATTTCTCCCTTTATTATTATTATTATTTTTATTTTTAATAAACTGCTGAAGTGGTAGGTAGATGCAAGATAAAGGTAGAAAACATAGTTTAGTGTTGTAAGAGAGCAATTGTAGATGATCATGTGTGTGCCTGTAGACTATGTGCTAATCTGAGCTAGACAAGGGCAATAAAACATCCACGGATGCAGAAGATTTCTCTCAAAACAGGGGGGGTGAGGTTCTAAGCTTCACCACTGTTCCCCGATTTCTCACCTGATGGCCCCCCTGCGACTGTGCCTGTCTTAGGTTGTTCCTCCCTTGAGGAATCTTACCCGTCTCTGGCTAACCAGTCATCTTCCAGGGCCATACAGGGAAATGTAAAGTTGGTAAGTGAGAGAGAAGCCATATTGTTTGAAAAGGTTAGCTCTTTACTTCTTTGCAGATTTATGCCCTGTGGCTTCTATGCCCAGCACTTGTCTCGAGGTATCTTTACCACCTGGAGGAATTATGATACTCGGTAAATTCAATATGAGGGACAAATTCTATTTAAGGGTTGTAATTAGGAAGGAAGAAGAAAAGCTATAGAGTTAGCATATGGAAGAAAACATGGGAGAATTGATTATTTCTTTGACATATCTTCTTGTAGAGTACCTTAAGCATGTATAGGTTTTAAACTACTAACTAACTTGCGCTCACATATTAACATAATAGGAATATGGTGACATAAACAAAGCAAATCTATAATTACCATCCATCTCCAGTGAAGCCAAGAAAACCATTTAGGCACCGTATGTGCCGAGTACTTTTTAAGAAATATTTACTAATTCATTGACCAATACTAAAGTATATTTTATATTCTACAATATACAAATAACAATACCTGGATATGATTTATAACTAAATACACATATTTTAGGGGCACATCCTCAACATTTGTTTTACTGATGGATTATATAATCACAGAAGTTTGGGGATTTCTACTCTAAATTTTATTAGTAAATTTGGAAAGACGTCATGCCAATTAAAAAAGTAAATTATATTTTCTATCCTTCCGCCTTTTTTTTAGAGTGCAATATGTTACTTATTTATTTAATTGAAATATAGTTTTTTTATAGTATTATATTAGTTTCAGGTAAACCATGTATTGATTCAGTAGTTATATATATTACTAAAAGCAAACCATAAATGTAGTTACCATTTGTTAACATACAAAGCTATTATAAAATTATAAGCTATATTCCCTATGCTATATACTTCCATCCCTGTGACTAAATTATTCTATAATTTGAATTTGTATCTCTTTATCCCCTTCATCTGTTTCACCCATCTCCCCCCAGCCATTCTCTGCTTATGAGTCTATTTGTTTGTTTGTTCATTTGTTTTCTTTTTCAGATTCCACATTTAAGTGAAACCATGTGATAGTCATCTTTCTCTGACTGACATTTCACTTAGCATAATACCCTCTAGGTCCATCAATATTGTTGCAAATGGCAAGATTTCTTTTCATTTTTATGTTTGAATAATATTCCAATCCATGTATGTGCCACATCTTTGTCCATTCATCTACTGATGGATGCTTCAGTTACTTCCGTATCTTGGCTATTGTAAATAATGCTGCAGTAAATGTAGAAGTTCATATATCTTCTTGAATTAACCATTTCACTTTCTGAATTTCTGTTAATTCACTTCTCGAATCAACCATTAGATTCTCAGAAGTGTAACTGCTGGGTCATATGGTATTTCTATTTTTGGTTTTTTGAGAAACCTCCATACTTCTTTCCATGGTGGCTGTACAAATTTGCAATCCCACCACCAGTGTACAAGTGTTTTCTCCACATCCTCATCAACACTTTGTCTTGACTTGTTGATACTAACCATTCTGACTAGTATGAGGTGAATCCTCATTACAGTTTTGATTTGTGTTTCTCTGATGACTAGTAATGTTGAGCATCTTTTCATGTGTCTGTTGGCCATCTGTATATCTTGTTTGGAAAGCTGTCTATGCAGGTCCTCTGCCCATTAATTGAATTATTTCTTTTTTAGAGCTTTTAAGTTTGATATACTCCCACTTGTTGATGTTTAATAATATACTGCTTATGTTTTCTTCTAGTAGTTTTATGGTCTCACGTCTTATATTTAGGTCTTTAATCCATTTTGACCTTATTTTTGTGTATGGTGTAAGATAATGATCAGGCTTCATTCTTTTGAATGTAACTATCTAGTTTTTCCAGCACCATTTATTGAAGACACTGTCTTTTTCCCATTGTCTATTCTTGCCTCCTTTGTTCTCTTAATTGGCCATATAGGCCTGGGTTTATTTCGGGCTCACTGTTCTGTTCCATTGGTCTATATATCTGGTCTTGTACAATACCATACTGTTTTTTTTTAATTGAAGTATACATGATATACAATCTTCTGTTGGTTTCAGATGTACATCACGGTGGTTCAACAGTTATCCCTGTTATTAAATCCTCACTCCCTCTAGCACAGTTACTATCTATTAACATAGAAAGATGTTACAGAATCATTGACTGTATTCTCCATGCTATACTACCATCACTGTGACCAACTTATATTGTGATTGCAAATTATTGTGCCATTTTATTTCCCTCACCCTCTCCCCTCACCTGCCCCAAACCCTCCCCCTTGGAAACCACTAGTCACTTCTCAGTGTCTATGAATCTAATGCTGTTTTGTTCATTCTGTTTTGCTTTGTCTTTATACTCCACAAATAAGTGAAATCATATGATATTTGTCTTTCTCCACCTGGTCTGTTTCACTGAGCGTAGTATGCTCTAGATCCATCCATGTTGTTGCAAATGGCATGATTTCTTTTCTTTTTTTGGCTGAATACTATTCTGTTGTGTATATGTACCACATTTTCTTTATCCATTCATCTATTGATGGACACCTAGGTTGCTTCTATATCTTGGCTATTGCAAATAATATGGTAATAAACATAGGGGTGCATGTATCTTTTCAAATCATGGATTTTATTTTCTTCAGGTAAATTCCTTGAAGTGGAATTACTGGGTCAAATGGTATTTCTATTTTTAGTTTTTTGAGGAACCTCCATACTGCTTTCTAGAAAGGTTGCTCCAATTTACATTCCCATCAACAGTGTTGGAGGGTTCCCCTTTCTCTGCCCCCTCACCAGCATTTGTTGTTTCCTGTGTTTTGGATAGTGGCCATTCTAATTGGTGTGAAGTGATATCTCATTGTGGTTTTAATTTGCATTTCCCTGATGATTCATGATATGGAGCATCTGTTCATGTGTCTGTTGCAATTGTATTTCTTCTTTGGAGAAATGTCTGTTTAAGTTCTCTGTCTATTTTTTAATTGGATTATTTGTTTTTTGGGTATTGGGGCATATGAGTTCTTTATATAATTTGGATGTTAACCCCTTATCAGATGGGTCATTTACAAATATATTCTCCCATATTGTAGGATGTCTTTTTGTTTTGCTGATGGTGTCCTTTGCTGTAAAGAAGCTTTTCAGTAGTCTCATTTGTTCATTTTTGCTTTTGTGTCCCTTGCCCTAGCAGATACGTTCAGGAAAAAGTCACGTATATTTATAGTCAAGAGATTTTTGCCTATGTTTTCTTCTAACAGTGTTACGGTTTCATGACACATTCAGATCTTTAATCCATTTTGAGTTTACTTGTGTATGATATTAGACAATAATCCAGTTTCATTCTCTTACATGTAGCTTTCCAGTTTTCCCAACACCAGTTTTTGAAAAGGCTGAAAATTTCCCCATTGTATATTCATGGCTCCTTTATTATATTAATTGACCATATGTATGTGGTTTGTATCTGGGCTCTTCTGTTCCATTGAGCTATGGTCTGTTCTTGTGCCAGTACCATGCTGTTTGGGTTACTGTAGCTTTGTAGTAAAAATTGAAATCAGCGCAATACCTCCCGTTTTGATCGTCTTTCTTAAGATTGTTGTGCCTCTTCAGGGTCTTTTATGGTTCCATACAAATTTTAGGATTGTTCGCTCTAGTTCAGTGAAAAATGCCATTGGTATTTTGATAATGATTGCATTCAATCTGTACATCACTTTGGGCAGTATGACAATTTTATCAATATTAATTCTTCCTATCCATGAACATAGACAAGTTTTCCATTTATTTGTATCATCTTCAATTTCTTGCATCTTGTTTAGAGTTTAGGCCTTATACTTCCTTAGTTAGATTTATTCCTAGTATTTCACTCTTTTTGATGCAATTGTAAAAGGGATTGTTTTCTTAATTTCTTTTTCTGCTACTTCATTATTTGTACATAGAAATGCAACAGATTCCTCTATGTTGATTTTGTATCCTGGGACTTCAATGAATTCATTTATTTTAATGGTTTTTTGGTGGAGTCTTTGGGGCCTAGTATATATAGTTTCATGTCTTCTGCAAATAATTAAAATTTCACTTTCTTACCTATTTGAATGCCTTTTATTTATTTTTCTTCTTTGATTGCTGCAGCTAGGACCAATAGAACTATGTTGAATAAAAGTTATGAGAGGAGGCATCCTTTCTTGTTTCTAATTACAGAGGAAAAGCTTTCAGCTTTCACCATTGAGTATGATGTTAGCTATGGGTTTGTCATATGGCCTTTATTTATAGAGATATGTGCCCTCTATACACACTTCACTGTGGGTTTTTATCAGAATGGATGTTGATCTTTAAGTGCCTTTTCAGCATCTACTGAAACAATCATATGGTTTTATCCTTCCTTTTTTTTAAGGTGGTATATTACATTGATAGATTTACAAATATTGAACCATCCTTATATCCCTGGGATTAATCCTCAATTATGGTGAATAATCTTTTAAATATATTTTAAAATTTGGTTTGCTAATATTTTGTTGAGGATTTTTGCGTCTACATTAGGGATGTTGCTTCTTATTCTTATTTTTATTTTTTTTTGTGCTTGTCTGGTTTTGATACCAGGGTGATGCTGGCCACATAGAAGTAATTTGGAAACTTTCCTTCCTCTTTAATATTTTGGAGTAGTTTGAATAGGAGAGAAATCAACTTTGAATATTTGGTAGTGTGAAGCCATCTGGTCCAGGATTTTGTTTTTTGGGAGTTTTTGATTACTGATTCAATTTCATTACTAGTAATTGGTGTGTTCAGATTTTCTGTTTCTTCCTGGTTCAGTCTTGGAAGATTGTGTTCTTAGGAAGTCATCCATTTCTTCTAAGTTGTCCAATATTTTGGCATATAATTTTTTATAATATTCTTCTGTAATTGTATTTTTTTTGTTTTTTGTTTTATTTATTTATTTATTTATTTTTTTTCGGAGGGCATCTCTCATATTTATTGGTCAAATGGTTGTTAACAACAATAAAATTCAGTATAGGAGGGTCAATGCTCAATGTACAATCATTAATCCATCTCAAGCCTAATTCTCGTCAGTCTCCAATCTTCTGAAGCATAACGAACAAGTTCTTACATGGTGAACGAATTCTTACATAGTGAATAAATTCTTACATGGTGAATAGTACAAGGGCATTCATCACAGAAACTTTTGGTTTTGATCATGCATTATGACCTATAAACAATCAGGTCAAATATGAATATTCATTTGATTTTTGTACTTGATTTATATGTTGACCCCACATTTCTCCCTTTATTATTATTATTATTTTTATTTTTAATAAAATGCTGAAGTGGTAGGTAGATGCAAGATAAAGCTAGAAAACATAGTTTAGTGCTGTAAGAGGGCAAATGTAGATGATCAGATGATCAGGTGTGTGCCTATGGACTAAGTATTAATCCAGGCTAGACAAGGGCAGCAAGACATCCATGGATGCAGAAGATTTGTCTCAAAGCAGGGGTGTGAGGTTCTGAGCCCGACCTCTGTTGATCCCCAAATTCTCACCTGATGGCCCCCCTGCGACTGTGCCTGTCTTAGGTTGTTCCTCCCTTGAGGAATCTTACCCATCTCTGGCTAACCAGTCATCTTCCGGGGCCAAACAGGGAAATGTAAAGTTGGTAAGTGAGAGAGAAGCCATATTGTTTGAAAAGGTTAGCTTTTTACTTCTTTGCAGATTTATGCCCTGTGGCTTCTATGCCCAGCACTTGTCTCAAGGTATCTTTACCACCTGGAGGAATTATGATACTCGGTAAATTCGATATGAGGCACGAATTCTATTTAAGGGTTGTAATTAGGAAGAAAGAAGAAAAGCTACAGATGTAGCATATGGAAGGAAACATGAGAGGATTGATTATTTCTTTGACATATCTTCTTGTAGAGTACCTTAAGTATGTATAGGTTTAAACTACTAACTAATTTGCACACACATATTAACATAATAGGAATATGGTGACATAAACAAAGCAAATCTATAATTACCATCCATCTCCAGTGAAGCCAAGAAAACCATTTAGGCACCCTAGGCATTTGTGAAAATTTGTCTATGATATGATGGATATTGTCCAACTGTACTTGAACAGTCTGAGAGAAATCAGACAAATTAAAGCAGCCCATTTCTGGGATCTGTTCACATCCCATATGTTCTTTTAACCGTGGATAGTCTATAGTCATAAGATTTTGGAGTGCTACACCTTGCACCCCTCCCAACTCCTAGTTGAGTTCCAACAGTACAGATCTGGTCAAATTCGTTGTCTCACTGTATGCACATGCCAGCCTAGACATCTCCCTCATTCCAATGGCAAGTCCAGGAGACGGTGGGCTGGATGCAGCCACAACCGCAGCATCGTCCGGATCCCTGTGGAGGCTTTTTGATGATCATCCCCTGGCACAAGTCCTCCAGAGAGTGCTGATGCCGGAAGCTCCTCCTCATATCGTATCTTAGTTCATTTTCTGGGTATCCAAGCTAGGCCTTGATCTTCTGCATAGAAACAAACAGACCCTTTGCCCACACTTTGACATGCCCTCTATACCACTGTGTAGAACTCATTGGAGGTCAGCACACAGTAACTGCTATTTTTTTTTATTTTTTTTTATTAAGAGAAAGGAATATTATCAGAAAAGAGTACCTCCATAGCTGATCATCTGACACTCTTTAAGTGATCAACATTAAGGATATGTTGATCTTTGATTTACCAATAGTTTTATCCTATCAAGGAGTAATCCCCCTTTTCTTTCTTTCTTTCTTCCTTTCTTTCTTCCTTCCTTCCTTCCTTCCTTCCTTCCTTCCTTCCTTCCTTCCTTCCTTCCTTCCTTCCTTCCTTCCTTCCTTCCTTCCTTCCTTCCTTCCTTCCTTCCTTCCTTCCTTCCTTCCTTTCTTCTTTTCTTTCTTTCTTTCTTTCTTTTCTTTTTTTTTTAATTTTTAATCTATACTTACATGAAGAATACTATGTTTACTATGCTCTCCCCTATATCAGGTCCCCCCTAACAACCACATTACGGTTACTGTCCATCAGCTTAGCAAAATGTTGTAGAGTCACTACTTGTCCTCTCTGTGTTGTGCAGCCCACCCTCCCCTTTCTCCCTCCCCCCCATTCTTACTAATCTTAATACCCCCCTTCTTCTTCCCCGCCACTTATCCCTCCCTGCCCACCCATCCTCCCCAGTTCTTTTCCCTTTGGTACCTGTTAGTCCATTTTTGGGTTCTGTAATTCCGCTGCTGTTTTGTTTCTTCAGTTTTTCCTTTGTTCCTATACTCCTAAGATGAGTGAAATCATTTGGTATTTCTCTTTCTCCGCGTGGCTTATTTCACTGAGCATAATACTCTCCAGCTCCATCCATGTTGCTGCAAATGGTTGGATTTTTCCACTTCTTATGGCTGAGTAGTATTCCATTGTGTATATGTACCACATCTTCTTTATCCATTCATCTACCGATGGACATTTAGGTTGCTTCCAATTCTTGGGTATTGTAAATAGTGCTGCGATAAACATAGGGGTGCATCTGTCTTTCTCAAACTTGATTGCTGCGTTCTTAGGGTAAATTCCTAGGAGTGGAATTCCTGGGTCAAATGGTAGGTCTGTTTTGAGCATTTTGATGAACCTCCATATTGCTTTCCACAATGGTTGAACTAATTTACATTCCCACCAGCAGTGTAGGAGGGTTCCCCTTTCTCCACAGCCTCGCCAACATTTGTTGTTGTTTGTCTTTTGGATGGCAACTATCCTTACTGGTGTGAGGTGATACCTTATTGTAGTTTTAATTTGCATTTCTCTGATAATTAACGATGTGGAGCATCTTTTCATGTGTCTCTTGGCCATCTGTATTTCTTTTTTAGAGAACTGTCTGTTCAGTTCCTCTGCCCATTTTTTAATTGGGTTATTTGTTTTTTGTTTGTTGAGGCGTGTGAGCTCTTTATATATTCTGGATGTCAAGCCTTTATCAGATCTGTCATTTTCAAATATATTCTCCCATACTGTAGGGGTCCTTTTTGTTCTATTGATGGTGTCTTTCGCTGTACAGAAGCTTTTCAGCTTAATGTAGTCCCACTTGCTCATTTTTGCTGTTGTTTTCCTTGCCCGGGGAGATAAGTTTAAGAAGAGGTCACTCATGTTTATGTGTAAGAGGTTTTTGCCTATGTTTTTCCAAGAGTTTAATGGTTTCATGACTTACATTCAGGTCTTTGATCCATTTTGAGTTTACCTTTGTATATGGGGTTAGACAATGGTCGAGTTTCATTCTCCTCCATGTAGCTGTCCAGTTTTGCCAGCACCATCTGTTGAAGAGACTGTCATTTTGCCATTGTATGTCCATGGCTCCTTTATCAAATATTAATTGGCCATATATGTTTGGGTTAATGTTTGCAGTCTCTAATCTGTTCCACTGGTCTGTGGCTCTGTTCTTGTGCCAGTACCAAATTGTCATTACTGTGGCTTTGTAGTAGAGCTTGAAGTTGGGGAGTGAGATCTCCCCTACTTTATTCTTCTTTTTCAGGATTGCTTTGGCTATTCGGGGTCTTTGGTGTTTCCATATGAATTTTTGAATTATTTGTTTCAATTCATTGAAGAATGTTGCTGGTAATTGAGAGGGATTCTATCAAATCTGTATATTGCTTTGGGCAGGATGGCCATTTTGACGATATTAATTCTTCCTAGCCATGAGCAGGGGATGAGTTTCCATTTATTAGTGTCCCCTTTAATTTCTCTTAAGAGTGACTTGTAGTTTTCAGAGTATAAGTCTTTTACTTCTTTGGTTAGGTTTATTCCTAGGTATTTTATTCTTTTTGATGCAATGGTGAATGGAATTGTTTTCCTGATTTCTCTTTCTATTGGTTCATTGTTAGTGTATAGGAAAGCTACAGATATCTGTGTGTTAATTTTGTATCCTGCAACTTTGCTGTATTCCGGTATCAGTTCTAGTAGTTTTGGAGTGGAGTCTTTAGGGTTTTTTATGTACAGTATCATATCATCTGCAAATAGTGACAGTTTAACTTCTTCTTTACCAATCTGGATTCCTTGTATTTCTTGGTTTTGTCTCATTGCCATGGCTAGGACCTCCAGTACTATGTTAAATAACAGTGGGGAGAGTGGGCACCCCTGTCTGGTTCCCGATCTCAGAGGAAATGCTTTCAGCTTCTTGCTGTTCAGTATAATGCTGGCTGTGGGTTTATCATATATGGCCTTTATTATGTTGAGGTACTTGCCCTGTATTCCCATTTTTCTGAGAGTTTTTATCATGAATGGATGTTGAATTTTGTCAAATGCTTTTTCAGCGTCTATGGAGATGATCATGTGGTTTTTGTCTTTCTTTTTGTTGATGTGGTGGATGATGTTGATGGATTTTCGAATGTTGTACCATCCTTGCATCCCTGGGATGAATCCCACTTGGTCATGGTGTATGATCCTTTTGATATACTGTTGAATTCTGTTTACTAATATTTTATTGAGTATTTTTGCATCTACATTCATCAGGGATATTGGTCTGTAATTTTCTTTTTTGGTGGGGTCTTTGCCTGGTTTTGGTATTAGGGTGATGTTGGCTTCATAGAATGAGTTTGGGAGTATTCCCTCTTCTTCTGTTTTTTGGAGCACTTTAAGGAGAATGGGTATTATGTCTTCTCTGTGTGTCTGATAAAATTCCGAGGTAAATCCGTCTGGCCCCGGGTTTTTGTTCTTGGGTAGTTTTTTGATTACTGTTTCAATTTCTTTGCTCGTAATTGGTTTGTTTAACTTTTGTGTTTCTTCCTTGGTCAGTCTTGGGAGGTTGCATTTTTCTAGGAAGTTGTCCATTTCTTCTAGGTTTTCAGCTTGTTGGCATATAGGTTTTCATAGTAGTCTTTAATAATTCTTTGTATTTCTGTGGAGTCTGTCGTGATTTTTCCATTCTCATTTCTGATTATGTTGATTTGTGTTGATTCTCTTTTTCTCTTAATAAGTTGGGCTAGAGGCTTATCTGTTTTGTTTATTTTCTCAAAGTACCAGCTCTTGGTTTCGTTGATTTTTGCTCCTGTTTTATTCTCAATTTTGTTTATTTCTTCTCTGATCTTTATTATGTCCCTCCTTCTGCTGACTTTAGGCCTCATTTCTTCTTCTTTTTCCAGTTTTGATAATTGTGATGTTAGACTATTCATTTGGGATTGTTCTTCCTTCTTCAAGTGTGCCTGGATTGCTATATACTTTCCTCTTAAGACTGCTTTCGCTGCGTCCCACAGAAGTTGGGGCGCTTAGTGTTGTTGTTGTCATTTGTTTCTATATATTCCTTGATCTCTATTTTGATTTGTTTGTTGATCTATTGATTATTTAGTAGCATGTTGTTAAGCCTCCATGTGTTTGTGAGCCTTTTTGTTTTCTTTGTAGAATTTAGTTCTACTTTTATACCTTTGTGGTCTGAAAATTTGGTTGGTAGAATTTCAATATTTTGGAGTTTCCTGAGGCTCCTTTTGTGAGCTAGTATGTGGTCTATTCTGGAGAATGTTCCATGTGCACTTGAGAAGAATGTATATCCTGTTGCTTTCGGATATAGAGTTCTATAGATGTCTATTAGGTCCATCTGTTCTAGGGTGTTGTTCAGTGCCTCTGTGTCCTTACTTATTTTCTGCCCGGTGGATCTATCCTTTGGGGTGAGTGTTGTGTTGAAGTCTCCTAAAATGAATGCATTGCAGTCTATTTCCCTCTTTAGTTCTGTTGTGTATATATACCACATCTTCTTTATCCATTCATCTACTGATGGACACTTAGGTTGCTTCCATTTCTTGGCTATTGTAAATAGTGCAGCTTTTTTTTTTCATTCCTGTTTGCATGGAATATCTTTTCCCATCCCTTCAATTTCAGTCTGTGTGTGTCTTTAGATCTTAAGTGAGTTTCTTAGAGGAAGCAAATAGATGGGTCTTGCTTTTTAATCCTTCAGTCACCCTGTATTTTTTTAATGTAGTGCTTAGTCCATTTACATTTAAACTAATTATTGATAGATATGCAGTTATTGCCATTTTATTAAGTGTTTCCTGGTTTTTTTTGTGGTTCTCTGATCCTTTCTTTCTGTCTTGCTGTTCCCTTGTGTATTATGACTTTCCTTTGTGGTATGTTTGCATTCCCTTCTCTTTGTTTTTGTGTATTCTTTACAGGTTTTTTGGTTTGTGGTTACCATGGGGTTCTTACATGATATCCTACATATATAGCAATCTATAATGAGTTGATGGCCACCTAAGTTCAATTACATTCTAACAACAGTACACTTTATATTCCCCACTGTCCACATTTTATGTGTCAATGCCTTCTTTTATACCTTTTTATTTACTGATTCCCTTAAGTAATTTATAGATGTGGTTGATTATACTACTTTTATCTTTTTTACCTCCATACTAGTTTTTAAGTGAAAGCTCTACTACCTCTGGTATGTTTTCTTCTCCTCTTAAAGAAAGCCTTTAGCGTTTCTTGTAAGGCTGGCTTAGTTGTGGTAAACTCTTCTAATTTATGTTTACCTGTGAAGCTCTTTATCTCCCCTCCCATTATGACTGTTAAGCTTTCTGAGTAGAGTATTTTGGGTTGGAGATTTTTCTCTTTCAGCACTTTAAATATATCATTCCACTCCCTTCTGCCCTGTAGAGTTTCTGCTGAAAAATCATCTGATTGCCTTATGGGGTTTCCCTTGTAGGTAACTCATTGTTTTCCCTCTCACTGCTTTTAAGATTCTTTATTTGTCTTTGATCTTTGACATTTTAATTATTATGTCTTGGTGTAGACCTCCTTGGGTTTATCTTGTTTGGGGCTCTCTGCTTTCTGAACCTGGATGTCTGTTTCCTTCCCTAGATTAGGGAAGTTTTCAGCTATTATTTCTTCAAATAAGTTTTCTGCTTTACTCTACCTTCTGGTACTCCTGTAGTTTGATATTGTCTCAGAGCTCCCTTAATTTATCCTTATTTCTTTTTATTCTTTTTTCTTTTTGCTGTCCAGCTTGAGTGCTTTCTATTACTCTGTTTTCTAAATTGCTGATCCATTCTTCTGTATCCTCTAATCTGCTGTTGATTCCCTCTAGTGTATTTTTCATTTCATTGATTGTATTTTTCATCTCTGATTGATTGTTTTATATTGTCTATCTTTGTAGAGGATCTCAGTGAGTTCCTTTACTTTTCTCATAAGTCTGGTGAGCATATTTGTAATCATTAATTTGAACTCTTTATCTAGTCATTTGTTTAACTCTGTTTCATGTAGTTTTTTTTCCCCCTGAAGTTTTATCATGTTCTTTCATTTCCTTATGTTGTTTGGCTTTCTGGATTTGATTCTATGAATTAGTAGAAAGAGGTGCCTCTCTCAGTCTTGAAGGATTGGTTTTGTGTAGGGAAGGTTGCTAATGTAAGCTGTATATATCTGGTGGTTTTGGCTGGCTGACTGGAGGCCTAGTGAACATGAGTTCAAGGTGTCCTGGTGTCAGGGTTCTCAGGGCATAGTTGGAGAGGCGTACAATTGGAGGGGTTCCTGAGTGGATACCAGTGTGGTCTACAATGGCAGGAAGGCATTGGGTCCAGGCATGGCCTCCTGTAAAGCCCCACTTCCACTGCTACTGGTTCTGGGTCTGCACCCATAGTGCAGCCTCATGCCCAGGCCTGACAACCAGGAAAGCCCTGCCTTTCTGGCTACTGGCTCTAAATCTGCAGTTGAGCAGTGGCTCAGGTACATAGTAATGACTGCCTTGAGGGAAACCCTGCCTCTGCAGTTACTGGGTTAGCACCTGCAGTAGAGCAGTGGGTAGAGTGTACTCTACAGACAGTGGCCACTGGCTCCATGGCTTCTGGAAAGGTACAGCCTGATTGCACTCTCTTATGCATATGGTTGTAGGTGAGGACTGGGAAGCAGGTTAAACCAAATATGGAATTAGTGTGTGTGCCCCAACTCTGCTCCCTATGTCACTATCAATGTGGGTAAGGAGTGTAAACAATGGTGTTCACCAGACCCATGATCCAGAGAAAGTTCCAGCCCTAACCCCACCAGATGGTTGGTGCAGGTTTTTTCACTTGCAGTCTAGGTGCACTTTAAAGCATGGCTTTCTCTGCCCCAGTGCAGGAAATGTGTGTCCAATTCCCTTAACAATATACCTTCGAACTGCAGGTCATTGTGCTGGTGTTGGGGATATTTTTGTTACTGGGTCTCTGCTTCTCCTGCCTTTTTTGTGTGTGATCTTTCTATTCACTGTGCAGAAGGTGTTCACTTAGTCCTTGGTTCTTCCTTAAGATGAATTACTTTGTGTGCAGGTGTAGATTTAGTGTGAAGGTGAGAGGAGGTAGTTCAAGCTCTTTCTACACTATCATCTTTCCAGAAGTCTAGAGTTATACCTGCATTCTAAGTTTATATGTTATTATTTTCCCTTCCTTGTTTGAAAGAACATTCTGCTTTCTTACCAACCTTTCATCTGTATTCTCTTGGCCCTGACTCTAAGAATATAACCTTATTTTTACATTTTTACCCATTTTCTCCTGTTTTTGGGTACCTCTTTTGGTCACTGACTCCTCTCAGCCCATAGGTTTTTCTTTCATTTCTAAATTAACAAACAAAACCTTCCTTTAATGTATGTCTTATCAAACTTCTGCCTCCCCTTTGTATAGTTTTCCATTTGAAGGTGTATACCCATTGATCTTTTGAGAACTGAGACCATGTGAGAATCATCTCTGTTATTCCCAGAATCCAGTACAGTATTTCATGTGGGTAAATCTTTTCTAAATAAATATTTCTTGAATGATGAACATTTATCTCATGAGTATTGCACAGTACTTGGCACAAAGGCATAGTCCTTTCCCTGTAAAAAGTTAGGCTCTGTTAAGGAGATAAGACCTGTTCGTGAGGAATCTGCTGATCATGCCCAAGCTAAAGGAATTCCTTCTTCCAAGTCAGCTAGTCTTGAACTAGAGTTTGAGGAAAAGATAGGATTAGGAGTAGAAGGCTATTACAACTTGAAAGCGGTTGTAGAAGAAATATGCAGTGTTTCTGGAGTTATTATGGAGACTTAAGTGATATTGGAAAGAATTAAGGAGATATGCTTGGGATATGCTAAGTTAATACCACTTGATAAAAGGTTGTTAATACCAGCCTAGGGTCATTAGAGAAGCCAAGCCTCCAAAAAAATGCATTCTGGAAAAAGAACACTGAAGTAGGAGTCATTATTTATGTCAAGTATTAGTCTTGTTACTTAGCAAGAAGTCTTGAATAAGTGCTCAGTCTTCTTGACCTGAGAGAGTTTAACTAGATAAATCTGAGATCCCTTTTAGAACCAGTCATCAAAATTTCTTAGTAAGAGATAGAATTGTATTTAAATTTTTGGCTAGAAAACTATTTTTACATCTAGCAGAAGACCTGTATATGGAAAAAAAGCATGACTTAGTGAATCTTCTCATTAGAGAAATCTATTTTTGGCATGGATATTTCATATAAAATTATAAATTAATTTTCCCAGTTTTAATCAGTTAGGAATTTGATACAGAAGGATGTACTCTGAATCTTTTGCTAAAGTCACCTAATAGGTTTGAGGGTATATTCTGTATAAAAAATTTGTTAGCTTTTGTAGAGTTATAAAGAAATTAGGACTCCTATATTCAGAACCTAAAATAAGATTGACAAGGAAAGATATGTGTACATAAAAAGTTAGAAAATATGTACTATCATTAGGGATCTACCTGATTTGTATGATTAACTGAAAACATGCATGACATAATCAGTAAGGGCCCTATGTTTGTAGAAAGACATGGGAAATGGGATTGGAAAGGAATGAATGTTAAGTGAGTATAGATTCTTTACCAGTGGAAGTCTGGGATCCAAAATGCAGAGGTAAAATATTGTAAATGAACACAACATGCATAGAGGAAGACTTCTTGTTGGGTAGAAATGCATGCCATAATCATGATTACTATTTTTCAGGTACTTTTGTATGCTGGCATTGGTCTAATCATTAGGTTTAGATTCCATTATTATGTGCATTTTACAGTTGAGAAAACTAATGCTCAGAGAGGTTAATGGAATTACTGTGTCATAATTTGTAAATGGTAGAGTAGAGCTTTGAACCCAGATTTGTTTGATTTAAAAGACTATGTATAATGTGGAATAATATTGTACTAGAATAATGACTGTGAAGCCTCCTTTTTTTGGCTTTTTCTGTTTCTTGTGATTTCTTTGTTGTTTCCTTCCTTTGACACATTTCAAAATTATTGTATTGGTTCTAATATTTTAGTGTTTTGAATTGTGTTACTTTCTACCCTTGTAAACTTGCCCAATATTCAGTTCTACTGTGAAGCCTGGAAATCAGTAGGCCTCTATTTTGATCCCAGTTCTGCTACAGGCTCCCTTCAAGTACTAGCTAATCTGATCCATTTTAGTTTCTTCACCTAAAAGTAAAAAGTTTGTTTAAATATTTTATCATTCTCATCTTAGCAGCAACAATATTAATAAGAACAGTGATGATTTCAACAGTGTTCAGTACTTAGAATATCACTTGGTATGTAGTAGTAAATGCTCAGTAAATAGTTGTTGAGTGAACATAGGCATTGAGCACATAATGTATGTTAGGCATTACCAGTGCTTTGTATATATAACTCATTTAATTATATCAACGTCTCTTTGAAGTAGATACTATTATTATATTTGAGATGAGGAAATCCAAGTTAAAGACAAGTTAAATAACTTGCCATGGTCCAGGAGTTAAACCTAAGCTAATGTCTGTACTTTTAACCAGTTATACTAATGATTCTCTTTTATACATCATTTTGTGTCGTTTGTACATCAGAATCACTTGTGAAGTTTGTTAAACTATCAATATCTTAGCCCCACAACTAAGAGTCTGTGATTCAACAGGTCACATTTATTCTGTAGTACTTGAGCTGCCCTGTGGAGTCACCTATTTAAACTTGCTTTAGAAATTCTGGTGGTACTTTATACCCAGAGTTTTTTCAATTATGTTATTGACTAATGAATTGGCAGTCTTGGTTGTTTGGGTTTTTAGTTCTCCTGTAATTTATTCTTTTTTGCTTTTTACAAGTTCTCTGTCAGTTTACCCAATGCGCAATAAGTGAAATACTCTATTTGAGTTTGAGTACTGCCTTTGCCATGTATTAGTTGTGCATATCCTTAGATAGGTTACTAAACTAATAAGGTTTGATGAGTTTTCCCCTGCTAGTTATAAACTAACATATTTATCTATCTAAGGATATGACTGTGAGGTTAAATATGATGATGAACAATGTTTATGATACAGAACCATTCAGAAATGTTAGTTGTTTCAGAAATTTTATTTATCATGTAACCATTACACATAGAAATAAAAGAAATTTAAGAGACCGTTTTAATATTATCAGCAAATAATATGGCCTTTTAAAAAAAAGAGTTGCTTTTTTTCCTTCTAAAGTTTTCTTTAGCTTCAGCAGTGTAGGGTACATAATGGAAGCTTACTTTAATTGACATTTTCTTTACTGAGTGGTTACATTTGCTGAGGCCTAGGATATTATATTTTATGATGTGGTTCCCAACTTAAGATATTTTCACAAGATTGGGAACTTTGATCTTCATTTTATTATTACAAGCTCAGCCTCTGGTATCTGATTTTAACAGTACCAGTTTCTGGTGAGTAATCATTTATGTTCTACATTTAGACAGCTGGAAATTGCTTCTATGGGGAAGAGTAATGTTTGCATCATGCCAGCTACCAGAGTTACATACTTATGAGTCTCTAGCTTCATGTTTTGAAGTAGGTATAAGCGTTTGATCTTAAAAGGCTTTTAAAAATTTCAGCAATAACATCTGTACATGTACTTAATCCTTTAGAAGGAAAAAAGCAAATCTTTTTGAAAAAGGCCATATATTTGCTTTTAATACTAAAATTGTCTCTTAAATTTCCATTATTTCTATGTATAATGATTACATAATAAATCTGTCTGGGTTTTTTTTCTGATACCCCATAGCACTTCATACATAACTGCAATAAGCCCTTCTTCAGATAAGTAACCATTCAAAAAAAGAATATAAAATGTTACTTTGAAACAAAGATTTATTGAATTTGTGAAAATTATGCTCTGCTGGAATTGTTAGAAATGCTAGGAATGAAAAATTATTTATGTAGAAATGGGATATCATTACAAATTATCCATATCTTAAGAGAACATGATAGTGACTGAAACTTTCAAAACAACAATTTACATTAACATTTCTCATTTTATGAAGAGTTCAGTTCAGAGTTCTTTCTTTATTCACAAAATTTAGATGATATGTAATTTTTCACAATAGCACAGTGTGTTAGAGTAAAACACATCTTTGCATAGTCACACTTAACACATTGTCAGAACTAACCTTGTAGTCTTAATTTTTACCTTTTTCAGTAATCTGATTCCTAAAGATGCCTTAATCATAGTTAATTAGAACTCAGTGTTAAAAAATACAGATGTTAAATTAAAAAGTTCTCTGCAAAAGACCCAATTAAGAGAATAAAAAGCTAGGGATTAGCAGAAAATATCTGTAAAACAAGTATCTAAAGGACTTGAATCCAAATTATACAATGACATCTTAAAACTCAGTAGTAACTTTAAAAAAATGACCCAATTAAAAAGTAGGCCAAAGACCTGAACAGACACTTCAGCAAAGAAGATGCATAGATAACAAATAAGTTTATGAAATGTACTCAATATCATATATCATTGGGGAATTGCTTATAATATTTCACACCTGTTGGATTGGCTAAATCCAAAATACTGACAACAGTAAATGTGGACTAGGATATGGAATAGCAGGAGCTCTTATTCATTGCTAGTGGCAATACAAAATGGTACAGCCACTTTGGGAAGCTAAATGTAGACTTAGACAATCAAGCAATTGCATACCTTGGTATTTGCCCAGATGTGTTCAAAACTTAAGTTCACACAGAAACCTATACATGTCTGTAGCATCTTTGTTCATAATTGCCAAAATGTGGAAGGATTCAAGATGTCCTTCAGTAGGTAAATGGATAAACAGACAATGATTATTATTTAGACAATGATTATTATTCAATGATGAAAGCAACTGAGCTATCAAGCCACTAAAAGATAGAGGATCCTTAAATGCATATTGTTAAGTGAAATAAGCCAATTTTAAAAGGCTACAATATGTGTGATTCCAAATATATGACATTCTGGGAACGGCAAAACTACAGAGACATTAAAAAGATCAGTGTTTTCCTGGGGTTGACAGGGAAGTTGAGTAGGTAGAGCACAGGAGAGTTTTAACCCTAACCCTAGCCACAGGAGAATTTTGACATTTGTGCGTTTGTCAAAATCCGTAGAACTGAACAATACGAATAGCTACTCCTAATGTAAACTATGGACCCTAGTTAATAATAAGTTACCAATATTGTTTCATCCATCATAACAAATGTATCACATTAAGCAAGATGTTAATAAATAAGGCAATCTGTGGGGACAGGGGAGTATGTAGGAACTCCTGCTCAGTTTCTCTGTAACTCTGAAGCTGCTCTAAAAATATAAACCCTGTTAATTGAATAAATGTATATGTATAATTGTTCACCAGATGGGTAATGATTCAGTTCAGAAGTTACTTACTAAGCAAAGACTGAACTTTGCTAGGTTTTATAGCTCTGTTCAGCCCTTACCCAAAATATGTAGTGATTTGAGATAGTCTGTGGTTTTATCAGAATGAATTGAGTGGTCAGAAAGCATTTTAAACTTTTCTTGAAAGAAGATTTGGTCCCAAACTTAACTAGCTGGGTTATCTTGCAGAAATTACTTAGCCTTTTAAAACTTCCCTTGCATCTACTGCACAAGGTGGTGGTTTTAAAACATTAGTTAACAAATGTGCAGCATCTGGCAAGTAGTAAGCACTCAATACTAGCTCTAATGATTAGTTTTATGTTTTCCACCTAACGAGAAGTGGAAGAATGGCTGTCATTGACCTTCAATGTTCAGTCACATTTTGGTTGTCTTTCTAGATTTACCCACGGTACTTTGAGAAAACTAAGGATCAAACACATGAAATTATCATTTGCTTGCGGATTTGATACATTTGAGTTTCTGGAGGAGAAATTGCTTTTACAGTTGTCTTTGGGATCAAGTAGGCAGTTCACTCATTGCTAATGTAACACTTTCCTTCTTTTCTAAAAATAACAGCAGCTAGCTTCTTCTTCCCCCAATAAAAACCTTCATGTCAGAGAAGCTTACAAATAGATACCAGCCAATCCAAACCTTGAAATAAAAACTTAATTTAAAAAATTGAAAAAAATTACAGTGTTTACTGATTCTTAATGTTGTAAATCAAAATTATACAGATTTTGCTCTAAAAAGCTATAAGCCACAATTTTTTTCCAATTAATAGTTTTAAATATAAGCTCCCTGAATTCAGGTTTTGTCAGCAAGTAATGTGAATCTTTATTGGAAGATGACTGTAATACACAATAAAAAATACTGTTTTTCTTATTAATAGCTTCCAGCAAATTGGAAAGAAAAATTCACAAAATGTGGGGGAAAGAAAACATTCATAAAAGTGTGTAACCATCAATTCTTACTTAAACAGTCCCTGAAAAATGGAGGAGGTAAAAACTATTGAAATAGAGGTAAGTGAGTTGTGCTTTTCAGTCAGTAGTGTTTTCTCTTGATTAAAGCTTGCATATAGTTTGCCTTGGGAAAAAAATGGAGGAACTCTGTAGGAGAGAATACAACTGTCTGGAGGGGAGGAAATGGTTGACCTATACTTGAAAATCACTAACCAACTGGCATTTAATATTTAACATTGAGTAGAACAAGGTATCTTTTATTATACAGACTTCTAACTTACGTACTCATATTGACAAAACTTTGTATTAACTGGACATTAACATGCCTCTCTGTTTAAGTCCAGCAGGATTTATGCACATACTTTCTCTTATGAAATTGTCATAATAGTTAACAGTGGAGAACTAAGCATATTTCAGACAGATGACTTTTTAAAAATTTATTTATTTATTTATTTATTATTTCTTAATTAAGGTATGATTGATATACACTCTTATGAAGGTTTCACATGAAAAAACAATGTGGTTACTACATTCACCCACATTATCAAGTCCCCACCCATACCCCAATGCAGTCACTGTCCATCAGTGCAGCAAGTTGCCGGAGATCTACTATGTCCCTTCTCTGTGATACACTCTTCTCCCCTTGACCCCCCACTCAGACAGATGACTTATATCTCTTATGTATAGTAAAGGCAATACTGAAAGTATTATGTAAGCGTAGTGAATTAACTTATGATAAACCCCAGTTGTCATTAGAACTGTAGCTTTTGAAGGAAACATCTTTGTAAATGTGTTTTTATGGTTCTGTTTTAAAAGCTATGATAGTAATGGTGCTTTTACTCTGAATTGAGTGAAAGAAAGACATTGGAGGGTCTTTCTAAGAAAGAGAACTTCGTGGAAAACTATTTTAGAGTAGCTATCTCCTGGCCACCAAAGAGGAATTCACTGTATGAGTATAAGCATAAGCTTCAGAGAACAAGTTGGATTTATTGTCACAAGTAGAAACTTATTCTACCAGCCCATCTCCATACATTTTGCCTACTGTTTTTTATGTCATGTGGAATGCCCCTCTTCCTTTTTCTCTTGGTGAAATTCCTGTTTGCTCTTTCAGAATCCAGTTCCACTCTACTTAAGTCTACAAAGGTTTACCTGACATCTCTCACTTTAGGAAAGACAGTGTCTTATCCTCTTCTCTTATAGTTCTGTTAAACCTAGTATTGTTTGTATTATAAAGCAACAGTCCTTTCTGTAATTAAATAACCTACCAGTGTATTCATCCCTTGGGGAGATACAGTTACCCATCCAGTTGGATAAGGCTAAAACCAAAGGATCATCTTTGTTGTCTCTTCCCTTCTTAACTTTTCCATAAGCTATATCAGTTTTCTCTGCTAAACTTCTTTCTAATCAGTCTTGTTCTCTATCTCCAATACCTTCACCATAGCTCAAATGATCATCTCTACCAGAATACTGCAGTAGGCATCTTTGGATCTGAAGAGTCTCTTGTAGACAGCATGTAGTTGTATCACATTTTAAAATTTATTCTGCCAAACTCTGTCTTTTGATTGGAGAGTTTAATCCACTTAAATTTAAAATAATTACTGATTAGAAGTTACTTCTGTCATTTTGCATTACTGTCTCTTTTGCGTTTAGTTGTTTTTGTAGTAAAACATTAAAAAATATCCTTATTTCCTTTTGTGTATACACTATAGCTGTTTTCTTTGTGTTTATATTTAATATTCTCAAGTTATAACATTATTTGAATTAATACCAGCTTAACTTCAGAAACATACAAGAACTCAGCTCCTTTACAGTTCCATTCCCATCCTTTTCATTTATTGATGTCACAAAATTACATCTTTGTATATTGTGTATCTAAAAACATGAATTAAAAATTGTTTTTTTAAATGTATTAGCCTCTTTTTTAAGTATGTTTTTTATTGAAATACAGTTGATAAGCAAAATTATATTGGTTTCAAGTATGCAACACAGTCATTCAATAGTTACACACATTAATAAATCCTCATACCAACTACTGCAGGTACTATCTGTCAATGTAGAAGGATCTTACAGACCACTGACTACATTATCCGTGCTGCACTTCCATCTGCATCACCAATTTATATTATGATTGAGATTTTTGTGGTTCCTTATCCCCCTCACCCACCCCAGCCT
Organism: Manis javanica; assembly: GCF_040802235.1. NCBI lineage: Eukaryota > Metazoa > Chordata > Mammalia > Pholidota > Manidae > Manis > Manis javanica. The sequence goes on from NC_133166.1 coordinate 21,978,291, forward strand.
CTCCCCCATGGTAACCACCAGTCACTTCTCAGTGTCTCTGAGTCTACTGCCATTGTTCATTTTGTTTTTAGATTGCACGTATAAATGAAGTCATATGGCATTTATCTTTCTCTGGCTTACTTCACTTAGCATAATACTCTCTAGGTCCATCCATGTTGTCAGATAGGGCAGGATTTCATTCTTTTTATGGCTGAATAATAGTCCATTGTGTATATGTACCATGTCTTCTTTATCCATTGATCTGCTGATGGACATTTGGTTGCTTCCATATCTTGGCTGTTGTAAATAATGTGGCAGTAAACATAAGGGTGCATATATATCTTTCAAATCAGAGATTTTGTTTGGATAAATCCCTAGGAGTGGAGTTACTGGGTCATACGGTATTTCTATTTTTAGTTTTTGAGGAACCTCCATACTGCTTTCCTTAGTGACTACACAAATTTACATTCCCACCAAGTGTTGGAGGGTTCCCTTTTCATCCGTGTCAACACTTATTATTTCTGTATTAGTTTCTTAAATTATATAAAAATCAAAATATAGTTTCAAACCAAAATTACATTAATACCAGCTATTAGCTCTTAAATCATGTAAAAAACAAAAAATGGAGTTACAAACCACTGTTATAATACGAGCTCTTATAATTGCTCATATATTTACCTTCAGTGAGGTCTTTATTTCTTCATATGGCTTCAAGTTATTCTCTCATGTCCTTTCATTTCATACTACAGGACTCCCTTGGGAATTTCTTGCAGGGAAGGTCTTGTGAACTCTCAGCTTTTGTTTACCTGAGAATGTCGTAATTTCTCTCTCACTTTTGCAGGACAGTTTTGTTGTATATAGTTATCTTGGTTGACATTTTTTTGTCTCTTAGCATTTTGAATATATGGACCCCCTGTCTTCTGCCCTCCTGAGTTTCTGATATGAAGTCTACTGATAATCTTATTTAAGACCCCTTGTATGTGTCTATTCACTTCTCTCTTACTGTTTTTATGATTCTTTGTCTTTAGGCTTTTTACATTTCAGTATAACGTGTCTCATTGTGGGTCTCCGAGTTCGTACTCCTTGGAATTTGTGGAGTTTCTTGACTGTTTATATTCATGTCTTTTGTCAAATTTGGAAAGTTTTTGATTATTATGCCTTCATCTAGCCTCTCTGTTCCTCCTTCCTCCTTCTAGGACTCCCACAGTGTGTGTATTCATTTGCTTGATGATGTCCCAGAGGTTCCTTAGGCCCTCTTCACTCTTCTTCAGGGTGGAATGAGAGTGCAACAGTGTATGCCCACCTCTGTGTCTCTACTTTTCTCCTCTCTGGAGAGTGGGAAGTGGGGCTGAAAATTCCAGGAACATGGTTTGGTCTGTCTGGTGACCCGCTCCCATCCAGGAGCCCACCAAAGAGTTAGTTTATTAGAATAAAAGACACTGCTGTCACCCAGGACATTCCAAGGGATTTAGGAACTGTGTTAGGAATAAGGGTCAAAGACCAATGTATATTTTTCTTTCATTTCATAAGTATATAACTTTTTGACTTGTCTTCTTTCACTTAGCAGAATGTATTTAAAATTCATCTAAGTTGTGATATGAATTAATAGTTGTTAAAAGACATAAATATATAAACAGCCAAGGAGCTCAACAAATTCCAAGTAATATGAACTCAAAGACCCACACTGAGACACATTATAATGAAACTGTCAAAAGCTAAAGACAAAGAGAGAATCTTGAAAACAGCAAGAGAGAATACAATACAATGAATGGTATTTCATTGTAATTAAATATCATTATTTGTTTAACTGTTCACCTATTGAAGACATCTTGGGAGCTTCCACTGTCATGAACAAGCCTTCTGGAAACATTTGCATGCAGGGTTTTGTGTGGTCATAAGTTTTCAAATCAGTTGGCTAAGTACCTAACAGTGTAATTCCAGAGTCATATGGGAAGTCTGTGTTTAACTTTCTAAAAACTGTCTTCCAAAAACAGTTATACCATTTTACATTCACACCAGCAGTGAAGGAATGTCCTGTTGCTCTGTATCCTCACTAACATTTGGTATTGTAGGTTGTTTTTGCTTTTAGCTGTTCTAGTATGTATGTTGTGGTATCTCATTTTTCTTTTAACCTGCATTTCTATGACAAGTGCTGTTCAACATTTTTTATATGCTTATTTACTATCCTTATTTCTTCATCATGAAGTCTCTGTTCAGATCTTTTCCTCCTTTGAAAATTTGTTGTTTTTTTTCTTATTTTTGAGTTTTAAGAGTTTTTAATATATTCTGGATGTGAGTCCAGATAAACAGATATGTTGTTTGCAGATTTTTCATTCTCTTTTGCAGTGTCTTTACCAAAGGAAAGAGCTTAATTCTGATAAAGTTCAATTTATCATTTGTTTTCATATATTTTGCTTTTATTTTTTATTTATTTTTATTTTTTATTTTGTTATCATTAATCTGTAATTACATGAAGAACATTATGTTTATAGGGTCCCCCTTTCACCAAGTCCCCCCACAAACCCCATTACAGTCACTGTCCATCAGCATAGTAAGATGTTGTAGAATCACTACTTGTCTTCTCTGTGTTGCACAACCCTCCCCATGGCCGCCCCCCACATTATACATGCTAATTGTAATACCACCTTTCTTTTTCCCGCCCATATCCCTCCCTTCCCTCCCATTCTCCCTAGTTCCTTTCCCTTTGGTAACTCTTAGTCCATTCTTGGATTCTATGATTCTGCTGCTGTTTTGTTCCTTCAGTTTTTCCTTTGTTCTTATACTCCACATATGAGTGAAATCATTTGGTATTTGTCTTTCTCTGCCTGGCTTATTTCACTGAACATAATAACCCTATAGCTCCATTCATGTTGTTGCAAATGGTAGGATTTCTTTTCTTCTTATGGCTGAATAATATTCCATTGTGTATATGTACCACATCTTCTTTATCCATTCATCTACTGATGGACACTTAGGTTGCTTCCATTTCTTGGCTGTTGTAAATGGTGCTGCGATAAACATAGGGGTGCGTTTGTCTTTTTCAAACTGGGCTGCTGCATTCTTAGGGTAAATTCCTGGAAGTGGAATTCCTGGGTCAAATGGTATGTCTATTTTGAGCATTTTGATGAACCTCCATACTGCTTTCCACAGTGGTTGAACTAATTTACATTCCCACCAGCAGTGTAGGAGGGTTCCCCTTTCTCCACATCCTCACCAACATTTGTTGTTGTTTGTCGTTTGGATGGTAGCCATCCTTACTGGTGTGAGGTGATATCTCATTGTGGTTTTAATTTGCATTTCTCTGATAAATAGCGATGTGGAGCATCTTTTCATGTGTCTGTTGGCCATCTGAATTTCTTCTTTGGAGAAGTGTCTGTTCAGCTCTTATGCCCATTTTTTAATTGGATTATTTGCTTTTTGTTTGTTGAGATGCATGAGCTCTTTATATATTCTGGATGTCAAGCCTTTATTGGATCTGTCATTTATGAATATATTCTCCCATACTCTAGGGTACCTTTTTGTTCTGTTGATGGTGTCCTTTGCTGTACAGAAGCTATTCAACTTGATGTAGTCCCACTTGTTCATTTTTGCTTTTGTTTCCCTTGCCCGGGGAGATATGTTCATGAAGATGTTGCTCATGTTTATGTCTAAGAGATTTTTGCGTATGTTTCTTTCTACGAGTTTATAGTTTCATGACTTACCTTCAGGTCTTTGATCCATTTTGAATTTACTTTTGTGTATGGAGTTAGACAGTGATCCAGTTTCATTCTCTTACATGTAGCTGTCCAGTTTTGCCAACACCATCTGTTGAAGAGACTGTCATTTCCCCATTGTATGTCCATGGCTCCTTTATCAAATATTAATTGGCCATATATGTTTGGGTTAATCTCTGGAGTCTCTATTCTGTTGCACTGGTCTGTGGCTCTGTTCTTGTGCCAGTACCAAATTGTCTTGATTACTGTGGCTTTGTAATAGAGCTTGAAGTTGGGGAGTGAGATCCCCCCACTTTATTCTTCCTTCTCAGGATTGCTTTGGCTATTTGGGGTCTTTGGTGTTTCCATATGAATTTTTGAACTATTTGTTCCAGTTCATTGAAGAATGCTATGGGTAATTTGATAGGGATTGCATCAAATCTGTATATTGCTTTGGGCAGGATGGCCATTTTGACGATATTAATTCTTCCTAGCCAAGAGCACGGGATGAGTTTCCATTTGTTAGTGTCCTCTTTAATTTCTCTTAAGAGTGTCTTACAGTTTTCAGGTTATAGGTCTTTCACTTCTTTGGTTTGGTTTATTCCTAGGTATTTTATTCTTTTTGATGCTATTGTGAATGGAATTGTTTTCCTGATTCCTCTTTCTATTGGTTCATTGTTTGTATATAGGAAAGCCACAGTTTCTTTGTGTTAATTTTGTATCCTGCAACTTCGCTGAATTCCGATATCAGTTCTAGTAGTTTTGTAGTGGAGTCTTTAGGGTTTTTATGTACAGTATCATGTCATCTGCTAATAGTGACAGTTTAACTTCTTCTTTACCACTCTGGATTCCTTGTATTTCTTTTGTTGAGTATTTTTGCATCTACGTTCATCAGGGATATTGGTCTGTAATTTTCTTTTTTTGGGGTCTTTGCCTGGTTTTGCTATTAGGGTGATGTTGGCTTCATAGAATGAGTTTGGGGGTATTCCCTCCTCTTCTATTTTTTGGAAAACTTTAAGGAGAATGGGTATCATGTTTTCTCTGTATGTCTGATAAAATTCCGAGGTAAATCCGTCTGGCCCGGGTGTTCTGTTCTTGGGTAGTTTTTTGATCACTGCTTCAATTTCTTTGTTCGTAATTGGTTTGTTTAAATTTTGTGTTTCTTCCTTGGTCAGTCTTGGAAGGTTGTATTTTTCTAGGAAGTTGTCCATTTTTTCTAGGTTTTCCAGCTTGTTAGCATATAGGTTTCATAGTATCCTCTAATAATTCTTTGTATTTCTGTGGGGTCTGTCGTGATTTTTCCTTTCTTGTTTTTGATTCTGTTGATGTGTGTTGATTCTCTTTTTCTCTTAATAAGTTTGGCTAGAGGCTTATCTATTTTGTTTATTTTCTCAAAGAACCAGCTCTCGGTTTCATTGATTTTTTCTATTGTTTTATTCTTCCTGATTTTATTTATTTCTTCTCTGGTCTTTATTACGTCCCTCCTTCTGCTGACTTTAGGCCTCATTTGTTCTTCTTTTTTCAATTTCAATAATTGTGACGTTAGACTATTCATTTGGGATTGTTCTTCCTTCTTTAAACATGCCTGATTGCTATATACTTTCCTCTTAAGACTGCATTTGCTGCGTCCCACAGAAGTTGGGGCTTTGTGTTGTTGTTGTCATTTGTTTCCATATATTCCTTGATCTCTATTTTAATTTTTTCGTTGATCCATTGATTATTTAGGAGCATGTTGTTAAGCCTCCATGTGTTTGTGAGCCTCTTTGTTTTCTTTGTACAATTTATTTCTAGTTTATACCTTTGTGGTCTGAAAAGTTGGTTGGTAGGATTTCAGTCTTTTGGAATTTACTGAGGTTCTTTTTGTGGCCTAGTATGTGGTCTATTCTGGAGAATGTTCCATGTGCACTTGAGAAGAATGTTTATCCTGTTGTTTTTGGATGTAGAGTTCTATAGATGTCTATTAGGTCCATCTGTTCTAGTGTGTTGTTCAGTGCCTCCGTGTCCTTACTTATTTTCTGTCCGGTGGATCTATCCTTTGGAATGAGTGGGGTGTTGAATTCTCCTAAAATGAATGCATTGCATTCTATTTCCTCCTTTAATTCTGTTAGTATTTGTTTCGCATATGATGGTGCTCCTGTGTTGGGTGCATATATTTTTGTAATGGTTATATCCTCTTGTTGGACTGAGCCCTTTATCATTATGTAGTGTCCTTCTTTATCTTGTTACTTTCTTTGTTTTGAAGTCTATTTTGTCTGATACTAGTACTGCAACACCTGCTTTTTTCTCCCTATTGTTTGCATGAAATGTTTATTTCTATCCCTTGACTTTTAGTCTGTGCATGTCTTTGGGTTTAAGGTGAGTCTCTTGTAAGCAGCACATAGATAGGTCTTGCTTTTTTATCCATTCTATTACTCTGTGTCTTTTGATTGGTGCAGTAAGTCCATTTACATTTAGGGTGATTAATGAAAGATATGTACTTATTGCCATTGCAGGCTTTAGATTCGTGGTTACCAAAGGTTCAAGGTTAGCTTCTTTAGTATCTTACTGTCCAACTTAACTGACTTATTGAGCTATTATAAACACTGTCTGGTGATTCTTTATTTCTCTCCCTTCTTATTCCTCCTCCTCCATTCTTTATATCTTGGTTGTTTATTCTGTGCTCTTTTGTGTTTACTTTAACTGCTTTTGTGGGTAGTTGTTTTTATTTTTTGCCTGTAGTTAGTATTTGGTTGGTCTGCTCTCTTTGCTGCAATTTTATTTTCTCTGGTGACATCTATTTAGTCTTAGGAGTGCTCCCATCAAGAGCAGTCCCTCTAAAATACCCTGTAGAGGTGGTTTGTGTGAGGCAAATTCCCTCAACTTTTGCTTGTCTGGAAATTGTTTATTCCCTCCTTCATATTTAAAAGATAATTGTGCTGGATACAGTATCCTTTTTTCAAGGCCCTTCTGTTTCATTGCATTAAATATATCATGCCATTCTCTTCTGGCCTGTAAGGTTTCTGTTGAGAAGTCTGATGATAGCCTGATGGGTTTTCCTTTGTAGGTGGTCATTTTCCTCTCTCTGGCTACCTTTAAAACTCTGTCATTGTCCTTGATCTTTGCCATTTAATTATTATGTGTCTTGGTGTTGTCCTCTTTGGGTCCCTTTTGTTGGTAGTTCTGCATACTTCCATGGTTTGCTCGATTATTTCCTACCCCAGTTTGGGGAAGTTTTCAGCAATTATTTCTTCAAATACACTTTCTATCTCTTTTTCTCTCTCTTCTTTTTCTGGTACCCCTATAATGCGCATATTGTTCATTTTGGATTGGTTACACAGTTCTCTTAATATTGTTTCATTCCTGGAGATCCTTTTATCCCTCTCTGCGTCAGCTTCTCTGTGTTCCTGTTCTCTGATTTCTATTCCATTAATGGCCTCTTGCACCTCATCCAGTCTGCTCTTAAGTCCTTCCAGAGATTGTTTCATTTCTGTAATCTCCCTCCATACTTCAGCCCTTAGCTCTTGCATATTTCTCTGAAGATCCATCAGCATGGTTGTGACCTTTATTTTGAATTCTTTTTCAGGGAGATTGCTTAGGTCTGTCTCCCCAGATTCCTTCTCAGGGGAGGATGTCTGGGTTAGTCTGGTCTGTATCAAATTCTTCTGCCTTTTCATGGCGATAGAGGTAGTTGTGGGAAGCTGTCGCGTGTGTTGGCTGGGAGAACATCCCTTCTTGCTGGTTTGTGGCCTTCCTCTTCTGGGAGAACAGCAACCCCTAGTGGCTTGTGCTGGACAGCTGTGCGCAGACGGGGTGTCTAATTCTTGCCCGGCCACTGTGGAAGAAGCTCTTCCTGGTTGCTGTGGGCGTGGCAACTGCCTCTATGGCAGAGTAGCGCCAGAAGGGGAACGTGTGGTAGGCTGTTTATCACCGTGAGTGGCCTCTGAGCTGCCCTGCTGTCCAGGGGGTTGGGGCGCCGGGAGTTCCCCGGGATTCCCAGTTACTGTGCCGATTGTGCCTGGGCGCTTCTGTCCAGCTGTAAAGCCCCTGTCCCTTTAAGATTTTCAAAGGGCACTCACTTTTCTTTGTCCTAGGGGCGCTGGCCATGGGGACCTGCACACAGGTCTTACTGTCCTGTTTCCCTAGCATCTGGCACACCACGCACTGTGTGTCTGTTCTCCGGTGTGGATGGCTATGGCTGGGTGTTCAGGAGTCCTGGGCTCCCTCTCCCTCCTCGCTCCGACTCCTCTCCTCCTGCCAGGAGCTGGGGTGAGGGGTGCTCGGGTCCCACTGGCCCACAGCTTGTATCTTACCCTCTTCGCGAGGCGCTGGGTTTTCACAGATATGGATGTAGTCTAGCTGTTGTCCTGTTTCTTCTGGTGTCTCTTTTAGGAATAGCTGTATTCGTTGTATTTTCAAAAGTATATATGGTTTTGGGGGGATATTTCCGCTGCTCTACTCATGCTGCCATCTTGGCTCCTGGCTTGGGTTTTTTATGTAAAAACTGTCCTAACGGTCAATGAAATTTTTTTCTGTGTTCTACATGTTTTATTATTTTGTTCTTTCCATTATGGCCTATGAGTCATATTGAGTTAAATTTTGTGTAGGTTGTAATTTTTGTGTTAATATTCTTTTCTTTTTTTTCCATATTTGCAAAAAACCAGAACCATTTGTTTCTGTAGACTATCCTTTCACCATCTAATAGCCTTTGCACTTTTGTGAAATAGTTTACTATATTTGTGTTCATCTATTTCTGGACTCTGTTCTGTTCCATTGATTTGTGTGTCTATTCTTTTGACTAAGTACCTAGCCAAAAGGTATTTGTGGTATTTGTCTAATACCACACTGTCTTGATTACTCTAATATTATACTGTAGTAGTCTTGTACCCAGGTAATGTAAGTCCTCTGACTTTTTTCTTATTTTTCAGAATTGCTTTGGCTATTCTAGTACCTTTACCTTTACATATACATTTTAAACTCAGTCTGTTGATAGCTACAGAATCATTTTCTGAAATTCTGCTTTGGATTGGAATGGATGTATAGATAAAATTGGAAACAATTTATATCTTGACTGTACATATAAAGTCTTCCAACCCAATAATATGGAATATCTCTTCATTTATTTAGATCTTCTTTGATTCTTTCTTCTATATTTTGGAGTTTTCCACATATAGTACCTGCACATATTTTGGCTTATACCTAAGTACATTATTTTCCCCAAAGCTATTGCCAATATTTTTTTAATGCAAATTCTAATGGTTCATTACAGGTATGTAGGAGAACAGTTGAGTTTTATATGTTGACCTTGTATCTTGCAATGTTCTTAAAACTCAGTTATTGAGGACTTTTTTTGTAGATTCATTGAGGTTTTCTGCATAAATAAATCATGTCATTTGTGAATAAAAGTAGTTTTATTTCTTTCTTTCCAATCTGTGTGCCTTTTAGTTGTTTTTCTTGCCTTATTTAAATAGGTTGGGCTATAAGTACCATGTTGGAAGGGACTGATGAGAGAGAGTTTCACCATTTCTCTGCATTCTTGGAGGGACTGATGAGAGAGAGTTTCACTGTTTCTCTGTATTCTTGCCTTAGTCTCAATCTTAAGGGGAAAGCATCCACTCTCCATTACTATGTTAGCTGTAGGATTTCATATATTCTCTTTAGTAGATTAAAGAAGTTTCTTAAGTTTTTCGTGAATGAATTAATTTTCATCTTTTTTTTATTCTGTTAGATCTTCAAATCAAATAGGTTATTTTAATGTCATTAGGTCTTGTTTTTTTCCTTACATAATTAATTTAAACAAAATCTTTATTTTTGATAAAAGGAAAAAGCTAAAATACTCATTTAATCTGTATAAGATTAATATTTCATTCATCATGAAATGAATAGAAATTAAGTAAAGACATTTTATTCTGTAATTTCAAATAATATACTGATTTTTTTCACCAAACTACAATTATATACCACCCAAAACAATGAAAAATATTCCAAAATTTTCTGTAAATGTGATGGGGAAGTATTGTATTACTATTAAAGTAATTTAGGACTAGTAGAGACAATCAGTGTATAATGTTCATCAGTTTGAGAAATATCCATCTTAAAGTCTTTTGCATGATGTTGGGAATTTCATGACAAAAAGGTATAGTATATAAATAACAAATTTTGAAGAGCCATCTGATAGTAAACCCTTGGTAATACTTAAATATTAATTTTTGTGTATGTTGGGGGTAAGAAATGAATACAGAAAAACCTGTGTGAGAGCATAGAACACACTTCGGCTCTGCTTGTTGTGGTAAATGGGCAAAAGGTTAAGCCATCAGCCCATCTTCCAGTGTCAGCTAAACAGTGGGTTTCTTTGTGTTGCTCATTTGTTAGCACAATATAGCAAGTGTTATTGAGAGGTAAACAAAGCAAGTCTTACATCAGACATTGAGCTTTTAAAAAAGTTGGAATGGGATGTACTGGGTGTTCAAAGAGTAAATTGATAGTACATTTTTATGTAAACCAGTGCTGCAGAGTAAATTGTATTGGAAATCAGGCCAACATTATACATCAGTGATACTCAGGTAAATATATGTCTAGTGGTACCAATTATAGAGAGTAATGTTGTGGGCTGGGGAGCCTCCCCCCACCCCCCCAACACACAGACAAAAGAGAAAACAACACTTACTAAAACATGGCCAGCCATAGGTTTATTTTCCTTAGCTATTTAGTTGGGGTAGATTTTACTTATATATAAATAAACCTTTTATTCATAAGATATAGTTTTAATATAGAATGTTTCCAGAGGCATGAAGTGTTATTTAGGACCTTTCCTTTAATGGCCAAAGAATATTTCTTGAGCATCCATGCAGATTAGATCTTAAACAGCTGCATGGAGCACAGAGAAGTCATGATTCCTGCCTCTGTGAACTAACTTGAATAAGTTCTTTCATCTAAAGATCTCACTGTTTGTCTGTTTCATGAATCCCTTATCTCATCTTTGAAGGGCTCATTCAGTTTAATACAGTTCAACTTTGTGGTTTAGAGCTCTAGAAACTGCTGTTGTAACTTACAATGCACAAAAAAGATGTTAATTTCAAAATTTCCTTATAATTAGATGAAATCCACTCTAAAGTGATAGTTTTTTTTGGCAAAGATTTAGAATGATAACTAGGGATTCTAATTCAAATTTAATTAGTTGTGTTATCTTAAATAAATTATGTATCCTTTTAGTATCCAATTTCTCTGTGGTCATAACAAGGCGTAACAGCTAAGAGACACACATGTGCTGAAATGCCTGAGTTCATTTGTTTTACATAAATTTGGAGTGCTGTCATTCTACCTACTCATAATCTCAGGCTCATATAGTATTCTGCAACCATTTCAGCAGTGATTAACTGAAAGTCACTATCATATCATTTAGATATAATTTGTTAAGAAAATATTAGATGATGTTCTCCTTATCTAGGTACTTAGATCACATATTGCCACTTGGTGTTGCCTCCCATTTCATGTTGCCTTATTCCTGTCTACTTATTGAGTTCTTTGAATTCAGGGATCTTGACTTACTTGAACCTTCCCAAAAATTACTGTTCAGTGCCTTTTAAATATGGAGTAAACTTCTGGGTTTTGTTTTTTGTTTTTTGTTTTTTTTCATTGCTTTGGAGTATCCCACATGTTCTTTTCCAATCATGGAGATAGCTAAATTTAACTGTAGTTTTACTAAAGAGCTTATTTACTATATTAAAACCACCTGGTTATAATCTTAGAAATCTGGTACCATTTTTTTTTTCCTTTGAGCATATGTAAATAGGGATCAGAGAACATTGATCCAAGCATTTCTAACTCAGAATGGCAAAAGCACACAAAGAGTTTGGGTATTTATACATTAGAAATAAAATAATGTAGGTGGCATTTATTCATGCAATCAGTGAATATTACTGGCATCAACTAAATGTTAGATTCTTTGCTGTACCTATAAACATGGTGATTGAAAAAAAACCAGATAAGATCCCTTTCTGATGGAGCTTATAGTCAGTAAACGGACAAAATATTTATTTAAACCAGACAGTAACAATGTAATACAGATTATAAATATGTAGGTGGTGTGAGAGACTAACTGGGTGAAGATTGTGCTACTTTTCATACAGTGCTTAGAAGAGGCCTTTTAAAGACACAATGTAAGACTGTAAGGATAAGGAACTGCCTAGATTATGGTCTCTAAATAATGTTCTCTTTGAAAAAGGACTCACAATTCCTTGGGAAACTATCTTACTGCAAACTGGAATAGGAACTGTAAAAGAAAACAAACTGTAATGTCTGCTGGGATCATGATATGGAAGCCAACTTGGAAACACCCACTGACCACATGGAACAATTGGAGCACCAAAGAATAGTGACTGCAGTAAAGTGCAGTAAAGTGAAACACATCCATTAATCAAAATTTATGAGTTCATAATGTTATTTTTAAAACTCACTGGACCAAAACTGTACAATCAAATATTTTTCCTGCTTTTCCTCTGAAAACTGTACCTCAGGATAACCAAATAGTTCAGGAGGGATAGTTCTTTAAAAAAGAATTCCAGCTAGTAAATGCAGAAAGAAGGACAAACTCTTCTATCTTAATGAAATGAAAGTACATACATAAGCAATGAAATTTTTCACAGCTTCCTATATATACTTTTGAATATTTTGTGTTGGGAAACTTAAAAGTAATTTAAAGGAAGAGGGTGAGAATTCAGAATGTGGTAATGGTAATGGTGGGAAGGTACTTCACATAAACATAGTATGAACAAGGTGCAGAAGTGAAATAAATGATGTCCTAGTGTCTGGTTTAACAATTTTTTTTAAGAATTGTTTCATTTATAGCCATGTCACAGAAAGATAATATCTATAGTTTTTTTTGAAAATTGCTTCTTTCCTCTGCTATGTTTTTAAGTATAATTTCAAAGTTATCAGAAAGTACAAGGTCTGTAAGTTGAAGTATTGTGGATGTGCAGTTGTATGTGAGTTCTCAGAACACACAGTACCTGGGAATAGTGAAACTAATATTGCCAAGTTCAGGAGGAGCTTGAGATTCAAAGGAGCTTCTCTATAGTTCCTGCTACCCTTTGGATTCTTTGAAGTAATTGTAAACAAAAGGATTCAACAATGGATTTAATTAATAAGCCAAATTGATTTGGCAGAAGACCTTAGCAAAAGGTAGAATTTATAGAGGGCAGCATTGATATTACTTGTGCAACCTCTGCTTAAAGTAAGCAATATGTTAATTAATATAGATTGTTCCTCATCTCAGCATCTTATTTATTCCTTTTAAAGTTATATGTATAGAAATGAGTATCCCAAAGTTTATGATTTCTAATCCTATTATATTGGCCCCTGTTATTATAGTAGGGGACCACACATGTTCTTGCCTAAAAGCAGTATGTTCTATATTCAGGGCGAGTTTAACCTCATTTGTAAAGAAAACAGTCTTCTGTCTTCAACTCTTGACACCCACGTATCTTTTATAGATAAATACTCTGTTTTGTCCAGGTTCATGTTGCATGGATAACAATAAATGGGTATATTTCTCTATAAACCAAATTTTTTAAAAGTGATTTGTGCCATGGTATTATTTAAAAAGAAAAAGCCCTTAAAATCTATCTTGAAAATTACTAGTGTAAAATAGCAACAAGATTTGTTCATTAATTTTACAAGCCAGTGTGTATCTGTTAAATGTGCTTTTGCCCTTCCTGGTATATGAAAGTTTGACTGCTTGGATTTAGAAATGTAGTACATGCCACAGCAGAGGAATGGTGGGAAATTTGAGATGTCAACCTGTGTAATCAAAGATATTCCAGCAGTGGTTTGTTTTTATGACTGGTCAGATAGTTCAGTGAAATGAAAAGCATATCAATTAAGTTTCTATTTTCTCATCCTTACACTTAGCCTTTTCCTAAGTTATAGTGTTCGTCCATTTATGATTTTTTTTTTTACTTTTTTTAAATTAATTTTTTTATTTTGGTGTCATTTATCTATAATTACATGGAGAACATTATGTTTACTAGGCTCCCCCCTTCACCAAGTCCCCCCCACATACCCCTTCACAGTCACTGTCCATCAGCGTAGTAAGATGCTGTAAAATCACTACTTGTCTGCTCTGTGTTGCACAGCCCTCCCCATGCCCCCCCACACTATACATGCTAATCGTAATATCCCCTTTCTTTTTCCCCACCCTTGTCCCTCCCTTCCCACCCATCTTCCCCAGTCCCTTTCCCTTTGGTAACTATTAGTCCATTCGTGGGTTCTGTGATTCTGCTGCTGTTCTATGATTCATGATTTTTTTTTTAACCTATGAATTCAACTTACATTTGGAAAGATCGGATTTGCTGAGTGATGTATCATAAGGAAAAAGAGTTTCCTTCATGGCACAATACTTATTTAAAAAAACGTTTTTTTTTAATAGGGTATTCAGAAGTTGGCTAGTCAGTATCTGAAGAGAGATTGGCCTGGAATAAAAGCTGATGATCGGAATGATTACAGGTAATTTAATAAGTAGTTCTTACCCATTTTCTTTAAGAACTGTTTCATTTATAGCCATGACATAGAAAGATAATATCTATAGGTTTTTTTAGAAAATTGCTTCTTTCCTCTGCTATGTTTTTAAGTATAATTTCAAAATTAACAAAAACTGTTAATGTTCCACAGTGTGTAGATAGTCTGTATAAAATAGGTCACTTACATATGTTTTAAACCATATTTAATTAATTAACTAATACCCACATGTGAAATTTAAAGAAGGTAGATGACATTGGAACACAAATCATTTCCTGAGTAACCTATATGTAAAACACATCATGCAACAATAATGAAGCAAGACTGTAGTGTTCTATCATGATCATTGGATCATTACTTCTAAAACAAATTCTAAATTTGGAAGGATAGAATTTTGTGAGCCTGAGGGAAAAGAATTCCTAAGATACGCATATCTATATAAGTAAATAAAACACGGTATCCAGAAACTGGCTAGTCAATATCCCACATACACATTTTGAAGAAGGTAGATTTGCAATGGGATATAAATTGTGTCCTCAGTGACCTACAGATATCTTTAAAATATTTGTAATTTTGTTTAGAATCTGATGTCTTTTTTGAGGTTGGTATGTAACTATTTTTTGGCTTTTGTACTCAGAACTGTCCTTAGTAGTGAGAGAACCATTGGTCAAAGACAAGATTTCAGAGCTTGTAGTCTAGCTGGAGTTAAGACTAATGCCCATGAAAGAATAGCAGAGAACCCAGGGTATTAAGAACTCAGGATCAAAGTGTGTGGTTTGGAGTCGAATATGAAATCACGTAGCTGGATTGTCGGTGAAGACTGACATCATCATAAATTCTTAATGGTGCTAGAACACTGAAGTATAAACAAGAAACCATCATAGTTCTTAGCAGTTGCAGGACAAGCTGATAACTTGGAAGGTGGCCTGATAGCTATAGATAATAAAACATCCGGATAGTTGCAGTATAAAAATAATAAAACAGAAAAAGAAAATAAACAAAAATAAGAGAATTTCTTGTAGACATTCCAATAGCTACAAAGTTCAGTTAAGGAGGGAAGAGAGAGTAGATGAAGTTCTATGCAAAAGAGACACGTAGAGCAAAATCTGGAGGTGAGATTGAGAATGATATGTTCAGTATTGCTGGCATAAGGAAAGGCTGACCAAGGAAGAGTTTGCTTGTTGGAAAGTAAAGAAGGACTCACATCTATAGACAGGCTGTACTCCAAGTTTGTTTGAGATATAAGATGCAGGTTATCAAAGAATTAAGGATGAAAAGGTCCACCCCCAGCCAGCTTATATAACCTGTTTTTAAAACTATGTTAAAACAATTTTTAGTAAATATTTACTATATGTCAGACACTGTACTAGGAACTTTAATTTACCTCTCATTATTATCAATGCAACCCTATGAAGAACATATAATTATATATCCTCTTTTTTTTTTTTGAGAGGGCATCCCTCATATTTATTGATCAAATGGTTGTTAACAACAATAAAATTCTGTATAGGGGACTCAATGCACAATCATTAATCAACCCCAAGCCTAATTCTCAACAGTCTCCAATCTTCTGAAGCATAATGAACAAGTTCTTACATGGTGAATAAGTTCTTACACGGTGAACAGTGCAAGGGCAGTCATATCACAGAAACTTTCAGTTTTGATCACGCATCATGAACTATAAACAGTCAAGTCAGATATGATTATTCGTTTGATTTTTATACTTGATTTATATGTGAATCCCAAATTTCTCCCTTGTTGTTATTATTATTATTTTTTTAATAAAATGCTGAAGTGGTAGGTAGATGCAAGATAAAGGTAGAAAACATAATTTAGTGCTGTAAGAGCGCAAATGTAGATGATCAGGTCTGTGCCTATAGACTAAGTATTAATCCAAGCTAGACAAGGGCAACAAAACATCCACGGACGCAGAAGATTTCTCTCAAAACAGGGGGGGTGAGGTTCTAAGCCTCACCACTGTTGATGCCCAATTTCTCACCTGATGGCCCCCTGCGACTGTGCCTGTCTTAGGTTGTTCCTCCCTTGAGGAATCTTACCCGTCTCTGGCTAACCAGTCATCTTCCGGGGCCATACAGGGAAATGTAAAGTTGGTAAGTGAGAGAGAAGCCATATTGTTTGAAAAGGTTAGCTTTTTACTTCTTTGCAGATTTATGCCCTGTGGCTTCTATGCCCAGCATTTGTCTTGAGGTATCTTTACCACTTGGAGGAATTATGATACTCGGTAAATTCGATATGAGGCATGAATTGTATTTAAGGGTTGTAATTAGGATGGAAGAAGAAAAGCTATAGAAGTAGCAGGCAGAAGAAAACATGGGAAGATTGATTATTTCTTTGACATATCTTCTTGGAGAGTAACTTAAGCATGTATAGGTTTTAAACTACTAATTAAATTGCACACACACATTAACATAATAGGAATACAGTTACATAACCAAAGCAGATCTATAATTACCAGCCATCTCCAGTGAAACCAAGAAAATCAGGCATCCTAGGCATTTGTGAAAATTTATTTATGATGTGATGGATATTGTCCAACTGTACTTGAACAGTCTGAGAGAAATCAGGCAAGTTAAAACAACCCATTGCTAGGAAATGTTCACATCCCATATGTTCTTTTAACAGTAGATAGTCTGTAGTTGTAAGATTTTGGAGCGCTATAACTTGCACTTCTAATTCTTGGTTGAGTTCCAACAGTATAGATCCAGTCAAATTTGTTGTTTTACTGTATGCACAGGCCAGCTTAGCTATCTCCTTCTTCATTCCCATGGCAAGTCCAGGAACCGGTGGGATGAATGCAGCTATAGCTGTAGCAGCGCCTGGATCTTTGTTGAGGTTTTTTGATGATCATCTTCTGGTATGAGTCTTCCAGAGAGTGCTGATGTTGAAAGTTCTTCTTCATATCGTATCTTAGTTCATTTTCTGGGTAGCCAAATTAGGCTTTGATCCTCTGTATAAACACAAATAGACCCTTTGCCCACACTTTGATATGACCTTTATACTATTGTGAAGAACCTATTGGAGATCAACAGACAGGAACTGCTTTTTTTTTTTTAAGAGAAAGGAATATTATCAGAAAAGTGTACTTCCATAGCTGATCATCTGACACCCTTTAAAGATCAAAATTAAGGATATGTAAAGCATGCATTAATCATTGATTTGCAGTTAGTTTTATCTTATCAGGGAATAATCCCCCTTTTCTTTCTCTCTTTTTCTTTGTTATCATTAACCTACAATTACATGAAGAATATTATGTTTACTAGGCTCTCCCCTATACCAAGTCCCCACCACAAACCCCATTACAGTCACTGTCCATCAGCATAGCAAAATGATGTAGAATCACTTCTCGTCTTTTCTGTGTTGCACTCCCCTCCCCTTTCTCCCACCCCCCACATTATACATGCTAATCATAATACCCCCTTTCATCCCCCACCCCCTTATTCCTCCCTACCCACCCATCCTCCCCAGTCCCTTTACCTTTGGTACCTGTTAGTCCATTCTTGGGTTCTGTGATTTTGCTGCTGTTTTGTTCCTTCAGTTTTTCCTTTGTTCTTATACTCCACAGATGAGTGAAATCATTTGATACTTGTCTCTCTCTGCCTGGCTTATTTCACTGAGCATAATACCCTCTAGCTCCATCCATGTTGTTGCAAATGGTAGGATCTGTTTTCTTCTTATGGCTGAATAATATTCCATTGTGTATATGTACCACATCTTCTTTATCCATTCATCTACTGATGGACACTTCGGTTGCTTCCATTTCTTTGGCTATTGTAAATAGTGCAGCAATAAACATAGGGATGCATCTGTCTTTTTCAAACTGGAGTGCTGCATTCTTAGGGTAAATTCCTAGAAGTGGAATTCCTGGGGCAAATGGTATGTCTATTTTGAACTTTTTGAGGAACCTCCATACTGCTTTCCACAGTGGTTGAACTAATATATATTCCCACCAGCAGTGTAGGAGGGTTCCCCTTTCTCCACAACCTCACCAACATTTGTTGTTGTTTGTCTTTTGGATGGTGGTTATCCTTACTGGTGTGCAGTGATATCTCATTGTGGTTTTAATTTGCATTTCTCTGATGACTAGCGATGTGGAGCATCTTTTCATGTGTCTGTTGGCCATCTGAATTTCTTCTTTGATGAACTGTCTGTTCAGCTCTTCTGCCCATTTTTTAATTGGATTATTTGCTTTTTGTTTGTTGAGGTGCATGAGCTCCTTATATATTTTGGATGTCAAGCCTTTATTGGATCTGTCATTTACAAATATATTCTCCCATACTGTAGGGTACCTTTTTGTTCTATTGATGGTGTCTTTTGCTGTACAGAAGCTTTTCGGCTTAATATAGTCCCACTTATTCATTTTTGTTTTTGTTTTCCTTGCCTGGGGAGATATGTTCAAGAAGAGGTCACTCATGTTTATGTCTAAGAGATTTTTGCCTATGTTTTTTTCTAAGAGTTTTATAGTTTCATGACTTACCTTCCGGTCTTTGATCCATTTTGAATATGCTTTTGTATATGGGGTTAGAAAAAGGTCCAGTTTCATTCTCTTACATGTAGCTGTCCAGTTTTGCCAGCACCATCTGTTGAAGAGACTGTCATTTCACCATTGTATGCCCATGGCTCCTTTATCAAATATTAATTGGCCATATATGTTTGCGTTAATGTTTGGAGTCTCTAATCTGTTCCACTGGTCTGTGGCTCTGTTCTTGTTCCAGTACCAAACTGTCTTGATTACAATGGCTTTGTAGTAGACCTTGAAGTTGGGGAGTGAGATCCCCCCCACTTTATTCTTCTTTCTCAGGATTGCTTTGGCTATTCGGGGTCTTTGGTGTTTCCATATGAATTATTGAACTATTTGTTCCAGTTCGTTGAAGAATGTTGCTGGTAATTTGATAGGGATTGCGTTGAATCTGTATATTGCTTTGGGCAGGATGGCCATTTTGACAATATTAATTCTTCCTAGCCAGGAGCATGGGATGAGTTTCCATTTGTTAGTGTCCCCTTTAATCATTTAAAAGTGTGTTGTAGTTTTCAGGGTATAGGTCTTTCACGTCTTTGGTTAGGTTTATTCCTAGGTATTTTATTCTTTTTGATACAATTGTGATTGGAGTTGTTTTCCTGATTTCTCTTTCTATTGGTTCAGTTGTTATTGTATAGGAAAGCCACAGATTTCTGTGTGTTCATTTTGTATCCTGCAACTTTGCTGTATTCGAATATCAGTTCTAGTAGTTTTGGAGTGGAATCTTTAGGGTTTTTTATGTACAATATCATGTCATCTGCAAATAGTGACAGTTTAACTTCTTCTTTACCAATCTGGATTCCTTGTATTTCTTTGTTTTGTCTCATTGCCATGGCTAGGACCTCCAGTACTATGTTAAATAACAGAGGGGAGAGTGGGCATCCCTGTCTTGTTCCTGATCTCAGAGGAAAAGCTTTCAGCTTCTCACTGTTCAGTCGGATGTTGGCTGTGGGTTTATCATATATGGCCTTTATTATGTTGAGGTACTTGCCCTCTATACCCATTTTGCTGAGAGTTTTTATCATGAATGGATGTTGAATTTTGTCGAATGCTTTTTCAGCATCTATGGAGATGATCATGTGGTTTTTGTCCCTCTTTTTGTTGATGTGGTGGATGATGTTGATGGATTTTCAAATGTTGTACCATCCTTGCATCCCTGGGATGAATCCCACTTGGTCATGGTGTATGATTCTTTTGATATATTTTTTAATTTGGTTTGCTAATATTTTATTGAGTATTTTTGCATCTACGTTCATCAGAGATATTGGTCTGTAATTTTCTTCTTTGTTGGGGTCTTTGCCTGGTTTTGGTATTAGGGTGATGTTGGCTTCATAGAATGAGTTTGGGAGTATTCCCTCCTCTTCTATTTTTTGGAAAACTTTAAGGAGAATGGGTATTATGTCTTCTCTGTATGTCTGATAAAATTCCAAGTTAAATCCATCTGGCCTGAGGTTTTGTTTTTGCGTAGTTTTTTGATTACCATTTCAATTTCTTTGCTCATAATTGGTTTGTTTAATTTTTGTGTTTCTTCCTTGGTCAGTCTTGGAAGGTTGTATTTTTCTAGGAAGTTGTCCATTTCTTCTAGGTTTTCCAGCTTGTTACCATATAGGTTTTCATAGTAGTCTTTAATAATTCTTTGTATTTCTGTGGAGTGTGTCATGATTTTTCCATTCTCATTTCTGATTCTGTTGATGTGTGTTGATTCTCTTTTTCTCTTAATAAGTTTGGCTAGAGGCTTATCTATTTTGTTTATTTTCTCAAAGAACCAGCTCTCGGTTTCGTTGATTTTTGGTATTGTTTTATTCTTCTCAATTTTGTTTATTTCTTCTCTGATCTTTATTATGTCCCTCCTTCTGCTGACTTTAGGCCTCATTTTTTCTTCTTTTTCCAGTTTCGATAATCGCGATGTTAGACTATTCATTTGGGATTGTTCTTCCTTCTTTAAGTGTTCCTGGAATGCTATATTCTTTCTTCTTAAGACTGCATTTGCTGCGTCCCACAGAAGTTGAGGCTTTGTGTTGTTGTTGTCATTTGTTTCCTTATATTCCTTGATCTCTATTTTAATTTGTTCATTGATCCATTGATTATTTAGGAACCTGTTGGTAAGCCTCCATGTGTTTGTAAGCCTTTTTGTTTTCTTTGTAGAATTTATTTCTAGTTTTATACCTTTGTGGTCTGAACAATTGGTTGGTGGAATTTCAGTCTTTTGGAATTTACTGAGGCTCTTTTTGTGAGCTAGTATGTGGTCTATTCTGGAGAATGTTCCATGTGCACTTGTGAAGAATGTATATCCTGTTTCTTTTGGATGTAGAGTTCTGTAGATGTCTATTAGGTCCATCTGTTCTAGTGTGTTGTTCAGTGCCTCTGTGTCCTTACTTATTTTCTGACCAGTGGATCTATCCTTTGGGGTGAGTGGCATGTTGAAGTCTCCTAAAATGAATGCATTGCATTCTATTTCCTCCTTTAGTTCTGTTAGTATTTATTTCACATATGTTGGTGCTCCTGTGTTGGGTGCATATATATTTATAATGGTTATATCCTCTTGTTGGACTGAGCTCTTTATCATTAAGTAATGTCCTTCTTTATCTCTTGTTACTTTCTTTTTTTGAAGTCTATTTTGTCTGATACTAGTACTGCAACCCCTGCTTTCTTCTCTCTGTTGTTTGCCTGAAATATGTTTTTCCATCTGTTGACTTTTAGTCTGTGCATGTCTTTGGGCTTGAGGTGACTTTCTTGTAAGCAGCAGATAGATGGGTCTTGCTTTTTTATCCATTCTATTACTCTGTGTTTTGATTGATGCATGCAGTCCATTTCCGTTTAGAGTGACTATTGAAAGATATGTACTTATTGGCATTGTAGCCTTTAGATTCGTGGTTACCAAAGGTTCAAGGTTAGCTTCTTTAGTATCTTACTGCCTAACTTAGTTCACTTATTGAGCTGTTATATACACTGTCTGGAGAGTCTTTTCTTCTCTCCCTTCTTATTCCTCCTCCTCCATTCTTTATATGTTGGTTGTTTTTTTCTGTGCTCTTTCATGTTTCCTTTAACTGCTTTCAGTGGGTATTTGATTTTTTTTTTGCCTTTGTTTAGTATTTGGTTGGTCTGCTCTCTTTGCTATGATTCTATTTTCTCTGGTGACATCTGTTTAGTCTTAGGAGTGCTCCCATCTAGAATACTCCCTCTAGAATACCCTGTAGAGGTGGTTTGTGGGATGCGAATTCCCTCAACTTTTTCTTGTCTGGGAATTGTTTAAGCCCTCCTTCGTATTTAAATGATAATCGTGCTGGATACAGTATCCTTGGTTCAAGGCCCTTCTGTTTCATTGCATTAAATATATCATGCCATTCTCTTCTGGCCTGTAAGGTTTCTGTCGAGAAGTCTGATGTTAGCCTGATCGGTTTTCCTTTATAGGTGACCTTTTTCTCTCTTGCTACCTTTAAAACTCTGTCGTTGTCCTTGATCTTTGCATTTTAATTATTATGTGTCTTGGTGTTGTCCTCCTTGGGTCCTTTCTGTTGGGAGTTCTGTGTATTTCCGTGGTCTGTTTGATTATTTCCTCCCCCAGTTTGGGGAAGTTGTCAGCAATAATTTCTTCAAAGACACTTTCTATCCGTTTTTCTCTCTTTTCTTCTGGTACCCCTATGATACAGATATTGTTCCTTTTGGATTGGTCACACAGTTCTCTTAATATTGTTTCATTCCTGGAGATCCTTTTATCTCTGTCTGTGTCAGCTTCTATGCGCTCCTGTTCTCTGGTTTCTATTCAATCAGTGGCCTCTTGCATCTTATCCATTTTTCTTGTAAATCCTTCCAGTTTGCTTTACTTCTGTAATCTCATTCTGGATGTCTGTAATCTCCCTCTGGACGTCTGTAATCTCCTTCCGGACTTCATCCCTTAGCTCTTGTATATTTCTCTGCATCTCCGTCAGTATGTTTATGATTTTTATTTTGAATTCTTTTTCAGGAAGACTGGTTAGGTCTGTTTCCTTCTCAGGTGTTGTCTCTGTTATCTTTGTCTGCCTGAAATTTTTCCTTTTCATGGTGAAAGAGATAGTTTGCAGAGCTGGCACGAGTGATGGCTAGAAGAACTTCCCTTCTTGTTGATTTGTGGCCTTCCTCTCCTGGAAGAACAGCAGCCTCTAGTGGCTTGTGCTGGGCAGCTGCACGCAGACGGGGCTTCTGATTCTTGCCCAGCCGATATGGAGTTTATCTCCACTGTTGCTGTGGGCATGGCCTGCCTCCCGCTGCAGCTCAGATATGGTGGAGCTTGGAGGGGGAATGGCCAGGAGGCTGTTTATCTCCGTGAGGGGCCTCTGAGCTGCCCTGCTATCCAGGGGTTTAGGTTGCCCGGAGTTCCCTGCTGCTGGACTAAGTATCCCAGGAAACTTCTGTCCCGCTGTGGGGTCCCTGTCCCTTTAAGACTTCCAAAAAGCACTCTCTAATCTTTGTCCCTGGGGCACCGGCTGCAGGGACCCACTCACAGGTCTTACTGTCCTGTTTCCCTAGTATCCAGGACCCCACGCATGCACTGTGTCTGTGCTCTGGTGCAGATGGCTAGGGCTGGCTATTCAGCAGTCCTGGCCTCCCTCTCCCTCCCCGCTCTGACTCCTCTCCTCCCACCTGGAGCTGGGGTGTGGGGCGCTTGGGTCCCGCCAGGCCAGGGTTTCTATCTTACCCCCTTCGTAGGGCACTGGGTTCTCACAGGTGTGGATGTGGTCTGGATGTTGTCCTATGTCTTCTGGTCTCTCTTTAGGAAGAGTTGTCTTTATTGTATTTTCAGAAATATATGTGGTTTTGGGAGGAGATTTCTGCTGCTCTACTCACGCCGCCATCTTGGCTCCCCCCCCCCCCCCAATATATCCTCTTTCTATATACTAAGTCTCAGGTTATGTGTCTTATTTTTCTTATTCATTCTATATACTTCGTCTATAGAGAAACTAAGTCTCGGGTTATGTGTCTTATTCAAGGTCAACATGTATTTAAACACTCATTTATCCATTGATTTTTTTTATTCATGATATAGCTTTGAAAAATCGACTACATGCTAGTTGTTAAAGTAGACTTTGGAGAAACTAAGAAATGGTGCCAGTTCTTAAGGTGCTTACAGGAGAGCACCACTCTAAAAGCTGCAATATTGGGTAGTAGTAGAGGTGCATTGGGACTGTAGAGAAAAACCTAGGCTTCTAGAGCTTAGTCTTAGAGAATGTGCAGGAGTTTGCTAGGGTTGGGCAAAAGGAATTCTAAGCAGAAATAACACCTTAAAGGCAGGAGGCATGAGAAAAAATGAATGTTAGGTATCAATGATCAGTTCAGTATAGTTGGTGTGATGTACATGGGTTGGAGGATGAGAGAAGAGGTGGGCATGAAGGATATAGGCATCATGAAGGACTTTGCATATCACAGGGTTTCTTTTTTTATTCAGAATATAACCAAAGCACTGAAGAATTTCCACAAGAGGAATGACATGTACAATTTCACTTTAGTAGTAGTATGAAGATGGTTTAGAGGGATGTGAGGAAGAATTCAGAAAGGATAGAATTGCAGGGATTTGATCATTTGTCATTTCTTACTTAGAATTATATATTAGGTTGTGGGGGAGATTTTAGACATATCAAGGAAACTGAAGCTGGAAGACTTGGAATTGATTCAGTAGCGTTTTTATGTGTTTGTTAAAATTGTTTGAAGACATACAGTAAATTTTGAGAGGGGATAATTGTTTGAAGACTATACTACAGATTCTATAACTATCAAGTTATAAAGTACAGTTGACCTTTGAACAATGTGGGGGTTATGGTGGCCAACCCCTTACGTAGTTGAAAATCTGCATATAACTTTTGACTCTCCAAAAACTTAAATATTAATAGCTTACTATTGAGCTGATGCCTTACTGATAACATAGACAGTTAAAATGTATTTTGTATTTAATACAGATTACATATTGTATTCTTACAGCAAAGTGAACTAGAGAAAAAAAAATGTGTTTTCAAATTGTCACAGATGTCCAAAAATTTTTCCAACGTATTTTCCAATATAGTTGGAAAAAAATCTATGTGTAAGTGAACCTGTGCAGTTCAAACTTGCATTGTTCAAGGGTCAATTGTAATTTTCTCAGTATCTAAAATAGGTTTTAGAACATAGAAAGCACCTGATAAATATTTGCTAACCAAAGAATGAAGTAGAGGGAGGGAAAGTAAGGACTGTAGAATGACTCCTAGATTTTTTAATTAGGCAATTGAGAGGATGGTGGTGCCATTGTGAAAAAAGACAATAGAAAAGATCGGTATTGAGGGTGAGAAAGGCAAATGCCAGTTTTTCTTTTTTGTTGGGAGTTTATTTTAGGTTCTAGTCATTTAAAATTTCCCTTTTAACTTTTTTTGTATTTATATTTATATTGGTAATTAAAAAATGCTTATCGAAAGTGCTCTTATGTTACATTTTAAACAGTATAGAGAATATAAAGTACAGCCTCATCCTCTTCCCTAAGCCTCTTCCATTCAAATTTCTATTTCCCTAGAGTAATTGCTGTTAAAAGCATGTGGTCCTTTCTTCCATATTTTTCGTGTGTGGTTCATACATGAACACAGACAGTTTTGCTGTTTTTAACAAAATAGGAATAATCATACACATATGCTTCTGTAACCACCCTCCACCATCACACTAACACTTAAGAACGTCTGTTTTAGATATCCTTTCATGCCACTATGTTCAGGTCCCACATTCTTTTTAATGGCTGTGTTAGTGCCATAGTATGGGTAACTATAGTCATCCATTTTCTCTGTGGGTAGTTATTTAGTTTATTACTATTGCAAATAATGCTGCAATGGATAATTTGTCTATGCACATAGCTGTATCTTTGTGTATGGTGAAAGTATATAGAGTAAATTTTGAGAGAGGATAATACTGGGTCAAATGGTTTATGTATTTAAAATGTTATCATCATCAGCTCTATCAATATATTTTACATTTCTTCTAATTTGATATGAAATTGCCCATGTCTTTTTATTTTTTACCAAAAGGGCATGTGATCCACCTTTAAACATTTTTGCCAATTTAGTGATACATACACCATTTAATGCCATTAAACCACCCCCCATTTGCTTGGAAACTAGACTTCTGTAACACTACTTTTTTTTTTAATATCTGAGGACAGGTTTTTAGCCCTGTCTTAGTCTCTTCAGGTTGCTGTAACAAATTTCCACAGACTGGGTTATATATAGCAGAATTTATTTCCCCGGATTCTAGAGGCTCGAAGCCCAATAACAGGATGCCAGCATGGTTGAGTTCTAGCGAAGTACTTATTCTGAGTTGCAGGCTCCTTGACTTCTGGTTTCCTTCACATGGTGGGAGGGGTTTGGGAACTCTGTGGGGGCTCTTTTGGAAGGACATTAATCTGCCTTATGACCTGATCACCTCCCAAAAGCCTCACCTCCTAATAGCATCACCTTTGTGCATTAGGATTTCCACATAGGAATTTGTAGAGGGACACATTCAGATCATAGTAATTCCTTTTTAAGAGTTTCTCTGAGTTCCCTCAGCTCTCTAGTGACTGTTTTTAGTAATCATATCTATATTCCTGTCTTCAAATCTTGCCTATAAACTAGTAATGATCATATGTTTTTATTAACTCTTCAGCTTGGGACCCAAAGAGTCAGTTGCCTCTATCTTTGAGTTCTTTGTACATCTCATCTTCTCTTAGGAATGTTAAGTAGCCACATTCTGCCTTTTTGAGCTCCCTTTCACAATTTCATTAAGTGCGATACCACCAATTATCAGTACCAGTGTTTTTGTAAAACAGTCCTGCTGTCACTTTTCTGCTTGAAAAAATCTATTGTTTCTCCTTGCCAATAGGAGGAAATTAAGATTTTTTTATAGTATTGAAAGCCATGAAGAAACCTGGCCCCAGATTACATTTGTTACCTCATCTGTAGCCATTTCTCCTTTCATCCTTGGTTTTCCACCCCTTGGGCACCTCAAGCTATAGTTGTATTTCAGTTGTTACTGCACCTCAACTGGATTGAAATCAGTTTCCTCCCACCTTTACCTCTGTTACCTAGGCTTAGGATATTCTCCCTACTACCAAGAACTACAATATATGAACACTTATTTATTAAACACCGTACTTTCTCCTTGTTAACAGTTATATATAAATTAATCTTAAGGTTATGAAACTACCTACTACATTTTCTAGAGTCCTCTTGATTCAGGGGCTATATTTTTAGGCCTAGGGGAAGAGCTATGGTTTGTTTGTTAAGCTGCTGCTTTTTACTTTTTATTTTGAAATAATTGTAGATTCACATGCAGCTAGTTGTCAAAATAACACAAAGAATGCTCTTAATCCTCTTCCCCAGTTCCCCCAGTGGTAATATCTTGCTTAAGTAAAGTGTAATATCACAACCAGAAAACTGGTACAGTCTGCTGACCTAATTCAGAATTCAGTAGTTTTACATGTACTCACTTGTATGTATGTATGTGTATGTGTTTACATATTAAATTCAATGGAGTTCTGTCATATATGTAGATTTGTGTGACCACCACCATTGTCACAATAAATTGGTTGGTTTGTTTCTTCATAAAAACTCTTCTTGGTAAAGTTTTCTGTTTTCTAGTTTAATAGCAATACGAGAAATACTGTACAGCATGATTTTAGATAGTATATGGATGAACATTTTTGAATTTTACTAATTATAACTAAATTACTATGACAAGTATTACTTGCTTTTCAGTTAAAGTATGAAGTAGTAAAGTACATATATTTTTTAAAGTGAGTCATTTAACAAAAAAAAAGATAAAATAATGGTAGAGAAGATATGAGGCAAAAATCATGTAAGACATACACAAAGAACTTTAGATATACAAAGCTTAGTATGTCTTTATTAGAGTAAAGAGACCCTTTTTCAATCTTTAGCATTATTACTGGGACCAAGAGCAGTCATATGTCAGCAGAAGAGCAGAGGTTTGGGAGCCATACAAGTCTGGGTTTGAATCTAGGCTCCATCATTCCCTCCTCCTTCCTCCAGTGAAAATGTACTGAGTGCCTGCTATGCCAGACCCTGTTCTTGGTGCTGAGGATACAGCAGTGAATAAAACCAAGCTTCTGCTTCATGGAACCCCCTTTCTAGTGAGAAAAGAGAAGACAGTAAGCATATGAATGATTAAACCTGTTAATTGGTGATAAGGACATGGTAAGGAACTGCAGAGTACCAGGAAGTGGTGGCACTACAATGGCTGTACTGTATAGAGCATGGACTTTAGGGGGACAAGAACAAAAGCAGAGAGGTCATTTAAAAGGCTTTTTTACTTATTATTACAGTAATCCAAGGATGAGATAATGGTGGCTCAAACCAGGGTAGTACCAGTGGAGGAGATAGACAGTATTTATTATATTTCATTTTATATTTTATTATATATTTCATTTTATTTTTAAGTCTAGTGAACAGGATTTCTTGGTGGGACAGATGTGAGATATGAGAGAAAAAGGAGGAATCGATGACTCTAGGGTTTTTGGTTTGAGCAACTGGAAGGGTTTGAGTAGCTGTCAGTGACATAGAATAATAGATTGCTAGAATAGATTTTGGGGAGATCAAGAATTTGGGTTTGGACATGTGAGTTTTAAGATGCCTATTAAATATGAAAGTTGGATATTTTACATTTTGGGGGTTAAGAAAGATGTCTGGGCTGGAATTAAAATTTCTGGAATAGTTAACATATTGATAGTATTTAAAGCCATGAGACTGGATGATGAACTTTTATCCAAAGAATGAATATAGTTAGAGAAGAGAAGAAGACTGGGGACTGACTCTGGGGACACTGAGCATTTACAGGGCATCGAGATGAAGAGGAACCAGCAAAGGGGACTAAACAATACCTGGTGAGGTAGAAGTAGACCAAGAGAGAGGAATGACCTGGGAGCCAAGTGAAGAAGGTAGTTCAGGAAAGATAAACCAGGTCAGTCCTGCTGATAGATTGAATAATAAGACCACAGCTTGAATTGGCTATTGGGATTAGCAACAGGGAAATCTCTGATGACCTTGACAAGCAATTTTGGAAGAGTGGTAGATGCTAAAGCCTTATTTTAGCTGAATTGAGAGACCAGGAGGAGAGGAAGTAGAAACAGTAATTTTAGACAATCACTTCAAGGATTGTTTCAAAGAGTTTTGCTATTAAAGGAACAGACACTGAAGCGGTAGCTGGAGAGAAGTGGAGGTTTTTTTTTTTTTTTTAAAGATGAAATCTAGCATACTTGTAAGCTCATTAGACTAATCTAATAGAAAGGGAAAGGTTGATATTTTTGGAGAAAGCACAATTACTGGATTGCTGTTACAATTACTGAGGTTATAGAGTGCAGTGCTAATGTGAAAAGCTGGCTTTCAGAGCACAGGTAGTTAAGGTAAAACAAGCGATGACAAGAGTGTATGGGTGCAGAGGCAGGGAGATTGGTAGATGTGGGGTCATGCAGACCTTGTCTTCTGGTAGCTTTGTTGTCAGCTGAACATGTGGTCACATTACAGGTTTCAAAGGAGAAGAGGTAGGAGACAATTGTTAGAAGATAGAATAATTGGATTGGAGGAACACAATGGAATTGCTGGGTAACACTAAGGAGTCATTAGAATTTGACATCAATTTAAAGTGAGATCAGGCAGCCTGATGATGGTTTTCTCCAGTAATGTTCTGCTGCATAGACATAGGTATGGCATAAACAGAATTTTTAATTTAATCAAGGTTGGAATTTGTAGATTATGGTGATGGAAAGAGAGGGGGGATAAGGGTGTACATAAGGGAGTGGTTATAATGGTGGACCATAAAACCTAGTCCAGATATGAAACAAGAAAAGGAGATAATGAGAGGTGAGAGATAGTGGGAAGGGGTAGGATCAAATGAATTATGGGTTCTGATAGGATTGAGTAATTGTTGGAATCAGAATCCTAAATGGCATGAGTAGAAACAGGAGATGTACGGAGATTGATGATTAAATTGGGATTGGAGCAGAGGGGTAGTTATTGGTTATAGAAGAGCGAGGTTATAACCATGGTAGTGCCATTTTCTGGTGAATAGCCTTAGAAAAATTACACAACCTCTTCAAGCCTTACTTTCCTCTCTGCACTATGGTGATAATGCCTGTCTTACAAAGTTCTCATGAAGATTAAATGACAACCATAAAGTATAAGCATAATGTGTAGCATGTGATAGGTTCTTAAAAGAATTTCCTTTCTTTCTTTTGTAATATGAATTTCATTTCCTGGCCTAAGCAAAAGAGCAAAATACCATGCATGCTTGGTACCTTTCCTTATGCTTTGAAATTACATATACGAAGCCTAGTGAAATTAATTTTTAAAAAATCACTCTTTAACTCATTATTGTTTTTCCTCAGTTGGAATGAGGAGCACCACAACCATTAGGACTACCACTATTATGTTAACAAGAAATACTTAAATTTCTACTACAATTCTGCTACTATTTCTATTTATTCATTTAGAAGAAATCTGTGTACCAAGAGTTTTCACATCATTGCATTTATTTGTTAAAATAGCCCTGTGAGGTACATGGTACCTATATTTTTGTTACTTCTCCATATGCCAGTTGAGGAAATGGAAAATACAGTGAAGTGTGCTATATATAATTCTGTTGATTAAACTGGAACACACACCCACATCTTCTGACTGACTGGCAACTGAATTCTGTGCTTTTCATGGTAGCTCATTGTTGAGGACACGTGTGCCTTCTCTGCATTTGCTATAAAGATCTTTTTCAAAACTCCATACTGAAAGGATTTTTCTTTTTATTGTACAGTTCTCATAATTTATACATCTATCCGTTTTTTATTCAACACATACTTATTTTAACCTTTTTAAGTATTAGGCCATGTGCTAGGCCCTAGGAATGCAGTAATGAGAAAGACATATACATACCCCTGCTTTAATGAAATTTTCTCTATAGACAGACATTAACTAACAATTACATACAAATATTTACAATTGAAGGAAAAGTGCTGGAGCCATGTGAGTGAGTCTTGGCTGAGTCTGTGGGTTGGCCTGGTGGTACTAGTGAAAGACGTTCCAAAGGAAGTTACATTTAAACTAAGATTTGAAGGTTGAATAGCAGTCAGCTAGTGAAGAGGTAAAGGGAAGAAGATGCTACCTAAGGGGACAGCATGGATAAAGGGATCCCTCCTCCCTCCCTTCCTTCCTACCTTCCCTCCCTTTGTTCCTTCCTATCCTAAGTTATAATGGTTCCTTCTCATTTTCATTATGATTTTAAAATGTATTTTAGGTATGAATTAATAGTTACAAAGCATAGTACCAAATTTTTCTCTCTGCGTTTTCTGAGAAGATCAGTGATTTGGACTACTCAGGAGGGGAGGGTCTGTGGTTGCATACATCCCAGGTTCCATTTGTTGTCGTACAATAAGGCCATGAGGGCATTAATTTTACTGTTCTTTTTTTCCCCTGTTTTATCAACAAATAATTGGCACACATCACTGTGTCAGTTTAAGGTATACAGCATGATGGTTTGATTTAAGTATATTGTGAAATGATTACCACAATAGGTTAACATCTATCATCTCATTAATTTTGCTCTTCTTATGTCCTTCAGTGCTTTTATACTGACAGTTTTTGCTGGCACAACACTGAATCTTTTTTTCAAAGGGAAGGTCATATACCTCTGCTTAAATAAATGAATATTTATCTCTAAATTGATTCATTTGGTATATTATACAAACTAATCCATTATACAAACTAATACTTTCCTTGGTTGAAAAATAGCTTCAAAGTTTTTTTAGTTCTAAGTGGGATAGGGACCCACACACCTTTTCTTTTTCTTGTTTTTACACTCTTATCCCACAGCTAGCACTTCATGTAGCACGTGGTCCCATACATTGATATAGTAGAAAATCCACATGACACAGTAAAGAAAATCTCAGGAAATGAATATTATAATCTATCAGCTCAAGTATCTCATTTTTAAAAACAAAGTACTATCCATTGTTATAAGTTATAAACTATGTTTATAACAAGTGTTGGAGCATACTAGAAGTAACACATTTAACAAAATAGAAGAGAAGGCTTGAAAAAGAACTTGACTACAAAAAGCAAAGGATGAATAATTTTTTGACTTAACCAAGAGATTGCTTACTACATTTATTAAGTAAAGGGTGATGGGACTTGGAATGATTCCAAGCGACAATGTGATCCTGGCTGAGCATTATTACAGCAAGAGAAACAGATGTACAGCAGTAATATCACAGGCTTCCTTTGTCAGACAAATGGACTTCTCAAGCCCATAAGCAATGGTTAATATTTTTTTTCCAACCACATCAGTCTATGTAAGAGATTAATATGATGTAGTTGACAGAGAATATACTTTAGAGGCACCCAACCTTCTGTATCTCAATATGGTCACATTCTTGTAGGATCTAAAGTAATTTTCTAAATCTCTCTGAGCCTCGGTTACCTGATCTGTAAAATTAGGAAAACATCTTAATGAAATAGTGAAACTGGATATTCACAATGATGACCTTGAGACAGTGAATTATTCACCAATTTTTAAAGTATTAGCCTAGCCTAGGATTGTAATCCTTGTATCAGTTTACTCCAGTATCAAGAATAGCTAATGAATCAAAACAACCCATTGGCCAGCTATAAAGGAATAGAATATATGCTGTATTTCCATCTATGTATGCTAAAAATATCACCATCTATAAACCAGTATATATACACTTTGAACTATAAACCATATATCCGCTCTAGGTAGGCTAACCATTGAGCAAAAGGTTAACAGCTTTTTTCTTCCTTTTCCCTGCCTAATACTTTTCTGTCCTCTTTGAATATAGGAGCATGTATCCTGTTTGGAAATCTTTTCTCGAGGGAACAATGCAGGTAGCCCAGTCTCGGATCAATATATGTGAAAACTATAAAAACCTCATTTCTGAGCCTGCAAGGACAGTGAGAAGCTTAAAAGAACAGCAGCTGAAAAGGGTATTGTTTCTATTTGTTCTTTTCTTAAATACATTTTACTATCTCAGTGCTTCATTGTAATCTGCAAAATTATTAACACTTTGAGCATTTTATTGATCACAAATGTTTCTGATTTCAACATGTTCCGTCTAACTACTGCATTTTACTAATTGACAAAGGTGAGTGTAATTTGAATCTGTGGACATTCTGAAAGTACAGTGAACACTCCTTAAAATATCACTTTTCATCTTAACTCAAGTAAATAGAGCTACTTACTTTCACAATATTGGCACAGTTCGGTGTACACTAAAATAGTAATTGATATTAATATATTACTAATGTTATTAATCATACTGTCTTGAAAAATTTGTCTTAGTTTCAATTTGAGCCATCTTTCATAATAATTTAAAGGAAGTTGATGCATTTTGACTAAATACAGCAAACTTATTACCAAAACCTCTAAAGTTTAATTATACAGGTTATATAAAAGTAAAAATTTTCAAATAAATCTATTTATTTGATTATACATATATTAAAAATTCATAGAAAAATAATTATAAATGTCATTTTTATGAAAGCTTGCAATTGAAAATAGGTGATTGAATTATGTCCTTTTCAGAAATAAAGTTACAAAAATAGAGATTGTCATGATGCCTAGTAAATAATTAAATTTTTCTTCTGGAACTATTAATACTTTAGAAAATACTACAATAATTATTTAAGGAAATTCCATCAGTAGCCATCCAGTGTTTTGATTCTAATTGTCATTTGGATTTTCAGAACTTTTTTGTGTACGAAAACTACAAAGACTAATCTTTCTTGTCTGCCAGAGTTCAGTAACATGAAACCAGCATGTTAAATGTACATTATTTGTATATGAAATTTTAATCACTTAGGTAATATCAGTTGGTTTTAATATATTTGTATAAAAATGCCTTTATCTTTGCTCAAAATTACAAAACATGGTGAATAGTCTTCCTGAGCACTGAACCAAATAATGTTTTCAAAAGTTGGAAGAAAATGTGTGTGTTTATGTATTGTACAAATATATATAACCATGCATGCATGCATGCAGAGGAAGGGTAGGTGATAGAGACAGAGGTAGAGAATTAATACTGTTAACTTCCTAATCAGTAGGAAATACTGTGCTTCAAATAGCCAATACATTTGCCAAATCTAATTGAGAAAGGTCAGACTTTCACAATATCAGAATATTTTGAGAGAGTTCACCATTTGTGCCTTTTCTCTTCCGTTGGTGGAATAGACTCTGACCTGAATTTAACCGACATCTCTGGGCAATGAATGTTTGGTGAGATTAGACAAGTCCTCGTAACTGTGAATTAATTAGTTTTATATTGTAGCTGATAGTAATGGTCTCTATGTTCGATCTAAGCAATTGTTAAACATTAAGTACATATTGGGAATACCTGTCAGGACTCTGGGATTATAAATGACACAAACTACTTCAAACTGGCTTAAACCAAGAAGAGAAAGTATTAGCTTATATAACTGAAAATTCCAACATGGATGGAATCCAGGCAGGTTGGATCTAATGATGGTATTTTATTTTAATTCAGTCTTTCTTCCCATCCACTTAGCCCTGTTTACTCCAGTGGTTTCATTCTTCAGCAGTTCTCTCCACATGTTGGCCCCCAAAGTGCCAGATTTACAGATCTTAACAGCCATCCCACATTTTTCATTTTCTAAAAGTTCCAACAAAACTACCAGCATTGAGGCTCATTGGCATATTTTGGGTCACAGACCTCCCCCCAAATTAGGGACTACAGTTCTCATGCAAGCTATATGAACTGAAAAAATAGGGGAAGGTGATTCTCCAAAGGAAAATTGAGATGGTTCCTGAGAAAAAACAAGGGAAATAGACAGAGTGTGCAAAAGAAACAGCCACCACAATAGATTTCTCAGTTGTACTTTCCAAACTTTATAACCAGTTGCCTCCATATAGGATCAATAAATCATCTGTTCTTTATCGATAACTTTGCTTCCATCTCCTTTTTTTGCCTTTTTTTGGATTAATCTTGTATTTTTCTCCTTTTTTTTAAAGTTTTAGTGTAAGAACAATTAGCATGAGATCTCTCCTCTTAACAGATTTTTAAGTGTACAATACAGTATTGCTACCTATAGATACAATGTTGTACAGCTGATCTCTAGACTCATTTTGCATAACTGAAATTTTATACTTGCTGATCAGGAACTCCCTCTTTCCTCCACCTCCAGCCCCTGCCAACTGCAATTCTGTTCTTTGCTTCCATGAGTTTGACTGTCTTAGGTATTTCATGTGAGTGTTATCATGGAGTATTTGCCTTTCTATGACTGATTTATTTCACTTAACATAATGTCCTTCAGGTTCATCTGTGTTGTTGCAGATTATAGGATTTCCTTTTAAGGCTGAATGATATTCCACTGTGTGTATATGCCACATTTTAAAAATATATTTACACATTGATCAGCATTTTGGTTGCTTTCACATTTTTGCTTTTGTGAATAGTGCTACAGTGAACTTACCAAAGTGGGCTTACCAAAATCCTACTTTGACAACTCTTGAACTCCAACCTTTGTCTTCTCAATTATCATGTAGCTGCTCTGATCCTCTAATAGCCTTTCAGCTTTGGTTTTTCCTGAATTTCTTGGAATCTCACCCTACACATGCCATTTAGAAGTCAACTGATACCTCAGGGAAATTGAGTACAGATTTTGGACTTGCTTCTCTGTAGCACCCATCTTTCCAGATCTTAGCCTCTCAAGTTCCTACTCTTTTGCCATCCTCAAACTCCATCCTGTATTTCCAGTCTTTTTCTTTGTGCCGTGATTCAACAGAAGCCCTAAAAAAGAAGGTGAAGTTGGAGCTTACCTAGCTGTGCTTCCCTTCTCCCAGTCCCTGAAGTCCAGTGTATATTGTTGTTCTTTAATGCTGGCAGTTTTTGAAAAATCTATTTTGTCCCAACTTTTACAGTTTCCGTATTAGAGGGAGGCAGTCTGAAACAACTTGTTCTGTCATGATCACAACCAATTTTGACCTAAAGTCCTCCCTACATAACATTTTTATGTTCATGGTCTTTTTAAAATTTCTACTGTTTTATTTTATAATACTTAGGGATAATTTTTTGTAATACTTGGGGATAGAAAATTTTCTTTTGTAATACTCAAGGATAAATCCAGACACATTATAATAAGGAGTCTGGCCATTGTGCAGATTATAATGAGAATTATGTAATAGCTTTTTCTACATCGTTTTCTGGATGCTGACATATGCTTATAAAGCAAAACAAGAGCCACAGTAATCTAAGGCTTTTTGCCACTCTTTTAAAAAAATTGAGGCATAATTAATGTAACGTTATTTAAGTTTCAGGTGTACAGTGTAATGATTTAATATTTGTACATACTGCAAAATGATCACCACAAGTCCAGTTAGTATATATCATTCTTATAATTAGTCATATTTTTGTCTGTATTGTTCTAATTTATACTAGAGTTTACCTTCCTTGAAATAATTGTGATATGTACGTGTTTGTTTAACACTTAAGAGTTTGTAAGCTACAATGATATCCATTATAGTTTTATTTGATTTTCATAACAACCTGTTAGGTATGTATAAGTATTATTTTACAAATGATGGAACTGAGGCTAAAAAACATTAGATTCTTAGGTAATAAATAGCAGAGTGGGAAAGTGAATGTACTACTTCCTAATTCCAAATCCTCTGAAATCCTTTATGAAACACTTGAAATTTAATATTTAAGTAGGTTTACAGAAAATACATACAACTCCTTCACCTTAGTAGACTTCTTAATTCCCTTATTTCTTTTATCTTAGCTTTTATAATAGTTGTAATTAATACATGAATATTTGTTTTAGGATATCCCATTTTTCCCATTCTCTCCATTTCCTAATCAATTGTCCATGTTTTTATACAATCTTTATGTTTATTATATT
The DNA here is from genome assembly GCF_040802235.1 of Manis javanica. NCBI lineage: Eukaryota > Metazoa > Chordata > Mammalia > Pholidota > Manidae > Manis > Manis javanica. Next base: position 22,014,893 of record NC_133166.1, read on the forward strand.
TTATTTCTGAGTGAATTTTTCATTTATTCTGCTTTATTTGATCAGACCTCTGTTTTTGGACATTATCACTAAGTGCAATAAAATTAACTTTTAAAAAAAATCAGTTTCTTAGGATGAATTTCTAGGACATGACTGCTGGGTCAAAGAATCTACTGGTTTGTAAGTCTTTGGGCCCAAGTTATTTTTACTTTTATTCTTGTCATCAATTAATTTGTAAGTTCATCTGTCCTGTGATCTGTGTCATATTCAGGGCTCATACTTTTAATTTCTTCACTAGAATCCTGAATTAATATCCAAGTTTGTCATCATTTTGATTCCTTAGCCTTAATGTAAACTTATACACTCATTTCTGTGTCTGCTCAGTACTGATAACTCTTGGGAAAAAGCCGGAAATATATCACACCAAGGCTTTTCTTAACATACGTACTATTAAGCTTTTTTAAAAGTATATAATTTAGTCCTCCCCTGGATTCCTGCAGAAAACTGGATTCCTGCAGAAGAAATTTATTTTAAAAGTTGGATAGGAAATCCTAAGTAAACTTCTCCTTTGCAAATTAAGTTTAATGACTTATTTAATAAATAGTTTTGGTAGTTTGCTATGTGTAGAGCACTTTCCTTTGAAGAAGGACTCAAATTACTTTGACTTGAAATAGTTCATTTGGGTGATGAAAAACATCTGTTTGTGAATTTACGAATGCTAGGGAAGAAAGGATCGCAAGAGATTTCTTCAATGTACACACAGGCTTATCTCTAACATTGTTAGATAAAGTATCTTAGAAACTTATATAAAGGTGAAAAAACAACTATGCTTAGAATCAACCAGAATTTTCTGTTGAAATTTTTGAGAAATCTTTTTAACATACGAACTATCACAAAATCCATCTGCCATTGTGACACATATAGAAAGTAATTTAATTAACAGCCTTTTATATAGAGATGAAAATGATGTAAGTAATCTCTGTAAGATGTTTGATTACCCAGGACTAAGGATAGATGTGTTGTTCTTCAAAGGGTAGGGATGTAAGGAGTGAGTGGCCATGTGTGTGCACGTGCGTGCATGCGTACTTGCTCATGTACAGGTAGCCATGTTGTTTACTTTATGTAGAAATACTGAGATCCTCTCCACATGGTTTGCAATCCCCAGGAAAACCTTTGACCTACTGTGTTTAGTTTCCTCTCAAAGTACTCAAATTAGCAAACCTTTCAGTGCATGTAAATCACCACAGGACTGGGGCTTCCCCTCTTTGGTTGGTTTTTCTGAGGCTAAGCTCCATTGTTGTGAATGAACATTTTGGGTATAGATACCTTGTATCTCACTTCCTCCTTTAAATAATCCATTCCATTGTCCCATTAAACACAGTTGTATGTTTCAGAACATGCCCCAGATTTTGTTTCTTAATATCTAGTTGTAGCCATGGAGTACTCTCTCAGCTCTTCACACCCACAAATATGCCATTATTGGGGTGTTCAGCTTTTTTATGTGGGAATGTTGTGTTGTCATGGTATTACTTATTAAACAAGAGGTTTGTTTATAATTAGGACTATTAAAAATTAAAGAAAAAGATTTTTCTGCAAGATAAAACTTACTATTTTAGTATGTCTATGCAATGAAATATTATGTGACCATAAAAAGGAATTAAGAATTAATACATAATACAACATAGATGAACTGTGAAAACATTATACTATGAAAAAGAAGCGAGACACATAATGCCATATATTATATGATTCCATTTATACAAATGTCTAGAATAGGAAATTCATAGAGACAGAGAGTAGATTAGTGAGTGGTTGTCAGGGACTAAGGGTCGAGGGAAATGGGGAGTGGCTGCTAATAGGTATGAGGTTTCTCTTTGGGGTGATAAAAAATGTTCTGGAATTAGTGGTAATGGCTGTACAACCTTGTTAAAATACTAGAAACCACTGAATTATATACTTTAAAAAGGTGAATTTTGTGATATGTGAATTATATGTCAATTTTAAAAACCTAATATTTTAAGGTAAAATTTCTCTATATGAGACCTCCAAAACATGGTTATCACAAAACCAGGGTTACACTGTAAATGATAAAATCACTTCCTCATTATATGAGTTTGGGTAAGTTACTAGCCTCTTAAAGTCTGTCTCCTCTTAAAATGGAGGACACAAATACTTTTATCACAGAGTCATTTCAAGGACTAAAAATGCTAATGCATGTAAAGTACTAAACATTGTGCCTTGTGCCTGTGCAGTGCCTGTAGGGAGTCTTGTTATGTGTGACTAAACATTAAAACTCTCATTATTATAATATAGGCCACATCTGGTATGAGGTTTACTTAGAACATAAGTACAGGGAGCACTTAACAGCTACTAACAATTTACTTAGAACATGAGAACAACTAACCAGCAGACAGCATCTAGCATTAGTAGAATTAGTTCTCCCACCAGTGCATGCCTCAGTCTACATAGCCAACTAGTGTTACTCTGTTTGGTTCCCCCAGTGACAGGTCTGGGGTGAGAGAATGAGATTCACATGTGCAGGGATAGCCACTGGCCCAAAAGAGACTAAACTCTTTGATTATGACTCTGTGGACAGAGCTTCCAAGATGCTTGCAAGGAGCATGCCCAGATACAGAAATCACTATATTCAGAGAAGCCCAAGGCCAAGACTTCTCTGTTAGATTTTTATATTTTGTTAATCCCAAATTGATGCAATTTACCTATTAGGCTTCATAAGTGATGTTACCTAATAACACAGTCATTGTCTTCATTAGGTTTCTTTTAAAACATAGACCTAGAGAATTAAGCAAAGGTCTAGGTTTCAGGCAGAGGGGAGAGAGTTTTTTGGGTTTTTTTGAACTCTTTATTCACAGCCTGATACTTAGTAAGTGCTCAATAAATGTGCCCGTAGGGAATTTACCAGATCTCTCACTCCTTTCTTAACTTGTAATAATTTCTGGGAAACTCTAACCTAATCTGTATATCACATGTCTAAATTTAAGTTTATTTGTGCTTTACCCTTACTTTTCTAAAGTGCTTGTTCTATTCCACAGTGTTCAGCCTGGCACAGTCCTCACCAGTGTCGCCTCTTGCTTTGCTAAGCTTTTTGTCAGTTTCCATCATTCACTGGCAGTGCAATTCCAGGCTTGAAAGTTTTTGATGGGGCCTTCCCTGAACTGGCTTCAGACTGGTGAAACTTATCAGTGGTTTGCTTCAAAGTGGGGGAAAGTGATTCATTCCCCTTTGGGTATCCAGAAAGGTCCCAAAGCAGTGTTACTTTGGCCCCCAGTGTGTTATGAGTTTATTGATTAAACATTTCTACAAGTTATTATGTCTGTACTTTCTCCTAGAATGTTCTATGTGTGTCCAAAGAGTTGAGTTGGGGGTAGTTTTGATAACAATTGCTATATGGTACCCAGGTTTCCTGCTTCTCTTACTTTATCTTGGGCTTACCATTTCAGACTTCTCAAATTGCCCTCCTTCTCTCCCAGAGGTGAATTCTTCAGCACCTTTTGCACCATCAGTTCCCCAAAAGTATAGGAGACTTAGTTAAGACTATGAAGAAATACAAAATTCCTTTATTCTTTTTCCCTTACTGTCATGATATCTCCATCAGTAAGAGCATTTTCATTGTTGCTCTTCTTGTGCCTTAATGTCACTCATCAGCAGTACTCACAGGTTATTTCTCAAAGCAGAGTTGTTAAGCAAACTGTGACACTGTTCGACCCATTACTTGAGATGAGAGTACCAGCTGTATATTGGATTTTAAATTGCAGTTTGAAGGAGACTAAAAGTGCTGATTCTTCTCCTGGGTTTCCATCCTGAGGGCATGGTGTATAGTCCTTAGGACAAACTCATTTTCTGTAAGTCTGAAAAATAAATAATAATGATTGCACTTTGTATTTTACAGTGTGTGGACCAGTTGACAAAGATCCAAACTGAATTGCAAGAGACAGTGAAAGATTTAACTAAAGGCAAAAAGAAGTACTTTGAGACTGAACAGATGGCTCATGCAGTACGAGAGAAAGCTGACATTGAGGCAAAGTATGTGTTTTAGCATTTCTGATAAAAGTGATTATGCAAATAAATGTTATTTTTGTCAATACCTCCTTTTCTGTTAATACAGGGCATAGACTCATTCTTAGATTACATTGGTTTCACCTGACCTATAAATGTCACATACTTTGAAATTTTTCCTCTTATATTGGCTGATTATGTTTATATCAGTAGAGCAAAATAGGAATATTTGATGAGTAAGTTTTTATATTAAATTGAATTTTGCAAAGGAAAGAAGACAAATGAACATTGTATTGAGAGCTTAGCAAAAGTCTAGTTAAAGTTGCTGTGATGTCTGAATATCAGGGTTGAAGAGCCTCTTTTTTCTCATGCTAGACCCTAAATCAGTTGTAGTTGGAAATCCCTGATACTCAGCATGCCCTTGAAGGACCATGGACAGACACATCAAGTGAACAAGAGTACTGACCTTTTTTTTTTTTTCAAACTCCCAGGCAGTTTTTCTCTTATGTGAAATTCTAATGTGTATACTTTTTTTATGCATGCGTTAGCAACTGTGTGAATATTCCTTTCAATATATGTGAATTACAGGTCCTTTATTTTGAGAATAATTTTAAAAAGCAGAAACTGGTAATAGGTAATAGAAAACTATAAAGCAAGAAGTAGAGATTTTTGCAGCAACAACTTGAGGAAAGATAAAAATGTTATTGAGAAAAAATAAACCTGTGTTATAGATTGAGACGCTGAAGAAGTGTGTGAGGGGAGCAGACACTCCTGCTCAGTGAACTCACTGATACAAGATCTGGGAGTCTGAACTCTTAATTATGAAGTCCGAAAGGCTATGAACATTTATACAGATTAGCAAGGAGTGGTGGGTCTCTTTCTAATATGTTTTTTATCTGCAAGAAATGAAGGAATTCCATAAGCATCTCGTGAAAATTTAGGGGCTCCTAGAAAGTTTATTTAGTAACAAGAGATGGTAAATGAATACTCACTCATTAAGTATTTAATATTTCTGGAAAACATATTTAATATTTCCCTAATTTAGCTTACTGTCTTTATTATTTTACTTGTGTGAGCATACAGATATTTCCTGTGCTTTCACAGAGTCAACAAACCCATCTTCCCAGTAAGACCTGAAGCTTTTACACTAGGTGATCTCCATTAGGTGTATCCTGTTATGGTAGTTTTTAGTAACTTGTTTTTTTAAGCTCTCAGGGGTTGTAGAACAGAGAGCTGACAGATTTGTAGAGCATATTACAAATACATTAGTTCAGGCCCACAGGGTGAAAATAAGAACAATTTGTGGGGCTGTTCCTGAGAAGTATGGATTTGACAGGGTCTAAATCACAGACGGCTGATTGCAAGGAATTGCCACCTAATATGGTCCATATTCAAAGGGGATACAGCAAATTAGACATATTAGTTCAGTGTGTAACTTTACTGAAAAATTAATTCAACCAGAGAGTAAGAAATTCTTCATGTATCTTCATTCACTCACTAAATGTTTATGAACAATTATATTGGATACTGTGGATACAGAGATAAGCATCATTAAGCTTTGTGCCCTCAGAAACTGTAAAGAATTAAAGACATTTTTAAAAGTAACTTATGCACGGTAAACTCAAAGAAATTAAGTGCCTAAAGTTACTCATCTAGTAATTTATTTACAGTAGTTGTATGAACATACTGTAGTGTGTTATTTAAGCATAGAATATGGATAAATTTTGCCTAATGAAAAAGGAAACCTTTATAGAAGAAGTGAAGTTTGGACAGAGTTTTAAAGAATGAATATGATTTTCTAAGCAGAGATAAGAAGGAAGATTGGGAGGGGGAAGTGAAAACTGGACTATGTACAGTTTTGATTGATGATTTGACAGGTGGTGAGATATGCACATATCAAAAGAGTATAGAAGAAGGAGGATACATTTGACGGGAATGATGAGTTCCCTTTTGGATATGCAGCTTCTGAAGAACTGGTGGGACACTGGGGTGAATATATTTGGTAGAGTGTGATGTATCTGACTCTCAAGTGAGAATTTGGATCTGAAGATCTTGCTTTGAGGTTAATTGCCTATCAGATAATAGTTACTGGGATGAAGTCGTACATAAAATGAGATGAGAAGTTGAGTTTGGAACCCTAAGGAACATTAACATTTGGAAGGCAAATGAAGAAGAGGAGTGTCCAGTATAGTTCATTATTTGTGTATCTCTTATTTGTTTTGGATTATAATATTTGAAGGCAGAAACTATATTATTCTTTCTATTACTAATACCCACTTTAGTATCACACAAGAATTATATGAAGATTAGCAAATGAAGTAGAAGCCAGAAATTTAGAACCTTATATTGGAAAATATAGGTGTAACTCAGACTATTTGGATAATGATTACAAAAAAAGGAGAATTGAGAATACCCCAAACGGTCTTTCTTAATCCTCTCAAATTTTAAAGTTTATGGCCTTTGCTTTTTTAGACCAAAATGAATAGGAATCTGATTAATAAAAACAAACAAAATCCCATGAAACCTGAATATCACAAGATAGAAAATAATATGAGTATGCTGGAATCAATTTTTTTTTTTTTAACAGAGAGCAAGTAGTTAGAATGCATATGTGAACATCCCTGAATCTTACTGTCTTGTTAGAAAAGTGAGAGGCTACTTTTGCTATTCTCCTCACACTGGCTCTTCAGAGACTGGCTTGTACTGTCTTCCAGTCCCAAGTTGTCTGCACCTTAACTTCATTTCATGGCAGAGCTTGTAGCACATGTATTGAATTCTCCCATGGCAATCACCATGATGCTGCCATCAAGACAAACTTTGCAGCTTCAAAGATCACTGGTCAGGGGAGTGTTGATTGTTCCTTAGCATTTGTCTGTTTACTTTCTGCTTATGCTTATCCCTAGTTGTTTGGATGAATCCAACATATTTTTACTACTTATTGTTAGATTATTGTTCCCCTCCCAAACTGAAAAGGATTGAGGAAAATAAGGCTACCAGAATGGCAGAAGATTAAATAGGATAGAAAGTCCAAGTTCGTTCTCTCTGAATTCAGAATACTATGCTAAGAGTGGAAGGGGTACATAGGCACGCACCCAAAAAGAACTTTAAATGTGATAAATAATGGAATTAAGGACTTTCTAGAGGCTAGTCAATATCATATTGTAGACTGCATTCCTGGCATTGTTACAGCCTATTTCACATGGCCATGAAAGCCTGCTAACCTTCGCCTCCATAGGTTGGTTATTCCTGGGCCTCTTTAAGCTTCTTTTTTTATTTTATTTTTATTTTTTATTTTGGTATCATTAATCTACAATTACATGAGGAACATTATGTTTACTTGACTGCCCCCATCACCAAGTCCCCCCGATACACACCATTACAGTCACTGTCCATCAGTGTAGTAAGATGCTGTAGAATCACTACTTGTCTTCTCTGTGTTGTAGAGCTCTCCCCGTGCGCCCCCCCCCCCACATTATACATGCTAATCATAATGCCCCTTCTCTTTTTTTCCCCCCCTTATCCCTCCCTTCCCACCCATCCTCCCCAGGCCCTTTCCCTTTGGTAACTGTTAGTCCATTCTTGGGTTCTGTGAGTCTGCTGCTGTTTTGCTACTTCAGTTTTTCTCTTTGTTCTTATACTCCACAGATGAGTGAAATCATTTGATACTTGTCTTTCTCCATCTGGCTTATTTCACTGAGCATAATACCCTCTAGCTCCATCGTCAACCCTTTATTAAATCTGTCATTTATGAATATATTCTCCCATACTGTAGGATGCCTTTTTGTTCTATTGATAGTGTCCTCTGCTGTACAGAAGCTTTTTAGCTTGATATAGTCCCACTTATTCATTTTTGCTTTTGTTTCCCTTGCCCCAGGAAATATATTCATGAAGAAGTCGCTCATGTTTATGTCCAAGAGATTTTTGCATATGTTTTTTTCTAAGTTTTATGGTTTCATGACTTACATTCAGGTCTTTAATCCATTTCAAATTTACTTTTGTGTATGGGGTTAGACAATGATCCAGTTTCATTCTCTTACATGTAGCTGTCCAGTTTTGCCAACACCAGCTGTTGAAGAGGCTGTCATTTTCCCATTGTATTTCCATGGCTCCTTTATCATATATTAATTGACCATACATGTTTGGGTTAATATCTGGACTCTCTATTCTGTTCCACTAGTCTGTGGCTCTGTTCTTGGGCCAGTACCAAATTGTCTTAATTACTGTGGCTTTGTAGTAGAGCTTGAAGTTGGGAAGTGAGATTCCCCCATGCTTTATTCTTCCTTCTCAGGGTTGCTTTGGCTATTCGGGGTCTTTTGTGGTTCCATAAGAATTTTAGAACTATTTGTTCTAGTTCGTTGAAGAATGCTGTCGGTATTTTGATAGGGATTGCGTTAAATCTGTAGATTGCTTTAGGCAGGATGGCCATTTTGACAATATTAATTCTTCCTTGCCAAGAGCATGGGGTGAGTTTCCATTTGTTACTGTCCTCTTTAATTTCTCTTAAGAGTGCTTTGTAGTTTTCAGTGTAAGATCTTTCACTTCCTTGGTTAGGTTTGTTCCTAGGTATTTTATTCTTTTTTATGCTATTGTGAATGGAATTGTTTTCCTGATTTCTCTTTCTATTGGTTCATTGTTAGTGTATAGGAAAGCCACAGATTTCTGTGTGTTAATTTTGTATCCTGCAACTTTGCTGAATTCTGATATTAGTTCTAGTACTTTTGGAGTGGAGTCTTTAGGGTTTTTTATGTACAGTATCATGTCATCTGCAAATAGTGACAGTTTGACTTCTTCTTTACCAATCTGGATTCCTTGTATTTCTTAGTTTTGTCTAATTGCCGTGGCTAGGACCTCCAGCACTATGTTGAATAAAAGAGGGGAGAGTGGGCATCCCTGTCTTGTTCCCGATCTCAGAGGAAAAGTTTTCAGTCTCTCGCTGTTCAGTATGATGTTCGCTGTGGGATTATCATAGATGGCCTTTATTATGTTGAGGTACTTGCCCTCTATACCCATTTTGCTGAGAGTTTTTATCATGAATGGATGTTGAATTTTGTCAAATGCTTTTTCAGCATCTATGGAGATGATCATGTGGTTTTTGTCCCTCTTTTTGTTGATGTGGTGGATGATATTGATGGATTTTCGAATGTACCATCCTTGCATGCCTGGGTTGAATCCCACTTGGTCATGGTGTATAATCCTTTTGATGTATTTTTGAATTCGGTTTGCTAATATTTTGTTAAGTATTTTTGCATCAACATTCATCAGGGATATTGGTCTGTAGTTTTCTTTTTGGTGGGGTCTTTGCCTGGTTTTGGTATTAGGGTGATGTTGGCTTCATAGAATGAGTTTGGAAGTGTTCCCTCCTCTTCTATTTTTTGGAAAACTTTAAGGAGAATGGGTATTATGTCTTCTCTGTATGTCTGATAAAATTCTGAGGTGAATCAATTTGGCCCTGGGGTTTTGTTCCTGGGTAATTTTTTTATTACCGCTTCAATTTCATTGCTGGTAATTGGTCTGTTTAGATTTTCTGTTTCTTTCTCGGTCAGTCTTGGAAGGTTGTATTTTTCTAGGAAGTTGTCCATTTCTTCTAGGTTTTCCAGCTTGTTAGCTTATAGGTTTTCATAGTATTCTCTAATAATTCTTTGTATTTCTGTGGGGTCCGTCATGATTTTTCCTTTCTTGTTTCTGATTCTGTTGATGTGTGTTGACTTTCTTTTTCTCTTCATGCCTTGCATTCTATTTCCTCCTTTAATTCTGTTAGTATTTGTTTCACGTATGTTGGTGCTCCTGTATTGGGTGTATATATTTTTATAATGGTTATATCCTCTTGTTGGACTGAGCCCTTTATCATTATGTAATGTCCTTCTTTATCTCCTTACCTTCTTTGTTTTGAAGTCTATTTTGTCTGATACTAGTCTGCAACATCTGCTTTTTTCTCCCTATTGTTTGCATGAAATATCTTTTTCCATCCCTTGATTTTTAGTCTGTGTATGTCTTTGGGTTTGAGGTGAGTCTCTTGTAAGCAGCATATAGATGGGTCTTGCTTTTTTATCCATTCTATTACTCTGTGTCTTTTGATTGGTGCATTCAGTTCATTAACATTTAAGGTGATTATTGCAAGATATGTACTTATTGCCATTGCAGGGTTTAGATTCATGATTACCAAAGATTCAAGGGTAGCTTCTTTACTATCTTACTGTCTAACTTAACTCACTTATTAAGTTATTATAAACACAGTGTGATTATTCTTTATTTCTCTCCCTTCTTATTCCTCCTCCTGCATTCTTTATATGTTAGGTGTTTTATACTGTGCTCTTTTGTGTTTCCTTTGACTGCTTCTGTGAGTAGTTGATTTTATTTTTTGCCTTTAGTTAGTATTTGGTTGGTCTGCTTTCTTTGCTATGATTTTATTTTCTCTGGTGACATCTATTTAGCCTTAGGAATAGTTCATCTAGAGCAGTCCCTTTAAAATATCATGTGGAGGTGGTTTGTGGGATGTGAATTCCCTCAACTTTTGCTTGTCTGGGAATTGTTTAATCCCTCCTTCATATTTAAATGATAATCGTTCTGGATACAGTATCCTTGGTTCAAGGCCCTTCTGTTTCATTGCATTAAATATATCATGCCATTCTCTTCTGGCCTGTAAGGTTTCTGTTGAGAAGTCTGATGATAGCCTGATGGGTTTTCCTTTGTAGGTGACCTTTTTACTCTCTCTGGCTGCCTTTAATACTCTGTCCTTGTCCTTGATCTTTGCCATTTTAATTATTATGTGTCTTGGTGTTGTCCTCCTTGGTTGCCATGTGTTGGAAGATCTGTGGGCTTCCATGGTCTGAGAGCCTATTTCCTCCCCCAGTTTGGGGAAGTTTTTATCAATTATTTCTTAAAATACACTTTCTATCCCTTTTTCTCTCTCTTCTTCTTCTGGTACCCCTGTAATGCAAATGTTGTTCTGTTTTGATTGGTCACACAGTTCTCTTAATATTCTTTTATTCCTGGAGATCCTTATATCTCTCTCCCTCAGCTCCTCTGTATTTCTGTTCTCTGATTTGTATTCCATTAATGGTCTGTTGCACCTCATCCAGTCTGCTCTTAAGTCCTTCCGGAGATTGTTTTATTTCTGTATTCTCCCTCCTAACTTGATCCTTTAGCTCTTGCATATTTCTCTGCAGGTCCATCAGCATGGTTATGACCTTTATTTTGAATTCTTTTTCAGGAAGATTGGTTATATCTGTCTCCCCCAGTCCTCTTTTGGGGGTTGTCTGTGTAATTCTGGACTGGACCAAAGTCTTCTGCCTTTTCATGGCAATAGAGGTAGTTGTAGGCAGTTGGCACATGTGTCAGCTGGGAGAACAAGTCCCTTCATTCTTGCTTGTTGCCCTGTCCCTCTCTGCTGCCTGTGTCGGTCACCCTCACACCTGGAGCAGCGTCCAGGTTAATCCCCTGAGCCGTTGCACATGGGGGCAGCCCAGAGCCCTGTGTGGAGAGGCAGGCCCACCGGGTGTGCTCTCCTGAGAGAACGGCACCCCTTTGCACTCTGCTTCATCTTCCTCTGCCTGTACTGGGCAGCTGCACACCAGCAGTGGCCTCGTGTCTGGCCCAGGCAGCTGCACTCCAGGAGGAGACTCGAGATTCTGGGCGGCTGCTGTGAGCGTGGCCAGTCTCAGTCTGCTCTGCCGCTGTAGGGGCCGTGTTGGAGGGGGAATGAATGGCAGGCTGTTTATTGCAGTGCAGGGTTTCAGCTCTGTGCTGCCTCCCAGGGGGCTGGGGTGTCCGAAGCTCCTCAGAATTCCCAGCCTGCTGGGCTGAGTGTGCCGGGACGATTCTATCCCGCTGTGAGGCCCCTGTCCCTTTTAAGTCTCTCAAAAAGCACTCGCTTTTCTTTTGTCCCAGGGGAGCCAGCTGCGGGGACCCGCTCACAGATTTTACTTTTCCATTTCCCTAAGATCCAGCACACCAACACTGTGTGTCTGTGCTCCCGGTGTGGATTACTAGGGCTGGTTATTTAGCAGTCCTGTCTTTAAGCTTCTTGCTGGGATTCAAGTATGTTCAGTTGTGTGATATTGGGAATAGCCTATAGTTTGATAACCAATATATTGGACTTGTCAAATTGTATTTTTATTCAGAGTATTTTCATTTTATTAATCCCAATATTTCCTGTTTCACCATAATATTAAATTCTTCCTGTAGCAAAATAAAGGAAAATAATCATTCCTCTTGGTTTTCCATATTTTAGTTCTCTTTTAGAATAGTGTTGAAGTGTCACTTTTTAAAAATTTAATAATTATAATATTTAATCATTGTATGATATAACTTGATACTTTTATTAAACATACTTTATATTTTTATTATAGATCTAAACTTAGTCTTTTTCAATCAAGAATCAGTTTACAGAAGGCAAGCGTGAAGGTGAGTTTTTGGAAACTGTATTGCACCATTGAGATGTCTTACATTACAAAAAGAATTGGGTCTTTTGAGGGCTGAGGTCAATTATTTCCTCCTAATTTATAGAAGTATCTTGAAGTCATTACCTTAAGGAAGACTTTCCCAGTTCACAGGGGTTTTCATCTAGGTGCCATTACTTTGGATGATGCTTCCATCTCAAGATTGCTTTAGAGATACGTGTCTAAATGTTACCTGCTTAGGTAACCTTTGTCTTTAACTCAGTCCAAAAGATTTAGTCCATGAGCTTTAGAAAGCTCTACAAAATCCATTTGATTCAGATTTACACCCCCAAACACATTCTTTGAGCCAGATGCAAGTGAGTTTTTCCTGTGGGATCTGTGAGCTGTGGAATATCTGGTAAGTAAGCTTAGTGACTGACCTACCTTGGGCTGCCGGTCTGCCAACTAGCATGCAGTTCTCTTGGCATGTCAGGACTGTTTATATTTTTGCAAATGGTAGGATTTGTTTTCTTCTTATGGCTGAATAATATTCCATTGTGTATATTACCACCTCTTCTTTCTCCATTCATCAACTAATGGACACTTAGGTTACTTCCATATTTTGGCTATTGTAGGACTGTTGATTATTTTTTTTTTTTAAACTGTTTGTAACTCCAACAGATTTATCCTTGTCTTTGAAAATACGGTACTTAATTTAGGAACTTTATTTTCCCATATGAATAAAATGAACAAAACATTGTAAAGTTTCCTAAAATTCTTTGTAAGAATGTTAAGTGTAAATAACGAATATTTTTAAACATTCTTACCGTGTGTAACAGTTCTAGTGACTATTTAATTCCTTAGTAGTATAGAATATTTTTTATATGCATAAAAATGTTTCTCTACATGGTCAACTTTACTCTTGTTAAGAGCCATTAATTGCCAACTAGGAGTGGTATTCTCATATGTTTTGTTGTGCAATATCAGTTTGCATTGATTTTTTTCTTTCTTTTACTATTTTAGTTAAAAGCTCGACGATCTGAGTGCAATTCCAAAGCAACCCATGCGAGGAATGATTATCTTCTCACATTAGCAGCAGCAAATGCCCACCAGGATCGCTACTATCAAATAGATTTAGTTAACATTATGAAGGTAATACAGCTTAATATTGGTGGTAATTTTGTTTCATTAAAGACAAAAACAATTCATGAATTGAGTGTTGGATATATGGTATTGAGTGTGTAGAATAGCAGTTAGGCATCTTTGCCGTTAATTGGAACATACTTAATATTGTTTGGACAACCTCTGTTTCAGGTAATTCTGAATTAATTTTTAGCCTAAGAAAATGTTTAAAGCCAAATCACAGTGAAGGACTGTATTAAATCCCTAAACTGCAGCAGCAGATATTTACAGTAATTATTAATACATAAGATAAAGATTTTTTTAAAGCTTAGATTTTTAAAATTTCATAGTCTTTATCCTCAATTGATAAGTAAATTTGTACATTAATATTTTATGATTTTGAGATACCTGTGGGGAAAAGAAGAGAAAAGGCCTAGTAGTTATATGAAAATGTCACTACCCTGAGTAGATCACTCTGAAATATGGAGAGATTAGATTGCAGTTTCTTTGTTCCCAATTTGGTCTTTCCCTGTTTATACACCTAAATGTATCTTTAACTTTCACTGAAGTAAAGGAAAAGGGGTAGAGGAAAAGAAACCCTTTTAACATGTTGCCAGGTTTCCTGTTGTTGCTGCAGACAAGTTCTGCTTTGAATTATGTCTCATTCTTTCAAGGACTCAAACATTTGATTATTCTGTCTTCGAGTTTTCAACCCATTTTTGTCAGATGCATTGTTCTTAATGGCTATCAAACACATCATTTTCACTGAATTGCTTGCTTTATGGATTAGAGGTGTTGAGAGCAGGCGTGCCACAGGAGTGGACACTCTTTTTTCTATAGTGGCTCTGAGGAAGAGATAAACCCTGTTCAGAAATTATAAGTACTTTCCTTGAAACTAGAGACAGGACAGTTCCTGGAACCTTCAGGGAACATGGGAGTGATAGAGTCAAACTGATTAAGAAGTATCCTATTACAAAATTTTTTCTTTCCTTTTTGCTCATGACCTGAATCCCCATTTCTTTCCTGTTATGATTTCTGTTTAGAACATGGGTAGTGAGAGAGCCAAGGGTTTGTTTTGACATCTAGATGAGAACTCTGCATGTTTCTTAAGAAAAATGTTGGACCTACAAATTTAGGTATTTTAATATCTTATTAGATGTTACATGGTGCTTCAGACTTACAGGGACCAACTGAAGATTTGGCTTCCCATTATGACATGGTTTTTTCTGGGGAAATACATGTTCTTAGTTTCAAATAATTCATTTATTAAAGAAGATTTTTAGTACAGCTTGTGCTTATGGTTATGATTCCCTAAATATTGTTCTCTGTTAAATCAAAGCTGTTAACTATGTATTTTCCCCCTTGAATACTTTTAAATGAATGCTCTGTTAGTTTCATCAGAAGCAAAAATAAATTCTGTATGTTTTTTAAATGGACTACACAGCCAAAAAAGATCTCTTACTTAAAACCCTATGGCCTTTATAAACCAGGAAAGGTACGCTATTATTTGGGGAATTTGCTCTTTGCCAAAAACAAAGAAGTTAATGAACCTGGCCAGCTTTCATATTATATATCGTTGAATTTACTTTGAAGTCCTCATACAGTGTTTGATCAGCACTGTGTAGGTTATGCTTCATATTACTCATTTCATAAAACCTCTTATAGTACTGAAATGATAAAAATAGAGGCAGGAATCCCTCCTCTTCCTTAAAAATAGGAAAATATATCCTCAATTTTCATGCTGTGTGTGTTAATTCATTTTCTTCCTCATGGCACAATTCTGTAGTCTACTGTGCTGGAAAACTCCCACCAGTCATATTGTTAGCTACTTAGTAAGATTCTTTCATTACATTGACAGTGACCCCTCAGTGCCTTTCTTGGAAATGTCTAATTTCTGATTTGTTGTTAAGGTTATAATGCCCTAACTAGAATTTCTTTTAAAAAGTACATGATTAGCTTAGAAGCAGGAGATTTGATTTATTAATTTAATCATATACATTTAATAGTCACTTATACTGTGGCAGCTACTGGGTTAGGCTTTGTGAAGAAGCAAAGATGAGTGAGACACTCTCCTTATTCTCAAAGAGCTCAATCTGGTGGAAGACAGAGATACATAAAAGTGATGACAAATTAGAATAGTGAAATCACTTAAGTACACGAAGACTGTGGATAGTAGTAATACAACTTTTTTAAAAATTGCTTATTATCCTGGCATTATAATCACTTTAGGCATATTGTCCTTCCTCACTTTCTTCTTTATCCTCGTTAGAGTCCATAGTTTATTATTTATTTAACACTTTGGTCTATAAATGAAATGGAATCGAATTCCAACTCTAGTTGAACCCAGATAACCTTTCTCTGGACCTACATCTGAATAGCCAAGTACTGCTGAAGAAAATCTCAAAATAGAGTAGATTCGTGAATTAATGTAGGACCAGCCTCAAATGGACCCTCAACACTGCTCAGATAATTCTGTGTTTCCCCTCATTAATCTCTCCTACTATTTTCAACATTTTTTTCCAACTTTTCGTCTTCTCCTGAGTCCTCCAAACCCCTTCTCTTGCACTTAGCAAGTGTCCTCCAAACCCCTTCTCTTGCACTTAGCAAGTGTTCTTTCTTCCTATCTTCCAGAGAGAATAGACGTCATTAAAGAGAATTCCATTATTGTATTGAAGTCTCCTTCCAAGTAATCTCAGTAGCAGAGTTCTGCTCTAAATAAGATCTTTCACCTCAGCTTTGAATCATATCTCAAGCCCTCCTGCCTTTTCAGGGATCAAAACCATTGATTATTCTATGTTCTTCTATTTCTCGGACATTCTATTCTTAGGTTAATAGTTGATGGAACTTAGTAATGGCAACCCTCTTGATGTCTGTCTTGTGTTATATACCTCCAGTCTGGATTAAGTGCCTTCAGCGTCTAATGCAGTGTACTTATTTGGAGATCTTTGCCTCTCTCCTGTGTTGCATCTCCAGTTTTCTGTATCATGTCTACATTTTTTTTGGTTTACTCTTCTTTGGTGGAATACATCCTCCAGTACTTTCTTGAGAGAGTCATCATGAGAGAGAGGTTTCTTGAGATAGTTTATTATGAAAATGTCATTATTCTATGTTCCTGCTTAGGAGTAGAAGTAAAGGTTGAAAAACATTTTTATTCAAATGTTGAAGCCAATGCTCATTTTCTTGTTTCCTGTGCAGGTATTGAGAACTCAGAGCCTTCTGATTCTTGATTCTTTTTATTTGATCTAGTGTTTTTTCTTTTTAGAATCTTAGGAAATATTCTCAGTATTCCCTTTGCTTCTTTGATTAATTCTTCACTTTTATTTTTTCTTTCTGGAACTCCTTTTATTATGTTGGATCTCTTGGCTTAGTCCTTTAAGTTTCTTTTTTCTCTTGTTTTACCTCTTTGTCATTATACTCTACTATCTGGGAGACTTAATCACTTTAGAGTTCCACTCTTTCATCAAATTTTTAATTTTTTCAATATGGTCTTAATATCCTTTTTGTTCCCTGAATGTTCCTTTTTTTTTTTAAATTATTGATACACAATCATATGATAGCTTCAAATACTCAACACAGTGGTTCAACATTCACCTATGTTACCAAGCCCTCACCCCCTCCAGTGCAATTACTGTCTATCAACGTAGTAGGTGTTACAGAATCATCAACTTTATTCTCCATGCTGTACTGCCTCCCATAAACAACCTATATTGTAATTGTGAATTATTGTGCCCCTTAATCCCCTTATCCCTCCTCCCTCCCATTCTCCCCAACCCCTCCCCTTTGGACCTACTAATCCATTCTCGGTGTCTGAGTCTACTGCTATTTTTTTTCTTCTGTTTTGCTTTGTTGTTATACTCCACAAATAAGTGAAATCATTTGGTATTTGTCTTTCTCTGCCAGGCTTATTTCACTGAGCATAAAACCTAGAGACATCCATGTTGTTGCAAATGGTGAGATTTCTTTTCTTTTTATGGCTGAATAATATTCCATTGTATATATGTAATACTTCTTCATCCATTCATCTGTTGATTGCTTCCATAACTTGGCTATGGTAAATTATGCAGTGATAAACATAGGGGCGCTTATGTCTTTTTGAAAAAGGAATCTTGTTTTCTTCTGGTAAATATCTAGGAATGGAATTCCTGGGTCAAATGGTATTTCTATTTTTAGTTTTTTGAGGAACCTCCGTATTGCTTTCCACAATTGTTGCACCAATTTACATTGCCACCAACAGTGTAGGAGGGTTCCCCTTTCTCTGCATCTTTGCCAACATTTGTTATTGTCTTTTGGATAGTGGCCATCCTAACTGGTCTGAAGTGATATCTCATTGTGGTTTTAATTTGCATTTTCATGATGATTAGTGATATGGAGCATCTTTTCATGTGCCTGTTGGCCATTCATATTTCTTCTTTGTAGAAATGTCTTGTTAAGTTCCTCTTCCCATTTTTTAATCAGGTTATTTGTTTTGTGGGTCCTGAGGCCTCTGAGTTCTTTATGTATTTTGGATGTTAACCCCTTATTAGATAACTTGTTTACAAACATATTCTCCCATACTATAGGATGTCTTTTTGTTCTGCTGGTGGTGTCCTTTGCTGTACAGAAGCTTTTTAGTTTGATGTAGTCCCACTTGTTCATTTTTCATTTTCTTTCTCTTGCCCTAGGAGATGTGTTCAGGAAAAAGTTGCTCATGTTTATA
Source organism: Manis javanica (assembly GCF_040802235.1). Lineage (NCBI taxonomy): Eukaryota > Metazoa > Chordata > Mammalia > Pholidota > Manidae > Manis > Manis javanica. Next base: position 22,033,085 of record NC_133166.1, read on the forward strand.
TTTAAGAGGTTTGCCTGTGTTTTCTTCTAAGAGTTTTATGTTTTCATGACTTTCATTCAGGTCTTTGATACATTTTGAGTTTACTTTTGTGTATGGAATTAGACAATAATCCAGTTTCATTCTCTTACATGTAGCTGTCCAGTTTTGCCAACACCAGTCGTTGAGGAGGCTATCATTTCCCCTTGTATGTCCATGGCTCCTTTATCATATATTAATTGATCATGTATACTTGGGTTTATATCTAGGCTCTCTGTTCTGTTCCATTGGTCTATGGATCTGTTCTTGTGCCAGTACCAAATTTTCTTGATTACTGTGGCTTTGTAGTAGAGCATGAAGTCAGGGAACGTAATTCTCCCAGCTTTGTTTTTCTTTCTCAGGATTGCTTTGGCTATTCAGGATCTTATGTGGTTCCATATGAATTTTAGAACTATTTTTTCTAGGTCATTGAAGAATGCTTTTGGTGTTTTAATAGGGATTGCATTGAATCTATGAACTGCTTTGGCAAGATGGCCATTTTGACAATATTAATTCTTGCTGTCCATGAGCGTGGGATAGATTTCCATTTATTGGTGATTTCTTCAGTTTCTCTCATGAGTGTCTTATAGTTTTCAGAGTAAAGGTCTCTCACCTCCTTGGTTAGGTTTATTCCTAGGTATTTTATTGTTTTTGATGCAATGGTAAGTGAAATTGTTTTCCTGATTTCTCTATCTGCTAATTCATTGTTAGTATATAGGAATACAACAGATTTCTGTGTATTAATTTTGTATCCTGCAACTGAATGTTCCATTTTTATACATATTTTTGTGCTTTAAATTCTTTTTAATTTTTTTAAATTTGGTATCATTAATCTATAATTACATGAACAACATTATGTTTACTAGGCTCCCCCCTTCACCAAGTCCCACCCACATACCCCTTCACAGTCACTGTCCATCAGCGTAGTAAAATGCTATAAAATCACTACTGGTCTTCTCTGTGTTGCACAGCCTTCCCTGTGCCCCCCACACCCCACACTACACATTCTAATTGTAATGTCCCCTTTCTTTTTCCCCGCCCGTGTCCCTCCCTTCCCACCCATCCTCCCCAGTCCCTTTCCCTTTGGTAACTATTAGTCCATTCTTGGGTTCTGTGATTCTGCTGCTGTTTTGTGCTTTCAGTTTTCCTTTGTTCTTATACTCCACATATGAGTGAAATCATTTGGTACTTGTCTTTCCCCACCTGGCTAATTTCACTGAGCATAATACCCTCTAGCTCCATCCATGTTGTTGCAATCTGTCATTTATGAATATATTCTCCCATACTATAGGATACCTTTTTGTTCTATTCATGGTGTCCTTTGCTGTACAGAAGCTTTTTAGCTTGATATAGTCCCACTTGTTCATTTTTGCTTTTGTTTCCCTTGCCCCAGGAAATATGTTCATGGAGAAGTCGCTCATGTTTATGTACATGAGATTTTTGCCTATGTTTTTTTCTAAGAGTTTTATGGTTTCATGACTTATATTCAGATCTTTCATCGATTTCGAATTTACTTTTGTGTATGGGGTTAGACAGTGATCCAGTTTCATTCTCATACATGTAGCTCTCCAGTTTTGCCAACACCATCTGCTGAAGAGACTGTCATTTTCCCATTGTATGTCCATGGCTCCTTTATCATATAGTAATTAGCCATATATGTTTGGGTTAATGTTTGGAGTCTCTGTTCCACTGGTCTGTGGCTCTGTTCTTGTACCAGTACCAAATTGTCTTGATTACTGTGCTTTGTAGTAGAGCTTGAAGTTGGGGAACGAGATTCCCCCAACTTTATTCTTCCGTTTCAGGATTGCTTTGGCTATTCAGGGTCTTTGCTGGTTCCATATGAATTTTTGAACTTTTTTTTCCAGTTCATTGAAGAATGCTGTTCCTAATTTGATAGGGATTGCGTTGAATCTGTATATTGCTTTGGGCAGGATGGCCATTTTGATGATATTAATTCTTCCTCGCCAAGAGCATGGGGTGAGTTTCCATTTGTTAGTGTCCTCTTTAATTTCTCTTAAGAGTGTCGTGTAGTTTTCAGGGTATAGGTCTTTCACTTCCTTGGTTAGGTTTGTTCCTAGGTATTTTATTTTTGATGCTATTGTGAATGGAATTGTTTTCCTGATTTCTCTTTCTATTGGTTCATTGTTAGTGTATAGGAAAGCCACAGATTTCTGTGTGTTAATTTTGTATCCTGCAACTTTGCTGAATTCTGATATTAGTTCTAGTACTTTTGGAGTGGAGTCTTTAGGGTTTTTTATGTACAGTATCATGTCATCTGCTAATAGTGACAGTTTGACTTCTTCTTTACCAATCTGGATTCCTTGTATTTCTTAGTTTTGTCTAATTGCCGTGGCTAGGACCTCCAGCACTATGTTGAATAAAAGTGGGGAGAGTGGGCATCCCTGTCTTGTTCCCGATCTCAGAGGAAAAGCTTTCAGTCTCTCGCTGTTCAGTATGATGTTCGCTGTGGGTTTATCATATATGGCCTTTATTATGTTGAGGTACTTGCCCTCTAGACCCATTTTGTTGAGAGTTTTTATGATGAATGGATGTTGAATTTTGTCGAATGCTTTTTCAGCATCTATGGAGATGATCATGTGGTTTTTGTCCTTTTTGTTGATGTGGTGGATGTTGTTGATGGATTTTCAAATGTTTTACCATCCTTGCATCCCTGGGATGAATCCCACTTGGTCATGGTGTATGATCCTTTTGATGTATTTTTGAATTCGGTTTGCTAATATTTTGTTAAGTATTTTTGCATCAACATTCATCAGGGATATTGGTCTGTAGTTTTCTTTTTTGGTGGGGTCTTTGCCTGGTTTTGGTATTAGGGTGATGTTGGCTTCATAGAATGAGTTTGGAAGTGTTCCCTCCTCTTCTATTTTTTGGAAAACTTTAAGGAGAATGGGTATTATGTCTACTCTGTGTGTCTGTTAAAATTCTGAGGTGAATCCATTTGGCCTGGGGGTTTTGTTCCTGAGTAATTTTTTTATTACCGCTTCAATTTCATTGCTGGTAATTGGTCTGTTTAGATTTTCTGTTTCTTTCTCGGTCAGTCTTGGAAGGTTGTATTTTTCTAGGAAGTTGTCCATTTCTTCTAGGTTTTCCAGCTTGTTAGCTTATAGGTTTTCATAGTATTCTCTAATAATTCTTTGTATTTCTGTGGGGTCCGTCATGATTTTTCCTTTCTTGTTTCTGATTCTGTTGATGTGTGTTGACTTTCTTTTTCTCTTAATAAGTCTGACTAGAGGCTTATCTATTTTGTTTATTTTCTCAAAGAACCAGCTCTTGGTTTCATTGATTTTTTCTATTGTTTTATTCTTCTCAATTTTATTTATTTCTTCTCTGATCTTTATTATGTCCCTCCTTCTGCTGATTTTGGGCCTCATTTGTTCTTCTTTTTCCAGTTTTGATAATTGTGACATTAGACTATTCATTTGGGATTGTTCTTCCTTCTTTGAACATGCCTGGATTGCTATATACTTTCCTCTTAAGACTGCGTTTGCTGCGTCCCACAGAGTTGGGGCTTTGTGTTGTTGTCATTTGTTTCTACATATTGCTGGATCTCCATTTTAATTTGGTCATTGATCCATTGATTATTTAGGAGTGTATTGTTAAGCCTCCATGTGTTTGTGAGCTTTTTTCTTTCTTTGTACAATTTATTTCTACTTTTATATGTTTGTCGTCTGAAAAGTTGGTTGGTAGGATTTCAATCTTTTGAAATTTACTGAGGCTCTTTTTGGGGCTTAGTATGCAGTCTATTCTGGAGAATGTTCCATGTGCACTTGAGAAGAATGTGTATCCTGTTGCTTTTGGATGTAGAGTTCTATAGATGTCTATTAGGTCCATCTGTTCTAGTGTGTTGTTCAGTGCCTCTGTGTCCTTACTTATTTTCTGTCTGTTGGATCTGTCCGTTGGAGTGAATGGTGTGTTAAAGTCTCCCAAAATGAATGCATTGCATTCTATTTCCTCCTTTAATTCTGCTAGTATTTGTTTCACATATATTGGTGCTCCCGTTTATAATGGTTATATCCTCTTGTTGGACTGAGCCCTTTATCATTATGTAGTGTCCTTCTTTATCTCTTGTTACTTTCTTTGTTTTAGAGTCTATTTTGTCTGATACTAGTACTGCAACACCTGCTTTTTTCTCTCTGTTGTTTGCATGAAATATCTTTTACCATCCCTTGACTTTTAATCTGTGCATGTCTTTGTGTTTGAGGTGAGTCTCTTATAAGCAGCATATAGATGGGCCTTGCTTTTTCATCCATTCTATTACTCTGTGTCTTTTGATTGGTGCCTTCAGTCCATTTACATTTAGGGTGATTACTGAAAGATATGTACTTACTACCATTGCCGTCTTTAGATTCGTGGTTACCAAAGGTCCAAGGTTAGCTTCTTTACTACCTTACTGTCTAACTCATCTTGCTTATTGAGCTATTATAAACACAGTCTGATGATTATTTCTCTCCCTTCTTATTCCTCCTCCTCCATTCTTCATATGTTGGGTGTTTTGTTCTGTGCTCTTTTTATGAGTACTCCCATCTAGAGCAATCCTTCTAAAATGCCCTGTAGAGGTGGTTTGTGGGAGGGAAATTCCCTCAACTTTTGCTTGTCTGGGAATTGTTTAATCCCTCCTTCATATTTAAATGATAATCATGCTGGATACAGTATCCTTGGTTCAAGGCCCTTCTGTTTCATTGCATTAAATATATCATGCCATTCTCTTCTGGCCTGTAAGGTTTCTGTTGAGAAGTCTGATGATAGCCTGATGGGTTTTCCTTTGTAGGTGACCTTTTTACTCTCTCTGGCTGCCTTTAATACTCTGTCCTTGTCCTTGATCTTTGCCATTTTAATTATTATGTGTCTTGGTGTTGTCCTCTCTTGTCCCTTATGTTGGGAGTTCTGTGTGGTTCCGTAGTCTGAGTAACTATTTCCTCCCCAGTTTGGGGACATTCTCAGCAATTATTTCTTCAAAGACACTTTCTATCCCTTTTTGTCTCTCTTCTTCTTCTGGTACCCCTATAATGCCGATATTGTTCCTTTTGGATTGGTCATACAGTTCTCTTAATATTGTTTCATTCCTGGAGATCCTTTTATCCCTCTCTGCATGAGCTTCTATGCGTTCCTGTTCTCTGGTTTCTATTCCATCAATGACCTCTCGCATCTTATCCATTCTGCTTATAAATCCTTCTAGAGATTGTTTCACTTCTGTAATCTCCCGGACGACATCGCTTAGCTCTTGTATATTTCTCTGCAGCTCTGTCAGCATGTTTGTGATTTTTATTTTGAATTCTTTTTCAGGAAGACTGGTTAGGTCTATCTCCTCAGCGGTTGTGATTTTGGTCTGTATCAAATTCTTTTGCCTTTTCATGGCGATAGAGATAGTTTGTGGAGCTGGCACAAGTGATGGCTGGGGGAACGTCCCTTCTTGTTGGTTTGTGGCCTTCCTCTCCTGGGAGAGCAGCAACCTCTAGCGGCTTGTGCTGGGCAGCTGCACGCAGACGGGGCTTCTGATTCTTGCCTGGCTATTGTGGAGTTTAGCTCCACGGTTGCTGTAGGCATGGCCTGCCTCTGGCTGCTGCTCCGATATGGCGGAGTCGCGTCAGAGGGGAAACGGCCGGGAGGCTGTTTTATCTCCGTGAAGGGCCTCCGAGCTGCTCTCCTCCCCAGGGGGTTAGGGTGCCCAGAGTTACCCGGGATTCCCAGCTGCTCTGCCTCGTGTCCCAGCACGCTTCCGTCCAGCCGTGGGGTCCCTGTCCCTTTAAGACTTTCAAAAAGCACTCGCTTTTCTTTGTCCCAGGGGCGCCGGCTGCAGGAACTCGCTCACAGGTCTTACTGTACTGTTTCCCTAGTTTCCAGCACCTCACACACACACTGTGTGTCTGCACTCTGTTGCAAATGGCTAGGGCTGGCTATTTAGCAGTCTTTGGCTCCCTTTCCCTGCCCGCTCTGACTCCTCTCCTCCTGCCGGGAGCTAGGGTGAGGGGTGCTTGGGTCCCGCCTGGCTGCGGCTTGTATCTTACCCCATTCTCTAGGCACTGTGTTCTCGTAGGTGTGGATGTAGTCTGGCTGTTGACCTGTGTCTTCTGGTCTCTCTTTTAGAAAGAGTTGTATTTTCAAAAATATATGTGGTTTCCGGAGGAGATTTCCACTGCTCTACTCACGCCATTATCTTGGCCCCCCTCTTTTTTTAATTTTGATGGTATCAATAATAGAATTTATTTTAAAGGTTTCCTTTTACCTGCATAGCCTCTGTTTCACTCTGTGGTAGGACTTACTAACTTTGAGCTCTACTACAGAATGATCTGATGAACCATTTGTAGGGGAAACCCCTTTTCAATATCCTTCGAGATTTCCTCTTGCACTGGTCTAAAATCCTGCCTTTGTTCCCTTTATCACTTCTTCAGATGTCCTCTCTTGGGTTCTTTTCTGAGGAAGATTTCCGTGACCGCCTTAACCCATCTCCCACCCATTCTGATGATCTTATAAAATGGTGTTTCTCATCTTTGAAACACTTAGCACAGTTGTAGTTTTGCATGTACGTGTATGATTCCATGATAAATGCCTTATCTTGCACTTAATATGCTTTCCTTGAGTATAGTGTTTGTGTCTGCCACTTAAGACTTCATCCTTGCTACTTACACAGTACTTAATTTCTAATATATGATAAATGTTTGTAAATTAATGCTTATTGAATGAATGAATGAACAATCAGTCTCATTTTAATCCTCATAGAATGAATCGTCCTCATTTTACAAATGAGGAAATTATGATAAAGTTGGATTCAATTCTGGCAGGCCTGTCTGCTATCATTACGAGTGCCATCAGATATTTTATGTGATACTAGTTCTTTTGACCCATTTCTTCTTCCCTTGTTAAGCTGGGGTAATCCTGCACTCTTATCTCCTTTGGCTTCTGTGAAGAGCAAATGAGATAGTGAAAGGTGTGTTTCTTAATTTTGAAGCCTGGTGTACATGTTATATGTCATATTTTTAAATAAGAGAAAGTCTATTACTGTATTTTATATCTTGTTTCTTAGGGGTGAGGAGTAGGGGAGTATAGAAGAAACTAAATACTTGGGAGTGTGAGTTGAGCAATTGTTTAGGTGTCTAGCATTGTTAGGTACTTTGAGTATTTTCAGAGACATCATTTCATTTAGTTTTCATAACCTTTAAAACTAAATATCATTATCCTTGTTTTTCAGATCAGCTGGCAGAGGCTCAGTGATACTCAGTTGATATGGATAGTAACTAGGACTTATATCAAGGTCTCTGTGACATTGTTCAAAGCCTGTGTTCTTTCTAGATATCATGCTGTGTTCTTTTTTACCATTCCAAGTTATTGATAGTAAAAATTAGTATAATAAACAGTGCATACTCTGGATGTCATCAATTCTGAGAGAATTGTGAAATTAAATAAACAATTGAAAATTGAAAATTCTCTCTTGTTCTAATTATTCTAAAGAGTAAGATCATGAATCTAAATACATGTATTTAGACAAGTTCCCCAAGGAATATTTTGTATTCCTAATGCCAGTAATAATTAAAACAGGTACTAAATACATCACTTTGTGTCTGTATGTCATCAAGTAGGTTTTTCTGAACTCTAAACTAAAACAAAACAACTATTGCTAGGCCATTGAAACTATATAACTGATATCATCAGATCTGTAGAAAGCAGTTTCAGCTGGCTTCTGGGAAGCAAGGTTGTTGGTTCCTCAAAACATGTTCCTTTTCTGTGCTGTATTCTTGTGCAGCATATAATCTGATATTTTTTATTGTGAGAAGCTTGTGAAATATTTTCTTGGTGCTTTAGATGAGGGAGGATAAAGTGCCATGGATCACAATGGAAAAGGGAACAAGGGTCAATTCAATGAAGAACATGAAAACCTTAATAATACTGCAACCCTATTTCTAGAAAAATGTTTGTTGTCTTTTGTGGAAGCTAAACATATTTGGACCAGATAGTTGGGCAAAATAATACATCTTTCTTTGTGACAGAAATCTAGAAAATATGATAATGTGGTATCTCTTTTACAGATACTTATTTTGGTTCAATAAAGAGAAAGTCATTATTGGTATCCAAGTCCTTTATTTTATGGCTTTTCCAGCAAAGCACTGATTATTCCAAAAGTCTTCTTCATTCACATGGATTATAGGGTTGTATAACTCATCTTTCTTATTTTTCATCATAGCTTTTCTGGTTTCCCTGCTACTTGTGTAGCTATTGTACTTCTGTTTCACCTAGTAATCATTGTTCACTTAATAAAGAATGTGGAAGTCTCCAAATCTCCAGGCTGGCTCTCTACTTCTCTTACCTTACATCCTCTTTCTGGTAGCAATCATTTGGCCTGATTTTTATTAATACTATATGATTCTCTAATCAATCTGTAACCTTACCCTTATAGTTATCCATATGTTTGCCTTTCTATCAGTGGCTGAAACTTTCTAAATTAGAGGCAACTCTTTGTCTCCCATCATCACCTTGACAATCACTCCATCCTAAGTTTTAGGCAACAACTGGTGTCAGTCTAGCTTCCAAAGCTCTAAAGCTGCACTATCTAATATGGTGGTTCTTCGGTACATATGGCTATTTAAAATAATTAAAAGTAAATATAAATTTGAATTCTGCTTCTTAGTCACAAAAGCTACATTTCAAGTTCTGAAAAGCTACTTGTGGCTAGTGGCTAACATACTGACCATTGCAGATACAGAGTATTTCCATTGTCACAGAAAGTTCTGTTGAATAGCAGTGCGCTAAACCTTATTTAGTTTTTACTTGTTTTCCACCCATGCTCCTTTATCTGGCTATCATCAACCCTACTCATCCTTTTCTCAGTAACCACAGCCATGATTATATTTGTATTATTTCAAAATTAACTGCTCCTTCATTTGTACTCTTTTACTCTGAAATAAGAACAGGGGTTGGCAAAGATTTTCTGCAAAGGGACTAACAGTAAATATTTTAGGCTTCTTCTGCCATAACCGCTGAACTCTAACACCGTAGTATAACCATTGACAATACTTAAATGAATGGCTGTGTTCCAATAAAACTTGATTTACAAAAATAGGTGTTGGGCTGGATTTGACCCACAGGCCTTAGTTGCCAACCCTTGGTATAGACTTAAAAACTGTACATGAAATTTTCTAAGTATGTAAATACATACAAAGAATAATAAAATGAATAACCCATTCACTCACCACTCAGCTTCAGAAATGAAACACTGCGAGTAAATGGAAGCCTCCTGTGTGACCCCTCCCAAAACACATCTTCATCTACCACATTGTAACCACCACTTTGACAATATATAGTATTGTCTTAGATGGTATTGTACCCTGTAATATTCTGTAAGTTGCTTTTTGTCCCCACTGAATGTTGTATTTGTTGATATTCATCAGTATGGATTTTTAACAGTAGTTTATTCATTACCATTTTGCTACATAGTATTTCATTGAGTATATGTCAATATAAGTATAAATTACTTATCCATTTTCTTAATTGAAATGTCAGTTTTTGTTTTACTGTTAAAAACAATGCTGCTTTAGGATTAGCACACATAATATAGGGGGGTGACATGGGAAAAGCAGTATATACAGAGAAGACAAGTAATGATTCTATAGCATCTTACTAAGCTGATGGACAGTGACTGTAATGAGGTATGTGGGGGGGACTTGATAATGGGGGGAGTCTAGTAACCATAATGTTCAAGTAATTGTACATTAATGATATCAAAATAAAAAAAAACAATGCTGCTATCAGCATTCTTGTACATGTCCCCTGGTACCTTTGTGTAAGAAGTTCCTATGGGGATATGCGAAGGTGTGGGTGTGTACTAGCAGCTTTACCAAAGAGTGCCAGATTGTGTTATAGCACTTTTTATTATACCCTTTATTTTTATTTGCATGACATATTAAACTCAGGAAGTATTTGAATATGTACTTGGTGATAGATACTTGGTGATACAGAGATGAATCAGGATGTGATCCATACCATCAGTGAGCTAGAAACAAAGTTATAATTTTCTGGAGCAGCCCCTGAAGTGCTTATGGAATGTGAGGGGATGGATCCTTCCCTGCACTATATTGGTTATATTATTATTGTTGGTTCCCTGTGACACAAAAAGAGAAGATTCTTCTTGTCCATTTTTTATCAAGCCTGTAAAGCAGCGATTTTAAAATATTTTTAGCATTTGAACAACGGCTACAAATTCCTACATGGAATCCTTATATATAAAGCAAATAAAAGGGAAGCTGTTTGTGTGATTAAAACTTGTGAGCCTGTTTCCCCTTCATGTGTTTTCCCCATTCCCCATACCTGCATAAGTCATCCTCTACTTTTTTCCCTTTGTTCCTGAAACATAATGTTGACTTCTAGAGCTCACTGAAATATAATTTGGAAATGGCTGTTCTAAAACAGGATTTTCCAACTAGCAAATTCCTTACAGAATTCTGAGCTTTACCTAGGTGATCTTCATGCTAGACTTCTCAATGTAATCTCTTAAACATATAAATCAGATCATGACAATCTGCTGTTCACATCCTTCAGTGGACTAGTTCAATACGCATTTGAATATTCTGGCTTGAGAGCTTAATTGGATGTCTTGGGCTGGAGAATCAACAATAAGTGTGGGTTAATTGAAGCAGAGAGTTTATAAAACTACTTACGAGGGTATTGTATAGGGCGACAAGAGGTATAAGAAGAAAACTTAAACCAACTCTGTTTAAATCGCCTTTATTAAGGTATAATAAATACGTAATCAAGTGTACCTATTTTAAGTATACATTTGGTTTAGTTTTGACAAATGTGTGCACCCATGTAATCATAATCACAATCAACATTTAGAATATCATACCCCAAAACTTTTCTCTCATTGCTCTGCAGTTATATTTGGTTTCTTAAATTTTAAACTTACCCCCATTTATTGTCTTACAGTTCTGTAGGTTCAAAGTCTAGTTGGGCATAGCTGGGTTATCTGCTTAGAATCTCACAGGGCCAAAACCAAAATGTTTCCTGGTTTGGGTTCTTTTCTTGAGTCTCTGGCAAAATATTCACTTCCAGGGTCATTCAGGTTTCTGGCAGAATTCTGCTGTTTGTGGTTGTAGGACTTAATTCTTTTCTTTCTTGCTAGCTGTAGGCTGACAGTCACAATCAGCTCCTACAGGTTGCTTTCAGGTCCTTTCCACATGACTCCCTCCATATCCAAGCCAACACAGAATCTTATTCATGTTTTCAGTCTTTTTCTCTTTTGCTCCTGACCAGAGAAAATTATTTGCTTTTAAAAGGCTTTTGTGATGAAGTTAGATTCATCAGATAATCTTTTATCTTATAATGTAACATAATGTGTGGCAGCTAATAAAATAATCTCTCCTTTGCCATATAAGGTAACATAATCACAGGAATATCATCATATTCATATGTTCTGCCCACACTCAGGTTATACAAGGGCAAAGGGCTGTTGGGATCTTCTTATAATTCTGTCTCAGTAGGCTTACATACATTTTGTTAAATTTATTCCTAAGCATGTCAGTGTTATGCTTTAATTTTATCTTTCAGTTCTTTTTATTAATATATAGAAATGTAACATTTCTATTTATTGACCTGTTTCAGTTATTATGTTACTCTGCGTAACAGATTACTGCAAAGCTTAGTGGTTTAAAACAACAACAGCATTTATTTTGTTCTTGAATCTATACTTTGGGTAGAGTTCAGTGAGGATAACTTGTTTCTATTACTACTCCACATCAGCTAGAGTAGCTCATAGGCTAGATAGGGACTGAATTCTTCTGACAGCTTACTTTCTCCCATAGTTGGTGGTTGATGACCCCTATTGACTGAGACCTTGCTAGGACTATCAACTGAAGCTTCTGCACTTGGCTTCTATTTGTTGCCTGTGCTTTCTCAGTGTTGCAGTTAGATTCCAAAGGTAAATGCCTGAGGCCAGCCAGGCACATGTTGCCTTTTATGAAATAGTCTCAGAGATCAGACAGTTTCTCTTTTGCATTCCACTCACTGAAGCAGTTACAAAGCTCGACCAGGAATCAAGGGGGTTAATACGGTAAGACTATACTTTTTAGTGGGGAGTAGCAAAGTTACGGAAGAACACATGGCACCAGAAATAATATTGTGACTATTTTCTGCAAATGCAGTCTGCCACATGGCCTTGTATCCTGCAGTCTTCCTAAGTTTACTCAGTTCTAGTAGCTTTTTTCTGGATTATTCACAACTTTCAGTGACCATGCTGTTGTCAAATTGAAGGAAAGATAGTTTACTTCTGTTGTTTTAATCTCTAAGCTTATTTATTTCTTGCCTTATTACCTTGGCTGGGATCCTCAGTTACAATGTGGCTTAGAAGTGGTGAGAATAGACATCCTTGCCTTGTTCTGAGATCTTCTGGGAAAAGAAAGAAAACTTATAAAAAATAGTTTGGTAAAATATATATAACATAAAATTTACCATTTTAACCATTCTGGTTTAGTGTCATTAGGTACATGCAAACCATTGTGCAACCATTACCACTATCCATCTCCACAACTTTTTCATCTTCCCAAACTAAAATTCTTTACCCATTAAACAGGTATAGAATTCCCCATTCCTTTCTCCTCCAGCCCCCCTGGAAACCACTGTTTTACTTTCTGTGTCTATGAATTTGACTACTTTAGGTACCTCATATAAGTGGGATCATACAAATATTTGTCCTCTCTTGTCTGCTCTACTTCATTTTGTCTAATGTCTTTAAGATGCACTCATTTAATAATAACCTGTGTCAGAATTTCATTCATTTTTAAGGCCGCACTTTTGTTTTCTTTATTCTGTATAACAAATAATTGTAAGTGCCTCTTCACTAAAGAAGTGAGATGAGTGCATTGTTAATCCTTGCTGTCAGGGGCCTTACAAATTAGAAGTAGAACTAAGATGTCTACAAAAATACCTACAGGCTAAGATCATGTGTTAGCAATAGCCATTACTTATTGAGCTTTTATTCTGTATAGACTGTGTATATATATGTGTGTGTGTATAATAAAAACCATGTTTTTCATGTAAGATGAATGCTTGGATGAGGACTTAATGTTACTACCCATCAGTTTTTGAAGGGTAGACTAACTGGTTTTGTTTTGTTTTGTTTTTTTCATTTTGTTTATCAATTTTTAGCAGTGCCTTTACTATTATAAAACCATTAAATCACCAAGGAGAAGTGTTGATTAGACAATAAAACTTGGGCACATAGAGGCACAGCTGGATCTCTGGAGTGAAGATGACTGGTCAGAAGCCTCTTTGACCTATATAAGCAGGCCCTGTGCTCATGGAATAGTTCAAAACCTTTAAAACTGCCAAGAACAGTAGCAAGTTTGTAGAGTTTTCTGGAATTCCATATCAGCAGTATCATTTTGGATATCAGAATAAAACCCCTCTTAGAAAATTAACATTTTTCCTCTAACAGTATAGTCAGAGATGAATGTCACTTGCTGAGAAGGGCTTCCATTCAGGGCTCCCCACTGGGATACCTGTGCCACAGTTATTCTGATCCCACCTGTTGCAGCCCAGGCCCTGGTTGAGCCTAATTTTTATCTTTCAGTGACAGACATATCAGGACATAACTAGAAATAATATGGCACATCTGACAGATGATATATCTGGACTAACTCTTTCTGAACAAAAGCTTCTGTTCACCTGAAGGTATTTTCTAAGAAGCAGAATTATAAATAACAGTTGCAAATCAAAAGACAGATCTCTCAGTGTTACAGAGTATTGGGTTATATATCAAGAAGTCTTTATTTGCTCAAAAAGTAATTTTGGAGCAGCATTACTCTGTACCCTACTTAGAACTTTCAGTGGCTTCTTGCTGCTCTGAGGCTAAAATTGGAAAACTTCAAAATAATTTAAAAGGCTCTGTGTGCTCTGTTCTTTGCCAGCTTCATTCAAAAAAATTCAGTGGGTTTTAGTTTTTAGTATATTCACAAAGTTTCACTTTCCACTGCCACTATCTAATTCCAGAACATTTCATCACCCCACAAAGAAATTCTGTACCCATTGTAAGTCTGGGGAGAGGAAATCCCAGGACAAAATACCTCTTAAAACTGAAATCAGTCAAAGGGAGAAATAAAGTTTAAAATACATTTATTGCTCACAAACTGCAGTCCTGGTTGCTGCTCCAGCAGAAGCAAAACGCTCCCTCCCCTCACCTCTGGGGTACAGATCTCTCTTTTCTGCTCCAGCAGAAGCAAAACTCTCTCTCCCCTCACCTCAGGGGTACAGATCTCTCTTTCCTGCTCCAGCAGAAGCAAAACTCTCTCTCCCCTCACTTCTGGGGTACAAATAAGCCCTCCTTGCCCAGGTAATTACCCATTGATATGGAGATGAACTTCTCTCCACCCCTGAGGAATGATGCAAATGCACTAAAGCCATACTTCTTTCCACCTCTGAACACCTATTGATATGCAGATGTACTAAAGCCAGGCGAGATATTCTGGAAGTGTTACAATTTTATCCACACCAGTTAGCAGTCACTCCCTGTTTTCCCTACCCACCACCTCATGGAAACCACTAATCTACTTTATGTCTCTATGGATTTGACTCTTCTAGACATTTCATGTGAATGGAATCTCATAGTATGTGGGCATTGTTTCTGGCCTCTTTCACTTAGCATGTTTCCAAGGTTCAACTATGTTGTCCATATTTCATTCTTATTTTATGGCTAAATAATACTTCACTGTATGGATATACCTTGTTTTGTTTATCCATTTGATGGACATTTGAGTTGTTTCTACTTTTTGTCTATCTTCCTGCCCCTTTCTCCTCATTTTGTGTCTCTCCCCACCTCACCCTGTGCACTTCAGTGAGTGACTCTCAGTTTCTCATCAATACCAACCTCTCTCCTACAGCAGAGTATTTGTGCATGTGCTTCACCCAGTCTAAAGCCATCCCTCTCCTCACTGTCCCCATTTTCTTTCTTAACTCTTAATTATATCTCACATCTCAATTCAAATCTTTTTTTTTTTTTTGAGAGGGCATCTCTCATATTTGTTGATCAAATGATTGTTAACAACAATAAAATTCTATATAGGGGAGTCAATGCTCAATGCACAATCATTAATCCACCCCAAGCCTAATTCTTGTCAGTCTCCAATCTTCTGAAGCATAACGAACAAGTTCTTACATGGTGAACAAATTCTTACATAGTGAATAAGTTCTTGCATGGTGAACAATACAAGGGCAGTCATCACAGAAACTTTCGGTTTTGATCACGCATTATGAACTGTAGACAATCAGGTCAAATATGAATATTCATTTGATTTTTATACTTGATTTATATGTGGATCCCACATGTCTCCCTTTATTATTATTATTATTATTATTATTATTATTATTATTAATTTTAATAAAATGCTGAAGTGGTAGGTAGATGCAAGATAAAGGTAGAAAACATAGTTTAGTGTTGTAAGAGAGCAAATGTAGATGATCAGGTGTGTGCCTGTAGACTATGTGTTAATCCAAGCTAGACACGGGCAATAAAACATCCATGGATGCAGAAGATTTCTCTCAAAATAGGGGGAGTGAGGTTCTAAGCCTCACCTCTGTTGATCCTCAATTTCTCACCTGATGGCCCCCCTGCAACTGTGCCTGTCTTAGGTTGTTCCTCCCTTGAGGAATCTTACCCATCTCTGGCTAACCAGTCATCTTCCGGGGCCATACAGGGAAATGTAAAGTTGGTAAGTGAGAGAGAAGCCATATTGTTTGAAAAGGTTAGCTTTTTACTTCTTTGCAGATTTATGCCCTGTGGCTTCCTATGCCCAGTATTTGTCTTGAGGTATCTTTACCACTTGGAGGAATTATGATACTTGGTAAATTCGATATGAGGCATGAATTGTATTTAAGGGTTGTAATTAGGAAGGAAGAAGAAAAGCTATAGAAATAGCAGGCAGAAGAAAACATGGGAAGATTGATTATTTCTTTGACATATCTTCTTGTAGACTAACTTAAGCATTATAGGTTTTAAACTACTAATTAAATTGCACACACATTAACATAATAGGAATACAGTTGCATAACCAAAACAGATCTATAATTACCAGCCATCTCCAGTGAAACCAAGAAAACCAGTTAGGCATTAGGCATCCTAGGCATTTGTGAAAATTTATCTATGATATGATGGATATTGTCCAACTGTACTTGAACAGTCTGAGAGAAATCAGACAAATTAGAACAACCCATTGCTAGGAAATGTTCACATCCCATATGTTCTTTTAACAGTAGATAGTCTGTAGTTGTAAGATTTTGGAGCGCTATAACTTGCACTTCTAATTCTTGGTTGAGTTCCAACAGTATAGATCCAGTCAAATTTGTTGTTTTACTGTATGCACAGGCCAGCTTAGCTATCTCCTTCTTCATTCCCATGGCAAGTCCAGGAACCGATGGGATGAATGCAGCTATAGCTGTAGCAGCGCCTGGATCTTTGTTGAGGTTTTTTGATGATCATCTTCTGGTATGAGTCTTCCAGAGAGTGCTGATGTTGGAAGTTCTTCTTCATATCGTATCTTAGTTCATTTTCTGGGTAGCCAAATTAGGCTTTGATCCTCTGTATAAACACAAATAGACCCTTTGCCCACACTTTGATATGCCCTTTATACCATTGTGTAGAACTCATTGGAGATCACCACACAGGAACTGCTTTTTTTTTTTTAAGAGAAAGGAATATTATCAGAAAAATGTACCTCCATAACCGATCATCTGACACCCTTTAAGTGATCAAAATAAAGGATATTTAAAGCATGCATTAATCATTGATTTATAGTTAGTTTTATCCTTTCAGGGAGTAATCCCCCTTTTCTTTCTTTTTTTTTTTTTTGTCATCATTAATCTACACTTACATGAAGAATATTATGTTTACTAGGCTCTCCCCTATACCAGGTCCCCCCTATAAACCCCTTTACAGTCACTGTCCATCATCATAGCAAAATGTTGTAGAATCACTACTTGTCTTCTCTGTGTTGCACAGCCTTCCCCTTTCAAATATGTTTTTTAGGGATAGATTTGGAGCCTTTAGGGAAGGCTAATTTCCCAAAATTCTTGAGGGATGCCTTCCCCAAACTGTTTCAGATTTGTCCATTATATGTTCTCAGAGCAACAGGTTTCTTTCCTTCATAATATTCCTTTTAGTTTGTAATTACATACTTGATTATACTCTTTGTCTTCCTCTCCCACCACTAATATGCTTTGAACTTCATGAAATCAAAGTTGTGTGTGTTTTCTGCTCCTAATTGTATCCATGGAGTCTAACATAGAACCTGGCACAGATAATGTTGAATGTATTAATGTATGAATCTGTTTACAGTGCTAAGTGCTAGGGACACAAAAATGAAAAACAGTCTCTGCCCACATGAAGCTTAAAATGCAGAGTTAGGCAAGCAAGTAAACCCTCATTTTTCAATAAGAAGTGCAATAATGGTAGTATGTACAAATGCAATGAGACCAGAGGAAACTAGAGGAAAGGTAGAAAAGGCTTCAGTCAGAAGAAGCTTTGAAGACTTATTCTGTCTTACTTGGTAGAATGGAAGGCCTTGAAAGGAGAAAATCTGTATTGTTTACTATTGTGTTTTAGTTCATAGAAGAATAGTCAATAAATATTTGTAGAATTGAATCAAATTCGGTTTTCCTGGCAGATAGGCAAATTGGGAACATTTCAAATATATTGATAATAATTCCAGACTACAGAGATAAGTAGCTATATATCTTTATAATACAGTATTCAGGAGGAATGTAGCAAGAGATGGGGCAGGATTTGAGTAAACAGCTGGATTTATATGCCCTGCTAAGAAGATTCAGGTCAATTCTATAGGCAATGGGGAGACATTGAAGACTTTTGAATCAAGAAGTGAAATGACCAGATTTACATGTTAGGAAGATTACTGTGGCCCCAGTATGAAAGATGAGTACTGAAAAACAAGAATACTAATAAGGCCATTACCACAATGAACTGGGGCCATGAGCTGTAAAGGATGAGAGGAAGATTAAGAAGTTACTAGGAAGATCCTACTGCTGCTGATGATAAAAGGTAACTTGAGGAACTGTGCTAGACTCCAGTTGAAAAGATAATGACACAGCATTTGTCTTTGAGGAATAAGAAGGGCAGATGTGTTCCTTTTAGAGACATGTACACAATGTGATAGGAGCACAGAGGGGAAGGAATGACCAATCCCATCTCCAGGAGTAAGAACAACTTTGCCAGAGATGCATGACATTTATGATGGGCCTGGGCCTTGAAGGGTGGGTGGGTGGGTTTTTCCTATTCAAAGAAGAGGTATAATGGCCTCTTAAGCAGAGGGAAGTAGTGCAAAGACAATAGTGCCTTCCTCTCATCGGTGTGGTTGAAACATAAGATTAGAGGCATCAACCAGTTGTCCTTTATCCTGTACATATTCCACTGATTTATTTTTTGCATTTATTCCTTTAAAATTAATCCTCTTGATTTATGTTCCATCAATCCAATCTTTAAGGTGTATTTGAATCCTGATTCTGTCATTCACAGTATTGGCCATACTGTCTGTCTTTGGATCATAAATTTGTTATGTTTTCCTTCCATTCATTCCTCCAGGGATTAGATAAAATCACTCAAATGGAGAGAACCCTGTGGTTACTTGGTTACTAAATTCCAAGTAAACCCTATCTCTAATTGACCACTGTTAATTCAACAAGTGTGAAACCTTTTTGACTACACAGTTTTTTCAGTCTTATTCACAGGTTAAGAGACGTTTTGGAGCAAGGCAAATCTGGTTTGACTTTTGGTTCCATTACTTAATATTTGCAACCTTGAACAAATTATTCCCATTATGTAAGTTTCTGTTAACTCATCTGTAAAATGGGCCTTCCAAGTATTCCAGATTGCTTTGTGGAATATTAAATGAGGTAAATGTACATTAAATGCTTACTACTTTGCCCAACATAGGGCAAGAACAAATAAGTGGAAAAGTGTTCCTTGTCATATCATTATTAGTAAAGATATCTATTTATTAATTTAGAAAATTTTATGGCATTTGTATTTGCCTAGAACTATTCTAGATATCGGAGATAATATCAGTAAAAAAGACAAAATAATAATTAAAAGCACTAACAAAGCACTTAGTGTATGCCAGCACTAATCTAAAGTATTTACTCTCATTAATCTGTTAGTGCTCTATAATAGGTACTCTTATTATCCCTATTTTGCAAAAGAGGTTAAGTAACTTATATCTGAATTCAGCAAAGTTGCAGGATACAAAATTAATGTACAGAAATCTGTGGCATTCCTATACACTAACAATAAACTAGCAGAGAGAGAAATCAGGAAAATAATTCCATTTGCAATGGCATCAAAAATAATAAAATACCTAGGAATAAACTTAACCAAGGAAGTGAAAGACCTATACTCTGAAAACTACAAGACACTCATGAGAGAAATTAAAGAAGATACCAATAAATGGAAACACATTCCGTGCTCATGGATAGGAAGAACTAATATTGTCAAATTGGCCATCCTGCCTAAAGCAATCTATAGAGTCAATGCAATTCCTATCAAAATACCAACAGCATTCTTCAACAAACTAGAGAAAATCGTCCTAAAATTCATATGGAACCACAAAAGACCTCAAATAGCCAAAGCAAGTCTGAGAAGGAAGAATAAAGCTGGGGGGATTATGCTCCCCAACTTCAAGCTCTACTACAAAGCCACCATAATCAAGACAATTTGGTACTGGCAGAAGAACAGACCCATAGACCAATGAACAGACTAGAGACCCCTGATATAAACCCAAGCATATATTGTCAATTAATATATGATAAAGGAGCCATGGACATACAATGGGGAAACGACAGCCTCTTTAACAGCTGGTATTGGCAAAACTGGACAGCTACATGCAAGAGAATGACACTGGGTTATTGTTTAACCCCATATACCAAAGTAAACTCGAAATGAATTAAAGACTTCAAAGTAAGTCATGAAACTATAAAACTCTTAGAAGATAACATAGGCAAACATCTCATGAATATAGGCATGATCAACTTCTTCCTGAACACATCTCTTCAAGAAAGGGAAACAAAAGCAAAAATGAACTCATGGGACTACATCGAACTAAAAAGTTTCTATATGGCAAAGGACACCATCAACAGAACAAAAAAGGCATCCTACAATATGGGAGAATATATTTGTAAACGACATATCTGACAAGGGTTTAACATCCAAAATATATAAAGAACTTAACACGCCTCAACACCCAAAAAGTAAACAACCCGATTAACAAATGAGCAGAGGATATGAACAGACATTTCTCCAAAGAAGAAATTCAGATGGCCAACAGGCACATGAAAAGATGCTCCACATCACCAATCATCAGAGAAATGCAAATTAAAACCACAATGAGATATCACCTCACACCAGTCAGGATGGCCAGCATTGAAAAGACTAAGAACAACAAATGCTGGTGAGGATGTGGAGAAAGGGGAACCCTCCTACACTGCTGGTGGGAATGTAATCTAATTCAACCATTGTGGAAAGCAAATATGGAGGTTCCTCAAAAAACTGAAAATAGAAATACCATTTGACCTGGGAATCCCACTCCTTGAAATTTACCCAAAGAATACAACTTCTCAGATTCAAAAAGACATATGCACCCCTATGTTTATCACAGCACTTTTTATAATAGCCAAGATATGGAAGCAACTTAAGTGTCTATCAGTAGACAAATGGATAAAGAAGATAATGGTACATATACACAATGGAATACTTTTCAGCCATAAGAAAGAAACAAATCCTACCATTTGCAACAATATGGATAGAGCTGGAGGACATTATGCTCAGTGAAATAAGCCAGGTGGAGAAAGACAGATGCCAATGATTCCCCTCATTGTGGAGTATAACAATGAAGCAAAACTGAAGGAACAAAATACCAGCAGACTCACAGACCCCAAGAATGAACTAGTGGTTACCAAAGGGGAGTGGTGTGGGAGGATGGGTGGGAGGGAGGGAGAAGGGGATTGAGGGGTACTATGTTTAGTACACATGGTGTGGGGCATCATGGGGAGAACAGTGTAGCACAGAGAAGGCACATAGTGAATCTGTGGCATCTTGCTGCACTGATGGACAGTGACTGCATTGGGGTATGGGTGGAGACTTGATAATATGGGTAAATGTAATAACTATATTGTTTTTTCATGTGTAACCTTCATAAGAGTGTATGTCAATCATACCTTAATAAAAAATTTTTTTAAAAAAGATGTTAAGTAATTCGCCTAGGTCACAGAAGTAGGTAGTAAGTGATAGAATTTGAACTCAGCCAGTCTGGCTCCAGTGTTCTTTCTGTTAACCACTGTGTAATTGTGTTGTATTGTATGTGTTGTCTAGAGTCATTTCCAGTGATGCCTGCTGAAATCAGGATATTCCATTTCTGTGGCACTTCTACAGTCTAGCAACTCTAAATATTAAATAAATAAGTAAAATAAGAGGGTCTATTATGACCTCATCTTGGTGTGATTTTTTGTTTTAACTTGTGCTGGCTCTTGGTGATTGCCTCTGTCTCTTAATTATGAAGCTGTTTGTTTAATAACCTTTTCCAGAGTTTGTTGGGAGGGCACATTAACCTTACTTCTCTGTCATTTTTAATGTAATTAAAATACATTCTTAGTTAAAAAAACGTAAAGAGAAAAACTCAAAGTTTATGTCCTTAGTTGACAATGGATAAAGAGAAACATCTCAAGTTAAAAAGTAGTCATCACTTAGTTTTTATAAAACATTTTACAAATTTCTCCTGTTTTTTTTATACTGAACAACAATAGCTTATACTAGTGATTCCCAAACTTTTTGGTCTTAGAACGCTTTTTCACTCTTAAAAATTATTGAGAACCAAAGAACTTTGGTTTATGTAGGTTATACTTACAGATAATTGCTATTTTAGAATTTAAACTGAGAAATTTTTAAGACATAAGAATGCACAGGTACAAATTTCATTAGCTGTTAAAACAGTTATGTAGCTTCTGCAAAACTGTTGTATACATGTAAGAGAATGTGGGTAAAAAGGGCAAATAATGTCTTTGTATTATTATGAAAATAATTTTGACCTTGCAGACCTCTAAAAAGGTCTTTGAGGTCTCCTTAGTGGATCCTTGATTTCACCTTGAGAACTTCTGCCTTAATACTAACTAACCTTCTTACTGCCTTCAGTTAGAAGAAACTAAGCCTAAACCCTGAATGTCTATAATTGAATATTTCAATGTAATTCTTTGGTTTCAATAATAATACTTGTTAAGGACTATCTAAATGCATTAGGTACTTTCAAGGATGCAGAGATGAAACAGAAACATCTTCTTCCCTCAAAATGCTCAGCCTCATTAGGAAGAAACAGCATTTACAGATCAAGGTGAAATATAGATTAGAAAGTGATAGGTGACATGCTACATGTCTCAATAATATACTAAACTGAACTCACCATTACGGTTCATAAATTAACTTGCACAATTCCATAAAGTATGTTGGACTCTCTTGACATAAATGATTAAGTATAAAAAATTACAGCAGATTTAGAGATCTTTGTTTCGCATCTTGCTTAGTTGGTATATTTAATAATTTACTCTGAAAGATTTGAGTAAGTAGAGAGCAGGGAATGCAGTTCTCAAAAGTGTTCATTTCTGAACTACACATATTTTCTGTATTTAAAACAGCACTAAACAGAGAAATACAATTCAAAATGATGTGGAAACACCTGGATTTGATATACTTGTAGGGCTGCTAAGAATTAGGGAGGACAGAGAACATATTTTTTAACTGAATATTAAAAAGAAAAGCAGGGTCAGAAGTTGATAGTATTGAAGATGGGAAGCATTAGCGATGAAGCAGTGCTAAGGCAGTCTCACATGTACCATACCTTCCCATCCCTAGGTCACCATATATCTATTTACTTCATTTTGCAACCAAGCAATAGTACTCAGATCAAAGGTAGGAAAGCACGATGAGTGAAAGGTGTGCCTCTCTCCCTAAGCACACTCTACTGTCTGTATCCTTAGCCTCAAATCTCTCACTCAGCTTTCTTACATCTTGGGAATTCTTGTTATCACAGCCTTTCTACCTGCATCCTTTTTATCAGAGTGGATTGTAAACCAGGGGGTTCTTTATTATTCTTTTCCCCTATCCTATACTTTTCCCCCATATCCACCCTTAGCATTATCAAGGCAGAGAAAACTTTCTGGGGACTTACAGAAGGGATATTATTTTTACTAGAAATCATTGTAACTTTAAAAGAAGTGAGGGTGGCAAGTAGGTCTCAGTTTATATGTGTCAGTTGTCATAAATTAATAACGGCTGTCTGGAATGCCTGGCCAGGAAGTATTCTGAGACTTCTTGGCTCAAGTGCCTTGATTCATTAGCAGTCTCTGTCATGGACATGAGAGGAGTAAATACCACACCATGAATCCCATATTTGATGGCCCCAATTTAGTAAAAGTCTTCTTTGGATCCATTTAAATCTTACTGGAGTACAGATGAAAACAAATGTATTCCATGTTGCTATGTATTTAAAGTATGTAGGTTTCTTTCTGTATATCTTTGCTTTAAAATAAAAAATATCTTCCTCGAAGTTAGACTGAGGTCAGTGCATTGGAATATTTGAGGCATCTTGATCATGCACACACGCAGTACTAGTTATGTGCATGTGTCATATTCTTCAGATATCAGAGCAAGAAAACAAGAGACTGATCTAGTCCACTGTTCTTATTTCTATAGATGGAAACGGGTCAGATATTTTAATACACTAGAATGTCCTATTCTGAAACAAGATTCTGGATTTTTTGTTGTTTTCAACTTAAAAAAATTATTCCTCGGGGATTTGGTTTAAATAGATGATACTTTTTTTCTTAAGTCTGATCGCTTTTAAGGGATTATAGAAACTTAGGGAGGAGATAAGAGACCTTTCTCTAAATCTGGGTTTTTAATAAAAGGAGAAAGTAGAATTGGTGAACTTGGAGTAGAAACTAATGGATCAGTGTGGGAAAATATTGTTGGTATGTAATGAATACACAGTTATTAGATTTTCTCCCACAGTGTTTACATGAAATCTAGCAACTTGTTTTAGTTGGAACTTGTCACTTCTGTATTCTGCTCTGTAGTGCTAAAAGTTCACCTGTGACTGAAAGCAAGACATATTTTCCTTTGAAAAATAGTGGGAAAATTCATTACTAAAGTTTCCAGGTGAAATGAAGCGCAAAATCTTTAAAATTAAAAGAGTACTTGAAAGCAGTTAAATGGTAAAATATCATAAGATATATGTGTATGTGCCTAGATGTATCATTTCTATAGATATACACATATATATATACACATTTACATTCATTGAAAATGAGGAAGAAATAGGCTTATTTTTTATGTTAACTGTTATTTAAAGTAATTAATATTAGTATAATTCAAAACTTATGGAAGATTTGCCAGAACAGTGCAGACTCCTTTTACCTGGATTCCTCAGTTAATATTTTATAAATATGCTCCCTCTCCCTTTAACATATATGTATGTGTATATCCATTGTCATTATTGTTTTCTGATCCATTTGAGAGTAAACTGCAGACATAATGTCTCCTCACTTATAAATGCTCCAAAATTTATACCCTCCAAATAAGGTTACTCTTCTACCTAACCATTCAAATGAGGAAATCAACGTCAATACAGCACTATCAACCCATGCACAGACAAAAGCCAGACTTCACCAACTGTTCTAACAATACCTCTCTTTGATTTCTGATAGGAGATCCAATCCAGGATCATTTGTTCCATTTACTTGTCATGTCTCTTCAGTCTCTTTCTGCCTGGAAACAGTTCCTCAGTTTTTTCCTGTTTTTCATGACTTTGACATTTTTAAAGAGTAATGCCTTTGATTCTGTAGGCTGTCTCTCCAGCTGGATTGTCCAGTATTGCTAGATGTCTGACATGTCTAGTCTAATCTTAGGTCATGGATTCATGACACAAATAATTCAAAAATGTTGCTGTGCCCTTCTCACTACATCATATCAAGAGACACATGATGCTGGTAAGTCCTACCACGGTGATGTTAATCTTAATCACTTAGTCTATTTGTTGTGTGTTAGGGTTTTTCCACTATAAATTCATTGTTCTTTCCTATGCAATGGTTAAGTATTTGGGGGGCGGGGGGACTGCCAATATTCTGTTTATTATCAAACCTCCACCCACCAGCCTTAGCATGAAACGCTTCTGAATCAACCACATTTATGATGGTTGCCAAATGGTGAAATAGTTTCATAATTTCTTCTACATTGATTAGTTGTCATTCTACTGTAAGGAAAGAGTATGTGTGTATTTATGTATTTATATAATCATGGTCATGTATTTCTGTTTTATTCAGTGGACTGAAATTTGTTGCTCTTACTTTTATCATGCTCAAATTGCACCAATAAGGATCCCTTCAAGCTGACTCCTGTCCTTCACATATATCCCCATCATTCTCTCAGTATTTCCTTCCTGGTATAACAAGAACATTTACTTTCCTTGCCCCAATTCTGGAATCAGTTATTTCCTCAAGAATCCCTGTTTTATTTTAGTGGAAGATAAGTGTTTGGAAACTAAGATGGGCATGTGATGTGCTCATTGCTTCTAGACCCTCTCCAGTGTGCAGAGTTAGGAAATACATGTATGTATATACAGACACATAGAGCTATATCTGTTTCTATATCCATGTGTGTGTAAACATAAATTCACATTGAGATGTCTAATTCTGATCCAATGTATCAAATTCTTTCCAGCCTTCCCCTTTTCTATATTTGTATATAAATACCTTCTTTGACAGTGAGAAATTAGGCTCCTATTATCCTCAGTATGTTTATTTAGGCTCAGTCTGTTTTTATATTAACTCATCTCCTGACCACTCTGGACACCTGTTCAGCCTTCAGTTTTCTCCTCCCAAACTTGCTACTCTTGAATCTTCCCAGTCTCAGTCATGGGAAATAGCAGCTCTATCTTGGAATTGCTCAGGCCAGAAGCTTTAGTGTCACCCTTGATGCCTCTCTCCAAACCCTTTAGCCATCCCATCCTTCAGTTCTTGATAGAACTTCCTGCTTTCCCTTACAGACCTTATATTCTGGCATTAAAATTCCTTCAGTTCTACCTTTAAATGGAACCATTCCTCCCCACCTCCACTGCTACTGTTCTAAACCAAACCACCATTATTATCTCTTGTATGTACTTTAACAAGCCGTCTAATTGACTGTCTGCTTCCAGTCCTTCCTTCAATGCCTGTTCTCCACATAACAGCCAAAACGATCCTTTTAAAACCTGAATCATTCTTTTGCTCAAAACTGACTAGCAGCTTCTCTTACTCAGTCACACTATTTTCAGTGTTCTGTGTCATCTGTCACTGTTTCCCTCACTGTAATGCAGACATCCTGGCCTTCTTACCATTCCACAACAATCACACTCTCACCTCAGGACTTTTGCCCTTGCTATTTCCTCATCAAGCTGGTCCCCAGGTTATCTACATAACTTACTACTCCCTCACTTCATTCAGGACTTTGTTCAGATGTGACTTTATCACTCAGGTTTCCCAGACTACCCAATAGAAGATAGCATCCTTTTCTTCACTCTCTTCATTTACTTTATGTTTTTTATCTTTATTATAACCAGACATAATATTTAACAGCAGGGTTTTGGGTCTGGCTTTTCTTTCCGCACAGTATCCCTACCACATAGAAGAAAGTCTGAAACATGGGAGACTGCTGGTATTTTTTTAAGGACTTTTTTGACATTCATGCTTTATAACTTCATTTGGGTGAAATTGATTTGGTTGACATATTAGTGTTACCTATATTAGATAGATGTTTAAGTTGTTTTGCCTGATCTTGGAAGAGAGCTTTTGCTTTCAGAATGTAAATGGTTCAGAAAACAATAAAAGACTAGAGATATTTTGAAAAAGAACATGTCAATGAAATTGATAAGAGGTATGGTTATCATCACTATAGGTTTCTAGATCTGGAGTTTAATATTTACCTTGCTGCCATAGTTTCTGTTGCTTGGCAGACTCAAGTCTCAAGACGATTTCTCAAAGAATATCCTTCCCTAACTAACCTTTCTTTCTGATGCAAGACATTAAGCATGTCATGTTCTCTGGCATATTTTATTTTCCTCAATAACCAATACCATATTTATTTCATTTTCTATCAGAATATACAGTAACTTAATAAGTTCCTTTTATTCTTTCTAGTTCCAATAACAAGTCTTTGAAAGTTAAAGTATATTACAACCAGTGGTGGAATAGTTCTGTTTGCTTCAGGGTAACCTGAGGCCTTACAGAGGGTGGACCATTAACCTAAACAAAAAGCAGGAAGTTCTATCAAGAAAGCCTTCCTCAATGGGTAGACTTTATTGTCTTAAATTTCTTAACCTGTGAGATCCTGTTTCTTCATCTGTGGAAATACCTCTAACATTATCCTTTTTGTAAGTTGCAAAAACCTGTAAGTGGTTAGCACATGTCGGTGATTATTACATGTTCTTCCACTAGTTCACATAACGTCTTATCTAAATTAATAAACTGTTACGTGTCTTAACCAAATTTTCTTACCAAAATAGTCAAAGTTGGTGAACACAAGAAAGCAAAACAGTATATAGAATTATTTTTTTCTCTAAAAATACTGAAGGCTAATATTAGATTAGTATTTTCCCTTACAGACCTTATATTCTGGCATTAAAATAGAGAAGAGAGAGTTATTTCACCTGAGTGACCAAGTGAGACCAATATAAATAAAAGTATGTAGGGGGTTTCCAAGCATGAAGCTCATGAGTGCTCTTCCTCCCTAATTTTATCTTCATTTGTTAAGACATGTACAGACATACTGTGAAGATTTAGGGCTTTTTTTTTCTGTTTCTTACCAAAAATAAAATACTCTAAAATATGTCTGTTGAGAGTACCAACAACATGTAGATTCAGATACTTATCTCTTAAGTGGAAGAAAGAGTATATTTTTTATAGTATTCTTGTGAACTAGAATTTTCCCTAAGCTTTATGAGGTAAGAATTTTATTTGCTATACTGAACTCTAGCCTCATTTCCTCAGCAAGCACGATTGATTTTAGTTAAATATTAAGAATTTATAAACAAACTCTGAAAAGGTAGACGTCACTGGGAAAATAACAGATTATAAAGGTAATAGTGTTGAGGCTCTCTAGAAAAATTAAAATATTGACCCATTACATCATACCAGGCCAAACTGTAGATTTGTTAAAAACAAATGTAACAGAGAAAAACATGGGTGAATATTTACCTGATCCTAGCGTGGGGAGGATTACATATTTAAGTGCTCCCGTGTTGGGTGCATAGATATTTGTAATGGTTATATTCTCTTAATGGGCTGATCCCTTTCTCATTTTGTGATGCCCTTCTTTGTCTCTTGTTTCTTTGTTTTAAAGTCTATTTTGTCTGTACTGCTATTCTTGCCTTTTTCTCCTTTCTATTTACATGAAATATCTCTTCCATCTCTTCACTTTCAGAGTATGTGTGTCTTTAGGTCTGAAATTAGTCTCTTCTAGGCAGCATATAGATGGGTCTTGTATCTTTATCTATAATGCCACCCTGTGTCTTTTGATTGGTGCATTTAGTCCTTTTACATTTAAGGTAATTATTGATAAGTATGCACGTATTATTATTTTATTAATGTTATCTGGTTGTTTTGTAGTTCCTCTTTGAATCTTAGTTCCTCTCTTATAGTCTTCTTTTGTTATTTAATGATTTTCTTTAGTGCTATGCTTGAATTTCTTTTTTCTTTTTTATTTTTTGGGTATCTGTTATAAGCTTTAGGTTTGTGGTTACCATAAAGTTATAGATCATTTCCTAAACATATAACAGTCTCTATTAAGTTGATGGTTGCTCTATTTCGAACACAATCTAAAAATACTACTTTTTATTCTTCCTCTTCCATACTTTATGTATAAAATGTCATGACCTATATCTTTTATGTATCCCTTGACTGATTTTATGTATAGTTGATGTTACTACTTTTATTTTTTTAACTTGATATTTGCTTAATAATTAGTCTACTACCTTTACTATATGTTTATTTTCACTGATGAAAAATATTTAGGCTTAATAACATTTCCATCTACAAAAGTCCCTTTACCATACCATGTAAGGCCAGTTTAGTCATGGTGAATTCTTTCATTTATGTGGAAAACTTTTAATCTCTCCAATTCTTAGTGATAACCAAAAAACTAAAAATAGAAAATACCATATAACCCAGTAACTTCACTCCTAGAAATTTACCCAAAGAAAACAAAATTTAAAGAGATACATGTACCCCTGTGTTTATTGCCACATTATTTACAATAGCCAATATGGAAGTAACCAAAGTTTTCCATCAATAGATGAATGGATAAAGAAGGGTGGTACATATACACAATGGAGTATTATTCAGCCATTAAAAAGAAATAAATCCTGCCATTTGTAACAACATGGATGGACCTAGAGGGCATTATGCTAAGTGAAGTGAACCAGGTGTAGAAAGACATATACCATATGATTTCACTTATATGTGGAATCTTAAAAATGAACAAAACAGTAGTAGACTCAGACACTGAGAAGTGACTGGTGGTTACCATGGGGGAGGGGTTGGGGTAGGTGGGTGGGGAGTGTGAGGGGGATAAAGAGCCACAAAAAATCTCAACCATAACATAAATTGGCCACGGGGATGGAGAATATACTCAGTGGTTCTGCAACATCTTTCTGTGTTGACAGATAATAACTGCATTAGTTGGGGTGAGGATTTAATAATATGTGACTATTGAATCACTGTGTTGTATACTTGAAACCAGTATGTTTTATATCAACCATACTTCATTTAATGAAAAAAGTTCAGGGTAAATAGGTAGGTTCTACCTCAGTTATTCAAGGACCCAGATAGCAAGATGACTCCACCACTTTCTCTCATTACCAGCTTGGCCAAGCCTGGGTCATTGACTCATTTGAGTGCTAGCCAATGGATAGAGGAAAGAGAGCGTGGAAAAGACATACCATTCTCTTAAGACCTAGTCCTGAATGTGGCATATATTATTTTTGCTCACATTGTTTTAGAACTTAGTTACATGGCTATACTAGCAGGGGAAGCTAGGAAGTACAGTCCCACCACATGCCCAGCAAGAAGAAGAAAACAGATTTTGGGAACAACAAATAGTTTTGACCACAACCATTATCGGTGCCGCCTCTAAATATCTGATAAGGCAGGTGACAATATGGGAATTAATTGTTCTTATAAATCATTAGGAAAAATAAAACCATCCTAAAAGAAATAAGGAAAAGCTATAAATTCAGTTTAAAAAAGAAAAATACATCCTTATGTATTGGTCAACTAGTATTTGACAAGGGAGCCAAAAATGCTCAATGGGGAAAGGATAGTCTCTTCAATAAAAGGTGTTGGGAAAACTGGATAACATAAACAGAACAGTGAAACTGCACCCCTGTCTTACACCACTCACAAAAATTAACTCAAAGTGAATTAAAGATTTAAACAAAAGACCTGAAGCCATAAAACTCTTTGAAGAAAACATAGGGGAAAAACTCCTTCACACTGGTCTTGGCAGTGATTTTTTGGATGTGGCACCAGAAGTTCAGGCAACAAAAGCAAAGACAAATAAATGAGACTATGTCAAACTAAAATGCTTCTGCACAGCAAAAGAAACACTCAACATGAAAGGAAACCTATAGAATGGCAGGAAATATTTGCAAATTACATATCTGTAAGTAGCTAACATCCAAAATAATAAAGAATTCATATAATTCAGTAGCAAAAACAAACCAAAAAACCCAGTTAAAAAATGGGCAAAGGAACTGAATAGACATTTTTTTCCAAATAGGACATACAGATGGCTAACAGGTACATGAAAAGGTACTCAACATCACTAATCATTAGGGAAATGCAAATCAAAACCACAATGAAATAACACCTCACACCCATTAGAATGGCTGTCTTCAAAAAAACAAGAGCTAAGTGTTGATAAGGGAACCCTTGTGAGAAAAGTCAAAAATAGAAATACCATATGATCTAGCAATCCCATTTCTGGGTATATAAACAAAGAAGATGAAAGCTTAAGGTCTCAAAGAGACATCTGCACCCCCATGTTTATCGCAGCATTATTCCCAATGACCAGGTATGGAAACAACCTAAGTATCTGTTGATGGATGAATGGATTATTCAGTGGAATATTCAGCCCTTAGAAAGGAGGAGATCCTATCATATGTGACAGCTTGAATGGACCTTAAAGGAATTATGCTAAGTGAAAAAAGTAAGACAAATACTATGTGACATCACTTACTTTTTAAGATGTCGAATCTTAAAAAGCTGAACTCATAGAAACAGAGTAGTGGTTACCATGGCCTGGTGGGTGGAAGAAATGGGGAGATAGAGGACAAAAGATAGAAACTTCCAGTTTATAGTGAGTTCTGGAGACCTAATATACAACATGCTGATTATAACTAATAATACTATATTATATACTTGAAAGTTGCTAGGAAAGAAGATCTTAAATGTTCTCACCACAAAAAAGAAATGGTAATTATGTAATGGATGGAAATGTTAACTAATGCTGTGGTGGTAAGTATTTTGCAACATATAAGTGTATCAAATCAGCATATTATATACCTTAAACTCAAGCAGGGTTGTGTATCAGTTATATATCAGTGTAGCTGGAGAAAAAAGAGAAATATAAAAAAACTAGTGACAGTATTTGTATAATGATTTGAGTTTTATCCTGTGCTCATGGATAGGAAGAATTAATATTGTCAAAATGGTCAACCTGCCTAAAGCAATCTACAGATTCAATGCTATCTCTATCAAAATACCAACAGCATTCTTCAGTGAACTAGAGAAAATAGTTCTAAAATTCATATGGAACCACAAAAGACCCCAAATAGCCAAAGCAGTCCTGAGAAGGAAGAATGAAGTCAGCAGGGATTACATTCCCTAACTTTAAACTCTTCTACAATCAAGACACTTTGGTACTGGCACAAGAACAGACCCATAGACCAATGGAACAGACTAGAGAGCCCAGATATAAACCCAAGCATATATGGTCAATTAATATACGATAAAGGAACCATGCATATACAATAGGGAAATGACAGCCTCTTCAACAACTGGTGTTGGCAAAACTGGGCAGCTACATGCAAAAAAATGAAACTGGATTATTGTCTAACCCCATACACAAAAGTAAACTCAAAATGGATCAAAGACCTGAATGTTAAGTCATGAAACCATAAAACTCTTAGAAGACAACATAGGCAAAAATCTCTTGAATATAAACTTGAGCAACTTTTTTCTGAACGCATCTCCTTGGGCAAGGGAAACAAAATAAAAAATGAACAAATGGGACTACATCATGCTAAAAGCTTCTGTACTGCAAAGGACACCATCAGCAGAACAAAAAGGCATCCTACAGTATGGGAGAATATATTTGCAAATGACATATCTCACAAGGGTTTAACATCCAAAATATGTAAAGAACTCAGATGGCTCAACACCCAAAAAGCAAATAACCTTATTAAAAAATGGGCGGAAAATATGAACAGACACTTCTCCAAGAAGAAATTCAGATGGCCAACAGGCACATGAAAAGATGCTCCTCATCGCTAATTATCAGGGAAATACAAATTAAAACTGCAATGAGATATGAACTCACACCACTTAGGATGGCCAACATAAAAAAGACTAGGAACAACAAATGCTGGTGAGGATGTGGACGAAGAGGAATCCTCCTACACTGCTGGTGGGAATGTAAACTAGTTCAACCATTGTGGAAAGCAATATGGAGGTTCCTCAAAAAACTAAAAATAGAAATACCATTTGACCTGGGAACTCCACTCCTAGGAATTTACCCAAAGAATACAGCTTCTCAGATTCAAAAAGACATATGTACCCCTGTATTTATTACAGCACTATTTATAATAGCCAAGATATGGAAGCAACCTAAGTGTCCATCAGTAGATGAATGGATAAAGAAGAGGTGGTACATATACATAATGGAATACTTTTCGGCCATAAGAAAGAAACAAATCCAACCATTTGCAACAACATGGATGTAGCTAGAGAGTATTATGCTCAGTGAAATAAGCGAGGTGGAGAAAGACAAGTACCAAATTATTTCCCTCATTTGTGGAGTAAACAACAAAGCAAAACTGAAGGAACAAAACAGCAGCAGACTCAGAGACTCCAAAAAGGGACTAGTGGTTACCAAAGGGGTGGATTGGGGGAGGGAGGGAGAAGGGGATTGGGGATATCATGACTGGTGCACATGGTGTGTGTGGGGTCACAGAGAAAACAGTGTATCTCAGAGAAGATAAACAGGGACTCTGGTGTCTTACTACACTGATGGACTGACTGCAGTGGGGTATGAGAACTCGATAATAAGAGTGAATGTAACAACCACATTGTTTTTCTTGTGAAACCTTCATAAGACTGTATATCAATGATACCTTAATAAAAAAATAATTAATAATTTGAGTTTTGACAAGGGTGTCAAGACCATTTAATGAAGGAAGGAATAGTATTCCAACAAGTGTTGTTGGGACAACTGTATATCAATATGCAAAAGAATGAAGGTGGACCTTTAGCTCACACCATATATAGAAATGAATTCAAAGTGAATCAAAGATCTAAATTTAAGAGCTTAAACTGTTCCTTCTTTGCCTCAGCAATTATGTCCTAGAGATTTATTTTAAGCATATAAATAGGCATCTATGAAAATATTTGTCTACATGTGTGATAAGTACAATAGGATCTACAAATGAAAGCAACTAAAAAAAAATACAACATTCAATAAGTTGAAATAATTTAAATGTTTGATAATAAACGGTAAGTATTTTATGATACATTCAAATGGTGTTATATGCTGTAATTCATTTTTTAATTATGTTACAGAAGATTAATGACATGGAAAATGTTAAGACTGTATTAACTGTTTAATATGGATCATAAATAATATGTAAAACATAGTCCTAAATTTGTTTTTAAATTCTACTTTATACTCATTTTTGTATTTAGTCACAAAAATATACTTAGAAGTGATTTTCTCTAGATAATGAGATTACGTGTGATTTTCATACAAAAATGACTTCCATTTCTTCCCTTCAGCCTCATAAAATTCTTTTCCCTCTGTTCCAGCTGCTCTTCATCCAGTGTATAGTTCAAAATCCATGTAATGCTTCCCTTGGAATGATATTTTAGACTGTATTATAGTTACTTTTGTCCACTGGTTTGAACTTAAGTATGTATGTTACATAGTTTTTATTTTATTATGTGTAATATTTTTATATATTTTAATAGTACTTATTATTTAACTGTATAAAGCTAAGCAATGGGTGATATTTTATCCTGCAGCAGTGAATATTTTTCATTGATGTGCATAATAAAGTATCCCCAGATTTTGTAAATGGGCATCATTAGTGTATATTTTAAATGATGAGAGTAAAACTGACTAGAAAACAGCTGCCCAGCATTATAAATCAAAATCAGTTATTAGTGTAAATGAAAAGGAGCATTAATTATTCTGTGGTTCATCTGTAAATCTCATCAATATTTCTCTTCATTTTCCTTCCCTTTCATTAAAACTATTAATAACTAACAAAGGTATGTGAATTTCACCTCTACTGCCTTCCCATAATCAAAGGTAGAAACCTTAATGATTAGTGAAATTAGGGAAAACCAAGAAGCAGAAGAGAGTATTTTCAAAGGCCCTTAAATTAGCTATAAACTAAACTTACTCCCTGCAGAACTGAAAGCCAACCCAAGAGCCTTCCAAGCATCTGTACTCTATCTTACCATTATATGCCATACTGCTGTGTGCTGCTTTGTCCTGATTCAGTCTCTCAGTAACGCTTTCCTTCTGCAACCTTTCCATCAGGCATCTTCTATTCAATAATAAATCCCTTATTTCCTCAACATTAAAAAAATAATAAAATATTTTGAACATACAGAAAATGTTAAAAATTATAAATGTTCATGTATCCATTACTTAAAATTAGCAAATAATGTAACATTTTATTAGATTCATATAAATTTTTTGAGAAATCAAGTCACTTACATAGTTTAAATCCCATTGTATCACTTACCTGTTCCATTCCTTCTTTTCTTATTTATTCCCTTCCACCCTGGAGATGGCCACTCATACTATTCTGAAGATGGTATCTTTTCTCACCATGTTTTCAAAACTTTAAAAAAATTCACATAAATATATATTCATAAACAATCTATAATATTATCATGTGCTTTTAAAGAAATTATGTGCAGTGGTGTCATCTTGTGCCTGTTCTACAATTTAGTATTTTTAATGAACATTTATGTTTTTGAAATTTATCCAAATATACATCTCTAATTCGTAAATTTTAGCTTCTATGTCACATTTCATTTTATAAACAGCAATTTATATATTCTGCTATTGAAAGATATTTGAGTAGTTTCTAATATTTTACTATTAGATTAATACTTCTGAACATTTTTGTACATGTTTTCATATACACATGGAATTATACCTAGAACTAAAATCACTGAGTCATAGAACATGTACATCTTCTAGGTTTACTGAGTACTGCCAAAGTGATTATTCCAATATATACTCCACCCATTTTTCAACATCCTCAGTACATAATATTGACAGACATTTTAATTTTTGTCAATTGATGGATATAAAATGACATTTCCTATTTGCATTTTCCTAATCACTAGTAAAGTTGAACATTTTTCATCATTCCTATTTTTTCTGGTGTGAATTGCTTGTTCATGTCCTTCAGTTATGTTTTTCTTACTGATTTATAAGAATCCTTTATTCTGGATACCAATTTTTTATTATATAAGTAACAAAGTCTGATGCTTTTTTATTTATATTATCTTTTCTCAACAGAAGTTTTGAATTTTTATATACTCAAAAATTATCATTCTTTTCTTTTATTAACTGGTATTTTTTGTGCCCCAATCTAGCGATCATACAGATATTTTCTTAATGTTTTAAAATTTTGTTTTATAAATTTAGGTCTTTAATCCTTTTGTAATTTACTTATGTGTATGGTTTAAAGTAGGGATTCCATTTTTTTCCTTTCTAGATAACCACTTATCCCAATACCATTTTTTAAACAGTCTGATTTGGACCAACCTCTATTATTAACCAATTCTTATATATATGTAGATCTGTTTCTGGGGTTTGTAGTTTAATTGCTCTCTTGTCTATCTCTGTCCAGCATCATACTTTCTGTCCTTCAAAATTATATTGGCTCTTAATAGTCCCTCATGCCTATCTTTAGAATCAGCTTTTTATCCTATGTATATTTTAGTTGGGATTACATTGAATTTATAGATTTCTTGGGAGACATTTTAATATGAGACTTTTCATATATTAAGATCATTTTCGTCTAATTATATTTAGTTTTTTTTCTGACATCCTTCCAGTAATGTTTCTATTTTCTCCCTAATGATGTAGAACTTTTTTTTTCTATTTTATAGTTTTTGTTGCTCTTGGATATTTTTCCTTACATTCTTTACATATTTGTCCACAGTACATATGAACACTATGATGTTAGTATATAAAACACAACTTTATTATGATAATTTCATACCCTAAAATTCACCAATTAAAAGTACATTGTTTTTAGAAAACTTATAATTATGTAGCCATCACCACAATTGAGTTTTAGAAAATTTTCATCAACCCTGTAAGTTACTGCATACCTGTTGCAACTTATGCCTGCTCCAACTCTCAGCCCCAGACAGCCACCAGTTGCTTCCTGTCTCTCTAGATTTGCCTTTTCTGGACATTTTATTGGGATCATATAATATGTGGTCTTCTGTATCTGGCTTCTTTCACTTAACATACCATGTGTCAGTAGTTCTTTTTTTTTTTTAATTTTTGAATAATACTCCTAATGTGGAGATGATCACATTTTTGTTTATCAGATCACCAGTTGATAGACATTTGGATTTTTTCTCAGTTTTGGAAATTATAAGTAATTTTGCTATGAATATTCATGTACATAAATAAAGTTTTTATGTGAACAAATGCTTTTAATTTTCATGCATAAATATCTACAAGTGAAATTGCTAGGGCACATGGTAAGTTTATATTTAACTCTTCAAGAAACTAACAAATTGTCTTTCCAACTGATAATTTTATTTTGTATTTACATACAACAATGTATGAGGATTTCATTTCCTCCAAAAGCTTACCAGCACTTACTATTTTTCATTTTAATAATGGCCATTTATACCATGGTATTTCATTGAAGTTTTAATTTACATTCTCTAATGACTAATGTTGAACTTCCCTTCATGTACTTACCAATCATTCATATATCTTTTTTGGTGCCGTATCTATTTTGATCCTTTGTCTATTTTCAAAATTTGGTTGAGTTAATAATAATTATTGAGTTGTAAGAGTTTATATTTTATGGACAGAAGTTCTTTTTTCTTTTTTCTTTTTATTTATTTTTTATTTTGTAGTGGACAGAAGTTCTTTATGAGCTGATTTCAGAGTTCTTTATGAGATGTCAAAAATCAATTGACATAAGTGTAAAAGTATTTCTAAACTCTTAATTCTATTCCATTGATCTATATGTCTGTCTTTACATGATTTGAAGGTGATTTCTCCCAATCTTTTTTTATTCTTCTTTTATTATTTTCT
Source organism: Manis javanica (assembly GCF_040802235.1). Taxonomy (NCBI): domain Eukaryota; kingdom Metazoa; phylum Chordata; class Mammalia; order Pholidota; family Manidae; genus Manis; species Manis javanica. The sequence continues at coordinate 22,070,763 of NC_133166.1, forward strand.
ACATTAAAACTTTTTATTTGAAGCGTAGTTGATTTACAATTACATTGGTTTCAGGTGTATGACATAGTAATTTGACAATTATATACATTACTGAATGCTTTGCACAGTAAGTCTAGTTGCTGTTTGTCAGTAGACAAAGATATTACAGTATTATTGAGGTGGCTTTCCATTTTGTAAATGGTGTCTTTTGAAGTGCAGAAGTTTTAAATTTAATGTAATCCAAATTTTTTTTTAATTTAGGGATATGCTTTTGCTGTCATATCTAACACTTTACCTTTCCCAACATCACAAAAATTTTCTTCTATGTTTTCTTCTAGAATTCTTACAATTTTAGCCCTTAGATTTTCTTCGTTGTATTTCCTTTGATCCTTTGTCAAAAATCACTTGCCATAAATGTAAAAGTTTATTTCTAAACTCTTAATCCTATTCCATTGATCTATATGTCTATCTTTACATCATGACTACACTGTTTTAATTACTATAGATTTACAGTAAGTTTTGAAACTACATGTTGTACATCCTCCAACTTTTTTCTTTTAAAAAAATTTTTAAGCTCTTTTGGCTGTTTTAGATCTGTTGCATTCCTATATAAAGTTTAGAACCATTCTGTCAGTTTCTATTTAAAAAATAAAGTCTAGTGAGATTTGTTTGTAATTGTATTGAATCTCCAAGTCAGTTTGGAAAGAATTACCATTTTAACAATATCATCCATTTCATTCTCAATTGGGACTTTGCCTACTATATAGAAATACAATAGACTTTTGTATATTTGATCTTAGATTCTGCAACTCATTTATTAGGCTCTTCTTTGCATATGTGTCTGGATTCCCTAGAATTGTCTTATATGTAGGATTAATCATCTGTGAATAAAGATAGTTTTATTTCTTAGTTTCCCGTGTATGTCTTTCATTTCTTTTCCTTACCTTATTGCAGTGGTTCTTTCTTTATAGTTTGTTTCTCTAGTTCCTTACTTATTGAATCATTGTCTTTGTGTTTTCCTTTTAATTCTTTAAACGTAAGTTCCTTTGGACATATTTATAAAACTTGCTTTAAAGTTTTATGTCTGTTAAATCTTGGCCCATTCTGGCAATTTTTACTGACTAATTTTTTGCCTGAGTATGGGTAATATTTTAATGTGTCATTGAATATCTTAGTTTTTTGTTGAAAACTGGACATTTGAGATAAATTGTAGAAGATCTGTTGAAGATTGTTTTTGTTGAGTTGGGTTGTTGTTTCATTGCAGCCATTGGTATCTCTGCTCAGTTTCTATTTTTATTATTTTTATTTTTAAGCTTGGGTTCCTGTGGTTCACCCCTGTGTCTGCATAACTTGGCAGTAAGTAGTGATGGTTAGAAGTTGTGCTCAAATGCCTCAAACCAGTGAGGCTTTCATATTTTTCTGATGAATCTGTTAGTTGGAGAGTGCATTCAAATTTCAGGCGGTCCTACCTTGCTTTCACTTGATCCTGTGCCCTCTAAGGTCTTATCTGCATGTGCACATGGCCTTCTGTCACCTAGGGGTGTGTGAAAATTTTATGGCTCTTTCATTTTGAGAATTTATGTTAAATTTCTGGCAAATCTGCCTGTCAGATGTTCACTCCAACTGGGGCCACAGCCTCAAGCTAGCAGAGCTGCTGGCTCTCCTGGTGTACTTCGCACCAAGATCACTGCTTCTATTGATAATACTACTGGACATGAGTTTTTGTCCTATGCTCCAAATCAAGTTATTCTCTCCTGCAGTGAACCTGCTCGTTTTCACTACCAGCCATTTCCTGTTAGAACTATTACCAACTGAACAGATGGGAATAGCTCCAAGCAAGAATGCCACAGATTGCCACTATTCTTACTCAAAAGGCCAGCAGTTTTTTCAATTCATTGTTTGCTTTTGGTTGATTTGCAGAGCCTGTCATGGCTGGTTTTAACAATTTTATCCATTTTTATAGGTTTTTCTTGTGGAGGGAGATGATTTGTCTACCTGTTGACTCTGCCATACCAGAGTATATGGTACTGTTAATATCAGTAGATTGATTTTGTTGGGGGTGCTGGTTCTTGTCCCCGCCACGACAAATAATTGAAGGGCAGAGAGACACAGTAGTGAAGCAGAGTAAAAGTTTTATTTAAAGTTACTTAAAGAGAGAAAAAGTGCAGGCGACCTCAGGGAGGGGAGGTGTCCCGAAAGGCTGGAGAGAGAAAGTTAAAGGTTAAAAGGTTATGCACTAGAAAGTGCAGTTGACCCCGGCGAGAGGTGCACACTGAACGGTTAGGGTTGCCCCCTTTTAAGGATTTTTCAAGAATCATAAAAGGCTGGGGGTGCAGACTTGTTAAGTGGTCTCTGAATATTTAAAATTAACTTGAAATTTATTGCTCTGGTCCCCTCCCAGGATAGCGGCTTCCTGGTTTGGGAGCATATCAGTTAAGACTGTCTACCCAGCCCCCCAAGGTGGGCTGAGTTACTGTCTGTTTAAGAGTAAGTTAAGAATCTTACCTCTTAACTTCTTGGGTTTTTAAAAATGCAATTTTAGCCTTAAGATGTTATCTTCCTGTCTTTATTATGCTGTCTATGGGTGCGCCTTTTAGCAGGCTAGAGTACATCTTACAAGGCATGATCTAATTGACATAATGAAGACTTGGGCTGTACATAGATACTTTTCTGGGAAATATTCAAACGTTCAAGATCAAGTTGCTCCTGACCTTTTGAGCTTTAACTGATTTACTCTAACTCTGAGTCTTTTTGGCTTTCTAGTTTGAACTGGTTAACTTTGAGTCTTTTTTATTGGGCTTTACTGACCTTATTTTCTTTCCACCTCACTTGTATCTGTTTTCCTGCCTAACAGTTTCAAAACCCAGCCTTCATTGAATTGATCAAGTTCTAATAGTTTATATATTCCCCTCAGCTTTTCTATGTATATAGTTATCAGCTGATAATAATAATTCATTATTAATTTTTACAGCCTGTTTATTTTTTCCTTCATACTGCACTTACTCAACTTCCAATATAAGGATGCCTGATTTAATGGAGAAACTGAAAAAATTTTAAACTATGATACTTGCTTTAGGGGATTATCCTTTATCAGGTTTACAAAATTATCCTTTATTCCTAATTTCAAAAAAAAAATTTATACACATGGATTGAGGTTGAATTTTATTATTGCTGTTGGTTTGGGTTTTCGGGGATTTTTTGTTCTTCAGTAAAGATGATAGGATTTTTCTTTTACATGTGGTAAAATATAGCCAGTGTATTTTCTAGTGTTCAGTCTCCTTTTGTTCTTGAGATGAATCCTACTTAATCATCATGTACCTCACAGATGCGGTTTGCCAGATTTGTGTACATCTTATTTTGGATTTTTATATCTGTATTTATAAGTAAAATTGATCTTGAATTTCCCTTTTCTAGTTTGGTACCAAGTTTATGTTAATCCCTAAAATGAGATAGGAGGCTGTCTCATTCTGTTTTTTAGAATTCTTTTTTTTTAATAAGCCAAGTATGATCTATTTCTTCTACTTCTTGGTTACATACCCCTGTAAAACTATCTTGAGTTTGGTGTCTTTGGGAAGTGTGACTACATATATACATAGTACTTGAGATACCAGACTTACTGACTTATTCTCTTCTCCTTAGCTAGACTTTTGAAATTATCTGCGATCTCACTTGACTCTCGGTGCTCAGCCTCTTACAATCTGGCTTCCACTGCCAATATGCCAATAAAACTGCTCTTACCAAGGTCATAGTAACTTCTTTGTTACCTCAGCCTTTACTGTTCTTTACACCCCAGCAGCATTTAATGTTTAACCACTCCCTTTTTCTCAGACATTCTCTTTTCTTGGGTTTGGAAGAACCATACTTCACTGGTTTCTTCCATTCCTGACTGCTCTTTCTCAAATTCAAAGTCTCATAAATGTCCTTCCCTTGCCCAGGCACCCTTTAGTCTTAATTCCCAGTTTGTTCAGTTCTCATCTTTGTAAGTAGATTTTCAAATAACAAGACTGTAAGGGACCATGTTTCGTTCATTACCAGATAACCCATATTCTGCTATATACTCCGTGTCTTGCGTATCGTAAGGCATTCAGTTTTATTAACAAATGTTCTCAGTCTTTATTTCTAGCCTAAGCTTCTCTTTTGACTTCCAAACCCAAGTATGCAGTTGCTTAACTTACTACTATGAGTCTCAGTGAATAATATCATAAATATTGATTTCAGTAGTTAAGAACTGAGCCATTAATAAAAATGGTGACTAATGTAATTCTTAAGGACTTTAAACTGCACTCAGACATTTCCTCCAGAAAGCCTTCCTAAAACCACCATACTTGTCTGTGTGCCTCTTTTAGCATCCTGTGTAATTAAAATTATCCTGATACCTGTTTGTCACCAACCCTTGGCCAAATTCTGCATTGTTATATATTCAAATACACACATATAAATAAATAGTCCCAACCCTTGGAAAAGTTCTTGGCACAAAGTAGATTCTCAAGAAATAATTTATTGAATCATTGCGTAATTATTATTATGCTTATCACAGGTTCCTTTTGTCATAGTGTGTGTTCCAAATCACATAGAAAGTTCTGGTGGAAAGAAATTTAGCTTCCACATGTGGAGTATATCATATGTCCAAGATTGTTCCTGTAAGAGGCTGTCTTGGAGCTGTAAAGGATCAGACCATATTCAGTGCAACTGCCAAATGTAGTTCAGAAGAGTAATGGAAACATGTAAGGGCTTGCTTCCTTCCTGTTAATGACCCCATATATCCAAAAACTGTATATTAACTCTCCCCTAAAATTTCAATATAAGGAACTTTCATATTGCCAGCATCAGAGATATTGCTTCCTGAACCAAAACTAAGGCTTTATATTCTTCATGCTAAATACTTCCTGACATGTCAATAATTTAATGTAAAATTTGTACACAAAAGATATCATTTAAATAACACAGCCAAAAGATGAACATGGGGAAATTCTAGATATAACTTGGAATGTCAAAAATTCTTGTTTGCAGCAGTCCTATTTACTGTCCAATATGTATGTTTACATACCTAAAGATCTGAATTTCTGTAGTAGTTTCTCCCAGAAACTCTTTATGTTCTTTTATCAGGCCTTTATCTAGTTCTTGCTGCTTCCAGCTTTGTAACTTTACCTGTACATCACTACCTGTCAGTCATCAGGACCACAGCTAGGGAAGAACCCTCTTTGTTATTGGGGTGCTATGATTGGTGAGCAAAAATCTGCTATTTAATTAAACAGGAGGCACACCCTTCTAAACAGTCCTTGCAAGTATAAAAACAGTGTCTCACCAAAGAGAGAAAATCAGCAAAGAGATAGAAATTTTATAAAGGAACCAAATTGAAATTTCAGAGTTGTAAAGTATAATAACCGAAATAGAAATACACTAGAAGGGTTCAGTAGCAAAGTTGAGTTGGCAGAAGAAAGAATCTGTGAAAGATCAGACAATTAAGATGATCCAGTCTGAAAAAGAGAATTTGAAGTCTAATTAGAAGACAACACATAAAGCAATAATTATAAAATGTTGATGTGTTTATAACGTATAAAGACACATTTGCATGACATTTATAGCACGGAGGAGGGAAAGAATAGAGCTTTGTAGGAGCAAAGTTTTTGCATGCTGTTGAAATTAAGTTTGCATTAATGCAAACTTGTTTGTTTCAGATTAAGATGTTAATTATGACCTTCAATGACTACAAAAATAACTAAAAACAGTAACAGAAATAGGAGAATTAAAATGGCATACTTGAAAATTCCTGTTTTGCCTCATGAGGAGATACATTATTATTTATTTATTTTTATGAATGAGAAAACTGAGGCTTAGAAAGGTTTTAAGTAAATAATAGAATCAAGACTCAAGTAAGACTATCACTAAAATCCTTTATTATAAGTCCTATGAGGGACATAGATCAAATTCTTGGGTAGAACATAGAAATGGTTGAGCTTTATTATTTTAATAACCGTCTTTTGTAAATACCACACTCTTTTGGGTCCATCAGATCAAGATTTTAAAGGTTTAATCAGGAAGATTCATTGTTTTCCCAGGGTAGCATTGCAAATTAATGGTAAAACTGGATTTGAAATCAAGTGTATATGGTTCAAGGCTTTCTGTTGGACCATGCTGCTTTGGGTTGCAACCTAAATATTGAGGTAGTTTTAGCACACTCACAATTGTATTCTGCATTGTGGTACGTACCTCAGGAGGACAACACAGATTTTGCAGAAAAGCAGTATTGAATTTTCCTTTCTTGGTTTTGTAATTCACAGACAGAAACTTTGTTTCCTATTTCAGAGAGCCTGAAGTAACTCATTGCTTTTTTTTTTTTATTAAGGTATTATTGATATACACTCTTATGAAGGTTTCACATGAGAAAACAATGTGGTTACTATATTTCCCCATATTATCAAGCCCCCACCCATACCCCTAATGCAGTCACTGTCCATCAGTTAACTCATTGCTTTTTTAAATAAAACAACCAAGTATAAAATAAGGTGATGTGTTTTTAATTTTACTTTATGTCAATTGGCAAATTGAGCCATGTGTTACATAAGATATTTACAGTGATACAAATGAAGCTCTGTTCTTGCTTTGATTGCTTTAACTTTGTAAAAATCTAGTTTCTCTTTGCATCCTGGTTAAGTACCCCTAGGGCCTTTTCAGAAGAATAAACAAATGCAGCAGTCATTGTTTTCTTCCATCACCAAAGAAGGACTGTAGAATTTCATGATTTAATTTTAAGACAGTTCATATTTACCATCATCTTGATATTTATATCCTTTACTTTTCCCAAGGACTATTTTAACATGCCCATTGCTCTCAGAAAAGAAGAGTTTGCTTTTGGTAGGCTGCCTTAAGGAAATTGAAGATATTTCAGCATAACTATGACTACAAAAATCTATCCCCTTCCTGGATCTAAATAAGGGGGCCACTGTTTAAAGTTCTCACTTTAGGGGAAATTGCATCAAATGCTTGGAAAAATGATACATTTTCTTTCCCCTAACTCTTAATTCTTCATAATTTTCCTTTTCAATTGAGTTCCAGGGAATTTACATTTTCCTGTAAATAAATGTTCAGTGGAACATCCTAGAAGTCTAAATTTCTGAATTTGTCTTCAAGATATTCTGTTTTTTTTTTTCTTACTAATTTGAGTATTTACTATTATAAGTTTGAGTTCCAAACTCAACTAGTTTTAAAGACCAGATTGATCAAATGAGTAAGGAGGACAGGAGTAATATATAAGAGAGTGTGTGGTCTATAGGTAATTGAAATGTACATGCATGGTTAAAGACATTTGAGTTCAACTTTTTCAAAACACCACCAGACCATTAAAAAGTTTATTACTGATTGAAGATGCCATAACCATAACCATTGATAACCCCAGTATGAATTTAGATACTATAGACCTCTTCCCCTAGCAATCTGTATAAAAAATTTTTTGACTATGTTTAAATGAGCTACCTACCAAATTTTTGCATAGTGGAGACCACCAAGGCGAGCTTTTACTACCAGATTAACTCATATTTGTATAAAGCTTGAAAGAGCACTTCTCCTGCCATTTCTGAGCACATGTATGAATGCTAGCTTATCACTGATTATGAAATTTGTTGCTCTTCATACAGTCTCTGTATGAATTGAAGTTTGTGTGCATCTGCTCATTTGAAATTGAGCAAACAGAACTTTCTTGTACTTGGCTCATATAAATGCTAGGCAGGGCTCAGATGCATCTTCACCATGCACACCCTTGTCAGCTACTATCGTTGTGACATTTATTTTTAGCTTTAAGTAGTTCTTACTTTAAATTTATAAGAAATACATGTAGCTTTTGTATTGTATTTGTGATTCAGCTTTGAAATAAAAATTGTTTACTATAAACTTTTAGATGTGTTTAATTAAAGAGAGCCAGGCATAGTGAGGCAAGCTATTGAATTATTATGTACAGTTAATTATCTGTGTAGATCAATATATAATGGAGGTTTTTTCTTAAAATGCAACTGAAAAATAATTTAGATAGTAGGGCTGATAAAAGCTAGTTATCACATAACCCTTTAATAAGAAGTCTTTTAATTACAATAGCAAAGACTCAAAAGTAGTTTGAGCTGCATGGAATTCATCTCAGAAAACTAAACCACAGAAAGGACAAGGCAGTGCTTACTCAGGAAACACCCAATACAGAGACCCTCTCTGTCTCTCTCCTGCCCCCATTCCCAGCTTCACTTTGCCAAATTTCTCCTTTTTACTTTTCTTTCTGAGTTGGTGTAAATCTCTTCTGCTGCAGATAGGCTTTCTCTACTTGATGGGAAGAACGGCCATTTCATAGGAAGAATAAGCCATTTTGCCACTAACCTGGTGGCAGAGAGCAGGGGTATGGTGTTCTTTCTTGCGTACCACCTTGGCCTGCAGATTCATCCCTGTGATCAAGAGAGCAGGATCTATCACAGAAGAAGAGAGAAAGTCCTATATGTTTTACATTTTATGTCTTGGGATTCCACATAAAAAGGTACCACTACTAAAAAGTTTTGAAAACTACTTCATTAGGCAGTTTTGTGAAATTAGTTTCTGCTCTAGCTTGTACAAAATTTTATTAATGTTTACAAACAAAATAACATCATTAGGCTTACTTCTCAGCTGTGGACTCAAGTGTGGGCTCATTCTTTTTTGAAAAAACATGTGTTAAATTGTGTTAAATTGGTGTAATTATTTGTTGAGCAGATATTTAGTAAGCACCACCAGTACATCAAGCTCTGTACTTAGCACAGGATGCAGTGGTAAACAGACAGACATAATCCCTCCTTCATGGAACTTAACAGACCCAAAGGAGAGACAGACAAACAGGCATGACCAGGGCCAGATTATGTGCTATGATTAATTACGAAGCAATATGACAAGAGTGATGTCCAGAATAGATTGATCAAGTGAAGATCATAGTGATGAGTAAGACTTAGCCAGACCAAGGAGGAGAGGATAGAGCAGTCAAGAAAAAGGAAAAGCCTTTGTGAAAGCACAGAGGCAAAAGAATAATTTTGGGGAAACCAAATAATGTGCACTGTAGGGAAAGAGTAATGGGGAATGGAAATGGGGGCAGTAAATGAGGAAGCTGAAGAGGTAAGCCAAATCCAGATCATGATTTTTTTTTTACTTTATCCTAAATGTAATGGATAGTCTCTGAACACTGTTGAGCCGCCAAGTAACAAAATCCAATTTAGAAATATCCTCCTAGCTGCAGCATGGAAATGGGTTGGCAGGGGAGAGAGCTGGATTCAGAGTAACAGGAGATAGCTACAGTAACCCAGATGAGACAGGTACTGAGTACTGACTACTAAGTACCAAGTGATAGAACTCTGTGTGATAAGTACTGTTACAGAGGAGTTTGTACAAAGTGTTTTCAGGCTCTCTTTGGTTCCCAATATTTCATTCTGTTATGGGGGTAAATTATTGGCTTTTCTAATCAAAGTCCATATAAATATTTATGTAGCCTGCCTCTACTCACAAACCATGTTGAAACGATACTACCCAGAATTGCTTTGAACTTCATCTCTTGGTGCATCACTGGTTCACATAATTGCAGTTAACTTGAGGCAGGGGTCTGAAGCCAATCATAAGGTAATCAGCCATTTCCTGTGCTTTGATTTCTAATGTTTCTTTATTTTCATACCTCCTGCATTAACTCTGTATAAATGCAAATGATGCTTCTAGGCCAGAAGGCCTCCAGCTATCTTATTCTTACCCACCAGAAAAATTGGTACCTGTGCAGGTTAATAAATATTGTAACCTGCAAAGGTGATAATTAAAATTCACAGAATTCTGGATGTTGAATAGGGTGAAAGAAGTATTTTAAGATTAATCCCTCTCTGTTGGAAGAGACTTCCAATCACTTGGCCCACCTCCTTCCTATTGGAGCTGTATTAAGCCTTACACGGGTTACCGAAGCCAAATGAAGACTTTACTGTGTTTGGCACATGATTACTAATGATTCACTTTCTCTTAACTGGAATATGTTGGGTGTAGCTTGCCTGTGAGCTATTTCGGTGCCTTTTTGTTGCTATATTAAAGTGTAAAGTAAAACATGTATTTATTCTGTAAGTATTTTTCAGCATCTGCTCTCTGCCAGGCACTGTGCCTGAGGAAGATTCAATCCATGACTTGCAGTAATACCTGTACAATATACAGAAGATTGTGGAAGCACTGAGGTTGAGTCAGTTTTGTAAAGCTTTGGAACATGATAGGCCATTAGTTGCCTGTGTTGGTGATCATTTTTACTCTTGGAGTGGGAAAGAAGGGGGTGCTGTACATTCTCGTCCGTGAGAATAACTTAATTAGAAACATGAAAGTGAATGTTATTTTCCATAATGGCTCAGTGTGGTTGGGATGTAGAGTACAGTGCAGACAACAGTGTTGAGAGATATCAAAGAGAGATAGTTTGGGACTAGATTGTAAAGGACTTAAATACCAGCTAAAAATCTTGACTTTTCAGAATATACAGTGGGAGCCATTGAAAAGAAAATGTTCTAGCTTCAGCTTTTTTTCCCTAATCCAATATTCAGGTTTTCTTGTAACTTCTTTAATGGAAAATTTCCAACATAACACTGAAGTAAAAAGAGTAGTATAGTAACCCCCAGGTATTTATTATCCAGCTTTAACAATTATCAATATGTGGCCAATCCATTGAAGATTTTTAACATTGTGCTACTTCCATTACCTATTTAATCTTCACAATGCCCCATGGAGTATGTGGTATTCCAGCTTTCCCTAATTACAAGTTAGAAAACCTTCAAAATGATGAAGTTTTCTCATAAAAGATAATGGGGATTCTAACCCATATCAAACTTACTTCAGAACTCAACCCAGGTTCTTTCCCATGCTACCTCTATAATTCTGGAGTATGATTATCTGTTTAAAACAGCTACTGATCTTCCTACATGTTATATTGGTGCTGTTGACCTTATTCAGGATGACAGATTTCTCTGCCTCAACCCACTCTGTTTCTACAGGGTCACCAGGATCTGAGTCTATATAAATGCCAACCTAATCAGCTAAAATGCATGTTGAGTCCTGTGGTTCTCAAAGTATGGTCCCCAGATAAACAGCAAATTATTAGGAAGTATAAATTTTCATGTCCCACCCTCAACCTATTGTATCAGAAATTTGGGGAACTGGAGCTGATGACACCTATATTGCCATTTTGTGTATTTAAATAAAATGCTGTAGTGGTTTCCTACAAACACAAGGTTATAACCATCTACCAACAGTGTTTCTAAGGCAAAAACCTCATGTCAGAAGAAGTTATGTTTACTTTTTAAAATTTCATGAAAAGCATATCCTAAGGAAGGAATTTTTATTCAGATCTCACTCTGATCTGAATAAAAAACCATCAATCTCACTGGGGATATTACATAACTACATGGAAAGGAATCTTAAGGAATTTGCACTGACTATATTTAAAATGCTTGATGGTGCCATCTAGTGGTTTAAGCTCTATAGAATGTACAGCTTTATTACCCAATGCTCTGAGGACAGAATTTGTTTATTTTTAAAAAATTAGTTTCATAGTAAAAGTTTGATGAAATAGCCAAACATAATATATATAAAGAATTTATTATATGACCTCCATTAAAGATTCTTAAATATGACACCAAAACACAAGCAACAAAAAAAAAATAGCTAAATTAGATTTCATCAAAATTAGGAACGTCTGTGTTTCAAGGACACCATCAAATCAAGAAAGTGAAGAGAGCCTACAAAATAGAGGAATATATTTGAAAATCATATGCCTAATGAGGCATTTATATCCAAATATATAAATATATAAATAGTATCCAATATATAAAGAACTCTTACAACTCAACAACAGAAAAACAAACAACCCAACTTAAAAATGAGTGATGGACTTGAATAGACATTTCTCTGAAGAAAATATACAAATGGCCAATAAGCACATGAAAAGACAATCATTAGTCATTAAGGAAATGCAAATCAAAATCAAAATGACATACCACTAGTCTGGCTTGAATAATTTTTTTAAAAACAAGAAATAAACTAACAAGTGCTGATGATGTGGAGAAATTTTGAATCTTCATACATTACTGGTGGGGATGTAAAATGGTGCAGCCATTGTGGAAAACAGTTGACAGTTCCTCCAACAGTTAAGACATAGGATTACCATAGGATCCAGCAATTCCACTACTATATATATACCCAAGAGAACTGGAAATAGGTGTTCAAACAAAAACTTGTACACAAATGTTAATAGCAACATTACTCATAATAGCCAAAATGTTGAAACGATCCAAATGTCCATCAGCTAATGAATGGATAAGTAAAATGTGGTATAGCCACACAGTGAAGTATTATTTAGCCATAAAAAGAAATGAAGTACTAATACTAATATGTTGATGAACCTTGAAAGCATTATTCTAAGTGACACAGGCAGGCACAAAAGGCCACATATTAGATGATTCCATTTACATAAAATGTCCTGAATAGGCAAGCCCATAGAGAGAGACTGGTAGATTAGTGCTTGCCAGAGGCCCTGGGAAGAAAAGAATGGGAGTAACCACTTAATGGGCATAGGATTTCTTTTTGGAACAATTTAAATTTCCTGGAATTAGATAGTAATGATGGTTGTGCAACATTGTGAATGTACTAAAAGCTGCTCAATTATGTACTTTAAAATAGTTAAAATGGTGGCTTTTATGTTGTCTGAATTTTACTTTGATATTTAAGAAAATCTCCATTGATTGGCAAGACTCCAGCACCTTTTTTGATTATTATTATTATAGATATATTTTCCCACAGTTGTTTCTAGTATATATATGTGTATACTGTTTGATCTATTTTTTTACCTAAAATTATTTGATACATATTTTTCCATTCATATAGTAATACAGTTTTCATTTTGGTGGCACACGTATGTTAGTCATTATATACATCATAGCTTAATTATTTCTCAGATGTTTGGTGGTTTTCTCTTTTCTTTTTTTTTTTTAAAGAGTCCTGCTGTAAATGCTTAATAACAGTAGGAATGTTTAAAACTTCATACACATTACGTTGGTGTTTCTTCCCTAAAACAGGATTTCTGAGTCACTTTTTTTTTCTATTTCTGTTTTTTCTTTGCTCTATAGTAACAATATACTAATATTTAACCCTACCAATAATGGAAGAGGAAAAATGGAGATTAATGTTTGTCTATCCTGTTCCAGGCACTGTGTCTGCATTCTTTCACTTCCATAATTTCATTCAGCTCCCACACCTGCTGTTATAAAGTGACTACAGAAGTTGACACTGCTAAGAAGCAAACAAGCAAAGATCAGAACCCAATCATTTTGTCTCCAAGTGTTGTCCTGTTCCCACAGCTTGATTTTATCTTTTTTAGTTCCTATTTATTAGTTTCTGCATTTCTCCAGGTGATTGTTTACTGTTTATATTTACAAAACAATCTGTATTTTTTGTCCACTTATTATTAATATATTTTAAACTGAACTTACCTTGTAGACAGTTGGCATAATGTGTCAGTCTTATCATAATTTTTTTGCTTTTGTTTACTCATCTTTTACAGGCTCTTGATGGAAATGTATATGATCATCTGAAGGATTATTTAATAGCCTTCAGCCGGACTGAACTAGAGACTTGCCAAGCTGTGCAGAACACGTTCCAGTTTTTATTAGAAACTTCCAGCAAGGTAAATTATCTTTAGTGCATGATGTAATGTTTTCTATTTTAGAATTTTAAATGTTTTTTGCATACAAACAAATGAAGGTACTAGTGGCATTAGAAGTATGCTTTATAGGACAAATTTGCTGATAACAGTATACCTTCTAATGAAGTGAGAGAGTGTTCTGTTTTCATTGATGAGTTGGCACAAGAGGTGAAAATGGAGGTGATCATACAGGCTAGCTCAGTACATCACTTCATTGCCATATATGTTGCTTTTGAGAAGCGTGGTTTAAATAGCTTTATTTTCCACTCAAATTTTGAATGATCTCAGCTCATTCATGAGGAACAGCAAGGTCATGTGTCAGTGCAAAGACTGATGAAGGGGCACAAAGGTGAAAACTAGCACTTAATAATCAATAAAGAAATGAATGCTATAATATCTTGTTTTTTTAAAATTCTTCTGTATGCTATCTTTTTGATAGTAATCTTCTCATTCAAAAGTGTTGAGAGCCATCAACTTTGCTGGCATGTCACACTGTATACAGAGAAAATAAATGAAATCCGTTTTTTCAAGATTTGACAGATTAAAATATTTGCAGTAGAAACTGTCCTTTGGAGGATAAGTAGTTCTTGTGATTTGTTAATGTTATTTTATTTTGTTTCTGATAAATTAAGTGTATAGTAAATATTTCCTGACTGAACACATGCATTTGTAAAAATATGTTCGTTTTATAACTGCTATTTTAAAAGAGCCAGTTCAACTCTCCTTTTTGATAGGGAGAGCAGGAACTGGCTAATACCTTATGAAATTGTTGGCAAAGGAATCAAGATATCCATCTCAAAAGACAATATCCAAAGACAGGAAAGAAAAGTGGCACACACACCTTTCTTCCTGAATGCTTCCTTATGTATTTATTCTTGTATTAGTATGCCATAGCCCCAATTCTGTTTTTACAAGAACATTTAAAATGTTAAGTTGACAGGGAAATACAAAAATCATAGTCTAGTGCTTTGAAATCCTGTCATACTTCTATTTTTCTATATTTTTATTCCCCAGGATCCAATTAAAGATAACAAAAGAATTAATGTAAAGAAAGAATGATGGATGGATAGATAGAAGGATAGTTATGGGAAAGCAAATGTTAAATGTTAAATGTAGAAAATGTTAAATGAAGAATCTAGGTAGTGGGTATATGGGTGTTTCCATACAATTCTTTTTAGTTTAATGTATATGTATTTGAAATTTTCCATTAAGAGAATGTTGGGAGGAAGTGTAAATAAAAACATCTTGGCTTTGTTCCTCTCATTAGTGTTCAAATTCTTTATATTTATCGGTCCACTTAGGTTTTCTGCTCCTTTTTTAGTACATTTTGATAACTTACACTTTCCTAGATAGTCCATTTCATTGATCAAATTTGATAGCATAAATTTACATATAAACTTGTTTGGCTGTATAGTTATCTCTGTTTTTATTTCTAATGCTTTCTCTCATTTTGATCAGACTTATCAGTCTATTTTTATTTATCTTTTCCAAGAGCCAGCTTTTCTGCTTCTCAATGATGTTTTCTATCTCCTTAATTTCTGCCTTAAATTCATTGTTTTTTTCTACATTATTGCAGTTTATGTTATTTCTTTTTCAGGTTTCTTTTTCTATTAGACCCTGTATTTTCAATCTTCCTTGTTTTCAAGTAAACCCATTTAAAGCTAAAAGATTTCTTTTACTAGTTTTAACTGCATTCAATAATAAGTAGAGCATTTTTGTTTTTTCCACAGTTATTCCCTTTGTTAACCCATCAATTATTCAGAAGTGAATTTTTTCCATTCAGTGGAAGTGTGTAGTGGGTAACATTTTTCATTTCTAGTTTTATTAGAAATTGTATTTTGTTTTTATTTTATTCTAATGTGAGAGATTGTTCTCTGATAAAATTCTTTGAAACTCTTTTTCTGAGGATAAGTTAGATTGGATCCCTACCTTTAGTTTATAAGTCAGGTAAATGTATAGTCTTGAAATATAGCTAGTATTTTGCACAGCACTTAGTTTACTGGGAACTATAAGCACATCCTCTGCAATTGGGATTATCATGCTTGTTGTAGAGAAGGGAAATAGACTCAGGGAGTTTCTGTGGTTTGCCTGAGGTTACACACTCACACAGTGTTTTCCATGGTCTCCTGCTATACTCCAGTATCTCTTAGCTTATATTATTTCCGTAGAAAACAAATTAAAAATGTATAAACTGATTTGGACTCACAAAGAGATAAGCTTTCATTTTTCTGTGCATTCACTCATGAGTATCTTGCTCCCCAGGGATGAGGAATAAATGAGATGCTCTTGTGTTTAGATTGAAAGAATGATGTAACTAGGAGATGTGCCCTTTGTTCCATGTACCACAGGTGCTCACCTGCAAGTTTTATGCCACGTGCTTTTTTGTTACAAAGAGCTTGTTATACTGCTGAAAGCAACCCAGTGATCTTATAACCCAAAAAGAAGTTTGACACTCTGGTTTTTTATGCTACACCATTATTACTTTGTCTCTTGGTGGGGGAAATCCACTTTTTCCCACATGTCTAAGTTGTAACTGTACATATTCTCAGATATTTTGGGGGTCATCCATACTGACATACTGTAAATATTGCAATGCTTTCTATAGCTTTCATTCCCTGAAGGGTAACAGCTGGCCCCAGGAGCTTTTGTTTAATTTTAATTTTTTATGAAGCTTGATTTTCTCCTTAATATTTTATGAAATGCTTTGTATATGTAACTGAAGCAGATGTTGTCATAGATATTTTCCCTAGGATAGTAACTCCAAAGGTAGTTCTGGTGGCCTTTTTAGTTTGTTTGTGCATACTTGCTTTCTGTCTGCATAAGGAAGTTCCTGTTGATTAATAATGTAGGTTTTTTTTTATTGATAAATGGTCTTATTTTAGTTTCAGTTATACAACACAGTGGTTCAACAGTTATCCATATTATTAAATCCTCACCCCCACTAGTACAGCTACTGTCTGTCAAATTAGAAAGATGTTACAGAATCATTGACTATATTCTCCATGCTATACTAATGTCCCCATGACCAACTTATATTATGACTGAGAAATTTTGTGCCCCTTTATCCCCCTCACCCACCCACCCCAACTCCTCCCCCGAGATAACCACCAGTCTATGAGTTAACAGCTGTTTTGTTCCTTCTGTTTTGCTTTGTATTTACAGTCCACAAATAAGTGAAATCATATGGTATTTGTCTTTCTCTGCTTGACTGACTTCACTTAGCATAATAACCTCTAGGTCCATCCATGTTGTTGCAAATGGCAGGATTTCTTTTCTTTTTATGGCTGAATAATACTCCACTGTGTGTATGTATTACATCTCCTTTATTCATCTGTTGATGGACATTTAAGTTGCTTCCATATCTTGGCTATTATAAATAATGCAGCAATAAACAGGGATGTATATTGCTTTTGAATCAGGGGTTTTGTTTTCTTTGGGTGAATTCCTAGAAATGGAACTGGTGGGTCAAAAATAGTATTTCTATTTTTAGTTTTTTGAGGAACCTCCATACTGCTTTCCACCATCATTGAACCAGTTCACATTTCTACCAACAGTGTTGGAAGGTCCCTTTTCTCTGCATCCTTGCCAACACTTGTTATTTCTTGTCTTTTGGGTAGTAGCCATTCTTACTAGCGTGAGGTGATATCTCATTTTGATTAATAATGTAGCTCTTTTAACTATTCAGAAGATAAAGATGTTATTCTATATTTCTTTGGAAGTTAAATTGTCTAGTATTGCTATTCTTAAAATCTTGAAGACTAAACAAAAAAAACTTATTTAAAAAAACACATGATAATCTCAAAAGACACAGGAAAAGTACACAAGACAAAATTCAACATACTTTTATACTAAAAATACTCAACAAATTGGAAATGGATTGGAACTTCCTTAAAATGACAACAGGCAGTTATGAAAAACTTACATTAGTAAAATAATTCCAACTACAACAGCATCTGAAGAATAAAATACCTAGGAATAAATTTAACCAACGAGGTAAAAGACTTATACATTGCAAACTATAAATTATTGCCAAAAAAATTTAAAGGAGATCTAAATAAATGGAATTAATAAATTATTATGGATTGGAAGATTTCATATCACTAATATTGGCAATATTCCCCCAAACAAGCTACAGATTCAAAGCAGTCCCTATCAAAATTCCAGTGACCTTTTTTGCAGAAATGGAAAAGCCAATCCTCAAATTCATATGGAACTACAAGGGACCCTAAATAGCCAAAACAACACAGAAAAGGAAAATCAAAGTTGGAAGACTCACACATCCCAATTTTAAAACTTACTGCAGTTATAAGTAATCAAAATAGTGTGGTACTGGCATAAGGACAGACATATAGACCAATGAAATAGAATTGAGTCCAAAAAAACTCAAACATGTATGTCCAATTTATTTCTGACACAGTTACAAGGCTATTTGATGGAGAAAGAATAGTCTCTTCAACAAAAGGTGCTAGAACAACAGGATAACCATGTGGAAAAGAATGAAGTTGAACTCCTGCCTCACTCCATTTATAAAACTAACCCCAAATAAATCAATGACCTAAAACTATTAAAGTATAGAAGAAAACATACAGGTAAATCTTTATGAGCTTGGATTTAGCAATATTCTTAGATTTGACATGAAAGTACAAACAACAAAAGAAAAAATAGATAATTGGGTCTCATAAAATTAAAAACTTTTGTGCATTAAAAAATGTATCAAGAATGTAAAAAAGACAACTCACAAAATGGGGGAAAGTATTTACAAATCATGTGTCTGGTAAGTATTTATTATCTAAGATATATAAAGAACTCTTACATCTCAACAACAAAAAGACAAATGATCCAATTTAAAAATAAGCAAACAACTTGAGTAGACATTTCTGCAAAGAAAATACAGAAATGGCCAATAAACACATGAAAAGTTGCTCATCATCATTAATCATTAGAGAAATGCAAGTGAAAACCACTGTGAAACACCACTTCCTACCCACTAGGATGGCTTTAGTAATTTTATGAAACTAAACACATACAAAAAATAAGTGTTGGCAAGAATATGGAGAAATTAGAACCCTTCATACATTGTTAATAGGAATGTAAAATGGTACAGCCACTGTGGAAGACAGTTTCACATTTCCTCAAAAAGTGAAGCAGAGTTACCATAGGATTTAGCACCTTCACTTCAAGAGAACTGATAACAAGTGTTTAAAGAAAAATTTGTGCCCCAGTGTTTATGGAAGTGTTATTCATTATAGTCAATAAGTAGAAATAACCTAAATGTCTATCAACTAATAATTGGATAAATAAAAGATATCCGTACAATGAAATATTATTCATCCATAAAAAGGAATGAACTGCTGATACCTCATACAACATGCATTCTACAGAATGAAAAGTATAACTAGCTTTAACCTTATAAAAAGATGCTGTTAAGGACTGAATTATATCCCCTTAAACTTCATATGTTGAAGTGCTAAACCCCTATTACCTCAGAATGTGACTGTATTTGAAGATAGGGCCTTTACAGAGGCTATCAAGGTAAAGTGAGGTCACATTCGTGGGTTCTAATCCAATATAACTGGTGTCCTTAGAAGAGTAGATTAGGACAAACAGGCACAGAGGAAAAGCGTTTGAAAACACCAGAAAAAAAAGGCCATCTATAAGCCAAGGAAAGAGGCCCTTAGAAGAAACCAGTCCTGCTAACAGCTTGATCTTAGACTTCTATCCTCTAGAACTGTGAGGAAATAAATTTTTGTTGTTCAAGCTCCCCAGTCTGTGATACATTGTTATGGCAGCCCTAGGAAATGAATACAGATACTTATCCTCATTATTAAAGAAATGGAAATTAAACCAGTGTGAGATTCTATCTTACATCTATGAGGTTGAAAAATTAAGATGAACAGGAATGAGTGCTGGTGAGAATATGGATTAACAGAAACTCATACAATGCCCTGGGGGATACAAACTGGTATATCCAGTCTGAAAACACTTGGCTTTATCTAACCAATTTAAAACTGGAGTTAGTTATGACCCAGAAGCACTCTTAGGAATATATCCTAGAGAAACTCTTGCACATGTATACCAAGATGTTCATAGTAACTTTCTTTATAACCATTGAGAAAGCCAGAAACAACCCAACTGTCCACTGACAGTAGGATGAATACAACAGGAAAAAGGAAAGATCTGCAGGTACAAGCATTAATATGGATGAGACTCACAAATATAATGTTGAGTAAAAATAGCAGGTTGCAAAAGAATACACACACTAAGATGCCATTTATACAGAGGTAAAAAATCATTCAAGAAAACAATATCATTTTGAGATATAGCATATGTAGTAATACTATTTAAGGGGGGGGAAAAGGAGAATGGTAAAATTTAGTAGGGTGGTTACCTCTAGGGTATGCATTCTCAGAAGGGGTGATGTTCCCCAAGGAGTCAGAATTGCTTCTGGATATTGGGGCTAGGGGGATATAGATATTACAATGAGCCACAGGATGTGAATATGTATACAGTACATTTGTGGTATTAGATTTTAATCAAAAAGGGTTTATTAGGGGAAAAAAATGTCTAAAGAGACTCCCAGGGTGGGTAGTGAGGGTGACAACATGAAAAAAAAAAAAAGTTTAAGAAATGCTACTTTAGAAGAAAGGAAGGTGGAAATACATAAGAAGAGGGTTTATAGGTTGACAAAATATTTGTAATGTTTTATTTAATCTTGGGGTGGAAGCACAGGTATTCTTTAATAACTGTTGAATGTTACTTTAGGCAGAGTCACTGTGCTAGGTGCTGAAAGCTGTATCAGCAATGAGATTTAAGGACCGATATCACTTGTGACAAGGAATGACAAGAGCAGGAAAGGACTGGAGGGAAGGATTACAAAGGAGATGATGGAACTTCTGAGAGTACAGGATATATTCATTGTATTGATTGTGGTGATGTTTTTACAGGTGTATAGCTATGTTAAAACTTACCAAATCATATATTTTGAGTATATACACCTCAGTAACCCCTTTAAGGAGAGAGAGCTTGGGCATATATCCCATAGAAAATGATAATTCACATAGAAATTTGCATACAAATTTTCAAAGTAGCTTTATTCATAATAGCCAAAAACTGAAAACTGTTTAAATCGCCTTCAGTGAGTTGAAGGAGCAAACAAAATGGAGGACAACTCAGCAGTAAAAAGGAACAAACCGCTGTTTTATGCACCAGTTTGGATGAACAACTTAGATGCAGCTTAGATGCTGAATCTAAAAAAGACAGTCTTAAGATGATAAATGCTGTTATTCCATTATATAACATTTTTGAAATAATGTATTTGTTATTTGTAGAGATAGAGAAAAATAAGTGGTTGCCAGGAGTTAAGGATGGGGAAAATGAATGTAGCTATTGTGGAGGAGCACAAGGGAGTCTTGTCGAGATGATTCAGTTAACTATCTTGATTAAGGTACTGGTTACATGAAGCTACACATGTGATAAAATTGTATAGACCTGTACACACACACACACACACACACACACACACACACAAATGAGTGCATGTATAAATGGTGAAATATAAATAAGCTTTATGCTTGTACCAGTATTGATTTCTTGGTTTTGATATTTACTGTAATTATGCAATATGCCAACATTGGGAGGTGCACAGGACCTCTTTGCAACTTCCTTTTGAGATAAAAAGTTTGAAAAAGAGAAGACTAGGGACTAACCTAGTACCTCTGGTGCCCAGATCTTGTTTTCTAAATACTTTCTCTGACTCACTTAAAAAGCAAAACCAAAAAAGAGAACTTTTACAGGGGGTAGGGAGGCTGATTCTAGATCTCAGGCATGAAATATATAAGATAAACCTTAAATGGTTTGTTGTAAACAAAAGCAAGGAAACTAGCAAAGCTATCAAAAACTCCTAGGTCATAGACACATGCAAAGATGCTCCGCATCGCTAATCATTAAAAAAAATGCAAATTAAAACCACAATGAGATATCACCTCACACCAGTAAGGATGGCCAACATCCAAAAGACAAACAACCACAAATGTTGGTGAGGATGCGGAGAAAGGGAAACCCTCCTACACTGCTGGTGGGAATGTAAATTAGTTCAACCATTGTGGAAAGCAGCATGGAGGTTCCTCAAAAAACTCAGAAATACCATTTGACCTGAGAATTCCACTCCTAAGAATTTACCCTACCAATGCAGGAGCCCAGGTTGAAAAAAACAGCTGCACCCCTATGTTTATCACAGCACTGTTTACAATAGCCAAGAAATGGAAGCAACCTAAGTGTCCATCAGTAGATGAATGGATAAAGATGTGGTACATATACACAATGGAAAATTATTCAGCCATAAGAAGAAAACAAGTCCTACCATTTGCAACAACATGGATGGAGCTAGAGGGTATTATAATCAGTGAAATAAGCAGGCAGAAAAAGACAAGTATCAAATGACTTCACCCGTCTGTGGAGTATAAGAACAAAGAAAAAACTGAAGGAACAAAACAGCAGCAAAACTCACAGAACCCAAGAATGGACTAACAGTTACCAATGGGAAAGGGACTGGGGAGGAGGGAAGGGAAGGGAAGGATAAGGGGAAAAAAAGGGGTATTACTATTAGCAGACATAAGGTAGGGGTGGGGCACAGTGAGGGCTGTACAACACAGAGAAGACAAGTAGTGATTCTATAGCATCTTACCTTGCTGATGGACAGTGGCTGTAATGGGGTATGTGTGGGGGCTTGATGATGGGGGGAGTGTAATAAACATAATGTTGCTCATGTAATTGTAGATTAATGATACAAAAAAAAAACAACTACTAGGTCATGTCAAAAGGTCTTAGGATGTGCTTACTGGCCAAAGATGGGATAATTTTAGCATCAGCAATGATGATGACTACAATGGATTAAAATACATAGGATATTTTTAATCCACGACTTCATAATAATAATTTATTGAAGCTGTAATTAGTCATTCTTTGGAAATTGCTAGAGAAACAACTTGGTTGGAAAACTAGACAATAAAATAAGGGAAAGAAGCATTATCTTTGTCTTCTTCATGCAAACCATACCTCAAGGTAAATAAATAGTTGACTTGGAAAGTTTCTCATATAGAAGTGTCCAACTAATAAGGTTTTAGGGAAGAATCAGTTCGATGCTTCTTCCAGCTTCTGGTGGCTGCAGGCATTTTTTGGCATATGGCCACCTCACTCCAATCTCTGCCTCGTGTCACATTGGCTCCTCTCCTGTCTGTCTTTTTCTTCTATGTGTCTTTTATAAGGATACTTAAAATTGGATTTAGGGCCCACCAGGGAATCCAGAATGATCTCCTTATCTCCTTAACTTAATTGCATCTGCAAAAGACATTTTTCCAAATGAGGTGACATTCCCAGGTTCTAGGGATTGGAAAAGGAACATACCTTTTTGAGGCTACCATTCATCCCACCATAGCTCTTAATATAAAAAGAGGCAAGTCAGAAGTGCCAAATGATTTCCCTCATTTGTGGAGTATAACAACGAAGCAAAACTGAAGAAACAAAATAGCAGCAGACTCAGAGACTCCAAGAAGGAACTAGTGGTTACCAAAGGGGAGCAGTGTAAGAGGGTGGGTGGGGAGGGAGGGAGAAGGGAACTGAGGGGTAGTATGTTTAGTACACATGGTGTGAGGGGTCACGGGGAAAGCAGTGTAGCACAGAGAAGGCAAATAGTCAGTCTCTGGCATCTTACTACACTGGTTGACAGTGACTGCATTGGGGTGTGGGTGGGGACTTGATAATATGGGTAAATGTAGTAACCACATTGTTTTTTCATGTGAAACCTTCATAAGAGTGTATGTCAATAGTACCTTAATAAAAAAATAAATAAATATTTTTTTTAAAAAGAGGCAAGTCAGAGGCAAGCCTCCTCATGGAAATAAATACTTCCATGCCCTACAAAAAAATCCCTGAATGCAATCAAGCATCAATTTATAGGAAATACAGAAAATAGAACACTAGAAGGACACAATCAAGAAAAGTTAGACCCTGGGAAATACCACAGAACAAAAACCCAGTTTCTTCAGCAAATAAATTTCAAGGGAGAAAAGAGATGGAGGAGGAAACCTATAGAGGAGAAGAAAGTCAAGCAACATCATCTTGTTGCACTGTAAGGGCTCTATTTTGATCCTAATTTGAAAACTCTTTTAAAAATATTAAATAATCAGGGAAAATGGACACTTACTGGTTGTTTTATAAGTATTTATTATACATTTTAATATGGATATGTTTTTTTGAAAGTCCTTGTCTTAGGATGTCAACTCTCACACTCTTTTATTCAACATAGTACTGGAGGTCCTACCCACAGAGAGAAAAAGGTATCAGATTTGGTAAGGAAAAAGTTAAACTGTCACTATGTGCAGATGACATGATATTTTACATAGGAAACCCTAAAGACTCTACCCAGAAACTATTAGAACTAATAAATGAATTCAGCAAAGTTGCAAGATTCAAAATCTTTGATTTTGCAAGATGCAAAATCTGTTGCATTCCTGTATGGTAACAATGAACTAACAGAAAGAGAAATCAGGAAAATAACTCCATTTACAATTGCATCAAAAAGAATAAAATACCTAGGAATAAACCTGACCAAGCAGGTGAAAGACCTATACCCTGAAAACTATAAGACACTCAGAAAGAAATTAAAGAAGACACAAATAAATGAAATTCTATTGTCAAAGTGGCCATTCTGCCCAAAGCAATTTACAGAGTCAGTGCAATCCCTGTCAAAACACCAACATCATTTTTCATTGAACTAGAACATATAGTTCTAAGATTCATATGGAACCACAAAAGATCCCAAATAGCCAAAGTAAACCTAAGAAAGAAGAACAAATCTGGGTGTATCACGCTCCCTGACTTCAAGCTCTACTACACATCTATAGTAATCAAAACAGTTTGGTATACTGGCACAAGAACAGACCCACAGATCAATGGAACAGTATAGAGAGCCCAAATACAAACCCACGCATCTATAATTAATATACGATAAAGGAGCCATGAATATACAATGGAGGAAAGACAGTCTCTTCAACAACTGGTGTTGGGGAAAGTGGACAAGCTATATGTAAGAGAATGAAACTGGATTATTGTCTAACTCCATACACCAAGCAAACTCAAAATGGGTCAAAGACCTGAATGTAAGATGTGAAACCATAAAGCTTTTAGAACAAAATGTAGGCAAAAGTCTCTTGAACTTAAGCATGAACAATTTTGTCCTGAACACATCTCCTCGGGCAAGGGAAACAAAATAAAAAAATGAACAAGTGGTACTACATCAAACTAAAAAGCTTCTGTACAGCAAAGGACACCATCAGTAGAACAAAAAGGCATCCTACAGTATGGGAGAATATATTCATAAATGATTTATCCAATAAGGGGTTAACATCCAAAATATATAAAGAACTCAAGACTCCTCAACACCCAAAAAACAAATAACCTGATTAACAAGTGGGCAGAAGACCTGAAGACACACTTCTCCAAAGAAGAAATTTGGACAGCCAACAGACATATGAAAAGATGCTCCACATCACTAATCGTCAGGGAAATGCAAATTAAAACCACAATGTGATAATCACCTCACACCAGTTAGGATAGCCAACATCCAAAAGACAAAAAACAACAAATACTGGGGAGGCTACAGAGAGAGGGGAACCCTCCTACACTGTTGGTGGGAATGTAAATTAGTTCAACCATTGTGGAAAGCAATATGGAGGTTCCTCAAAAAACTAAAAATAGGAATACTATTTGACCCAGTGATTCTACTCCTAGGAATTTACCTGAAGAAATCAAGGTCGCTGATTCAAAAAGACATATGCGCCCCTATGTTTATCACTGCACTATTTGCAATAGCCAAGATATGGAAGCAACCTGAGTGTCCATCAGTAGATGAATGGATAAAGAAGATGTGGTACATATACACAATGGAATATTATTTAACTATAAAAAAAGAAATCCTGCCATTTGCAACACCATGGATGGAGCTGGAGGGTGTTATGCTCAGTGAAATAGCCAGATGGAGAGACAAATAGCAAATGATATCACTCATTTGTGGAGTATAAAAACAAAGCAAAACAGAAGGAACAGAATAGCAGTGGACTCATATACACTGAGAAGGGACTAGTGGTTACCAAAGAGGAGAATTTAGGGAGGGTGGGAGGGAGAAGGGGATTAAAGGGCACTGTAATTCACAATCAATATAGATAGGTCACAGGGATAGTAGTACAGCATGGAGAAGACAATGATTGTATAACATCTTACTACGTGACAGACAGTGACTGCACTGGAGGGGGTGAGGACTTGATAATATGGGTGGAAATTGAACCACTGCATTGTGTATTTGAAACCATCATAAAATTGTATACCAATGATACTTTAAAAAAAAAAGCAAAACAGAATGAACAAAACAGCAGTAGACTCATAGACACTGAGAAGTGACTATTGATTACCAAGGGGGAGGGGTTAGGGTGGGTAGGTGGGTTGGGGAGGGGGATAAAGGGGCAAAATAATTCATAATCACAATATATTTGGTCATGGGGTAGGTAGTACAGTGTGGAGAATATAGTCAAGTGATTCTGTAACATCTTGCTATGTTGATAGATACTAACCACACTAGAGGGGGTCAAGATTTAATAACCACTGTGTTGTACATTTGAAACCAACATAAGATTGTGTATCAACAATACTTAAATTATTTTAACAAGTCCTTGTCTTGTAGATATGTTTATGGATGAAATGATATGTCTGGGACTTACTTCAAACTGTTTGGGAATGGAAGAGATATATGGTTTTATGGATGAAACAAGATTGGCTATGAGGGGATGTTTTTGAAGCTGAGTGATGGGTCCATAAGGATACATTATACTGGTGTCTCAACTTTTACATGTTTATAGCTTTCCATAACAAAATTAAAGATCTAAAAATACTGAAGTCTCCTCAAAGTTTGTTACTAGCAAGACAATCCTTCTAGCTTTTTCTGCATGGTGATTAGTGAGGCATGTAGGGCTGTGTCAAGAGCTTTAAAGCTTTACTAGCTTAAAACTGGAATCCAGAAAAAGAACACAACACATTTCCCTTTGAGATTATGTTTATTCAGCTAACTTCCCTGACCAGATTCTCCCACACACTCTTCTTCATCCTATAGTCTGGATTAAATAGCACCCTCTTTTGTGCTCTCCTAGTGTCCTCAGCATACTTCCGAGAGTATTTTAATTGTGTAACCTGTTTGGTTCTCCCAGTTTCCAGATTATAAATTCTTTGAGGATACTAACCTTGTTTATTCATCTCGATTCATCTGTATACTCCCCTTTTCTCTGCATTTAACACTGGGCCCAGTAAGCTCAACAAATGGTTGTTGAGTAAGAAATAGAGAATGACAATTGTGCTGGTAAATAAAATGCAAAACATACCTGTGCTAGTAAATAAAATGCAAAACATAGCCCCTACTTTCTCCATCTCCTTGTACACCCTTTACCTCCAGCTACAGAGCTGCTCTAAACTTTTTTCTACTTCTGCCCATCCTCTGGCAGAGGTACTAATGAGCTATAATATAATGCAAATGAATGATAAGTAAAGGTTAAGCAGAATAGAAAAATGGGTTTCTGCACAGTCAAATGTTGCTGCTTTCCACTCCTTCCCAGAGTATATAATGCAATTATTTTCAGATAGCTGTCTGTCTTGTTATGCTTTAAGATGGTAATTAGAATATAACCTCGTAGGAAAAAAAAGTACTATAAAATACTTTTGTGTGCTATGGATGGGGTTATGTGGCAGTTTCCTAGTGGATGGCAATCTCCATAAAATAGACTTTTAGGAGGCCTACAAAACTTTAAAGGTGGAGGAGACCTAAGACACTCATGTGCTTCTCTAGTTACACACACACCCCTCAGAAAAAATAGCTTTCTGGATAATAGTTATCTTCTTGCTGTCTTAAAATATTGCATATTGTCTAGTGTTAAAATCTGGGCTAGTTTCTAAACTAGGACTTTCCAAATTTAGATTCTTGAGAAAATAGGACACAAAAGTAAAATGGGGGAAAAAAAGTTTAAATATCATTTCCTTTTGACCATGTAGTGTTGGATGATTTTTCATTTTTGGAAAACAGAATAACTTTAAAATGTAATTCTTGGACATTTTAACCTAATTATTAAAGACTTAAAGATATTTTATTTTCTTTTTAGGTGGTACGGGACTATAACCTTCAGCTGTTTTTACAAGAAAATGCTGTATTTCACAAACCCCAGCCCTTCCAGTTCCAGCCTTGTGACAGTGATACCGTAAGGGAATTCCAAATTTTTCCATTTCACTTGTTCTTAAGCTACGTTTGTGCTCAATATTGTCGTTGGAAAAGATAAGTAGAAAAAGCTGAGTATGTCTCATTAATTTTATAACAAAACTGTGAGAATACACAGAAATTGTGGCATTTCTTCTTTCTAAAATATAACACCCAGTATCTTTATGCTAATAACAACTTTCTATTAAATATGGTGAAGTTATAAGACAAGTTATTGAAAATCTGAAAACTAATCTGAGGGAAGAAGAAAAAAATATTCAATAACATTTTTTTCAATTCAAATATAAATTATACTTCTTGTCCATAAAACTTTTCTCTGTGGCTAAATTTTAACTAGAAGAGAATAAATAAGTAGAATAATGAATATGTGTTCACAAATATTTTGGCTGGCCTTATAAAATCTTACAGGCCCTTTATAATTACAAATTGTCAATTTTTGAAAAAGCAGACATTAATCATACATTTTTATCCTTGGGTTTGTGAAAAATGTTTGCCATTATTTGAATTTTTTAAAAGAGGAAATGAAATGCTATTTGATAACGTAAAAAAGATATTTAATTTCTACGAAATGAGAAAGTGCATGTTGACATATTTAGCTCATTCTTCCAATGTAGGAAAGCCAAGAGGGTAGTCAAATTATATTCATAAACATTTAGTAATGTATATAATTACTAAATCACTATGTTGCAGTATATATTGTATACCAATTATATTCCAATAAAAAATTGTATTTATAAGGTCTTTTGATAAACCTAGAATCAGAACCGGGGGAGTTTGATATCAGAGTTTTATGGTATCCATTTAATAGAAAATTTTGCTGGAGATATCTTCATTGCTTTTCTTACATTTTAAGTAGCCCTGTTAAATGGCTAAATAAAGAATTAAGGAAATCAGCATTTACCTCTAGATTGTAGCCCTTGCTTGCCCTTTATAATAGTGTCTGTTTTTATCAGCTTTTGTTTAATGACTCAATGACATTGTTCTATAATTTGACTTCTTTGAAATTGGATGGGATGAAACAGCATTAGAAGGTATAGGGTATGGACAAGTTTGCCAAACTTGATTTAAAATTATGACTAATTTGAGATTGTTTATCTTTACCCATTCTTCTCAGAAAAATCAGAATAACAATAACTCTTTCACTTACCCAAAGCCCAACTACAATCCTAAATCCTTCTTTGTTCTAGACACTGTACTAAATATTCTTAGCTGTGTGTCCTGTTTGCATTTAAGTTCTAACTATGCTGTTTTCTGTCCTTGTGCAATCTTTACTGGGCAGAGTTTAAAAGCTGCCCAACTGGTGGATATTGAGCTCTCCCCTGTCAGTGCTCTGAGAATGACCATAGCTGAGGTATATGGGGGTGTGGGTCAAGGGTGGGAGGGATGGGATGTGTGGGTTTGCATGTTGTTAATGAAGGGTGGGACCTGGCATTGGGATGAAAGTTTTAAGGTGTGTGTGTGTGTGTGTGTGTGTGTGTGTGTGTGTGTGTGTGTGTGTGTGTGTAAATGGAGGTATAAGGAGCCCCTGTATGCAAAAGTTGGGGCTATTTTCCCTTATAATTAGGGAGTTCCTTTCCTTTTTATAGTGAAAAGATTGAGCTTCTCATTTTTCCTCTTCTTTGAGGCACTTTAGTTTTCCTCAGCAGGAGAGCTAGAAAGAACCTCAGAGTTAATCATGTCTTTATTAAAGGGGAAACTGAAGCCTAGCCAGGAAAAGAGACCTGTCCAGAATCACACAATGAATTATTGCCACATTACTGCCCTGTTTGCAATCTTAATGTTCTTTTTACATGCTACTTTGTTTTCTGAGAAGAAATGTTCAGCACTTGGGGAGCAACTTATTTTTTCATAATAAGGAAAGATGAAAGCCCATATTTGATAAAGTCAACTGTTGAAAAAGATTGTTAACCATTGAAAAAAATCCTTAGAATAGTCATTTTGAAAATGTTTTTAAGTACAAAGTATTTTTGTGTGTAATTTTTGTTTTGTTGTAAATTAAATAGTATTGATGGTGAGAGAGAAGTTAAACATCACAAATAGAAGTTGCAACTAGGTTTTGTGTTTGAGTTTTATATGTGGTAGTTTATGGAGAACTATAGGATATTTTCAAGTAGGATGGTCATATAATGAGGTCCATTGCAGATGGATTCCCCTTGCAAAACAGTATTATTCCTTAATTTTATTTTGGATTTATAATTTGACTTAGGAATTTTGAACTACTTATGAATTTAACACATTCATTTTTCATTCACTCAATAGATACTTTTTATATAACTTTCATATGCCCTTGCCTTACACAAAGAAGGGTATTCAATAAATATTTAATCAAAATTGAGGAAAGTATATTTAGGAAAGCCATAGGACTTTTAAAGTTACTACCATGATAAAATATAACTTACTTTCTTCTGAATTTTTATTTTTGGTATCATTAATGTACACTTACATGAACAACATTGTGGTTACTAGACCCCCTCCATCATCAAGTCCCTACCACATACCCCATTACAGTCACTGTCCATCAGCATAGTAAGATGCTATAGAATCACTACTTGTCTTCTCTGTGCTATAGTGCATTCCCCATGTTCCCCCACCCCCACATTATGTGTGCTAATAGTAATGCCCCCTTTTCCCCTTATCCCTCCTTTCCCACCCATCCTCCCCAGGCCCTTTCCCTTCTGTTAGCCCACTCTTGTGTTCTGTGAGTCTGCTGCTGTTTTGTTCCTTCAGTTTTTTCTTTGTTCTTATACTCCGCAGATTAGTGAAATCATTTGGTACTTGTCTTTCTCCACCTGGCTTATTTCACTGAGCATAATACCCTCTAGCTCCATCCATGTTGTTGCAAATGGTAGGATTTGTTTTCTTCTTATGGCTGAATAATATTCCATTGTGTATATGTACCACATCTTCTTTATCCATTCATCTACTGATGGACACTTAGGTTGCTTCCATTTCTTGACTTACTGTAAAAAGTGCTGTGATAAACATAGGGGTGCATCTGTCCTTTTCAACCTGGGCTCCTGCATTCTTAGGGCAAATTCCTAGGAGTGGAATTCCTGGGTCAAATGGTATTTCTATTTTGAGTTTTTTGAGGAACCTCCATACTGCTTTCCACAATGGTTGAACTGGCTTACATTCCCACCAGCAGTGTAGGAGGGTTTCCCTTTCTCCATATCCTCGCCAACATTTGTTGTTGTTTGTCTTTTGGATGTTGGCCATCCTAACTGGTGTGAGGTGATATCTCATTATGGTTTTAATTGGCATTTCTCTGATGATGAGTGATGAGGAGCATCTTTTCATGTGCCTGTTGGCCATCTGAATTTCTTCTTTGGAGAAGTGTCTGTTCAGATCCTCTGCCCATTTTTTTTTTTTTGAGACGGCATCACTCATATTTATTGATCAAATGGTTGTTAACAACAATAAAATTCTGTATAGGGGACTCAATGCTCAATGTACAATCATTAATCCACCCCAAGCCTAATTCTCGTCAGTCTCCAATCTTCTGAAGCATAACGGACAAGCTCTTACATGGTGAACAAGTTCTTACATAGTGAATAAGTTCTTACATGGTGAACAGTACAAGGGCAGTCATCACAGAAACTTTCAGTTTTGATCACACATTATGAACTATAAACAATCAGGTCAAATATGAATATTTGTTTAATTTTTATACTTGATTTATATGTGAATCCCACAATTCTCCCTTATTATTATTAGTAGTAGTAGTATTATTTTTAATAAAATGCTGAAGTGGTAGGTAGATGCAAGATAAAGGTAGAAAACCTACCTTTTAGATGAACAGGTGTTCATCTAATTTAGATGAACAGCAAATTTAGATGAACAGGTGTGTGCCTGTAGACTAAGTGTTAATCCAAGCTAGACAAGGACAATAAAACATCCACGGATGCAGAAGATTTCTCTCAAAACAGGGGGGTTGAGGTTCTAAGCCTCACCTCTGTTGATCCCCAATTTCTCACCTGATGGCCCCCCGGCAACTGTGCCTGTCTTAGGTTGTTCCTCCCTTGAGGAATCTTATCCGTCTCTGGCTAACCAGTCATCTTCCGGGGCCATACAGGGAAATGTAAAGTTGGTAAGTGAGAGAGAGGCAATATTGTTTGAAAAGGTTAGCTTTTTACTTCTTTGCAGATTTATGCCCTGTGGCTTTTATGCCCAGTATTTGTCTTGAGGTATCTTTACCACTTGGAAGAATTATGATACTCGGTAAATTCGATATGAGGCACGGATTCTATTTAAGGATTGTAATTAGAAAGGAAGAAGAAAAGCTATAGGAGTAGCAGACGGAAGATAACATGGGAAGATTGATTATTTCTTTGACATATCTTCCTGTAGAGTAACTTAAGCATGTATAAGTTTTAAACTACTAATTAAATTGCGTACACACATTAACATATAGGAATACAGTTACATAACCAAAGCAGACCTATAATTACCAGCCATCTCCAGTGAAACCAAGAAAACCAGTTAGGCATCCTAGGCATTTGTGAAAACTTATCTATGATATGGTGGATATTGTCCGACTGAACTTGAACAGTCTGAGAGAAATCAGACAAATTAAAACAACCCATTCCTGGGGACTGTTCACATCCCATATGTTCTTTTAACAGTAGATAGTCTGTAGTCGTAAGATTTTGGAGTGCTACAACTTGCACTTCTCTTAATTCTTGGTTGAGTTCCAACAGTATAGATCCAGTCAAATTTGTTGTTTTACTGTATGCACAGGCCTGCTTAGATATCTCCTTCTTCATTCCAATGGCAAGTCCAGAAACCAGTGGGATGAATGCAGCTACAACTGCAGCATCGCCTGGATCTTTGTTGAGGTTTTTTTGGTGATCATCTGCTGGTATGACTCTTCCAGAGAGTGCTGATGTTGGAAGTTCTTCTTCATATCGTATCTTAGTTCATTTTCTGGGTAGCCAAATTAGGCTTTGATCTCTGCTCTGCCCATTTTTTAATTGGGTTATTTGCTTTTTGTTTGTTGAGGTGCATGAGCTCTTTGTATATTTCAGATGTCAACCCCTTGTTGGATATGTCATTTATGAATATATTCTCCCATACTGTAGGATGCCTTTTTGTTCTACAGATGGTGCCCTTTGCTGTACAGGAGCTTTTTAGTTTGATATAGTCCCACTTGTTCATTTTTGCTTTTGTTTCCCTTGCCCGGGGAAGATATGTTCATACAGAAGTTGCTCATGTTAATATTCAAGAGAGTATTGCCTATATTCTTCTGAATATTTTTATATGCTATCTTAAAATGTAAAAAAAATGGACTTACCCATTTCAAATTGCAGTATTCTCCCTGAAAAAGTCCCAAATGTCCAGGTGAAAATGTATAGTCCCAATATTACCACTGAAATTTAATTAAAGCTTGAAATTATTGTACCTTTTGGGGGTTATTTGGCTTGTATTTCATTACCTGCTGATGAATAAAAATTCCTTTTCATTTTATTTTAATATATGATTATTTTACTCATGCTTTAGGATGATATACCAAAAGGAACTGGCCAAAATGATTTTATAAAGCCACAGTTATGTCCATTCTGTGCAGCCATAGAATTAAATTGAGAATCTTAATATTTACCATAAGATAGTTACAAGTGACAGTGATAAGTAGCAAGTTTTGTCTGATATAGTGACTTAGTAGCTGTCTCATGGTTAATACCGAAAGATTCCTTTGTCTATATTCCATATAAGGTTATTGATTTCTAAAGTGTCTTACCTTTTTATCCTCAAATGCCATTTTTCAGATGATACCAGAAAGTTAAAAATCCTTTCTTGAAAGAGCAAAGTGCACATTTTTTTGCTTAAATTTAAAGTTTTTAATGCAAGGTTATTCTGAGAAGGATATGAAAATATGCTAACATTCCCCTTCTCCCCCAAAAGAGGGATACTTTAGGAGAATTGATGAATACATTTGTTACGAATTCAATATTGGAGAGTTATTCAGCTGTCACATGGGTCATACTTATGTGAGATTCGTACAGGTGTTATGCAATGAAGTCATGGGCTTTGGAGTCAAATCCTAGCTGTGCTATGTGCTAGCTGTGTTTATTTTATTTTTTTATTTATGTATATTTAACCTCTCTGATCCAGCCTCCTCATATATAAAATGACTACCTTATTGGGTTTGAAATTAAATGAGATACCTAAGCATTTGATTCAATGCCTGGCACAGAGTAGATAAAGAATAAATGCTAACTGCCTTTTTTCCCCCCTTATCTTTCCATGAGACAATGTATTTCATTTTTTAAGGTTTTTCCCAGTTGCTACAAGAAATATCAAAATGTCATATATAGAAGACATTACGAAGATTATGAAATATTGTAAGACTTTTGCAGTCATGGTCCCCAGCTCTCAACTCATTTAGTGAGTGGACCTTTGAAAGTCCTTTGGAATTTCTGCTCTCCTGTTTTATTCCACAATGTAGGTCTCATCAACCTCTCTTTATTAGCAGTTCATAAGCCTAAAAGGCAATTTGTGTGGAATTAACAGTAGCCAAGAGTAAACAATTAGTATCCATTCTTATTACTCTTATCATAAGTATATAACTTATACTTTTGAGCACCTCTTGCCTACATGTATCTCAGTGTGTCTCCCTTCTATTACTAGAACTAGTGATGTGTGCCTGTAAAGGGCATTTCCTCACATCCTGTGAAAAAGGACAAAGTCAAGCTAGAATGGGAAACAATATGGGAAACATGCACGTCTGCAAAACTTAGATAAGTATGACCTATACAGGCAGGAGACACATAAGGAAACTTTTTCCCCAAATTTCTGGTGATGATGAGAATACCCTTCCCATTTTACCTTCCCTAAACTTCCAATAGTAAGATCTTCACAGATATCAAAATCTTAACATTAAATTTCTGATATTTGGTCTTTTCCTATTACTTTAGCTATTAGTTCTGATATTCCACTTTCTGTAAATTTATAGTTCTATTAAGTAAAATGACCACTTGCTTATAATAAAGGGCTTTTGCATATTGAAGTTTTGCTTAACTGGGGCATTTTATGCATCTATTAAAAATATTCATAGAATATGTAAACCAAACCAACATGCTGTACACCTTAAACTCATACAGTGATGTACGTCTATTATTTCTTAATAAGACTGGTAACAAATATTTAGCAAAAATTGCCCTTCTCTGTAAAGGACTATATGGGGTCGCTATACCATGCAGAGAATTTACATGAAAATTCTCATTGTTCTGATTGGCTCTTTCTGCTGATGGAAATCTTGTGTTGCATATAGCATTGGTTTATAAACATGAAAGTGCTATAATAGAGAATTTGTGGAAAATCCTCCTCCTGGATAAATAGATACCATCCATATACAAATCTACAAAAATAAAAGGCTCTGATTATGGACATGAGTGTTGCTTTCCAGAATCAGCAGCACTGACAGTCAGGTGTTCACAGGGCTCTGTCAATAGATCTTCAGTCTTTCAAAAGGACTTACTTGCTTTTCACAGGAAATGTACCATCTATATAATAGATCTTTCTCCTGGTTTGGTGCTTTTTCTAACTGTCCAGACATATCCAGAGCTTTCTGTAAATGCCTTGGTAATGTACTGACATAAAAGAGCCTGGAAGTTAACTTTTTTACCTAGCATATTATAGCTCTTAAAACAAAGTTTCTGTATGATCTACAAAAATAAAGGCATACTCCTCATGTGGCTATTCCATCCAGTCATGCCTCTGGATGTGTCTAGGTGTCAGACAGAAGGTTTTTTGTTATTTCTTGTTTTGCTTTCATGTCATTACTCATGGACATATTTTTCTCTTAGATTTACCTTTGATATTCTAAGCCTATACTGGAGAACTGTGCTTCTTCTCAGAGTTCTCACTATTTCCTCTCCCAAGCCTTACTGGAATTGCATATCCTTTTCCTCAGCTGCCCAAAGGTTTCCAGAAATATCCAAAAGCTCAAGCTACACTAATTGTCCTCCAGTTTGCTCCCCTGAGAGACTAGGTACACCCAACCTGGTAAATCCAGGTGAGTTGCTGCTTTTCCTTTTAGTCAAAATGCTGCTATCTAAGCATAGTCAGAATAAGTTCAATTATGGCTAATAAGGAACAATGTTCCACTTCTTTCCAAGGTGTGTGATATATTTAAAATACATGACTTAGAGGTCCACAAGTTCCTATCAAAAGCCTTCGGGTCAGATTAGATGTGTTTCAAATGTCAGAATGTTTTAAGTTTTAGAAAGGTGATCCATATACCATATATTGTGTAAGACCCTGAGCAAGGTATGGGGAAGGACACCATGATCAAACACAGTACTTTTTACAGTAAAACATTTGGCTATTCATACTACATGAAATAAATAAAAACTATAAATAACCTCTTTTTAGTTCAAGTCAAATTTTGCCACAAATGAGTTGTGGCTCCAAATTTACTCCAAAGCCTATGGCTTTCAGAGCATTTTGCTTTCAAAATTACAGGATTGTGAACCTGTGTAAACATGAGTATTAGGGACACAAAAATAACCTGCAAAGATCCAGATGCTTTTTACTCAAAGAGGCCTTTTTAGAACAAATAATAATAAACTTTCTTGAAATAATTAATAATACATTATTAAATTTCATGAAGAATAAGAGATAAAATATTTAACACAATACTTATTCTACCAAGAAACCGAGAAATGCAAGTAGTATAAATCCCTTGAATATGGATTAATAACTAGATGGTTCCTGGCACATGACATTGGCTTGACAACCCTAACATCTTTTTTTGAAATTGTGTTGAAATGCTAGTGTTTTACTATGTTAGTGGTTTTCATTCATGATACATGACTATCTAATTTACTCTCTTTCAATGGTAGTATTCTGGTTATAATCTTAAAAAATAATGACAGTGTTTCTTGTGTACAAATCATCTTTTCTATCCCTGTTTACTTTGCCCATATGGTCACATGTGCAAATACCTATCTGAACCTTGTATGCCCTGTGTTAATCTTAAAATGTACTGAAATCATGAGAGAATAATTAAGGATAAAATAGTTAAGATGACTTAAAGACTAATAACTATATAAAAAATACTGTAATGTTGATTTCTTTAGTATAGTCCTTTAAAGTTATTTAGTAACTGAATATATCTTGAAATGACCGTTTTAATATATTCTTTAAAAAAAAATGTGGGAATTTTTTAAAATGTGACATTGCTAGGCTCTGAAAGCCTTCTTAAACTCACTTGAAATAGTTCAGCTTTTTTTTTTTAAAACAAAATTAAATCAGAAGATGTCTTACCTCCAAGTAAAAGCCTAATCAAAATTTTGTTCAAAGGAAATTTGTATTTTAGCCATGTCTTTTTCAACATTACACTGCCTCTGTCTGTTACAAATATTAGCATTAGCTTAATAACAGTTAGTAAGACAATATGGTCATTTTAAGATAAAAAGGAATTTGAAGTCAAAGAGATCTCAATATAAGCTCTAGATCCATCACTTACTGGCCAAGTGGCTTAGGGAAAGATACCCTTTCTGACCCTAGTTTTCCACACCTATAAATTCAGAATCTCTATTAGATTGTTTTGATAACTGAATGAAATAATGCATGTAAAGCAGTTAGCACAGAACTTAAATATTCAATAAATGATACTCTTTTTCCAAATCAACATAGCTTTATAATTTTCTAGTTATAAAGAAAGCATAACCAGTGATAACAGTTTGGTCAGTATCCTTCTGAGTGTCTCCCTACAGGAACATACTTAAGTACATGTGGATACACAAGTAAATACTTTCTATTAGTAGATTTATAGTACACAGACTTGAATTTAAACGTTTTTTTTCCTCAGTCAACATTATGTCATGTATGTCATGGATATTTAATATTTATAATAGCTATATTCCTTGTCTTAAAAATTTGACATCCTGTACTTCCCATCAAATAGTTTGTTTTTATATTGTTCATCTCCACTACCTCCTAAAATTATACCCTGTCTTGAATTTTAAATTCCAAGTAAAGTAAAATTATGTTCTAAAGATATTTAAAAAAATTTTTACAGAAGCACTTCTGCTTTTTGATTAGGTGAGGCCCTCAGATAATGCTGAAAAGAAATGTGGAGCTCGGAGCAGTAGCAGTATAGTATGGGTATAGCATGGGTCTCTTATCCAGAGGAACACAATATTCCCACTGCTTCAGCCAAAGCATGAGCCTGTTCTCTCAAAATTAATTGCAACACTAGTAAGAATCTGAGATTTCATTTTTTCTTTTCTTTTTTTTTTTTTAAATAGGGAACGCTTCACAAATTTGCGTGTCATCCTTGTGCAGGGGCCATGCTAATCTTCTCTGTATTGTTCCAATTTTAGTATATGTGCTGCCAAAGTGAGCACGATTTCATTTTATCTTCAGGTAAGGAAGTTGAGGCTCAGAGGAGGTTAGTGAGAATAATACAGCTAGGCCTCTTTGGGGGGAGCACATACACTTACACAAGGTAAATGTATTTGAGGAATAAATGTACTTCAAGTGTCAATGGCTATTTTTCAAGGAACAAATACATTTCATAAAATAAAAGTTATAAAAATCCCTTAATTTGGATATTCAAAAAAATTTCCTTCCTGAGTCATCCATTTTGAATGGATTTTGTGGTGGGAATTTAAACATGAAAAGGGAGACCTTTTATTGTACAAGTAGGAGAGGGCTCTTAATCCTAAAGTCAGCTTTGAGATCCTGTATTAAAATGTGTGGCTCTCAGTAAATTAGTTCCCTTTCTCTTCTATTCACTGTTCTTCCCCACATAAAATCATCCTTCCTACATCAGGTAGAAATTGATTATAATGCAGTGTGTGAATTTTCTTGTCACCTCCAAAGGTACCATTCTGATATTCTGGTGCTTGGCATTCACTTGAAAATTAGGACATTAGGTTATATTCTACGTACTATGTACTACATACAGGTCCTTCTGAGTATATTAGGCACAGCACTAGATGCCAGAGATGCTCAGATTAAGATACTGTTCAGATCCTCAGACTGCCTGAAGACAGTTGGGAAAACAAACATGCAGCAATCACAGTGTAATGTGATACTTGTCTGGCAGTAGCCACTCACTTAATTTCTAACAAATGAATAAAATAATAAAATGGAGGTATGTCAAAAGTGAAAGAGCCCCTGAATCTATCTGAAAAAATCGGAGATTTCACAGAGAAGGTAGCACTTTACCTGAGACTTGAAGAATGACTAGGAGTTTGTGGACAAAACAAGATTAAGAAAGTTACTCCACGAGAGGAAACAGTACTCAAAAAACTATAGGTTTATGTTTAGATAGATTGACATTTATTTTCCAGGAAAACACCCATTTGCTCCAGAAATTTTTTTTCTCAAACTTGCATGATTTCTAAAAACTGATGATTCCAAAGATCCAAGAATCACATTTAGCTGACCTAATTTAACAAATACCCAAAATGACACAGACAAATGAAAAACTACCTACAAAGTTAATAGCAAAGTCCTTTCATGGAATTTCTCTTCAGTTTATAATTTATTTGAGTTATTTCTGTGCTACTATTATTCTGAGAATTGCTGTTGTTAAATTGCTATTATTATATATACCTCTTTCAAATA
Organism: Manis javanica; assembly: GCF_040802235.1. Taxonomy (NCBI): domain Eukaryota; kingdom Metazoa; phylum Chordata; class Mammalia; order Pholidota; family Manidae; genus Manis; species Manis javanica. Next base: position 22,110,335 of record NC_133166.1, read on the forward strand.
ATTAAGTTAAATAAGTGAACTTTCCAGAGATAAGCTGCAGTGCTATTTGATACTTGATTTTTAAATTCTCAGTCTGTTTTGAGAAGATGAAAGTGTTGTTTTTGTGTTTAATAACATACATGTTAATATTCCTTTATATGTTTCAACTGCATTTTTAAGAGGTTAAGGAAAAGTGTTAAAAGAATCTAAACATTAAATTAGCTAGTATTTTAAAAAGAAGTAGTGACAGTTCCATTGTTGGAATCAACCACTGCTAATAGCACCATCTTAAATTAGGTAATGATCTACACTAGATCCTGACATATTGATCTTTAATAGTGAAGGTGGCATTAGAACATTACCCTCTGTATTGTTTAACATCCTGGGCTGTGTTTGCCTTGTATGAAATTCTCGTTTGTCTAGACCTGTGTTATAGGTAGCTTCCACATGCCTTTCCATGGCTTGATTTCAGAATTCATTAAAATGATAAATTAACTTGAATTTTAGTTATGTGTCATTCCCTACCTGAGGATCCCAAAGTCATCTCTCAGTCAATGGCATTTGTTGTATTTCCTGATCATTGGGCACTCCTGTTTGATTACCCATAGAGAAAGGGGAGAAAGCCTTATCTTTACTTCCCTACCTGTTAAGTACAGAAAATACTCAGAAAAAGGTACAGATTCTATGTCAGTCAGTTGGGCTATGGCCTATCTGCAGCCAGCACATGAACAAATTACCTATTCCTAAAATGTTGCTCAGTAATGAAAACTTCATTTCCCCATCAATTACTTCCTTTCTCGTACATTCTACTCCTCTTCTCATTCTCTTTGAGGTCTGCCTTGGTCTTGCAATATATTTTCCATCTTTTTGATTCATTCTTTGGGCTAACAACATCCTAGGAATTACTTGGATTTTTTTATTAATAGTAATGAGAAAACTTTGCTTCAAGTAATTTTGTGTTGGGTCTTTAACAATTACCATTTATTGGGTGCTTAATAAATGTAGATACTAAAAGAGAATGTTTATAATATGACTTCATCTTATTCTAATAACCCCTATGAGATAGGTGGTATTTTCTCCATTTTTCAGCTGTAACTAAGATTCAGATTAATTAACATGCCCAAGATCATAAAGCTAGTAAATGGTATAGAGAGTATTAAAACTAGATCTGTCTGACTTAAAAACCTATGCCTGGACTCTTCAGAATACACTTTTCTGCCTTTATCAGATTCCTGTGGCTACTATAGATTACATTTATTTCTGCATCTGGGGATTAACACTGTAAACCCTGACATTTGAAGACAGATATAAATTAAAACTTCTAGATCATTTTGCAAAGCAAAATAAAATAATAAAGTTGGTTCCCAGATTCCTAATGGTCCAAATAATGAATCAAAATATAAAAGTAATTGTAAAGTTGGGCAAAAGCTAGTTTGAGGTCTGGTGGTAAGTTGGTGTTGGAACTGAAACCAAATGAAACCCAGTATCTCAGGGTAGAGAGGCTATGTCGCTGTTACCGTATTGTTTTATGTTGTTTTCACTTCTGTCTAATGGGTCTTTCTTTAATTCCGTTGAAACTATTGAGTTTTTCCATGTTTACCTATATAACTATTTTAGTGTTGTAGTAGTTTGACATAAATATTCTTTTCTTCTTTGCTCAGCTTAGTTAGCTTTCTTCACACCCCAAAATGGTCTGCAGTATTAGATACACAGCTTCAATGTTCAGTAATGTTAGGCAAAAATCGTATGGTCGTTTATGGTTTCATACTGCCCTCTTAGCTTTCTGCCAAAGTTCTATGACACGAGACATTGCTTCCCACAGTAGTGGAGTATGCATCGTGTTTTGAGTGCTGATTAAGTGAAGGCCTTTTAGTCACCTACAACATGGTAGTGACTTCAGTAAGGGTAACAGTACTTTTCTTTTTGTTCTCTCTTGTTTTGTAGAGTCGACAATTAGAATCAGAAACTGGGACCACAGAGGAGCACAGTCTAAACAAGGAGGCTCGGAAATGGGCCACACGTGTGGCACGTGAGCACAAAAATATTGTTCACCAACAACGGGTAAGTGTAATAGAGAGTCTTAGGCAACATAAATGTCAAAACCAATTTAAGGGCTTGAGTTTTTTTAATGTGAAAAATATCCTGTGTGGTTTTTCCTATAATCTCTCAGCATTGAGCAGTATGCCCTCGGCTCTCTCCTTAGCTTGGAAATTCCTTACGCCCTCTAGCAGCAATACAGTAATTTATCTATTTGCCATTGAATTGCCTAAGGAAGGCTAGTGATAGTGTTATTATACTCTTTTGGACAGTGGAGGAGAAGACTTGCATATTTTGAATTAGGCTTTTCATCCCTTAGACAGATTTTTGAAGAAACTATTATAGATTCCATGAAAATATATCTTCAAGACTGAACTCTTAAGTGCAAAGAAATTATTTTAAATATAGTAAATTTTTTCTAATTTCCATATATTTGTAACATTACTCTTTTCTTTCTTTACCTTCACGTCCAATTTCTTTAAAGAATTGTCCATATTTAATATTTAAGTATCTCCTAACCTCACACATATTTTTTAACCCATTATGTCTGGGCTTTCCCAAAGCTCTTTCCCTTCCTTTGCACCACTTCAGAGAGACTACACTTGCCAGAATCACCAGTCATGTCTGTGTTGCTAAATCCAAAATAGACACTTTGATTTCTAGCTTGTTGAAACTAGCCTGTTGGTAGTTTCATCACAACTGATAGCTCCCTTCATGTTGAAACATTCTCTTTAGTCATCTGTGACTTAACATTGTCCTGGTTTTCCTTCTGTCTTTCTGGCCATCCCTAGATTCTTTTATAGATTCTTTTTTCTCCACCTCACATTTAAATTCCTTGGATTTCTGTATTACGCTACCATCTTTCCTTATTCTTTATTCTCATTATAGGCAGTCTCAACCATGCCATTGTTTCACTTGCCAACAAGTTATAAATTACTGTTTCCAACATTGGGCCTTCATTCTGTATATACATATTGATCTGGCTTGCACGATCTGGCACCTTTTCATTGTCTCACAGGCATCTTGAATTCAATGTTCCATTATCTAACACTGCATAACAAACTACCTCAAACTCAGTGCCACAAAAAAGAACATTTTTTTTATGTTGTCTCTCACTACTCAGGGGATTGGACAGGCTTATCCACTGAAACATCTGGTACTTAATCCAGGAACACTTGAACAGCTGGCAAGTAGAACTGCTAGAATTCCTCATGCATCTCTGTCTCTCTGTGGTCTCTCTATGTGGTCTCTCCAACATCACAGCTTCAGGTTAGCTCTACTTTCTACATGGTAGCACAGGGCCCCAAAGGTGTGAGTCCCCAGGGTAAGGCAAGTAAATCTTCCTGACCTAGCCTCAGAGGTAGCATGGTATTACTCATGTCATATTTTTATTAATTGAGGTTGTCACAAAAACTGTCCAGGTTCTTGGAAAGAGCCATAAACTCTATTTCTTGGTAGGAAAGTAACCAAAATTTAGAAGAACATGTGGAATCGGGAATATTGTCAAAGCTGTTTTTTTAAAAACAGTCTGCCATAGTTTACCTTCTGACCATAACAGTTCACATCCCTCTTGCACAATACAACTCTCTTCTTCATCCCAAATTCCCCCAAAGCCTAGCATCAGACTCCAGTTTGAAATCCAGAATCTGGTTGTCCAAATTAGATTCGTGGATAGATAAGGCTCCTTGGGTTCAGTTCCTCTTATACAGTTTATCTCAAAGAATTTGGGAACTAGAGAGATGAGTTATCTATCCACCACACATTTAATAAGTAGTGATGAGATTAATTACTGCAGCTATATACTTCAAAATATAAAGCACGTAAACAGACTTTTGTCCACTAGAGTGCTTGTCTATATTTGAAAGTAAATGTTCAGATACTAAAAATTAAATCTACTTCCCTTCTTTGTTGTCCAGGCCTGTTGTATCTTTCTGCTCTAGGGTAGAGAGAAACAGGTTTCAACAACTTTTCCAGTTCTTTATAGTGTAAATTATAATAGGCTTTAATCTAGTAAGATATATTAAGATATGTTTTAAGCAATAAACTGAAGAGTTTTGGGGTTTTTACTAAAACCCGTTCTGCTTTTGGCCATGATGAAGTAACTGGAATCTCACACTTACCCTTCTGCATGAACAACTATAAAACTGGTCTAAATATATGAAACAAATGTTTTCTCACATTGGACAACAGGCAATAACAGAAGTTTAAAACCTGAGAGAAAAAAAACTAATGAAGTTAACGATATGACCTCCTAGGCTTTCTGCCTAGAGGCACATTCTGTGTTGCAGTTAAAAGAGGAAGAACTCAAAGAAAGCATCACAGGCTCACTGAGTTGAGTGGATAGAGAGTATAGTTTAGAGACACTGACATGGCATGAATTTTCAGGGCAGAGTACCAGAGAGCAGGGCAATGCAGAGAAAGAATTTCAAAAATCTGCAGTCTCCCCTTCAGTCTTGCTGAATACTAAACCACACATACATATGGTGAAACTCCACAAGACTGAGCAATGAATAACAATGGAGATATAAGCTGAAAAATTCCGAGAAGTCACAAAAGGCTGGAACACATTCAAGTTTTGACCAAGCAAAGTTGAGAGTACTTGTGTGTCACCTGGAACATTCAGGAGACTACCAAAGATTCAGACATTATTAGTAGGGCTAAAATAGCCCTAGAATAAAGCTACTTTAAGAACTAACCTAACAGAGTTTTAAAACAAGTTTTAAGGAGATCAAGCTAATCTAAAAGTTACTTATTTTCCTGCTAGAAAAAAAATCTCTCCAAAGGAAGAAAAAAAAAAATCCAGCATGCAATAACACAGTAGTCACAATGTCAAGACTCAAATAAAATTTGCTAGATGTTAAAAGAAGCAGGAAAAGATAATCTGTGATGAAAAGAAAAATCAATTAAAGCAGACCTGTAAATGCCAGAGATGATGAAATTAGCAATAAGGACTTTAGAACAGTAAATAAGCTCAAGGATGCTAAAGAAAACAAACATGACCATATGAGGAAAACAAGGAAGATATACAAAAGAACCAAATGGCACTCCTAGAGCTGAAAATACAATATTTGAAATGAAAAATGCAGTAGATTAGATGGCACCAAAAAATGAACAGTGAATTTGAAAGCATAACAGTAGGAACTACCCAAGCTAAAACACGGAAAGAAACAAAAGACTTTAAAAGTGAACAGAGCATTATTTTGATCCATTATTTAATATAACATACTTTGGTAGTTAGGAAAAGATTCCCTTAGAGATAGAAAGGAGAAGAGTCAGGAAAATATATGAAAAAAATTAAAGCTGAAAACTGTCAAAATTTAGTAAAAATGGTGAACTCAGAAATCCAAGAAGCTCAACAAACCCAGGCAAGTAAAACACAGAGAAGGTAACACCAAAGTATGTCATAATCAAATTGTTAAAAAGCAGTGATATTCAATTGTGAAAGACTTGAAAACATTTCCTGTAAGATCAGGAACAAGACAAGGATAACCCCTTTTGCCACTTTTATTCAACATAGTACTAGAAGTCCTAACCACAGCAGTTAGGCAAGAAAAAGAAACAGAAGGCATCCAAATGAAAAAGGAAGTAAAATTATCTCTGTTCACAAATGAAATGATCTATGTAGAAAATCCTAAAGATGACACACACAACAAACACATACACACCTGTTAGAGCTAACAAATTCAGCAAAATTGCAGGATACAAAATTAACACACAAAAATCAGTTGAGTTGCTATACACTAGCAATGAACAATCCAAAAGGAAATTAAGTAAACAATTCTATTTACAGTAGCATCAAAAAGACTAAAATACTTAGGAGTTAAACCAAGGAGGCAAAAGACTTGTACTCTAAAAAACTATAAGACATTGATGAAAGGAATTAAATAAGACATAAATAAATGGGAAGTCATTCTTTTCATGGAATAGAAGATAGTGTTACTAGATGACAGTACCACCCAAAATGAGCTAAAGATTCAGTGTAATCCCTGTCAAAATCCCAAGAGTGTTTTTTGCAAAATAATAAAACCCACCTAAAAATCATATGGAATCTCAAGGGACCCCAAATAGCCAAAACAGTGTTGAAAAAGAAGAGTTAAGTTGGAAAACTCATACTTCCTGATTTCAAAACTTATTACAAAGCTACATTGTGCAAGACATTATATTACTGGCATAAGAACAGACATCTAGAGCAATGGAATAAAAGTCTTATTTAATTCCTTTCATCAATAAAATAACAGTTATTTCAAAATTAGTCCTGTGCAGTCCAAGTCAGACACCCAGCAGGGTTTTTTTAATAGAAGTTAGCAAAAATGGAAATACAAATGACCTGAAATAGTCAAAGCAATTTTGAAAAAATGAGGATAAAGTTGGAGGGCTTACTCTACTGCTCTTAAGACGTAAGACTACAGTAATAATCAAGACATTCTGGTATTAGTATAAGAATAGACTTACAGATGAATAAAATGAACAGAATAGTTTAAAAATAGGCACACATATGTATGGTCAATAAATTTTTAACAAAGATGTATCAAACTTATAAAAATGCTAAACAAATTTTAATAAAAATGAATCCAGGCACATGACTAATTAGAGTGCAAGGGTGGTATGACATTAGAAAATTGATCAATAAACTACATTTACAAAGTAAAGATGAAAAATTCTATGATTATATTCATAGTTGCCAAAGATGATAAAATTCAGTATCCCTTAGTGATTAAAAAATAAACGAAATTTCCCAGCCAACTAAAGATTTTTTCACCTTAAAGAAGGTACCTTCTGAAATTTACTGCAAACATTCTACTTTGTGGTTGTGTTAGTTTTCTGTAGCTGCCATAATAAATTACCACAAACTTAATGGCTTAAAACACTTCAAATGTATTATCTCAGTTCTGTAGATCAGAAGTCTGGGTGAGCTTGGCTGTTTCTGCTCTGGCTCTTAAAAGGTTGAAGTTAAGGTGTCTGCTAGCCTGGTCCCTGGGAGAGAATCCTCTTCCAGGCTCATTCAGGTTGTTGTCAGATTCCTGGGCCAAATGGTATTTCTATTTTGAGTTTTTTGAGGAGCCTCCATACTGCTTTCCACAATGGTTGAACTAATTTACTTTCCCACCAGCAGTGTAGGAGGGTTCCCTTTCTCCACATCCTCACCAACATCTGTTGTTTGTCTTTTGGATGTTGGCCATCCTAACTGGTGTGAGGTGATATCTCATTGTGATTTAATTTGCATTTCTCTGATGATTAGCATCTGATGAGGAGCATCTTTTCATGTGTCTGTTGGCCCTCTGAATTTCTTCTTTGAAGAACCGTCTATTCAGCTCCTCTGCCCATTTTTTAATTGGATTATTTGCTTTTTGTTTGTTGAGGTACATGAGCTCTTTGTATATTTTGGATGTCAACCCCTTGTTGGATATGTCATTTATGAATATATTCTCCCATACTGTAGGATGCTTTTTTGTTCTACTGATGGTGTCCTTTGCTATACAGGAGCTTTTTAGTTTGATGTAGTCCCACGTGTTCATTTTTGCTTTTGTTTCCCTTGTCCATGGAGATATGTTCATGAAGAACTTGCTCATGTTTATATTCAAGAGAGATTTGCCTTTATTTTCTTCCAGGAGTTTTATTGTTTCATGATTAACATTCAGGTCTTTGATCCATTTTGCGTTTACTTTTGTGCATGGAGTTAGACAATAATCCAGTTTCATTCTCTTGCATGTAGCTGTCCAGTTTTGCCAACACCAGCTGTTGAAGAGACTGTCATTTCCCCATTGTATATCCATGGCTCCTTTATCGTATATTAATTGACCATAAATGCTTGGGTTAACACCTGGACTCTCTATTCTGTTCCACTGGTCTATGGGTCAGCTCTTGTGCTAGTACCAAATTGTCTTGATTACTGTGGCTTTGCAGTAGAGCTTGAAGTTGGGAAGCAAGATACCCCTGCTAAATTCTTCCTTCTCAGGATTGCTTTGGCTATTTGGGGTCTTTGGTGGTTCCATATGAATTTTTGAACTATTTGTTCTAGTTCATTGAAGAATACTGTCAGTATTTTGATAGGGATTGCATTGAATCTGTAGATTGCTTTAGGCAGGATGGCCATTTTGACAGTATTAATTCTTCCTACCCGAGAGCATGAGATGAGTTTCCATTTGTTAGCATCCTCTTTAATTTCTCTTAAGAGTGTCTTGTAGTTTTCACTTAAAGGTCTTTCACTTCCTTGGTTAGGTTTATTCCTAGGTATTTTTTTCTTTTTGATGCAATTGTGAATGGAATTGTTTTCCTGATTTCTTTTTCTGCTAGTTCATCGTTAGTGTATAGGAATGCAACATATTTCTGTATATTAATTTTGTATCCCGCAACTTTGCTGAATTCAGATATTAGTTCTAGTAGTTTTGGAGTGTATTCTTCAGGGTTTTTTATGTACAATATCATGTCATCTGCAAACAGTGAGAGTTTGACTTCTTCTTTACCAATCTGGATGCCTTGTGTTTCTTTGTGTTGTCTGATTGCCATGGCTAGAACCTCAAGTACTATGTTGAATAAAAGCAGGGAGAATGGGCATCCTTGTCTTGTTCCTGATCTTAGAGGAAAAGCTTTCTGCTTCTCACTATTAAGTATGATGTTGGCTGTGAGTTTGTCATATCTGGCCTTTATTATGTTGAGGTACTTGCCCTCTGTATCCATTTTGTTGAGAGTTTTTATCATGAATGGATGTTGAATTTTCTCAAATGCTTTTTCAGCATCTATGGAGATGACCATGTGGTTTTTGTCCTTCTTTTTGTTTATGTGATGGATGATGTTGATGTATTTTCGAATGTTGTACCATCTTTCCATCCTTGGGATGAATGCCACTTGATCATGGTGTATGATGCTCTTGATGTATTTTTGAATTCGGTTTCCTAGTATTTTGTTGAGTATTTTTGCATCTATGTTCATCAGGAATATTGGTCTGTAGTTTTTTTTTTGTGGGGTCTTTGCCTGGTTTTGGTATTAGAGTGATGCTGGCTTCATAGAATGAGTTTTGGAAGTATTCCATCCCTTCTACTTTTTGGGAAACTTTAAGGAGAATGGGCATTATGCCTTCTCTAAATATCTGATAAAATTTAGCAGTTAATCCATCTGGACCAGGGGTTTTGTTCTTGGGTAGTTGATTGATTATCGATTCAATGTGGTTGCTAATAATTGGTCTGTTTAGATTTTCTGTTTCTTCCTAGGTCAGTCTTGGAAGGTTGTATTTTTCTAGAAAGTTGTCCATTTCTTCTAGGTTGTCCAGTTTGTTGGCATATAGATTTTCATAGTATTCTCTAATAATTCTTTGTTTTTCTGTGGTGTCTGTCATGATTTTTCCTTTCTCATTTCTGATTCTATTGATGTGTGTAGATTCTCTTTTTCTCTTAATAAGTCTGGCTAGGGGTTTGTCTATTTTGTTTATTTTCTCAAAGAACCAGCTCTTGGTTTCATTAATTTTTCTATTTTATTCTTCTCAATTTTATTTATTTCTTCTCTGATCGTTATGTCCCTCCTTCTGCTGACTTTGGGCCTCGTTTGTTCTTCTTTTTCCTATTTCAATAATTGTGATTTTAGACTATTCATTTGGGATTGTTCTTCCTTCTTTCAATAGGCCTGGATTGCTATATACTTTCCTCTTAGAACTGCCTTCACTGTGTTCCACAGAAGTTGGGGCATTGTGCTGTTGTTTTCATTTGTCTCCATATATTGCTTGATCTCATTTTTAATTTGGTCATTGATCCATTGATTATTTAGGAGCATGTTGTTAAGCCTTCATGTCTTTGTGAGCCTTCTTGTTTTTCTTCGTACAATTTATTGCTAGTTTTACACCCCTGTGATCTGAGAAGTTGGTTCATACAATTTCAATCTTTTTGAGTTTACTGAAGCTCTTTTTGTGGCCTACTATGTGGTCTGTTCTGGAAAATGTTCTGTGTGCACTTGAAAGAATGTATATCCTGCTTCTTTTGAGTGGAGAGTTCTGTAGATGTCTGTTAGGTCCATCTATTGTGTTGTTCAATGCCTCTATCTCCTTACTTATTTTCTATCTGGTTGATCTGTCCTTTGGAGTGAGTAAAGTGTTGAAATCTCCTAAAATGAATACATTGCATTCTATTTCCCCCTTTAATTCTGTTAGTATTTGTTTCACATATGTAGCTGATCCTGTGTTGGGTGCATAGATATTTATAATGGTCATAGCCTCTTGTTGGATTGACCCCTTTATCATTATGTAATGTCCTTCTTTATCTCTGTGACTTCCTTTGTTCTGAAGTTTATTTTATCTGATGAAAGTACTGGGACACCTGCTTTTTTCTCCCTATTAGTTGCATGAAATATCTTTTTTCATCCCTTGACTTTTAGTCTGTGTATGTCTCTGGGTTTGAAGTAAGTCTCTTGTCAGCAGCATATAGTTGGGTCCTGGTTTTTTATCCAATCAGTGACTCTTTGTCTTTTGATTGGTGCATTCAGACCATTTACATTTAAAGTGATTATCAACAGATGTATACTTATTGCCATTGCAGGCTTTGAATTTGTGGTTACCAAAGGTTCAAGGGTAACTTCCTTACTATCTAAGAGTCTAACAACTCACTTAGTATGCTATTACAAACACAATCTAAAGGTTCTTTTTTTTCCCCCCTCCTTTTCTTCCTCCTCCATCCTTTGTATATTAGGTATCATATTCTGTACTCTTTGTCTATCCCTTTTTATTACCTCTGGTGATGGCTATTTAACATTAGGAACACTTCCATCTATAGCAGTCCCTCCAAAATACAGTGTGGAGATGGTTTTGGGGAGCTAAATTCTCTCAGCTTTTGCTTATCTGGAAATTGTTTAATCCCTCCTTCAAATTTAAATGATAATCTTGCCAGATAAAGTATTCTTGGCTCAAGGCCCTTTTGTTTCATTGCATTAAATACATCATACCACTCCCTTCTGGCCTGTAAGGTTTCTGCTGAGAAGTCTGATGATAGCCTGATAGGTTTTCCTTTGTATGTGTTTTTTTTTCTCTCTCTGGCCACTTTTAACTGTCTGTCCTTATCCTTGATCTTTGCCATTTTAATTATTATATGCCTTGGTGTTGTCCTTCTTGGGTCCCTTGTGTTGGGACATCTGTGCACCTTGATGGCCTGAGAGATGATGTCCTTCCCCAGATTGGGGATGTTTTCAGCAACTACTTTCTCAGAGACACTTTCTGTCTCTTTTTCTCTCTTCTTCTTCTTCTGGTATCCCTATAATATGAATATTGTTCCATTTGGATTGGTCATGCAGTTCTCTCAGTATTCTTTCATTCTTAGAGATCCTTTTTTCTCTCTGTGCCTCAGCTTCTTTGTATTCCTCTTCCCTAATTTCTATTTAATTTATTGTCTCCACCATATCTAATCTGCTTTTAACACCCTCCATTGTGTTCTTCAACAACTGGATCTCCATCCTAAATTCGTTCCAGAGTTCTTAAATATTTTTCTGTACCTCCATGAGCATGTTTATGATTTTTATTTTGAAATCTCTTTCAGGAAGATTCATGAGGTCGATTTCATTTTAATCTTTCTCGGGTGTATTCATAAATTTGCTTTGAACCAGGTTCCTTTGACATTTCATAATTTGTCTGTGGTACCCTCTAGTGCCCAAAAGCTCTACTCTCTGGCTGCTCAGCCCCTGGAGAAATGTCAGGGGTCACAGGGGAGCAGTTGTTGGTGCTTGGGGAGAGGAAAGAGCTGTTTCCTGCTTCCCAGCTGCAATCCTGTCTCCACTACCAGAACCGGTGGGCCAAACACACAGGTGTAAGCCTCTATGCTTTGTGTTTGTAGCTGCTGTAGGCGGGGCTTCCCTCTGGCTGGCCTGACACCAGGGCAGGGCTTGCCAGTTTGAGCACCTGAGCCAGGTACAGGCTAGCCAGGAGGAAGACATAACAGGCTGCGTATCATGGTGGGGGGCCTTGGAGCTGTGTAGCCAGCCGGGGGATGGAATGCCTAAAGATCATTTAAGTTCCCAACCTGCTGGGCAGAGTACACCCAGACAATTTTGTCTACCTGTTCTTTCTCCTGAGCAATAAGCTCTGTGCAATCCTTGCCCCTTAGCAGCCCTCTCACTTTTAGGAAGTTTCTCAGACTGCCCACCCATATCAGCCAGATATGAATCCCTGTTTTCCACAAGCAACTGGAATCTCTGTCTCTCTAGGTATTCTGCCTGTCTTAGCTTTCCAACCCCACTAAATCACCAGAGCACCATGCAATGTAGGTTCATGCTCCCAGAGCAGATATCCAGGGCTAGATGTTCAGCAGTCCCAGGCCTCCACTCCCTCCCCACTCTTTTTCTCTTTCTCCCTTTGGTGAGCTGGGGTGGAGGAAGGGCTTAGGTCCTGCCCAGTCACAGCTTTGGTACGTTACCCTTTTCCGTGAAGTCTGCTCTTTTCTCCAGGTGTATGCAATCTGGTGCGGCCTTCTTTCCTGTTGCTCTTTCAGGATTAGTTGTATTAAATTATATTTTCATATTATATGTGATTTTAGGAGGAGGTCTCTGTCTCACCTCTCACACCATCATCTTTAATCCCTGAGTGACTCCCAAAGTTTTTTTAATGTACAAGAGTATCCAAGAACAACAATAGTAAGACTGTGTGCCTTAGTACATACTGAAACATACAGTGATGACCATAGTAATTAACACTGGTATCAAACAAGAACTAACATATATCAAAGAAAATTATCTGTGTATGTATGGACCTTTGGATGATTCAAACAAACCAACCATAAAATGTCATTTTGAGGCAGGCAGGGAAATTTAATAATGAACAGCATACTAAGGCTACCAAGGAATTATTGTTAGGTCTGATAATGGCACTATGGTTGTATTTTTTTCTGACAGTTCATATTTTTAGAGTCTTTTACTAAAGCATGTAGGAATGAAATGACATGATGTCTGGAATTTTCCTTAAAATGCTTTAGCAAAGATAAAAGAATAGATAAAGCAAATGTAGAAAAATCTTGTTAACTGTTCAATCTTGGTGATTTGAATATGGAAGTTCATCATACTAGAGTCTTTACTTTTGAGTATATTTGAAATGTTTACAATAAACATGTTGATGGCATTGCAAATCTTTGACGGAAGGATTTATTCAGTAAATGGTGTTAGAGCAATTGTCTGTGTGTTTGGGAAAAAATATATAAAGTTGGATACCTACCTTTCCATCATATACAAAACAAATTTCAGAAGAGTTAAAGAGCTAAGTTCTAAACACAAGATTATTAAAAACTGGAGAAATACAGAATATTTTTGATATATTACCAATGGCTTCTTAATTAAGCAAGACATAAAATCCAGGACCAAAAAAGGAAAAGATTGACAGATAACACTACATAAAAACTAAATATTTCTGTAAAACTAAAGAACTTTTAAAAGTTAAGAGAAAGATAAAAGAATGAGAGGAAATATTTGTAACATAAATAATAGTTAAGGACTAATATGTAGAAAGAAATGTATTTAATAAAAAATCAGAAAAATGGATAAGAGGATATGAAAAGTAGAAATACAGGTGCAGCAACATATGAAGTAATACTCTCTATTATTAATCAGCAATGATAATTGAAACCGTGAGATAATCTTTATATATCATAGTGGCAAAAATTTCAAAGATTGACAATATCCAGTGTTGATGAGATAAAGAGAAACATGCTATTTGTCACACACTACTAGTAGAAGAGTAGGTACAACCTGTTGGGGAATTTGGCAGTTCCCACCAAAAAATTAAAGTCATAATATACAATTTCCACTTCTGTATTTTTATCTTAACTAAATTCCCATGTGTGTTCAGATAGGCATTGACTAGGTTGTACAGTACTATTTATAATATGGAGAATTTTGAAAACTCAAATAGCAGTAGAGTAATAGAGTAAGAGTAAATAACACATAATACAGTTAAATTATGGATTCCATGGGTTAGAGAATGAAGTCCATCTATTTCTACAAACATCAAAGTTTTCTTAGATGCTCTGAAAGGATTATCTCATTTTTTTAAACAAAACTGCAGGTATGTAGAAAAACATAAATATTTTGAAAAAATATGAATAAATTGATAGGACAGTGATTATTTTGGGGAGGGGGCACATGGTTGGGGGGTACAGATACAACAGAGATTTGTCATTTTGTCTTAGTTGTTGTTTTGCAATAATACTTAGTATACATGTAATTTTTAAAAATTGAAAGATATGAATATCAAAACATGCATGTAAGTTTTTATCCACAGAAAGTTTGTAGATTATGCCCGTGTATTTCCTGGTTATTATATTGTACTATAGTTATGTTAGTTGTTGTCACTGGGTGAAGGGACTCTACTACTTTTGCAACTGTTTATGAATCTATAATTATTTCAAAAGTTTATTTTAACAAATAAATGAAGAAAATAAAAAAGGAATCATGGCCACTCATCAGTAAGGTCTTTAAAGTATGTAAATACTCTAATCATTTAAGAAAAAAAGTAAAAGAAAAAACAGTCATGTTTTCCTATTTTCTTTAATAGGTTCTAGATGATCTGGAATGTCATGGAGTTGCAGTATCAGAACAAAGCCGAGCAGAGTTGGAACAGAAGATAGATGAAGCTAGAGAAAATATTCGTAAAGCTGAGGTGAGAGGTGGCAGCTAATTGTGGCATTTTGCCCAGCCCCAACAACATTGCAGTTATGATATGTACCTTTAGAATTCAGTTTCTATAAACTGATTAATTTGAACATAATTCACCATCTTCATCTTGTGCCCACAGGGTTATTTTTGAGTACCTGCTTCATGCAAGGTAGAACATGTTAACAAAAAGACACAGAACCTGCTATGAAGAGTTTATAATCATGAAATATTAAATAACAAAAGAATTAAGTTACAATGATGATACTAATTTTAAATTTTCTACAAGGTACATAATAAGTAGTCAAATTAATAGTGTAGAAATTGACATATGTAAGTTCAGAGCCTAGAAAATCTCCTGCATATGGAAAGTTCTGGATTCAGGGGCATAAGTTGATTTTTTGAGAGGAGAGAAGCAAGGCAAAAAAAGTTACAACAGTGACTTTTAATCTTTTGGGGGTCATGGGACCTAATGACAGAATAAGCTCCCCTGGGGTGAAGTGCAGCACTGTAGGCTTATGAGAAGATACTGGGCAAACATCTGTCAGGGACTCTGTACAGGGAGTTCTCACATTGGTTGAGGGTGAATCTGAACTGTTGATTTTTAAGTACCCCTCAGGACTCTAGAGGCTCTAAGGAATGTTTCAGTTTGGTTTGGGGGTTGGGGGAAATGAGGGGTGAGGCACTGTAGGCCAACATAAGTAATATGAGCATGTTTTGGCACAACCCCGTGAGGTGAGCTGAACCAGAAAAGGCTTGCCATCTGCCTGGCCTAGAAAAGCCCCAGTGACCCTGACTCACCTTTGTTCCTGGCACAGTGAGGAGGGCAGGGTGTATAAAAACAGCCATTTTACTCTCTGAATTCAGGGTCATGACTAAACCTTGGTGTGCTGCCAAGTCCTATTGGCAGGCCCTTGCTTAGTTTGAGAAACAGTAATTTGTAGAATAGTTTTTCCTGATGGTTTCTCCATACAGTTGGGGAAGCCAGTTTCAGAACCTTGGTGGAACAGGGCAAGTCTCAGAAGTTTTCTGAAGGGTGTGTTCTCTCGCATTTTCCATTTCCAGACTTCATCCATGGTGTCACCGTCTGGGACCCCACCTGGCTCCCCCAAACCTCCCATTAGTAGCAGCAGTAGGTATCAGTCACACAAGGTCTGCACTTAGGCTGAATGACCTGTTATTTCCATGAATGTGCTAAGTTGCCCTGTGTTTGTTAGCTTAAAGCTAAAAATAAGAAGTTAGTTCCCACAACTGAATGTCTCATCTCTTCTAATACCAGTATATAACTCTGCATTCTCAAAAATACTTTCTTACCAAAAATATGGAATATGTTAAAAACCATAATGCCAGACCCATTATCTCAGTTATCACAGTTTGAGAATCTGTGAAATATAATCTTACTACTATTTTTAAATGATCTGTCACTTGCTTTCTACTTACCAGGTGCAAAGCATAACCGAGCTAGCAAATATGAGTAGTATTGGGAGAGTACTTACAGGATTTCATAATGAAATTTTTGGATAGACTAGACCACAAGAGCAGAGGAATTGACAGTAATAGTTTCTTTGTTCTGCCTGCATATCATTTGCAATAGGTTTTCTTTTTCTAGTTAATAGTTGTTTATTTACTGTAAATATCTGTACAAAAGGGAGAAAGGTGTTTAAAATTCCATTATATCCTTCATGTTTGGATGTTGGTTTTTAACTCCTGCTAGCATGAAGTTGGTTACTCTCCCTTATTGGTTAATCTGCTTTATCCAGTCTTTTCTATATTGTGTTTCCATTCAGTGTTGCTAATGAGAATAAAAACTTTTTGTGGCACTCAGTAATAAAGAAATGTTTTCCCATTCATAAGAAATTGAAAAGATAAATGGCCTGTGCTTTTCTAAAGAATAGGAGTTATATAGTGATTAACTAATTATTAGCTGGTTTTTTGGGACCAGACTCACTGATAAACAAATAATGAGTGCTTGCTATATGCCAGAGACTGATGAATGTATTAGATATACACTGATGAACAAACTATTGTTAATATTGTCTTGCTGTCTACGACTGTCAAAAAAATATGTGGATTACATGTGCTATTGTTTGCAGCTCCTGACTCCTTCAAGAATTAGTCAAGGAATAAAGCAATAGCTTCTTAAATGAAATAACAAATCTTAACTTGATATTGATATATCTGAAATTTTTGAAATACTCTCTGTCACACAGACACACACTCTTCCTCTGACGTATCATACCGATTTTAAAAGTAGCTTGCCAAGAAACCAGGAGATTTAAATGCAGTCTTTTTGGAAGCTGTACGTGATTTATGTTATCCCAGGACATAATTTTTTATTATATGCTGAAATTACACCTTTTATTTGGGTTGAGGGCAGTTACTTTTTTTGAGAAGAAAATGTTTAACACAATGGGGAGAAAGTTAATGTGATAAGTCAAAGATACCCAGAAATTTTTTATTAACTCACGTTTGGTGTAAGCTCTGCAGGACGAACTATAGACTATGCGATTCTTTCTCTAAGATTTTTTTTATTAAGGTATCACTGGTATACACTCTTATGAAGGTCTCACAAGAAAAACATTATGGTTACTATATTCACCCATATTATCAAGCCCCCCACAGCCCATTGAAATCACTGTCCATTAGCGTAGTAAGATGCCACAGAGTCACTACTTGTTTTCTCTGTGCTACACTGTCTTTCCCGTGACCCCACACACACACACCATGTGTACCAATCATAAAACCCCTCAAACCCCTCAAACCCCTTCTCCCTCCCTCCTCCCCCACCCCTCCCCTTTGGTAACCACTAGTCCCTTCTTGGAGTCTGTGAGTCTGCTGCTGTTTTGTTCCTTCAGTTTTGCTTCATTGTTATACTCCACAAATGAGGGAAATCATTTGGTACTTATCTTTCTCTGCCTGGCTTATTTCACTGAGCATAATAATACCTCCTAGTTCCATCCATGTTGTTGCAAATGGTAGGATTTGTTTTCTTCTTATGACTGAATAATATTTCATTGTGTATATGTACCCCCTCTTCTTTATCCATTCATCTACTGAAAGACACTTGGTCACTTCCATATCTTGGCTATTGTAAATAATGCTGCTGCATATGTCTTTTTGAATATGGTATCTTATTTCCTTTGAGTAAATTCCTAGGAGTGGAATTTTCAGGTCAAATGGTATTTCTATATTTCGTTTTTTGAGGAACCTCCATATTGCTTTCCACAACGGTTGGACTAATTTACATTCTCACCAGCATTGTAGGGGGGTTCCCCTTTTTCTGCATCCTAGACAGCATTTTTTGTTCCTTGTCTTTTGGATGTTGGCCATTCTAACTGGTATGAGGTGATATTTCATTGTGGTTTTAATTTGCATTTCCCTGATAATTAGCAATGTGGAGCATCTTTTCATGGGCCTGTTGGCCATCTGAATTTCTTCTTTGGAGAATTGTCTGTTCATATCCTCCACCCATTTTTTAATCAGGTTATTTGCTTTTTAGGTGTTGAAGCACATGAGTTCTTTATATTTTTTGGATGTTAACCCCTTCTCAGATCTGTCATTTACAAATATGTTCTCCCATACTGTAGGATGCCTTTTTGTTCTGTTGATGGTGTCCTTTTCTGTACAGAAGCTTTTTAGCTTGATGTTGTCCCATTTGTTCATTTTTGCTTTTGTTTCCCTTGCCCGAGGAGATATGTTCAGGAAAAAGTTGCTCATGTTTATAGTCGAGAGACTTTTGCCTGTATTTTCTTCTAAGAGTTTTATGGTTTCGTGGTTTACATTCAGGTCTTTGATCCATTTCGAGTTTACTTTTGTGTATGGAGTTAGATAGTAATCCAGTTTCATTCTCTTGCATGTAGCTGTCCAGTTTTGCCAACATGAGTTGTTGGAGAGGCTGTCATTTCCCCATTGTATATGCATGGTTCCTTTATCATATATTAATTGACCATATATGCCTGGGTTAATATCTGGGCTCTCTATTCTGTTCCACTGGTCTATGGGTCTGTTCTTTTGCCAGTACCAAATTGTCTTGATTACTGTGGCCTTATAGTAGAGCTTGAAGTTGGGGAGTGTAATCCCCTCATTCTCTTAAGATTTTAACTGTATTTTATTATCTGAATTGAATGTACATTTGAAAGCCAAAGTACATGATATCGAGTAAATTAATGAAACCAAAAAAATAAGTTATTATCTTTATAAATTTTGTGGATAGCATTTTCTCTTAAATTATCCTCTCAAGGTTCTGTTGTACAAGAATTCAAAATGACTATGTCATTTTTTTACTTCAATGACTCAAAAATGGTAATACCTATGCCATAATGCTATAAGAGAAGTCTAAAATTTTCAGTTGCATTAAATGTGAGCCCTCATTACTACAAAGCTAATGAAGTGCTAAAGGTGAGCCTGCTATAAAATAAAACTTCCAATCACATTATATGCAAATTTACATTACCTCAGGGCCTGTTGTTGTGAATTCACTGTACTCTTATGTTAGCAGACCTCTTGACTAATCACTTTCTTCTATTTTTATTGTGAAATTTCCAAACATACAGAAAACATAAAGAGTAAAAATATATTTCCCTGCATGCTAAACTCAATTATTAGTTCTTTTGCAAAATTGGCTTTATGTGGTTAGTCCATAAAATGGAAGTTAAGTCTAAAGGCTTGATTAGAATCAGTATTTTATGTAAAAAATGCTTTATAGATGCCAAGTTTTTCATCACAGTATGTTTTTATCAAGTTGTCTCACTGTTAATGATGCTAAGAGTGGACACTTAAATAAGGTGGAATTTACCCAAATTTTCCGCTTTTAAAGTTCCCTTTTTTTTTCCCATTGTATTTAACATACTAGTTACCTCCCCATGGGTACTTTTTTCTCTCTTTCCTAAGATCATTATGTTGTGATAGAATTTTAAAATCAACTCTATCAAGGTATAATATACATACAATAAAATGTAACAGTAATCATTTCAAGTGAACAGTTTGATGAGCTTTGACAAATGCATACCCCTAAATATCTACCACCACAATTAAGATATAAAATATTTCTATTACCCTAAAAGCTTCTCTTGTGACTGGGCAATAACTGATGTGCTTTCTGTCATCTAGGTTAGTTCAACTTCAACAACATGGATTAGATCACTTGATAGTGCCCTGCACATCACATGCAAAAATCACCTCACACATTTTTATCCAGCCTTTTTGTTTTTATCTTAATCCCAGTTTGATGAGTTACTATGTATTCAATCACTAATCTTTTCTTTGCAGTGTCTAGCCTGCTGTTAAGGCCATCCTGTGAATTTTTATGTCGAATATATTTTCAGCTCTATAACCTCTGTTTGGTTCTTTATACCTTCCAATTCACTCCTATTCATCTTAATGTTTTTCTTTAAATCCTGAAGTATATTTACAATAGAGACTTAAGAGTCCTGTTGACTCATTCCATCATATGATTTCTGTCTCTCTTCTATGAATAATTATTTCCTTTAGTCATGGCTCATGTTTTTTTCTATTCAAATACCTATTAATTTTTTACTGAGAAATTGAATGTTTTGTTATTAAGTGTCTGGATTTTGCTTTCTTCTCTTAAAGATTGTTGAGTTTTGTTTTGGCAGCCCCATCAGTTGCAGATCAGTTTGATCCTTTTGAGGCTTGTTTTTAGGCTTTGTTTGGGTTGGTTTAGAGTAGCCTTTACAGTAGGCTATTTTATTCCTGTTACTAATGCATTTCCTTTCTGTAGTTTCTTCTGACATGTGTGTCCAACCAGGTCTGTCAATTCTGGCTGGACAGAACCCAACATATTTCAGCCCTGCTCAATAAGCTCTGGGTATTTTTCAGTTCACAGCTCCACAGTAGGTGTTCTTTCCCTAGTAGTTATTCTTTGCTTCTCCTCCTGAAGTCCCACCTGATATATTCTCAATTTAACATGGATTTTTATTCATTTTGTGTATTTTCAATTATAGTTGCCCTTTTTAATAAGCCCCATAGCATGTAAATTTGGCCAGTGGGAGTCCATTTAATCTGATTTCCACATCCTTTTCAGTTTTTCCATTAGTCTTTGAAAACTTTCCTACTTTACAACAAAAGTATCATAGGTTACTTTGTATTTTCCCTGCCCAGACTGAGAATTAGCCATTTCTCCAAGGAGCTCTGATTTCTTTAAATAGAAAATAGGACTTAGACACCAAGGTC
Source organism: Manis javanica (assembly GCF_040802235.1). Lineage (NCBI taxonomy): Eukaryota > Metazoa > Chordata > Mammalia > Pholidota > Manidae > Manis > Manis javanica. Next base: position 22,131,152 of record NC_133166.1, read on the forward strand.
TAGGATATGAAGGTGCTTATTGTTGTGAGTGTCATTTATTTCTTGACCATTTTTTTGTTGCTATAACTGGGAATCTATCTTTTTAAATCATGAGTCCATATACTGATACTTTAAATTAAAATTTTAAATTAGGAAGATTTTATCAAACTTTTTAAATTTTTATATTTATATATTATATTGAAAATGTTGGTTCTAATATTATTTTATTTGCTTTATGTTACAGTATATATCAAATAGCTTTAAAATTACATTACAAATATTGTTAATAGTAAACTATTGAATGAAATGTAAGATGTTTTTGCAGTTCTCTTTGAATATAGAATATATCTCTACAAAAGTTTCTGCTTTTGGTAATAAGAGACTAACTTATGTCAGGCTAACCTTCTTTTAGATTATAATTAATCTAATAAAATACTTTGAATTCCTGTTTGATAGAACAGACCAAAACCTTGTAAAAACTGCAGAGAAATCAACCCTTGAAAAAGTGGAGGTGTACTTGGTGACATTTACCCTATATAGCTCTTTGAGGGGCTGTGTAACTAAAATTCAAGCAGAGATCTTCAGTCTTACTGGCTCGAGGATGGATGTCAGGGAGCCCTCAAATTCACATAAAAATAACCATCCAAATGCTTGGCCAAACCTGAATATGCTTGTGGAGCAGATACTCCAAGGAGCTTGTCAGGAAATAGTATCTGGAAGGTGAAAAATACTAAGCAGGATAACCTCAAGGGAGCAACACTAATCATTAGGAAAGTGGAGTGATTTTATTAAAATCAGGCAAATAGACCTTAGGACAAGAAATATTAAGAGGGGTAATTCATAATCATTAAAAATTCAGTTCATCAGAAGATATAACAATCCTAGATGTGTTATGTAACTAATAATAGAGCTACAAAATACATGAAGCAAAAACTGACAGAACTGAAAGAAATAGAAAAATCTGTAATTGTAGTTAGAGGTTTCAACATTCCTTCCAATAACTGATAGAACAAGATGCTAGAAAACCTGTAAGAATATAGAAGAATTGAACACTATCAATCAACTTTTACTTAACTGGCATTTATAGAACACCACCCCACAAGAGTAGAATATATATATTCTTTTAAACTACACATGGAATACTCAGCTGGACCATATACTGGACCATAAATCAGTGTCAGTAAATTTAAAAGAATTGATACCATGCAGCATATGTTGTCTCACCCATCAGAATTAAATTAAAAATCAGTATCAGAAAGATACCTGGAATATCCCCAGGTATTTGAAAATTAAAGTATTTAAACACAATAATCTGTTGCTACCTTTTAAAAAAAAGTTATGGCGAAAACAACAGTGATTTATTATCTCTCACCATCCTGGGTATTGGCTGTCCATTTCTGTTGCAGATTTTTTTCTAAGGTTACTGAAAGAGCCACATTCATCTAGAACATCTGCTTAGAGGGCTGGGCCTTTTTTCCATATGGTCTTTCATCCTCAGATTTGTTAAAGGTGGGCTTCTTTATATAGTGGAGGCACATTCCAAGAAATCAAGTCCTAATAGCAGTTATCAGACCTCTGCTTGTATCATATTTGCATATGTCCCATTGGCCCAAGCACAGACTAGCCCAGAATCAATGTGGAAGGGGGGGACTACATAGATACCAGGAGGCATGATTCACTGGGCATAACAACTTACCACAATCGATTTGACCTTGGGCAAATCACTTTTCTCATCTGTAAAAAGGGTTTTTAATATTCATTCCCAGAATTGTTATATAGATAAAATGAAGTAGTATATAGTTCCTAATACATGTGATAGGAATTATTTGGAGTATTTTTTTTTTAAATACCAAAAGAAGTTTAGAGTAGCAAATAATTATCATCCACCATTATTCATTTCCTACTATATGTAAGACACTATCTAAAGTAATGGGGTTAGAGTAGACACAGTCGTTATCCTTAGAGAAATTATCTTTTGAAGGTAAATTAATTAAGCCCAAATTAGATTTACAGACTTTATAATGTCAGAAAGTTTCATAAACTCAACTATGGCTTGACATTGGATATGCTTATGTTAAATTTTATATTAAAATCTGTTAACTGACATTTGATTTATGTCTTCTAAAAGACATGGCTTTCAGAACATCATTTTGAGAAGTTCTGTCTTTTTACAAGCTCTAAAAATGATTTGGTCAAGTAGTATCTGGATGCAGTCAAGTTACAGAGAGCTGTGCTCAGCAAAATTTTGATCAATTAAGCAAATCATTAAAATTCATTTGAAAACGCTGGAAAATTCTGTTTTTAAGCAATTGTTAAAATGTAAACTATTGAAACTGAAGGAAAGATAGCAATGTTTATTCTGGAGCTTTCTAAAAATCTAAATTTGCAAATACCATATTCATCAGCTGTTCAGTAAAGTACTGACAAAAATAATCTTATGAATCAAAACTAAATTATTTAGTATTGAGAAAAAAGAACATACTGATATCTTACCCCACCCCGTTTTCTTTGTTTCAGCTGTTAAATGATTTATATTTATGATTTCCAAGAAAAGGTTTGTTGGTTCACTTTTTTTTTTTAACACTTCATAGCCTATTGTTTAAAATGAATACTATAATGGTGCTGAGACAACTAGATACCCACATGCGAAAAGAATGAAACTGCACCCCTACCTTTTACCATATATAAATACCTAAACACCAAACAGCTAAAGATGTAAAACTCTTACAAGAAACCATAGGGGTAAATCTTTGTGACCTTGGATTAATTTCTTAGATATGATACCAAAAGCCCAAGCAACAAAAGAAAAAATGATAAATTGGACTTCATCAAAATTAAACACTTTCTACTAAAGATATTTGGGTCTGTTAGTAAACATGTTCTTTGCTACATTAAAAAAAATCATACTATGAGAAAGTATATGTCTCTAGAAATTATGAAATGGTGTATTCATGAATTTACTAATCTCTACAAGATACTAATATATGACAGATCACAATTGCTTACTTCCTGATTTTCACTGGAAATTAAGGTTGCTAAAAGTTAAAAATTATAATTCATATAAATGAATAAGACTACTAAAAATAGTAAGGATAGGAAACCCTCTGCAAACAAAATATGCTAGGAAAATGAGATGTATTTGTAGTAAGAGAAGGCTTGAGATATATGAAAAATATGTTTTTGTTAAAGTGATTTTGTCCTAGTGTTAAGAGTATTTAAGGGTTGTTTCAAAATAAAAAAGTGGAAAAGAAAGAACAAAAAAATAAATGGGAATAGGAAGTCAGAGGGAGTGAGAAAGAGACAGGGAGAGAAAGAAATCTTGTATGGTCAGGCTGGTTCTAATTAGACAGACTTATTCTAAGCATTTTAATGAAGCTTTAATATCAATAGTGTGCTTATATTAAACTTAATTTGATTTTCTTTCTGAGTTAAAAGGAGAAATTTTCTTGGATTATTGTAAAATATTTTTCTTCCTTGTTAAGTAATTTACCTAAAAGGCAAAGATTCCATGTTCAGCAAAATAGTTTTCATGCTTCATGTTGTCTTTATCATAAGGTTGTTGTATACTTAGAAAAACTGAGTCTTCTCAATATTAAAAGAGCTAAGATATTTTTATATAGCTATGTAACTTTCTGTATTTGCCTTTAAAAGCTTTTATTGTCACTTTGGTTAACTATGTAACTATTGTTTCACTGTAATCTGTGATCCTAGTTAATCAAGTGTTCAAACCTTTGACATTTTTTACAAACTTCCCAAAATCAAATTCTAAATTAAGTCTTTTGACCTATAACCAACTTTGAGACTTGCCAGAGGGCGTCTGGAAAATCTTAAGAGAATTCATTCTCTCACCTTATAAAAAGAGAGATTAAAGTATTTAGGTTTATTTAATGTTAAGTTAAATGGAAAGCATTGTCAAATAAAAAATGATACCAAATCTTCTTTAGGTTAAAAAAAATTAAACACTTTCTTGCTTCAAAAGGCACCATCAAGAAAGCAAAAGGCAATCCACATGATGGGAAAAAATATTTATGAATCATGTATCTGATAAAAGGCTTTTATCTAGAGTATATAAAGAATCTTATAATAAAAAGACAGAGGCAAAATAAAAAGACAGCTCAACTTAAAAATAGGCAAAGGATCTGAATAGACATTTCCCTGAAGAAGGTACATAAATGATCAATAGACACAGGAAAAGATGTTTGACATCATTAGCCATCAAGGAAATATGAATCAAAACCACAGTGACATACCACATCACACCCACTAGGATGACTAGAATCAAAAAGGCAGATATTAACGAATGTTTGCCAAGATGTGGAGAAATGGTAACCCTCATATGCTGCTGAGGCAATTGTCGAATGAGGCAGCTGCTTGGAAAACAGTCTGGCATTTCCCCAAATGGTTGAACATAGCCTTACTTTATGACCAGGCAATTCCAGTCATAGAAATATACCCAAGAGAAATGAAAACGTATGTCCACATAAAACCTTTTTCACTAATGTTTATAGCAACATTACTCAACCTGCAAATTTGAAACAAGGCAAATGTCTATCAGCTGAAAAATGGATAAAATATAGTATATCCAAGCAATAGAATGTTATTTGGTCATAAAAAGGAGTGAAATATTGATAAATGTTATAATATAGATGAACCTTGAAAACATTATGCTAAGTGAAAGAAGCTAGTAACAAAAGACCATGTATGTATGGTCCTATTTATATTAAATACTCAGAATACACAAATCTATATATACAGAGAGAAAGTAAATTAGTGGTTGCCAGAGCTACAGGGTATAAGGGATGGGGAACAATAGCTAAAGGATATGGGATTTCTTTTGGAGGTGATTAAAATGTTCTAAAATTGACTGTAGTAATTGTTTCACATATCTGTGAATATAATACATCATTGAATTATACATTTTAAATGGATTAATTTTATGGTATGCGAACTTTATCTCAACAAAAATGTTATCAAAAAAAATATTAGAAGAATAAGCAGGTTTTTGCAAGGCTATTTACCAAATGGTGTGCCTCTAAGCCAAAAAATCTAATTACTTCATATAAAGATCTATATGATATCCAAAACCACTAAATTGTATACTTTAAAATGATTAAGGTGGTAAATTTTGTGTAATGTGAATTGTATCTCAATTCTAAAACTTTTATATGCTTACAAATGTTAGGAATACAAAATAAATTTGACAATGATTGCTCAGTGAAACAAGTCAGAGCTCAGATATTTTTTGATACCAACTTCCCCAGAAGACCCTCCAGAGTGTGATCAAAATTCTGTACCAGAAGGGCTCAGTGAGCACATTTGTTGGTCCAAGAGTCCCACAGAAGGCCATCCAGGAAGGGTCCTCAAAATTATCTCAGTGGGACCTTCAAATGTTGAAGTAAGAGACTAATATGTAGAACAATTAAGCTAATTTACTACTTGGTAAGCAAAAGAGAATGATACTTATAAAAAACAGACTCTGAACAAAACAGAACTGATATATAGGGTTTTGAGAAGTGTGGATTTCAAGGATTGGCAGATTTTCAAAATTGGCAGTGTTTTACAAATAGGCTCACTTTCAGCTCTAGTGCATAGAGATTCGTGGACTGTGGGGAGCAGGACTGGAGGCTTGACTGTGGATGATTTCTGGAGCAAGGCTATGGTGGGTTGGTTGTCTTGCAGAAGCATGGCTGACTTCAGAGGCTTGGTTATTGAAGCATAGCAGTTACTGTTTGTTTGGGACAGGTTTAAACTAGTTCTGTGGTTCCTTGCTTGTGGGTTGAAACAAGAGCCAAACAACAGGCACTCTTTCCCTTTCTTGAGTTTGGAGAATAGGAACTTTTTATTCTCAATCTCTACTATTTCTGACAGCTACATCATAATTTAAAATCTTTATTCAGTACTTCAGACAAGAGTTATGGAAGTTTATAAGCAAGGGAGTGACATGATGAGATCATTTGCAGACTTGTAAAAGATACAGAGGACAGGGAAGATTCCAGAAGATGGGTTCAAAATTTTTTGAAAATGACAGATTTTGGGATGTTCTGAGGAATAGAATTATTGAGAGGAAAAGGAAGCAGACTTTATGGCTTATAAACATCTTCCTAATCATATCTTCCTATTCATAAGTTATATTTGATGTATCATCAAAATGCAGCTGTGCCATTTGCCATCATCCGCAGGCCCTGATTCCTGTTCTTAGGTTCCTTCCCTCTCTATATCCCTCCTTCTCTCTCCCCTCCTTCTCTGCAAATAAAATACTAACATCTATGCCCAGGAAGAATTGCTAGTGAATATCAAGATTGTTGTAATTAATAAGTCAGCAATAATGTTGATTTGAGGGGAAAAAAATGCCTCGATTTCTGACCATTTTCTTGGTTTTCTTAGATAATTAAGTTGAAAGCTGAAGCCCGGCTGGAGCTGCTAAAGCAGATTGGTGTTTCTGTGGACACATGGCTGAAGAGTGCAATGAACCAAGTAATGGAGGAACTGGAAAATGAGCGATGGGCCCGCCTTCCTGCAGTGACCAATAATGGCACTGTGCACTCGGTATGGTTTCTCTTTTGGATATGATAGGCATTTTCATTGAAGAATGCTATTCTTTGACTATGTAGCCAAACCTTATAATAGCCGAATTTAAAAGAAAAAAATAATAGTTTTGCTAGTATTTTAGGTTTTTTTCTTTAGCCTATCACTAGTTGAATTAAACTTAGTGCAGGAAAGAAAGAGAGAAGGAAAACATGCTTTTCAAAAAAATGTGCTGTGAAAGATATATTATCACTACTGGGTGGTTTATCAGTGCATATTTACCAAACTCATCCCTTTCATGAAGTAGATATGCTTCTTGTCTAAAAGTAGTATGATAAAAATTTTAACATAGTGTTTCTGAGGTTCTCAGAGGTCTTCTCTAGTGTAAATGAAAATAAACAAACAGAGGATTGTAAACAGTCTTAAAGAGGGAAAGGAACACTCTTAGTCTGTGGTGTAGCCTGTTTGCCTCACAAGAGCATTCACACTCTGTTGTCAGTATGTTGCATTGGAGAGATGGTGCAGGTATGATTTTACAAACAAGGCCAGAACTCAGGCTGACCTTTTCTTACTTGAAGTCCACTCTGGTGTCACCCTGTTCAACCTTAGTTTGTCATGTTGGAGATCTGAGTACCAGAAAAGTTCAGTGATTTGCCTGATAGTATGTAGGTGGCTATACCTAGCTAGTTAGACTAAAGTAAATCTTACTGCTACCTCCCCATCCAGATCTCTCTCTCTCATCCTGTTTTTTTCCTTATGGCATTTATTACAGACAATGCTTGTCTTCTTTGTTTTCTTTTGTTTACTGTCTGTCTTTCTCTCTTGAATATAACTTCCATGTTTGCCTGGTTCATTGATCTGCACACCACCAAGAGCCTAGTGCATAGTATATACTCAGTAAATATATGTTGAAGAAAGAAGTGGGTAAATGAATGGACAGATCGATGGAACAGTGGCAAGCTAAAAGCTAAAACTCTAATCTCCCAACTTGCCACTATATGGTAGTACCTCTTCAGTGCTTATGCCCTTCAGATAAAAGGCATCATTGCTAGAGAAACTGGGCAAAGTTTAAGAACATTCCTGGAAGTTTTGTCAGTTTTTTCACAAAGCATTCTGATTTTCTAATGAGAATACACTTGTATATTTAAAAAATATTGTGTGGGGGTGTGTATTTTAAGGAAGAACAATCTATTGAAGGTTTATTTTTGTTTCACTATTAATAGTCATTCAGCTAGGGAAAATAAGCACACATCACCCACTTAACTTTGGGGTTAGAAGAGCTTACACTATTTACAACACAACAGAGTTGGTCCATGTCATGGAATATCTGTTCCTATAGCATCTTTTAAAGGTCACAATTCCCATCTACATCAGGCTATTCTGTTGTACATAACTTAATCATGAAAGCAAATCTGGGGGATTCTGGAAAAAAGATGGCAATGTAAGAAGCAGGGCAGAAACCTCCCAAAATCACATAAAACATGAAAATACAGTGAATATAACTAATCCTGAAAATGACCTAAAGACTTTAGAACAGACTGACTACATCTGGGAAGAAGAGAATACCCCACAGAAAAGGGTAAAGTGGCAAAACCACAATCCAGGGGGGACACAAACCCTCCCCTCACCCTAGCCCGCAGGTGGGAGGAAGAGGAGCAGTGGGGAGGGAGTAGAGGCACAGGACTGCTGAACACCTGGCGCTAGAGATCTGCTCCAGGAACACAAACCCACATTACATAGTGCATGGGGCTGGAAAGCAAAGATGGGCAGAACACTCAGAGAGACTGAGATTCCAGCCACTTGTGGAGAACAAATACACACCTCCGGCCCCCCTGAGACAAAAGAAAACTAGGCAGTTTGAAGGATTTCCCAGCAGCAAGAGGACCAAGATTACACACAGCTCTTGGCTCAGGAGAAAGGGCAGGTGGACAACACATTCCCAACCAGCTCACCCCAGCAAGTCAGGAGCTTCAGATGCTCCATCTCCCGGGCTGGCAATGCAGCCCCAAGGTTCCCTCCTGTGCACAGCCTGCCACTCCTTCCTCCTGGCAGGCACCAATCCTGCTCACCTGCTGCCCCCACCATCACAGCAGGCTAGCCAGAGGGTGGTTGTACCCACAGCAGCTCCAGAGGCACAGCACTGAGGCTCCTCCCTGCACACATGGACCACTTGACCTGGCAGTAAAGGCAGGCATTACACCTGGGAAGGAAGGAAACCCTCCCAGCTGAGCTCTTTCTTCACAGCAGGCACCAGTCCTGCTCGCCTGTGGCCCCTGCCATTGCAGCAGGCCAAAGTGAGGGCAGCTGTGCCCATGGTAGCTCCAGAGGCACAACCCCACATATTCTCCTGGCTTGCGCAATCAGCTGACAGCCCACACAGCCCACCTGAAAACAGATCACTACAAGTAGGCAGAAAGATGCCACACCTACTGTATGCAAATACCTGGGGCTCCCATACAGGTAATCGAGCTGCTGGGTACTAGATGGCACCTCCTACACAAAGCTATTATTTCATAGGAAACACTAAAAAAAAATAAAGGGGCAGAGGAATTTGGTCCAAACAAAACTACAAAAAAATAAATCACCAGAATGAGGGCTTAGTGAAACTGAAATCACCAATCTTCTTCATAAAGATTTCAAAATAAAAGTCATAAACATTTTCACAGATTTACACAAAAGTATTCAAGATCTCAGGAGGGACTTCAATAAAGAGATAGAAATACTGAAAAAAAGCCGCTCAGCTAAAGAATACAGTATCTGAAATGAAACATACACTGGAGGGATTTAAAAGTAGATTAGATGATGTAGAGGAGACAGTAAATGAAATAGAAATTAGAGAGCAGGAAGATAACATGATATTGTACATAAAAAACCCTAAAGAATCCACTCCAAAAACGACTAGAACAAATATCGGAATTCAGCAAAGTTGCAGGATACAAAATTAACACACAGAAATCTGTTGCTTTCCTATGCATTAACGATGAACTAGCAGAAAGAGACATCACGAAAATAATTCCATTCACAATTGCATCAAAAAGAATAAAATACCTAGAAAGAAACCTAACCAAGGAAGTGAAAGACCTATACCCTGAAAACTACAAGACACTCTTAAGAGAAATTACAGAGGACACTAACAAATAGAAATTCATCCCATGCTCTTGGCTAGGAAGAATTAATATTGTTAAAATGGCCATCCTGCCTAAGGCAATCTACAGATTCAATGCAATCCATCAAAATACCAACAGCATTCTTTAACAAACTGGAACAAATAGTTCTAAAATTCATATGGAACCACAAAAGACCCCAAATAGCCAAAGCACTCCTGAGAAGGAAGAATGAAGCAGGGGGGATCTTGCTTCCCAACTTCAAGCTCTACTGCAAAGCCACAGTAATCAAGACAATTTGGTACTAGCACAAGAACAGACCCATAGACCAGTGGAACAGACTAGAGAGCCCAGATATTAACCCAAGTATATATGGTCAATTAATATATGATAAAGGAGCCATGGATATACAATGGGGAAATGACAGCCTCTTCAACAATGGATGTTGGCAAAACTGGAAAGCAATGTGCAAGAGAATGAAACTGGATTGTTGTCTAACTCCATACACAAAAGTAAACTTAAAATGGATCAAAGACCTGAATGTAAGTTATGAAACCATAAAACTCTTAGAAGAAAACATAGGCAAAATACTCCTGAATATAAACATGAGCAATTTCTTCATGAACATATCTCCACTGGCAAGGGAAACAAAAGCAAAAATGAACAAATGGGACTATATCAAACTAAAAAGTCTCTGTACAGTAAAGGATACTATCAGTAGAACAAAAAGGCATCCTACAGTATGGGAGGGTATATTCATAAATGACATATCCGATAAGGGGTTGACATCCAAAATATATAAGGAGCTCATGCACCTCAACAAACAAAAAGCAAATAATCCAATTAAAAAATGGGCAGAGGGTCTGAACACTTTTCCAAAGAAGAAATTCAGATGGCCAGCAGGCACATGAAAAGATGCCCCACATCACTAATCTTCAGAGAAATGCAAATTAAAACCACAATGAGATATCACCTCATACCAGTTAGGATGGCCAACATCCAAAAGACTAGGAACAACAAATGCTGGTGAGGATGCGGAGAAAGGGGAACCCTCCTACACTGCTGGTGGGAATGTAAACTAGTTCAACCATGGTGGAAAACAATATGGAGGTTCCTCAAAAAACTTAAAATAGAAATACCATTTGACCCAGGAATTCCACTCCTAGGAATTTACCCAAAGAAAGCAAGCTCTCAGATTCAGAAGGACACATGCAACCTTATGTTTATTGCCGCACTTATTTACAATAGCCAAGATATGGAAGCAACTTACATGTCCATCAGTAGATGAATGGATAAAGAAGAGGTAGTACATATACACAATGGAATACTATTCAGCCATAAGAAAGAAACAAATCCTACTATTTGCAACAACATGGATGGAGCTAGACAATATTATGCTCAGTGAAATAAGTCAGGCAGAGAAAGACAAATACCAAATGATTTCCCTCATTTATGGAGTATAACAACAAAGCAAAACTGAAGGAATAAAATAGCAGCAGACTCACAAATTCCACAAAGGGACTAGCAGTTATCAAAGGAGGGAGTGAGGGAGGGAGAAGGGGATTGAGGAGTATCATGATTAGTGCATATGGTGTGTGTGAGGTCACAGAGAAGACATTGTAGCACAGAGAAGACAAATAGGGACGCTGTGGCATCTTACTACACTGATGGACAGTGACTGCAATAGGGTATGGAGGGGACTTGAGAATAAGGGTGAACATAGAAACCACATTGATTTTCTTGTGAAACCTTCATAAGATTGCATATCAATTATAACTTAGTAAAAAATAAATAAATAAAATAGAAACAGTAAAAAAAACAAATACCCACAGCATCCTTCAATGAGCTAGAACAAATAGTTGTAAAATTCATATGGAACCACAAAAGACCCCAGATAGCCAAAACAATCCTGAAAAATAAGAATAAAGCTGGGGGGATTACACTCCCCATTTCAAGCTCTACTACAAAGCCACAGTTAATCAAGACAGTTTGGTACTAGCACAAGAACAGACCCATAGATCAGTGGATCAAAATAGAGGGCCCAGATATAAACCCACACATATATTGTCACTTAATATATGATAAAAGAGCCATGGATATACAATGGGGAAATGACAGCCTCTTCAACAACTGGTGTTGGCAAAACTGGACAGCTACATGCAAGAGAATGAAACTGGTTATTGTCTATCCCCATACACAAAAGTAAACTCAAAATGGATCAAAGACCTGAATGTAAGTCATGAAACCATAAAACTCTTAGAAGAAAACATAGGCAAAAATCTCTTGAATATAAACATGTGCAACTTTTTCCTGAACACATCTCCTCAGGCAAGAAAACAAAAGCAAAAATGAACAAGTGGGACTACATCAAACTAAAAAGCTTCTGTACAGCAAAGGATACCATCAGCAGAACAAAAAGGCATCCTACAATATGGGAGAACATATTTGTAAATGACTTATCCAATAAGGGTTTAACATACAAAATATATAAATAATTCATATATCTCAACACCCAAAAAACAAATAACCCAATTAAAAATGGGCAGAGGATATGAACAGCCCTTCCCCAACGAAGAAATTCAGATGGCAGCAGGCACATAAAAAGATATTCCACATCGCTAATCATCAGAGAAATGTAAATTAAAACCACAATGAGATACCACCTCACACCAATTAGGATGGCTAACACCCAAATGACAAGAAACAACAAATGCTGGCAAAGATGCAGAGAAAGGGGAACCATCCTACACTGCTGGTGGGAATGTAAATTGGTTCAGCTTTTGTGGAAAGCAGTATGGAGGTTCCTCAAAAAACTAAAAATAGAAATACCATTTGACCCAGAAATTCCACTCCTAGGAATTTACCCAAAGAAAACAAGATCTCATATTCAAAAAGACATATGCACCCTTATGTTTATTGCAGCACTATTCAGAATAGCCAAGATATGAAAGCAACCTAAGTGTCCATCAGTAGATGAAATGGATAAAGAAGAGGGGGTACATATACACAGTGGAATATTATTCAGCCATAAATAGAAAAATCCTCCCATTTGCAACAACATGGATGGTTCTAGAGGGCATTATGCTCAGTGAAATAAGCCAGGTGGAGAAAGACAAGTAACAAATGACTTCACTCATTTGTGGAGTATAAAAACAAAGCGAAACTGCAAGACAAAATAGCAGCGGACTCACAGACACCAAGAAGGGACTAGTGTTTATTACCAAAGGGAGCAGCTGAGTAGGATGAGTAGGGAGGAAGGAGGGGATTAAGGGGCACTACAATTCTCAGTGACAGTATAGGTAGGTCACAGGGAAGACAGTAGAGCACAGAGAAGACAAGTAATGACTCTATAGAATCTTACTGCACTGATAGTGACTGCAAAGAGGGGTAAGGACTTGATTGTATGGGTGACTGTTGAACCACTGTTTTGTTTATGTGAAACCATCATAAGATTGTATATCAATGATATTTTAATAAAGCCTTCATCATAACACTCTTGGCAACCAATCAAACCTATTATTTTCTTGGACTAGCACCTTTTCTAACTAAATCAACTAGGCAGGCACTTACTGTCTGACTGCCTACTTCCTGAGAAAATCAGAGATGAAAAAGAGCTTACTTTCTCTCCAAAGAGCATACATACTAGTAGAACAGTCAGACCTTTATAGATCTTAATGATATACATGATGGTCTATGACTGGGCTACTATGTCGCAAATTTGGAATTGCTTACTCCTAACTCATCAATGCATCTTTGAGAAAGTTACTTCTCTCTAGGTTTCAGAGATAAAGTTAGATTGAATGCTTCTAAGATCCCCTGCTATTCCAAAATCTTATAATTTTGTGAAATACAATCAGAAATGCTCGATACAAATGGGAAAGATGTTCGCCCATAAAGGGATGTCATTTGAGATAGTCTTTAAAGAAATTTAACAGGAGATAAAGAAGGGCTTCATAGTGTAAAAGAAGGAAATGAAGATGTGTCTAATATAGTGTGGCAATGAGTAGTACTAAATAAGTGCTGAATAAATTGGTTAGTTTTGAGAACTGTCCAAAGACATCAGCTCCTCTAGAGACAAATCATATCCTCTGTGAAGGGAGCACTTGGCTCCCTTCCACTCTTTCCTTCCCTCTAGTCAGCCTTATGGAGCCCATGTCTTCCTGCTTTCAGCTGAAGGATGTATTTTCTGGAAGCTCTACTAATAATACAGTAGTCCTCCCTTATCCATGGTTTCATTTTCCATGGTTTCAGTTCCTGAGGTCAACAACAGTCAGGAAGCAGATGATCCTCCTGACATACCAGAAGGTCAGTAGTAGACAAACAGTTCATTGCAATGCCTACATCCTCCTCACTCATTCACACATTTTATCATCTCACATCATCACAAGAAGGGTGAGTATAGTACAATAAGATGTTTTGAGAAAGATCACATCCTCCTAACTTGTATTACAGTATATTGTTATTTTTCTATTTTATTGTTAATGTCTTACTGTGCTTAATTTATAAATAAAACTTTATCATAGATATGTTTATATAGGAAAAAAACAGTATACATAGGGTTTGGTACTAACTGGTTTCAGGTATCCACTTGGAGTCTTAGAACATCTCCTATGGATAAAGAGGGACTATTTATAAATAAGGGAGAGTTATAAACACAAAGCTTAATGAAGTCCCAATATTTACTCAGCCTGCTTTTCAGTGATATCACTGAAATAATTTAGAGGGAATTGTAGTTCTTCAAACTGACAGCTAGCTGGCTAGGAGTATAAAGCAAAAGTGCACCGTCGGGGACCAAATTATTTCTTTCATTATACATGCCAACAAAAGCATTAGGGTATGAAGTTTAGAATTCCCTTCCATCGGATAGCATGGTTAATACTACTCTAAGACATTACAGTGTACAGTGTCTTAAGGGAGATAAATGTTTTAAAAGTATGCAGTCTGTTTACTTTATAGAATAAGAAAGGAACTGTATTTACTTGGGTATTAACTCTTTGCCTTCTATAGTATGCTGTCATACAGAATTTAGGATTGGGAAGAAAAAGAGAAAAAGAATTACAGAAAACAGCAACATTTTTTAAACGGGAGAGCAATCTACTGATATAGTTAATTAACGGATGGTTCACCAGAGCCTATACACAACTACCTATGATTGGATTGCTGCCAACAACCCAGTCAGCCTTTTTGTCATTCATCCTTCCCTTCACTTGTCTTCCTCTCTTCTCTTACTCAAAAACCCATACTCAGTTTGCTACCTAATTTTGAAATTATGTTAATTTTAGAATAGAAAGCTATATAACTAGATTATGAAAAAATTAAAAAGCACAATGAAAAAGAAAATGACCAACAACTCCATCCTTATAATATGATGCTAGCAACTTTATATAATTCCTTCTTCTTTCTACTATTCTTTTTTAAAATATATTTATCATAATAAAGTAAATTATGTGTATTTTTTCATCTAACATTCCATCTTTCTGGATGGTCTTCATTCTTTTCATGTCTGTATGGTTTTCCATCAGGAAAGTATACTATAATTCACTGAACTATTCTCCTATAGGTTCAATATTTAGATTGCCTCCAGATTTTCTATATAATACTCTAACAAACATTTATGTACATACTTCATTTTTTCATCCTGGGGACTTTTTCTGTAATATAGACTCTTAGAAGTAGAATTAATGGGTCAGAGATCTATAGTTCTTTGAGATTCATTAAATTTTGTTCTTTTATTCTTCCTCCCTACCCCAGATTCTCAAACTATAGCTGACAGTGTTCACACTACTTCCTTGTCTTCATCCATTTCCCCCAACTACTATACAAAGGCATCCTGACGTCTACTGTGTTGTACATTCTAAGGGTATGAACATTTTGCAGAATTGCATATAAATTCTGACCCTACTCATGAAGACTGTGCTAATGTGTTTGAAAGGCAAGGAAATTAAATATTTTAAATCTTCAGGATGGTAGTTTGCCTCAAAAATGCTTAATAGTCCTTACAGTACAGTGGGCTTTGTTTTTGAAATATAGTCTGTTTGTTGGCTTAAGCTAATTCCAAAGAAAAGAAACAATGGATTTTTGTTATGAAATAAATATAAAGTGTAGAAAATAACTACACCTGCAAAAATGTTCACTCATTTTCATATTTACATCCTTTCCAATGGGCAGTGGTCTTTTTATTGGACCAAACTCCATACTTAAAGAGCCTACATATTTTTAGTGAAACTAACATTTCAAATTACCAGTAGGATCAGTTTAATTCAATTCAGAAAGCATGTTATTCAATTCAGAGAGTATTGAGACTTCACTGCTCATGAGAATCTTGCTGGATACGGGAATATAATATAATTGAGTTTCTATCCACAGATTGAGAGAACTAGTTTCACTGACAGCTAAGACCAAAAGATGGGCATTTAAAAGATGTAGAGAATTTCACTTTGAAGAAAAGTATTTCCACCTGTATTATGTTCTTAGACTCTCTGCACAGCCATAATAATGAGTAAAGTGCCAGACACAGATCCTTACACATAATACTGGTTCAAAAATACCCTCAAAATGACAAGTGCTGGGCATAGGAGCCACAGGGCATAAATCTGCAAAGAAGTAAAAAGCTAACCTTTTCAAACAATATGGCTTCTCTCTCACTTACCAACTCTACATCTCCCTGTATGGCCCTGGAAGATGACTGGTTAGCCAGAGACAGGTAAGATTCCTCAAGGGAGGAACAACCTAAGACAGGCACAGTCGCAGGGGGGCCACCAGGTGAGAAATTGGGATCAACAGTGGTGAGGCTTAGAACCTCACCCCCCCTGTTTTGAGAGAAATCTTCTGCATCTGTGGATGTTTTAATGCCCTTGTCTAGCTTGGATTAACACATAGTCTACAGGCACACACCTGATCATCTACAATTGCTCTCTTACAACACTAAACTATGTTTTCTACCTTTATCTTGCATCTACCTACCACTTCAGCATTTTATTAAAAATAAAAATAATAATAATAATAAAGGGAGAAATGTGGGATCCACATATAAATCAAGTATAAAAATCAAACAAATATTCATATTTGACCTGATTGTTTATAATTCATAATGCGTGATCAAAACCGAAAGTTTCTGTGATGAATGCCCTTGTACTGTTCGCCATGTAAGAACTTATTCACTATGTAAGAATTCGTTCACCATGTAAGAACTTGTTCGTTATGCTTCAGAAGATTGGAGACTGACGAGAATTAGGCTTGAGGTGGATTAATGATTGTGCATTGAGCATTGACCCCCCTATACAGAATTTTATTGTTGTTAACAACCATTTGATCAATAAATATGAGAGATGCCCTCTCAAAAAAAAAAAAAATACTCTCAAAATAAGCAGTTTACCCCAGTTCTACCAACTAAGCTTAAAGTACTACTAAAAGGAAGGAGTTTGTGTTGATAAAGCATTTATTCTGTACCAGGTACTATGTCAGGCACATTCGTACATTACTTCAGTTAATGACCACAGCAATCCTTAATGTATTAACTAATGAGGAGAAAGACTTAGAGGAATTCAATATCTTGCCAAATGGCACACAGGTAATAAGTGGAAAGAGCTGGTATTTGAACCCAGATAATGTCCGCCTCTGAAGCCTTCCTCTTTACCATACTTCCTTACTCTGTGGATGACCTTTTATTCCTCGAATCTTTATCACGATTCATTTCAACTTCTGTGCTTGCCTTTTTGAATCATCATTGAATGTCCTATTTTCAAAGCAATTCATGGTCTTGCATCTTCCAAGTACTAACTGTATGGCCAGTTGTCATTAAAACTCCCAAGCTTTACTGATATTTTTTAAGTTTTGCTAAGCTGTAATTGATATACAAGAAGCCATACATGTTTAAAGTATACAATTTGACACATTCTGACATATGTATACACCAGTGAAACGTCTACCACAATTAAGATAATGAACATATCCATCACCCCAGGATCAATATACAAAAATCAGTTTTTTTTATAGTTTGTTAATGTGAATTGCATTGATGGTTTTTTAAATATTCAACCAACTTTGCATTTGTGATTAAATTCTACTTGGATCATGTTTTATTATCCTTTTTATATATCAACTGGAATTGATTTGTTAAAATTTTGATGAGCATTTTTGTGTCTCTCTTCTTGGTAGATACTAGGCTTTAGTTTTCTTGTAATGTTGTTGTCTGGTTTTGTATGATTCTTGTTTCATAGAATGATTTGAAAAGTATCCCCTCCTCTACAGTTTTCTGAAAGCTTATGTAGAATTGTGTAGAATTTTTTCTTCCTCAAATGTTTTGTAGAATTCACAAGAGCTGTTATCTGGGTCTGGATTTTCTTTGTGGGAGTTTTTAAGCAATAAACTCAATTTTTTTAGTAGATGTAGGGTTATTCCGTTTATTCCTTTTGAGTGGACTTTGATCATTTGTCTCTTTCAAAGAAGTATCTGTCCCATCTAAATGGCCAACTTTATGGCACAAGGTTATTCACAATATTCCTTTATTATTCATTATCTAGAGAATCTGTAGTAGCATCACTCCTCTCATTCCTTATAATAGTTATTTGCATCTCCTCTTTTTTTCCTAATCATTCTGCTAGAGGTTTGTCAATTCGATGGCTCTTCTTAAAGAACCAGCTTTTGATTTCACTGGTTTTTTCTCTTCTGTTTTTCTGTTTTCTGTATTATTGATTTCTGCTCTGGTTTTTATTATTTGCTTTCATCTGGTTTATTTGGACTTAATTTGCTCTTTCCTAATTTCTTAGGGTAGAAGCTGAGATCAGTGATTTGAGATGTTCCTACTTTTCCAGTGCATAGGTATTTGGCACTAAACATTTCCCTTTAAGTGTTGCTTAGGCTCTGTTGCACAAATTCTGATACATTGTGTTATCATTTGCATTCAATTCAAAATATTTTCTAATTTGCCTTTTGATTTCTTATTTGATTCATGGGTTATTTAGAAGTGTTACTGAGTTTCCAGATTTGGGAGGATTTTACAAATTCCTGTTACTGATTTCTGATTTTTTCAATTGTGGTCAGATAACATACTTGATCCTTTTAAATTCATTGAGACTTGTTTTGTGTCCCAGTGTATGGTATATCTTGGTAAATGTCACACATGTACTAAAAAGAATGTATATTCTGCTGTTGTTAAGTGTTATGTTCTCTAAGTGTCAATTAAGTAAAGTTTTCTTATAATGTTTGTCTTCTACTTCCTTACTGATTTTCTGAGTTCTGCCCCTGATGCCCTGTGCCTTACTAGATTTCTCACTCTGCTAAGATGGATCAGGTAATACTTCCAGACCTGTGTGAGTGCTGAGGATTAATCCTTCTAATCCTTTGCATGGTTCTCTCCCTGGCTTCAGATAGTTCTTCATGTATATGTGCTGATCACTGCTCAGCTGAAGACTTGATGGGGACCCCCTGCAGATTTCCAGAGTTTTCTCTCTGCATCTCTCTCCTCTTCATTACCCTATGAACTCTAGTCACTTAGGCCTTCCTGAATTCCCAGTCCCACATACTCAATTCAGGTAGACCACCATTTTCTGCATGAGTTACCTAATTCTTTGTCTCAGCCTGGAAACTTTTTTAGACAGTACCTTGGGGAACTTGTTTCCCATCCCCAGAAGATCCCTGTCCTTCATTGCATGATGTCCAATGTCTTGAAAAGTGTTCTTTCATATATGTTGAACAGTTTCTTAGTTGTTTCTAGTCCCTGACACTCCATCTTGCCTGGAAGTAGAAATCCATTTTGCTGATATTTTCAACATCATCTCTTAGAATCTACTTGTGTTGTGTTTGAATGATAATCACTATGATCACTTCTGTCCAGATGGAATTCAGAGATTTTGCTAGTCAATTATAAGGAGCAGTCTTCCTCTGTATTAAATATATCCCAGCCTTTATCTAGATTCTCCTTGCCTCATAAAAATAACAAAAGGAGTGATGTATTAAATACCTCCTATGTACCTAGCATATATTAGGGGTTTAAATATTTTACCACCCTTAATCTTTATGATAATGGAGAATTGTCTTCATTTTGGAGATAGGTAATTGAAGTTGAAAAGTTAAATAATATTCCCAAGGTCACACAACAAATAAATGGCATAGACAGCATTCAAGCCCAAGCATGTTGTTCCCAAGGACCCACTGCTTTCTAGGTCATTACAGTACCATAAAGCCTATGAAGCCCTTCAGAAGTTATTTTGCTGAGTACAGGAAGATGGCTACTAAACCAACTCAAAAAGATTCTTCTTATCTGCTCTTGCAACAGGAGTAAGCATTTTACAACATCTAAGAAAGGAAAAATACTAATGCAGCTAGAAAGAACATTTTGGTGTTCTGTCAGGCAAAGGAAGGAAAAGAGGACAACAAGAGAGCAATTTTTAAGAAACAGAGGAAGAATGTGATTTCAGAAAAGAAAACATTTTAACAATTAAGAGGGTGAAAGAGGAAAAAGGAAGAAATTATTCTCTGATGACATGCTTTGGGAAACTGCTAGAGTAGTGCAAAAGCATGTGGCAGTGACCCCTCTGCTGTCGCTGCAACCTTTCATTCCATTCCATGAGAATCAAAAAGTGAACTCAAAGGGGAAAGAAAGGAATGTTTATTATCAAACAGCATTGCCAAGATTAAATGTTTTTGGATTGATTCCCAGTGCCAAAGCACAGTACATACTAACATTCCTTATATATTTTTGGAAACTTGTTCTACCCACATTGGCTTTAACTTTAATTTTGGCTATGAAGATACATGGGTATTTTGTTTTCTATAATGTCCACAGTTTTTTTTTAATGTCTATAACCTTTACCAGAATATGAAAACAGTGTCTTATAAGTATATATAAATATGTTGAAGTAACTTTTATCGTAATTTCTGGCATGTGATCCTCATCTTATGACACAATGCCCTGTTGGAAATGGATTCACAAGCCTAAGATGATTTGAAAGGTCAAGAGCTGAATCTATTTTGTCACCTACCTGACTAACCATAGATGAATTATTTGTAAGATGAAGCACATGATTACCTCATTCAGCTGTGGAAAATTTTCATAGTAGTTACAGATGAGATTATTACAGGGGTTTTGAAATGGAGGCAATAAATATAACAGGAAATACATACTATTTATTCTTATAGAAACAACCCCCCCAAACCCAGCCTCCGCAAATCTATAGAATTTTTTTTAGGGAAATAGCAGTTAGAGTAGCAGTTTTAAAATGTTAGTGATAATTACTCAAGAGAAGTTACTTTCATTCATTTAAAAGTGGAACTTGTCACAATAGAAATACCATTTGACTCAGGAATTCCACTCCTAGGAATTTGCCCTAAGAATGCAGCAGCCCAGTTTGAAAAAGACATATGTACCCCTATGTTTATCACAGCACTATTCACAATAGCCAAGAAATGGAAGCAACCTAAGTGTCCATCAGTAGATGAATGGATAAAGAAGATGTGGTACATATACACAATGGAATATTATTCAGCCATAAGAAGAAAACAGATCCTACCATTTGCAACAACATGGATGGAGCTAGAGGGTATTATGCTCAGTGAAATAAGCCAGGTGGAGAAAGGCAAGTATCACATGATTTCACTCATCTGTGGAGTATAAGAGCAAAGAAAAAAATTGAAGGAGCAAAACAGCAGAAGACTCACAGAACCCAAGAATGGACTAACAGTTACCAAAGGGAAAGGGACTGGGGAGGATGGGTGGGAAGGGAGGGATAACTGGTAGGGGGGAGAAAGGGGGCATTACGATTAGCATGTATAATGGGGGGGGGCACAGGGAGGGCTATACAACGCAGAGAAGACAAATAGTGATTCTACAACATGTTATTACGCTGATGGACAGTGACTGTAATGCGGTATGTGGGGGGAAGTTGGTGAAGGGGGGAGTCTAGTAAACAATGTTCCTCATGTAATTGTAGATTAATGATACCAAAATGAAATAAAAATAAAAATAAATTTTAAAAAAAAGTAGAACTTGACCATATTGTTGGCCTCTACTTTTCAACTCTACTGAATCCCAAAAATCTCTGACCTTCTCCAGTAACCTCTTTCCCACCTGTATAAAGTGAGCTCCCACAAAGCAGACACAGTATCCTACATTGCATTTCTAAGAGCCTAGCCTAGGGTATATACCAATATATACAAGTTATTTGATATTTTAATCAATTGTTCTAGGGTGAGGCCCACTCATTATATCCTTAATATGTAAACATTGGTGCCTTTTGTATGTTTGAACATGGGAAAAAGTAGCCAATTAAGTTCTTAAATATAGCTAGAAACACAGAACCTTTGAGCCTGTTTTGTTTCTTCTTTATTGGGTTTTTTGTTTAAAAAGTAAAGCCTGCTTATTTTAATACTTCAGATAGTACCAAGGTATAAAAAGTAAAGCCTGCTTATTTTAATACTTCAGAAAACAAGACCGTCATCTCTATTCTCCAGTCATAATTCTTCCTCTGCCTTCCCATATCAGATATTTATGTTCATATAAATATTATTTGTACTTCAGTATCATGGACAGTACTGTAGGTAGATATATCATTTTATACTCAATTGAATCGAGTACTGTACTAAAAGTGAAAAACAGAATGATTGTATGGGTACAGAAGGACTGTAAGTGTATCCGTTGTTACCACTCATGGTCACATGGCTCCCTGGGAGCTGCACCTCTCTGCCACTGCCCAGCCTCTTGTGGGAGAGTACTGTACTGCATATCTCTATCCTGGGAAAAGATCAAAATTCAAAATTTGAAGGATGGTTTCTACTGAACCCTTATCACTTTCACACCATTTTAAAGTCAAAAAATCATTAAATCAAACCATTGTATGTCAGGGACTGTCTGTACAGTATTCAATAAATTACATGAGCTCTTCAGCGCTTCATTATAAAATAGGCCTTTATGTTAGATGATTTTGTCCATCTATAGGCTAATATAAATATTCTGAACACGTTTAAGGTAAGCTAGGCTAAACTGTGTTGTTCAGTAGATTAATGATATTTTCAACTTAAATTGGGTTTATCAGGATGTAACCCTATCATAATTCAAGGAAGGCCTGTAGTCCTACATTCTGGTGCTTTTATTTCTCCATAGTGAATTCACAAAAGTGAAATTGCCAGATCAGGTGGTGTGTTTAGTTTTTAATTCCAGTAGGTGGATTTTTTTTTAATATACTCTATATACAATATTATAGTGTTTTAGATATACAACTTAGTGATTCATCAATTATATGCATTATTAAATTCTCACCATAACTCTAGTTACTGTCAACATGCAGAGGTCTTACAATATTATGATCTATGCTATACTTCCATCCCTGTGACTTAATTATTTCATAATTTGAAATTTGTACCTCTTTATCCCCTTCACCTATTTCACCATCCTCCCTCCTATCCCCACCATGGTAACCAACCATCCATTCTCTGTGTTTATGAGTCTATTTCTGTTTTGTCTGTTGGTTTTGTTTTTCAGATTCCAAATATAAATAAAACCATATGGTATTCAGCTTTTTCTGACTTATTTCACTTAGCATAATACGTGCTAGGTCTGTCCATGTTGTCAGAAATGGCAATATGGTAAAAAAATATGGCAAAAAAAAGAAATTTCTTTTTTATGGCTGAATAACATTCCATTGTGAATATGTACCACATCTTCTTTATTTCTTCATCTGTGTTGATGGACACTTTGATTGCTTCCATTACTTGGGTATTGTAAATAATGTGGCAATAAACAGAGAGGTACATATACCTTTTTGAATTACTGATTTCATTTTTTTTCAGGTAGATTCCCAGAGGTGGAATTGCTGGGTTGTATGGTATTTCTGTTTTTAGTTTTTGGAGGAACCTCCATACTTGCACAGCAGTTTTACCAATTTGCATTCCCACCAACAGTGTAAGAGGGTTCCTATTTCTATGCATCCTCACTATTTGTTGTTCCTTGTCTTTTGGATATTGGCCATCCTAACTGGTGTGAGGTAGTATCTCATTGTGTTTTTACTTTGCATTTCCCTGATGATTAGTGATGTGGAGCATCTTTTCATGTGCCTATTGGTCATTTGTATTTCTTCCTTGGAGAATTGTCTGTTCATATCCTCCACCCATTTTTTAATTGGGTTATTTGTGTTTTGGGTGTTGAGGTGTGTGTAAGCTCTTTATATATTTTGGGTGTGAACCCCTTATCAGATGAGTCATTTACAAATATATTCTCCCATACTGTAGGATGCCTTTTTGTTCTACTGATGGTGTCTTTTGCTGTACAGAAGCTTTTTAGTTTGATGTAGTCTCATTTGTTCATTTTTGCTTTTGTTTCTCTCACTGAGAAGATGTGTTCAGGAAAAAGGGGCTCATGTTTATATTCAAGAGATTTTGCCTATGTTTTCTTCTAAGAGTTTTATGGTTTCATGACTTACATTCAGGTATTTGGTCCATTTTGAGTTTACTTTTGTGTATGGAGTTAGATAATAATCCAGTTTCGTTCTCTTGCATTTAACTGTCCAGATTTGCCAACACAGTTGTTAAAAAGGCTCTCTTTTCCCCAGTGTATATTCATGACTCCTTTATCATATATTAATTGGCCATATGTGCATGGGCTTATATCTGGGCTCTCTATTCTGTTCCATTGGTCTGTGGGTTCAGCTTTTATTTCTTCAAATAAGTTTTCTACTCCTTTCTCCATTCTCCTTCTGTGGCTCCTATAATGCAAACATTTGGATGTTTGATATTGTCTCAGTCCTTTCCTCATTTCTTCTGATTCTTTTTTCTTTCTGCTGTTCAGCTTGAGTGCTTTCCATTACTTGGTCTTCCAAACTGATGACCTCATTCTTCTGCATCCTCTAATTTACAGTTTATTCCCACTAGTGCATTTTTCATTTCATTTATTGTATTCTTCATCTCTGATTGGTTCTGTTTTGTATTCTGTCTCTTTGTAGAGGTTCTCAGTGAGTTATTCCAATTTTCTCTCAAGTCCGGTGAGGACTTTTATAATCATTATTTTGAACTCTTTATCTGGTAGATTGCTTAATTCTGTTTCATTTCATTCTTTTTCCCAAGTTTTGCCATGTTGTTTTATTTCAAGTGTATTTCTCTGTCTCCTCATTTTGTCTGGCTTTCTGTGCTTGATTCTATGAATTAGTAGAAAGGGCTACCTCTCCTAGTCTTGAAGGACTGGTCTTGTGTAGGGGAGGCCCCTGGGCAGACTATGTGTGCCTGGTGGTTTTGACTAGTTGTCTGGAGGACTTGTGAACATTAGCTGGGATTTCCTGGTGTCAGAGCTCTCAGGGTGTGGTCTAAGGGAGGAGACACACTTGGAGGGGTCAGTCTGAGGGGTACCTAAATGGATATTCATAGGGTCCATGCTGGTAGGGAGGTAGTAGGTCAAGGTATGGTCTCCCCACCTCCACAGCTACCTGCTTCATGCCCAGGGTGCAGCAGCAGCTCAGGTGCACTCTCCAGGGGTGTGCAGCCCCCAGGAAATCCCCACTTCCATGGGTACTGGCTCCAAGTCCAAGTTCACGGTGCAGCACCAGCTCAGGCATGTGGCAATGACTGGCTGCAGGGAAGCCCCAGCGGTGGCTAAGGGAGGCATATGCGATGGGCTCTGTGACCTCATGGCAGCTGCAGTCCAAATGCACTTTCCAGTGCTGATGAGCCTGGGTGTGGGTGTGGGTGTGGGCTGGGAAGCCACTTAAACCAAATCTGAAATCAGTGTGTGCACCCCAGCCCTGCTCCCGACATCACTATCAGTGTGATGAAGGACTACAAACAATAGTGCTCTCCAGACCTCCAATCTGGGGAGAGTTCCAGCTTGTATTTTAGTTCTGTAAACTAGGTTTTTTCCCCTTACAATATAGATGCACTTCAAAGTGCAGCTTTTTTTCTCTGCCTCAGGGCAGGGAATCTGTGACCAGGTCCCTCAGCAGTACACCGCCCCTCTGCAGGTCATCACACTGGGGGTGGCGTTCCCTGTGTTTCGGCGTCTGTCTGTCCTGAGGTGTGTGCTCTTTCTGTCCCTCATTGTGCAGGTGCTCAGTTAGCGCTTGGTTCTTCCTCAGGATGAGGTGCCCTGTGCACAGGTGTAGGTTCCATGTGAAGGTGGGAGGAGGTGGGTTCAAGCTCTCTCTATGCCACCATCTTACTGGAAGTCTCAGGTTATTATATTTTTTAAAGGATGTTATCAGTTTACATTTTTTTAAATTAATTTATTTTGTTGTCATTAATCTACAATTACATGTAGAATATTATGTTTACTTGGGTCCCCTTTCACTGAATTCCCCCCACAAACCCCATTACAGTACTGTCCATCAGCGTAGTAAGATGCTGTAGAATCACTGCTTGTCTGTGTTGCACAGCCCTCCCCATGCCTCCCCCCACATTATACATGCTAATCGTGATGCCCCCTTTATTTTTCCCCACCCATATCCCTCCCTTTCCTCCCTTTCTCCCCAATCCCTTTCCCTTTGGTAACTGTTAGTCCATTCTTAGGTTCTATGATTCTGCTGCTGTTTTGTTCCTTCAGTCTTTCTTTGTTTCTATAGTCTTTGGGTTTGAGGTGAGTCTCTTGTAAGCATCATGTAGATGGGTCTTGCTTTTTTATCCATTCTGTTATTCTGTGTCTTTTGATTGGTGCATTCAGTCCATTTACATTTAGGATGATTATTGAAAGATATGCACTTATTGCCATTGCAGTCTTTAGATTCATGGTTGCCAAAGGTTCAAGGTTAGCTTCTTTAGTATCTTACTGTCTAACTTAACTCACTTATTGAGCTATTTTAAACACTGTCTGGTCATTTATTTTTCTCCCTTCTTATTCCTCCTCCTCCATTCTTTATATGTTGGTTGTTTAATTCTGTGCTCTTTTGTGCTTCCTTTAACTGCTTTTATGGGTAGTTGATTTTATTTTTTGCCTTTAGTTAGTATTTGGTTGGTCTGCTTCCTTTGCTGTGATTCTATTTTCTCTGGTGACATCTATTTAGTCTTAGGAGTGCTCCCATCTAGAGCAGTCCCTCTAAAATACCCTGTAGAGGTGGTTTGTGGGAGGCAAATTCCCTCAACTTTTGCTTGTCTGGGAATTGTTTAATCCCTCCTTCATATTTAAATGATAGTCATGCTGGATACAGTATTCTTGGTTCAAGGCCCTTCTGTTTCATTGCATTAAATATATCATGCCATTCTCTTCTGGCCTGTAAGGTTTCTGTTGAGAAGTCTGATGATAGCCTGATGGGTTTTCCTTTGTAGGTGACCTTTTTCCTCTCTCTAGCTGCCTTTAAAACTCTGTCCTTGTCCTTGATCTTTGCCATTTTAATTATTATGTGTCTTGGTGTTGTCCTCCTTGGGTCCTTTCTGTTGGGAGTTCTGCACACTTCCATGGTCTGAGAGACTATTTTCTCCCCCAGTTTGGGGAAGTTTTCAGCAATTATTTCTTCAAATACACTTTCTATCCCTTTCTCTCTCTCTTCTTCTGGTACCCCTATAATGCAGATATTGTTCCTTTTGGATTGGTCACACAGTTCTCTTAATATTGTTATTGTTTCATTCCTGGAGATCCTTTTATCTCTCTCTGCATCAGCTTCTATGTGTTCCTGTTCTCTGGTTTCTATTCCATCAATGGCCTCTTGCATCTTATCCATTCTGTTTATAAATCCTTCCAGAGATTGTTTCATTTCTGTAATCTCCTTCCGGACATCATCCCTTAGCTCT
The DNA here is from genome assembly GCF_040802235.1 of Manis javanica. Lineage (NCBI taxonomy): Eukaryota > Metazoa > Chordata > Mammalia > Pholidota > Manidae > Manis > Manis javanica. The sequence continues at coordinate 22,158,460 of NC_133166.1, forward strand.
TGCATACTTCTCTGCAGCTCCATCATCATGGTTATGAGCTTTATTTTTAATTCTTTTTCAGGAAGACTGGTTAGGTCTATCTCCGTCTCAGGGTTTGCCTCTGTGATCTTGGTCTGTATCAATTTGTTCTGCCTTTTCATGGCGATAGATAATATTTGTGAGGAACTGGCGCGTGTGTTGGGTAAGAGAAAGTCCCTTGCTAGTTTGTAGCCTTCCTCTCCTGGGAGAACAGCAGCCTCTAGCAGCTTGTGCTGGGCAGCTGCGTGCAGACGGGGCTACTGATCTTGCCCGGCCGTTATGGAGTATAGCGCTGCAGTTGCTGTGGGCGTGGCTGGCCTCAGGCTGCTTCTCCAATATGGCAGAGCCACGTTGGAGGGGGAACAGGTGGGAGGCTGTTTATCGCGGTGGGGGGCCTCCGCACTGCGCTGCGGGGGTTCGGGTGCCCAGAGTTCCCCGTGATTCCCAGTTGCTGGGCTAAGTGTCCTGGGGCACTTCCATCCAGCTGTGGGGTCCCTGTCCATTAAGACTTTCAAAAAGCACTCGCTTTTCTTTGTCCTGGGTGTGCCGGCTGCGGGGACCCGCTCACGGGTCTTACTGTCCTGTTTCCCTAGTATCCAGCACCCCACGCACGCACTGTGTGTCTGCGCTCTGGTGTGGATGGTGGGGCTGGGTGTTTAGCAGTCCTGGGCTCCCTCTCCCTCCCCGCTCTGACTCCTCTCCTCCCGCTGGGAGCTGGGGTGAGGGGCGCTTGGGTCCTGCCGGGCCGCAGCTTGTATCTTACCCCCTTTACAAGGCGCTGGGTTCTCGCGGGTGTGTATGTAGTCTGGCTATTATCCTGTGTCTTCTGGTCCCTCTTTTAGGATTAGTTGTATTTGTTGTATTTTCAAAAATATATATGGTTTTGGGAGGAGATTTCCGCTGCTCTACTCACGCTGCCATCTTGGTTCTCTTTCAGTTTACATTTTTACAAACCATAGATGAAAGCCTGTTTCTCCACATCCTTGGTAGCATTTAGAAATTTCTTTTAATGTTTCCCAATATAAACAGTTTAAAATGGCAAGAGGCCTTTATTAATCAGTGTTTAGCAGTTAAAAGTGAAAGGATACTAAGTAATTTTTAGAGATTTGAAAGGCATGTTATTCTTGATCTTAAAAGGAAAAAACATCTTTGTCCTTTCATAACATGAAAAATGCAAGTGCGAACAGATACTTATTTCTACGTACAGTCAAATAAGTAAATTAATATTTTGAAACAAGCAGGTTTTCAGTGTTTTTCCCTACTTTCAGTCATTTTCTTGAAGTAAGCAAGCTAGCCAATGGCTTCTAATTTTTCCTAGCTTAATGCAGATACAGAAAAAGAAGGAGAAGAGTTTGAAGACAATATGGATGTTTTTGATGACAGCAGTTCCAGCCCTTCTGGCACATTACGAAATTATCCACTCACCTGCAAAGTTGTTTATTCCTACAAGGTTTGTATTTCTCTAAGCATGTTGCTCATAGTAAATTATAACAACTCTGAAAATACATGTAGCTGTATCTACTCAGCCTCTCCTACTGTGCTTAACATAAAACTGGTGTTCAGTTTATAGTAAAAGCAACTTAACATAATATAAAGACTAGCTGTGACATCAGAGTACCTGAGTTAAAATCTTATCTACCACTTACTTGACTACACTAGTCCCTTAATCTCTGTGAGACTCAGTTTTCTCATCTGTATTATAGTATAATATTGTAAGACTATTTGTAAATAATACTCATCCTTACTATCAATTGCATGCTTGGCCCAAGACCCTCCATTAAGATAATCCTCAAAATTGATATTAAAAGAAAACTCTTTTACAAAGCAGTTGTATTAAACTTTACCTTGCCTGGTCTTAATATAGCCACTTCTTGTTTCCATGTTAAGGAGGGACCAGGATAAATAGGTGCCAGAATTTCTAAACCTGATTTGTTGTAATAATTCTTAATCTTTCTCACCCCTGCCCTGCTTGTCACATTAACTTTTTACTTACACAAAGTAAATTGAGTTTCAGTTCCCCCGTTCCTCTCTTTCCCTCACTCCCCTCATCCAGTCCATCAGCCAGCCCTATTGAAATAGTCCACCTCCAAAACACATTCTGAATCCATTCACTTCTCACCATCTTGGTCTAGGCCATTGCTTTGATTACAGTGAAAGAAAAAAGACTGATTTGGTATCCCTTCTTCATACTTGCTTCCCAAGAGTCCATTTTTCCACTCTGCAGCCAGAATTATCTTTAACACATAAACATTATTTTATTCCTCTGCCTATAACATTTTATAAGCTTTCCATCACATGTAGAAAAGCAAACTCTTCACTAGTATCTAGTGTTCATGTTGATCTGTCCCCTGCCAGTCTCCCTAGCTTCACCTCAGAGCATTCCTGCCCCCAAACCACTTAGTACATGTTAGCCACCATGCCTGCCTTTTAGTCTTCGAAAGCACCATCCTCCCTCCTGACTTAATAACTTTGCATTTGGTGTCCCCTCTACCTAGAAACATCTTTTCCCAAATCTTGGTTGGCTGGCCTACTGCTCTTCATTGAGGCTTAGGTCAAATAGTGCCTCCTCAGGTTTCCCCTGACCCCCTATATATATAACGAACTCCTTAGTCACTGCTCATACCCCATTGCCCTTTTGCCCTCTTTATTTACTGTATAGCACTCATCACCAACCAAACTTGATCTTGCTTTCATATTTCTTTTGTCTGACTCCCTCCCCACTAAAGGTCCATGAAGGCAGAAACCTTGTCTGTGTACCTTATCTATGTGTCTTCAGCACCCAGGACAATGTCTGGCACACAGTAGGTCCTCAGTAAATGATTGTAGAATGAATAAATGAACGATGTAAGGAAGGCATGAATAAATAAATCCTCCTTTGACCTCCATGCTGATGGAGACCTAGTGCTTAAGGAGCAATAGAGGAAGGGTATGGAAGGAATCTTCAACAGTCATACATGGAACAATCTCTTTAACATCACCATCCCTGGAAAGCCAAAAGTTTGCAGTATTTGCTCCTCAAAATCAGTGATTTCCAGAGTTTTTAATTTAACATAATTTTCATTATATATTTAAATTAGTAATATTTCCTCTTTTCCAGAAGGATTGGGATTTTTTTTTTTTTTGGTATAAGATGTTTTGATAATCCTTTGAGAATTTTAAGTCATCTTCTGAGATGCTTGTGTTATCAAGTATTATAAATCTAGGGTTGGGAATGTTTCTTTCCCATTACTCACTTTTTAGTACTGTATTTACTTTGAAGTTCCAGAATCAAAATATAAGGTCCTTATAGAGGGTTTTATGCTAAGTGAAATAAGTCAGACAGAGAAAGACAAATACCATATTATTTCATTTATAAGTGCAATCTAAAATACAAAACAAACTAACAAAACAGGAATAGACTCATAAACACAGGCAATAGACTGGTGGTTGCTATAGGAGACAGGGATGAGGGAATAGGTGAAAGACCTAAAGGGGATAAAGAGGTCCACGATTCCTATTATAAAATAAATTAGTCACAGGGTTGAAAGTATAGCATAGTGAGTATTGCCCATAAGAATATAATTAATATCTTTATATGTTGGCAGATGGTAACTATATTTATTGTGAGCATTTAGTAATTGTCAAATCACTTATACACCTGAAGCCAATATATCAATTACATTTCAATTAAAACAAATTTAAGATCCTTAAATAGAGAGGGTCCTAAGTGTCTGAGTGATTATGAACAGCACACATTCATCCAGAATTCCCTCTATTGGCATATCCCAGACCTGTCCCTATCATAGACTATAGAACTCTATTATCAGTTAATCACTGAACATTTATTGAGTGCCCAATATGTTATAAATTTTAAGAATGCAAGAATGGATGTGACACAATTCCTGACCCCTAGTCTAGAGAGAGTAAATAATAAACTGAAAAATAGACTTTGTGTGGAAACATTTATAGTAGAGGTAAGACTGCTGATTCTTTCTGTGATGTTTGGGAGAAATTATACAGATGAAGTGGCATTTAAACTGGGAAGGGAGAGAGCTTTCTAAGCAAGGAGAACCGCAGATGCAGAGACATGGTTTGATGAGAGTGTGACGTGCTCAGGAAATGTTCAGTGCAGTGGTGTGTGAGCCTCAAGTGTGGGGAAGAGAGCCGCTGAAGTAAAGCTGCTTGCTGTCAGACGGTAAAGGGCCTTGTATACCTGACCAGAATTTGGCTTTTATCCTGGCTGGGAGCAGCCATTGAGTGTTCTAAAATCAGATTGGGCTTTCAAGAAGGTCACCCTGGTTGTAACATTATAGAATATAGATTTGTATAGAAAGAGACTAACTATAAGCCTCCTAGTGATTCCTATGGTCCAGACCAGCAAAGAAGGCCTGGATTAGTCTGATGAGAACAAAGAAAAGCTATATTTAAGGATTAAATTAAAAAGCCTCAAAAATGTTAACTTTTAATTCTACTAACATATATCTTAAGGAAATAACGCAAAATATAGAAGAAAATTTTGGATACAAAAATGTCCTTTCATCATAATACTACTTTGTAATAGCTTTGTAATACTTTGTAATACAACTTTGTAAGACCAAAGTTGGCAGTCCAGTAAGGGAATAGTTAACTAACCATAATTACATAAATATAACAAAACATAAAATATTATGAAAATAATTGAAAATTACACTAGTGAGAATTTTTTAAAAGAAGAAATACTATGTTATGTCAAAAAGGTAAAATACCAAATTGCATGCACTTCAAGATCTCAGTTATGTATATTCCCAGCCTTTCTACAATGAACATGTAATACTTTTATACTCAGGAAAAAGCATATTGTTTTAAAAGAAAACAGGAAATTTAGAGTGGTGGGAATGGAGGCCATGGCTCCTTCTAGAGTTCTGGCCATTGCTGGATATTAGGACTTCAGGAAGCAGTGTGAGACCACTTGTTTATTGAATAACTATTTACTGACCACGTGCTGTCTCTAGTTGGGGTAAGTTAGAAGAAATACATTCCCTGCCTTAAAAAGTCATTCTAATAGAAAGCCCACAAGAGCAGACAACTAAATAGAGTGCCATGTGGTCACTGTCGGAGGGATGCACAAAGCCTGGTAAGAACAAAAGGAGGAAGAAGCAAGCAGCTTATTGGGGTGGCCTTGGAGAACATATGAGCTGGGCTTCAAGTCATGAGTAATAAAAGCTACCATTTATGAAGTACTGTGTGCCTGGTATTTTTTTTCCTAATCCCTTCAATAACCTGATAAGAAAGATATTATCAGCTAACCCATTAATTCAGCAAATGTTAATTGAGCACTTTTCATGTACCACCTGTCCTCCTTTCTAGGCTCAGGGATACAGCACTGATCAAAACAGGCAAAATTCTCTGCAAAGGCAGAGAATTTTCACATTCTAATAGGAATAGAAAAAAAAACTGAGGCTCAGAGATGTCTTGTGGCCACTTGCCCTTAGAAGCACTGATTACTTGAACCCACAGTAATGTAAACCCATTCACCAGATGGAAAAGAGGGAGAAGGACCTGCTGGAAAGAAAGAACAGCCTGGTAAAGTATAGAAGCAAGGAAGAACAGGGTGGGTTCAGAGAATGGGGAATCGTGTGCTGTGGCCAAAGAATAAAGAGACCACAGGGACCAAATTCATGTAGGTACCATAGTCTTCCATGCCATGCAGAGGACTTGACCTTGTCAGGTGGGAGAATGGTATGATCAAACTAGCATCTGCTTATGTAATGATGTTGGGCAACTTGCATGGACCTCCAGGACTTTTCTGTAGGGCAGCAATGTATTGAAAGGTGTTCTTATCCCTCCTGCTTTGCTCTCACTGATTGAAGTCTGGTTGTGTTGATACTAGTTAAGTCTTGCCGTAGAGTTAGGAAAAACATCTTTGTTATATAATGCCTTTTGCAGTATATTCATAGTGTGGTGTAGCTTCAAATTAGCAAAGAAATTCCACTGGAAAAGCTACCAAAAATCAGTGAGCTTTTTTCCCCTCATGTTTTGAATCAGAGTTAATTTGCTTAAACTAATGACCCTGGAGTATTTCTGTGACTGGTCAGCCATTTTCAATACTGTTTTTTCCATCTCTGCAGCCATGGTAATGTCCAGAGTCTGGGTTTGGTGGGATATTATGAAGCACGTGAAATGGGAAATGAGTCGAGGAAAGTGACCCATTTTCTTGCCTTATTTTCCCTGGTGTAACTTGGACATATTTTACACTTTGAGACTGTGAGATTTGAAAAACTGTATGGTATTAAGTGGTAGTTTAAACTGACCTTGGTCCTTGGGGAAAGCGTGCAAGACTGTTCGCTAGAGAGAGTGAGAAGATGCCAGCAGGCCCCTCCCTGTTACATGTGACAGGCAGGTCTCTCTAGGCAACAATGCCACGTAGTCTCCCTCCAACCCCTCTGCAGAGCCCCTGAGAGTGCTCTCAGATTCCACAGTCTCCAGGGCTGGTGCTAGTGGACTCCTGCTGTCAGGGGTAATAAAACCATCACAGTTAGCTGCTTGTGCAGGAGCACCCACAGGGATCAGCCCTGTCTCCGCAGTTAAGTTGGAGCACAATAAATCCAAACTTTGACTGATCTCAATCATTTACTTTCCTACATTTCCTTTTTTCTCTTGGGCACTGTTTGACAGTGATTCCAGATCAGTTCTAGGCGCTTCAGAAGCTGTCATCCACTCCATGTGCATAGTCCTTTGCCTTCCCACAGCATGCACCTCCATGGTAGCCCTCTGGTGCAGTTCTGACTCGGTGCTTTCTCCTTTGCCTGTGCTGCCCAGATCAGCATGGTTCTGTGCTTATTCATCCCACATTGCCTCCCCCATCCTCCCCAGAATGGCAGGATTGTCATTTTGAAGAAATGGAGGCATCAAGAAGTTGAATAACTTACCAATAAGTACGTAAGCTGGAGCTAGAGCCCCAGTCCACTCTTTCCAGCAGAGTGCTGTGTTCACTGCACTTATTACCTCTTGAGGATTCCGTTTCTCCAGTTTTTGTTGTGGCTTTATTTTGTTCAGTTTTTTAAAGTAAAACTTCATCTCATTATGATTGTTTTACAACACTTAAATTTTTATGTGCAATACATTTTTCAAAATCATTTCAGTATTTTGATTCCCCCATTTTTGTTATGATCAGCTCACATCTGCCCTTTATCTAACCTTTTTAATTTTGTCCATGACCATCCTACATTGCAGGCTTCTCAACCAGATGAGTTGACCATTGAGGAACATGAGGTGTTAGAAGTGATTGAAGATGGAGATATGGAAGACTGGGTGAAGGTATATTCCTTTGCTCATATCGCCCCTTCTTGTGATATTTTTAGGAGTTTGTTTTGGTTCTTGTTATGACCTGTCCAGATTGTGTGTGCAAACCTTTTTTGTTGCGTGTCTTTTACTCAGGCTCGAAATAAAGTTGGCCAAGTGGGTTATGTGCCAGAGAAGTACCTACAGTTCCCCACCTCCAACAGTCTGCTGAGTATGCTGCAGTCCTTGGCTGCTTTGGACAGTCGGTCACACACGTCCAGCAATTCCACGGAGGCCGAACTTGTTTCAGGCAGCCTCAACGGAGACGCCAGTGGTAAAGACTGAAACAAGGCACCCCTTTATTTGGTCACATTTGGCCTGAACTCTTATTACCCTAGAGTCAGCCTTCAGTAGGTTAGAAAGCACAACTTTATTCCTAGTCTATATTTTCCTTTATTTGGTCACATTTATTCTGTACAGTAGAATCCCAAAGGTGATCTTCAGTGAGTGAAACAATTACTGCTTTACTCTTATTCTGTATGACTGTCTGGTAGTTGTCACGTGAGCAGAGGGGTGGTTGCAAAAGTAACCTGGCTGTCAGTGTTCTTACTACATTTTTCTCTGTCTTTCTACCTAGTCTGTTTTGTAAAAGCACTTTATGACTACGAGGGCCAGACAGGTGATGAATTATCTTTTCCTGAGGGAGCAATCATCCGAATCTTGAACAAAGAAAACCAGGATGATGATGGCTTCTGGGAAGGGGAATTCAATGGGCGAATTGGGGTTTTCCCATCGGTACTAGTGGAAGAACTGTCAGCCTCAGAAAATGGTGACACTCCGTGGATGAGAGAGATTCAGGTACGTGAGAGGGGAGAAAACTGAATTAAAAGGCGTTAAAAGAAAGTGACTACCAAGAGTTGTTGGCCCATGCAAGACCAGGCTATAGTCTCGGACCCATCCTCTCTACTCCAGTCCTCGTTACCAGGTTTCTGCAAAACTAGATTTGGGAAAGCAGAGACTCAGCAGTCAGACTCTCATGGAATGGCAGTATTACACCTCCTTTCTCCCACATACTGTTCTCTGAATGGCTTAACCGCAATGCTCAATTGTATGTAACATACAAATGAATGGTTTGGTAGAAAGAAACAAACCAGAGAAGGGAATGTGTTGTCTCTGTGGCTAGTTTATATAGTAAAAATATTAGGTTGTTCTTCCTCTCCCTCACTGTGAGAGCATTCCTGGCCAGCCCAGGTCCTGCCAGGCCATCTCAAAGTACTCAGTGAGTGGCAGAGCCCCGATATACTCATGTGGCCCTAGACTTCACTCATCACAGCTAAGCTCACCTTTCCAGAAAGGGCCTGATTCAGATCTGTCACAGCAGTGCCCCAGGTGCAGGACCTTAAGGAACATGTCTGCCCATCTTGTTTGTGGCCACTTAGCCTGACATTTACAAAACCTGGGGAAGTCAGGAATTCAGCCAATTGTTTTATCTTTACAAAAAAACAATATAACTTGTCTCTTTTTCTTCACTGAATTTACTGAATTGACTAATTTGGTATGTTTTCAGTAGAACACTAGAGAATGCTTTGAATTGATAACTGTTTAAGATAAACTAAAATCAGTAGTATAGTATGAGATCTGTGATAGTAAAAAGTTAAATGCAACACAAAACTGGGGTTTGGGGTGATTATTTCAGGCTCTAATGTGCTTATAATGAGGCTGACAAAGAAAGTGTTAATCATCATAACTTGGCACTAGAGAAAAGCAGTTTGCTGTAGTGTGGGAAGCCAGCCATCTCTCTGTGCAGACGGGGGCACTTGGTAATCGCTCCTCCCTCTGCAGATCTCTCCTTCCCCCAAGCCACCTGGCCCGCTGCCTCCACTGCCGCTGTATGACCAGCCTCCCAGCAGCCCATACCCCAGCCCAGATAAGAGGAGCTCCCAGTACTTCCCCCGCTCGCCTTCAGCAAATGGTAAGGGTTCTCTAGAGCATGGATCTAAATACATTTTCATTCAGAAATCCACATGTTCACCTGAAGGACAAAGTTCTGCATTAGCATTTTTGTTGCTCAGCAGCACGAATAAAATGAGTTTCTTGGTTCTCTTCCATAGAAAACAGCTTCCATGCTGAATCGCCAGGATTCTCACAGGCACCAAGGCACACTCCTGAGACCTCATATGGCAAACTGCGACCCGTAAGTCTGTTATCTGGTGGGGTTACAGAATACACAGTTCTTCCAAAGTGGAGGTTAGAAAGTAATGTTTTCCCATGGTCCCTGTGTTATTATGAATTCTCCCATGCAGGGGTGAGATGGGTTTGGAAAAATAAAAAAGCACTTGAGAAGGAAGGCTATAAACATGAACACATTTTGGAAGGTCTAGGCTGTGCTGGTGCTGTTTTCACTGAGCTGTGGTGAGTGCCCCAGATGACAGCTGTGAGAGCACACCTTGCTTACAGCAGGCTCTGAGCACCAGGCGGTCTGACTGTGAGGCAGAAGTGCTGTCTTCAGCAAGCATTCATTGACATACTGTGTTCCAGACTTACATTTGCCTCTTTGAGGGACACGGAGATGAAATAATAAGATACACGTCATGCTCTTTTGAGTTTTGAGAGCTTCTGTTCTCAAGGAGAATCTATTCTTACAAATAATCACCTCTCCTCACCCCTAACTCCACTGCCAGCTGCACCCCACCACCTCACTGTGAAACAGCTCTTCCATGGTCAGAACTTTCCCATAATAATCCAGTGCACACTTGCAACTTCATTTTCCTTGACCCCCTTATCAGCATTTGACACCATTCCTTCAGCCACTCACTGCCTTTGGCTTCATTCATTCATATGTGCATTGAGTGCCTTTTTACTGACTTGGTTCTTTATCGTAAATGTAATAGGAAGCAGCTGCAAGGTTGTAAACAGTGCAGTGATATGACTGGCTCTGCATTTTAAAAACATTGCTATAACAGCTAAGTTGAGAATGAATGGAAAGTGACAGAACATAGGGAGCCATTATGAAGCTGGAGCAGTGGTCCAAGTAAGAGGGGGCTGTGGCTAAGAGTGGTCCAAGTAAGAGCATGGACTGGTGGCTAAGAGTGGGAATAGAGAGAAGTGGGCCAATTTGTTCCATCCTCGTCCCTGGTTTGCTTTCTGCCTCTCTGGCCCTTCCTTTTCATTGACCTTTGCAGGCTCCTCAGCCTCTCTCCATCTCTGATGACGCTTCTCGGAGTTCTGTCTGGGGCCACTTCTCTTGAGTCATTAAACACTCTCCCTGTGCAATCTCATGGCTCTGATAACCTTTTATTTACTGACAACTTCAAGATTTATAACTACCAGTCCAATCTCTTCCCTAAACTCAGACTTTTGGGCATCTCAATGTATATGTACCAAACCCCCAAAACTCAGCAAAATGAGTTGACTGTCCGCCCTCCTAGCCATTCTCCTCCCATATTTCTTGTCTTGGTGAGTGGAGCCCCTATCCTACTAGTGCTTTGGAGTCACTCTTCATAAGTCCCAGGCCCTGCCTCCCTCATGACCAAACCTGCCAGGTTCACCTCAGAGACAGCTGTCAAATCTTCCCACCTCTCTGCTACTGCACTGCCAGTGCCCTCATTCAGGCTAGCATCAGCTCTCATTCAGATGGCTACAAGGGCCTCCTAAATGATCTTCTTACCTATACTCTTGCCCACCTCCATTCTTTTCTCCTGTTACCTGAGTCATCTTTTCACACATCTACTACTGCTATTTAGTATATCAAAGACTCTTCTTTGCCTACAGAGTTAAGCTCAGATTTCTTAACATGGCTTCATAACTTAATCCTAGCCTACTTTCTAGTCTTCTCTCTTATGACTTATCTCCTTCCCAGACATGCTTCAGGTCTCCAAGCATTGCTTTCTCTTGCTTCCAACCCCAGGCCTTTGCTTTGGACAAGCTTTTAGGGCCACAGTGACTCTTGTGCCTCTGAGAGTTTCAGTGTGGCCAAAAACCTGACTTGTGGACTTCACATTTCACCCTGAACAGTAACTCCTTCTCAGTGTGGGAAACAGTGATGATTAGGTGGAAAGCACATGCTGAGAGCATTTCTGAGACCCCTGGGATGCATACATGCTTGGGTAAATGACTAGTTGCTCCAGGCACTGAATCAGGAAGCTGACTAACCATCCATGTCATATTTCATTCTCAGGTCCGGGCAGCTCCCCCTCCACCTACGCAGAACCACCGAAGGCCAGCAGAGAAGATCGAGGATGTGGAAATCACACTGGTGTGATGATGGGTTAGCCCATCCATTACTGCTACAATCAAGGCCAGGCCTGGAGTTTGGCCAGGCTTGTTTTTTAGGCACCTTTGCATGATGATGACTCTTGAACAGAGCAAAAACAAGGAAGATTATATGTGACTGGGTAGCCTGGTGGACTCCTCCCACGTTTTGAATATTTTGTGCCTTTTTTTGTTGTCATTTTCTATGTCATCTCTCCTACCATAGCACAAATCCTAGTGGGCCCTAGAAGCAGAGGGGGGCATCCTCATGTCTAACAGTGGTCCATTTTTATACAAGATTCAAGACCAGGCCTCTTTCAGGGCACAGTCCCAGAGATACCAATCAGGTGCACTCGTACAGTATATTACTGTGGCCACGGGATGTGGCAGAGATATTCATCTTTCTTCAAGTGGCTTTTGCTTGTCTGGTTGAATTTTATCAGATCACTGGCTACATAAGGAAGAGAAGGAGGGACTTCAGGAGAGGCTGGCTCCTCCCCATTGTTAGTCCCCAGACTGAGAAAGTGAAACCTGATTGGAAAAAAGGACTGCCCCGAGTTTAACGCCAGTTACTTTAATGCACATCTCTTCCACAACTAATGGATTTAAAAAATAACGGTGTCCTTTGTATTAATATTTATGCCATTCATTTAGTATTAGTGGAGCTAATATTGGAGGGGCTGAACTAGTAGCCAAATCTTGTCCATCACATAGACTAATGGAAAGGAGGCTGTGGCTGAAGCAGAAATGGAGCTTCCAGATCTGAAATGAGCCAATTTAATGTTTTTTATATTTGGGTATTTTCATCTTAATTTTTGCAGCATATACTCTTCTGACTAGTATCCTTAGAATCTGAATGTCTAGATCAATTGGCAACACATACCTGCCTTCTTGAGCTTCTCTACTAGCAAGGTCCCTGGAATTACTTTATTCCCAAGGCAGTGCACTGGCCCAGTCAGCCAGAGAAAATGCAGCTTCCTAGGTCCCATCAACCTGATGTTTGCTTGGGAGGAAGAACCTGTGGCTCATGGAGGAAACTGGCTTCTTATAAAAAGGGACTAAATGATTGCACACCCTGCACAAGTGCAAAACGAGGAGGAAAAGACAAGTTCTTCAAGCCCAGGGAGGGCCAGGAGTCGCACTTGCATCCTCCTGTGAAAAACAGAGAATGCCTTACCTAGGGACTAAGGGTATTTGCCAGTTGCTTTTTTTTTCTTTTTAAGAAATCAAATTTGCAGAATTTAATCTGAAAGTTGTATTATGCTTTGAAAACTCCATCCCTCCTAAAAAAATCTTTAAAAACTTGAAATGCTTACCACATGTCCCCATGGGATTTTTGACCAAAAGTAAGGTCTTAGCTGAAGAAATTTTTGGTTAGAAATTGATCACTTCATGACAATACCCACTAATGAATCTTCTTCATAACTTGGGGGTTTTTTGTTTCTGTTTTTTGCATTTCTTAACCTGTTGATCTATTTGAGGTCTTTTTGTGTTTATCAAACTTATTCTTAAGTTTAAAAAAGAAAAGGGTGGTTTTTTAAGATTTGAAAGTTTGCTGGCGCATTTAAAAAAAAAAAGCACTTTAAAAATCTTTGAAGTGCTTAAACCAGGCAGTTCTCACCACCCAATCTTGTATTCTCTCCTTAGCTAGCCAAATTGTCCTTGAATCTGGATTTTCCGCATTCTCAGAGGGTTATTTGAAGTTTTTTGTTGTATTTTAAAATATCTTTTGGAAGAGCTGCTAATTTTATTTTAAAAAAACAGAGTTGTAAAAATATGCCTCCTTTTTAAGAAGAACCTCTCCCTCCAGGACGTGTAACCCAGCGCCACAGTGCACAGGGCCAGGCTCGGAGGGGTACCTCTGTGCTGATGTGCTTCCTTTAGAGTGGCTGTAAAAAGTTTGTATTTATTATGTATAAAATGTTGAATAATAAAAAAATGGAATTAAGTTTTCTAAGTTTCCTTATAAAAAGATTTGAGTAAGCAGACTTTTCCAAATTGAGCTTCTTAAAAGACACTCCTGGGCCCTCCTTTGAACCCAACAACACATAGGGGAAGTACATTTTAATCAATCCATAAGATAGTCAGTCCCTGATGCCCCCACACCTGCCCGGGGAATAGTCTGGATGCTAGAGAAGTAAATAAGGTGTTTTACCAGTGGGAAGAGAAAGGACAGGTACACATATGAGGACAGTACTATGTGATGTGGCTGGAAGGGGGTTTGGACAGCATACAGAGGGGTCTCGGGGGGCAAAGGAGGGTCACTGACACACTTTGCAAGGGTGGGGTCTCAGGCTTCTACGAAGTGGGCATTCTGGACCCCTCTGCCCATTCCTAAACCTCTACCTTGAGGAATAATGAATCAAGTGAAGGAAATTTTACTGGTGTGGGGAATAGGTAAAGGATCCCGGTTAAAGGCTGAGTCCCTCTGGCTGCCAGCCCAGCTCAGCCGGTGTGGGGAGGGGCCCCACCACTCTCCTATTCCAGAGCTGGCCATGTGCAGTATGTATTCTTCCAGACATTTTCTGTGCATAAGACTCATAGGTGCACATGCTGCCTTTTTATATAAGCTTTTATCTATTGCCTTTTATGTAAGATTATATAATACATTTAAGTTTACTTCATTCTTTTGGATGGCTGCATTTGACTCCATTGTTTGGATATATCCTAATTTAAGCATTCCTGTAGTAATGGATGTTTAGGTTGTATCCATTAGCTATTAGGAAGTAAAATTAACATCTTGTACTTAATTCTTTATAAATTTGTTCCAGTAAAAATATTGAGTAAATACCTAAATACATAATTTGATAGTCAAAAATTTTATTTTTTCAATTTATTTTATTTTATTTTATTAGATTTTGCCAAATTGGCCTCCGAAATTTTGATTGTATCCATTGAAGCTCTCATGAACACCACAGGAGATGACATGGGACTGTGGTGTCAGAAGGTCTGAGCTAAATCCTGGCTCCCACTTGATAGCTGTGGATCCAAGAAAACCATCCAGGTGTACAGCACAGGGTAGACAAAATGGTCCTCACCCTCACCTCTCCCACCTTTGGTGGTCTTCCTCTCAGAACTGGGGTCCTTGCTACTCATCCAGCCTCACAGTAACACAAGGTTATATGAGACACAAGGAAAGCATGATGTGTGTAAAAGTGCTTTATTGTATCATAAATACAGGAAGGGCTGTCAGTGCACATTAAGTAGCTTTTCCATCTTCTGCCTTCCCCTGCTAATGAAAACTGCTCCCATCTGACACTGCTGTTGGTATTGGAGGCTCAGTTTGTGACCAGAGGACAGAGCTAAGCTAATTGCCCAACCCAGTGTCACAGCTAAGATTTGACCACCTTCGTCACAAGAACTACCCATAATGCAGTCAAGCCAGTCACAGCACACCACCTGGGTCCCTTTCCTCTCTGACCATGCACCCCAGCCCACGTCTACAAGCCAGAGGCTCCAGAGGGAAGATATCACACCTGGCCACTGCTTTATGGGACAAACTTTCCTTCTGGGCTGCTGCATCTCCAGCTTTAAAAGGACTGCAATGAGATGATTCCCTAGGGATTATCCAATTCTTATTTTATAGACAAGTTCAGTTTCTAGACACAGAATGAAGACATCACATAAAAAGGTCACAACATTTGGAAACAGACTTAATAATGGATGGCCAGACAGACTTATCAGGATGGCCAGAAACTGAAAAGACCCAAGCCCCTGGACTCTGCTGTGACAATGCAAAGCATCCTCTAGGTTGTGATCATATGCAAACAGCACATTGCTCGCTACCCAGCCACAGACTCTAGTTGCAGGGCCAACTGCTGCCTGGCCCTCTCTGAGTGGCCTTAGGACAAAGTGAGGCTGCTCTGAATCTGCATTTATTTTGTTCATTACAAAGTTGTTTTTCATGGCAAAAATACAACCAAGTTACAGAAATTTTAGTTTAGAAGGGGGAGAATTGTCATTTGTCCTGAAATCCTACATGACCCAACCATTTGAAGTTTCCTCAACTCGCCAGGATTGCTCTGTTACTGCTTGATCTGCCAAGATGTCTGTGGATGCCAAAGAGCATCTTGTTCCTGGACCATTTTCCCCTGGTCCCAATAGCCAAAAAAGCAAATACAGTACTTCTGCCATGTCTATTTCTGAGAGCTCTGGTCTGGGAATATCTTTCTAGAACGTCATCCTGAAACATTACAGAAATGAGCCAAAAATGGGGTTCAACACCACTTCTGTACCGTGTGTTAAATACCTAAGTGTCCTTCTCATTCTTGTCACCCACTTGCTCCTGTCCGGGCAGGGGAAAGAGCCTGTATTGAATACAGGTCCCTGTCTTGTATTCAGGTCCCTGGGCCACCTCAGTTTGCTGTGACCTTGGGCTCTTCCCTTCACCTTTCTGGGCCTTACAATACAAACTTCCTAAGATCCAGGAAGATCAAACAATGTACAGATCAGCTGAAAATATTTCTTCCTGGTGGCTATCCATCCAAGGAAAGGAAAGAGCCTGTATTCAGATATGGTGTGTCTGAATCCCAGATGGGTCCACACCTGGCGCTGTGGGGATTCCTCCAGAGGACATCTTAAGGGCCAAGACCACCTTTACTCAATCACTATTTGTCCGGTCAGCAAACCTACTGCCCCCAGGCCACGGTTGGGGCACTAGAGGTACAAATGACCCAGACCTTGTCCCTGTCACCCAAAGGCTCACATCTGATGGGGGAGACTCTGGAACAGCAGACTGCCAAGGTGCATCTCCCAGGACAGGATAACCCCAAGGAGCAGTAGGAGCCCAGAACAAGGGCTCTGTCGTTTCTCCCTCTAGGGTCTCAGGCTCACTAAGGCCCAAGATTGGGCAGGGCAGGTGGAGGAGGCGGCACTCATGCCTGCAGAACAGCCCCAAGAAATAGCAGTGGGGCAGGAGAGCCTCACAAATGAGAAACTCCTTCCTCTGGAAGACACTGGTTTGTCCAAGGTCTCTCTCAAAGACAACTGGGAACAGGAACAGAGCCTAGAACTGGGCCTTCAAAAGCCCAGACCAGCCCCTCACTGCAGAATCTGAGTCATTTTTAGAAAAGAGGGAATCAGAGGCCTGGATTCTTATCCCAGCTCTGCTGTGTGACCCTGCATAAGGCCTGGGACCCTCTCTGGGCCTCATTCCATGTGCACAGGGGCAAAAACTATTTCAGTTTTGACATGTAGGGGCCCCAACATAGGCACCCCTGAGAACCTGAGTACTGAAAACCTGAGTACCGACTTACTGAAAGCCTAGAGGTTGTCAGCGGGGGCTCTGTCTCTGCGCATTCCGCTCTTGGCTGTTCATTCTCTGGACTGCCTTGGCCTGTCTCTGGCATGCCCTCCAAGTAAGCTAAGGCATGCGTGTCTCCCAGAGGTAAGGCAGCCGCACCCAAGGGTGTGCTGTCATATTTGCTCCATGAAGAAGGGACAGCTTAAGGGGAACAGAGGGGTTGCTGTCCCAGGAGTCAAGTCAGACCATTCCCTGAGTACCTTTTCTGGGTTATCCGTCTTCTCTGCAGTCCTGAGGTACTTGTCTCAAATGGTGTAGCTGGTAACAGCCTCTCAGCATTCAAGTTCACCTCACTCCTATGGCTCTGCATGTTCCTCACTGCAGAGGACGTTAACCCTCCAGGTTCAGGCCTAAGTGCCCCAGACCCAGAATGGAAAAGAAGATGCAGGGAGGGATTTTGTGTTTAGATACAAAGCTAGAATCACCCTCCCAGTGGTGGATGCAGTGGGGGCAGACTACTGGGTACAAGGGTTACGCCCTGCAGCCCTGCCTAATTGGGAACCCAGGTTCTCTGACATTTTCTTTTTTTAAAAAAAAGGGTTTGTCACAATCCAGCTGTGGCAGCTGTGTGACTTCATGTAACCTAAGTGTCAGTTTTCTCATCCATGGCAGGGATACTGATATCACAAGGTAGTTGGGAGGAACAGGTAAGATCCTGCATGGAAAGCACAGAGCGTGGGGCCTGCCACGAGCACCCACTAACAGTGGCTGCTGAGAGCATCAGTCTTTCCAGCCATGAATCTCAGCAGGCAAGAAAACGGCCCCAGCAAACAGTAGGCGGTTGGTGACTCCTGGTGGTCACTGGGAGGCAGGGCATGAGGGATGGGCCAGGCCTTAAAAGCCTGACTGGAAGGATGCTGGACCCCTAGTGTCAACTATTAGACTTGCTGAGTCTTTGAGTAAGAGAATTTAGCCATTTAATTGAACATTTTCTGAGGCTTTCCCTGTGCCGGGCCTAATCCCAGGGAATACTTTATTCCCATCCTGGCCTAGTCCAAGAGCTCCCTGCCCAAAAATGCGGGCAGGCAAGCAGACACAACGGGAGCACAGGGATGGAGGAGGCCCCTAGCCAGCCTGGCAAGGTGGGAAAGGCTCTAGGGATTCTCAAGGACAAATTTGAATTGGGGGTTGGGAGGGAAGGCCATTCTAGGCAAAAAGGAAATCACACATAGGACACATTTAGAGTAGAAAGAAAATAACAATGCAGCAGAGGCCAGCAGGGTTGTTCTATGGACTTTAAATCTCATGCCCAGGAGCTTCTTTTCAAGCAGAACTTCAAAGGGTTGAATGTGTGACCATGAAACCTTAGACAGCCACTCTGGCTGTGGCAGGGTGACATCCATCTAGCATTCCCTCCAAGCAAGCTAAGGTGTGCACGTGTTCCCTGAGGTAAGGCCACCGCACCCCAAGGGGCCCTGCAGTGGCGGCAGGGAGAGAAAGCACTGTTAGACACGGCAGCCCCAGGCCTTGGTACCCAAGAGGTCATAGGGTGTGAAGGGAAGAGGAGCTTATGTGGGGGGGGTGGGGGGGGTGATGCCCAGGAGGCAGCTGGGTATGTCATCTAGTGCCCAGGGGGCAGCTAGGCTAAGAGCAGTGAGTGATCTGCAAGTCAGCAGAGATAGATTTGGGTATTTAACACTTCACAGCCTTTGGCATGTGCCAGGACTTTACATATACTAACACATTGAGTCCTTACAACAACCTTTGAGGGAGTACTATTATTATCAGCCCATTTTGTAGAGGAGGAAACTAAGGCACAGAGATGTTAAGTTAATGTTAATGCTCAAAATCATCCAGCTACTAAATAGTGGAGCTGAGATTCAAACCCAGACAGTGTGGTTACAGAGTCTAGGCTCTTAGCAATCTGCTGCCCATCCTGGGTATCATTTCCAAAACCCTGGGACTGGCAAAAATCACCAAGGGAGACTTTGCAAGGTGATAAAGGAGGAGGTGAAGAGTTTCAGAGTAAAGCCTTTGAATCTCAGCTGATCCCAGAGATCAGTCCCCATCACTCAAGGTTAGAAGTCCCTTCTGTTGCCTTGCGGCACAATGGCTGTCTTGCTGACTCCTCACCTATGTCCTAGGTTGGCAAAGGAAGTGGGGGGCCAAGGCTCCACCCCATCGGGTCTGCCTCCCACTCCAAATGCTTGTTCTGATGTAAGTGGAGCTCCAGGCCCAGGCCCAGCCCACAGCTGCCCTCCCACAGACACATCAGGCCATTCCCCACCAATTCTAGGCTGTGCCCCTGGAGCAAGAACATGGCCAGGCTAAAGCAGGCCTGGTGTACCAAGTACCTGACATCACTCTGGTTTGTCAGGATCCTTTCCACCAGGGCGCCTCTGGGCTGCTTCCCCTGCTCCCTCCTCAGAACTCCCAAGGGCCTGCCACAACCTTAGTCTACCCTGCGGGCCTGAAGCAGGAGGGCCCAAGGTGTTGTTGGCTTGGCCTCAGGACCAGCTTGGACCTGGTGAAATTCCCACTGCACTTTGCTGCCTCTGGCCTTTGTTCATGCTGCCCCTCAGTTAGATGTGAATAGGACCAAGGCGGGGCTGGCTCTGTCCCAGCTTTGTGCAGGAGAGGAAAGGAGGCCAAGTCTGGGTCTCCTCAAGCCACCAGCCCAAAGGATTCTCTCTCCCCTGAATACTGCAAAGAAGCAAGCACACACCATTTAGATGCAATTTTTTTCTACTTTAGGCAAAGAAATTGAGACAGAAAAAATAAACAAAAAACACTGTAATCGCCCCCACCCCACCCTGTTGTTACACCAATAGGCCAGGTCCTGCCAGGCCTTGTTCCCACTGAATGCCTTGAGGCTACCCACCCACCGCCTTGGGACCCTCACTGGCTCTGGAGCCCTGTGGAGCATTGGAAGCTGTCCTCTGGCTTCGAGCTTCAGACTAGAGCTCCAGCCCAGGCAGAAGGCATGGCACTAGTGCCAGAGCACAACCTTCCGGGCCTGGTCCACGCTCACCACATGGCTCCCGGAACAGCACCAGGCCACGGCGTTGACAGCAGAGCTGAGGAAAGGGACAAGCAAGCTTCAGAGGGGTGCCAGGATCCGGGCCTGCACCTGGCTCTGTCCTTCATTACTGGACCCAGACAGTTTGAGGCCCTCTCTGAGCCCATTGCCTACCTGTAAAATGGGCTCACAGGGCTATGGTGAGAATGGACCCAAGAGCATGTGGGAAGGCACCTTGTGAACTGTGAAGGGCTCTGCAGGGTGGAAGGTGTTGGGGCAAGGGCTGTGGACTCAGGACTGGGGCTGCGGTGGCACTGGCCCTCAGGCTGGGATGGGCAGTGGGGCAGGTGGTGGCCATGCTCACCAGTGGGGTCCCCGAAGGCTGCTCTCCAGTTTGCCAGTGTCTACATCCCAGATGTAAAGAGTTCCGTCCCAGGAACCTGCCAGTGCATAGCTTCTGTCCGGGCTGCAGTGGCCACAGCAGAGCAAGGAGAGATCAGAGGTGAGGACATAGAGAGACAGATGCAGACGCAGATGGGGCACACTCGGGCACAGGCATGTGCTCTCAGGGACACACCTGAACACGGCTTTGGTCCAGTCAGAACCACACTTGAAGCCATCAGCTCTGAGGACAGACAGGGTCAGGGTCAGAATGGAGGTGACCACCAGTCACTGCCCTCAGCCAGGAGCTGCAAGAGCTTCCTCTCTCCGGCAAGAGGATGGGCACCTCAGCAGGCCCTAGTCCAGAGGGGCCTCCAGAATGGGCCCCTGACAGGTCCAGGAGGGCTTTTTACAGGGGTCAAGAGACCCAGCTGCTCCAGCTGAAGCCACAGGGTCAGCAGACACAAGGCAGGTACCTGAACACCTGGCGGATATTGCTGACACGGAGGTCGATGACCTTGAGTGTGTCATCTCGGGAACAGCTGAGCAGATGCAGCTGGTCGTGGCTGAGGCTCAGGGAGGTGACACGGCCCTGCACAGGGATGACCTGGGTACAGTGGGGCCCTCTGAGGAGCAGGGGCAGAGACAGGGGTGAGGAACAGCCCACCCAGACTACTCCTGAAAGTCAGTCCAGAGGCACCTCTACATCTCAGTTCACTGGAGCCATGCTGGCTGTGACTAATCTCCCTTCTCCCACTGCAGCCAGCCCCCTCCAACAGGAACTTAGGCAGCCTTTGGCTTGAAGCCAGAGCCTCTGAAACTCTTGGGTCACCAAAATAAGTGCTGAAGGGAAGGCAATTAAAGTCTGTCTTTAAATGTGTGAAAGAAAGAGTGAAGGGTTCCAGTACGGAGAGGCCTGAGGCAGGCCTGGCACTGGCCCCAGCACTGGCTTTTATAAACCAGTCAAGCACAAGGTTGGGCTCTTAGGTTTAAAAAACAACTAAAACGTTTGTTCCTTTTGATTAAAAAGTAACTAAATGGAAAAGGGGGCTCCTCCATCTTGGTTGGCAAGGCCCAGGCAGAGCACAATGGTCAGACTGAGAGCCACTAAGAAGGTGGCACATGTCTCCAGGAGCATCTGAGCCTTTAAGGGGCCAAAACCCGCACAGAGCAGCCACCACAGCCTGACTTCCCGGAGAAGCCTCTGCAGCTCCGTGGACAGAGAAAGCGAAGAGAACATGAGAACCCTGGCCCCATGCCTCTACCACCCACACCCTGTGCCTGTCACCTGCTGTCCCAGAACCGGATCTTCTGATCATTGTGGCCACTGATGATGACGTGGTCCCCACACACCACATCGTTACAGTAGGAAAGGACATTGATGGTCCTAGAACCTGGTGACCAAGCAGCAGAGCCCTGGCCTCAGAACAGCTGGGGGCAGCCAGCCCACTGGACCTGGAAAAGCTAAGGCCCAGAATCTGCAGAGGGGCAGTGTCCTCCCAAAACTAGAACCCAGGTCTCCTGCTTCCCAGCCCAAAGCCCGAGGTCACCAGGAAACCAGGCAGACAGCACTGATGAGGAATAGCAGGGCCTTGGGAGGTTTCACCCCAAATTCCTGTGAATCTTAGAGCCACACCCGAAGAGCAGGCTGCAGTCCCTCCTGGCCCAGCCTGGGGTTCCCAGCAGGTGGGGTGGGAAGGGAAGGGGAGGGGAGGAAGGCTGGGCCTCACAGTAGGCGCGGCCGAGGTCCCACTCCTTCACTGTCCGGTCTCGGCTCCCAGTCACGGCATGATGCCTTGTTAGCTTGAATTTGGCAGCTGTCACCTTGTCTGTGTGTCCAGACAGTGTCTCCTGCCCCCCATCCCAGTATGGATCAAGGACATGAACAAGACTCCGTAACACCCCCTCCAGGCCCAAGGTATGACCCCTCACCCCCAGCTGCCTCCCCAGTCAGGCCTCACCTTGGACTGTGCCTCCCCCACCTTCCAGAGCTGGGCGGCCTGGTTGTACGTAGCTGCCAACACCTGGGAGCCCTAGAGATGCAAGGGGAAGGCAGAGGCCCCGAAACCTGAGCCTGGCCAGAGGCAACAGCCTCAGGCCAGCGCTTGGCCAGGCGCTGCTTCAGAGCTCCCCACAGCCCAAGGCCACCCAGGCCAGGGGGGATTTATGCAGGCCTGAAGGGCCCCGTTCTAGGACACCCAGGATGTTCCCTCAGATCCCAGAGCCCCCACGTGCCGGGTGCGGAGACTTGGGGGGAAGGATGCATGACACTGCGGCAAAGTCCTCTCACCGAGGGGTCGAAGTCCACACTGGTGATGCTCCCACCAGCTCCTTCAAAGGTCTGATTGGCCTCCAGGCGACCTGGGGGGACCGGGAAAAGGACAAGTGAAATGAAGTCCCAAACTTCATGAAGAGGAGCACCTGGGAAGATGAGTTCCAAGCTAGAGAACAGCATCGCAGGGTCTGCTCCGGGGCTTGGCTCGAGGCTGCACCTTCCCAAACTGCCAGCAGGGAGCTCCAGAGAGCTAGTCATCTCACACCGCTGGAGAGGACTAGGGAGAAGGGACCATCCCTAGGTCACAAAGCAAGCCAGGGCCAGGCCACCTGGAGACTCACCTCCTCTAAGAAACCTCTAGAAGCCAGCTCTGACTCTCCCACACACTCCTTCCACAGAGCACAGGGTACATAGCTAACATCTCATAACAGCTCTGAGAGCTCAAGTGATGCTGTAAGAGGCAGCCTGCTGGGCCCCAGGGACCTGTTCCTCAAGGGCCTATCCCTTCAGGACCTCAGGGATTAGGGCCCCCCTATCCCCTAACAGTGACCACGTGAGCTCAGGAGGGGGAGGGGAATAAGGGCCATCCTGCAGGCCTGGACTCCAGGAGCTGGGCAGCTTTACCCTTCTTCAGAGTGATGTGCCCAGAACTCTTGCCAAGAGGCCATCGGGCCACTGCCCACAAGAATGTCCCATGTGAAGAAACACAAAGAGATCAGAGACTTTTGCCCACCAAGGAACAAGCTGAGGGTGGGGTCTAGAGGAAAAGCACTGGGTTGGCCTACAGTAGAGGGACCCTCACCTCCTACAACATTCCAGAGGTGGATGAGGCGGTCAGCCCCTCCAGTGGCCAGGAGGCTGCTGTTGGGGCCAAAACAAACAGCGTTGACCTCAGATAAGTGGGCATCCTGTGGGAAAAGGGGAGGTTGGTGGCCCCGATCCTTGCTGTACATGCCTTTTTGCGCATGCTCTCAGGCTCTCTCACGTGTGCCTGTGCACGTCAGTTCTCATCACCTCTGCCTGGACCCCTGTGGCAGCCTCCCTTCTATGCTGCCCCACATTCCCCTGCCTGCCTCCTGGTTTGCCACCTCATCTTCTTTCCAGTCCATTACTCCACATAAAATGCTGAGGGGCTCCTGCCACAAACTGTGGAAGGAAAACTTGTTTCCCCTGAGGAATCTCACCTTGCTTCCCTAGCCTCCTCGGCCCATCCCTGGGCCCACAGTCCCCACATAAGCACCCCGCCCATGGGGCCCAGCTCTGTGCTCACCAGAACATCCTGAGCCTGGGCAGGAAGTCGGGCAGCCACGCACACAGGGAGGCTCTGGTACCTCTGCTCAGGGACTCCCCCAATCGAGTGACCTCTCCTCTTGAAACTGGGGGGAGCGTTAGGCAGGCATTCAGCAAGGTCTCTGACCTGGGAGCCTGGCACTCCACTCCAAGTGGCAGCAACAGGAGGAGGACATGGAAGGTGGCAAAACATTGCCTGGAGGTGCAGAGCGCTGGTCCCCTACCTAGTTTCCGACCCCAGGGGTCAGCTGGGAGATGGTGAGCAACAGAGGCTGGGCAGGGTCGGCAGATGCAGAGGAACCCCAAGGCTGGGGTATCAGGCCTAGCCTTGCCACTGCTTGGCTCTGATCCTAAGTCCTTGATATTTCTGAGCCTCAGTTTCCCAACTGAGTGATAGTTCCTGTCCAGCCTCTTGGTCCTCTATGAGGACCCCGAAAGAGGGACAGAGCCTGGAGGCTAGCCGGGCAGGGGCTGGCAATGAGACCATGCACTCAGCTCATCTCTGAGGCTCCGCAGAAACACAGAGACAGCTGGGCAACAGAAAGAGGCATGTACACAGACCAAACCTGACACAGGCCTCCAAGGGGCCCGGCCCTTTCACATGCACATGGGTGCACACACACACTTACTGCAGAAGCCCCTTCACCACATCCACACAGCGGGACAGCGTCAGGGAGGTGGCGGAGGCAGACCTAGGGATAATATGAAGAGAATGCTAAGGGACTGGCCAGTGGGTGGACAGAGAGCAGTCATGCATCCCACACTCTGCCAGAGACCCCATGGCTCATAGTCTCTTGAGCCCAGGGCAAGAACTTGGTTCATCCAAGACCGAGAGACTGGAATGACCCAGAGCAGTCCCAGGAGGTGGAGGCAGGGAGGGATTTGGCAAAGCAGTCTCCCAGAGTTTCGACCATGATGGAAGGAACTGCCTCATCACCCAAGTGCCCCCAACAAAAGTCCCGGGGAGGCTGAGTTGGGGCCTGTGGGAGGTGGTGTGAAGGTACCCCCGGGCTGGTCCTGGGGTAGCACAAGTGGAGTGGGGAAACCAGATCCGCTGAGTGACCTCAAAAGAGAGGGTGTGTTCTGGGATGACTGGGGGGACAAGTGTCTTATGCCCCCCAGGTTTCTTCATTGCCCCCCAGGCATAGACAACAGGGACCTGTAAGGAAGAGCTGAAGAAGAGACTTCACACTGTGGAATGGGGTGGGCCGGGAGGGGGACCATTTGCCTCAGTGACTGGCAAATGGAAACAAATGGAGGAGATTGAGGGGAGAGGCACCCAAGGACTGAAGCCCCAGTCAACAGGCTTCAGAAGCCTGAGCGAGCTCACACCTGCACATTCACATGCTCTCAGGTAGGCTCACCCAAGCTTACACACATGCTCTTGTGTCCCTATGAACACACATGCTTGCACACCTGTGACACACACACAGCCTATAGCAGCTGAGCCGTGGCCTTGCCCAAGCATTCCCTCCTGGTGAAACTCTATCAACAGCCTGACACCCCACCCCCAGGTCTCTGGAGAGAGAGGTGAGGACAGGGGGCTGGTCCCTGAGGTCCCACTGACCCCAAGTGGCTCCAGGCACTGGAAGTCAGACTGTCATGGGAGGCCTGAGCTGTGTACCCCAGCCTCTCCCCAAGCCCCCTGTTAACCAAAGTGCTGGCCCCAAGGCCCTGGATGAAGACTGGGCTGCAGCCCAGCTCAGAGCTCCGGGACAGTCCTCACCTGAACGGCCTCTTCCACTTCTCACCCGCCTCACTCTCCAGGAGCTCCGGCTCAGCTGCCAGGGCCAGAGGTTCAGCCCCCTCTGTGATCCCATCTCCTAGGGGGTTTGGGCTCCTGGGAGAGGGAATGAAACTCAGGAAGGCCACAGGACCAGGCCAACTCCTCCTTACCCCAGTTGCGAACACCATGAAGATTTCAGACCCAGGGATGAGGGGTCCATGAGGGCACACGTGTGGGGGGCCCGCGTGCTGGCTCCCCTGACCACAGGGGCAGTTAGATGCACGGGTGGCCGCAGGTCCGTGGGGACCCAGGGTAGAACTGTGGGGAGGGGCTGGAGAGCGGGCTGAGAGGCTCGGCAGGCAGGAGCAGGCGCACCCCTGCTTACTCGCTGATGCTCACTGTCCGCCTGGCAGCCTTCTTCAGCTCCTGGGACACCCGCGCCTGCTGGGCCCTGGGGGAGAAGAGCATCCTGAGAGCCGGGCTCGGCGACTGACGAAGGTGGGAGCGGGACGGTGCCGCCTTCCTGAAGGGACGGGGCCGGTCCCTCTTGGAGAAGGGGCGACGGGCTCCAGTTCCCCCGGGGCGAGGAGGGACCGCTCCCCCACGGGGCCGCAACCCCAAGCCTCCGGCAGCGGCGAGGCCAGCACTCACTTCTCGCGGCGCTCCAGCCGCTGGTTGCGCTCCGCGGCGGCACGCGCCTTGCGCTGCACGAGCCGCTCCAGCAGGTCGCGCGCCTCCTCCTGGAACCTGCGCAGGGCCGCCTCCTGGAGCCCGGCGCGCGCGCGCAGCGCCTCGTAGGCCGCGCGCTGCGCCGCGTTCCGCGCCTGCCGTGCGCTCACCTGCCGGGCCTCCAGGGCGCGCGCCTGCCGCAGCTCCGCCACGCGGGCCTCCAGGGCCGCCAGCCTGCAGGTGGTGGACAGCCTCCGTCACCGCCCAGTGGGACCGGTCTCAGAGCTGGGACAGAGCTGCCCATGCCACACGGCCAACCAGGCGGCTAAGCGTGGTCTTGCGCCCTCAGAATCCTTCCGTTCATGGCCTCTGAGGCCAACCGCGGGGGAGAGCGGCCGCCGGCCCCTCACAGAGATGGCTCCCTTCTCCCATAGGTGGGCGCAGTCCCTCTCACGTTAGACCCGCGCCTCACCTGCTTTGCCTCTTCTCCAGCTCAGACTGCAGGGCGTCCAGGGCTGCACTCTTCTCCACCACCTGGTAGGCCATCTAGGGGGGGTCGAACACCAAAGGGTGGGCATGGGCGCCTCCAACTCCTCTCGGGCAGTAGAGGTTGGTGGAACAGGGTCTGCTACTCCACCCATTCACCTGCCCCCTTACTGAAAAGAAAGCAGGTCAGGTAGGTTTAGTTTTTGCCCAGAAATGCACTGCAGTTTCATGGAACATTGGAAGAGACTTAGGTTATGGAGCCTAACACCCGAGTTTCAATCCTGGCAGTGCCTCTTGCTTTCTCAATGACCCTGGGGTAGTCATTTACCCTTTGAACCTGCTGTTTCCTTATCTGTAAAATGAGAATGAAAGTGCTTACCTCATAGGGTAATGCAGAATTTTTATGGGAAGTAGTATTTCAAATTACAGCAAATGTTTATATAGCGTTTATGTGTGTCATACCGTATTCTGAGCACTCTACACTTGTATCCCCATAGCAATACCATAGGTAGGTATTGCCATTCCTCCCATTTTACAGATGAAGACATTGACACAGAGAGCTTAAATGTCTTGCCCAAAATCACACAGCTAAGTTTGAACCCAGACCACTTAACATTATGCTCCAAGTAAAGGACTGGTCTATAGGAGGATCTTGAGAGATGCGGGTTCTGTTCTCTACCTCTCCAACCCCTGGCCCACTCAAGCATAGATTCCAGAGAATGAGGAGCCCTGAGCAGAGGCACACCACACAGGCTAGGCATAGGAATGGACTGTGGGAGCACAAGGCCCAGACTGAATACTGGATACTCCCAGCCCAAGAATGGGGTAAGGCTCATCTCATTTAAACCCTGCCTCATTCAACAGTCCTTCAACCAAGAGCCAAGAGCTGGGGAAGGCACAGAAATGAAGCTCAACTCCCTCCTTTTAGAGCTGAGGAGAGAGCAGGAGAGACCACCCCAAGAAAAGCAGTTCCCACGAAGTTGGTGAAAGGAACAAGAGGAAATGACCAAGGCTGGGGGCTCTTGTGGCCCAACTATTCCTGCGTTCCGCCCTATATGGCTTGGCAAGGGGCAGACTGAGCAGCAAGGTCCAGGCTGTCCCCTGCGCTGTCCACCTCCCTACATGAGAGGCCCTGCAGAGGAACGCTGCACGTGCAGAGCAGGGAGCCTACTTTCATAGCAGGTCCAGGTCATTATATTTATCATTCCTGCACCACTGTGCAATCTGACCACCACTTCTGCTTCCTCACCTGTTCTTTAATTTCATTGATGTTTTATTATCCAATAGTTTTTTATTTGATACTTTTCAAAATTCAAATCATAGAGATGAAAGATAGATTAGTGGTTGTCACGGTTTAGGGATAGTTGGGGGAGGGGTGAGTCGTGATCCAAAAGGGATAGCAAGAGAGAGATCTTTGCGGTGATGAAGTAGTGCTTTCTTGATGGTCACACAAGTGTACACATGTGACACAATGACAAAGAACTATATGCACACTTCATAGCAATTTATCAGTTTCCTGACTGTGTACTATAGTTATGTAAGATGACCCCAATGGGGGAAACCAGGTGAAGGGAACACGAAACTTCTGTACTATCTTTGCAACTGAGTATGAATCTATAATTATTTCAAAACAAAAAGTTACAATAATAATCCATGCTTGTTATGACATATGAAACAGTACTAAGAAGTAAAGAGAAAGCCACTCCCCATCCCCTGGCATATCCAATGGGAACTGAGTGCATGTGTCTGAGGAAGTGACGGGGAGGGAGTTGCTAAGAGCAAAGGGTATGCAGAAGTATCCCAGGCAAGGGAAAGCATGAGTTCAGAGACAAGAGAGTGGGAAGAAATGCAGCAGGAGGCTGGAGAACTCCACTGGGGAGTCAGGCTCGAGGGCTTTGGAAGATACATACCAAAGTGATAACGGGGAGAGGTGGCAACAGGGGCTTTCACTTGTTTACTCTCTGGGCTTCTGTTCTCTTGAAATGTTCACAACAAGCATGTATTTGTGTATTACTTGAATTTTTAGGGGAGATCTTTTTGTTGTTAAAATACATCACTCTGAGTGCTCTAGAGAGATGGATGGAAGTGCCAAAAGCAGAGTTGCCCTGGGAGGGATACAGGTAGCCTGAACCAGGCCAGATGCAGTACAGGAAACAGAAGGAAGTTGATAGATTTGGGAGCAGGCCCCAAGCTGGTGACTAACTCAGGATGGAGGGTTGGGAGGGGTCAGAGATGCCCCTGGGTTTCCAGCCTGGTGACTGACTACCCACATGGTGGGGGAGATGGTCTAACTCATTCATCACTTAGTCTATGAATATTCAATAGCACGGACTGTGGAGACACACCTGAGGGATACAGCAGAAACAAAACAAAGGCACCCCAGGCCTTGGGGCTCTCAGCCCAGAAGGGGCTCGCTGTTTGAGGATCACTTCTCTAATGTCAAGTTGCAACTAGAGCAGGGGCTCTGAGGGAGAGGCTGTTACTGGGTCCACCCCCACACTAGTTGGGCAGATGACTTGACATGCTGTAACTGGGTATGTGTTTATGGCCATCAGTCTCCTCCAGTGCCGTAGAAGCTCATGGGGCAGGCCGTGTTTACTGCTGTACTCCCTGTGCCTCGGATATAGCAACTATCAGTAACTATTTGTTGAAAGAATGAATGGAGATCACAGAAGGTGGATATGTGTGGGAGGGAATTCAAATCCTGGTTCCACCTCTCTAAGCAGTTTCCTTCTCTGCAACCATAAAGTGAGGTGAAACAGAAACCAAGAGACACCATGAGGGCCCTGGGCAGCAGTGTCAGGCGGAAGCAGCACACTCTGCCATAGACCCCTTACTCATTTAGTCTGCAAATGTGTACTGAGCTCCCACTGGTGCAAGGCCATGGGATCGGTGGGGCACGCAGTGTGCAGAGCAGGCTGGACCATCCAGCAGGGGAAGCAGAGGCTGCTTGGCCCCTGCACATCTCACACTCCTCCCTGAGCTCCCACTTCACTTCCTCCAGCTGCTCTTGGAGCCCAGGTCATCCTGGGCTGCCAAAGCCAAGCTAGAAAGCCCTCTGGCCTTGGATGCTGGCAATGTCCCTCACTTGCTGGCTCCCTTGGACCACATCCCTACCCCCAAAGTCCTGGGTCCTGGCCCCACCCCTTCTCTCTCAGACCCCCCTGATCGGCCTACCTCACCACAGACCAGCCGGAGTCCCTCCTCTTCCTTTTGCCACTTTACCCTCAGAGTAGCTGGTGGTGTGACCTGGTCTGATTCAGGTCCCGGCTCCTCTGCCCTGCCAGTCAATCAGAGTGGTGCTCATTATCCCTCCATTCAGCCAGGTGATGCACATGAAAAGCCTGAAACCAGCGCCTGAAACCAACTTTCTCCTGAGGAAGGTAGAAGCCAGAAAGCCAGAAGAGGAAAGAGCTCATCTCCAGAAACAGGGGCTGCCCATGACTCGGCTGCTCTAGATTCCCGGCCAGGACCCTCCTCAAGAAGCACCTCCCAACTCTGAGCCCCAACCCATTTTCAACCCATTCCTGGTTTTCATATTCACTTCCTCTTTGGAGAGGCAGCAAGACCCTTTTTGTAGGCATTAGGTAAGGAACAGGGAGATGGAAAAGGACAGTAATGTGAGGGTGGGAGGGGAAGGAGATGGGACAAATGCAGAGATGGCCTGAGAAGAGTGTGGGAGAAGGGACATCTAAGCGGCTGGCCTAGGAGAAAGTTCAAGAACCTGCCTCCCTCTCCAACCCTGCACCCTCAAAAGCAGCAGCCAGGGCCCAGTGAGGTGCCAGAGAGAACCCAGTATAGGCAGTAGGGGCAGGGCCCAGGCACAAGCAACCCATTGTGGCCACAAACACATGTACACTCACCAGGGGCCCTGGTGGGTAGCAGGAGTGACATCATTTGGCATTGGCTGCAGTTTCTCTGAGACCCGGGCCAGGAGCTCAGCCTTCTCTAGGAGACGATTATCTAGGGGTGCAAGAGGGTGAGCCTAGGGCAAAGACAAACACTTGCCAGCAGACTCCAGGCCTACAAATTACCTCTCTGGCTGGAAGGGCTGCAGAAGCCCAGGGATGCAGAACAGGGGAGCTACTGGCAGGCTGGGCTCTGCCCGCTGCCCAAGGAATGTTTATGTAGTTCTCCCAGGACCTTCGGCTCCAACATAGCCTTCTCACAGCACTAGCCCCCAGGCCCTCTCAGGACCGGAGGGCAGCCACTTCTGGGGAAGGAGATGGCTGGGCACGTGCCACTGAGGGTCCTCAGGGAAGGAAGCACCCAGAGGTTGCCCCATCCTTGCCCCAGGGCAGGGCCTGGCTCCAGACAGTGATGAAACAAAGCAAGCTCCACCTGCCTGTGGCCTTCAGCAAGTTACTTCCTCTCCAGGGGCTCTAACCTTCTGGACTAAAACAACCCTGTTTTCCCAGGGTTGGTATAAGGTTCCCCTAGGCCAGAACAGAAAGTCCTTGTGCAATTATGCAGCAGACCTCCCTGAGTTCTGTAGTTTCTGCTGCAGACCCTGGCACACCCCCTCCTACATCCACCTCAAGTCACTTCCTCTTTCCTTGCCAGTTCCAGGGTATGGTAGAGGTGGTAAGCCCAGGCCTAGCTCCTCAGTTCCTTTCCCTCACCCAGTGCCCCCTCCCTATCACTGCCACTGAGATAGCTGGCCTAGTTCTCACACAAAAGCCCACTTCAGCCCCCAGGGCATCTCACCGCTATGGAAGAGTTTTGGTGGGGGGTGTGAAGGGGGTGGAGATGGCCAAGTAGCAGCCAAGACTAGAATGGTGATGGAGCTGGAGGGATTGTGGTTAGATTTTCAACTCCAAACATACGATTTCAGATGACCAGAGGTGCTGCTCACAGGTGCAGACCTCTTCATCCTGGCTTGAACTGCCACACCCGCTTCACTGGGCTACGGGGACCGAATGGACTGACCAGGCTCTACCTGGGGACTGTACCTGCTCTACCTGTGTAAGACAGTCGCTGACGACCTCGTGCCTATGAAGCCCGGCCCGTGGGAGGCAGAGCCGCCCCGAGGGACGAGGGGTGCAGGACCAACAGGAGGGAGCTCCGTCCAGAAAGGGGCTCTAGGCAGAGCCTGGATTGGGAAGGACAGGAATAGTGGCTAATCGGAGGTGGAGCTTAACAGACAGCGTCCCGCAGATCCAAGGCTGCGGAGGCGAGAAACCTTTGGGGCGCTCAGGTCACACACGAGGAGCCAGGCGAACCCTCGCTGCGCGCGGAGCTCCAGCCCCTCCACGGCCATCTTCCAGGCCCCCCGGGGCGCACTCACAGGCCGGCACCAGCTCCAGGAAGAGTGCCTTTTGCGTGCGGTCTCGCTGTCGAAGCTGCCGCACGATGTGGCTTTTCCAGTGAGCGACCGAGGCGTCGGGGGCGCCGGGCCCCGCCATGGCCGCCCTCACCCCGCGCCCAGGACCTTGCGCCCCGAAGGCGCGGCCTGGCGGGGGCGGGGCCTCGAGGGGACTCCGTGTCGTAAGGGGCGGGCCGCGGCGGGCAATCCCCGGGCCGTACTAAGAGCGCTGGTAGAAAGAGAAGCGAAAGCAAACGTGCTGGAAGCCGCCCCCAGGTCTGCACCCCCCGGACACCGCCAAAAATTCTCACCCAAGTGGGGGCCCCCATTGCTGCCTGCGGTCATAGGCGGGCGTTTGCGTCGGGGCCTCCAGCGCAGCTTCCCCCGCGCCTATGGGCGCGCTCCGCCGCCGCGGGGCCTCCAGAGCCAGTGCTCCTTAACCCCTCAGCGCCCGGGCACGATTTAAGTGAGGGACGCTCGCCCGCGCGACCTCTGGACCAGGTCGCGCTCGAGCGAGGGACCCGGAGACGCCTCGCGCCCGGACCCTGCCCCCGAGACGCTCAGCTCCAGGAGGGGAGGCGACGCAGACACCAGGCGCACACAGTGACCGCGAGATGAGAAAGCACCAAGGAGGAAGGACTGAAGGAAGAGGCCCTGCTCTCGGAGGTGGCATTTGAGTTGGGTAGTGGGGGATGACATAGGAGAAAAGAGGATTCCAGGCAGCAGGAAGACCAAGTGCTGAGGTTCGACGTAAAAATTTCGAAAGGAGGCAGAACCATCCTTGTGGGAAGCTAGGTCTTAGGGGCCCAGATCATCACAGAAAATTTAGGTTCCTGAGAGTAAATGGGAGCAGCCTGATTTCATCCAGCAAACCCCTGGGCCAGAAGGGTGAAGTGATTTGCGTGACGTTGCCCAGAAGTGGGTTCAGCAGGTCACTGTGTTTGGGAGGCCACTGAAGGAGCAGCAGTATCTCTTACAAGTACACTTGACAGTGAAGCAGGAGTTGCAGGGAATTGTCTCCAGTAAGATCCCTGTTCAGAGCTCTGCAGACACACGGTGACTTGAAGAATGAATGGAGGGATTGGCTGGACCCAGCATCACTCTGGGGTACACTGTGTATGGCCCTTTCAGGGCCTGCTGTTAGTGAGTGAATGCCAAAAGAACTTGGGTGGTGCTAGGGAGCCACACAAGCCCTGGAGGCGACAGGTTTGTTGAGATTCGTATGGCAATGGGTCACAGGACTTGGAAAGCAGTGAATGACAGTGGCATGGGAGAAGAGTGTATCCTGCTCTGCTTTGAAATGACAATGACCTGCTTGCCTGACATTGCAAGCCTCTAGTCCCCTACATGTCATTGTCTTTGACCCTCATTTCCTTTGCATATGTTCCTTTGGAACACCTTCCCCTTTAGCCAGCCCGGCTCCTACTCAGGGGTCACCTCTTCCAGGAAAACTTTCCTGCCCCTGCAACTGAGCTAAGGCTTCTCTGACCTCAACCTCAGCCCAAGCCTAGCCGGTCTGTTGAAGGAGTGAACAGTGAGTGGTAACATTTACCAGAAGGTGTTTCCCAGAGAAGGGCATGGTAACCACGGAGGCCCAGGGCCAGCTGGTGACAGTGATTAATTCTGTTTACAGCTAGTTGATTCTCAGGTGCCTGAGGACACACCTGCAAAACTGCTGGGGCTGTGTGTACAGTATACTAACAGGTCCCTGCCTGACCATGAGGTGCAGAGGTGCTATTTCTCTCAGATAAGGAGGCATATTGGGGTCAGAGATTCCTGACTTTTTTTATAAAACACTCCTAGTAAATATTAAATAATTTTGCCACTTTTAAACAGTATATGATAAAGTGACTGATTTTAACTAAAAATATTTATATTCTATCTGTAGAATATGAGAGATTATATTATAAAGCTCATTTAAAAGTTTACATATCATTCATAATATATGAAAACAAATTTTTATTTTTCACATTTAACATACCTTTTAATGCATCTTAATTTTGTAAGGAAAATATGATTCGATGACCAATAAATGTAAGAAGTGATTATGTCATGATTTAGAGATCTAACAAACTATTGTTTGAAACTTGAACTCGAGCTAGGCATCTCCCAGCAGCCAGAGTGATTGTTTAAAAACTTCAGCCAGCTCATGTTGCTCTTACTTAAAACCTTCCAGAGGCTTTCCAGCATATTCAAAGCAAATCCCAACCCACCTACTGTGGCCTTCAGGGCCCGCTTGCTCTGGCTCCTGCCTACATCTCTGAACTTACCTCTTTTCACTTTGTGAATAAAGCCTTATTCACAACACTAAAATCTCTGCCAGACACAATACTCCCTTGGCCGTTTGACCTGGTTGCTCTCTGTTCCTGCTGTTCTTCCTCCAGAATTCTTAGGCTATTTCAGAAGATCTTCCCTCTTAACCCAATCTAAAATAACTTCCATCCCAGTCAATGTCTGCAACATCACCTAATTGTCCTTCCTTTCAGAACATTTATCACTCCCAGAAAAATTAGGTTTTTGTGTTTGTTTCGTTATTTATGATCTGTGTCTCCTACCAGGCTGGAAGCTTCAGGAGAACCAGGACCAAGTGAGCCTTGATCAGGCTCTGTCTTCAGCACCTGGAACAGGGCCTGGCACCCATTGAGGAGGTGATCAGTAAGTGTCCATTGCTGTTGCTGTGATACCAAAAATATACGAAAATGGCTTTCATGGCCCAATGCTTAGAAGTTTTTAATTTAACATTATAGCTCTTTTTAACTGAAAAATAATCATGTGCACAGAGCCAAAAATTCAAACAATACAGAAATTAGCCTCTTTTCTCACACCTGCATATTGGTCAGGATAGGACAGGCTGTTTCTGTGGTCTATTACTTAATACTCTTCCTTAATAGCTCTTCTGGTCCCGAGTGTTGGTAAGCTCAGCTGGGCAAGTCTCACGTGCAGTCTCTCTCACGTTGTTCTAGCCACCACCACCAGGGCTGGCGCCATCTGAAGACACAGCTGGGCTGCCTGCTACTGATGGCTCACCCATTTGGCTGTCAGGACATGCTGGCTGTTGGCTGGAAGGCCAATTAGAGCCAAAAACCAAAGCACCTATGTGTGGCCCCTCCATGTGGCTTAGGTTTCTTTTTTTTTTTTTTTTTTGTCATCAACCAGATTTATTATTTATTTAGGAAACTTTTTTTAAAAAGTTAACTATCAGTTTTTATGTTAACTGCATTTTAGTCTACTTTGATTATTTTTATTAATTATAAAGTAACTGATTAGAGTGCTTCAAATTCTATGACAGTAGATAAAATATTTACTACTCTAGTACAAATAAATTCCAAAAAATTAATATTTTTATGAAATATGGCATTATTCAGTTGAACATCAACACAGTTTTAACTATTTTTAAAAGTCATTGTAAATTCTTGCTAATTTTATGCTGTTTTCTACATCAATTGTGTTTTAAAAATCCTAAATAGGTTTATATGATATTATAAAACATACATAGCTGGGAGTTTTTTTTACTTATTTTTTTTTTATTAAGGTATCATTGACATACACTTTTATGAAGGTTTCACATGAGTAACATTGTGGTTACTATATTTACCCATATTATCAAGTCCCACACAGACCCCAATGTAGTCACTGTCCATCAGTATAAGAAGATGCCACAGAGCATGTGGCTTAGGTTTCTTAGAGCATAATGGCTAAATTCTGAGAAGAAGCATCTCAAAACAAGCAGTCCAACAAACAGTAAGAAAGCTGCCTGTCTCTTAAGGCTTGAGGCCAGTAACTAGCACAGCCTCACTTCCTCTGCATTCTGTTGGCCAAAGCAGTCACAGTCCAGCCCAGATTCCAGGACAGGGGACACAGATCCCAGCTTTCAATGAAAGGAGTGTCAGAATTTCTAGCCATCTTTAATCCACTATATGTGGTACCAAATAAACCTTCAAATCACAGTGGCTTAACACACAAAGGTTTATTTCTCTCACATCCCAGTGTGGGGTAGGCCAAGTTAATGAACTGTTCTCCTCCAGCAGTGATTCACACCCAAGCTGCTGCCACCTAGTATCATCATCTCAAATTCTTTAATCCCAACTGGGATCAGATGAGAGAGAGATTAAGGGAACAGGAGTGGGAAAAACATTCACACTGACACTTAAGGGCCTTGGAACAATGTGACACATCTCATTAATGAGATCATATCTACTAGGAAGGTTGGGAAATGTAGTCTTCCCATGTTCCCTGGAAGAGAAAAATGAGTGTTGAACCCATCATTGTTGCTGACACACACCAACTTCCATCTCCTTCTCTAAAAGTATCACCATTAACAACTTAGTGTGTATCCTTTCAGAAATATATGTGCATATACAAACATAAAAACATGAATGTAGCATTTAAACACTGTTCCATATATTGCTTCTTTATATAACAATATATTTCCAATACATCTTAGAAACTTTCCATATCAGAATATATAGATCTACTTCATTCCTTTTAAAGCTGCAAACCATTTCATTGTATGGATGTACTGTGATTTATTTAATCAGTCCCATATTGATAAACATTTAGGCTGCTTCCAGTTATTTGCTCTGTGTTAGTTACACTGTATAGCCTTGTATATAGATCTCTGCTTAACTATGTTAGTGAATCTGTAGGAAAGATTTTCTATAAGTAATATTCAGAGTACATATATTAAATAGTTATCAGCACAATAATATCCAATTAGAAAATGTAGTAAAAATGAAGTCATTCACAACAACCACAAAAACTAATATACTTAGGAATATACATTAGAAAAAATGTATAAGCTGCGAATGAAAAACAAATTAATTTGAATGTTTGTATCAATTATATATTTAATATAATTTAATATCTTAATACAATCAATTAAATTAACTAAAGGACATAAAAGAACTGAATGGAAGAAAATATATAACATATTTGGGGTTGGAAAGATTAAAAATAAAAATTTATACAAATTGTGAATTCATTATATTCCAATTGAAATCTCAATAGTATATCTTCTTCGTGGAACTTGACAAATTGTTTCTAAAATTCACCTCAAAAAATAATCCCCAAGAAAAATAATTTAAAGAATGAGGAAAGACTATTATGTAAGGACAGCTAGAAAAAATATATAGTTAGATTCCTTACATCACACTATGTGCAAAAGTAAGTTACAAAGGTATGATATTACATTATGACTTATAACCATAAAAATAATAATGATATCAGAAACTATTGGGATATTGTCTATAACCTGGAATAGGAAAGACTTTCCTAAACAACACACAAACCCCAGAAATCATAAGCGTAAAGGCAGATAATTTAACCACATCAAAATGTAAAATTTCCAAAAAGAAAAGACACCACACCCTATCAAAATTCCAAGAGCCTTTCTCGCAGAAATAGAAATGCCAGCCCTCAAATTCTTATGGAATTGTAAGGGGCCCTAAATAGTCAAAACAATCTTGAGAAAGTGGAACAAAGTTGGGGGAACATCACACTGCAAGGTGTATTACAAAGCTACAAGAGTAGAAACAGTGTGCAGACATAAAGCTAGACCTATAGGCCATGAGAATAGAACTGAGATTCAGAAATAAACCCATACATTTATGGCCAATTGATTTTTGACAAGGATGCCAAGTCCATTCATGGGAAATAATTACTTCTTCAACAAATGGTGCTGGGACAACTGCAGTTTCATATGCAAAAGGATAATTTGGACCCTTACCTCATACCACATACAAAAAATTAACTCATAGTGGTTCAAAGACCTTAAGTGCTAAAACTATAAAATTCTTTAAAGAAGCTTTGGGGAAAATCTTCATGACTATGATTTCATGGATATGATACCAAAAGCACTGGAACAAAGGAAAACAGATTGAACTTCATCAAAATTAAAAACTTTTGTGTGTCAAAGGAGACGATCAAAAAAGTGAGAAGACAACCTACAGAATAGGAGAAAATATTTGCAAATATGTATCTGATAGGGGTCTAGTATCCAGAATATATAAATAACTCCTAAAACTCAAAAGGAACAAAAGCAATCCAATTCAAAAAATGAGCAAAGAACTTGAATAGACATTTCTCCAAATTAGATACACTAAAGGCCAATCAGCACATGGAAAGGTGCTCAATATCCTTACTCATCAATGAGATGCAAATCAAACCCACAATGAGATACCACTGTACACCTACTAGGA
Organism: Manis javanica; assembly: GCF_040802235.1. Classification (NCBI taxonomy): domain Eukaryota; kingdom Metazoa; phylum Chordata; class Mammalia; order Pholidota; family Manidae; genus Manis; species Manis javanica. Next base: position 22,196,558 of record NC_133166.1, read on the forward strand.
TGGCTGTAATAATTTTTTTTAATGGAAAAGAACAAGCATTGACGAGGATGTGGAAATAAATGGAAACTTCATGCTTTGCTGGTGAGAATGGAAAATGGTGCAGCCACTTAGAAAACAATTTGATGGTTTCTCAAAAGGTTAAACACAGAAATACCATATGACCTAGCAATTCCACTCCTAGGTGCATAGTCACAAAAATTGAAAGCAGGGACTTAAACAGATATTCATATACTCATGGTCATAGTAACATTATTCACAGTAGCCAAAAGGTGGAAACAATTTAAGTGTCCGTCAACAAAATGTGGTTTACAAACAGAATACTAATCAGCCATAAAAAGGAATGAAGTTCTGATACATGCTACAACATATATGAACCTTTAAAACTTATGTTACATGAAGTAAGTCAGACACAAAAGGACAAATATTGTATGATTTCACTTATAGGAAATATAATAGGCAAATTCATGAAGACAGAAAGTATAGATTCAAGTTTACCAGGGGATAAGGGAAGAGGGGAAGGAGGAATTACTGCTTAATGTTTACAGAATTTCTGTTTGGGATGATGAAACAGTTTTGGAAGTAGTGGTGATAGTTGTACAACATTGTGAATGTAATTAATGCCACTTAATTATACACCTAAAATTGTTAAAATGGACATTTTTATATTATATATATCTTACCACAATAAAACTCAAAAAAATGACACTATACACAAAGTAGAAAAGGAGGCAGTAGATGAGGAGAAAATGCTTGCAATATATATAACAAATTAGTCAAATCCAGATGTACAGAACGTGCACAAGTGAACTAAAGAACAGAACACCCAGTATAAAACTGGGCAGTGACTTTTATCAGAAGAAAAAGAAATCGTCTACAAAAAATAAAACTATGCACAATGAGTGAAATGTAAGTTAAAATATGAATGAGAGGTCATTTTTCACTCTTCAGATTGGCAAAAATTAAGAAATTGAATAATATTCAGAGTTGGTGAGGGTGTGGGGATATGCAGCTATCATTCCTGCTGGTGGGAGTGTAAATAAGTCTAACTTACTGGGAGGGCACTTTGGCCACAATACACACACACACACACACACACACACGCACACATTTATCCTTGGGCCCAGCAGTTACACCCCAGTGTATGACAGGATGAATGGTGGCATCTATCATGGTACTTCCACAGACGGAACTCAATGTAATCCAAAGAAGGAGCTAGTAGATCTGGGTGTCCCAATATTGGAAATATATGTCTGAAATACTTAATAATATTTCTTAAAAGCCAACAGGTTTATTTTTTATTTCTAATGTTTATATTTTGTTTCTAAATGAGAAGTGGTTCATACTGCTGTTTGCAAACAGTTTTCACAAATACATCTGTGGGAGTTGTTGGCTTTATTCTTGGTACATGATAAGCCAAATGGGATATGATCATCACATCTACTTTTTTCTTTCCTTTGGCTGTGGCTTTGCGTCCTAGAGACATCTGGATATGCTGTGTATGAATTTTGATCGGATAAATACAAGAATCTGGTAATAATCATCTTGAGGCAAATTTATGTTTATAACCAATGGCTCACCAAAGATTATAAATTAAATAATATAGTACTAAAAATTAAATGGTTTAAAGACGTGAAATGGTCAGAGCACTCAGGGTTTGAGGGAAGTGAGTTCATCTGTGCTAATGGGATCCTGGGATCCCAGCCTTCCCTACACAGCACATGCTTGCACTATTGACTGTTTCTTTAAAGGGAAAACAGTTTGGGGATGGGGTAAACCGAAACTATAACCACCAAGGGGAGAAACTTGGGATCTGGGCACCATTCAGCATGGACTATGTGAATGATGCATTGAAATGGGCAGGAAAGGGGAAGATGACCCCTCTTTATTTTCTAAGAAGTCAGGTCAAAGTTTTGTGAATAAGAGAAATACAAACTTCTTCAGTAGATGAGATGTGGCAGAGGTGGAATGGGATGAAGTGGCAAGAGGGTCCTTCACAAGAAAGTTCAATCTTTAAGATGTTGAAATGTATTTATTTTCAGACATGTTTGAGAGAGAACCGGGCACAGCCTGGAAGGAAGCTTCCTGCACGGTATTCACCCTCCTTCCCAGCAGCAGTGCCTCTCCACAGAGCTCAGTGATGGCAGATGTCTGTGAAACTCCCAAAACACTAGAAGGGACTGGGGACTGGATGGGGCTTCACTCACATTGCAAGAGCACACCATGAGAGAGGAGGAGAAAGAAGAGACAGGTGGAATCTCCTCTGCATCTTCCTCCTTCAGGTCCCACTTTCATTGAAGGGCCAGAAACAAAGGGCAGAGTAAGACAGGTCCTGTTTCTACCTACAAACCACAACCCCGCGCCTCACCCCCCCCTCCATTTCTCCCAACTTTTTAAGGTTTTAGGATGCTGACCTATGTGAAAAGTAGCTAATTTAGTGTGATGCAGTTTAAGGACAGTGGGTGAAGAGGTACCTGCCCCCACTGAGGAGTGTCCCCACCCATTTCATGATCAGAGGTGGTCACTGTCTAGTTCTTACTTAGAACAGAGGAGTGAAGAGTGGTTGCCAGAAAAAAGTTCAGTTTTTGACACACTTGGAATCAACCAGAATCAGATGTCCCAGAGGCAGGAGAATGGCCTGAGCTGGAGGTTCAGGAGTTACCAGCATATGATGGAAGTGAATGAGGTCATCCAAAGAGAGTATGCACAGTTAAGAGAGGGCCTCTGACAGAACCCGGAGGACACCAGCATTTCACGTTGTCTTAGCCCAGTCACCCAAAGACCACCAGGGACAAATCCATAGTCCAACAAAGTCAGGTTTATTGACCCATTGCTATGAGGAAAACATGCCAGAAGAACCATAGGATGTCCCACAAAATGCAAAGGAAAAAAGAGAGTTATTACCAGATTTGAGCAAGACATGGAATTAGGTGAAATTTAAATGAAGCAATATTCTGACAGCTGAGAGCAAGGCAGAACTATGTGTAAAGGGGCTGATACCAGGTCTGGAGCGCTAAGTGGACCCAGGGTCATGTTTTCTTGGAAACAATAAAGTTAAGACAGATGTGGAATATTATGTTCAGAAATCCCTATCTAAATCTCTGCACCCGGGTTGTAAATCCTGTCTGCTTAGTGAATTAGTTCCTCCAGGCAAGAGTTTCATCTTACATAATTTCAAACAACAAAGTTTCTGATAGTCTATAATTTTAGAAAACAAAGTTGCTCAGTGTCTACGAAAGGAGTGGGTTGTTAAGATATTTTATAGCTGCAGTATGTCCTTGGGAAAAACAGTATGTCCTGTTAATTTTGCAGCTAGCTTTATCTGTGTCTGTTATTCCAGCCTGATGAACAGTAGGGCAGATTTTTACAGACCCAACTAATTTTTAGGTTTTCTAGGGTCAAACAATGGAGGAGAAATCTGCAAAGACTAAGAGTAGTGAGTAGGTAGGAGTCAGTCAGTTTCAGGAAGCAGGAGGTGATTGTTGTTGAACCCTAAGAGGTCTAGTTTACTGTGCTGCTGTGCAATAGGGTAACCATTAGCTGCACCTGATTATTTAAATTTATTAAGTGATTTTAAAATAAATTCAATAAAATAAAAAGTTTTATTCCTCCAGGGCACTTAGCCACATGTCAAGTGTTGGGACAGTGCAAATGCAGAACATTTCCATCATAACAGAAAGTTCTATTGAACCGCACGGTAAAGAGAACTGAGAGTCCCAGGCGACGGTGACCCCCGTGAGCACAGTCTCCAAGGAGTAATAGGAGTGGAAGCCATGTAGGAGGTGCAGAAAGGTAGTGAGTAGTCTTTATAAAACTAAACCATAACAACGCCCTTCTCTTATGACAGCTACCGTGTAACTCCTGCGTGCCTCAAGCCACAAATCCAGGCTCAGATCCCTCGGCTCCTCAGCTTCCCCGCGTTTACCTGCCAGCACAGACCCACAAGCTCCATCCCCCAACACTCCCCGGGTCCTTGTGCTGCGGCTCAGGCTCTTGGGCTTCTGGGACGTGTAGTGTTGACGGCGTGAGAACTCCTGCAATATTCAAGCCGCGACCTAAAAGTCCCATAAGGCAGTGCGCGGGGTGTCTCCGTTGAGGGGCCCCGGAATCGTCCCCGGACGTTTAGGGAGCGTGCCTGAGGCGCTGGGGTACCGGGGAGGATGGCGACCGCGCTGTGCCTCCTTCTGCCACTCCTGAGTTCTCCGCCCCTCCGGAGACCCCTCAACTGCTGCGGGGCCGACGGAAGGCCCAGGGAATGTGGGGACAGCGTGGCCACACTCACTAGGGGACTTGGGGGTAGCGTCCGACCGCGAGCAGCCGGAGGGCCTTTGGGCAGCCCCTGGAGGGAAGCTCGCGCTTCTGTGAACTCCAAAGAGCGCCTGCGCACACGGAGAGTCTCGGGATCAACTTTTGGGGACGCTTTCAGAGAAGATAACAGTGTTGAGTAGTAATGGAACGGAACAGTCGTCATTCTGTTGTCCTTTCTCTTAGGGTTTGCAAAGCACAGCCCTCTTCTTTGACTCTCGTAATTTGATCCTCAAATTAAGCAGTCCTATTACAAATGGGGCGACGGGTCAGACAAAGGCATACAGCCTGAGTCTTAGCATCACAGAGTATGAAGGACCAGCGCAGGAGTAGAGTTCAGGACTCTTGCCCAGGCTCTGCCTCCGACTTGCTGTGAGACCTTGGGTATTCTGTTCCCTTAGGAACCTAAGCCTACCCATTTGTAAATGCAAATAGGTTTTGGGGAGGATCGAATGGTATCCAGAATTGAAACTAAATTCCCAGTCTATGAAGGCAAAATTATTATAGTCAGGTGATTGCAGATTGAGTAGCCCATTTCCCCATTTTACAAATTGCAAAACTGAAGGCCCCAGAGGGGCAGGAGCTTGCCTCAGGTCTCAACAGTCTGTTAACGAGGGCTAAAGTCCAGCTCTGCCTTTGGGCCAAGAGCCCTTCCCCGCACCCCAAGTATCAGTGTCTTTGTTGAATACAGTTGAATACAGTTAGAGACTGATTTCTCTGAGGGCCTGGGGAAGTCCCTGTTCTCAAGCCTTCTCCTACCCTACCTGGGTCTAATCGGGGAGGGCCCTGCTCTGCTTGTCATCTGGAGAATGCTGGAGAAAGAACATAGTGTTGCTGGAAGTATACAGACACTGCTTCTCAGGACAGAGGCCCAGGTAAGGGAAGGAGCCGAGGTGTGACAGGTGAAGGGCAGTACTAAGGGGACAGACCCTGAATGGAAGTGGGAGGATGTTGGGCTGTTTCTAGCCTGGGAGGAATTGGGCACTCAGGTGACTCTGGCTGGACCCAGTGGCAGCTGGAGGTGATATCTGGGCTAGCTGAGTGATGAGGAGAGGAAATGATACACACTGAGCTGAGACTGTAGGAGCCACTCCCCTAGCCAGGTGACACCATGAGCACACCATACCACCTCCAGGACCAGGGAGCTGCCCACCAGGGAAGTGAAATTTCTTTGTCCCCTGTGGTAGTGGAGCTGGGGTGTACCCAGCTATTTCTCTATGGGGTGCTCTTAGGTTCTGGAGAAGCAGAGGGAAAGGGCTGGGAGCCCCTAAGGTCTGGGTGCAGATGGAGTCTCCTCAAGCAAATTATAAAAGGCGAGTGTAGAAGTAGAAAGCTAAGATCCTCCACACTTCCAGGTAACTACTTTTCTGGGCCTTATCATCTCTGTTTTCAGCAGGGGAAACAGCCTAAAAGAGGAAAGGACTCTCTTAAGGACACACAAGGAGTTAGGGTAGAACTGAACTGGAATAGGGATCTTTCCATTACATTGCAGTGATCAAACATCTTCATCAAACATTTATTGAGTAATGTATACTCTAAAAAGAGCTACCTTGGGGTGGCAAACAGAAGCCAGGATTGCAGTCAGATCTGACTTTCAACCTGCTCTCCTAGTGACTTACACTGTGACCCCTGGCAAATCACCATCCCTCTCAGTGCCTCAAATTGTAAAGTGGGGGTGGTAAGCTTTATTGAGAGCTGTCTCAAGGTATAACTATGAATTAAATAAGTGCATAGAACAGCACCAGGCACGTGGTATGTGCACAGTAAACATTAGCCACTGCTGTTACTTGTGAACGCAAGTTGAGGCCAGCTGCAGTCAGGGTTTCACTAGAGACAGGCAGAGGCACGTCTGCTCAACTCCTGCATACCTCCACTCAGTGCCATGGGAGCCTGCACTTCAAGTTGAGGGGGGAACTCATAGACTTATTCTGTCCTCTGGCACTAAGAACCTAGCAGAAAACAGGTGCTTAAGTGTTTACACCTCCACAGTGCAACACGATCCCTTTCCCCACAACCTGAGGTCCAGAGTTAAGGTGGTTTTTGCTTAAAGTTGCACATTACAGCCCTAGACAGTCATACCAGAACCAGTCCCTGGGCTCTTTCCAGCCCCTACAGGGTGTGGGGTCATGAATAACCCTTCCTCTCTGTAGGGTAGATGTCCAAAAAGGCTGACAACAGGGGCTTGAGCAAAAGCCTAGAAGGCAGGGAGAAGCCTGGGTGGGAGACAGGACCTGACATCAGATACCTGACCCCAGTCCACCCTGTTTGAAGGTGGAGGTCTCACCCAGTGGTAATTTCAGCTCTGGTCCAGGCTTCTGCAATGGAGGTCTGGTTCAAATCCTTGTTTATAGAGGAGGAAAGAGAAGTCCAGAGGGGCCAAGAACTCACCAAGAGCCCAACCAAGGCGGGAGTGAGTCTGGGCCAGAGTTCAGGTCTTCAGACACTAGATCAGGGCTCTGCCTGGCAACCAGTTTGGAGGGAGCAGGGCGTGGGTCCATCTCTCCTTCGCACTGCCACCTTGGTCCTCCTTGGAGCCAGTCCCCAGTGTGACCAACTGGATGGGCTCTGGCCAGGGTGTGGCAGCGTGGAAGTGGGTGTGGAGAGAGTTAAGGGGAGGCAGAGTATAGGAGCTGGTGAGAGAGAAGCACAGAGATGAGATGGGGTGGCGGACTGGGGAGCTCTTTATGGTGTGGTGGCTGCTGCAGGATTCTAGGGCCTTATTAATCAGTCTGAGGCAGCAGAGGATAAAAATACCATGGGAGCACACTCCTGGAGGAGGGGAGCAAAGCAGATTTAGGAATGAGTCACAGAGCTCAAGCTCTAAATTTAGAAGGTGCTGAAGGAGGCAGCCTCCCCCGGGGGAGCCCTGTGGAGATGCCTGCGGACACGGCACACTGGGGCCTCAGGACAGGGAGTAGTGGTTGGCAGGAGCTGCCTGCACAGCAGCACCCTGTGATCAGGAAACAGCCATTCTGAGTTGCTGCCTAGGTATTTTACAGTATTTACAAGCCTGCTCACACAGAGTCTGAACATTTAGAAGGACTAGTTTAGGACTTCCACCACAGATGTCTACTTTGCTTTTCTCCGGGCACTTTTAAAAATGGCCACTCACAGTATATACAGAGAAGACAAGTAATGATTCTATAGCATCTTACTATACTGATGGAGAGTGACTGCAATGGGGTATGTGGGGGGGACTTGATAATAGGGGGAGTCTAGTAACCATAATGTTGTTCAAGTAATTGTACATTAACCATACCAAAATAAAATAATAATAATAATAATAATAAAATTTAAAAAGCTAAAAAAAAAGGCCATTCAGAGTTGAGCCCATGAAAAATTAAGTGACCTCAGCCTCAATCACCTCATAAGTAATAGGTACTTGCTTTCCTGCTGTCTATCTCCAGCTCACTAGTGACCTGAGACAAAGGATTTCCCTTCCCCCAGCTCAATGTGCTGGTTCTGAAATCTCTAAGTAATAAATCTTGTGACTTTACTTCCTTTGTGTGAGTGTATTGAAACTGTCCCTTCAATCAAAGGGGCCCAGAATTTTCACTTTTGCAAAGTGGGATCTCAGCTGCCAGTGGAGCTACCTGCTGACCCCATGTGCGTGGCTGGTGCCTCCTCATTCAGTAGATTATAATCTGCACATTCTTGATATACCAGCTCCAAGTTTTCTAATACATGCCCCATGGAAGCTAAGCCAGTCCTAGGCCTGTTCCAGGTGTGGATTTTGGCTCCAGAATAAACCCTGACCCAGGGCAGAGCCTACAGCCACATTCTCCAACAGCCCTTCACTTGGTCGTGGGAACAAGGCCCTGGAGTGTGGACATCTCAGCTCTGCTCTGCCTGCTGCCTGGGCATGGTTAGGCTGATGTCCTAGCATCTAGTTGGACATCTGTGGATGCAAGGAGTGAAGAGCTTTCGAGTGCTTTTGCGTGAAGGCCTCCCAAAATGGACCCATCCAGATCTTTAGCAGCTGTTTGGAATTAGAGGTGAGAGAATGGGACAAGATGCCATAGTGCCTGCCTTTGCTTTACTTTTACTCTCAGCCTCCAGGCTACAGATAACCCAGGCTGTTTCTTTTCCTCCAGGTCAGGAGAAGAGGGAGGTATTACTTACAGATCAAGGAACAAAGATACAGGAAAGAAGCCATGCTTTGGGGACAGGTACCAGGCCTGTGAGTAAGAAGGCATTATTTGAGCACTGACTGCTTGCCAGGTACCGTGCTAAACACTCCACATGCAGGAACTCACTTCAGCCCCATTGCAACAATGTAAATCCAACTAGTATACTCATTTTAAAAAGTGGAGAACTGACACAGAGATGATTAGTTACTTGTTCTAGATCACACAGTAAGAGATTCTAACCCAAACAGCCTGGCTCCCTGGCCCAAGCTCTTAGTTATTATACTAGACTGCTGAGCAGAGTAATTCACTGCATCTGTCCTGTCTCCTCTCCTGCCATTCCCTCCCCACCCTTCAGTCTCTGCATCCTAAGCCCTGGCAACCAGTTTGGAGGGAGCAGGGTATGGGTTCGTCTCTCCTTCCCACTGAGGAATTGTCCTCTGGGTCTGCAGGGTCCTGCGGCCCAGGGCAACCCCCAGGCTTGGGGGAAAGGAAAGTCTAACAATATTCCCTCACCACAGCTGACCCTGCTGAACTTCACAATTCACCGAGCCCTCCCACACACCTCAGCCCGGTGGGGAGGCGCCTGGAGTACCACCACCCAGGTAAACAGGCCTAGAGAGTGCAGGGCTTGCCCATGGTAGGCAGAACCATGGGGACACCTCTTTGGGAGGACCCTGGCCCAGATGGCCACCACCCACTTCTGTGTGCTGGGGCCCCCTGCTGATGATGCCTAGTGAGCACTGCCGCCTGCAGGAACCCGGTTCGATTGCTGGGTCGATGTAGCCTTCCAAAAGCCTTGGAGTTTCCTGTCAGAGCCTCCTAATCTATCTGCCTGACCCTAGGCTCTCCCCTTGGCTCTGCTCAGACCGAGTGGTAGTGGGGATGGAGGCATCTTTGTGTGTCTTCAGGAAGGACAAGGTTGTCTAGCCCTTCTTCTACCAGAACTTCTACCAAGAACTACAGCCCTGAGATGATAAGAGCCGTTTCTGGCAGCGCACACAACCTCCTTCTTTTAGTTTCTTCTTATTTTTAATTTCAAAGATGGGCCCTCAGTACTCTAACTCAGAACAATTTCCACCTCCAGAAATAAGAGGAGCCTCTGGGGAGTGCTTAGGGTCACCTTTTGGATGGCAGGAAGGGTCAGGGGACCCCTAAGCCCTTAGGCTATTATTGTTCCTAAGGGGAGAGGCTCCTCTGAGAGGCCTGTTGGGGAGCATGGACCTTCCCAGGGACAGTCTGGCCCAGTACAACATGACTTTCCCTACATTCTTTCAGCCCCATGCCCAGGGGACCACATTTAGGGGCACCAAGGATAGGCAGTGTTTCTTGCTGTGTCTTATTTTCCTATCTCTCAAATGGGGCTAATGGTCCCTGCCTCACCTTCTACCCAATGTTGTGAAGGTTGGACAAAATGAGTATGAAAGACTCGTACTCCAGGTCTGCAGGGTCCTGCCGCCCAGGGCAACCCCCAGGCTTGGGAGGAAGGGAAAGGGGGAACTTCACATAGAGGATATGCACAGCCATGGCATGCATACACATGGTTGTGTGCATGCGTGTGTGTGTGCATGCATGCACCTGCACTGCCTGACTTGGGTGCCATCTGTGCACTCCCAGGTAGACAGGGCCTTAAGGCTTGGTGATATGGGTGTGGCAGTGCCTCAGTTGTAAGGCTGCTAGATTTAGCAAATATTTGGGTCACATTTATGCTAAAAATGATTCCTTGCTTATTTGAAAGTCAAATTTTACTACGCATCCTGTGCCTTATCTGGCAACTCTGCTTCCGTGCTCTGGGTGACATGTGTACCTGTGTTGGGCTGGCCACGCACGAGACTGAAATGGTGTGGTTGTGTGGGACTATGACAGAACATCAGTGTGATGGTGACACTCTCACCAGGAGGAGTGAGGCTGTGGGTGACTCTGTGCCTCTCTGTGACACCCTCAGGTTCTAGCAGCTCCCTTAGGGCAGGGTTTGGACTGTTTGCTCTGTGAGGCTCAGCAGGGGTAGGAGACCTGCCCTGGGCAAACAATTAGATCCGCCTTCAATTGGCACTGTGATGTGAGCCTGTTCTCACCAGCTATCATACTGTAAAGCGCAAGTCCTCTCAAGGCTGTCAGCTCTGGGGGCCTCAGAGTGCTCTGTCCTGGTTCCTTCCAGAGGGGCCTCTGGAACCACCTCTCCACTCTGATGCTTTCTGGTGACATCACATAGGTCATTGATCAGTCTTCTAGAACAGTGCATCCAGGACACTGTCTTGCTGCCCTAGGCACCTGGGAATTTTCTCCACCCAAACTGGCAGGCTGAGTTACCCCTGAGGAGGAGACAAAAGGAGAAGGGGCCAGGGTGTGGCAGTGGGGGCTTTCTCCTCATTTTCTAGAAGGAAGATGGAGGCAACCATCTGTCTGTCCGACTAGATGGTGAGTAGAAGGGAGCACCCAGGGGCCAGTCAAGAGGTGGTGGCCCCTCATTGTCCAGGATACTAGGCAGGGCAGGGGCTGAATCCTGAGGCAGAGAGAGGGTGGTGACTGTGCCCAGGTCACTCCCAGGGTAGTGAAAAGGGTGGCATATAATGGGGAGCAAGCATAGAGCCTTGAGTTTGGAGCTGGGAGACCCTAGGTTCTTATCTCTGCTTTGTCCCTGCTAGTTGAGCCTTTGTTTCTTCATCTGTGTGGTGAGGGGCTGGGACCAGATGACATTATTCAGAGGGTCTTTTGTTTAGATGGGGCCACAGTGGGGGAATTGAGGGGAATGTTAGGTCATGAATAGCTCCAGGCAGGTACCCTGACCCCTGCTCTAACAGCTGCCAGGGGACGGTGAGCCAAAACGACCTCTACCCGCATCCCAGGAGTCACAGTCCTGAGATACTAGGATCCCCATATGGGCTCTGGCTTGTTTTGTGATTCAGCAGTGTCCGTGTACCTCGGGTGGCCTCAACTATCTGTGAGGGACATGTGTTAAGCCCCAGTGCTTGCTCAGCACCCTGGGTAATGATTCCTCACATTCCCATGACCTCTCTCAGTTTGCTAAGCACCTTTTCCTTCTCGTTCCATACCCACTCTGACTCCAGCTTGGTGATGCCCCATTCTGGGAGGCTGGACCCACTTCCTGGGGAGGTACCCTGTGGCTGGGGCAGGGGATTACAAGGGGCGGAGCAGGATCACTCTTTGCCAACTTTTTCCACTGCTAATCTTCTGTGAGAATCTTAACAACCATCATATCAAGATGTTACCTTAACACTTTTTGTTGGAAACTTGCCATTTTTGGACAGTGTATTTTTCCCTATGTACCCTCCCCCCAACCAGTTATATTTTTAGTTACTTATTTTTGCGGTGAAACTGACACATGTACAACTCTTTTTACTGAAGTAATTCTCAGAGAATAGGTATTATTCTAGATGCAGAAACTGAGGCTCAGAGAGAATATGCCACTAGTTCTTGGTCACAGAGCTAGGCAGTGGTGTTGTTAGGATTTGAACGCAGGTTCATAGGCCCTTTGCATTGCCAGGCTATGGGAAGGAGAGAGAGTCCTAGATTGAAGTCCTAGAATTTCTCTCCAGACTCCTTCCCCCAGACTCCCTCTCCCAGCCCTCCTAGGCTCACTCTTCTGCCCTTGAGCAGACAGGGCCCTTCTCTCTGCTGCTTAGGGGTGTTTGAGACAGGATATGAATCTGCTTTGATCCAGCTGTGTTCAGGAGGCCCTCATGAACCCCTGAGTCAGAGATACCTAAATTCTAGGCCAGGTGGAGTGCTTACATGGAAAAGTAATGATGAGTAGGATAGGGAGTGTTGCCCTTCTGCCAACCCACTGGTGAGCTAGCCTGGCCTGAACCCAGGACCCAGGAGTGAGCCCAGGGTACGGCCATCTGAGCATAGAGGTACCAGATCACCTACCTCTTCTGACCCAAGACCCAAAAGATTCATTCTTGGATAATCTGTTTGGAGTTGAGTGATGGTTTGGTTTCTGCCATCTGTTCTTCCCTGAGTTTGTGTCTCCCTCAGACTGGCAGCTTTCTGGAGATGGGGAAGTCCTTCTGTCAGTCTGCCCTTATTGCTACCTCCTTCTATCACCCCAGTGTTATCTCTTTTACCCTGTACTGGGTAACAAGCATAAAAGGTTTACGCCCTAGGGCCTGCTGTCTGCTGATATGTGTGTTATCGAGGCCCTAAGAAGGCAGGAGTCACCAGGACAACGCTCCCATCCCTTTTCCTCATGGCAGGTCCCAGAGGCTATAGGTCACAAAGTAGGCTCTACATACCCGTCTTTGGGTCTCCCACCACTCTAGGTGTGAGGCTGTCAGATAAAACCATTGAGGCTGGCAGAGGAGCAGTGATCTGCCGAAAGTTGGGGTGGAGGCAGAGGAGGTACATAGCAGACAGCCAGAGCCCAGGCCTCCTGAGCCCAAAGCCAGCCCCCCTGTCACCCACTCCATTGTCACTACCCATGCCATTAAAGAATGTGGCATAGAAGGCACAGGGGTGATTATCTGACTATGCCCCACCCACCCCCAGATCCCATCAACCTCATGGGAACCTGCAACTTATTTTACAGGATTTACTTTGCAGAATGCCCCTGGGGTCATTTGCCCTCAGAGCTCCCTGCTCGCCCCCACTCACTTATAAAATTGGGCCTTTTTCACAAACATCTCAGAGTTCTAAGCATTTCAGGAAGAAACACCTCTATTTGTGAACCCACCATGACAACTCATCTTTTTCTAGCACCTTTAAGAAAAGATATTCCATCCCAGAGCTCTAAGATAGTGAGGCTAGGAGGCTATTCCTTCTGACTCCCTCATTCTACAGAATGGAAACTAAGGACCAGAGAGGATGGGGCAGCCAGAGCAGAGAAAGAATCCAGAGGTGGGAGACGGCTGAGACCTGAGCGGCTGTGTACCCATGGTGTGACACTGGGCAAGTGGTTAGGGCTGTTAGCTGCCTATCCGGGTGAGCTTACCACAGGCCCTTCCTGCTACTCTGGGGCCAGGGGCCAGTCACCAGGGTGAGTGAATGCTCAGCCTTGGGCCCTCTGCCACACTCATACTGGCCTGGCCTCAGAGAAGTTGAACCTATTGACCTCAGTTCACACAAAGGGGCTGGAGGCACAGCTGGCACTAGGACCCAGTGGGCAGGTGACAGATTCCCAGGCTGGAAGGGGTGGCTGGAGTGCTGGTGGACAAACCTTCCCCTTGGATATGGAGCTCTGCACAGCTCTGCCTGGGGAGGGACTGGGGAGCCCCAGAGCTTTGGAACCAGATGCTCTTGAGAGCCTAGTCTCGTCCATGGGAGGTGTGTGGACAGATGCATGGGTGCTCAGGGCAAGTGGTGGAGGACAAGGGCTAGAGTCCCAGATTGGAGAGGGGCCTGGTTAAAGCTCCCAGCTGAGGCTGGAGTAGAGATTTTGCCCAGTCTGGCCAGTCTGTGAACCTTGCCGCTAGTGGGTAGGACCAACTTCCGGCTGGGTTTGTGTACTTCACTGGGAATTGCGTTGGATGTGTGTAGGCTTGGTGTACCTTGAGGCTGGTGGGAGGTGAATCTCTGAATTGCTCTTGATTGTGGTGGGAGTGTGTGCCCATATTTGAGTCTCTAGGGTGTCCTGTCGGGGTGGAGGTGGTTCTGGGGACAGCGTGCCTATGTGTTGAGGTGGTTGCAGAGGTGGGCACCTGTGAGTATGGGGGGTGAGGGATGGAGAGAAGGGGCTCACAATTAACTTGCAGAATCCCTCTTCTAGTACTTCATCGCCCCGCCTCTCAGAGCCCTCTGAATCTTGGCCCCTCTCGGATCCATTCCCAGCCCCTGCGGGGGCACCAGTCCCTCCGGGCTGAGTCCCCTCCCTGGGCGGTCAGAGGCGAGCGCTAGGACCCTGCGGGGCGGGGCGGGGCAGGGCTCCGAGCTCTGTCAGCTGTACCTCCGCAGCCTGGAAAATATCGAGCCGGGCAGCGAAGCCCTCGGAGCCCCAGAGCCTAGCCCGGAGGGAGGGAGGGGGCGCGTGGGGAGGGGGAGGCGCGGGGCGGGGCCGGGCGGCTGGACCCACTGCTCCTCCCCCCAGAGCCCCCGCGCCGCCCCGGTCGCCTGGGCAGCGGCGGCGGAGGCTCTTACACCCCTGGCCCCGGCGGGCCCCGGCGTTGCAGCGGGCGCAGGTGAGCGGCCCGGAGGGCGGGCACCCCACCACCCCACCCCACCCCGCCCCCACCACTCGCCCCACGCTCCTCCCGCTCTGGCGCCGCTGCCGAGTTAGTTGAGCGGGTCCGGCCAGCACGCGCAGATCCCCGCCGAGCTGTCGGTCACCTCGGATCCTGGCCTCCCACGAGTCCCGACGGGCTCTCGCGGCGCCCCTGCATCCTATACCCAGCCCCTGTTCCTGCCCCAGGGAGGTCTGGGGTCGTTCCTTCGGGGTGATCACCGTGATTGCCCCGCGCCGGTGCTTTTTCACTAAGGGGCCATCGCCTGCCTATCTCAAACTCTCCACCCGCCCAGGACCCCGGAGAGCCCCACCCGCGCCCGCAGCGCGCTGACTCCCGTCCCCAAACCGGTCTTGCAGGTCCCAGGAAGGTGGCGTCAGCATCTGCGGCCGCGTTGACGTTGTTGGAGCCTTCGCGGAGGACCCAGGAGAGCTGGACTAGGACCAGGGCCCTGGGCCTCCCTATGGAGAAGTCAGCTGCCTCAACAGAGCCCCAAGGGCCTCGGCCAGTCCTGGGCCGCGACAGCGTCCAGGTGCCCGACGACCAGGACTTCCGCAGTTTCAGATCAGAGTGTGAGGCCCAGGCAGGCTGGAATCTGACCTACAGCAAGGCCGGTGTGTCTGTGTGGGTGCAGGCTGTGGAGATGGATCGGACCCTGCACAAGATTAAGGTAGGGTTGCCCAGCCTGCCAGATACAGCCTCCACTGCAGACCTTGCTGTCTCAGAAAGGGAGTCCCCTGGTCCTCCTCAGGTCCACAGGCACCTGGTTGTGCACCCTGGGCTCAGAGAGTCTCCTACCAGGAGCCAGGAGGAGGCAGTTTGCTGGGCTGGTCCCCATCACACAGGTGGGCCAAATGAGTCCTGGAGAGGGGGTGTGACTCACTCAGCCATAACCCAGGCTTCTGCATGGCCCTGACTGTCTAGTGTCTAGATTGGTCTGCCCCGGCCTCTGCCTGGTCCCTGACTTGAGTCATCCCAGGGAGAGATAAAGCCCTTCTCTCCCTCATTTCTGGCCCTCTCAGCCTGAGCTGGGTCTCTCCCCATTCTGCTGCTTTGGATGCCAGGGACCTGATTCCTTCTTGCCTGGGTCCCTGCTTTCCTACCTTCATTTCCTCGCTGCTCCCTGAGACTCCTGCAGGGACTCAGGACTGTGGTTGGCACATCCTGAAGTCAGGGCTTACATGTCTCTACCTTGGAGGTCCAGGCTGGGGGTGAGCTGGGGGAGGAGAGGGCCAGCAGATGCCTGCACATAGCCACCTTGTAGCCAGCAACCCTCTCTTCACAGCCCCATAATTTTCTTCTCTTTGCCATGATAGGGCAGACTTGGGGTTTTGGACCCTATGAACCTACTTCCTTTTGGGGGCTAGTGGGGCTGAGGCTGGTCTAGAGGTCTCAGTAGCTGTCTGCACTACATCTGGCACTGCTGTGGGTGCCACATCCCAAGGGGGCTCCTGGCAAGTAGACTGTGCCTTTCCCTTTCCACAGCACTGCCACAACAACACGTGGAGGAGTGTATTGCTATTGTGAGGAGGGCCAGGGCACAGGACTCAGAGGGCACTCCTCCCCTCCCCCCACTCCTGCCTGGGTTCTGCTCTCAGGTTAGCTGGGGCATCTTGGCCTTGCCCCAGAGTCTGACCTCCCCTCTCTGACCCTATGTCTTTCTGCCTCACTTTGTCTTAATCATTTACAGCTCTGTCCATCTGTCCCACGTGGCCTTCTGGCTTGCCTTCTCTACCTTCTCTTCTCCCCTGTGTGACTCTTCTGTCTGCACCCTGGCTGGCTGGCTCTTTCTTTCTGGGTTTCCAGTGTTTCTCCCTCTGGGACACTCTACCCAGGTCCAAGACCCTGGGCTGAAGGTTTCCTGGGTGCCTGACCTGTGTCTGAGCCTAAGGAGCAGGGGAGGGGAGGGCAGCTGATATGTCCCAGCTTGGTGCTCTCTGAGGGCAGGGACAGGTCCTATCCCACTTTGCATCCCCAGCATCCAACACAGACAGAGCAGGGATATTGGCAGAAGGAAGGAAGAAAGGAAAGGAACAACCTGAATGAAAGGTGAGCATGGTTGTGAAAATAAAGTTGTTTTCCTGACTGACACTGGACAGGCTAAAGGCTGTCAGGGCACAGTGGGATGGGGAAGTACAGTTTCCCCATGGCTGGCTCTCAAGGGGGAGGGAAGGGGAGGAGGGTGTGACCTGAGTCCAGGACTCCTGCCCTCTCTGTCAACAGGGCGGAGCTGCCTCCTCCATCTGGCTTCGTTAATGAATAAAAATGCAGCCCAGTCCAGGACTGGAGTTGGCAGGTCTGGGGGCCAGACTGTCACAACAGACCCCATGTGACCAGATCAGACTTGTCAAGTGGCCTTCCTTGGGGTGGAGGGGACCTGGAAAAACTGGGTGTTGTGGGCTTGTGGTCAGGACATACACCCTCCCCAGCAGCCAGGAATCCCAACCCTC
Organism: Manis javanica; assembly: GCF_040802235.1. NCBI lineage: Eukaryota > Metazoa > Chordata > Mammalia > Pholidota > Manidae > Manis > Manis javanica. The sequence goes on from NC_133166.1 coordinate 22,213,613, forward strand.
CTTCCCTCTGCCACTGTACAGAGGTTGAAGGTGCCGAAGGGCCGTGGGAATCCCTGGTTCCTGCTCCCTCCTTACTGGGACGAAAGTGAGGACATTGAGGCCCAGAGAGGGGCAGGGCCCACCCAAGGCCATACAGCAAAGTCCCAGCAGAGCTGGACTTAGAATCCAGATCTCCAGCCTCCCAGCCTAACCCTTCTGTTATGCACCCCAGAGTGGAGGGAGACTTGGAGTTAGTAGGTGAGCAGAGCTGGGTCCTAGGGAGGATGCTGAGGCCTTGGTAGTCATCCCATGGAGCCAGCCCCCGACTCCTGATCCCCTCAGCACAGCCAGGTAGAGTTTCTGAACCTGGGCAGAGGTCTCTGAGCTCCCCATCCCCAAGACTGCAGGATTCCCAGGTTCCATGCAGTTAATCCCATTATTCTGAGTCCCCACTCTGAGCCAAGCATTTCTCTCCACCAATTTACCCTCAGGCCAGTCCTGGGCAGTAGTAGGCTTGACTCCATGCTACAAAGAAACTGAGGCTGAGAGGGGTGGCGCCACTGCCTAAGGCCATACAGCAGCTGAGGCAGGAGGGGAACCCAGGCCAGCCTGACTCCAGAACCCTTGCCCCTCTCTGGTTGGGCTCACATCGTTAGTCAACATTATGGCATTTGACCCCATCAATATACTCTTTGAAGGACATGATGTTCTCATTATCCCATTTTTGTTTGATACATGAGAAAGCTAAGGTCCAGAAAGGGGAGTGGCTTGCCAAGGTCACGCAGCAAGTCTGTAGCCAGAGTCCACAGGGATCACAGGGTCACTCCAGGAGCCTGGGACTCAACCACAGGTGTTTGTTGAGCCTCTCCCCCCTCCCCCACTCCCACCCCCTGTTCTGGGCTTACCCCATGAACTGGGAAAGCCAGCTGCCCCTGGACATGCCCTGTGCTCATGATCCTAGGGTAGGGGTGGGGTTCCAACTATCTGTCGGCCTGATTGATTTCCTCATCATCTCTCTTCCCCCAGACTTATCTTCTCCCCGCCACTATGTCCAGAGGTCCCTGGAAGCCACTGTGGCTCTGGGCCCAGAATTCAGAGCTAAGACAAAGGGAAGGGGCTGCTGGAGGCCATCTGTGCCCTTTCACTCCCTCCTGGCCTCCACCGTGGCCTGGCCCCAAGCTGCAGTGTGCTCTGGGCACTGGAGAGGAGGCCGGCAGCCAGGGCTTGTCCCAGAGGCAAATGCTGAACACAGACCCTGGGTCCAAGGTGGAGGGCAGCTTGGAGCGAGGCCTCCCCATGGCTCCTGTGGTGGCATGAGAAATACAGAGCCAGGGAGTCTGTCGGTCATTTCAAGCAGGGCCAGCTGGGGTCCAGTCCTGGCTGTGGTATCCTCTTCTGTGTATGTGACCATGGGCACGCCCCTGCTCTTCTCTGGGCTGTTTTCCCATCTGCTATGGGACTGTCCTGGCTCCAGGAGCCTCTGAGCTCAATACCTATGCAGGAGCCTGTGAGAGGGGAATGAGGAATGGGGGACAGAAAGCAGAAGGTGCCATGGCCTGCCAAGCCCTGCCCCCAATGCTCACGTGCTCAGACTCTCCTGTGCCGCTGCCTGCCTAGCCTTGTGCTTGGCTAGCTATGAGAGAGGCAGAAGGGGAGACCTGGCTCCTGTCCTCAGAGGTTTCCAGTGCCTGGTGGAGATAGGATGGACAGTTCCACGTGAGCCCTGCCCACTACACAGGGCAGATGTTCACAAGGAGATCACAGACGCAGGAGTGGGCTCCATGGGCAGGGAACTTGAGGGGCTTGGCAGCTGGAGCAGGGCTAGGAGTCTCTTGGGGGAGTATGGTTGAAAACCTGAGGTTCCTCTTGCCTTAGAAAGCTGGGCAGTGGAAACCTGTCTTCTCTGAATTCCTGTCCTCTGGCTCCTTCCCTTCCCATACAGAGAAAGCTTTACTGCCCCTCCTTGCCCTGTCTCACTGTCCTGGAGCTCCCACACCACAGGACCCCTAGGTTCCAAGTTCTCAGGCTTGTCCCCTCTCAGAGCCTCATTCTCTCCCACCATGAAATGTGGGGTCATCTCAGGGATCTCCAAGGGATCTTCTCACTTTTAATAGTCAGTGAAACTCAGAGGGTCATGGAGATGGTGGGGGTGTGGGCAGTGTTTTCTCTATGCCTTCTCACTGAGTCTTCACAATTGTCCTGTGGCATGGGTCTTACTGACACCATTGAACAGATGTGGAAACTGAGGCTCCAAGCAGGAATTCACATGTGTAAGGCCAAACAGCCAGAGGTGGCTGACGCAGGATCAGAACGCAGATCCTTGGGTCTCCAAGGCTGAGTGCCCTCTGTTCCCTTGAGCCTACTCTTTTGAGCACCGTTAGACAGAAGGCCGCCTCTAGGACCCCATGGCTCACAGCTTACTCCTCTCTTCTGCCTTGTGTCTCTCTATGCCGTGTCATTGTGGGAGGGCACCCTGGAGGGGATCTGGCTGAGCAAGAGCCCATTTCTGGCTGTGTGACCTTTCCAAGGCAGGCTGCTTTTCTGGTGGCAGGGGCATGAGTTAATCTGGTTTTAGGGCCTTGAACATTGGTGAGTCAGACTCAGGGTGGGCCTCAGCCCCATTTGGGTTCAGTTTGCCTGTCTCTACAGGAAGCTGCTGGACAGGTAGTGTGTAGAAGCTACTATTGCCTTAGGCCATGGTAGAGGGGCCTTCACAGCTGGACACAGAGTAAGGATGAAGAGCTAAAGCCTTCCCAGTCTGTGCCATCACAGAGGTCCCTAGGTGGGGCACCTGACCCCAGGGCCCTGAGGACCATCCTGACTGGCTCTAGCTCTGACTTGGTCTGGGGCAATTGGGAAAGTAGTGTCAGAGCTGTCTTCAGGGAACAGGCTTCCAGAGGGCATGGCTCCAGGTAGTCAGGGTCTGGGCCTTCAGGTTGGGGAGCTCAGAGGATGGAAGATCAGAGCTCAGAGGATGGAAGATCAGAGGTCTTCCCAGAAGAGGTGCCTGGTTGGGCTGTGGCTGCAGGGGAGAGAGCACAGGGTCCAGAGTCCCAGCCACATGGCTTTGGGCAGGTTACTGCCCCTGCCCAGGCTTAATTTTCCTCATCTATCAAATGTGGGTAGTAGTGCTGCCCTGCCTGTCTTCAGTCACTTCATTCATTCATTAGCCCATTTAACTAATGGACTCTCTGCCTGGCTCTGTGCTGGATGTTAGGGACAGATAGGGGAATCAAAGCCAAGCCCTGCCTTCAAGGAGCAACCAGTTGGGTGCTGGGACAGACACTTGTCACAGGAGCTGTGGAGACCCACCATGGGCCTCTGAACCAGCTTGGGGCCATGGAAGGCTTCACAGAGAAGGAATGTTCAGGTGCTCCTTTTGGAATTGGATGAAGAATAAGGAGTACAAATTTGATGCCATCAGGATCTTTCCATGCAGAGGAGTATCTGTGCAAAGGCTCAGAGGCAGGATGCAGGGCAGGGCAGGGCAGCAAGACAACGGCAGGCCGTTCAGTAAGGGACTGAGGACTCGGAGCTAGAGGTGACAGGGCTGGACCAAAGCCCTCAGACATGGGTCCTGGAAGGCCAGGGGAAGGTTTTAGACAAGCTGAGTGTTAGGAGGAAGATGTTGCTGTATTTGAACAGAGTTGCTAAGACCTGCACTAAAGCAGGGGCTTTGGGGAATGGAGCAAGGGCTTGCATCCAGAGCGATGTAGGAGGATTGGTGGATGGAACATGGGGGTTATAGCACAACCCTGTGCAGTGTGCCAGCGGTGAAGTGTTGTGCAGTTGGGGCTCTAAGGCAGTGTGGATGTTCAGTCCCCTTGGTGCCTGCCCTGGGGGTGAGGAGCCTTGTGAATGGGAGTGGGTGCCTCTAGTCAGTGTCTCCAGGAGCTAGAAGAGCCCTCAGTACCCATGCTGGCTCTGTGCCTCCACACCCAGCTCCCCAGGCTCTGGCTTTAAACTTTAATGAGCCCCAGCTCAGTTTCCAGCCAAGAGTCTTTAAAGTTTCAGGAGATGAGAGAAAGAAGGGAGTCCTGGAGACAGATGGGTTTTCATTCTTCCCCTGCGTCTCCATTCCTGGCTGGGCCACCTGCAGCCAGGGCCTGGGACCCAGGATCTGGGACCTCTGTTGGGCCATTCCTGCCTGTCCTGAGGGGTCTGGGCACCAGGTTGCTGCCAAAATAAACAAGATGGAAACATTATTTCAGCCCTGACTCTGTACCTTTGCCCTGACCTGGGCAGGTGAGCTGTGCCAGAAATAATTGAGGGAAAAGCTGCTCAGACCAGGTGCCAGTCTTGTGCTGTCCCTGCCAATCTTGGTGCCTCACTTTATCCTCTCTGGCATGCTTGGGCTGGCCTTGCTACTCTGGGGCCCCTTGAGCTTCAGAAACACAAGCAGTAAAATAAAGTAGCAGGCCCAGAACTTAGAGGTGGGTTCTACACCAGATGCAGTTTCCTCTCACCTGTCATTAAAGAGAACCTGGGGCAGGTGGTACAGGGCAGCTGGAGCTGTCTCTGGAGTTTTAGCCTAATAATTGCCTCCCTGCCTCTCAGCCTGGGCTCCCTGAAGGCAGGTACTGATGTCTCTAAAATCCTTATGTCCTGGAGCAGGTGAACAATGCCTGCATATATACACTGCCTCCTGCTATGTATACGCTTCCCCCACCTACCACATGCACCCAGGAAGTGGAGGGCGAGTACTGCCTTGTCTCCCTGTGGTGCCTGGGCTATTTAGTCTAATCCTTTGGGTTTCATGCCACAAACCTGGTTCTGTGAGGTTCCCTCTACATCTCCTGGGCACCCCCAGCCCTCTGACTTTAGGCCCTTCCAGATTGCCTGGAACCTGGTACTAGACCAGGGAAATGATGAGTTATTAAGGCAGAGGCCTGACCACTATAGGGGATGGAGTTCCCTTGTGTGTCTCCAATATTGATTCATTCAACACATATTTATTGAGCACATACTAAATGCCATGTATTGTGTTATGTGCAGGAATTTAATGGCAAATCAGGCAGATCAGACTCTGCTGTCATAGGTTTACATCCTGAGGAGGAGACAAGCAAAACAGAAGCAAATAACTAAATAAAATACCAGATGGTGGTTATGTGTTATGAGGGCAGAATGATGTGATGGGGGTTGCCCGGCCTTCTGCGTGTGGCACTGGATTGTGGGTGACTGTGTGTGTGATGAGGTCCTTAGCTGGGTGGACTGTGAACCTCTGCTCAACTGCCCAGGTGACAGCCCTGCAGCAGGCACCTGACGAGGGTCAGTAAATCATACTGAACGTGTGTGTGTGGGTGCACGTCCATGTGTCTAAGGTTGCGTGTGTGTGCCTCTGAGTGTAAGACCATGTTTCTGTGTCTGGTGTTACTGTGTGTATGAGTCACGCAGCCTCCCTGCAGCAGAGTTGTCTCTGATCCAATTATGTTTCCTCAGCTGTCTCCTGGCGGCTCCTGCCCCCTGGCTCAGCTCTGCCCGCCATGGCTTTCCCTTTCCTGCCCCCTCCAGCCTTCTGTCCTCGTCTCTGAGCCTATCTCTGGGTCTCAGAGGCTCCTCTTAGAGTGTGTTTTCTATCCCTGTCTCCAAGGGTTACTGCCTCTGCCTTTATGTCTCTGGGCCTCCCACCCACTCCAGCTACTCTGCTGGTTCTGGGGTCCTGGAGATGGATCAGACCTGGGCCCTGCTCTTGAGGCCTAGTCGGGAGACTGATGGAAATGGTGACAGCCCTTCGGGGAGAGCTCAGGCTGAGGGAGGCCAGTGGCTGACTGCACGGTAGGGGGCAGTGGTGTCTGGGCAGGGCATTGGGAGCCATGCAGCAAGCTGAGAGGGTCTTAGTGAGTCTGTCAGTGAGGTGGGCTCCCAGGAGCACAGGTGCAGACTAAAGGTGGGAAGGAGTGGAGACAGAGCCTGAGTGAGGAGGACATTTTGAAGTCAGGATTCGATCCTGAAGGCAGAGAGAGAGACAGCAGAGGCTTGCAAGCTGGGCAATGCTATCATTAGCTCTGGGTTTTAGAAAGCTCCCTGGCTGCAGGGGACAGATTGGCTTGGGAGCCGGGAGACGCAAGACGAGGACACAGCTGCAGTTGTACAAGCAAAGGATAACAGAGTTGTCACTGCTGGGCCCCAGCCCAAGGATGGAAGGGCCCTGAGTCCCCTCTGCCTCCACTGCCAGCATGGCCAGGTGACATAGAGCATTTCCAAGGTAATACAGCATCAGCAAGGGCAGCCTCGGGCCCCATCTCAGCTGAGGGCAGGCTTCCAGATCCAAGGAATGAAGACCTTGGGATTCTGGACAATATTCTTAACTGAGGGAAAAAAAGTATAGTTTGTATGTCTTGTATAAACTATATTGTACCAACATTAACGAGAATCATTCATTAACAAAAAATGAAAAATCACCCTCAATTCCTGAGTACAACTTCCATGGTTCCTTCCACCTGTCATTAAGGATATAGTTTGTACATAGTTTAGCCATGGCACAAGTACAAGTTTGTATCCTTTTTGGTTCATACATTGCTTCTGTAGAAGTTTCTTATATTGCTACAGACTTATTAATTCACAAACATTTCCAGCAACTACTCCCTGACAGGCCTCTTCTGGGCCCCGAGGGTTCAGAGCCAGCTCAGTTCCTGCCCCTGCCCTGATGGAGCCCACGGTAACTGGGCAATAATCAGCCAGGTGATATGTCATTCTTAACTCAACTGGGCCCTGCTGTTGGTGGCGTTCCAAGTTGTTCTCCAATATGTTTTGCTAATTACAAATACAGTAATATAGTCATTAATATTGTAACAGAAATTTTTTCTTATTTTGTATTTTTTCCTGAGTATAAATTTCTTGTCATGAGGTTCCAGGGAATGAGTTGAAAAATACATTTTTATGATTTAAAAAATATTGCCAAATTTATTTTCAGGACAGTGGAACCAATTTTTGCTATCACAAACTAACAATTTTACCATATCTTCACATACAATGGGTGTTTTATATATTTTTGCTAATTTACTAAGTATAAATTGGTACCTCAGTACAATTTAAATTTACTTTTACCTCTTAGAACTATAAAAGATCTTACAGCAAGTCCTAAAATCTCCCATGAACCTGTCTCTGACATCTACCCCTATATCCTGTTTTATAAAAGGATGATTTCAAAAGCAGTAAGCAGCCCCAAGTGCCATAGAGATTTTTATGAGTCCAGGAGGTTTTCATGACAATTCTTCCTTCTGAATCCCACAGAAGCCCTGAGGGCCACTGGCTACAGCCCAGCACCCTGAAAGCCAGAAAAGCTCACAGAGGCATGGCCTCTTTGTTGGGTCACCTGTCCAGCCTTCAGTTCGGGCAGCAGTTCTTTTACTAAATGGTGCCTGGCCCAGGGGACGCCAAGATGAACAAGGGGCCACAACATTGTAAGCAAAATGGGTGCCTTGTAGTGTGTGCTGATGGAGGGAGGCCCTGGGGATGGAGGAGGCAAGGAAGAATAGGCCCCCAGCCAGAGCAGGCTGCCTGGACAGGGGACAGCCAGGCTGAAGTTTGGGGACAAAATAGGAAAGGAGCCAGTGAGGGAAGTCCTGGGAAAGCAGGACCAATCAGACCTGTCTCCTCCTGCAACCCTGTGACCCCTTATGTCAGTGCCCATGAACTGCTTTTGAGATTTGGGGGGCATGGAGGAAGGTTTAAAGGTCTCCATTCTGGGGGCCCCAGAAACCAAGAGAAGGGAAGGCTCTCTGCTCTGTCAGCTTGGCCAGTGCTGGCCTCATGGGGCCTTTAGGAAGGACAGAATGGAGGACCATGAAGCCAGCAGGTGGTGAGCAGGACCCGAGGAGCAGAGCGGGAGCAGAGAGGGCAGAAGGGCCCCTGGAGCTGAGCCTCTCATTATGTGCCCCCTGGCCTGTCTCTGCACCTCTCAACACCTGGTGTGACCTGGGGAGGGTAATGCCTGCTCATGGATTGGGAGGCCAGAGTGGGTGGATTTGTGTATGGCCCTGGTGTAAGAAGGCCACCCACCCACTCCCTGTCCATCCACCCTATGGATGGATCTGGGCATTTTGTTTTTTTAAAACTTTGTTCCATGTCCCTATGTACCTTGTTCTGTGGGGATTAGCAGGAAGGTGCTTCCCTGGCAGGGTCTGAGAAGTCAGGGAAAGCTGCTGGGGCCTGGGACCATAAGGGCAGCTGCTGCTGGGGGCTTTATATACAAGTCTCACTTAATCCTCACAGCTCTGCTCTGAGGAGAGGATTATCCCAGTTTGACAGATGAAGACACTGGGACCCAGAGCTAAAGTCCTTCGCCCAAGCCAAGGCCACACAGGCAGGACATGGCAGGGTAGAGACCTGCCTGACTCAGACAGCCCGGAACTGCTGCGTAAACTGTGAGCCTCTGTGGTAAACTGGGCCCGGCTGGGTCTGGTGGGGCAATGTGATGGCTGAGAGGTTCTCAGGTGCAGAGTTCCACTGTTGAGTTTTGGAAAACATGGCCCTGTCTTTTGAGCCAAGTGAGGTCTGAGGACCAAGTCTGGAACTTTGTTCAGAGAAAGAATCTGAGCTTCTCCTCCCTCATCAGCAAGCCCTCTGAATCCAATGAATGCTGCATAGTTAACTAAGCCCCCCTCCAGCTGCCAGTGTGTTTGTTTTAGCTGGGCCAGGCCTGCACCTTAATGAAGGTACAGAGAGTCCTGACACTTTGGGGTCAGACGTACCTCGGCTCGGGCTCTCTGCTCCACCACTGTTAGCCAGGTGGTGATGGTCAATTATTATACCTCTTGGCCTCAGTTTCTGTATCTGTAAAATGGGGATGATGATCCTCCTGGGGTGTTGGGAGGGTAAGAGATGGTGACTGCACAGGGTGCAGCTGGATGCCCTTGACAATTGGCAGAGGCGGTGTGACCTAAACTGCAGTCGCTGTGGTGTCCATGGTGCAGGTGCTGCCGTCTCCCTTTGTGGGATGGGGAATTCGTGATTTGGAGCTCACGGTGAGGGTTATTGCAGGAGTGACTAATGTTCAGGGCTCTGATTGATTTGTTGCTTAGTGCCCCACCCCAGTCAGGAACACTTCCTTTGATTTGAATATGGTTCTGTTGGGAAAAGGTGATTTGCTTAACAGTTATTCCTTTTACAAAACTGTCTGCTAAATTGTAATGTGAAATGCAATGTGGTGAGCAGTCAACACAGCTTGTGGGATGTTTCAGAGCCCAAATGAACATGAACCCCTACCCTTCTCTGGGCCTCAGTTTCCCTGGGTCTGTACGACTTTAGGATAATCCATGTGGTCCACAAATCCCATGGACAAGGATATTGGAGACCTGCTGTGAGAGGTCTTGGGGTAAGGGCCAGACTCGGTCCACTGTCAGTTTGCTTGTTACTACCCTGGCCTTTGACCCTCAAGGCCATGCTGCCGCCCCATGGAGGTGACCTGGTTTCTTTTTCCCTGCGTCAGGTCTGCCATTTCCCTGAGTCCTGGGAGATCCTGCAATTCCTCCCGCACCACTTACCTTCCTACTGTAGATTCCTTCTTCGTTAAAGCTCAACACTGGGAGGGCTCCCAGAGTAACACAAGGCCAGGGGCAAGAGAGAGGAGGGGGACAGAGTAAGACGCAGCATGGGCATGGACCCTGCTCTGTACTCATTATTTAAGCCTCCAGGCCTTTGACCCCCAGTCCTTCTGCCTGAAATGCCCTCTCCCCTTTCGTTGGTTCAGCTCCTTTTCCTTTTAGGCTGTGCAGCCCTCTGCTCCTGTAGTTCCCATGCCTCCCCCTCCCAACCCTGCTCGTTCTCTACTGGGGTTTTGTGTCTGTCTGTCCCACCACCCACATCACGGGGCCTCTTTGGGGAAGGGCCCAGGTCTGGTTTGCCTCTGGATTCCTGCTGCTCAGTGGTATGCCTGGCACACAGGAGACTCCAGAACATGGTGAATGGATGGATGGGTGGACAGGCAGGGCCAGGGTGAGGCAAGAGAGGTACAGGCCACAGAATATAAGGAGATGAATGCAAATGCTACACAGTCCTGTCCCATGGAAGGGTGGAAGCTGGCTGGAGTAATAATCACTGCTATTTTTTGAGTGTTTACTATGTGCCAGGCATAGTCTATGCATGATCTCATTTAATCACAACATGAGATAGGTACCCTTATATTCCCATTTTTCATTTGAGGAAACTAAGACTGAGAGTTAAATCCTGTGCCCAAGGGGAGGAGCTGGGACTGGAAGCTGGGATTGCCAGACTGAAAACCTACAGGAGACTCCCCTCAGGCCTTTCTTGCTTCTCACTATGCCAGGTCTATTCTCACCATGGCTCTGTGGGACTTGAGGGTGCTGGTCCCAGGGTCTGGGCAATCCCAGTTTTGCATCTCATAGGCTATGGAGAGAGCGGAGTGCAGGGGACAGTCTATAATTTCTCTGGTGTTACTTGTTCCCTCTGGGCCTCAGCTTTCTCAGCTGTAAAATGACTGCCTGCCAGGCTCCCTGCTGTAATCAGGCATTAAGGGCTTTGTAGCCAAGCGTGGCTCTGCGGTGGAGCAGCCCCCACTCCCTTCAGTTTTGGTTTGCTGGGGAGAGCACAGGTGTCCTGCCAAGTGACTGACTTGCCAAGAACCCAGTGGCTGAGCGTTCAGGTCACAGGCCCGCCCACTGGTGCTCTCTGATGACTCCCCGCCTCCCCCACCTGTCCTTCCTGAAGTCTCTTAGAATTACACCTTGCAATGTGGTTTGGGTAGGAACAATGCTGTACGTAACTTACCCCTCTTGGCACAGACGCCCTTCCTTCTGGGGGCTGTGGAAAGAGTGGGGCCAGGCAGCCTGCCACCGCGGTATGGGGACACTCGTGGACACTCTGCAGCCCAGCTACCCAGACTGCCTGTGTCCATCCCTGTAGTGCCTGCTGCTACAGCCTGGGTTCTCACCCTCCCAGGGCCCTTCTCCCAGCAGGCCCTGCTGCTGGCCTTCCTTCCCGAGTCTGGCACAGCCTGGGGAACCTTTGAAGTGTCCCTCTTTATCTTAACTATAAAATATTATGCAGAGTTTACACTCAGTTCATGCCTGGTCTGTCTTGTGGCTCTGCATGCTCCGCCTACTGCCTGCTGTCCCAATGGGAGGCCTTTGGTTCTGAAGCCACAGAAGCCCTGACCCAGGAGTCTCTGAGGAAGAATGGGCCATGTATGGGCAGCAGGGGTCCCTTCTCAGTGTGCCCCCAGCCATGGGATACCTGGGCCCTGGGGACACTGAGCCTGACTGGAGGGAAGAGGCATTCCCAGGTTGGATTCTAACCTAGAGCATTATTCTGTTGTCACTGTCTCTCTATACACTCACTGTCCAGGATAACACGTTTGAGGACTTGCAAAGCCAAATTGCTTACATACTTGGACTTAAGAGAAGTTCTCATTTTCTCAGAAGCCACATAAGCACTTCTTGATGGTTAGGAGCACAGGAAGATCCAGGTTTGAATCCCTGCTCTGCTGTTTTCTTGCTGTCTGCTTTGGGCAGGTGACTTAATCTCCTGTGCCTGCCTTCTGTTTGGCAGCACAGGAATAATACCAGGTCACAAGCTTGGGGTGAAGCATGAATGTTTGGTGAACGTCTGGTGCAGTACCCTGATCTCCATCTGCTAAGGATGCCAGACCTGGCCTCTGCTATCTTCTCCATGTCCATTTCTCACCATCACATCCATCCCCTCACTTTGTTCACTCGTTTGTTCACTTATTCCTGCACTCACATGTCATTACTCTCCTTCAGTCTCATATAGTTCCTGAGTCTTCCCTTGACTTTCATGAACCTGAGATTTAGAGACCAGTTATTTTGTAAAAGTCCCTCATTTGGGGTTTGTCTGATTCTCCTTATGATTAGATTTAAGGTTATGCATCTTTGACAGAAGTTTCACATAACTGGTGCCTGTGTTCTTTTCATTGCCTCCTTTCTGTCAACATGCAGCTGTAACATGTCCCATTACTAATGGTGTTCACTCTGATCACAGATTAAGGTGGGATCTGCCAGGCTTTTCTATGAGTTTACTGATTCTTCCTTTGTATTTTTAAGTATTTGATAGGAAGACACTTTGAAGCTATGTAAATACCTTATTCTTCATCAAACATATACACTCGTTTCCTATTTTTTATTCAGTGGAATATAATCTGTCGCTGTCATTATTTATTTTGACATGGGTGGTCCCAGCTTTAACCTGGGGTAGGTGGCCAACTGTTCTAGTTTGTCTGGTACTGAGGGGTTTCTCAGGATGTGGGACTTTCAATTCTAAAACTGGGAAATGCTCAGGAAACCCCAATGAGTTGGTCACTCAGCCACTGGGAGCCATTCTCACTGGCTCCCATGTCCACTGGGCAAGGTCCCTGTCATTCTGTGAGTACGTCCTTACTTTCTGGCACAATAAGATGTTCCAGGCTCATCTTATATCTACTCTGACCCAGCCTCAGAATCCTGCATTGCTCCAAGACCTGGCACCAGGGCCTTTTGTTATTGGGCTACACCACACCATGGGGACTGGAGCAGACGAACTCATTCGGCTTCCCTACAGGCTGTACTCTTGTCTGCCTCTGCACCTGTGCCTTGGTGGTTCTCGTTGCTAACCACCTTCCAGACTGAGCTCCATAAAGCCTGATCCCCCCCACCCCTCAGAGCTGGCTCCTCGTTGGTGCCCCACTGGGCAATTTAGGGCACCTCTCCATTTTCAAGTTGGTCTCCTCCCTCCACTGGAAACCACTCAAAGCCAGGCCTCAGATTCACCCCTGATTTTTCTGTGTTCTGTACAAGGCTGGAACTCTGGGTTGCTAGTTAAATGATTGGGTCTAGTTGTACCCTATTATGGAGCAGAAAATGAAACAGGGAGAGTCACTTGTTCAGGGTCACACAATGACTTTTTCTTTGTAGACTGGAGTCTGTCCTTGACTTCAGTTTTAATTCTAAAATGGGGTAATACCTCAGAGCATTGCTTTAGAATAAAATGTGTATAAAGCACTTAGGATAGTACCTGGCATGTGGTGAATGCCTGTCCTGCCAAAGGGTTTCAGCTGGGCAAGTTCACTGTGGATTCAGTGTGACCAAAGAAATGACAGTAGAACTTTCTTGGAGTGAAAGGGTTATACCCAACTTTATTTCCATGGTGGCAGGTCAGTCACTAAAATCCTGTTCATTCAGAGCAAGTCTGCATGCAGGAGACTGGTTTCTGCCTCTGGGCCTCTCTACCTGTACAGCCATCCTCTGGGCTTCTGTCCTTGACGCTGCCACCACTCCAGGCTCTGTTCTCCTGCAGCCTTGCAACCATGCCACTGTGTCACCCAACCATGCCACTATTTCGCCCAGAGCACTGGGCAGGGCTCTTTATATAGAGTCAATAATGAAGCATTGCCCACATGTGTAGTGAGCTAGCCGACCAGGGCCAGGTGAGAATCCCGGCCACAGGAACCTTCACTTTATCCAGAGTGCCCTTCTCAGTATCCCTGAGGGAACTTTCCATTCGAAGTTTTTTATTATTGCAGAAGCAGTACTATACATTTTAGAAAATCAGACTATGGACAGCAAAAAGAAAATAAAACCAATATTCTCATCATTTAGAGATCTGTTGACACCTTAGTGATTGTCCTTCAGGACCTTTTCTGTGCATGCATCACTTCCCCAGCCCACCCCTAAGGAGACTATACCATGCGTTCCATTTTGTAACCTGCTTTTCTTTAGGCACCAATCTCCACCATTTAGTTTCTGTAAATTTTCAGCACATCTAATACTTAGATCATATTCACATTTCTCCAGTTGTCCCAGCCATGTCTTTGAAGCACTTGTGTCCAAGCCAGTATGTAATCCAGGGTCACACTTTTTTTCTGGTTGTGTGTTCTATAAATCTCTTGTTTTTGCCCAGTCCTTTCCTTATGGTACTGACCTACAGAAGAGACTAGACCAGTGGCTCTGCAGAAACTCTCAACATCTAGCTTTGTATGGTTGTATTCCCATGGTAACTCCTAGCTTGTTCCTCTGTCTTCCGTATTTCCTGTAAGATGAAGTCTATCTAGGGCTTGATGAGTTCATTGGTCCCTGGAATACCTGACGGTAGTGATGTGTCCTTCTAGTGATTAGTGGTGCCAAGGCCTAACCCAAGATTAGGGGGAAGGCAATGTGACCCCTCCCTCCTCTGATGTTGTATATCCCCTTTTTAGTAGAAAGTAATGTGTGTATGTGTAGTTCCTTTGGGACTGTCTGAAGTCCCGCTTCTGGCAGACCTTTTAAAATTACACAAGAAAACTTGTCCCTTTGCTGAGGGGAACTTGATCCTGGGGTTTGGGCTCTTGGGTAAAAAAAAAAAAAATCACAAAACACGGACATGGACTGAGTTTCATCTTGCTAAATACAAAATTTGCAAAACCTGGTTCTGTTTTTACTTGCTTTCCAGACATGTGATCTGGTTTAAATCCCAGCTCTGCAACTTACCAGTGTGGTGATCTTGGGCAAGTTGCTTAACCTCTTTGAGCCTCAAGTTTCTCCTTGGATTTCTTGTCTGACAGAGTTGTTGTGAGGAGTAAATAAAAAAGGTATCCTTGGCTCCTCTCCTCTAGGTGGAAAGCTCTTTGAGGACAAGGCTAATCAATAGTAAGAAATCTAGAGGTTTAGGTTAGATGAAAAAAAAAAAAGGACAAGGGGAGGAGAGAAATCATTCATTTAGATGTATGTTCATGCTTCCATTTAGTTTAACATGCACCCACACGAGGTGCGTTGATTCTGCACTGAATCAACCATGAGCCTCTGCCCATGAAGTTCAGGTGTCTAGGTGGGCACAGATACAGAGAGTCAGTGTAGTAGGAGTCCAGAAGATCTGGCTGGGTGATTCAGGAAGGATTCTTGGAGGAAGAGACTGGGAGAAATCGGGAGGGTTGGTGGGGGCTGAGATGGGGGAAATGGTCTCTGGATCCAGGGTCTGTCTGTCTCCTGGTGCAGGTGGTTTCTCAAGGGCTGTAAGGCTTGAGGCAAGAGATAAGCCCATGCTGGCTTCAGAGATCGCTGCTCTCCCTGTCCACGTCCTCCTCTCCTGTCTGCCTTCTGGTCAGGCCTCTGCACCCTGTGTGACTCTGACAACCCATTGTCTGTCTGCAGTGCCGGATGGAGTGCAGCGATGTGTCAGCTGAGACACTCTATGATGTCCTACACGACATTGAATACCGAAAGAAGTGGGACAGCAATGTCATTGAGACTTTCGACATCGCCCGCTTGACAGTCAACGCTGATGTGGGCTATTACTCCTGTGAGCAGGCGCAAGCGCCCCCATCAAGGCCTCCAACCAAGCTTCCTCCTCCCACCTTCTCTCCTGTGGTCACTCCCATGGCCAGGCTCCTCAGAGTGCTGGGATGTAGGACCACCCAAGGGGAGGGCCGGAGCTCTCCCTGCATTCCTGTCTACTCCCAGACATGTGGACATACACAGACATGTATACTCATAAACACATATGTACTTCATGTTCACATATACATAGTCCACGTAAACACATGTGCACAGTCATGTACACAACCCACAGCCACATGCCACTTACTCACAGGCACACATTTTCATGTATACCTGCGCAATAATACAGTCACATCCACATGTACAAACAGGTCAGGCCAGCAAGGTAAGGGCTGTGTGAGGTGATGAGGAGCAGAGATAGCTAAAGAGGAGGGGAGAGGGTTCTGCTCTCTTTCCTAGTTCTGGCTTTGGGACTGTGGTCTAGTGGGTGGGGAGGGTGCCTGCTTGGATCAGGGGGAGCTAGCGGTTAAACTAGCATCCTTGTGTCTCTTGCCTCTGCCACACCCTCCCTTATAGGCAGGCAGGCAGGCCAGGGGTCTGGCTGAACTGTCCCTTGCCCTCCACAGGGAGGTGTCCAAAGCCTCTGAAGAACCGTGATGTCATCACCCTCCGCTCCTGGCTCCCCATGGGCACTGATTACATCATTATGAACTACTCAGTCAAACATCCTGTGAGTCAACCTGCCTTCCAGTTGGGTGGGCAGGGAAAAGTGCCAGGTAAGGCTGGGCCAGCAGGTCTAGCCCAGGGAGAGGCCCCTGGCTGCTACCATGGCTTCCTATGACTCTGGGCCAGGCATGAAGCCCTCTGGACCTTGGTTGCCTTTCTGTAGTGATAATAATAGCACCCCCTGTCTCCCTGCTGGGCTCTCAGGCAGGTGAGGAGACAGCAGTGCGGCCCCTCATTGTGGGCAAGGGGGCAGGATGGGCTTACTTCCATTGGTTGGGCTCTGAGAAGAGCTGGCCTGGGAAGGAGGGAGCAGGTTGAGAGGTAGGATCCTCTGGCCATTCCCGAGCCTGGGCCACTTTAATCTCCGTGGCAGGCAGGACAGGCAGGATGAATGTGTGTGTATGTATGCAGTGCCCATGGGTGTGCTCATGAACCCTGACACCAGATGGGGGCTTGCCTGAGGGGAAGAGGGAAGGCTTTAGAGGCGCCAAGGATGACCTAGTCTAACTCCTCCTTTTCTCCTCACCCCAGCATCAGGCCTGGCCTGGAGTGGATGCCAGGGGATGTGAACTAACTATGTGTGTGTATGTGTTTACGTGTATGTCTACATACATACGTACTCACAAAGACCCTCCTTTGCCCTCTCCTCCTGAGTGTCAACTCCCTGTACCTTCCATCCCCAGAAATACCCACCTCGGAAAGACTTGGTCCGAGCTGTGTCCATCCAGACGGGCTACCTCATCCAGAGCACGGGGCCCAAGAGCTGCATCATCACCTACCTGGCCCAGGTGGACCCTAAAGGTGAGGGCTTGGCCCTGGCACCCTATCATGAGATCCTTTCCTATACCACAGGCAATGGGGCTTGATCTACTACGTATTCCAGAAGGGCCTCTGTTAAGAGCTGTTTTGTATTTGGGCCATCTCCATTCAAAACATTATTTGAACCAAGGTTTAAGACTCACAACCGTTTGGAAAGCAAGGACCACATGGCAGCCACTACTCCATGACAAGGCCTAGAGCTCTCTTCCTGGGCTCCCACAGCCCTGGGCTGTAACTTGCTCCCACTCACTGACTGGTCCCACTGTCTGTCTTGCTGGCTTCCCTCCTCTGCTCATCCTGAGGCCTGGGTTTTCCAGGTCTTAGGCCTTCTTCCCTTGGGAGGGTTCAGCTAATAGGCTTCTATGGCAAATTGACAACATGTCTTTCTCTGCTGAGATCTGAGGTGGCCATTGGCCTCTTGGACATGTCCTTCAGGATGTCTTCTAAGACCTGAGACTCACTGTGTTCTATGCTGAACTCACTGCTCCCCTCCTGATTTGCCCCTTCTCCTAAGTCTCTGCCCTCTAGTCACCCATGCCTAGAACCTGAGGGTCATCTGGGGCTCCCTCTTCTCAGCTCCCAAATCTGGTCACTGATTCCTACTGAGTCTGCCTCCTAAGTAGCTCTTGAATATGTCATTTCTTTCTATACTCAGTTACCTTGTCAGTCCAGTTACCAGAGTGATTTTTCCAAAACACTCATTTCCTCATGACTCTCTTCTGCTTTAAGTTCTTCTGTGACTTTCCATTGCCCTCAGAGTGAAGTCTAAGCCCCCTCCCTGAGTTTCCCAGTCCCTCCTCACACAAGTCCCCCCATCCCTGTCAAGACATCCCTGTCCCTCAGCCTGGAAACAGCTCTCCTCCCTCCCTCATCCCTTCAAGGCAGCTTCAGATGTCACCACCTCTCCCTGATAGCCAGAGGAGCTGCTGGCTGCCCGCTGTGTGGGCCCGTCCTCCTGTAGGAGAGTATTTGGCACACTGTTGGGCTCCCAAATGAGTTGCTCTCTGGGTCCCTAGGCTGGCCCAGGGTGGGCATCACTGAGTGAAGGTGGAGTGAGTGAATGAGTGAACGACTAGAAGGTGGGTAGGCCTGGGTATGTCCCAAGCTCGCCAAGGGCCCAGTGACCCAGCACCTCAGTGAGTGAGTGTTTTGGGTGTCAGAGGCAGAGCTGACACTTGGGAATGAGGTAGGGTGGAGCTCTGTGCTATGGATCCCAGGTCAGGCCAAGAGGCTTCTGTAGCAGCTATGCTTCCTGGGGCAGGGGTTTGGAAGGACAGGTAGCAGAGGGGCTGAGCATGAGGGCCACTCACACTAGAGGGATTGGGTGTGAGAAGGGCCTTTGGCGTGAGTGGAGGGAGGTGGCAGTCAGGAGCTTGGTGGGTCAGGATTTTGACTCTCCACCCCCAGCCCTGTGTAACCAGTGGTCACCTTGGACCCTGTGGTTTTCTTCCATGCAGCCCCCTGGGGCTCAGCAGAGGCATGGGGGAAACAGAGTTGAGCCTGAGGACGTTGGTCTCAGATGGAAGGAGGGAGTGAGGAGGATAAAGTCTTACAGGACTTGCCTCACACTACCCTCATGGAGAAGGGAGCAGCCTTCCCAGAAGCCCCAGGCTGGAGGAAGGAGGCTAGTGTGTGTGTTCGGTTGGGCCAGGTCCCTGAGGTTGTTTCTTCCCTTCTCTCCTTACGCCCTTCCCTGCCCTCTTAGGCTCTTTACCCAAGTGGGTGGTGAATAAATCTTCTCAGTTCCTGGCTCCCAAGGTGAGTGGCTGTGGTATTTTGGGGTTTGGAGGCTGGTGAAGTTCTGAGGTGAGGGGGTGGGCGCCGGGATAGAGACTTGGAACGAGAGGCAGAGGTCGGGCAGAGGGGCCGGGTCAGTAAGGGGCCAGCGTCCAGATCCCGGAGCGGGGACTGGGCGCCTGAACGGCGCCGGAGGGGACTTGGTCAAGCCCTAGCCCTGGTTCATGCCTGTTTTTGTTGCGGCCGGCTGGCAGGCCATGAAGAAGATGTACAGAGCATGTGTCAAGTACCCTGAGTGGAAGCAGAAGCATCAGCCGCACTTCAAGCCGTGGCTGCACCCGGAGCAGAGCCCGCTGCCGAGCCTGGCGCTGTCGGAGCTGTCCGTGCAGCACGCGGACTCGCTGGAGAACATCGACGAGAGCTCGGTGACCGAGAGCCGGGAGGAGCGCGCGGGCGGCGCGGGCGGGGAGGGCAGCGACGACGACACCTCGCTCACCTGAGCACGGCATCGCGCAGGGACCAGGACAAGACGGGGCGAGCCCGGGGACGGGGGTTCTCCGAGCTTCCTCCCCTCGCCCCCACGCCCCGCCCCTCCTGCGGACGCTGGGCTTGGGCCCAGGCTGGCGCTGCGGCCTGGCTGGACACGGCCCTAATAAACGATCCCACAGCCTCAGCCGGCTCATTGCTGTACCTGCTTCCAACACCTGCCAGAGCAGACCGAGGCCCTTGGTCCTCTTGTTCTGCAGTTAATTTGTTAATTTTGTTAATTTTATTATCGATCACCTGACCTTTGCTCTTTTGGGCATCTCCTCATTTCCCCATGTATAGCTGGGGGCGGGAAAGAGGGGTCATCCCCTCCCCCTGTCCATGATGTGTTCTGGTGTCTCTGCATTAGCTCATCCTTCATCCATCCACCTGTCCTTGTGTGTTTATTTTGCCATTCACTCTGGGCTGATTGGCTACCTTTTGCTGCTCTATGAGATGGTGCAGTTCTGGCCCCAGGCCCCAGGTCAGGGAATCAGAGGGTGGGGTTCTATTGTGTGACATTCAGCTTAAGGCCCCTTGGGTCCAACCTATGGACTGGGGGTCTGACCCTCTTCAGTTGTCACGGTAGGGAGAGGGAGAGGTGCAGACCACAGGGCTATAGGCCTCAGATCTGAGGTTAGGGGTTGAGGTGAGGGTCATCAGACTCCAGTGGAGGGACCAGACCCTGTGATTGAAACCCTCCCTAGGTCATTTTGAAGACCTCAGTCCTGTGTTAACAGAAGACTCAGCACGTTGTCAGGGGTCAGATGCCAATCCCCGGGTCCTGTGTTCCAGCTGTCTGATTTGAGTCTGGCCTTTGAGCTCTAGAGGGTAGCCTCGGCCTCCTTGTTCTCTGTGGCCTCTGGGTGCCCTCTGCTGCCCAAGGGATCCTCCTGCTGTCAGCCTGGGAGGAAGGCCCTGTGCTCTGCCCAGTCTCCAGTGTTTTTCAGCCCATATGAATTTGGGGCCTGGAAGTTCTCCCCAAGGTCTGGCCCTGCCCTCCCCTTTTGGGAAGCAGCTTGAATTAGCTTTGAAGTAGACTTTTTTCTAGAGGGATAGGGTAAATGTCCAGTGGAGGGTAGGCAGGAGATTCTGTAACTCACTGAGACTTGGGTTCCAGTCCCAGGTTTGTTCAATACTGGTTTTGTGACTTTGGGCAAGTCCTGGAACTTCATGGAGCCTCATTTCCTATTCCATAACCTGGGTGATGATTTTTGCCTTCAAGCAGAGGTGTGAGGATTGAGATGAAGGAATAAGTTGTCTAACAATGGGGCCTGGCATTTAGTAGGTGCTATATCAATAGCTCCCAATCTCAAAGTAAACCCCCATGCCCCACCCTGGTGAGAGCTGTTCTTCCAAATATCTCCATTGGGCATTTGGAGAAACAGAAGCATAGAGAATTTAAGTTCTCTGGTTTGGCTGGCCCCAGAGGTGCCCTGGACACAGGACCCAAGGATGACTGCCAAACCCCAGGCCCTCTTCTGTGTGTATGCTGGCAGAAATGATGGGAATCTTTCACTCTCCAGGCCAGAGAAGGTGCCTGGGTGCCAGGGCCTCAGGCTGCAGCCTTCTGCCAAGGTATTCTTGGGTGCTCTGGGCAGGACTGCCTCTGGGAGATGGTGGGCCTTGGAAGAGAAGTGGGATATCCTCTGAGAATGAGGTGGGAAAGGACCTCCTGGAGGAGAAGGCCAGGGACCTTGGTCATCCTGCCCCTTAACCATACTGCGAGTCTGAGCCGCTGGTTGGGGGGTGGGGGTTGTGTGGCTCATCACTCTAGAGGACTGAGTCAACAAGAGGGGTGGCAAGAAGCAGGGAGACTTAGGAAGAGATGGAGACTCAGCGGGCGGGGGTAGCTGGGGTAGACCTGAGCCTCAGGAGACAGAGACGGACCTGTGAGCAGCGGGATGGACAGGGGAGACACACACACCGGACCTGTCCGCAAGGCGCTGGAGGCCAGCTGACTGAAAGACCGCGGCTGGGCGGAGCCGGGAAGGGGCGGGTCCCTGCCCTTCCCCGCCCTCCCCTCCCGGGGCGTCACGTGGGGCGGGCGGAAGCGCCCGGCCGGGTGGGCGCGCCTAGCCTGCGGCCGCGAGTTAGCTACACGCAGTGAGTCCGTGCCGGCGCCGGGACCCCAGGTCCCTCAGAGTGCAGTCCTCGCTCAGAACAGGTCAGTGCGGCAGCTAGGGCCTCCCGGTCCGGCGCTCCTTCGCCAGGTGTGGCCCGGAGTTTCCCCATTCGGCAGAAGGGAACGCCGAGGCGGCGCGGCGACTCTGCGCCCAGCGCCTACTTCCGCGGGCGTTTCTCCCGCGTCACGCACTGTTTTCTTGTCTGGTGGTGGGAACGGAGGTGGCTTTCTGGGTTTGCGAGGTCGGGCCTGAGGCCGTGGGGAGGAGGGCAAACCGGCGGGACAGGGGGCTTCCAGCAGTTAGCGCTTTGGGTTGAGGGCTCCCAGAATCCGGAGCTCGCCCTCCCTTGGGCGCCTTGCTTTTCTCTTCCGTGAAGTGAACGGCCCCACCTCGTTCACTGTGGAGACCCTTACAACGCTGCACATTCGCATGACCCCATACCTGGACTCGGGGCTCCAGTGATCTTGGGCAGAGTACTTCCGGTCTCTGCGCCTCAATTCCCCACCAGTAAATGGGGCCATGGACTCCCAAGAGCTCCTACCTGGCCCAGTTGCTGCAGAAAGGTGTGTGTTCACTGAATGGGGTCAGTCCGGGAGTGGGTTATCGGGACTGCAGAGAGCAGACTTGGAGTACTGCCTTGGGGAGATCAGGGCTGGGTATTTGGTCCCAGATCTCCAGGGATAGTTGGTGCTTGGGAACTCTGTTGAGGAGCCATCACAGTATAACTTCCGGCTTATGTACTCCCTTTCCACATGTGAGCTCCTGTCCAGGGAGGCTTTCATGATGCCCAGGCTTGGGGGAGGGAGAGATGCAGGGAAGGACAGATATGTGGAGGTACTCAGGAAAGGATTTGACTGTGTGCTGAGCCCTGAGGTCCAGACAGCACCCAGGATGCCGGTCCTTGGAGAGCAGAGTGTTCAGGCTAGGGGAGACCTCCCAGCAAGCTCATTACAGGGTAGAAGGAGTCCAGCAGAGTCATGAAGACAGGTGCTGACAGGTACTGAGATAGAATCATATTAGGACTTTTGGAGGCCCGTAAGGGAGTAAACTGGAATGGGCCTTGGCAGTTAAGTGGCAATTCGTAAGAATAAATGCCCTCCAGAGGAGGGCATAGCTTGTGCAAAGGCAGGGACTTGGGTGGTATTTTTGAGGAATGGCAAGGATATGTGTGTGGCTGGAAGGAGTAGCTAGGGCAGTGTGTAAAGAGAACTTAATCTCTGTGTTCTATGGCTGGTTGGGGATTGTCCAAACCCTGGCGTGGGGACCCTGCCTCCCCATTTGCCGCTTGCTCACTGGAGTAGGGCAAGGAGTTGTTGTCCCTGACAGAATCCTGACAACTGGTGAGATGGAAGTGACCAGGGACCACTAGGGGCCCAGATTGCCCCAGGCTTCATTAATGAGGTCTCCCCACTTGGCCCCAGACTCACCCTCACCACCTCCCAGGTTCCAGCAATGCTTTTCCACATATCAAGCCTCAGCCCTCTGTGCAGGTTGATTCCCCATCCCCCTTGCACAAAACCCTCCGGAAGTTTTCTTGCCATCCAGATCTCCTGCGTCCTTTGGGACTTCAGAGGTGGGCTGCTTATTGCCTCCTCCTGCCTAGCCTTTCTGTCCTGTACAGTGGCACAGCTTAGGAAGGGACTCCTTGGAGCTCTGGGGGAAGAAGGGGCCTGCACAGCCACAGGGATGACTGGGATCTGGGGCATCCCCATGCAGCCACCAAACCCTATGTGATTCTGCAAGTCCCTTAACTTCTCAGAGCCTCCATTTCCCCATCTGCAGGATGAGGTGATAAGCCATGGTCCCATGCTCCAAAAAGAGACTCTGCTAGGGCACGAATTGGGCCTGAGTTGAAATCCTGCCCCAGCAGTGAGTGAGTGAAGAAAACGAAGAACCTGGGTGGAAGAAGTCAGTTCAGAGGGGTAAGGGGCCTCTGAGAGTCTGAGGGGCTGGTGGTGGACTAGCCTTATACTAAGCCTAGGCATGAGCTGGAGAGTAGGAGTCCTCTCCACTCTGCAGGGGCCCTCTCCCCTCCCCACTCTACTCCCTCTTTAGCCAAGCTCAAAGCCATCCAAACAAGTAGCCTCTGTTCCCAGGGTTGGGGGGAGGGGAGGCAGCCCTGGGTTGCAGGCCTGCCTGTCCAGGGCTGACCCTGGCCCCCCAGCCTTCACTATGGATCTTAACCCTTGGGGGCCTGGGATGAGCCCTGGGCTGCTTGCAGGCTAGTACCCCTTGCCAACTAGCTGTATCCTTCACCCACTTTCTGTTGCAGCAGGAGGGGATGTAGTAGGAAGGACATGAGTTAGAAATGGAGAAGGAAGGAGGGAATGGAGGTGGCAGGGAGGCTAGAGCAGATTTGGCCATGGACAGTCCGTTTTTGGCCCAGAAGGTTTTTTCACAGATGGGTAGGCCATCTGGGTAGGCCAAGGACCAGGAATGGGACCAGGATCACACAGCACACTCTGGGTGGGGGGCGGGGGTCAGGACTGACCCTGATTCCTAGTCTGGGCCCTTTTGGGGAAAGGAGGGGGAAAGGGAGGGAGCCCTCCTTGATTTGAGCACTTACTGTGTGCCTGACACTGCACATTTGTTACTTTATCTAACTTAACATCATTCCAGGAGACAAGGATCACCGTCCAGTAACATAGGGGAAGAAATAGCCTCAGGAGAGCCAAGTACTAGCTAGAGTGACATGTCAGCAAACATGTGCAGTGCACTGCTATAGGGCCTTTTAAGCATATTAACCAGTTTTGTTCTCCCAACAACCCTAAAAGGTAGGTGCCGCGCTATAGATATGGAAAGCGAGGTACAGAGAGGTTAAGTAACTTGTCCGAGATTACAGCAAATAAGCAGAGACAGGACCAGCACGCAGCCATTTGTTTTCCTTCTTTGGCCTGATTTCCCCTCCCCCAGCCTGACCTTACTCCTCAGTCCAGGGTCCCACTCAGTGAGGGGCTTTCCCTTGGGTGGCCAAGGTAGTTTCAAGCAGAGTGTACCCACAGCTAGGCAGACTTGGCCCTTGCTCAGGTGGCCTCTTTCACCCCCTTCTCTGGTCTTAGGTTGGATTTGTGCCACCCCTGCCCCCCACAGCCCTGTGCCACTGGGCATTCATGTTTCATGAAGGGGTTCTGGGCTAAGAGTGGCTGCTTCAAGGGTCTGAACAGCAGGAGGATATGGCTGGCCCTCTAAGCCACTAGAGGTGCATTCCGCACAAAGCTCAGGGCCTGCTGCTGATTCCACACCAGCACCCACAGCCCTGATCAGAGAGGCATCTTGTCCACTTAACCCCACCCTTGTCTGTCTGGCCCTCAGACCTGCACATACATTTCAACCCTGGCTCTGGGGAGGTAAGTCCCACCCAGCCCAAAGAGGCAGATGACCCCAGGCGTCAGCGATGGCCTGGGATGGAGGGGAGGCAGTGCACGGTTGATCTTCCATGTGACCATCCTGTGGATTCAGCTATCTCATTCTTTGGAACATAGTTAAAAAGGGAAGAGTCTGTCCCACAATTAGGACATCTGACCCAAACCACTGGGACAACCAGAGTAGCTGGGAGGGGATGTGAATTAAATGACCAGATCAATAGCAAAATTATTGGTTAATAGTAATTATTATATTGGCAGGAGCAATTGTTTCTTGGATGCTTACCATGTGCCAACACTGAGCTAAGCATTTTATATATTAATTTTACTTAATCCTCAACAATTGTCTTATGGGATAGGCATCATTCCCATTTTACAGAAGAGGACATTGGGTCCAGGGAGGTTAAGTGATTTGCCTAAGATCATCTCTTACATAGAAGAGGTGGGAGTCTGGCTTTTTATTGCTTCCCAGTGAGAACCCTGAGCACTGGGAGACACTGCAGACAGGAGATCCAAACCCTGTCTGCCCCAGGAACTCCCAGTCAGGGTGGCAGATGGGGGCTGGAGGGCTCCTTGGTCAGGTGACACTGCTGGTGACAAGCTGTGGCACTGGGATGTCTGCAAAGGCCTCCAGTTTGCAAACTGGACTGACTGCTGTCGTGTCCTGAGCCCCCATGAGCCCAGCCCTCAAATGAGCATGTCCTGTTTCTCCAAGACCCCATTTTGCTGTGAGAAAACCGAGATCAGGAGAAGTAAGTGACCTGCTTTGGTCTTTCAACTGAGGGAAGGGAGAGCTGGGACTGGTGGCCAGGCACTCCTCCCTGCCTGGGGCCTGGTCAGGGCTTCCTTAGGCACTGCCCACCTGCCTTGTCATAGGGCTGTCTTCCTCCCTCACCGGACGGGAACCTGATTCCTCTCAAGGTGCTTGGGAGCTGGTACAGCTGGGTGTCAGTGACAGAATGAAGAAACCTGGGGAACATAGTTCCAGAGCAGAGGACAAAAGGAGCAGAGACCAGCTGTGGTCAAGAGTGTGGTGCTTATGGTCAGAGAGGCCCAGAGGAGGATTCAGGAGTCAGACCCTGCTTCTCCCAGGAGGGAGGGATGTGGCCAAATCTGCCTCTTTATTGTCTTCATTGTGAGGGCAAGGGGGGCGGAGAGGAGGATTGGGACTTTCCCAAGCATTCCTCTGTCCCCCAGTCCCAGGCCATGGAGTCTTAGGTGCCCAGGGCTCCTTGGGGAGCCTACCCTGTCCCGCCTCCTTCTGGCCAGGCCAGTGCTGGGGTGGGTCAGCCCCCAGAACAGGGGAGTGGTAGCAAGGGAGCCACCACTGCATATGGTCCCCCAGGTGCCTGAGTCTCCTCTGACACCTTCCCTACCACCCAAGGGGGCACTGCCCACCCCTGGGCATTACCTTCTCTCTTCCCCTCCTTCCCACCATAACTGGGGGGCAGGGCTCTGCCATAGTGAGCCCTGGAGTCAGGAGCCCGTGGTCTGTCCCTGGCTTCTGGTTCAGTAAGAGGCCTTGGGCTGTCACTTGTCTTCAGTGGACTCAGCCTCCCTTGAGCTTCAGGGAGAGAGCAGGAAGATCCTGGGACTTCCCAGACCCACCAGCCCTGAGGTGTGGACCGGTCAGGACAGGAATCAAGCACACTAGGCAGGTGAGGGGTGAGATGGGGTGGGGAGGCCTTCCCTGTCCCGCTCCACTCCCATCCTCCTTCTCCTCACATTAGGCAGCTGGGATTTTAGGATTCTGAGATTCTAGGTATTGGGAACTCAAAGATTCTAGGGTTCTGTGTGACTCCCAGCTCCCCAATTTATGAAATTCTAGGTTCTAAGAAGCTGCAAAGCCTCAGATCGGGCAGGTGGTCCTGAGCCAAGGCCGAGCCTTGTGCTGCCCCTTGGCTGGCTGGTGCCAGGTAGATGAG
Source organism: Manis javanica (assembly GCF_040802235.1). Lineage (NCBI taxonomy): Eukaryota > Metazoa > Chordata > Mammalia > Pholidota > Manidae > Manis > Manis javanica. The sequence continues at coordinate 22,240,015 of NC_133166.1, forward strand.
GCCTGGAGAATTCCTTGGGGCTACTTGGGGGTGTGAGTGGCCCCATGGGCATCCCAGCCCTTTGTGCTCTCTGCATCTACCACCCCCAGCATGCTGCCTTTCAAGAAATCTGTGAACCAGGCTTTAGAAGGGACTAGGTGGTAGCAGGAGAGACAGCCGTCTTGGGGAGGAAGGAGGGGCTAGACAGGGGCCAGGCTTCCTCTTCAGATGGTCAGGCTGCCCTCCTAGATACCAGGATGTAGTTGAGGGATGGCCCAGGGAGGGCTGGTGGCTGGCTGGGTCACAGAGCAAGGTCTGGGTCACACTACTGGGTGAACCTGGTCCTCCCAGGGCCAGCAGGAGATGTGGCCTAGCAGGCCCAGGGCCAGCCTCGGAGGACCAAAGCCAGGCTCAAGGGCCCTGATGGAGTGGTGGGTGGAGACTTGAGGGCAGGAGCCCAAAAGCCTGAGGGGAACCCGTCCTCAGGGAGCAGGGGACCTGGGCCTTGGCCGAGGGTCTGCGAGTATGTCAGAGTGCCTTACCCCAGCTCCTTCCAGTGCCCATCAGGGCCTGTGGGCACAGCATTGCCCTCAAAGGGCAGTGGGAGAAGCCCTGTGGGGAGGAGGCCTGTTTCCTCCCTCTGGGGGAAGTGCCAGCTCTGGAAGGCTTCCCTGGCCGGTGAGCCCCTTCCTGCCACACATCCCTCCGGGTCTGCCTGTGAGGTGCTCACGCATGGGTTCTTGGGCCCAGGGGCTCCTTGGAGGACCTGTGCCCTTGCCTTTGGGTGGGTGTCATCAAGACTCAATGCCCCACTGGGCTCGGGCATGAGGTGCTGGCTCTGCAGCCCTTGGTGTGAGGGCCGGTTGAGGCTTTCGCCCACTTGAGTGGGGACCTTCCTCCAGGCAGGCTGCTGTGTGGCTTTGCAGCTAAAATGTGACCATTTGTTCCTAAAGGCTGCCCTGGCCTCATAGTTAGAAATGGGGAGCACCTCCTGGAACACAGGGCTGGGGACTGAGTTTTGCCAGCTGACAACAGGATAGCCTTGGGGTGGGGTTCCCCTTGCTTGATGAAGGGGTGCTAGTGTCTCAGCTAAGGGCCTGCCTCTCACTTCCAGCCAGGGCTGTTCTTCCCTCTGTCTCCTCAGCTCTCCAGATGGACATGCTAAGCCTCTGGAGGCTGAAGATCCAGGGAGTATCAAGTGGTTTTAGTGGTTCTGTTCCAGTTCCAGGACATGAACCAGGTCATTCATTTGCCTCTGTTCCTGTGGCCTGAAAACCCACATTTCTCAGTGCAGGGCCAGTCTAGCTTCTATGGAGGTGGGATGCTCGTTGCTTCAGTACCTCTGAAGTCACCTGACAGGACCTTCCCCTCCCAGTTCTTCCAAGGAAGAGGCTAGTGGAAGGGGGTGGCGGGGAGCTCAGGCTGGGGCCCTGGGACCTGATACTGACTTGTGTGGCCACAGTTAGGTTGGCCCTCTTTGGGGTTCACTTTCCCCTTCTGGAAGCAGGGCTGGTTGAATTAGGTGGTTCCTTAATGTTAAGGAGCAGGTGGTTGGGGCTGTGGAGAGCTGGGAGAAGACAGGGCTGGAGGTGGGCAGGCAGGAGGCCTAGAGCTGTAACTGGGTGGACACTGGGGGAACGGGAAGCACCTGATCTGGGAGATGGGAGGCCAGGTTCTACCTACAGTTTGGCTGCTGATTGCAGTGTGAACTTCGGGCAAGTCGTCACTTGCCTGGGCTACTTGTTCTCCATGTGTGTAATCTGGAGATGTTGGTTCAGTCAGTAGATATTCATTGTCTGCTAACCTTGGGCTTGTAGCTGGGGATGCAGGGGAATCGACCCCTCAGCCCTGCCTTCAGGGAGTCTCCAGACAAGGCAATGTTGAGAGAGTGTGTGTGTGATGCAGTCATGGGTAGTGGTGTCCCATGGCTGTGACCATGGGAGTCAGGGACTGCTTCCTGGAGCAGGTGACAGTTGAACTTGAAGGGCAAGGTGGAGAAAGACGTTCTAGGCAGAGGAAATTCAGTGTAAGCAAAATCCTCAAGGTAAAGTGTCAGGCAGTGGGAGTGGAGGGACAGATTCAAGAGGAGAAATAAATGGCAGGAGTCAGAGGGTAGGCCTTTTGGGCCCCCTGGGTAATGGGGAGCCATGGAAGGGGTAGGCAGGCAAGGAGGGGGCAGTGGTTGGTTTCAAGAGTCCTGGAAGTCTGGGGTGATTCTGCCCTGCTCTAGAGAATGGTTGAGGGGTGGATAGCACGAGGGGGCCTGAGAGTCAGCCCTTCCCCTCTGTGGGTGAGGATTCCCCCAGCAGTGTTTATTAGGCCAGCACAGAAGGAAGTGGCTGGGACAGCCGCAGCTGTGGAGAGAGAGGCAGGCCCAGCCACAGAGGGTGTCAAGGAGCCTCAGAGTTGGGTCTTTGACTCCTAGACATCTTGTCTGAATCTTGACATCTGCCTCATCCAGCCGTCCCTCTCCTGTGTCACAGGCCTTGGACCTGAGCTCCTGACCAGGGTGAGCCAGGCCTGTGTAGATGTCCATTCAGCCATTCCCCCAGTGGCTGAACATTTCTAGCCACTGCGGATAGAGCTGTGAATGAGCCGAGGCCCCTGTCCTCCAGGTGAGACTGACAAGGAGCACAGAAATATTTGATACAGTGTCCAGTAAGGACAAGTGGGGCCCAGAAAAATGATACAGGGTCAGGAGATAGGGACTGATGGGGACACGTCTTTAGGTAGAGTGGTCATGGAAGGAAGACTTTGTGTTTGAGAAGGTGCTGGAAGGAGTATGGGAGTGAGTCAGGCAGATGTGTGGAAGAGCATTCCAGGCCGAGGGTGCTCCGGGGCCCAGCCCCGAGGCGGCAGGCGGCAGGCGGCAGGCGGCAGGGACGGAGGGGCAGGCCTGGCGAGCCCTGGCTGACTGGCTTTTCCTCTGAGGGAGGTGGAAAGTCACTGGGGAAGGAGAACAGATTTGGGATCAGTTTTTTTGTTTTTTTTTTGAGAGGGCATCTCTCATATTTATTGATCAAATGGTTATTAACAGTTAACAACAATAGAATTCTGTATAGGGGACTCAATGCACAATCATTAATCCACCCCAAGCCTAATTCTCATCAATCTCGGGTCTTCTGAAGCACAACGAACAAGTTCTTACATGGTGTACAAATTCTTAGATAGTGAATAAGTTCTTACATGGTGAACAGTACAAGGGTAGTCGTCACAGTAACTTTTGGTTTTGATTGGGCTCAGTTTTGAATGCATTTATTCCTCACAAGCCTGCAAGGTGAACCTGTCATAATTTCCATAATACAGATGGTGAAACTGAGACTCAGAGTAGTTCAGTGAATTCCCACGTCTCACCACAGTAGGAACCCCTGCTAGCCTGCCTGCCCGTCACCCCGTGCCCCATCCCCAAAGCCCCCTGCTACCCTGTGTGGCCTGCTGCTATCTGCACAGTAAGGGTGACTGCCAGCAGGGCCTTCCCGGTCCCTTGCCTTCTCTCACCCTCCCTCTCCCACCTCACCTGTACTCCCTGCCCACTGCCCTGTCTCCACACTGTCCCTTCTGAAAAGATGAAATGGAAGGAAGGGCCTGGTTCAGATTGTAGCTCCTGTGCCATCTCGGGCAAGTTACTTAACCTCTCAGAAGCTCAGTTTCTTCCTCATCTGTAAAGTGGGCTAAAACCATCCACCTTCTAGATTGTTGTGAGGATTATGTGAAACTATCCATGAACCTGTTTAACACAGTGCCTGGTAGATGATAAGTATTCCGTAATCACGATCTTTTGCTGTTTTGAGCAGGGATGGCTAGATCAGATAAGTGGATTAGAATGTTCCCTGTGAGTTGGTGGGGAGAGGTCAAGTCAAGGAGTCTTGTATAGTGGGGGAGGCTGAGGTCGCACAACAAATTGGAAGCCAGAGCCTGTGAGCCTCATCCCCATCTCCCTCTCCTTCCTTCCTCCCTCCTGGCCCTGCCCTGTCACCTCTACCCCTGACACAGGCAGCTTCCCCTCTCAGGTGCTGGCAGCCGGGGGCCTGCTTATCTTCTGGCTTCTCCATTCCCTAGGAGGGAGGGGAAGGTTCCTGTTCCCCTGGGCTGCTGGCTCTGGAGTGCAGAGGATCCCACCCAGTCTCTCCTCCCAGGTGGGCAGGCACATCAGGCTCCCATTCAACATGGAGATGATGGACTCCAGCAGCCTTCTTTCCCCTCCCTGCTCCGGGACAGAATTGGCCCTCAACTCCTCTGGTGTGTGGTGAGGGTCCCAGCATCTAACTCTGGTTCTGTCCGCTCCTGCTGCATGGAAGCCTGTTGTCAGCCCTCTGCACTCCCATTTTCTTGTGGTCAGCCCTGTTTCTTCCTGTTTCTGCCTTATTTACAGTGTTGAGTCCCCCTGGCCCCCCGTGGGGGGCAGTGGTCACAGGAGGGTCTTCCAGGAGTCACCCTGTGCCACCTCAGGCTGCTCTCTCGCCCAGCACCTTTGGTGGGGGGCGGGGGTGTGCTCCCTGCCCTGCCTGGAAGTCTCCAGCCCAGGAGGGTATGTCTGGCTGAGGGGCAGGGGGCCAGGCCAGAGCCCGCTGTGCTGGTGGGAGTGTCCCATGGCTGCGCAGGTGCTTTGGGGCCCGTGGGTCACCTTCAGTGTAGGAGGGCAGAGTTGAGGCCTGAAAGTGAAGAGCAGGGGCACGGGAAGCCAGATGTGGTCATGGCTAGGAGCTCTGCCTTGGTTAGAGAAGTAGGCCAGACCTTGCCCTGGCTGCAGGGGGGGATGGCAGGAGGCAGGAAGGAGGGCCCAGGGGTCCAGACTGGCTGGGAGGTCTGGGGTGGATGGGGGCAGTGGGATGGAGAGGGGGGAGGTGTCAGAAACATGGTAATGAGGAGACAGGAGAAAGGGGAGGGAGTGGTTTTCCAGAGTGATCAGTTTGGAGGTGAGGGCCAAGGGGATTAGTGTGTCAGAGACATTTTGACAAAGCCTTAAAACCAAGCCCATTTAGCTTTCAGCTTCATTTATTTGCAAGTGAGGTACTTCAGACATTCACACTTCACACCACACCTTACTCCCTATGTGACCCTCTCCAGGGTGGGACTTGGGCATAGGAGGGTCCTCGGGGAGGCTGGGGGAGCCTGTGTGAGGGTCCAGGCTAGGGTGGGCTTGGAAGCTGTCTAGAGGCTAAACCACATGGACCCAGGAGTCTCATGTTTACTAATGGACCTCAGTCCATTTCCTATTTGAAAGTCTGTGGGCTGTGCTCTGCTCCAGGCCTCTGGGTCCCTGATGAGGAGACTTTATTTCATAAGCTGTGTCTTAGACCTTCAAGAGGATAAGATGGTCAGGGGAGGGAGCTTCAGGTCTCAGTCTCTCCTTTTTCACATTCATGGCCCAGAAAATCAGCAGTTTTGTTTATAACACTTCTCTTAGTAGTCTATGCATGTTACATTTAAAATCATAAAGCTACTTTATAATAATGGTTTTGGGGAACAAACTGGAACAAACTTGATTTAATAGACTTAAAGTATTTTTATCATTTTTTCTCCTAATTATAAGTGATGTGCAACTGTAAAAACTTTAAATAGTAAAGACATGAAGGGAGTAGGAAGTGATAATCTTTTAGAATTGTGGTGGAAAATTGAGGTCAGGGGAGTCCACTGTCCCTTAGTCTTTAATACCCCTTGGTCATTAGAAAACTAGTTGCACATTTTATTAGGTTGATGCTGATGGGGCTGCCTCAAGAAGGTTGTTAGAATATCCTGCCTCTCCCAGGTCCACTGTGTGCATGTTGTGCACTGCCCAAGGGTACCTGGTAGGTGAGGGGTGGGGTGAGAGTCAGGAGAGGGAGGATGGAAGCCCAGCGTGTCCTCTTTGCTGAGCTGGATTCCCTGCTGTAAGTCTCCTGAAAGAAGAGGTGGGTTTTTCTGATTTGCTCCAGCACCTATGTAGGTAGGAGGCAGCCCTGCTTTCTTTGGAGAGGGGTCTGGTGAGTTCAGTGTGGGATGGGGCATATGGTGCCGTGGGCCACCAGGGAGCAGGTCCAGGGGGGCAGGTGTGTGTCCTGCAGGCTGGAGGCACGGTGTGGTATCTGGGGTGATTGGGATTCCAAGGTCCTAAGGGGGTCCAGACTAGGCCCTGTGTGTGTGAGGCCAGTACCAAGGGCCTCTCTGCTCAGGACTGGCTGAGGCCTTGGGGCTAGCGACAGGACGCGTCTCTTACCAGGAGAGTTGTGAACAGATGACAAGTGAGTATGGTCTCTACTACACAAATGCTGATATGTCACAGTCATTTGGGTGACAGCTCTGCTTTGGGGACGGGGAAATTGAAGGTCAGAATGAGACGTCACCTGCTCGGGGCTTCAGGCAAGAAGTGGTGGAGCCGGAACTGGAACCCAGACTTGCCTTGCTCCTGGGGGGTGGGGATTCTGGCCTGGAGCTCAGGGACTTGCCAGTGGCCCCCAGGTCCCCACCAGGTGGCTGAGGCAGCTCCTCATGCACCCAGGCCCCTGGGGCTCCAGCTCAGCCCGTACTACCCTGAGTGCTGCCCCTTGTCAGCCCCTACACCTGCACCCCCAGAGGACAGGCTATACCACAGATGGGATGGGGCAGGTATCTGGTGTCAGGGTGAGTGATAGCGCAGAGATTTGGGGCTGGGGTAAGGCAGGAGACCCCAGTATCCCTCGCTGGGACTAGTGTGCCATGGCCACCAGTCCCAGAGAGACAGAAAGTAGTTCTCTTGGCCCACGGGTCAGTCAGCTCCTCGCCTGGGGGCTATACCTGTTACCTTGCCTTGGGCTGGAGGGTGCTGGCTGTGCAGAGGGGCAGGAGCCACTTCTGCATCCTCTGGGCCGGGAGCCCAGCCCCCACCTAGTTCCTCATATCTACGGGAAGTGTCTCCAATCCTCCTGCATTCTCGGAGTCCTGAGAACACCCAGGAGGCCGAAGACCGAGGGTGGCCCTGCTCAGAGGCATCACCTGGTGACCAGACTGAGGGGCCGAGGAGGGGACTGGGCATTAGTGGGGCTCTAGGGCAGTGTTGCAGGGGAGTGTGTGACTGAAGGCTGTGTGTGTGTGGGTGGGGGGGACAGATCTGTTGTGTGGCTGCTGGGTAGGGTGGGAGGTGTGTGTCCCTAGAGGTGTGTGAGGTGTGCATTTGTGGCATGGGTGGGGTGTGGTTTGGTGACCCAGTCTGGTTGAAGCTGGTTGTATAGTGTTCTTGGTTCCTGTGTGGGGAGCTCTAAGGGGTTTCCTGAGGTCTGGATGCTGAGGTCCCTGCCCAGCATGCCTGGGTTGTGGAGTGCTTTGCAGGGAAGGAGGAGGTTGGGAGTGGACCAGCTCATGCCTCAGGTCTGGACCTTGGGCCTGCCTTCCTCACCTTCCCCTCCTACCGCTGGGCTTTCCCCTAAACCCAGAGCACAGCTCTGTGCCCTTAGGGACCTGAGAGTGCAATCCAGGGAGGAGTCCTGGCTGAAGGGACTGCAGAGCTGAAGGTGGAAGGAGTCAGGACCTTCAAGGCTATCCTGACTGAGGCCTGACTCACTCATGCAAATGAGAATGCAAAGGAGGCTCACACCCTTGCGGGTCAGCAGGCTCTTGGGGCAAACAGGGCAAGTCCCCAAACCTCTCCGGGTGTCACTGCCTTCTTCACATGCCCCATTCCTGCCCCACTGGAATCTCCCCGTCTCTGTATCTGCCAGGTCCTTTCCCACCCTGGGCCTTGCACACTTAGTTCCTGTTGCCTGGAAGGGCAACCTCCTACTTTACCCTTCAAGGCCAACTTCTCAGGAGTGCCCTCTGGAAGCCTCGCTGACCCCACCAGGCAGAGACAGTCACCTCCCCTGAAGGCCTGTTGGCTCTAGCCAGTGACCTGGGCAACTTTCCATCTCACACAGCCTCCATGAAATGGGTAAAATCCCAGGCCTTAGGATTGTCCTGAGGGTGACTGAGATGAAGAGGGCAGTCTGGCATGGGCTGGGCACTTTGGAAATGGAGGGAGTGGCAGTTTGCCTGTCCTCAGGGCTCTGAGCTGTCTGTCTGGTGGAAGTAGAATTGGTGTCCCCAGTCAGTAGTGGGCGGGGCAGCCCAGGGGAGATGCTGGGCTACGACAGAGAAGGGGCTGTGAGATTTAAATTTTGCCCTTGGTGGTTGAAATGCTAGTTAGAGGACAGAAGGGTGAAAGCTTTGGCTCTAGCAAGAGGGACTCAGGCCAGACCCAAGAAAGGACTGCTGGCAAAAGTTAGAGAGCCCAGACAGCCCTTACTTACCTCTGGACTGAGTGCCCTTGTGAGCCCAGCCAGGTACTGGGCTCTCCTGTGGAGGGCTAGGAGGACAAGAAGGGCTGCAGACTCCCAGGATACTCCAGGCCAGGTTGGGGGTCGGGTGATGGACCCCACGAATGGAATAGTTAGACACAGCAGGAGCAGTGCTGATCTGCATGGCTCAGCCTCCCAGGCCTAGGGGCCTGAGGGGGTAGGCAGGTAGGACTTTCTGTGGGAGGCAGCCTGGAATCAGTACCTGAATGTGGAAGGATGTGGTTCATTTACTCATTGTCAGCAGACATTTTGGGGGGCTTCCCTGTGCCAAGCTGGTGCCTGGTGTGCAAAGTGAAACAGAGGGAGTTGTGGGCCAGCCCAGCCTAGCTGGGGCTTGAGGTCACGGACCACTTGGGCAAGTCACTTCCTCCCTGTGGGTGTTTGTTTCTTCATCTGTTAATGTCAGGGCTGGAGCAGGTTGAAGGACGGGCCGAGGAGCTGGACCTGAGTGTGCCGGAACCATGGAAGGACTATGAGCAGCCGCGGAGCATAGTTAGCACAGCAGAGGGGCGAGAGGGAGGAGGGGAAGTAGGGGCAGGGTGGGTGGTGCAGTGTTGAGGCTGAGCTGGGCGCTTGGGATGGGAGAGGAGGGGAACCCCCCAACTGTGCCGTGCTTTGCAACAGGATGACACTCCCCTCTGCTGGGTCCCTGCTTCCCTGAGGCTGGGGACTCAGTGACCTGTCCGCAGCTTGAAGGGCCAGGGTTAGGTTGGAGCCAGTGAGGTACTTGCCTCAGGTGTGCAATATAAAGGGGTAGGGGTAAAAGCTCAGTAATCAAGATAAATCATGTTTTCAAGCAGTATTTTTTAAAAGATCAAAGTCATGAAAAAAAAATCCAAAATTAACAAAATATCAAAGTTTTACATAAAGAGGTTCAGTACTGCTGATCATTTGCCTCAAGCTCTAATAGGCTCAAAACTTGTCAGGGAGTTGCCTCCTCCAGGAAGCCTTCCCTAACCCACAGCCTGATGAGGGCCCTGTTGGTTGTTTTTGCTGGCTGGGTGTTGTCTGGCCCGCTCCAGCCTGAGGATCAGGTTTGTGCTCTGGCTTAGGCTTCCAGCTCCTTGAACAGAGCTGTTCTAGAGGGGTCTCAGCATAGTCCCCAAGTCTGACCTTGGCCTGAATCCTTTGGTGCAGGAATAGGAACTTGAGAGAGGCCCAGGAGGGGGCTGGGCCTTCTCAGGGACAGAAGTGGTTTCCTGTTTCCCAGCCCTGTCATTCCAGTGGAGTGGTTAGGGCCATCACTAATCAGTCCATGTTGAACCCGTGGAACAGTGCCTGGCCTGTAGCAAGTGTTCATTATCACTTTTGAGAGTCAGTGAGCAGAATGATTAAGAGTCTAAAGTTGTACTGTCCACTAGAAAAGTAATACGAGCCACAAGAGCAATTAAAAATTTTCTAGTAGTCACATTGAAATTAATTTTAATAATATATTTTATTCAAATACCCAAAACATTATAAATTTCACTGTGTAGTAAATAGAAAACATTATTGAGATATTTTATATTCTTATATTTTGTACTAAGTCTTCAAAATCCAGTGTGTACTTTACACAGCACACTTCATTATGTGGCCCAGTGTTGAATGTTAATAACCATTATGTGTCAACTGTTGGATTTTATATTAGACAGAGTTCTAGACTATTCAGACTGCCCATTCCTAGCTGTGTGATTTTGAGCAAGTTACTTAACCTCTCTGTGCCTCAGTTTCTTCATCTTAAAACAGGAAGTATGTGACTTATAGGGTTGCTGTGAAGGTTAAATATATTATAAAAAGTGCTCAGGTCCATGGCATACAGTAGGGACTATTTATGTGGTCTCTTCTTTTTTTTTTTTTTTGAGAGGGCATCTCTCATATTAAAAATATGGAACGCTTCACGAATTTGCGTGTCATCCTTGCGCAGGGGCCATGCTAATCTTCTCTGTATCGTTCCAATTTTAGTATATGTGCTGCCGAAGCGAGCACGGTCTCTTCTTTTTTAAAGTCATCATTTGAATAGCACTGCCATTTTTTGCCAACTCTTCCTGAAGTACTAATCACTTAAAATTTATCTTTAAAATACTCACTCATCAAACACATACCTATTTTAACCCCATCCTAAGAAATAATTATGGAATCTACCTAAGGTACTTAACTAGTAAATTAAAAAATATTCACCAGTACCCCTTAAAGTCACCATGCAGAGCCCAGCAGTTTGTGGCTGACCCTGCTGTAGGTAGTAGCAGGAAACGCAGCTCTGCCCCAGACCTGCCCCTCACACACACCCATTGCCACCGCCCTATCCCACACAGAGCCCTGGCCATCAGAGCTTGCTGGGCACCGGCCCTCAGGCATGGCCGGTTCTTTCTCCCCCTGTCTGGAACACCCTCTTTTGTTCCCCACACATGTTGAGGGACAGGGCTTCTGGGGTCTCATGCCTCTGCCTCAGTTGCCCCCCTCTTCCCTCACTCCAGCTGCCAGGCTTAGTGGGGAGGGGCCTGTCTCACAGGGTCTAGCCAGGGTCGTCCACCTCCCTCTGACAGGCTCTGCATTGTGCGGGACTGCCTATGTCATGGAGCTGCATCTGACCCCTCCTGGCATCCTGCCTGGGGCAGCCCAGTTTTCTGGCCAGGACCAGCAGACCCTGCCTCAGCTGGTCCCCTACATGTTCAGAGAGTCCTGACTCCCCCTTACCACCTGTGTGGCCCCCACCTCTGGGCAGGCCTGCCTGTCGTCTCACCCCGCCCTCCCTGAAGGCCTTGTTGTTGTCTTACCTTCACGTCCACTGTCCATCAGGCTCCCTCTCCTCTTCCTCTGCCCTCGTCCCGGTCTCTTGCTTTCCTCCCTCATTCCCGTCCCCCTGCCCTGGTGTCCCAGCTGCTCAGAGTGTCTGGCCTCAGAGACTTTCATCCATTTTGAAAACAGGTTGAGAGGCAGAGAGAGGATGAGGCCTAGAGACCTTGAAGAGCGTCCCAGGAGGGTTTTGAAGGGGTGGGACCAGGAGGGCCCAGCGATTGGGTGGGTGGGTGTTTGTCTCCTTATTTGATTCCCCTTCTTTCTTGGTGAGTTATGGTCTCAGTCTCATTCCCAGGTGATCCCATTATCTTTTAAATTGCATGTATTTTTTTTAGAAAACGGTACAAAATTTTAAAAGATACAGTGAATGGTGACCCTCCCCCTTGTGTCCTCCCAGCTGCCAGCTCTCTTCCCCCAAAGGCGATTCCTTGTGCCCCAGCTGGAGGTGTCTGAGTCTGTGTGTGCACGTACATGTAACCGACCCTGAAACAGCACAGGTGTAAACTTGTACGTAGATCTTCTTCAATAAATATATTGGAAAATTTTTCGTATATTTGAGACAATTTGAAAAATCATTTTCTTTAGTTTACTGAAAGAATACAATATATAAATCATAAAATTTGTGTTAACCAAATTTTTATGTTATCATTAAGGCTTCTAGTCCACAGTAGGCTATTAGTAGGTAATTTTGGGGGAAGTCAAAGTTATACATGGATTTTTGACTGAGGGTTTGGCAACTCTAACCTCAGTTTTGATCAAGGTTTTGGCACCCCTAACCTCAGCTTTGATCAAGGGTCAAATCTATGTGTATATGTAGATTTTTTTCTGTAATCCAGGTGTTTATAAATACTGCTAATAAATACTGTAATAAAGCACTACTTTTCCACTTAAAATATATCGAATTTTATTTGAACTGTAGAATCTAACTGTTGGTAACACTTGGGGTTGTGCTGGTTAGTCTAACCCTGGGAGAACTGATGTCTTTATAATGTAGAGAGCCAGCTTATCCAAAACATTGAATATATTTCTGTTTGTTTGTGTCTTCCTTTGGGTCCCTCAGGAATCTTTTTAAAAAATTCACATAGTTCAGTTTGGATGATAGAAAAAGATGTAGAGTGAAAATTTTCCCTCTTTCCAGGTGGCTTTCCAGGGAAGCCAATGGTGCAGGGGCTTCAGGCTGTATCCAGGGCCCAGCGAGGGTCCCAGGCATGTGTGCATGTGGTCGTGTGTTTTTGTAAATTTTTTCTAAAATAAGATACTCATTTTTTAAAATTTAGATGTGTTTGACATATAACATTAGCTTCAGGTATGAAACATAATGATTCTATACTTGTATATATTATAAAATGATAAGATGCTCTTACATTCTTTTTCTTAAAAGAGAGCATCCAAATTGTATAAGCTCAGATCCTGTGACGTCTGGATCTGCATCTGTTGCCTCCTGTCCCCTCATTCCTCAGTTTTCCTCCTCAGAGGCAACCAGCATCACACAGTCTCTGTCTTTTCAGGGATGCTTTATGCGTTTATCCAGTAGGCACATAGTGATTTATCCTCTCTCTTAGTTTTTTTCTTTTCCACATAAAGGACAATGTTACATACAGTTGACCCTTGAACAAGGCAAGGATTAAGGGTGCCAACCCCCCATGCAGTTGAAAATCCATTTATAACTTAACTTCCCCCAAACCTTACCAACAGCCTACTGCTGACTGGAAGCCTTACTGATAATATAAACAGTTGATTAACACATATTTTGTGTGTTTTATGAATCATATGTTGTGTTCTTACAATAAAGTAAGCTAGAGAAAAGAAAATGTTTTTTCAAGTTGTCATAAATCACCAAAAAATTTTCCAGTATATTTATTGAAAAAAAAATCACATGTAAGTGGACCTGCGCAGTTCAAACCCATGTTGTTGAAGGGTTAACTATATGTTATTTCTGGGTCTTTCTTTAAGTCACTTAACAACATATCTTGGAGGTCATCCCATATTGATAAGTAAGGAGTTTCCTCCCTTTTTTATGGCTGCTCAGTATTCTACTGTATGACAACACTGTAATTTAGTTAAACATTACCTGATTTGTGGATATTTTGGTTCTTTCCAATCTTTTGTTATTATGCACATTACTGTAGCCAGTAACATATGTACTTCATTTTGGATGTGTGTCAAGATTGCAGGATAAGTGCCCACAGATGGCTGGATCAAAGGGCAGATGCACTTGGGGTTTCCATAGCTATTATGGCATTCATTGCCCTTCCCAGAGCTTCTCCTAACAGGAATGCCTCACCCTGACTCCACTTAGTATGGGAAGGTTAAGTTCCTTTTCAAATGTTTAAGAACCATTTATATTTTGATCCCTGTGAATTTCCCTCTTCATATTCTTTGCCCATTTTTCTGTTAGATTATTGATCTGTTTCTTATTTCTAGGTGCCTTCCATTTTTATGAAAATTAGCCATATGTTTGGGATATGAGTGGCAAATTTCCCTTAGTTTGTCATTTATCTCAAGGCTTTGCTTTATGGTGTTTTTTAATCATGCAGAAATGTTTGATTTTTATGTAGTTGAATATTTTAGTCTTTATCCTTCTGGGTTTGTCTCATTTCCAAAAGGCTTTTGCCTCTCTGAGATGATTTTTTAAATCCTTTCATGGTTTTATTTTTTGTAATGAAATCTTTGATACATCTGTAATTTTCCTGTTGTAAGGTGTGAGATAGGAGTCCAACTCTTTCTAGAATGCTCCACAGCTGTCCCAACAACTTAATAATCCATCTTTTCCCCACCAGTTTGAGATGTTACTTTTATTGTATATTAAATTCCTATATCTATTTGGGTCTAGTTTTGAACTTTCTGTTCTGTTCTGTGTAATTGATCTGTCTGTTGAAGTACTAGTAACATGTACTGTTTTAATTACAACAGCTCTACATGTTTTAATTATGTGGCAAGGCTGATTATCACTCTTTATCCTTCCTTTCCTCCATCCCCTGCTTCCAGAATTTTCCTGGCTCTTCCTGCTTGTTTGTTTTTCTACATGATCTTTCAAATCAGCTTGTCTAACTCCCCCCACTGCAAAAAAAAAAAAATCCTGTGTGTGTATTTAACAAGATTGCACATATTCATAACTTCACTTGGAGAGAATAGTATCTTTATGATGTCTTCTATCCAGGAGCATAACTGTCTTTCCATTTGTCCAGATCTTTTTGCTCCTCTGTAACCCTCTACATTTTTCTTCTTACACATTTCTTATTAAGTTTATTCTTAGTGTTTTATATTTTGTGGTGCTATTGTAAATAAGGTCTTTCATCCTGCTTTCTCCCTGGTCATTGCTTATACATACTGATTCTGTTGTATTAATTTAGAACCTAGCTATCTTAACCAAATTCTTTTTTTTGCTCATAATAGCTTCTCAATTTGAGCTTTTTGAGTTTTCCAAAATTCATATTTTTGGTAATAATAATTGATCTCCTTCCTAGTTTTTATACTTCTTATTTATTTTTGTTGTCCAGAACTTTCAGAGCAATAATAATAATAATGAAATGGATATCTGTCTTGCCAATAGGTTTCAGCTCCGGGCAAGTTCACTGTGGATTCACTGTGACCAAAGACATGACAGTAGAACATTCTTAAGGTGAAAGGGTTTTACCCAACTTTATTTCCATGGTGGCAGGTCAATCACTAGATTGACTGACTAGGTCTCAGCCTCTGTCCTTGGCGCTGCCACCACTCCAACCTCTGCTCTGCTCTCCTGCAGCCTTGCAGCTGTGCCACTGTGTTGCCCAGAGCACTGAGCAGGGTTCTTTATATAGAGTCAATAATGACATATTGCCCACACGTGTGTAGTGAGCTAGACAACCAGGGCCAGGTGAGAATCCTGGCCACAGGAACCTTCACTTTATCCACAATATCCTTGTCTCATTCCTGACTTAAATGGAAGTTGTTGTGTTATTTCTCCATTAAGCAAGGTGCTGGTTTTTAGTTTAAGGAAGTATCATTCCATTCCTGTTTCAGTAACATTTTTGTTGAAGTACACTGGATATTGCGTTTTATATGCCTCTTTCGTATGTCTCTTCAGTATCTGTGGAGATGATTGGATGGCTTTTCACTTTTGGTCTGCTAATCACCTTCTCTCTCCTCATTGTTTCTTGACTCTTGCCAGGCCAGGAACTCTTCAATGTGAGGATGGGACCTGAGTCCCCATTGCCTGGTACAGGGCTCTTTGGGATGAACAAATGGATGAATGGCCTTTCCTGAACATGATCCCCTTTCCCCACTTGGCGGGAGGACTTGCTCACTCACAGGACCAGGACCTCAGAGCCTGTGTGACGCTGGGTTGCCTCACCTCCCGGAGCATTCCACGCCCTCTGGGGCATGGAGGTGGGAGTGAGGCTCAGCCCCGTTCATACCCTTGGCCCCTGCACCTGGCCTTCAGCTGGGAACTGGTGCCTCAGAAGGACTTAGGGCCTTGCCTGGATCTTGTAGAGGGCAGTAGGGTTTGTGTTGGGCAGACACAGCTGTTGGCCAGCTTTACAACAGTCACTGAGGCTGCAGAGAAGGTTTAGGGGTGGTAGGAGGTTCTGGGGGGCTTCCTAGAGGATACATG
This sequence comes from Manis javanica, assembly GCF_040802235.1. NCBI lineage: Eukaryota > Metazoa > Chordata > Mammalia > Pholidota > Manidae > Manis > Manis javanica. The sequence continues at coordinate 22,255,651 of NC_133166.1, forward strand.
ATCTGGATACTGGGAGGCCACAGGGTTGGGGGGGACAGTGTAGGGCATCAGGCTTCAGGCAGAAGGAGAGGGCTGTATGCTCCAAGACCTGGCAGTATCTGGCCTTGCCAGGTACATGGGGCTCATGGGAGAAAACTCAAGGACAGAGCTTGACCCCATGGCATGCAAGAGCCATGGAGGACTGCTGATCAGGAAACTACAGCTGGGCAGCCATGCCTCTGACCAATGCCCATCTGTCTTTTCCAGGTCTGGACAGAGCCCCACCGGCTGGCCTCTGCTGGCAGGAACCATGGCAGAGGCTGGGGACACAGCCCTGTCGGTGGCTGAGTGGCTGCGGGCCCTGCACCTGGAGCAGTACACTGGGCTCTTTGAGCAGCACGGGCTGGTGTGGGCCTCCGAGTGCCAAAACCTCAGTGATGCCCGCCTGATGGACATGGGCATGGTACTGCCTGGTCACCGCCGCCGCATCCTCGCTGGCCTGCTCCGTGCCCTCGCGCCACCACCCCCCGCACCCCACCCCACCCCACGGCCTGTGCCCATGAAGCGTCATGTCTTCCGCTCACTGCCTTTGCATGCCACTCTACCAGAGCCGCTGCCCACAGCTGGAGAGGATGAGGGGCTACCCACTGCTCCCCCGATCCCACCCCGGAGGAGTTGCCTGCCGCCTGCCTGCTTCTCCGCCCCATCTCCGCCCCAAGACCCTCTGTTGCCTCCACTGCCCGCCAAGCGGCATTTGGCAGAGCTCAGTGTCCCGCCTGTGCCCCCCCGCACGGGGCCCGCCCGCATGCTGCCAAGGTGAGTGGATGCCGTCCAGGGTAGGAGGAACATGGACAGAGGACCCGGAGGGTGGAGGGGGAGTTTATGGTCGTTGGCACTGGGGTAAAAAAGGTACCTCGGTGGAGGGAACAGCGTAACAAAGCTCAGAGGTGGGCAGCACAAGCTGGTGGCACTCCGAGCAGACAGTGTGGCTGCATTGTTGGGTGAATGTGGGCGAGACTTGTGGATGGTGCTGGCAGGACATGCTGTGAAGACCAGGGGAGGACCAGGAAGGTTACGCTGAGCTCTGAAAGGGTGACAGGCTGCTGGTGAGGTTAATGGGGGAGGAGGCAGGAGACCAGTGAGAGGGCACAGGGCCAGCTGAGAGCCCCGCTCAGGCTGTGCCAAGAAGACTGGAGAGAAGTAGGCAGATTGGAGCGAGAGGTTGGCCCTGGACTGAATTCCTTGAGTCTCTGAAGTCTGTGGCTAGTCTGTTGCAATCTCCTTCACATGTGCCTTCCTTCCTGCCATTTGTCGGGGTACCCAGCAAGGAGGGATGTATGTTCAGAGCTATAATGGAGATATGCTACAACACTCAGATCAAGTCAGCCCAATCCGGGAAGGCTTCTCGATGAGGAAGGAATGTGCAGAGAGAAGTTTCCTGGCCCCTGTCATCACTGATAACCCTGCATTGCTTAGATGATCTTGTTTGAACCCTGCTCAAGCTCTGTGGGGGATTTGAGTCCTGTTTTCAAGCAGAGAAACTAAGGCTTAGAAAAAGGAGGGGAGCACTGGCTGGAACCACACCAAGTATATGCTCAGGGACCCCCTGTGGGGCAGGTCTGGGAGGTTTTCCCCACCCAGACAGGGACATTAAGTAAGGGAGTCTTGAAGGCCAAGCCAGGGCTATGGTGTTTTGAGGTTTGATTGATGGAAGCAGAACAAGTTTGTGCCTTTCTTGGTTTCACACAACTGAAGGTGCTACTGGGGTTCCCCTGGAGCTTGGTTTGCAGCCTAGATTGGAATTTCCTTGTGCCATTGTGCCATCTAGTGGCCATTCTGCTGCAAGCAGGAGTATGTTCCATTTCCTCTTAACTCCATCAGCGCACGAGTGTATGTGTGTGCGTGTGTGTGTGTGTGTCTGTATGTCTGTCTGTCTCTCTCTCTATCTCTAGGGAGTGGGAATCGAACAGGGGCAGGAAGAAGGGCTCCATCTATAGGGCGCTCACAAAGGCTGAGGAAGCAAAACTCCCAGTGGGAAAATAGAAGCTGGATTCCTGCTTAGGAGGCAGGATATCTGGTACCCATCTAGTTGTGGGACTCTGATTAACAGCTTCCCCTCTGGACCTGGTTACCCATCAGTGCCCTCCTTTGCCCCCCATGGCCCTCTGGTACTAACATCTGAGTTCAAGGGACTTGCTGGGTAGAGCAGAGGTCCTATCTACATCCATGGTACCAGCCCTCATTCTCAGAGCCTTGGTCTGAACTTAGCCACTTAGCCAACCTCTGGGGGAGGCCAGGCTCCCATAATCAGGAGTCTGGACCCATGTAGGACCCAAAATTCATTCCATGCAGGGAGAATCTGTAGATACTAATCCTCACAATTTGGTACTATTCCTTAGGGCAGCGTGTGGTGGGAGGTGAACTGCTAAGCCTGGCTTCCTGTGTTGGTCTTTGGAATTGTGGGTGTCTGTAGTCCCAGCATCCTGGGTTACCAGGGTGTACTAAGTCTCTAAAGCCCAGTGGTAGAAAAACACACAGTAGATAGAGCCTAAGGTATGTGTAGCAGGCCAAGGCTGGCAGGGCTTGGGCCAGGTTCCAAGGAGCAGTGGAAGGGTGCTCATCCTGGCCTGCTCCTGCCTCCCCTTGTGGGAGTCCCTGCTTCCTCATATGGCCTCCTGTCTTTGCGGTCACCCTCTGCTGATAAAGATCTCACTCTCAGTCCTAGGCCCTCTTACACCAGATTATGTGGTGATCTGAGTGAGCATTTCTGCCTGGCTCCAGCCCATCACCATGCTTCCAAGAAGATTTGGGGATTATCTTCTGTGTGTACATGTGGGTACTGGAGGTAGTGACTCCATGTGAGGGCATGCCTAGCATATTTTTGTGTCAGAACCCATAAGTGTGCATGTGTTTATGCAAGCTGTCAGGCTAGTAGTGTGCCTGTGTATTTACACATCTGCACAGGTTTGAAGGGAGGAAATGAGACAATATGTACACATGTGTGGAGACTTATGCAGTCTCAGTGGTGACTTGCTGTGGTGTGTATGTGTGTGAATTCATCAGGGCCTGTGTATACACATACACGTGACCATATGTACTGGCACAGTGGTGTGAGTCCCTTTGTATGTGTGTGTGCTGTGGGCGGTGGCTTGGCACATGTGTGATCTGTGTACCATCATCTGTGAGCCAGCATATGTACCCATGTGTGCATGTGCTGCCGAGAGGGTGAGCCCACTAGACCATCAGCTCTATTAGGGCAAAAATCTCTGTTGATTTTGTTTGCTGACTCCCCAACTTCTGGATCAGTGCCAGGGGCCTAATAGGTGATCAGAAAGTGTTGTGGGAGTGAATAGATGAAGGCTGTGTGAGCTTCTAGACTTTGAGGTGCTGAGCTCTTGTGCTGCCCATGCTGACTCAGCACCCAGTGGGTGCCCTCAGCACACTGGACGGTGGACAGTAGGGTGAAAGGGCCCTGAGCTCACCACCCCAGATCCCTCCCAGCTGCCTAATCTGTGTGACCCCAGATGTCTTGGAAAAGCAGAGGCCTTCAGAAGAGGCAGAAAATGAGAAGAGATGGGGTGTCTTCAGAACCATATTCACAGTTCTCTCTAGCGGGAGAGGACCTCACTGCACCCACAAAGGGTCTGCGCCCCCACCATTATTTAAGCCTATCATAAGGAACTTGCTGATAAGTCTAGAAATGCTGAGAAATGTGCTCAGGATCATGCAGCCCAGCAGAGGAGAAGCCGATGTTCAGACCCTGCCTTCAGACTTGGGGCCCAGTCTTCTCAGTTCCAGCAATCATATATGCGAACCTTCTGAGCCTGCTTCCTTGGGAGTGGCAAAGGGGTCATTTCTGATCCAGGGTTCCAGGGTCACTCCACAGAGCTCCTCCCAGACTGCTCTTGGCCTCAGTTTCCTCTGACACCTGGATGTCTGGAGATACCTCAAAAAGAGGGAATATTTGTCCAAAGTGGACAGCTGCCAGCTGGAGTCACCCTGCAAGGCCTCCCACCATGCCCTGGATTGCCCTGCTGTCCAGCCAATCCCTGGTCTTCCTGAAGTCTGATCACTTGTTTCTGGGGCAGAACTTGCTCCCTTTAAAGGGCCTCTTTCCCAGCCTCTCAGGGCCTCCTTGTAGGGGTGGGGAGGGGTCAGCCAGGGCCAGGGCTTCCTGGGCATCCTCTGTAAGGCCCTGCTAGACAGCACTGGGGTGGCTTGCCCCGTTTCAGTTTCGGGTGGGAGGGCAGTCTCGGGGTGGGGAGGAATTGTCTGCCCCAGGGGATTCTGGGTGACTTTTTGTTTTCTCAGTCAGGGTTTTCAGGAAGTGTGTGTTTTGGCCAGGCTGCAGGGGGTGGGGGAGGCAGAGTGCAGGAAGCCAGAGCTGGACACAGACACACACATACACACTCTCACGCACTCACACTCACTCCCAGATAGATCCACAGTTAAACACAGAAACACACTCAGACAAGTCATCACAGCTATTCAGACAAATCACAGGCACACAAAGCCATACCTGGACTCAGACACAGCCTCAGGCACACCCAGGGAACAGGGGCCAGACTGTCTGTGTGACCAGCCCAGGTTAGACACAGACAAACTGCTCGTGTGGACACACACACACTTAAGCCGGAGCTGTGGGAGTCCTCGGCCCGGACCAGCAGGCGCCTGAGGGTGAGCTAGGGGGCCTTGGGCTGGCCTGTCAGCCTGCTGGGAGAGAGTTTCCTCCTGAGGGCCTGGGAGGAGAATGTCTGTGGGGCTGGCTGGCTGGCTGTCACTCTGAGCTGGGTTTTCTGTGCTGCTCTCCTCCCCGTCCCTTTTTGGCTCTCAGAATTTTCTCTTCTTTCACTTTCTCCATATTTTCTGTTTTTCTTCTGTGCTTACTTTCTCTCTGCTTCTCTCCCCTCCCTCTGCCTGGGCCTTCCAGGTTTCTCTCTCTCCGTAAGCCTCTTTCCACAGGCAGCCCACAGTGCTTGTTTGCTGGGCCACATGGACTGCTCCTCTGGGGGCCTCTGCCTGTCGGGGACCTGGTGCTATCTGCTCAGTTCTGGCTCCCTGTACCCGATTGTGGATTCCCTTGGGAGGTTAAATGTGGCTTCTCTCAGCATCCAGTTAGGGGTTCTGTGGCTCTGGGCACCTCATTCCTGAGCCCCCTTGCCCTCCCCACGAGGTGACAGGGAGACCTACTGAGGGCTGGCACCCCTTCTCCGCAGAGCTGATAGTGTGGAAGGTGCCTACTCGTTGGGGGCCTTGGCTGGCCTCCCCTCCCACCAGTTTATGTGGATCCCGTACTGGACTCAGCAACCCTCTGCTTGTGTCACTGGGGACAGAGTTGCCTCTAACCAGGTCTTGTCCACATGCCCATCCCTGCTCTGTGCCCTACGCTCATCTTTCCACAGGGCCCAGCAAATAGCTGTACCTTCTCCTCCTGCCAAGCCAGCCCCCAGGCTGGGCACTTGGGATGGGAGGGCGACCAGTACAGTTGTGAGCATTCTGAGGGCTGAACTTCCTCCCCCTGCTGCCCTCACGAGTCAACACAGGGCCAAGCCTGGTAGAAGTGCTATAGGAGATCCCAGCTTCTGCCTCCCTCATGACAGCAGGGCTGGCTTGTGGGGAAGTGTGGTGCAGGCCTGGCGGTAGATGTGCCATGAAGGGCCTAACAGGCTTTGTGAGCTTAGGCAGGGAGCAGTTGGGTGGACTTCCTGGAGGAGGAGGTGTGTCCTGAGCACCTTGGAGTGATGATTGGTGTCACTGTGGGAATTAAATGAAAAAAGGCCCCCAGCAGAATGCCTGGCATATAGTGACTACTTAGCTCTGGTTCCAGAGAGAAGTGCTAAGAGCTGGGTGTAGCCTTGGTTGTGAGGGTGGATGCCAGTTAATTGGGTGCTGCTCTGTGGAGGATGGGAGAGCAGCTGACTTCTCCAGTGATGGGGCATGAGTGGGATGGTGGTTATTGAGTCATTCAGCACGTCCTCACCGAAGCCTTCTCTGTGTTGGGTGATGTGTGGCCTGAGGGAGCGCATAGCATGTGCAGGCTGAGTGGAAAGCCGCAGACATCACAGCTGAGCCAGGGAAGCCCCAGGAAGGGCTGTCAGTGCTGTGGCCAGGGCAGAAGTAAATAGAGCAGAGCCAGAGGAGTGCTGGAGGGGCTGACCTTTGGGTCTCATGATGGAGAAGGAAGGACAAGGGTGGCCACAGAGGAAGCAAGAAGCATAGGACTGAGGCCTGGGCCCTGCATTGCCAAGGCCCAGATGAGGAAGTGCCAGCTGGGAAGGTTTGCCCTAGTGGGAAGGGGAGGTCATGGTAGGAGACACATGTGTCTAGATCATTGGGCCTGACCTCACCTCTTGACTTTGCTTGTGAAAGTCCAGGGACCAGGATTGGACTGGTTCCCTTTGGGGGAAGGAAGGTCCTGACTTCAGGATAGGGTATGGCGTGGGTCCTTGGTCATCTGAGGTCAGTTCAGTGAAGCACACACTGACAGACACAACTCCACTGAGTGATCGGAAGTGTGGAGTCTGGAGGAGCCGCAAGGAGGCTGCAACTCAGCCTGGGGCCTGAAGGGAGGCACAGAATGGAGGGAAAGGATATATGATCTGGACCTTTGGGGAGAGGAGTAGGAAGTGTTCCAGGAGAGGAAAGGAACAGGGAAGGTGTTCCAGAAGAGGAGAGGAACAGGGAATAAATGCAGGCTTCCAGGTAGAAGGAATAGCATATGCAAAGTCCTGGAAGCCTGCATTTATGGAATGCAGCTCAGTCGCAGATGGCTGGAATGTGAGTGGGGAGCAAATTCGAGGCCACACACTGCCCCACTGTGTGGTCCACCTGCCCTTATGGTGAGGCCTAGTTCTTTTGGCCAGAGATTGATAGAGACAGAAAGATGTGAAGAGAGAGTCAGGGGCTGTGAAGCAGGGTCCTGGCCCAGCCTGTGGGGCCTGAACCTCCTTCAGCCACAGCAGGGGTGAGGATGTGCTGATGACACGTGGGAGCAGCTGTCCTTACTGAATCATCATTAAGCCTGGAAGCAGATTGCGAGGAAACTAAGGGTCAGAGGTGAAGTGACTTCCTTGTGAGGTCACCCACTGATGAGAGGTCAAGCTGGGATTCAAGCCCGGGTTTACCTGGCTCCAAAGCTCTGTCTCTTAACTAGAGTGACCACATATTTCATTTTTCCCAGGACAGCCCCTGTTTATTTTACACATGCTGCCCTGACATAGTTATTAAAGTTCCTCTTTTACCTCAGAAATGTTCTGGTTTATATGGTTATATGGTCACCCTACTCTTACCATTCTGGCTCCGAAGCCTCACATGTCCCCCAGCCCCCAGGTATAAAGTCAGCTGTGTATATTTGCCATAATCAAATAAAACAGAGCATCTTAGGCTGAGGGCCTAGGCTTAGGTGGGCCAGCCCCTGCCTCTGCCCAGGAGTGCTTGGTCTTACTGTGGGCATTGTATAGGGAGAGCAGATAGGTCTGCAGATCACTCGGATAGAGGAGAAAATGGGCTAAAGGAGCCAGCGAACCAGGCCAGGGATCAGGGGTGGGGAACAGCGGCTCTGCATGGGCATCTTGGAGGCTGCCTAGAGGATAGGCCCATTGAGCCATGTTTTGTGACACAGATGGAATTTGGAAGGGCTGCGATGGTAGGGAGAGACCAGTGGAGAGGAGGAAGCAATGTGGCAAAGGCTTGGAAGTGGGGCCACTGAACATGCACTCAGGGTTGGGGCTGATCTTCTGGTCTAGTGGGTCATCAGTCAGCCGCAGATTGGAGCTGGGGCTGCTCTTAGGAATGCAGGCATTTAGTGGCCAGGACTCCGGCTAGGGTGGGGACACTCTGTGGGCACTGTTCCTTCCCCTGGGATTTTCCCACATGCTGTACCTTCCTGGTACTACTTCTCCATTCCTGGGACTGGCCCTGACTCAGCATGGCCTCAATCTCCTGTGGTAGGGAGGCAGGGTCAGCCAGGAGGCTTCCTGGAGGAGGTGGCTAGAATGAGGCCTGGAGGTCCATGAGGGCCCCTTGCTCCCACCTTCTTGGAAAAATAGTCCTTTTCCTGCAAAGGCTCTGCTGGGCAAGGAACACTTTGCATCTGTTCCCCTTCCCCTTCATGCCATCGTCACAATAGCCAACAGAGCTGTGAGCACATTCCCTCCTGGACAGAATGTCAGCTCCAGAGCTGCCTAGATCCTGAGTTGGGGTGGCCAGTGTGAGGAGGTAGGCCTCAGAGAAGCCCTCAGATCCTGGCTGAGGACTCATTTGCCACTGGTGGTTGAGCTTGAAGGCTCTGGTGCTGGATGCCTGGGTACAAATCCCAGCTGTGGAATCAAGGACAAATTACATAGTGTCTCTGTGCCTCAGTTTCCTCATCTGTAAAGTGGAGATGACAGTAAGCCAAACCTCAGAGCCCCTGTGATGAGTAAATGATGAATCCATGTAAAGCACTTGGAAGAAGGCTGAGGATATATATACAATACACATGGTTAGCAATTAATTAATCCAGGCCTTCATTTATATATCAGTGTCTGCTGAGTGCCGGGCATACAGTAGTGAAGCCGGCAGTGTGGCACTTGCCTCAGGGAACCGCCTGCTGGGAGGCAGGCCTTGTGGATGGGCAGATCCCTCACAGATGATTATCACAATGATGGGGGAGCACTGGGAACGCTAAGTGGGAGGGCTGGGGCTCCATGGTCTCTGAGGATGCGCTGTGCCCACCATCTTCCCCTCAGCTCTGGTCCTTGGTCCTGGGAGAGGTTGGGCAGCCAGGTCCACTCAGCCCTACTTGGCACTGGGGGGATGGAGCCTGTCCCCATGTTCCCTGGGCCGCCTGGCCCTGGCTCAACAGCTTGAAGTTCTGATCTCGCTGATGACAACCTGGCCCCCAGGGGCCCCTTCCTCTTGGACTCTGGGAGGTTGTGTGTGATTACTTTGCCCATCAAGAAGTCCCCAAGGACATTGCACCTGACCTGCAGGGGACCAGCATCACAGGTCATACCCTTTGGCCTGCAGGTACTCCTCAGTCTCTTGGCCGTCATTCACTCTTTCATTTGCTTCTCCCCCAACCCTAAGGCCAACCCATCCGTACCCATCTGCCTACCTACCTGTCCATTCATCCATCCACATGTTCTATCCCTCCATCCACCTGCCCACCCATCCGAGATGGTTTTGTTGCTGACTCAGCCAGGCCCTGTACCAGGCTGTGGGGGTAAAGAGGCAAGTCTGATACCATCCCTGCCCTAAAGAGCCTCAGGGTCAAGTGGGGGAGACAGCCTGGTGCAGTGCTTACCAAGGGGTCTTTGTAAGTCCAGCTAAATATTCAGGCACTCAAGATGGAGGCCCACTTGGCATCAGATTCCCTGAGAAGCATTTAGGGAAGGAACAGCTGGCCATCGGGGCAGTGGCAGGTCTTTCTCTGCTGGGGTCCTTGTAGCAGTTAATGCCACTGTCCACCCAGTTGTCCAGGAGCCATTCTCTGGCCCCCCAGGGGACAGCTCAGGACTGAGGACTGAGACTCACAGTGGACAGATAGGGAGCCATGCTAGTTAGAAACCTTGAGTCCCAGAGAGCCAGTATGTCTTCTCACAACCTCACCGGGTGGTTCCAAGCCACTAGCCTCAGGGGAGCCCATAGCGCCAGCTTCTCTACCAGGTTGAGAGACCCTTACAGTGCCATCTGTCCAGGTGCAGGTCCTCACTCAGGCCACTTTTGCCAGAGGCAGTGTTGCCAAGGAACATGGCTGACATACCACCTTGAGCAGATTTCTGGGGGGATAGAGTGAAGAAGCTAGCCAAAGGCCAACTTTGCACACAGAAAGGGGAAGAGTCTTGACCGTTCATCAACACACAGAGAGGAGAGCGTGCAGGCTGATGGGAAGCGGTCACGTAAACTGAGCAGCACACAGACCGTGGAGTCAGGGTTCGGGTCCTGGCTTAGATACTGGCCCAATAGCTGGCACAAAGGAGGGAAATGCTTTTTAAAAAAATGTTACTTGGAATAATTTGTCTAAAGCTCATGACAGAGGGGAACATGGATAGGGAATGGGGGAACATGAAGGAGGGGCAGGAAGGACTTCCACAGAGAGGGGGGACTTGACTTTAGAGTGAAAGGATGAGCAGATGTTCCCAGAGACCCTGGAGAAGAGATTCCTGGGTGACAAAGCAGCAGGAGCCAAGGCCTGGCATCATGACCGTGCCCCAGCCCCTCCTTGCTTGTGCGGTGGTCACATGGGATTCATCCCCACCAGTGACACTGGAGCAATAGGCCAGGCTGAATATAACCAGAGGGGAAAGTGGCCCACAACTCTGGTGCGCCTCGCTGGCCCCTGCTGGACGCGGGCAGTCAGTGGGTGGGCCAGCCATTAGGGCTCAGACACCTGGCTCCAGCTGGTGGTCCCCGCCAGCACACAACCTGCATTGTCTTGGTTAATCCTTCATCTACCCTGTCAGCTGATGATGTAGTCCCCGCTAGACAGAAGAGGATGCTAAGGCCCAGAGAGGGTAGCTGCTTGCCATGGGACACACAGGAACTAAGACTGAATGAGGGTTCAAGCCCATGCCTCTGATGCCAAAGCTCTTTGGGAGACAGTCATCTTGCGGGGAGCAGTGTGACCTGTTGTGAGCTAGACAGGGGCACTGTTCCTGTGGGAGCCCAGGGGTTCTCGAACCTGGCCTGGGAGTCGGGGAAGGGTTCCTGAGGGAGTTATAGCAGAGATGAGGAACAGATGTGCAGGAAGGGTGTGGTGGGGTCAGGTAAGATTGAGGGGTCTCAGGGCACCAGGGCTGGGGGAGGTGGTGAATATCCATATCCAGGGCAAGAGAAGAAATGGTCTTGGTCCAGAGACCCACAGCTCAGGGCCTGAGGACTTGGCTTCCAAGGTTCTTGCCTGATCCTTGGCCTGGATGCCCATTTCAGTCTGCCCTGTCCGTTTATCAACACACATGCCTTCTCAGCCCTGAGAGCTCAATCAAGCCTCACCTCCTGTAGCCATCCTTGACCCTGCAGGCTAGGGTGCAGACCACTCCTCACCCCATTCTGGTCTCTATTCCTCTTCTAGAGTGGAGACACAGTGGGTATGTGTGGCTGAAAGCTAGTGCTTTGGGGACAGCTGACCGTGTTACAGCAACACAGGGCCAGCTCATGTGGGCCAAAGAAGGTGCTTGTTTCCTTTAGGCTTTGCAGAGGGCAGTGAGGTGGAAGGGTTGTGTGGGGGGCCTCCTGTCTGAGTCTGTGCAGTGAATGAGTTTTGCTGCAGCTCAGGTGAGCTGGGAGCTCAGTGGGTTTGAGTCCTGGTTCAGTCCCATAGTTCCGCCGGCCCAGTGACTCAGCCATACTGAACTAACTTCTTGGTGCCCAACTTTTGGTCTGTTCCAGCCTTCCCTCCAAGGTGGAGGAGTCGCTGTCGCCACAGCTGTCACCACCTCCGCAGCCAGAGCCTGAAGAGTCCCCAGCCACCTTACCGTGGGGGTCTTCCCAGCGCCTGTCCCCACCTCCCCACCCCCCAGACATTCCCCCAAAGCCTCTTTGCCGGCTCCCGGAGTTTGGTGAGTGCCGTAGCCAGGCGTGGGGCTCTCGGGGTGGCCTGGGATCCGGGCCCTTGTCTGCAAGGAAGCAAAGATTGCACTCCCCTTCCTGCCTGGCTCTGCCAGCTGCCCACGTCCCTGTGGTGGCTTGGCTTCGCCTTTGGCTACCCCCTTGTGCTGGCCTGTGAGGCCCCAAGGGTATAAATAGTACTTCCTGTCCCCTGTACCTATTTTTGAAAGCCAGACCAGGGTGGGGGTGGGGTCTCTCGTAGGTTGAGGGTGGACTTTGTGAAGCTAGGCCGAGGTGCCCAGGAGGGGGGGCCAGGCTCCTGCATCTGAGTCTCCCCCTGCCCCTCTCTTTCCCCAGATGACTCTGACTACGATGAGGCTCCAGAGGAGGGGCCAGGAGCCCCAGCTGGCGTGATGACCAAGAAGGTGAGGCAGGCAGTGGTTAGGGTTTAGGCTGCCTGCCTGTCAGCTGCCTTTCAGACCCTGGGACTACCAGATAGAGAATGGGCAGCCGGTTCCCAGAGAGTCCCTCCCCTCCTTCATTGTCTTGCACAGCCCTGGACTCTGGGCCAGGGCCCTGGGGTCTGGCTGTGGCTCCCGCTCCCAGTCTTCAGCAGCAGCTGCATGAGGCCTCTTTTCGCCTTGGTGTTTCGAACACATCTGTCCCTCCATCTGTTTGACTCTCCATGTTCCCATATCACCCTCTCTGAGTGTCTTAACCCTTCGTCCCTGAGTCTTTTTCCGTATCCCTTTATCTTTCTCTCTTTGTCTCTGGCCTGGGCTGGTGCCTGCACGGATTTTTTTTGTCATGCGACCTGGGTCCCTGGGTCCTGCAGTCTGCTGGCAGCGTGAGGAAACAGAAGTAAAAGTGCTGAGTTGTGTGGCTCCAGGATGGAGTGGACAGAAGGGGTGTGGCAGCCCCTGGGTGGGTGTGATCTGGGGCTTGAAAGGAAGCACAACACTGAGCCCATCTCGGGGGGTGGGTAGGAGGAGCCCTCGGTGAGCGGAGTCCCACGGGCTGTGCGTGTGGCCAGTCTGCTGAGCGAGGGGGAGGAACTGTCTGGGGATGACCAAGGGGATGACGAAGAGGACGACTACACCTACGAGGGTGTACCCAAGTGAGTGTCTGCCCCTCTTGGGTGGTTCTCCCACCCAGCCGTCCTACTTCCCTCAGCGCAGCCCCTGCCCTATGGGAGGCCCCAGCCCCTGCCTCATTCCTTCCCTCCTTCCCCCAGTGGTGGATGGCATACCAGCAGCCTGAGCTCAGCCTTGCCCAGCAGCCTCCTCATCCCCGAGGTCCCACCACACCTGATGGACGGGCTGCCCAGGGGTCCCACCCCTACCCCACCGGTCATCAAGGCCGGCTGGCTGGACAAGAATCCACCACAGGGGTGAGTGAGGCCTGTTGGGCCCTGCTGTTGCTCTGTGTGGGTGGACAGTGCTCTGGTGCCCCAGTGTCACCGACCGGATAACCAGAAGGGCCAAGGTTACCTCAGCAGGTCTCTCTCCAGGCAGAATACCTGCCCATCATCCCCATCACACTTATATTTTATTACCCTTAAAATTGAGAAAGCCTACCTTGAGTCTGACTTGACTCATTCTTGCTGTAGGTGAAGTTCATCTTCTCAGTGACCATTTGGGATCCCTCCTTCCTTGGATCTGGCTGCGTCTCACTTTGCATGTGGCTGTCAGAGGGGTCTGGGGTGGTTCTGGAGCCTCGCCCCTAATCTCTGATCCTCTGCTCTGTCATCTCGCTCCCTCTCCAGATCGTATATCTATCAGAAGCGATGGGTGAGACTGGATGCTGACTACCTGCGATACTTTGATAGTAACAAGGTGTGGCCCGTGTTGTCCCTGATGCAGGCCTGGCCCTTGGCCAAACCCTGACACTGTAACCAGGCAGAGTCCTTCCCCACATGAGTCCTCACGAAGCTTCTGTCTTCCTGGCTCATTGGCCAGCCGTGGGCTGTGGTCAGGGTCAGCCTAGGGGGACTCTCCCTGCCTATCTGTGGGAGACGGGGCTTCAGCTATCACTTATTGAGACTGAGGGAGTTAGGGAGGGCCTAGGCCTCTGGGGTCCCACCCGCCGCAGTACAGCTCCTGTTTCTTCTCCAGGACGCCTACTCTAAGCGCTTTGTTCCTGTGGCGTGCATCTCCGCAGTGGCTGCCATCGGAGATCAGAAGTTTGAAGTGATCACTAACAATCGGACTTTTGCCTTCCGGGCAGAGAGTGATGGTGGGCAGTGGGGCAGGGAGGGGGCTGGCACTGTGGCCTGAGTGGGGGAGGAGGACCAGGGCACATCTGCCCGCATATCAAACCGGGAGAGCAGTCAGCCTCTGTAAGGTGGGGGATGAGGGGGTTTCCAGTGCCTGGCTGTGCTCGAGCCACCCCGAGTCCTCAGAACCACACATTCCTGTTTATAGGGGAAATAGGCACAGCTGGGGGTGGAACCCGAGTTTGTCCAAGTCAGGGAACTCGGAGGGAACTCGGAGACAGTCAGAGATTGGTGGGCCAGTCTGGGTGGGCTTTCCGGCAGACGAGTGGTGTGAGGAGCCTGGAACAGGGACCCCTTGGGGCCCCCTGCCAGGCAGAGCTTGGGCTTAATCTGCCTGTCGTTCACAGTGGAGCGGAAGGAGTGGATGCAGGCCCTGCAGCAGGCGGTGGCCCAGCAGCGTATCCGGGTCCAGCTGCCTGGCGACTCCCCACTGGGTGTCCCAGGCTCAGAGCCACCTGACCTTGTGGGCAGCCTGGAGCTGCGTGGCTTCAAGAGTAAATTGTATGTGTCCGTAGCTGGGGACAAAGTGCAGCTTTACAAGAATCTGGAGGTGCGAAGGGGTCAGCCAGGTTGCTAAACTTCTCCCCTGCCCTGTGCCCACCTGCTTCCTCAGACTTTGGTCATGCCCACCTCGTCTCTCAACTTGTCCCATGCCCACCTGGCCCTTCAGTCCCTCCTCTAGCCACCCGGTCCCTCTGTCCTGCCCTTTGCCCGCCCCCTTTCCTGACTGAGCTCAGCCCTTTGCCTGTCCCCCTTCCTGCCCCTAGTTCTGAGCCCATCTCCTGCCAGGCCCTGAGTGTTACTCCTGTCACTGCGTTGCCTGTCCTTTCTACCCCCTCCTGGGCCTTGAGCCTTGCCTCCTGTACCTTCCCCTCACCCCTTCCTACCCACCTGCCAGGAGTACCACCTGGGTGTCGGCATCACCTTCATCGACATGAGTGTGGGCAACGTGAAGGAGGCAGACAGACGTAGTTTTGACCTCACCACCCCCTACCGCATCTTCAGGTGAGCCTCCCTCCCTCACTCACCTACATCCCATTGGTTTCTTCTGGCATATGTGGGAAGCTGCCCCTTCTTTTGGATGGATTTCTCCAGTCCCTTCCCAACCCTGCCCGCCCCTGCTGGTCCTTTACCAGCCCTCGCTAACCTGCTCCCATCTCTCCCTTCTAAGAAATCTCACTTTTACCCCCCACTCTGGCTATCACTGTCCCCCTTCCCTGTCTTGCTGCTCCAAGTGTTGCCCATACTGGCTTTCTGCACTGCCCATGCACCACTGTCCCCTCCAGCCTGCCCTGCCCCCTCAAAGGTGCTTGTCTGTCGTTAGCACTTGGGGCTGGAGACCAAAGGCTGCGCTTCACCCCTTGTTTTGTGGAGCCTGTCCTGGGTGTTCCTCCCTGAATCCCCAAGACTCTACCACCTTGTTTCCTCTGCCCTCAGCCACCTCTCAGTGTTCTGTGTCCTCTGCGCTCTCCCTGGCCAGACTGACCAGCTCCTAGACCTTCAACTACTGTGTCTAAGGCACTGGGCCATGCCTGGGTTCACATTCTGTGTATCATTAGTCGGCTTGGCTGCCATGACGGAGAACCACAGGCTGGGTGGCTTTAACAGCAGAAGTCTGGTTTCTCACGGTTCTGGAGGCTGGAAGGAGCTGTGTCTGGTGAGGCCTGTCCTTCAGGCTCATCCATCCCTGTGTCCTCCCACAGCCTTTCCTCTGTGTGCATGTGGAGGGGAAGAGAGCCGTCTGATGTCCCTTCCTGTCTTGATAAAAGGCGTCAGTCTTGTCAGATTAGATCCCCTCTCTTAGGATATTATTTCCTTACTTGCCTCCCTAAAGGCCCTGTCTCCAGGTGCAGTCACATTACAGGGGCACAATTCAGCCTGTAAGGTCCTGGGTCCACTACTGGGTCAACTTTGTGATCTGAGCAAGTTACTCGGCCTCTCTGTGCCTCGGTGGGATCACAGCAGGCTTTGTGGAGACGTTACTTGACGCGGTGTGCTGTCACTGCTCGGCCCACACAAGCACCATCGCCCCTCTCCGTCCTCTCCTTGCCCATAGCTCAGCTCTGTCTCCAGCAGGGTCTTTCTCCTGAGCTCCAGACCTGCACAGCTAATGGCTTTGTGATCATCTGCCACTTTAACTTCTCCCTCAACTCACTGTTCCCACCCATGGGCCCCTTCCTCCCCTGCTCACCCCTGTGTGCCGGAGTCCAGCTCCAGCCGAGGTGTTGGTCACGAAGGAAAGGACAGCGTCAGCGAGTGCGGAGATGAGTGAGGAGACGAAACACCCAGTTAAGGTTGTAACATCTTCTGACATCAAGCGGCAGGGTCTTTATTTTTATATCTTTTTAAGGTTTACATAATGTTATACATTTTCTTTGATCATGGATGGTACAATGTTTTTTCCTTTCAGTTTTTGTATAATTCCAGCTCATTACAGATGTTATCATTTTTTAAAATTCATTTTATTATCATTAATCTACAATTACATGAAGAACATTATGACATTATGGTTACTAGATTTCCCCCTTCACCAAGTCCTTCCCCACAAACCCCATTACAGTCACTGTTCATCAGCGTAGTAAGATGCTGTAGACTCACTACTTGTCTTCTCTGTGTTGCACATCCCTCCTCATGCCCCCTACCACATTATACATGCTAATCATAAGGCCCCCTTTCTTTTTCCCTGCCCTTATCCCTCCCTTCCCACCCATCCTGCCCAGTCCCTTTCCCTTTGGTAACTGTTAGTCCATTCTTGGGTTCTGTGATTTTGCTGCTGTTTTGTTCCTTCAGTTTTTCTTTGTTCTTATACTCCACATATGAGTGAAATCATTTGGTACTTGTCTTTCTCCGCCTGGCTTATTTCACTGAGCATAATACCCTCTAGCTCCATCCGTGTTGTTGCAAATGGTAGGATCTGTTTTTTTCTTACGGCTAAATAATATTCCATTGTGTATATGTACCACATCTTCTTTATCCATTCATCTACTGATGAACATTTAGGTTGCTTCCATTTCTTGGCTGTTGTAAATAGTGCTGCGATAAACATAGGGGTACACCTGTCTTTTTCAAACTGGAGTGCTGCATTCTTAGGGTAAATTCCTAGAAGTGGAATTCCTGGGTCAAATGGATGTTATCATTTTTTTTTGAACAACTTTCTTGTAACATTTAATGTTTAACTTTCCCTTAACCTTTTTGGCCAGAGAGGTAGGTTACATGGTAGGTGCTAGACAGGAAAATGGCGTGTGGCAGCATGTGGTTTATAATGTCTGCTTTTAAGCATAGAGTTTAAGATATGTGTCTAAGGCTATATAAAGTTTAAGCAGGTTATATAAAATGCAAGCTATATATTTTTTGGTTATTAAGTATAACTATATTATTAATTAAATCCTATCCTACACATGTGGGTTGAGGCTTACATCTAAAATCTAGGGATGGTACTCCTATCACCCATTCCTCAACATTCCTACAAATACAATAAAAACACCTTATTCTTTTATAATGTTCATTCCACAATTTCAGATGTTTATACCTTTCCTCCTGTGTCCACAGGCACCAGGGCCTTGCAGTCCTCTTTAATCTTTCATATAATGACACTAAATCTGCTCTTACTGCCTTACCATTAATATAATAATATTTTTTCATAAATTCATTATAAACTTTTATATATGGGTTATTTATAATATAAATTTTCCTATTTTGCTCATAAATTCTGTCTATGAGGAGGATACCAGAGGTGTCTTCTAATATTATAAGCAACATAAGGGGGACCCTGGGCAGTGGGGACTATTAATCTTTATTATGTTGCTATTTCATATAAGTTTCTTGGGAGAATGGGTTTTTCTATGGCCCAGTTTACCATAACTCCTGGTTAGTCATGCTTGAGTTGTTACACAGGGGAGGACAAACTGCATCTAGTTTGAAGAGAGGCCTGGGTTGTTCTGCCTCACTTGTGGCAGTCTGCCTGGAACAGTTGGTCCCATAACACTGCTTTCATTTCCAGAATTGCTGCTTTGATCAATATTTTGGGTTATGTTATTTACTAAAGATTAATAAATCTTAAATACATAAGATTTCCCATATATGAGCCCAATCACCAACATCATAACTGCAAAAATAAGTGTGGGAATTAGCAGGGGCCAGCTATGAGGTTTCCTGTTCTGAGGATTCCTCCTCATGCCTGGACCTTGTCAAACAGCATGAGCAGCATGGCCCGCGCCACCTGTGCAAACCCATCACCAGCTCCAGCTTGCTCCGGCGTGCTCTCGCCTCCATCCCATTCTTCTGCTTGCCCTTCACCATTTTGCTCTACGTCTGTGGGGCCCCTGGCCTGTGCCTGCCTTGGCACACTTTGGCCACCTATCTGTGACCACCGAGGGGTCTTCTTTTTCCTTTTTGTTAAAAGGCAAGTTTTTATTTGTTCATTTCTTAGATTTGAAGCAATCTTGGGTGATACCCATGGCCTCAGATCCTTTGTCATCCTTAGCTACCACACAACTGCAACCAGCTACAGTCCCGAGTCTTCCTTCTCTGCTAGTTCCAGAGGCCTGCCCATTCCCCAAGTTCCCTGCTGTCATCACCTTGATTAAGTGGGTTTGGTGTTCAGCACCGGGGGCCTGACTCACCTGGGCTCACAGTGTGGATGCGAGAACACGAAGATGGGCTCTGTGCCTGGCTAAGGCCTTGGCAGCTTTGCTGATGCCACACGCTAGGCCTTCTTGGATGAGGGCAGTCTTCAGCGCCTCTCGTAAAGCTGAGTTAACCTCTGTGACATCTCTAGCAACAATGTCTTCCTTGATCACGCCAGTGGGTAGCATGTGGGGCTGAATCTTGAATGCATGCTTGCAACTTGGTGACTACGGGGGAGAAAAGAGCCAGAGAGAAAGACATCTCTGTACCCTCCCCTTCTCCCCACTGAAACCTCCTCCTGCTTCTCCATTGTCCTGTGGGTACTCTTTGACCTTCTCTGGTGCAAGCTGGTCCCTGTCTGCTAGCCTCTTCTGTGCCAGTCTGCCATTCTGTGTGCACAATGCCCTGTGGACTGTCTTGCCCCTTTGCACCTGCTGTTCTCTCCCTCCTTCCCTGTGCTCACCTGGCTAAGCTTTTCTCATTCATCTCAGCTCAGGCATCCAGTCTTCTCAGTAGCCTTTTCTGCTCCCTGGGTGGAGCAGAGCCCCCTGTGGACACCCGCAGGCCCCATCTCTCTCTCTCTCAGGTTCATGGTATCTCTGCCTTTGTCCCTGTCCACCTCCCTCACAGACCCAGGATGCCTCCCTCTTCTGATGATGAGCTCTCAAAGCCTTATTTCCCACTTCATGCTGTGCCCTTCATGCTACCCCAAATCCATCTGAGCCCTAGCCCACCAACATCCCTCTTCCCTGGCCCCATTCCTGTGTCCCCAGTTTCTCGGCCGAATCAGAGCTAGAGAAGGAGCAGTGGCTGGAGGCCATGCAGGGAGCCATTGCCGAGGCCCTGTCTACCTCAGAGGTGGCCGAGCGCATCTGGGCCGTGGCCCCCAACAGGTTCTGTGCCGACTGCGGGGCTGCCCAGCCCGACTGGGCCTCCATCAACCTCTGTGTCGTCATCTGCAAGCGCTGTGCAGGTGTGTGGGGGGCACCAGGATGAAGCACAGCAGGGCTGGTGTGTGGGGTGGCAGGTGGCCTGCCTGGGTGGAGGGGCTAGAGCCACGGTGATAGGTCATTGCCGGTGAAGTTGCACCTGTGTGCCAAGGTTTCCCACCACAGTTAACCTGCAGGCCTTGCATTACAAGCAGAGATTCAACTTCTCATGTCATAGGGGGGGACTATGAGTCAGAAAGAGGGAAAATGGCTCATTCAGGTCACCTGGCAAGTCAGGGAGTCTGGATTTCAGCCCAGGCCTGTTGGGGTCCAGTGCCCCTGTCACATCAGAAGGTGAGGTAGGAGGGGCTGGCAGTGGACCCGCCTGGCAGGACTTTCCATGTAGAGGGAGGAGCTAGTGTTTCATGTGGAGGTGGGCAGGAGGTGGGGTGAGTGGAACATTGTCAGATTTGTGCATCAGACTGGCTGGTGGGTGGAAGCTGAGTTGGAGTGGATGAGATCGGAGACCTTGAGGAGATCTTGCTGCTGAGTCCACGAGAGAGGAGGCCTGGTCTGAGGAAGTGATGGAGAGCATTCAAAAGATGTTGAGGGTCCATGGTGTAGAAGTCCCAAGGACAGATCAGGTGAAGAGGATGAGAAAGAAAGAGGGTTGAACCCAAATTCATCCATTTATTTAGCTAGCATTTATTAGGGTCTGTGATGTGCCAGACACTGTGCTAGGTCCTGGGGATTCAGACCCCATGGGAACAGACAGTGCCAGGCAGCTTTGGGTGGCTGGAGGTGGGAGCCCAGGAGGAAGAAAGGTTCTGGAGGAGCTGAGCTCAGTGAGAAACCCCAGAGCTTGTGGGGTGTCCAAGGCAAATGTTTGCTGGGTACAGAAGGCAAGATTTGATTGGAAACTAGGTTAGGAAGGTGTCAGCTCATGGAGGGCTGAGGGTGACAAGTGGATGAGATGCTCCATAGGAGACTGGATGGAGGTGGGACCAAAGCCAGACAGTGCTAAAGCAAGTGCCTCCAGCTCCCTCCCTGCCCCAGGGGTCCTGTGTGGAACCTGCAGCTGAGCAGGGCTGCATTCCCTCCAGCCTCTACTCCCCTTCCTCTGCCTTCCACAGAGATTTATTAAGTGCCCACTTTGTTCTAGGCACTGAGTATTGACCCTAATGTAGGCAGTCAAGGTTTCTTCTCTTAGGTAGTTTACGTTCTAGTGGGGAGAGGCAAGAAATACACAACCAGTAGAAGTGTCAGATAATGACAAGCACTAGGCAGGGAATGTGTCAGGAAGCCCTCTAAGGATGTGACTTACCAGCTGAGATCTGAGTATCAGGAAGGAGCCAACCCTGGGCAGATGGCGGAAGAGAGTTCAGGTAGAAAGAAAAGCAAGTGCAAAGGCCCTGAGGCAGCAATGAGCATGGACAATTATAAGAGGAAGGAGAGTGTGGCTGAGCCACAGGGGAGGCATGAGAAGAGGTTGGAGGAGAAGCAGGTAAGGAATTTAGATCTAGCTCTGGGCAGTCATTCGAGGGTCTAAAGCAGGGATTTGAAGTAAGAGGATTTACATGTTAAATAGTTCACTCTGGCTGGGCTGCTCGGAGTGGCCTGTATGGGGGATCAAGCTTGGCTGTAGGGAGCCAGCAGGAGGGTTGCTGCAGAAGCCTAGTGAAGGCTTCTCACCTAGGGAGTGGGGAGATGAGTGCTCCTGTGAAGGAGAGGGCCCGGATGACTCTGAGTCTGGCCCTCTGTCTACAGGGGAGCACCGTGGCCTGGGTGCTGGCATCTCCAAGGTGCGGAGCCTGAAGATGGACAGGAAGGTGTGGACAGAAACACTCATCGAGGTGGGGAGGCCCCTGCTTGCCACCTGTATTTAGGGTTTGCTTCGCTCAGTGGCTGTCTGGGTCTCCCAACCCCATCTCACCAACCCCAGTGCCCTGGAACTAGAAGAGACCTTTGGGATCACCTAGTGGGTGGGGATTTTGGAAGAGTTGGTTTTGGCAAAGTCAGTAAATTGGCCAGTAAGCTAAGAGTGTTTATACAGTTTTAAAGCATTATTTGAAAAAAAAAAGAATATGTAACAGAAACTCTGCACCTAAAATTCTTACTCCATTTCATCTATACTTGTATGTGCTAGCATGTATGTGTATGTACGTCTGGGGGCACACATGTGTATTTATGCCTGTGTGCTTGGGGTTCCCAGGTGCTAGTATGCATGGTAGTTAAAGGGGAGGATCTGCAACATGAGGCTGGACCCAGGCCGTAACCACACAGGGCCTTCCTGACAGCCCCAGCCAAGCTGTAGACTCCAGAGCAGTTGAGTGTCACATCTCCTGTGAGTTAGGATTAGAATCCCCAGTTTACAGACTGAAGACACTGAGGCTCAGGGAGAAAACATGACTTGCCCAGTCAGTGAGTCAGTGGTACCAGGGACTGTTTCCATTTTGTTCTCTGCTGTGACCCAGCACCCCACAGAGGACCTGAGAAAGAGGCACTATGGGGGTCCCAGGAAATGGCAATGGAACATGATCAGCAGAAGGAAAGAATGAATAAGCTAGTCCCCTGAATGCTGAACTCCTGCACCTGCTCCCACATTCCTTCTCTTCTCTGTCTGCCCCTGCCCTCTTCCCCTGAGCCTAAAGAGGAATGTCAAGGACAGAAGATTTTTCCCAAATCCCTGCCCACCCCATTGGCTAATAAGTCAGCACCCCCACCCCCACCCCCAACCAACCTGTGATAACCTCAGGAATGCCAAGTTCCAGATGTGGGTCTGGGTGGGAAATAGCAAGGCCCCCAATAGGCACCAAGCCTGGGGTGTCCACCTGTCAGACTGTCGGCCTCTTGTCCTGTCACTGAGCTGAGGAATAGGACTCAGGCCCAGAGCTGGTGGGAGAGCACCCTTGGGCACCGACAGGTCAGGTTCCCCTGTAGCTTCCTTAATGGGAGAATGGGCAGATGGCCTGGTTCTCCCAGCCCCTTGCCTGACAACCTCAAAACCAAAATTTTGTCAGGGATGGGCCTCTGGCCATAGGCTGCTGCTCTAATCTCTGGCCCACACCCGCAGCTCTTCTTACATCTGGGCAATGGCCCTGGGAACCGCTTCTGGGCAGCCAATGTGCCCCCGAGTGAGGCTCTGCAGCCCAGCAGCAGCCCTGGTGCCCGGCGTCGCCACCTGGAGGCCAAGTACCGCGAGGGCAAGTACCGCCGCTACCACCCGCTCTTTGGCAACCAGGAAGAGCTGGACAAGGTCAGAGCACTAGTCCTCTGGACCCCTTGAGACACCTCCTTTTCTCCTGCCCCCCATTCCTCACCCTGTCTCAGCCCATCTTTCTCATCATCTCAAAGTGATGAGCTGTCATATGGGGAAAAGGTCCAGAGGGTAGAAGGGCCCTGCCTAAGCCACAGGGAGGGTTGGGGCAAAGCAAGGAAGAATCAGGTCTGCCCGCCTCCCTCCCCTCCTGCTTCTTACATCTCCTGCACCCTGTCCTGCTCCTTCTGAATCCTGCCAAAAGGAGGGAACTTGATGGGGATGCTATTTCCTGTCAGACTCATGAAAAACAGCTGGCTGCTCCAACCGCCCCACCCCCCAATGCACACCCCACTCCAGATGAGGCCCTGTGTGGGCCCCAGGCCCTTAAAGGCTGGGAGCCAAGCCCTGGGCCCTGGTCTGACTTATGCTGGGGGTGGTAGACTGTTCCTAGGCAGAAAGATGCCACTTGTGACCTCTGGTTGGCCTCTGGCCCCTCCCCTGAGCAGCCCCACCCAGGCAGCTCAGTCCAGCTAGAAGCCCAATGGGAGCCAGGCCTCCACCCTCCAGGAGTCCAGCCCCTAGCCCAGCCCAGTCTGGCCGGCCAGCCAGGAGTGGCAGCAACACCATTGGCTGGGAGGGCTGGGCAGGCAGTGAGGAATTCAAATGTGGGAGGAATTAGCAACCCAGCAGCCCCTCTGCCCTTGCACTAGGCAGAGGGAGCTTGAGATCCTCTAGAGGACAGGCTCAGCGGCCGACAGGGTCCCTGGGCTGCCAGCAGGGGTGAGGCCTGGGCCACTTGAACCCTGGCTTCTGCGGGATAGCCCCTGCCCACCCTCCCTCTCCTTAGCCTTTTTCTTCTTCCTTCTCTCCTCTGTCTCTCCTCTTCTCTCTTCTTTTTCAGCCTAAGGATGGGCCCCCAGACCTGGGTGACTTCTTGCTCCTCCCACTTCCCTAGGCCCCCTTCCCACGAGCCCCTCATTCCAGCTTAGGGCAACCTTCTTCTTCCTCTCCCCTCCCCCAGGCCCTGTGTGCTGCGGTCACCACCACAGACCTGGCTGAGACCCAGGCACTCCTGGGCTGTGGGGCTGGGGTCCACTGCTTCTCAGGGGACTCTGAGGCCCCCACGCCCCTGGCTCTTGCTGAGCAGGCTGGGCAGACACTGCAGATGGAATTCCTTCGGAACAATCGGACCACGGGTGAGTGGCTGGTGGGACTGTCCACCTTGAAGGATTGGGACCCCTCAGCTTCCAGGGATTGACCCTTCGGAGGGGATGCTGGGTGGGAGTCTGCCAGGGAGTGTGTATCACCCTGCCAGTTTGATTTACATACCACTCGAGCTGTAATTGCAGCTCCTTGAGGGGCCCTGGTGCAGCGGTGTGTGTGACTTGGGGTGTGTTTAGGTTTACACATCAGGCTGCATTTCTGCATCTGGCTTCCCCTGCATAGGCATGTCCCATTGTGTTCCTGTCTCTGCATCTCTGTGTATTTGTGGGTCTCTCCCTGACCTGCAGTGTGGACCCTTAGGGCCCTTAGGATGGCGTCTGTGTGCCATTGTCTGTCTCTGAGCTGCCATGGATCAGTTTCCTTGAACCTGGGAGTGTTTAGCACTTTGGGATTTGTGCATGTGCAGAGTGTGTTCCTGTGGTGGGACGGAGGAGTCGGGGTGGTGCTGTTGCATTTCCCCGTGTGTGGGTGACCCACCGCAGCACCCCTGTCCACTGCTCTGTCTAGGTGGGTCTCTGTCACTGACTGGGGGTGGGTCCCATTTGGCTCCCACTCTCGGAGCGGGTGAGGAGGGGACGGTGGGGGTGAGCACTGCTGGCCATGGCCGTGGGCTGGCCTCTAGGGCCACGTCCCAGGACTGCGGGTGGAGCTTGGCAGCTGGGGTTCTGGGCTCCTGGCCATGGGTGGGTGGGGTGTGCTGGTCTGGAGAGAGCCCAGGTGTCCAGAAAGGCACACGAGACCACCCAGCCAGCTTGGGCTTTGGGACTGCTGGGAGCAGGGCTGCAGCCAGGCTGCTTCCTTAGGCTTTGCGTCATCAGGGATAAACCTTCCTCTGGGGCTTGCTAGTAAGTTTGCTGCGGCCCTCCTCATCCTAGTGCACTGGCTCTGCCTCCACAGAATGGGCTGGGCTGGGGGTCACAAAGGCTTCCTGGAAGGGAGAGTACTGGAGTGGGACCTTGGGAATGGGATGGAATTTGCATAGGTTAGGAGAGGTGGAGAATGGCTTGGGCAAAGCCCGGGATGTGACAGTGAGAACACAAGGGTGCTAGTCGCAGAGCCAGGGCTGGTGACCTGAATGCAAGCTTGGATGCCTGGCCCACGTGGGGGTGAAGAGGGATGCCCTTGCATGGTGAGCATGACTAGCTGCTCTTTCCCCACTTACCCAAAGAGGTACCTCGCCTGGATTCAGTGAAGCCCCTGGAAAAGCACTACTCAGTTGTTCTGCCAACTGTGAGCCACAGTGGCTTCCTCTACAAGACCGCTTCTGCCAGCAAGCTGCTACAGGACCGCCGTGCCCGGGAAGGTGGGTGCTGGGCCAGACCCCACCCTAGCCGTGGCATTCTGGCATGGTGGCAGGGCCAGAGAAGACAGGGCTCGCCAGGCTGGTGGACCCATAAGGGTGCCAAGTACATTCTGGCTGAGTCACCTCAGATGGCTTCCTGAATGAGATCTCTAGTACTCAGTAGTATTAAGCACTCAGTAGGTGCCTAATAAATGGGCTGATTGGGTGGGAGTGGGGCATGGCACTGCAGAGCAAGTCACTGCCAGAGTTTCCTTTAGACTAGAAGCCTTTACTGAGCACCTAGTGGGTGTGGGCCCTGACTGGGCATCTGGTGTGTGGAGCCCGTGGATGTTACAAAGTTGGAAGACTAAGCTTAAAGCTCTGCCCCACTCTCCTCTCCACCTTCCATTTGCTCTCCAACTCTGAGTAAAATCCACAGTGCTCACCACCTCCCACAAGGAGCTGCATGTCAGTGCCCACCCCATTACCTCTCCACCCTGCTCTCCTCTCTGCTCCAGCTTTACTGGCCTCCTTGCTGTTTCTCAAACATGGGACACATTCATTCTCACCAGGGCCTTTGCACTTGCTGTGCCCTCTGCCTAAACTGCTTTTCCACAAATATCTGTATGGCCAGTCCTTTTAGTCAGGTTTCTGTTTAAATGTCACTTCTCAGAGACTTCATCCCTAACCATTTTATCTGAAATAACATGCCCTATTTATCCTACTTTCATGCCACTTAGATTTGACACTGATCTGTCTGTTCATAAATGCGTCTATCAATTCTCTGTGCCCCACTGGAATATAAGGTCCTCTTGGCCAGCACTGTAGCCCCCAGCACCCAGAACACTGCCTAGCACACAGTGGGCGCTTTGGCAGATGTCTGCAAGATGAAGAATGACTGAGGCTGGGTTGGCACTCCTGGAGGGAGCCCAGCTGGGACATAGGCTCTGGGACACGCTGCCCTCAGGGAGCAGATGTCATGTCCTTGCACACAGGCTGAGAGACAGTGTCTACTGTGGGGGTGCTGTTGAGACCATTGCTTACTGTTTCCCTCGGCATCCTCAGATGGAGCCCTGCAATACTCAGAGAGGTTTCTTTAACTCATCACTTCACTGCCCCTTGTCTGCCTCCCTCTGCCTGATAATGTCATTTATGTAAATGCCTCAGTCATCCTTTTTGCTCTATGTGCCAGGAAGCTCTGAGCCAGGGTGAAGCTCAATGCTGTGAACTCTCTGAGCCTGCATGGTCTTGATACTCTGTTCTTTCTCCACCTTGCCTGGTGCGGAATCCCATTTCTGTTCCTTTGTGGTATCTTGTCACTCTTCTTAGAGCTGTTACAGGAGGAGGCAGAGTGTAGAGCAGTGGGTGCTGCTGACAAAGGAGGGTGGGGCACAGAAGGCTTCCTATGGCATTGATGGATGGAAACTGTGCCAGGTTCTGCCCCAGGGATAGTCTGCCAGGGTCCAGAATGAGCAAAACGGGAGGGTGGGGGGTGTGCTCAGGAGCGGACAGAGGCAGCTGGAGAGATGGGCAGAGGCAGACCTGGCAGGGCCTAGAATGCCATGCTGAAGGGCACACACTTTGATTCGAGGACAAGAGGGGCATGGAAAGTTTTGAGCAGAGGAAGGATGGAGTCTGATTTTAGGTAGATCACTTTTGAATCCTGGAAGAGGCAAGGCTGGGAGACCCATGGGGAGGCCACTGCAGTGGTCCAGGGGAGAGGTGTGGGCTGGGCTGGGCAGTGGGGCTGCAGGGAGGGTGGAATTTGGGGAAGTTGGTGAGTAGAATGAAGAGGACACAGGTCAGGTAGGAGTCGGGGCCTGGGGCGGGTGCAGAGGTGGCTTTTAGTTAGGGCGGAGGCTTCCTCATTTCTCCCCTGCCCAACTTCTCCCCAGAGTTCAGCCGACGCTGGTGTGTCCTTAGCGACGGGGTCCTGAGCTACTATGAGAATGAACGGGCAGTGACCCCCAATGGGGAGATTCGGGCCAGTGAGATTGTGTGCCTGGCAGTACTCGCTCCCGACACCCACGGGTGAGTACCTCTGGGCAGAGTCACAGACTGTTAACTGCTGCAAGGCCTAACCCCCACCATATTGACAGACAGGGAAATAGCCTGTGGGGCAGAACCTCCTCAACAAACTGGGGCTGTCTAAGGCCTAGACCAGGTCTCCTGAGACCCCAGCTTAGGACTTTCTCACCATCTCTTAGGGGGCCAGGGAAAGGGCAAGGGGGAGGGGGTCTGGGCAGGATGGGCCTGAATCCTGGCCTGTGTATCTACAGCTTCGAGCGCACTTTTGAGGTGTACACGGAGGGAGAGAGGCTGTACCTGTTTGGGCTGGAGAGTGCAGAGCTGGCTCGTGAGTGGGTCAACTGCATTGCTAAGGTGGGCCTGGGTCAGCGGCCGGGTGTGGGGAGAGTCTGACAGAGCCCAGGGTAGGACCTCCTGGCTGATCCTAGCTCCCCCACCTCATGGAGCAAAGGCTGAATAGAGGGCAGCAGACACAGGGCAGGCTTTTCACACCAAGGGCTTCTGGGAGGGAGGTCGGGAGACCTGTCTCAGCTATGGAAGAAGGTCCATGGCCTTGCACACCACGGGGGTGTGGGTTCCTTGTCTCGGAGGAGCGAAGCAAGGTTCCTGCAGATCTCTGCCCTGGGGACTAGAGCCAGGGACCTTCTGGGGTCCCCTTGACTCTTACTTGCTTGTTTATTAATCAGTCATCTATGAGCCTTCGACGGTCATTCCTCAGAGCCCTAGGCCCCAGCTGAACCAGTCTTGGTTCTGGCTCTGCAGTGGCTCCCATGCTGGTAGGGGAGATAGATGGGGTCCAGACAGCAACAGTATGATGAGTGCTACAGCAGAGGCACAGGTGCTTTGCTGCTGTGGGATCCCAGGGAAGGGACGTCCTGGTGGGTATGTGCAAAGGTTCTCTGGGGGAGGACTCATCTGATGGGTATGAAGTTCCTGAGTTCATACATGATATGAGTTTGTCCCTGTGCTGGGTTCTACCCTGGGGAAGAGAGAAGAGGCAGCCGATGGGAGCGGGCACAGGCCCACAGGCCAAAGAGCTGGGGTGTCCTGGGGAGGCAATGCTTGCTAGCTGATGCAGTCTCCCCAGCTTGCCTCCCCTTTCCTCCTGGCCTCTACCAGGCGTTCGTGCCTCCCCTGGCTGAGGATCTGCTGGCCCGGGATTTTGAGCGGCTTGGGCGCCTACCCTACAAAGCTGGCCTGAGTTTACAGCAGGCCCAGGAGGGCTGGTTCTCCCTCATTGGCTCTGAGCTCCATGCTATCTTCCCAGAGGGACCCTGCGAGGAACCACTGCAACTTCGGAAACTTCAGGAGCTTTGTGCGTGGGTCCAGACCTGAGCCCCCAACCTCCAGGCACCCCATCCTGGGCTCCCAGGCTCCTAGCCCCTCCTGGGACATCTCAACTCTACCCTGGCCTGGCCGGAAGGAGCCGGCCTGCCCTTTCATGCCCTCTCCTGCCCCTGAGGTGCCCTCCATATATGGGTGGGTGAGCCCCAGGGGTGTGTGCCCAGAGAGAGCCTCGGGAGGAAGCAGGTTGGGAATCCTAAGGCCTGGGCCTCACCTCCACCGTCCCCTCCACAGCGGTCCAAGGAGACAGTGAGAACCAGGTGCTGGTGCTGGTGGAGCGAAGGAGGTGAGCCCTGGCATGAAAAGCCTGCAGCAGCCTGACAAGCCTGGGAGGAGTAGGGCAGGGGTAGACCCCCAGGTGACTGACTGTCCTCCGCCCAGGACGCTGTACATCCAGGGGGAGCGGCGGTTGGACTTTGCGGGCTGGCTGGGGGCCATCCAGAAAGCGGCAGCCAGCTCGGGGGATACGCTGTCACAGCAGCAGCTGGGAGACTCAGATATCCCGGTGATTGTGTACCGCTGTGTGGACTACATCACGCAGTGCGGTGAGCGCCGCTCCCGTGACCCATGTCCCACCCTGCCCAAAGAGGCTTGTGCCTCCTGCGGTGGAGGCCAGCCTCGGTTCCCAGGATCCTCTGAAAGCAGCGGCGAGGCCCCGCCCTGTGACCAGTGCCTCGGGCCGCTCACGTTTGGCCCCGCCCCCAGCTCAGCCCCACCCCTCTCCAGGCCTGACCTCCGAGGGCATCTACCGCAAGTGTGGGCAAACCTCGAAGACGCAGCGGCTGCTGGAGAGTCTGCGGCAGGACGCTAGGTCTGTGCGCCTCAAGGAGGGCGAGCAGCACGTGGATGACGTCTCCTCGGCCCTCAAGCGCTTCCTGCGAGACCTGCCTGATGGGCTGTTCACTCGAGCCCAGCGCCTAGCCTGGCTGGAGGCCTCAGGTGCGCCCTGCATCCTGCACCAGCCAGAGTCTAGGCCAGGGCTGCTGACCTGTCCTGCCTGTCCCGGGCTTCCCTCTCCTCCCCAGCATGCACTCAGCCAGGCATACCCCGCAGACAGGCTCCAGTCCCCCTCCCTCCTCTGCTTTCCTTCCCATTTTTACTCTATACAGAGCCAGGATCACTTGGAGATGGAGAATTCCTTATCCTTGCTGAGTGCCTGGCCTGATTTGACTTGGAATGGGTCAGGGAGTGCTGTCACCTAGGATGAGAGACTGAGAAGCCAGGGGGCTGGGACAAGGGAGATGGTTACATGGGGTGGGGGTGGGGCATTACTGACCTGATCTGTTCCTTCCACCCCCACCCAGAGATTGAGGATGAGGAGGAGAAGGTTTCCAGGTACCGAGAGCTCCTGGCACGTCTGCCCCCAGTCAACCGGGCCACAGTGAAGGCCCTTATCAGCCACCTGTACTGGTAAGGAGTGGTGATACTGTTGTAAGGCTCCAGTGGGGTGGAATGGGAAGGATTCTTCTACTCCTAACCTGGCTGACCGTCATCCCCTGGGAACCCGGCAGGGCCTGGGCCTCAATGTTGACTTAGGAGATGCCCTGGTCTTGGACACTTTGTCCCCAGATTTCCTCCTGCAGGATGGGAGAATAGAGGAGGCCTCAGCTAGGGACCGAGGGACCTTGGCCTGATCTCCCAGTTGTGCTCTTCCCCAAAGACTGTCCCCTCTTCCCCTCACCAAGTGGCCCATTCTAACCAGCACCCTCCTTGGCCTCGCTCCAGGGGCCAGTCATAGACCTTTCAGGAACTGCAACGGTGAGGTGGTCCTGGACTGGACTCCTTACTCAAGGCATACATCCTTCCCTGCAGTGTCCAGTGCTTCTCTGACACAAACCAGATGAACACACACAACCTGGCTATTGTGTTTGGGCCCACGCTTTTCCAGACAGATGGGCAGGACTACAAGGCTGGCCGTGTTGTGGAGGACCTCATCAACCACTATGTGGTGGTGTTTAGTGTGCGTCCCCAGCGAGCAGGTGGTGGAGGGCAGGGTTGAACCTCTTGGGTAGCAATGACTGCCTGTCCCTGTCCCTCCCTGCTTCCCAGGTGGATGAGGAAGAGCTGAGGAAGCAGCGGGAGGAGGTCACTGCCATTGTGAAGATGCGTGTGGCTGGCACTGCCAGTGGGACCCAGGTGAAGGACAGGCCCTGGGGTGGGAGGCTCAGGCCAGCTGCCTGCACTACCTCCCTGGCCTCCAGCCGAGCCCTGTCTCCCCACAGCATGCTGGTGACTTCATCTGTACAGTGTACCTGGAGGAGAAAAAGGCAGATACTGAGCAGCATATCAAGGTAGGGGCCGGGGACCAGAAGCCGGAGGGCTGGAAGAGTCAGGCTGGGCCAGCCACAGGCACAGAAGAGCAGGGGAGTGGGGCTTCCACCCCAAGAGGAGTCCCACTTTGGGACCTGTATCTAGCTGGTGCCAGGGCCTGTCTCTTCACCTCTTCACCCCCATCCAGGTGAGGACCACTCAGAGACACCACCCTACACCCCAGGATTAGAGGACCCTGAGAGAGGCGGGCCCAGCCCCTGGATCACACAGTGAGGGTGTGGCAGAGCAGGGCCAGGGGAGGGGTAGGCTGAGCTCCTTCTCCTTGGGCACCCAGATCCCAGCCTCCATGACAGCTGAGGAGCTCACCCTGGAGATCCTGGATCGGAGGAATGTGGGCATCAGGGAGAAGGACTACTGGACCTGCTTTGAGGTCAACGAGAGGGAGGAGGCAGGTGGGTGACCAGTGGGGCTGGTGCGGGCTGTGGTGCAGCCTGTCCTCTGGGCTGCAGCCCCCGTCTTCCCTCCTCAGCCCCACAGGGTGGTGACGGTGAGGAGTGTGGGGTGGCAGCTGCTGCTGTGAGCTCAGCGGTGGCACTGCTAGTGTGCTGGCAGGGCTGAGGCAACAGCTGGCTGGGCTGCTGGGAGGGACAGGGAAAGGGGTGGGTGGTGGTGGCCGTGATGCTCATTTCTCAGGTGTGAGTGACAATGGTGTCGCTTACTAGGGCAGGGGTGCTGAATTTGATAATGGCTTTGCAGGTGACACTGTTGGTGGTAAAGGGGGTAGTGGGTGGTGACGGCCTACGAGGGGGTGGGGTGCACATAAGGGTGGTTGTGATGGTGTGGTGAAGGAACCATAGAGATGAAAGGGGTGATAAAGGCATTTTAGGGTGAAGAGCGGCCTTGATAACAGCAGTGGAGGATGAGAGTGTATGTGTTCATTTGTTTTACTGTTACTTGTTGAGCACCAGGCACTGGGCTGGGGAGCCAGACACACAATCTGACCCTCATGGGGGCTAGTCTGGTGTGAAACAGACATTAAATCCCGTTATCAAACCAATAAACATACATCTGCTGGTGTGTTAACTGCTGTGAGGGAAAGGGCCACCATGCCACCAGAGTTTCTAATAGTGCCTCTGGCTTTGGAGTCCTTTAACTAGTGGGTGGAGGGGGAGAAGTGCTTCTAGGCAGTGGCAACAGCATAGGCAGAAGCCTGATAGTGGCCAGGAACACCTGCCTTTCAAGGAGCCCAAGATAAGGCCCGTGAGGGGGTGTGGCACGGGGTGGGGCTGGAGATAGAGGCAGAGGCTGTGGCTTGGGCCTGATGCCATGCAGGGCCTTTGAAGGGTTGGTGATTGGGAGTTTGAAAAGATTATTTGCTGCTGAGTGAAGAGGGATGGGGTAGAGGGATTGAGAGCCCTTGCAGACCACTGCAAAGGCCACAGTACTGGTCCAAGGTGAAGGTGGGAGCATGGCCAGAGTGGTGGCAGTGGAGATGCACAGAAACGAATTCAACATGTGGAGGGAGGGTAGGGGAAGGCGGCTTGGTTCTGGCGTGTGTGGCCTGGTGGGTGGTGGTTTACCTGACTGGGATGCACAAGGAGGATCGCTGACTTGGTCTGGACATGTCGGGTTGAAGCAGCTTCAGCCCCAGCCCAGTATGTCAGGCCTGAAGCTCATGTGTGGAAAGGGTGGTCATTCCGGTGAGATGTCAGTGATGTGTGGCCTTGATGACAACGGCTATGACCTCTCTCCAGAGCGCCCCCTGCACTTCGCAGAGAAGGTGCTGCCCATCCTGCATGGGCTGGGCACAGATAGCTACCTGGTGGTGAAGAAGCACCAGTCCATGGAGGCCATGCTGCTGTACCTGGGTAGGTGGTGCACGTCGGCAGGTGGTTCCTGCAGGGCTGGGCAGGCTGAGGGGTTCTTGCATCCAGAGCCAGGGCCTGATAGTGCCAGGCAGGAGCAGCTCAGGCAGAGGGCAGCAGGTGGGCAGGCCTCTTTGGAGGCTGGGCAGTCCCCTTCATCCTGGGAGCCTCCTGTCTGTGGGCAGGGGGTTGGTGCATCCCATGCCCACTCCAGTCCTCCTCCAGTCAGCCATGTGGGTGACACCAAGCACGGCATGATGAAGTTCCGTGAGGACCGCAGCCTCCTGGGCCTGGGCCTGCCCTCAGGCGGCTTCCATGATCGCTACTTCATTCTCAACAGCAGTTGCCTGCGACTCTACAAGGAGATCCGGGTCAGTGGTCCCTCTGGGTCCTGCCTTGTGATGGGCCCTTCCACCCAGGCGTGCTCAGACACTCATGCACAAACATTCCCCTCGGTCTCCAGTGGGAGCATTTCCATTGTGGGGTCTCGGGGCAGCAGCACAATGGCAGGGGAGAGCTATAGACTCTCAGGGACCCTCCTCCTGTGGCCCGAGGTCACGACTCTCTTGTTCCCTATAGCTCCACTAGGCCCTGGTGCGTGGATGCTGTTACATCAGGCACATGCTGTCTCACTTGTCCCTGTGCCTTGTCATGGGACCCGTAAGCATATGCTACTTGGTGACAGCCCCAAGTTGTGGCCCATGCATGTCTTGTCACTTCACAGGTCATATTTGCTCCTGGCCTCTGACATGCTCACTGTCTACATGCCAGGTATCCTCCCAGACCAGACTGTGGCCTGGCAGTCTCCCACAACAGCTTTGCACATGCATGCCACATCCCACCACACACTGTCCTGGCTCTGGACCGGGGCCTCCTCCTTCTGTAACCCTGATCCTCTATCAAACAGAGCCAGAGGTCGTGGAGTGGGGCCCCTGAGACCGTGAGTAGTTGTGGACCAACTGCCAGCTGCCTTACACCACCTGGGAGCCAATCGAGCCTGGTGGGAGTGTGGGAACACAGTCAGAGCTCCTGGCTATCTACAGGCATGGTCTCTGCTTGCCAAGGTCACCAGTTAGTATTGGCTCTCATTCTGGGGCTTGTGGCCTAGGCTCCTGACGTTCGTCCCTAGCCCTGTCTCAGAGCCCTGTCCCTAAGGTAGGGTTCCTTATCAGTGTGATGCTCTAGAATTTTCCAAAGGACTCAGTGTGGAGGCTGTGGAGTCAGTAATAGAGGCCCATAGGTTTGAATTAGAGCTGTGACCCTCATCTCCTGAAACCCCTGAAGCCACCCTCTTTCCAACCCTGGAGAGAGTTCCAGGACTATCAGAATGCCCTTGCTACTGCTCTGATCTTAAAATGCCAGGGTGGGACTACAAAGGCTTATGGGTATATTCCCAACCTGTGGTGGGAGTGCCCTCTCTGCTGCCTTGGCTGGTAGCCAGACCTCGTTTGCACACCTCTGAGAGAGTGGAGCTCGTCTACCCCTTCTTTGGGGCTGTCTGGGAGAAGACCCTTGCTCAGGTTCCACTGAGAATCTGCCTTCTTTGATGTGCCTGTGTCCCAACTAAGCTTCAGAGGCCACAGAGCATACATGCCCTGCAAAGATGGGTAGCAGAAACATGTTTCCAAGCCAAGGAGTCTAGTCTGAGCTCCCACAGCTTCCCCCACCTGTGACTCTAGCCCTTCCTGCTTTCTTACATCTCCTTAGGATATCTGGATAGGCCTAGCTGCCGTGGAGGGAGCAGAGTAGATAGAACAGCACCCTCACCTCCCTCTCTTGGCACATTATACCTCTATTAATGCAGCATGGACTCCTCCTGACTCTTGTAAGAAATGCCTCCTCTTCTATCCACCCCTCTTGTCAGTCCACCTTGGCTGTGAGATGTTATTTCCCTGACCCCTCCCTCTAGGAGCACTTAGCCACTTGGAGCAGAACAAGACCATCAGAGTGGGCAGAGGGGAAGGAGGATGGCTGAGGCACGTGGGAAAGCAGCTGCTGATCCCTTAGCATGGAGAGAAAGCAGGAGAGCTAGACAAAGGAAAAAGATCTAGCATTTACTGTTACTGAGCCAGGCTTGGTGCCCAGCCCATCAAATAGTGGGACATGTAACCTCGCTGTCCAGTGAGGAAGGGTATTATCCTCATTTCACAGGTGAGAAAACAGGCTTCAGGTGATATGCCCAAGGCCATCTCTAGGTGGTAGACTGGGATTCAAACCTAGATTTGTTAGTATCAAAGCTGCAGCTTTTTATTCCTTGAAGTACAGGAATCAGGCACTCAGCAGTGAGGGGCTGACTAGTCCAGAGACACATTGTGCTCTTCCCCAGGGGCAGCCGGCACCTCTGGCATGACAGAAGTCTCAGTAAACTGTTTTGGCTACCAAGGTTTTGGTCATTCTGGTATTCACTGGTTTATGGAGCAACAGGACAGAGTATTTGAAATTGGGACATGCCCTGGCAACTAAGGATTGAGAACACCCAAGCCTCATTCTGGGGTCTCCCATTGTGAAAGACCTTGAGGCACATTCTAGAAAGATCTTGGTTTCAGCAGAGATCTTTGAGTATCAAGGGGTGAACTTCATTCTCTGCTAGTGATCTCACACTTCAGAAATGCTGGGAGCATGAAGTGTTTGCTTAGGAACAAAGTCCTTGGGAACCAAAGCTTACATTAACTGACACTCCCCTCTCCCCGCTGGCAAGCCCCCCAACCTTTCCTGTCTTGGCCATGTTCATGTCCCACATACGCCATGTATACCACATACTCCGGAAGCCAAGGAAGCAGAGGCCTGAGGATTGTGTTTTCAGATTCTCATGGTGCCACAGCCTGGTTTGAATTTCTCATCTCCCACAGTTCTCTCGTGCTTTGACTGGAACCATCGTTCCTGTCACACCCAAAGGCCTGTGCCCTCCACTCTTGATTTACTTTGCCCCTTGCATCTAGTCCTCATCCCCTTGTACCCGCAGCCTGACTCCTAAGCTTGTAGCCTGCTTTCCACTCCCTCAGCCTGATGCCTTCTGTACCTGCAGCCCACTTGCCCCCACACCCTTTCTTCTGCCATGCCCACAGCCTGGTGTTTCCCATGCCTGCAGCCAATTTCTTTACAGCCTCTGTCCCAGCCTTTCCATTCCTGTTACCTCGTTTCTTCTAACCTGCAATCTGATTTCTTCAGTGCTCTCAGCCTTGCTTCTTTCCTGCTTGCCCAAAGGTTTCTTCCTTGTTGTATTCTCTCCACACCTGTTTCTCCCCTATCTACAGCCCGGTTTCCCTTCCCGCTGCCCGGCTTCCTCCCTGCCAGCAGGCCAGTGTGTTCTAGGCCCTGTTGCGTACATGACCCTTGTCAGGTCAGGCACTATGTGTAGGAGACATAGGGCTGTCCCACTGGGGCCTTAAGGGGTCATTATGGGGAACCAGGGTCCCCCCATATGGGAAGCAGGATGAAAGGTCCTTAGGAAGCCCTTCTTAAACTAGGTTGGAAGATTCCACTAGTCCCTAGGCAGTACATCTGTTTTCAGCCTCAGAGAGTTCACCCATTCCTGAGCCTCTCCACCTCCCTCCTAGTCCCCTCTGTTCCTGCTGAGGAGCCATGCCTGGGGGTAGCTGGGCACAACAGTGGGGAACATGGTCAAAATGGCTCAATCTTTGACCCCCAGTTTTGGTTGTAAGTGAGTCCCCTTCCCCTGCTGTCCATCCTGGCGCCACTGCTAGCGCAGGAGTGTCGGGTGGGGGGCGCAGGGCTTCAAGCAAGTGGCTCCCAGAGCAGGAGGAAGGCTCGTTAGCTTGACCTCCAACCAGCTTCTCCTTGGAGGTCATTGCTTCTCCCTGCCTGCCTCCGAGCCAGCCTGCTCCTTCCAAGCCCAGACCCATATGCTGAGGCAGGGGTGAGAAGTGAGCACATCAGTGATCTGGTGCCCCTGACCCTCACTGCAGAACATTGGTCTCTCGCTTCCTGACCTAGACCATTGGGAAGTTCTTTGGTCTACCAATCAGCCATTTTGCTTCAGCTTGAGTCATTAGCCTTCCCTCGTGGAACCAAAAAGCTAGTGACTGCTGCCTCCACAAGCCTTCTGTTCACACGGTCAACCCTGGAGCCTCCGTTTGGAGGGGGGGGTGGTGAGGAACAAATAACCTGAGACAGACAGACACAGGCAGGCAGGCTCTCCAGTCACACATGCTTGTTCAGTTTGGTGCCAGAGGGCAGCCTGCAGACTGCAGCCTTTGCAGATGATCTAGTTCAGCTGATGCTAGAAGTCAGTTTAGCAGGACAGGGAACCACTGCTGTGAAGTCCCACTGGAATGACCTTGGGGACTGAGGGTTGACTGTCTGTTGCTGCTTCAGGGAGAGAGGCCTGGGGGGCTTAGTCGGGCTGGGTTGCTAACAGGGAGGGCTTTATCAGGCAGCCTTCCTGGAGGAGGTTCCCTGTTCTGGGATGCAAAGGGGGCTGGAAAGAGGGAGGAGGGTGCTACCCAGTTGGAAGAACTGCCCCAAAGCCCACCCTGGCTGACCGAAGCACCCTCCCCCTCCACCTTTCCCTTCACCTCCAGAGTCACCGGCCTGAGAAGGAGTGGCCCGTCAAGAGTCTCAAAGTCTACCTGGGAGTGAAGAAGAAACTCCGGCCGCCCACCTGGTGAGCCGGGACTGAGGAGATAGGTCTGTGGCTGGGGTGTGCAGGGGGCTCAGAACTGACAGGGGAGGCACAGCCAGGGGCTTTGAACTTGACAGGGGTTGGTAGAATGGCTCTGAAGGTGTGGTCTCCCAGACCAGCAGCGTCAGCATTGCCTGGACACGTTAGGGACCCAGATTCTCAGGTACCACCCCAGATGTGCTGAATCATGGATCCTGTGTGGGGGGCCAGCAGTCTGTGCTGTTGCAGGCCATCTAGGGGACTCTGGTGCTTGCTCATGTTTGAGAACCACTGGGCCAGACTGAAATCCTGTCACTGATATCTTTGGGACCTTTCTGTGCCTCGCTTCTAACATCTATAGAATGGGGGGAAATGATAATACCTGTTTGATGGTTGTAGGTTTTTAAAAGTTGAGAAGTGATGCATAGCCACTATTGCTGTTATTAATGCAGTCACCAGACTTGGTTTTTGGACTTTCTCCTCTTATCTGCTATGTACCTCATTGTCTCTTGGAGGTTAGGGCAGGCCGTGAATGGGGTGGGTAGGGACTGTGAGAGGAGGAGGCAGCAGCCAGGATGTGCTGTGCTTATGAGAAGGCCCTGAACTCTGACCCAGGCTTCTGTACTCTGTCCTGGGCACATGGGCTATGAGGCCCCTGTGGGCTGTCAAGTGATCCCATGTGCCCTCCTCTGCAGCTGGGGCCTCACGGTGGTGCACGAGACAGAGAAACACGAGAAGCAGCAGTGGTGAGTGAGGGTCCTGTCTGCAGACCCCAGGCCAAGAAGAGATGGTAGCACAGCCCCATTGATTGGGTCCCCTCACTGCTCAGATCTGTGCCTGCCCCAAGAACCTGGGCTGGGGAAACGGGCAGGGTGTTCCCTGCTCAGCTGGGCCCTTGGCAGCATCCAGACCTGTGCCCTGGCCTGCAGGTACCTCTGCTGTGAGACACAAATGGAGCTGCGGGAGTGGTTTGCTACCTTCCTCTTTGTGCAGGTACCAGGTGCAGAGTGTGGGGTGGAGGGTGGGGTCCCAGGAGGCCTCCATTATGGGAAAAGGGTATGTGTGCTTCTTCACTAGTTAGGCCACCAGTTGCTTCAAGGAGACTTTGAGTTGCTTTTAATTTGTTCATTTGTTCATTCACTCAGTCAACCCTTTCTAGAGCCCACTCTGGTCCAGCCCTGAGCCAGGCATGCTAGAGACAGATGGGGCAGACCCCTGCCTTTAGGCACTCACCATGTGGAAAGGAAGACAGATCAAGTGGCCTGTCAGAGCCCAGTGTGGTCAGTGTGTGGTGACAGAGGGAAGCCCAGTGACCTTACCTGGTGGAGGTGGTAGGTGGGGAAGGCAGCAGGGAGAGGGGACCGTGGGAGGTGAGTCTCTGGGGACAAGGGAGCATTCACCAAGTAAAGGCTGGGAGTGTAGCTTCTAGGCAGAGGGAACAGTTTATGCAAAGGCATGGCAAGAGAACTACAGGTTGTCTGATGGGGTGAGGCCAGGAGTGCCAGAAGTTGGCACTGGCAAGGGAATCAGGAGCCATATCACAAAGAGCCTTGAAGGCTATGCTAAGGAAGCTGAATTTGAGCTAGTAAGCTTAAGGGAGTTTTAAGCAAGAGAGTGGTGTGCAGGTTTGAGTCTGAGAGTGTTCTTTCTGGATGTGATGTGCAGGGGAGGATCGTCGAAGGGCCAAGCCCGGAGGTGAGGAGGCCAGTGAGATGGCAGCTGCTGTGGGCCAGGCGGGGACAGGCTAGGGAGGACTTTGAGTCAGGTCAGGGCCAGAAGGGTAGGTTGGACTTATAAAAGGATTTTATATGACATCTCAGAATTGCATGAGTAGAGACAAAAGTGTACCAGGGCTCTAGGCCGAGTTCTTTTAGCCCTGAGCCTCCTGTTTAGTCAAGGCCTAAAGGGAAACAGGGTGGTTTCTGTGGTTTTCTTGGTTCCTGGTGAAGAGGCACAGACATGTTCCTCTACAACTATTCTCTTGGTGCTGCATTCCTGGAGCAATTTGTTTGTGGACCTGGAGATGGGAGTTGTTGAGTAACATAGTTGGCTGGGTTTTGCTGGGAATATAGTCATGTTCTCTTAACAGCTGCTTCTCATACAGGCTGGGATCAAAGCTGAGGGTGTCACCTCAGATCAGAGCTGGAGCATTTCTGGGAAGGGTGGGTGGATCCGGAGCTGAGTGTCTGGGCGCCCAGGCCCCAGCACCCCTCCTCTCCCCTGCTCCCCAGCATGATGGCCTGGTGTGGCCCTCGGAGCCCTCACGCGTGTCCCGGGCAGTGCCTGAGGTCCGGCTGGGCAGTGTGTCGTTGATCCCCCTACGGGGCAGTGAGAATGAAATGCGCCGGAGTGTGGCTGCCTTCACCGCAGACCCCCTTTCTGTG
Organism: Manis javanica; assembly: GCF_040802235.1. NCBI lineage: Eukaryota > Metazoa > Chordata > Mammalia > Pholidota > Manidae > Manis > Manis javanica. The sequence continues at coordinate 22,295,267 of NC_133166.1, forward strand.
AGTGGCTTTCCACCCCTGGGGGCAGGGGCTTGGGGACCTGGCTGGGGCCTGCCTTCTCCCTGACTCACCTCTCTGCTTCTTCTGATTGCCCTTTAGCCCCCTCCCTCTGTCCCTGGTAGGGGTCCCCACATGCCCCTTTGGTTCACGTAGCTCACAGGAGCCCCCTCTTGCTGGCCCTGGGGACCCCACTGCTTGCATACTCCCAGGCCAGCAGTGGAGAGTGGCTGCAGAAACTTCGCAGGGCTTCTGGCCCCTGTGAGCTTTCACAAAGTGCTTACGGAATCTGGGCTTCTGTGCCTTCCCACAGCTCCTCCGTAACGTCTGAGCACAGGAGCCAGCCCCTGGCTCTGGGACTCTGCCACCATGAAGCCTTCCTGTTCAGACACCCTCATGCCCTGAGGGCCTGGTGTGAGCCAGCAGAGGGCGCGTGAGGAAGCCGCACCCCAACATCCTGCCTGCAGCATGGGATTCCCTGGCTGGGGAATGGGGGGGTAGCAGGGTCAGCCTGAGGAGGATCCCCTCACCTGCTCTGTCCCGATGCTCAGCCCTCCTGGCCCACTCCCCTGCAGGATCACTCGCCCTGAGTTTGAGGGCTCAGGGAGATGGGCATCGCTCAGGAACTCTGGAGGACCACTCCTGTCAGAGGCCCGAGGCCCTGGGCTCCTGCTGGAAGGGAGCCCAGCCCCTTGCCACAAACTCCAGAACTGCAAAAAGTGGATGCTCTAAATGAACACTCAGCTGGGATGGGGAGGGAGCTCTTGGGTAAGTTTCTACAGGGCCCAAAGCTGGACCTGGGGGACTTTAGCCCCCCTTCCGATCTGGGCTGACTGGGAGGGCCTGGGCTGCCCAGTGCCCCATCCCCACTTTGGGGCCTTTTGATAATATAAATATACTGTATATTTTATCCCATAGTGCCAAGGCCTATGATTGGTTGGGGGTTTTGGGTGTCCCAGAGTAGGAGGGGAGGGAGTTCAGGGTGCCCAGTGCCCTGAGCCAGGCCCTGGGCTGTTCAGCTACTCTAGCCTGCCCCAGGCTGAGCCCTGGCCTGGCTCCACACCGCCCGTTGTGTTCCTCTGCAGCCAGGATGGGGGATGCTGGTCCGGATCCTGGCCAGGACAGACCCCAGCTGGACTGAGCCCCTCTCCCTGGCTTGCCAAGAGCAGCCGCTCTGAGACTTGACAAGGTCACAGAGTCACAGGAGCTGTATTAAATTAGGAAGAAGGGTCACCCTTGGTGCCTGTGCACACACCTCCAGAGGTGGGCCCTGCCTTGCACCAGGAAGCTGCCCTCGCTGGGCATCGCTTAGCTGTCTCCTCCAAGAAGACAAAGCCCTGGCAAGTGGGGGAGATAACGAACTGTTCAGAGATTGACTTGGGACTCCCTGGGAAGGTGCCAGATAGCACATTCCTGCCTCTGCCTAGAGCCTCATCAAAGGCCTCTCTCCAGGGTGCAGAACAGGCTGACCTCCCAGCTTCAGCCTCAGCCGGTGGGGTTGGGCGACGCAGGAGGAGATGGATCACATGACCTCTGACTCCTGTGCTCTGGCTTAGTGGGGAGGCTTGGGTGCTGGGGGGGTGGTCTTGGAGATCTGGACTCCAGGTTCCATGTTTCTGTCTGTCCGGAAAGGGAGGTGGACACCAGACCAGAATGGGTTCCCTGGCTGCTTTCACAGGCTAAGCCCTTTGAGTCTCCCACTCTTGTACTACCCTGAGTGGGCTACTCTAGGCCAAGCTGACAGATCAAATGTCTAAGCATTCCACCCGTAGCCAGGACAAGGCCCTGGGGCTGGAATTTTTCCCTGAATCTGATCTTGGACTGACTAGCTAGCTAGCCCTGAGCAGGGAGAGAGGGAGAGGAGTGTCACTCCTAGGCTCAGGGACTGGCTGCAGTGACAGCATCAGGCCACCAGGGGGCGGCCACAGACAGTTCAACATTGCTGATCCCAGAAAAGGTTCAGGTGGGTCCCAGCATGGCAATCTTGCCCCACGCCTTGCTCTATTGGAGTGTGGGATGGGATCTGGCCCTGCCCTTGACTCCAAGCTGGTGACACTCTGGAAGGCAGCACAGTGCAGAGACATGGACTTCAGGGCTCTAGGAACCAGGAGGAGGGAATAGCCCTTTACCAAGTACTCACCATGGGTAAGTGCCTGTGTTCTCTGTACTATCTCCTAGCAGAGGAAGGAAGGCCACTTGCCCAGGGTCACACAGCTCTCCTGAATCAGGGCTGAAGTCCACTCCTGCTGCCTCACTTTGGGAGTTCTCCTTCCTCCACTCCCCTCCTGATTCCACCTCTAACCTCTCTACTTATAAGTGGTCCCACTTGTCCCCTGGGGAAGTGGACTGAACTGTCAGGAGTTAGTTACAGCTTAAAATGTTTTCCCTTGGGATTATGGATGACATCCCAACAGGATCCTTCAGGGCCTCAACCTTAACGAGTTACGGCCATGACAACAGTGTTGGGTGGATTAGGGCAAGGGACTCTGTTGGTCTTTGTTACAAGAATTCCGAGAAACGGGACCCTGGATGGTCTGTTCACATATTCGAGGTTGGGTTTGTGGGGGTGGGGAGCAGCTCTTGGAGAGAGGGAGGAAGCTTCCTGGAGGAGGTAAAACCCCCACCCCCACCCCACCAGCTAGCCTTGAAGACTGGAAGCCTTGCCAGGGGCACATGGTGGGGAGGGGCGCAAGTTGGGGTGAGAGTGGGCTGAAGAGTTAGGGGAGGAAGACAGGGCTTCGAGGTCAGTGCAAGTCGGGCCTAATCCAGGGGGACACGGAGTCCTCGGGGAGAAGGCTGTAGTAAGTCAGAGTCTGGGTAGGGAGGGCACTGGATGGAGAGGACGCTGAGGCGGCTAGTGAGGAGGAAGGTCTGGGATGTCTGTCTCTCCCACCTCCTGGCTGCCCACCTTGCAAAGCCTTCAGCAGCCATGGAGGTCCTCTGGTCCTCTGAAGATTCTGCTGGAAATCAGTGGGGTGGGGGAGGGTAGGAGGCCCCACCTGCTCACCCCTCCCCCTGAGCTGAGCGACTGGTTGGGCCCCTGGAGCTGCAGCCCTTCCTGGCTCACCCCGTGCTCTGGTGGCTCCCAAGCCCCCTGCCCACAGTTAACTGTTTGGGAAAAGTGTGGGTGTGCATGCCAGTGAAGCAAGTGCTGATGCTCCCATCTGTGAGCTGTGGAGCTTTGGCTGAGTTCCTGAGGTCTCTGGTTCTTGGTGTTTCCATCTACTTTGGAGATATTAATAGTACCTATTAATGGGAGGATTAAATGAACTAATAAGTGTGAAGTAAGTACTAGCACTGTCCCTTGCTAATCCCCTTCCAAAATACATTTGGAGAGATGTGGCATCCAGTCCTTGCCAAGACTGTTAGATATTATTTTACTTCAGCAAGCATTTCTTGAACACCTACTGTTTCCAGAGCTTTACTGAACACTGAGCAGAAGCAGATGAGTAAATGGGGTGCAGGAAGGAGGGAGCCCTTCTGGTGGGGAGTATTGATCACAGAGGAGGTGAGGCGAGAAACAGAAGTGTATTTCTGCAGGTGGAGTTGAGAGGGAAGGATCTCCAGGAGAGGGAATGGCATGAGTCTGTGATAAGGCGACGTGACCCTGCGGTGGGCAGCCTGCTACGGTTGGAGCTTTGTACCCCAGGGGCACCCCAGGGTCTACTGGTGTTGGAGTCTTTATCTCTATTCCCTGCCTCTTAAATATGACCACAAAGCAGTCAGATGGGCTCACTGGGGTCTTTCCCCACCAGAAAAAGGGATAATTCCTATTCCTTTAGCCAGTGCTGTGAGCTACGTGACTGATCTGGGAAATGTCTGCACAGATGGCATGAACCTCCTAACCTCTCCTCCAATGTGACACCTTCAGGAAGTTCTGCTGGATTGTTCTTCCATCCTGCTGTCCTGTGTGCACTTAGGGTGTATATGTTTGTGCCCAGGTCCCTTGCACCCAACTAGGGACTGGCCCAGAAAAGAGCTGTGAGGTGAGGGTTCCCTAATCAGCCCAAGTCAGTCCAGCTGAGCATATCCCCTCTCCTACACCTTTCAGCCTGTGGAAATTTCCTCACTTTCTCTGCCCTGGTTACAGCGCCTACTGTTGTATTTATCACCCTGGAGACACAGTGGCACAGGCACACACATGCCACACACTCATGCCCCACACACATGTGCCTGCACATCTCAGCCTACACACACATACACAGCACGTGTATGAACGCCTCCACAACCAAGCTCTCTAGGAAAGCTGCCCCCTCCCTTCTGTTCCACCTCCTCCTCCACTCTGTCCTCCCACAACCACCCACCTCAGAACAGTGAGACCAGAGCAATGGGCTGGACGGGGCCTCCCACTGCTTGTCAGCCTGGGAGGCATGTCCCCCTCTGACTACAGTGTGTCCTCCTCCTTCCACCACCCACCTTCCCCTCCAGCTGTCTCCCGACTCTCCCTATTCCTCTCTTTACCACTTCTTTGCACTCATCTATGTCTCCCTCTGCCTCAGTCACTCCCCAAGTCCTCTTCATCACTCTTGACCTGCTGAGGTGGAAACTGTCCTTCCTCCTTACCCTCCCTCCTAAGGGCTCAGGATGGGACCTCACAGGGTGATGGAGACAGAGGGACAGGCTGAGGGGATCTGGGGGTCAGAGCAACCTCAGCTGCTGTCACTCAGTCCCTCCTCCAGGGTGAGGGGAGGGCTGTGTGCCTGGTACCATGGAGACTAGCGTCATGGCAACACAGCCTGGGTGGGCACAGCCTTCCTCCTGAGGGGTGCTCCATAGCCCCCTAGAAGGAGCTGCCAAGAGGCCCTGAGGAGGTGGGTCTTGTGCTGGTGCCCAGCAGCAGTCGCCATACCCACCTCCAGCTCAGACCAACCCCGGAACACCTGCAGCCCGGCCGTCTCTGCTTACCTGCAGTGTCCCGTGCCACAAGGCACTAACCCCAGTGGGGGGAAATCTGGCAGACATGAGCTGTAGAGCTGGGGACCCTTGGGATTCATTTTACAGTCTAAATGGGACTCCCTAGCCCGGGCCAGAGAGGCCAGAGCTTGCCTAGGGTCACACAGCAAGTCTGGCCAGGACTCCTGACTCCCAGACCTCAGTTCTCTCCTCTGCTTTCCCACCTTCCACCCAGGTCAGCGGCTTATGGGGCAGAGGGGTCAGTCCATCCTGTGGTCCAACCACCCAGAAGGTTTCTAGTTTTGGCAACTAAGGTTTCCAGTCCTTAGTTTTGGCATAATAATAATGCAAATGATAATGCTGGTAAACTATTAGGAAGCTCCCACCACCTACTGAGCAAAGGCTTTCCATGTGTCATCTCAATCTTTTTAACAAATTCTGTGAGGAGGATACTTTTCTCATTTTATAGGTGAAGAAATAGTGGCAGGAACGTGCCAACATCAGGTGACTAATGGTGTATAGCAGGGAAGGCACACAGGGCCTTCCCAGATGGTGCAGGCAAGCCAAGGCTTCATGCCAGGTGCCCTTCCCACAGGCACTCTTAAATCAGTGACAATTTTCAGTTGTCTTTCCTTCTGCAGAGAGTTCATAGGGAACGTCTGGGGCTTGTCTAGGTCTGACCTTAGGGTTTCTGGAAGCCAGGAGGTTATTTTTCTAAGTAGATGGAGAGGGAACAAAGCTTTCCTAGAGAAGACCTCCCTTGCAGTCCAGCAGGGCAGAAACCAGCTCTCAATCCACATCCTTGTGGAGTCAGATCTAAGCCTAGGCTGGAGCCCCAGGATGGAGGGAGAAGATCTTGCCTCCCAGCCCTGTCTCAGCTCATCTCCCAACCTTGGTGGAGTCTCGGGTGCAGCTGCCTCTCCTGGCTTATGTAATCATTCAAATATAGCAGCTGCCTTTATCCCACGGAGGCACGGCCTCTTCTGCCCCCACTCAGGTGCAGGAAGTTAAGGGGAAGAGGTAGATTAGGGATGAGTGGGTGGCTCAGGGCCTCCTGGCAAGGAGGATCCTGCATGCTGGGTCGGAGGGGGTTTCGGTGAAGGAGCTGGGGCCAGGGCCCCAGGGAAAGTAAGACCTTCCCCAGAGTATGAAGCTGCAGGGGCAACTTCTGCTCTGACCTATCCTTGGTGCAGTTCCACCTTCTCAGGATTGCCTTCCAAGGGTCACAAGCCATATCCACAGCCTTCTCTCCCAGCCCTCAGCTGGGGTTGGCGAGGAGGAGGAAGCAGCATGGAAGGTGGCAAAGAGGGGGAGGTAGTCTGCTGGGGCAGTGGCCAGGAGTGCCCCGTCCTGGGCAAGCCCTGCCTTTTACCCGCTGTGTGACCTGGGCACATTCCTGCACTCTCACCTGTGTAATAAGGGATCGGGCTCCAACTGGCTCTAGCATCTTACACCATCTGATTCCTGTCCTGGGAGATGATCTCAGCCTTAAGCGGCAGAGACTTCCAAGTGTCTGGTGCAGCCACATCCCAGGCTGACTTCGCTCTCTCCCTTTTCTCTGCCTGTCCTCCATGGGCCAGTTCACCCCCTGAACCCCAGCCACAGGGCAGGAGGCAGGGAGGGTCACTGGGTTCTGAGCCGAGGGGCTGAGCTTCGGCTTCCTATCACCTCCCTGAACTTGCCATCTGTCCCACCACTTCATCCCCCTTCCCACCAGGAGTGGGGAGCTCACTACCCCCCACGTGGGGTCACCCCTTCCCTCATGGGATCTCTAACTGATCCTGGAACTGGAAGCAGGCCCACAATGCCTCAATCATTGGTTCTGGGTCCCCAAAGCGACCTTCTAGAAGTGCTGAAGCTGTTCTGCCTTAGAGCTGTTGGGAGGCTGTGGTGACCTTCTGCTCTTTTGTCAGCAAAGGCCTTGTCACCCCCGTGGGATGGGGTCTGTGGGAGTGCAGGGAACCATGGCAGGCCCTTGCCAAGGACCAGGTGCTCCTCTACCCATTGCATTTGGAGCCACAAGTGGCAACTTCCTGGCTGAGGAGGAGGCAGCATGGTGGGCTGGCTCCCTGAGCTGCCTGCTCCCTCCCCGCCTCAGGCTCCTGTCACCAAGACCCAGATGGGGGCCCATTCTGGCCCCCAGCCAGAGGGAGTTACCCAGGGTTTTTCAGGCCAACACTCCATGAAATACATGTTCCACTAATTACCAGCATTTCTGTGGAGAGCTGAGGGTTGTTTCATACTCTGCAGCCTCAGTCTGGCCCTGGGTGGGTTTGGGAGGATTCTCACAAAGCAAGTCAGTGAGTGCCCCCCAATATCACTGTGTCCCCACATCCTGTTGCAGCCTCTTACTGAGGGCTTGCTCTGATGAGATCCTGGACTGACCTCTGAAGTGCGCCGTCTCATTTCCACACTCACCTGTGTCTCCTTCCTTCATGCTTTACTCAGCATTTCTCCCTCTACCTGGTGAGGCTTCCCAAAGGGGACTGGGGCTGAGCTGAATAGGACTTTGGCCTGTCCTTGAGGAAATCATGATCTGATAGATGAAATGAGATGAACCTGAGCAGGGAGTGAGGCGATGGGACAGATGGCAAGTTAGGGAAAGGAGACATCACCAAAGGCTGCTCAGCCCAGAATACAGTGACTGCCTCCACCCACCCCAACCTTATTCCTGTGGGTGAGGGCAGGGTATGTGCTGAACTGGACCAGGAAAGATGGGCTGTGATATGGGATGGGCAGTGAACAGGAAGAGGAGAGGGAAGTCAGTCCAGGAAGGAAAAAACCAGACTTCTTCAAGTCAAGGAGGAGGGAAGGACTGGCATGTGCTTAGGGACCGGACCCTGCTCCATCCGGGGCCAAGGATGGAGAGGTCAGCCAGCTTCAGTCATGAAAGGCCTCACATGCCAGGCAGAGGAGTGTGGCCTTCATCCTGAGGAGCCATGCGAGGGTTTTATGTGACCATCTAGATGTCTTAGAAAACTGGTGCTTGGGGCCGAGTGGAGGTGGAATAGAAAGGCTGGATTGGAGCAGGAAGCTGGAGAATGACTAGGGGAAGGGGAAGTCAGCTGGGACTTGGGATGGAGGTGAGAATTAGAGGGAGAATTGACAGGAAGACGGGGAGGAGGTCACTGTCTTCAAAGTTTCTCGACAGGATTAGAAGTTTGCTGATACCTTTAATAGAGACAAAAGATGTGTTGGATATAGAATGTTTGAGTGAAAGGAGCCTATGGGATGTTTGTAGATGAGATGTTCAGGAGGCAGCCTGTACTGGACATCTGGGGCTCCAGAGAGGGCTGGGCAGCCGCAGTCATGCTCGGGATGGTGTGAAGAATGAGGAGAGACAGGGTCTGGTACCCACATGGGGGTGGGGGTGGGGGCAAAGCTAGGATGATCCAGTGAGCGAGACAGAGGAGGGGGCCGTCTGGGAGGTGGGAGAGGGATCAGCCTTCCCTGGAAGTGGGGGAGGGTGCTGAGTAGAAGCCTCCTTGGCAATGAGGAGTTAGCTGGAGCCTGCAGTCCTCGTGAGGCGGTGGCCGAGGGATGGAGGCTGGATACCAGAGGCTGCGTCCTCCCATTGCTTTGGGCAGCTACCCACCTCCTAGGAGCATCCTGCTTCCTCCCACCTCCCTCCAGCTCCCCAAGCAGAAGAAAAATAAAGTGTTGACCGACCAGGAGCAGCAGCCAGGGCCTGTGAACTGGCAAGCACCCTGGAGATGGCTGGGGCCTCAGAGGCAGGGCGCAGTGGGGCGGAGCTTCACATTACTGCATAGGGCTTTAGGTTCCTGGTCTTTCAGGCAGGGTCGAGGTGGAAGAGGGAAGAGCAGGCCTAGACAGCCTCCCGTCCTCTCCCCTTTCTGCAGCTGTCCCTTACCAGCACTGCCTTGCAGGAGACCCTACCCCAATATTTGGGGCTGTTAAGCCATCACCCCATCACTGCAACCTCTCCTGGGGGAGAGGGAAGGAGCACGCTATTTACTGGGAATTTCACAAACATCCCCAAACCTCATAACTCTTTGAACTTGGAATTTGTGAGCCCATCTTTCAAATGAGAAAACTACACTAAAGTTAAGAGAGCTTAAATAACTTGCCCAGAGCACACGGCAGAGCCAGATTTGAAATTCTGCCTACGTGGCTCTAAGCCCTGGAGTACCCAGTAGCCCTGGATCTTACACCTCATTCCTGCAGACTCCTAGCTTCTGGAGCCACTGTGGAGTCTGGTGTGGCAGTGAGATGGAGAAGAGACCCTCCCTGCCACCTGATTTGCTTGAGTATATCCCCAGGCAGATTTCTGAGGCTGAGGCCTCCCCCAGCCTTTCCAGAGTGTGAGGGCCTCAACCCACCTGCCCCTGCATGCCCTGGAGGTGCCTTCCTTTGAACTCCTCTGACTTAGCTTCTGACTGCTGGGCTCCTCAGGGTGTGAAAGGGAGCCGTGAGAGGCCAAGACTAGACGTGGTCCAGGGCCTTAGCTTTCTGAGCCCACAACATGTCTTCCCACTGGCAGGCCTGGAGCAATGAGGTCTCAGGGATGGGTCAGACTGGGAAAACAGTTTTCCCAGAGCTTCCAGAGATCTAAAATTCTACCTTCTGGCACCACACTGGGAAGCAAAGGCTCCCTCACATTTTCTTTCCTCACACTTTCGAAGCCATGAGACAATTGCAGCTTTCTGTACTATCCGCCTAGACTTGCCTTCCACACAAGCCTGGTCATTCCTGTCCATTCCCCTACCACTGTGCACCCCCACACTCTAGCAGGAGTCAGATTTCCACTCAGTCTCATTAGCTTTTCTGCCTGGAGCCCGGTGTGTGCTATGGGGTTTCCCTCCCACAGCTCAGAGAGGTAGGGTTAATGGTGAGGGTTACATGCAGTTCCTCTAAACTGGAATACACCCCCTTCTACTGGGCTTCTCTCCTTGCCTTTAAAGACCCAGCTGATATCCTTTCTTGCTGAAATGCTCACCAACCTTTGGGTCAGGGACCTTCTCTGGATACCACAACACTGTTTCCCTTTGTCACACTGCAAGTTCCACCCACCCCATCCCATCCCTTGCCTGGGTGCTTCTCCAAGGCAGGGAACAATCTGAGTCATGTCTGATGAGGTTGGGCACTGGTAGGTTTTTTTGAATGAATGAATAAGTCAGTGGAGGAGTCAGGTCTCAAACCCCCATCTCCTGCCTCAAGGCGTGGAGCTTTTTCTACATTATCAGGAGCCCTGCTTAGACAACTCCCTGTCTGTCCCATTACCCAAAATGCCTTCTTCAATTGGGTTACAGTTTCCTCCTTAGGAGACCTCTCTGGGGATAGGGCAGAGGTGCAGCACGCCTTCCCCCATGCCGGTAGCCCATGGACAGTGCAGGCCATCTGGGCAGGCTGTGGCCTGGGAGCACTACATCTTCTAGGAGAAGTCCATGCTTCAGCACCGAGCTCCTGCAGTGTCCCAGCAAAGCAGAGCCACCAAGAGGTAGACTCTGTGACAAGGCTCTGAGTACAAAACAATCAGCAAAACTGCCTATATATATGCCCAACTCCCTGCAGGGGATGCATTCTAGGACATGATACACACCCAGTAAGGGAGCCCAGAGAAGCTAGTTCTGCAAGGAGCCCTGGTCCTTCGGTTTTTGAGAGACTCTGAGGGCCTCTGTGATGGGGTAGCAGATGGTCTTGAGGCCCACCCACCTGCTCTTCCCAGCTCCCATCCTGGCCCCTGAACATGGCAAATCCCTTATCCTCACACCTCTCTCTGGGCTCCTCTGTCAGCTACTCCTCTCTCTTTATTTCCATCTCTGCTTTTTTCTTTTCTTTTCTGTCTTTGTTCCTCTGTGCGTGTGTGTTTCTCTATGCCTCTCTGATCTCTTTGTATTTCCATCTTGATCTCTGGGCCTCTGATCCCTCTCTCCTCTCCTTCATGTGTTTCTCTCCCCCTTCCTATCTCTGTTTCTCTCTTAGTGTCTCCCTCTGTGAGTCTTTTCTTCTCTCCCAGCCAGTCTCCCTCTACCCCTCCCTCCTCCTCTCCCTCTCTGTCTGGGCCTCTCTGTTCCTCCGCCCTCCTCCCTCCCTCTTCTGCATTATCAGACCTGCTCCAGCCTCCTCCCTGAGCCAGCCTAGCGGCAGAGGCAGTGACAGCAGGAGAGGTGGGAGCAGCTGGGGCAGCAGCGGGGCTGCACTGGGGTGTTGAGTCCAGACTGAGTTGGGGACAGGCTGCTGTTCTTGGTCCCTGTGCCTGGTGGGCCAGGCACCCTGCCTGGAACCCCGGGCAGGGTGGAGAGGGTGAGGTGCCACCTTAGTCTGGCTCGGAAGCAGATGATGAGGAGCGATGGGGCAGGCATGCGGCCACTCCATCCTCTGCAGGAGCCAGCAGTACCCGGCAGCGCGACCGGCTGAGCCGTGAGTACTATTGTGGGGCTGGGGTCCTGGTGGGCAGCTGCAAGAGGTGCTGTGGACAGGGTTCTGGGAGTCCCTCCGAAGAGCTAGGGTTGGCATGGAGCTGAGCCACGTGGGAGGATCCATCCTGCTCCGGGGTTCCTGGTTGCTGGACTGTAGCCTGGGGAGCTTTTGCAGGGTGGGACTACTTGGCATCAACCTAAGGGGTTGATGGGGCTGGGGTCCCATAGAAGGAGCTGGTAGCTGGGGGAGGGGTTGGCAATGAACCTGAATCATCCTTTCAGGGGCTGGGGGTTGGGGAGGTCTGCAGGGAGTTCCAAGGAGCTCTGGGGGCTGAGATAGACTGGTTCAGGACCCAGGAGAGGGATGGTGTCTGAGACCACTGGTGTGTGTGAGAGAGGGAAGGGGGTGAGGGAAGGGGAGAGAGAGAGAGCACCAATATGAATAAGTGGACCTGGAGCAGAAGAGGGTCTGGGGCAGCTGTCCTTCATGGAACTGGGATTGGGATTCAAAGCCTCCAGTTTAGGCAACTTTACCCCGAAGTACCTGTCCCAGAGAGAGCCATGGGCTGGGCAGAATGAGGCCCCTGTGTGCCAGCCTCATGTGCACGTGAGTGGAGGGGGCTCTCTGGAGGTGCCTCTCCAATGGTTGAAGGCTGCCAAGGTGGCAGGCAAGTGATATATGCATCTCCACGTCAGTAGAGGTGCAGATCTATGGGAAGGTATATGCATGTGTGTAAATGTGTGTACATGTGTGAGGTGCAAAGGGACACGTGGGGTGTAGAGAGGCCTGTAGAGTTCTGGGATGAACTGTGTGACTACGAGTATATCTGTACATGTCTGAGTGCAAGTTGTTACTTGTAGGTGTGTGTGAGTTGAGATTGTATGTTGGCATGTGTGTTAATATGTCTACAAAATAGAGTGACTCAATATTGAGCATGTTTGAGTCCAAGTTTGTACATCTGTTAGTGTGTGAATATCAGTGTTGCAGTGTGTATATGTGTGGCTGTGTCTGTTTGTGTTAGCGTAAGTGTTCTGGTGTGTGTGCACATGATCATGATCCGGTGTGGGTGCTGTGTGCCTGAGTGTGTATACTGATCCTTGTATGGATGGTGTACATGTGTGTGTGTGTGTCTATATGTGTGTGTTCATCTGAGTATGTGTGGGTGGCAGTTTCCTTCCCCTGCTAGTTAAGGACACAGCTGGGACTGTGTAGCCCACTGGGCAGGGCGGGGGTGGCTGAATGTGTGACCACCTCTGTGAACCCAGGACAATTCGTTCTACACCCTGTGGGGAGATGGAGAAAAGAAATAGGCAATAATGACAGTGACTGTAATGGGGTATGTGGGGGGGACTTGATAATAGGGGGAGTCTAGTAACCATAATGTTGTTCAAGTAATTGTACATTAACAATATCAAAATAAAAAATAAAGAAAAGAAAAAAAAACAAATAGGCAATAATGGTTCTGCCCTCTGGGACCTCCTAAGCTTCTTGGATATAAAATAGCTTGAAAATAATTAAGCAGTAAAGATCAGGATCAACAGGTGGGTGTTAGGACGGGAACAGTATAAGCAAAGGTCCTAGGCTGGGACCAGGCCTGTCCCTGGAAAAGTGAGGAGGCTGGAGGGGTAGGCAGGAGCCACATCCTGCAGGACTTTGAACCCCAGTCCACTTGGCCTTTATCCTGAGGACCCTGGGGAGTCGAGGAAGATTTTGTGCAGTAAAGGGACAGAATCAGATTTGAATTTTTGAAAACTGCCTTAGTGACACTGTCATGGCTGAACTGGAGGAGAGAGATGGGGTTAGGAGGCCAGTATACAGGCCAGGCCAATAAGGGCATCAATGAGGTTTGGGGCCAAGTGGACCAAGAGGTAGATGAGACCAGGGCTTTCAGAAGGGAGAGGATGGAGGTCTTGGGAAAGAGGATGGGGAAAGGAGCTTGAGGTGGCTCAGACTTGGAATAGGGTGGGGGATACACTGGCAGGACCTCAGAGGGTTAGGATGTCAGGGAGAAAGCAGGAGAGATCCCTGCAGGGTTTCTAGCCAGAGTGCAGAGGGTTGAAGATAGGGAGCTGCCTCTCCCCAGACAGGGAAACCGAGGCTGTGGCTTTCTCACCCTCCTCTGGCTGCAAGACTGAAGCTAAAGCTCTTCATCAGGCCTGAACCTCAGTCTCCTTCAGGCCCCGCAGGAGGCCTCTCAGTTGCCTGAGCTGGGTCAGCCAGGTGAGGGTTAATCATCTGTATGCTCCCTGCACCCCCCAGTTGCCCCTGCTACCAAACAGCTCCTGCCACTCTTTCTGCTTCCCACTCTATCCTCCTGTCCCCAGGGACTATTGATGGCTTGGCTGGGATCTAGCCAAATAGGGGAGGTAGAGCTCCCTGCAGTACCCCCTTCAGCCTTAATGGACTGGGAGTCTCGCCCCCGGCCATGCTGCTGTCAGGTCAGGCCCACACCTCCCGGGCTTCTGCTGTTGAGCCTGTGCAGTCTACTCACTCAGCACGCTTTCATTCCTGCATTCATCCATTTGTTTACTCATTCATTCACCCCACAGACACTCCCCAATGCCTGCTGGGTGTCCACTGGGCCAGCTACTTGGGCCACAGAGAGGACACTGACCTAGACCCTGCTCTTGGAGTGCCTAGTCTGACAACAGAAGCAGAGGTGGAAAGCTAGAGGCCCGCAGTGTGAACAGTGCTGTGCAGAGAGAAGCCCCAGGAAATGTGGGGGCCCTGAGAACACCAAGGGGTTGAGAGGAAGAGACATTTGAAATGTATCCTTAAGGATGGTCAGGACTTGCCCAGGCGGGGCAGAGAAGAGGAAACAGCATGTAAAGGTGGGTAAGTGTGAGACTGTGGCATCAAGGAAAAGAAAGTGTTTGGGTTGACAGGAACAAGAAGAGGAAGAGAAGACCAGATTTTCACAGGGCCTCAGATGCCAGGCTAAGGGGCTTGTACTTTTTCTCATAGGACTAGGATGCTGGCTAAAGGCTTTTGAATAAGAAGCCCTCCCTAGGAAGATGCCTTGGTTACACCTCCTTCTAACCCCATGACCCACCCTGAGATGTCTCTCCCTGATGGTATGGCATCAAGAATGGTGCTGACACGGCTCTGCCTTGTGATGTTTCCTGTGGGTGAGCTCCTTACCCAGTCAGCCAAGGAGTTCCTCAAAGGCAGGAGCTACCTCCTTGTGCTTCTCAGCCCAGGACTGGGCACCTGGGCTCAGTGCAGCCTCCAAGTGGAAGAGGACATGAAGAGCGACTGGGCTATCTTTAGCAGTTACTTTACTCCTCTCTGCAGCTTGTCTGCACCTTCTAGCCAGCCTTGTTTACATACCCCCAGGGACAGGGGACTCATCCCTTCCCTCTTAGGTAGCTCTTCCCTTGTAGTAATTAAATCTGTCCTGGACTCCTGTGCAGGGCCTGACTACACCAGGCTACCCATCTTGCCTTGTGATCTTTTTCCATTCAGTGTCACTGTCCTTCCTGCTGAACAGGTACAAACTAGGCCATAATGGTTCAGGAGTAGTATGAACACATCCTGGGCAGAGAATGGGGAGAGATAAGTAGCCTTTATTCTAACTACAAATGGTAAAACTGGGATGGGGCAGTCCCTGGCTGCTCTCCAAAAATAATGATAAAGAAGCAGGCATGGCTAGAAAAAGGAGTGAGGATAGACAACGGGAAGAACTTTCTACTAGCACAGAGGTGCTGTGGAATCTCCAGACTTCATGAGTGGGTTGTGGGCATGGGGAGGGAGTCTCTCAGGACAGGCTGGGGAGTTGGAGGCAGAGGCATTCTCCATCCCTGCCCCTCCTTCAGGTGAGTGAAGTCCCCAGGGAGGGGAGTCTGGAGGGGCTGAGAGAGACAGGGGAGTGGGATAGGGGTTCATTTGTTCATCCGTTCATCCATTCAGCAGCCATTCTTTGGGTTGCTGCCCAGCCAAACATGGCAACCAACATAGAACCAGTGGCCACATGGGAAGAAGCCCATCTTCTTCCCTACTTTTGCCAGGGTCAGGGAAGGCATTTAAAAGGAGGGGCTCTTGGGACTGGCCTTGAAAGGGAGAGTCACTTCTCCAAGCAGTACTGACAGCTCTATGAAGAGGGAATGTCATGTGCGAAGGCCCTGAAGGGAAAACAAGCATGGTTTTATTAATGTGAGAATTCTAAGGAGTTCAAAGTGGTCTAAGCCTGAAGTGCAAGGGTGAGAGAAGGACTGGGCAGAGATGGAATAGGAGGAGTGATGGAACTTAAGTTAGACTGTAGGAGGCACTTTATGTAGTCGATGTGTTCCCAGCAGCCTTGACATGTGGGTGTCACGGTAAATTTGCAATTTCTTGGTCTCTCCCAGTGCCCCCAGCAGGGCCTGTTGAGGGGCTTCTCCTTGCTTGAGAATTGGATATTCAATGAACAAATACCCTGGAAGTAGGGGAAAGGCAGCCAGTAGCTGACGAATGTGGACCCCCTCCAGAAAGTGGCATGCAAATGAATGCAAAGTAATATGCAAATCAGCCCACTTGGGCTTGGTAGCTTTGGCTGGGAGGATGAGGCATCGCCCCCTTCCATGCTGGCCTCCCACCTGCTCTGCCCCAGCCCCTAGGACAGCCAGAGCAGCCCTGGGGACTTACACAGCAGTCTTGCTGGCTGCTCTGAGCTCTCCAGCTTGTCTGAGCCACGAGATTGTGGCCTTCAGGGCGGGGGCCACAGGCTCCCTGTCAGCACCCTCATCCTCTCTTGGGAAGTCGATATATTTAGTAACAGGGATGTTTTCAACACATTTATCTCCCATTGTTCAGCTGCCTGTTCCCTGGAAAAGGCCAGGTCCCCAGTGACGTGACCCACTTCTTGAAGTCCCTGAAGTCACCCTTCTCACTGCCCTCCCTGCAAAATAGGCAGCAGTTGGGGCTTGGTGCCACAGAAGGGATTTGAGTCAGACACCTGTGAGGACTTCCCAACAGTGTATTTGATGACATACGTGGACTTGGGGTTTCTGCGTTCTCTTTGGGTGACTACCCTGGGTTCAGAGGAGGTTTGAAAATAGAATGGAGAAGGTGGCAGGCATAGATTCAAGTTTCAGCACCATTGCTCTGTAGCTTTGTTACTGGGCAAGTTACTTAATTTCTCTGAACTCCACGTGAATAGTGGAACGGGAATATTTCTGTGGCAGGATTTCTAGAGAATCTGGAGTGAGTGCTTAGTGCCAGGAATGTAGCAGGTGCTCGTAAAGGCTAGCTGCTGCCACCCACACTCACCTACAATTTTAGAGAGATTCAGTGGGGGTCTGGGAGGGGAGAGACCAGAGCCAGGAGCCCAGAAACTGTCATTGTGTGGGAGGTCTGAAATGGAGCCGCGGTGGTGGTAGTGGTGAGAAGTGTGGGCTCTGTGCGAGGCTCTGGGGGGGCCTCAGAGACATGTGACCATCCCTCCTAGGCTGCCCCAACTGGTCTGAGACTAATCCAGAGAGACCACAAAGGAGGAAGGGCTTTTCTTTGAGAAATGGGTTAAGCCTGAGGCCACGGCCATGGCAGTGTGTGAGTCATTCTGGGAGTTGTAGTCCAGTGTGAATTTGCAGTAAGTATACTTAGTACTGCCTCCTTGGTCCCAAATCCACACCTGCTGCTGAGGCTGCCTGGGAGCAGGCCCAGGTGGATGCTGGGGGTTGTGGGGCCCAAAGTGGAAGCAGCTTTAATCCCTTTCCTCAGGGATCCAGCAGCCTGCTCTGTGTGGGGGGTGGCAGGTGGGGGCAGGGATAAAAGGATTAAGCCATAATGATGACTCTTCACACATTCACACAGAAGTTTACAGCTTCCAGAGCACTGTTTTCACATCTATGATCTCATTTAATCCTCACTGCAAACCCAAGAGACTGCTATTTTTTGGATGAAGAAACAGGATCTGAGAGGGGAAATAATTTTCCCAGAGGTACTCAGCCAGTGACTGATAAGGCCAAGCGTTGAAGGGCAGGCACAATATGGACAATTAGACATTTCAGCAGAGGAGCAGCTGAACAAAGGCTGACTCAAGGGATGGAAGACAAGGGCTAGACCCTTTGGGATATAAGGCAAAGAGGTAGATTTGTCAGGCCCCAAAGATGTGATTCCAGGCTGAGATTGGACTTGCAGTGGCCCACCAGGGTCTGCCAGGGTTTTTGAACAGGGGCAGGACCTGATCAGAGGTGGGCTTTGAGAGGATTGACTAGCAGTCTGGCTGCATGCATTGGAGTGGAGAAACTGAAGCTTCTGCACTTCATCCTTGGTGCTCCCTGCACTTTGCTCCTCTTCCTCCTCCACACTCTCAACCTCTTCCTCCTCTTCCTCTGGCTCTTCTTCCTTTCCCTTTACCGTACTCCCCTTCACCCCAGCCTAGGGAGTGATGACTGTACCATAGAGCAGTGCTGTAATGCCCCATGTCTCCAGCAGGGGTTGCTGTCACATTCAGTCAGCCTGGATCTTATTTGAAGGGCCAGAGTGAGTGAAGAGGCTAGACAAGGAGCAGAGATGAAGGGTAAAGAGAGGGCAGTTCATTGTTCTCCCTTCCACTGGGCCTGGGGTAAGAGATGAAACAGCAGAGAGAGGAAGTCAGGCTGAGGAGAGGCTGGATCTCCCACAGCAGAGGCAGACACATTAGAGGGGTAAAGCAAGGGGACAAGAAATTATCTCCTTACAGCTCTGAGACAGGCTTAGATTTGGAAATGGATCTAAAATGACGCTGCAGTTGGGATCTGGATTTCTAGTGGGTTGTGATTTGTTTGATACTGAGATGGGGATCAGATTGGTTGGTTTATTTGTGTGTGTGCAAGCGTGCGTGCATGTGTGTTTGTATCCCTGAATGCAGGCTTCCTGTTGTGCATGTGTGTATATGGGTATGAGAAGGTATAAGCATGTGAATCAGTGTTTATATAAAAAGTATAAACATGTTCATGTGTGTGAATGTGTGAGTGTCCATTTTTATGCCTGAGTATTGGTAAATGGTTGTGTGCATTTGAGTGTGGCTTGTGTGTATTTGTGCCTGTGTGTAAAGCCTTACGTTCCTAAGTTCTAGGGAAACTGTGTGTGGGTGTGCATGTCCATGCGGGTGGGTGCCAGGGGCAAGCATGATGTGGGGATGTGTTACGGTTGTGTGAAGGCACGTGCACTTACCCTGCCCACCCAGTAAAGCCACGCCCAGAGTCTAACAGTCAACTCTCGCTCTCTCTGTGGTTCTTCCTACCTGAAGGTAGAGACAAGACATGTGTGGGCTTGGGCTGAGGGGCTGTCACATGGGGGGCTGTGCTTCCCTTGGGGGACTCTGGGACCCCTCCTGGTCAGCAAGGACCCTAGAGGAACAGTGTGTCCAGTCCCAAGTTGGGCCAGTCAGGATCCAGAGCCATCAGATTGAGATACTGGACTCACTGAGATGGCTGAGAGGTGCTAGGTTCCATTTTCTCAGGAAACTCTTAATGGCCACATCTGTACCCCACTAAGAAGATATCAGGGACTCCCAGGCCAGTCCTCATGCAAATCCAGAAGCCCAGAGAGGGCTAGTGGTTGGCCCAAGGTCACAGAGCAGGATCCAGGGTGAGATGGCAGGGCTTGGAGCAGACAGTGTGACAGTCTGGCCTGGAAGGTCTCCCTCCCTTTAGCCTCTAGAGCAGGTGGGGAGCTCAGAGTAGACATCCACACCTGTGGCATGAGGTCTCCTGCTCGTGGGCCTTTCCACTCCTCCAGCCCTCAGATGCTGCCTTTGAAGTTTCTTCCAGAGCTTCTGCCTGCTGTGAGATTCCTCCAGGGAGCTAGTGAAGTCTGTCATTCTGTGGTGTACAGACTCCATGGAGAGGAGCCCAGTGGTGGGGTGGGACCAGGGGAGAGGCCACGTCTTTGTATCAGATGCTTTTTTAGGTTTCTACTGTTCTAACATACAAGGCTTTCCTTATACACTCTCCTTGGGTGCATGTTACAGAGACAGTGTTGGGGGTTGTCGGGGAGTCATAGAGGCCCAGCTTGGCTCAGTATGAGGGGAGCAGGGAAGTTCCATAGGGAAAGGGTTGCTTGGGAGTGGGGGATGAGCTTCTTGTCCTTGGGGCGGAGAGGTGTGAGCTGGGCTGGGCAGCCTGGTTAGGGAGGCTGCAGCAGAGACCCCCGCCCTGGCAGAGAATTTTGCCAACTGCCTGAAGTCCCTTCAAGGGATAGCTGCCATGGGGGCACTAGAGAAGGACACACCGCAGCCCACTCAGCGCAGGGAGTTTTGAGTCCCAGAATACTGCCCTGGTGGCCTGGCACTGGGAGGGTGTGAGTTTAGACTGCTTGGCTGACAACAGGGAGATTCCCCTTCCCTGAGGAGCAGGGAGCAGGGGGCTGGATGCCAGGACAGTCTGGTGGAGATGGGAGTGCGATGGGTAAGACTGGATGACTCTGCAGGGCTTTGCTGTTTCAGCACTTACCAGGAGGGCAGATGGGCAGACAGCTTCCTTTGTGCTGAGTCTGGGGCTCTCGGGTGGGAGGCCTACGGCTGGGGGCTCTGATACGCCTATGGGTGGGCAGGGGTGGAAGCTTCCCAGTGCTGTGGGCTGGATGGGAATTGGGTAGGAGAGGAGAGAAGCAGGCAGCCAGTATTGCATCCTTCCCACGTCAGAGAATTCAGAGTTGTCTTAAAACCCCAAGTAGGGTGTGATTGGGGGGCTAGATGGAGAGAATTCATGTTTACGGAGTGCTCTTTATTTTAAAAAATTACCTTGTTTAATCACCTCAACAATCGTTCAAGACCTAGCTCTGTTTTGTGGAGGGGAGACAGATGACACACTTGTATAGTTTAACTGAAGGCAGTTTGATGAACAGTCATATCTGTGGGCAGACCTAAGGGGACCCACAGGGCCTGGCAAGGTGCTTGAAACTGACACCCAAGAGGCCTGAGGGGCAGGGAGGGCACTCCGGATCTGAGAGCCCTGGCCATGGGTGGGGGCTGCCCTTCAGTGGCTGTCAAAAGAAGTGGAGTGAGTGAGGATATAAATACTGGGAACCCTCTTCCTCACTCTGCTCTCCTGCCCTCAGTGGCAGAACCGGACTGGAGGCCGAAGGGCAAGGAGCCTGGGGGCAGCAGCTCTAGAAGTCAGCCTCTGGGACACAGAGCATGGCAGGAAAGAGTAGAGATCTGAGGGACAAATGGGTGATAGGAAACTGAAGCCCAGAAAGGGTGCTGACTTCCCTCAGGTCACACAGCTGGTTGGTCTCAGAGCTGGAGCCAGAAGCCAGGCCCTGCCTCCAAACCCCTACTTTGTCATGTTCAGTGAGGCCTGGCGGGGCCTGGGAACCACCAGAGCTTCCCGGGTGCACCTGCATACACCTAGTGGGCTGCCACTGGGCTGGACATACTCCTGACACAACGGGCCCACTCCCTACCTGGGCAGCACTGGGACTGTGCGCCCTGGGCCTCCGCTGAGCCATCTGCTCATTAATCCACCCCTTCCCCAGTGGTGTTTTTGCTCATCATCCTGGCCATGGACGTGGAGGACCGCCCTTGCCCTCCTCTGTTAGAGGCAGGCAACGAAGCTTGTGGGATGAATGCAGAGGAGGAGGGAAGTCCAGACCAGGACCACTGCTCAGGACACTTTCCTAAGGAGGTGATACTGGGTTTTAACCTTAAAAAGTGATTGGGAGCTTTCTGGGTGGGGATGAGGGAGAACAAAGGTATTCTAAGCAAAAAGCCAAGCCTGAGTAAAGGTGTGAAGAAGAGCAGGAAGTTCAGGGTGGTTGGGCCAGAGCTGCTGGGCTCAAGAAAGAGCCTGGTGGTGGAGGGGAAGGGAGTGGAGGCCCAGCTCACACACACAGCCAGGGAGGGCCTAACAGGACCATGGTTCGCTTTGAGTTGAGAAAGATCCACATGGATGGTGAATTAGAGGTGCTGGTGAAGAGGCTGGTGTGGAGACCTGGGTGAGAGGCAGAAAGGCTCTGTCAGGATAGCCGAGGACATGTGCGCTCTGTAGACTGGTCAGGGGAGGAGGGACAGTCCCCACCCATCAGCTCACCTGCCCAGGCTATGGGGCTGGCTCTCCAGTGTCTGCCTAACAATGCAGGGGTGCAGTGTACCTCCAGACTCCCGTCCAGCGGCACCCCTCCCTGCTTCATCCTGTCTGTGGCCTCCATGCTCCAGAGCGCCCATCCATGGCCCCCAGAAGCCACCCCATCAGACCATGGTCCCAAGATCAAAGCTGTGCCACTGCTGCCTCTTCTCTTGGTGACACTTATGACCTATCCACTGCCAAGTCTCATGGAAGTTCTCCCTTTTAAGACCTTTTATCTTGGGGATAGATCTCAGTCCTTCTTGCTGTCTGGTGCTGGGCCTTGGACTCCCTGGGGGATGAATCAGTGAGGTGGCCCCCTCCCAGTGCTGGGGGCGGTTAGGGGCTCTGGCCCTTGGGGAACCTACTTCTAGCCTCCACTGGGCCTCAGGCCACTTACTCATTAGCAGTGTTAATTAGCGCCTCCTGTATAGCCTTCCACCCCACTAAATGCTTGACAACCATTAGGCGCTATTGTGTGCAACTAGATCCCAGTTCTGGCACCGTCACACCCCCCAAGCCTTCTCTTCCCTTAGCCCCATGTGCCTGAACAAGTGTCCTGACCACAAACATACTGGCACTGGGAAACAAGCACACATACACAAAAGAGCAGACCACAGCACACAACACAGACATCACTCTACACCGAGACAGGAGGAATCTAAAAATTGACCAAGAAACAAAAGAAACAGAATGAAGTGCACACCTATGCACATAGCCCAGACATAAACATCCAGGTGTGCAACAGACATGGGTTCAGCACACACATGGTTCACATGGACCATAAACCCCTCTGTGGATCAGCAATTCCTGCAAAAAGGGGCGAACTTTTGTTCCCTGGTTGCAGAAGCATTCACAGTCATTCTCAGAACAGACACAGACTGCCCATCAGGAAGCCATGGAACCTTTGTTTCCCCACCTGCGCAACATCCCTCTGGGAGGCTCAATATGCTATGCCCTTTGCCTGGAACATCCTCAATGTCCCCTCTCTTCAACCGGTTAATTCCTATCACTCTTCATTGTGGTGTCCCTTCTATACTCCCCAGCCTTGGAGTTCTCCCCCCAAGTCTTTGACAGTTTGGGGATGAAGGATTTTGTCTGTGTCCAGTGAGGTGGTGGCTATGGCTGTAAGTGGATGATTATGGCTGAGAAACAGGCAGAGACGAATTTTGGGGGGAATGAGTCAGGAGCTCTGGGCCTGAGCAGGCTTCTAACCATAGTCTGGCATAGCTGCATGCTCTCTGCCTCATTTTTTTTTAGGCTATGCCTGATTTCTCATGTTTCTTCCAGGCTTGCTCCCTGACCCAGTTCCCTCTTTGTCTGAGGCTGACCCTATCTTTTGCTACCCCTCTGAGGTCACACACACTTGCCTTCATTGCTTGGGGGTATCCCACCTCTACTTCTAAACCTAGTGACAACTTCATTTTTCAAGGCCTGGGGTCAGAGGCACCAAGGCCTGGGGTCAGAGGCACGTCCTCCATGCTTGGCTTCCTAACCCATGCCATTTAGTACGGAAAAGGGAGGAGGTAGGGGAGAATGCTTCTGAGAGCAAGCCTTGGGGACTATCCCCTGGTTCAAATTCCAGCTCCTCTCCTTCGCTTCAGGGCCTGTGTGAGTTCTGCCACCTTTGCTCCTTCACTTACCAAAGGGGAACAATAACAGAGCCACCTCATTACGGCTGCTGTAAGGATGAAGTGAGACAAAGTGTGTAAAGCACCTGGCGCAGTTAGGCACCCTCTCTGGGTGGTGTGAGAGCAGGGGGAGAGCTAATGAGATTGAGATGTGCACGCGCACTCAGGAGGGGCCTGGTAAGTCCTTGCTAATTGGAACCGAGTGAGACAAACATCTGCTGTGCCGAGCACCTACTGTGTGCCCTCCATGGCTGGTTCTTTGCACCTCCCCCTTCAGTTTATGCATAGCTGCCTATTCTGTACAACAGTTATGCTAGGCGGAACCGAGAAGGTGGAGGTGTGACTTTAAATTTTTTTTTTACATCCATTTTATTGAGCTATACTTTACAATAAAATCACCAATTTAGAATGTATGATTCAATAAGTTTTGGTAAATATATACAACCATATAACCACCATTACAATCAAGAAAATAATATTTTTATCACTACCCCACCCCCCAAACTTCCCTTGTGTGCTTTGTAGTCAGTGCCCTTTAGGGGGTGACTTCTTACAGGGCTGCGAGAGGTGCTGGGCTCTTCTTGAGCTGACAGTGTGGGCACATGGAGTGGGGCTACCTATGACATGGGAACCTCCAAGGAACTGCTCACCCTCTGGGCCTTGGCTCCCTTGGCCTGGCGAGGCAGTGAGGCCAGGGAGAGGAAGAGAGGCTCAGGCCATGGCCTCCTCAGAGTGATTCAGGGTCTGAGGGCCGTGCTGGCGGGAGGTGAGGACCCCGGAAATTCACAGAGTGGGCGACAGAGAGTAGGGAGGTGGTGTTCCCACACGCCTGCCCCTCCTTAGATCAAGTGTGCCCTGTAGCCGTGGCAGAGATGGCCATATATTGGTCTGGACTGGAGCAGGGGCATGTCCGAGATGATTCCACTTCTCTCCGTGTCTACCCCCACCAGGGACCATAAACCCCTCTAAGGATCTGCAATTCCTGCAAAAAGGGGAGAACTTTTGTTCCCCAGTTCTAGAACCAAATATTAAAGCAATTATATAACTAGCAATAAATTACTTAAAGTAGTGACTCACTCAGCTTAATTAGAGCGAGAGCAGGGAGGGATTAAGGTATTTTTAGAGCACACACCTCACTCCCTCCTGTGGGGGGAGGCCTCTGTGCAAGGTGGGGGTGGAGAAAGGGCTGGGAGCTCATGGAAGCACACCAGGTGTCTGCAAGGAAATGAAAGCTGATCCTCCACCCCACTGAGGTCCTGACAAAGAGAGGCCAAGTCAGAGCTGCAGCAGGAGGGATCCTTTGTTACCCCAAGCTTCAGTTTCCTTCACTGTGAAATGGGCATAATAATAGCTACCTTCATGAATATTGTAAAGATCAAGTGGGTTAATGTGTGTAAAGCAAACCCCAGTGCTGACTTCACAGGACCAGAATCTCCAAAATGGCAGGAATGGTCTGTTTGGTTCACTATTGTATCCCAGGCTCCATTCACAGAACACACATAGTAGGTGTTCAGTAAGTGCTTGTTGAGTGAATGCATCTTAGTTTCAGTTCCATTCTCCTGCTCCAAATGGGTTCCTTGTTTTAATGCTTTGTGAATGAAGGAACTAGGTGAAAAGAGGGCATGGGTGCTTCACAGGTGGAGTCTGGCCTTTCTTCCCCAGGCCCAATAATAGGTGACTTCCGAAAGAAAAAAGCTGGACTTCAGGAAAAGGCCTGGGAGGGTTCAGGACCACGGACAGCTCCAACATGTGTTGATGGATGTGGTCTTCCCATAGCCAGGAGGGAAGCTGGGATGGGGGGGGTCCACCCTATGTACCTTCCACAACCCCTGTGGGAGAAGGAAGAGCCAGCAGTCCCGTCTGACTGGGGAGACCAGGTCTCTCACCCACCCTTCAGAGGTTCAGAGGAGGCAGATGAGTCAGTGTGGTGTGGGGCATCCTGAAAGGATTCCTGGAGGAGATGGGGTTGGCTAAGATGATTTAGGCAGAGAGAATATCCAGATGTAAAACAATAATAATTATGACCCTGTAGGTTTTCTGGGAGGATTGAATGGGTTACTTTTTAGGAATGCTGGCACATGCTGGCACTTATGAGCCTGCTTCCTCCCCCTTCCCTCCACCTCTGTTCAGCCCCAGTGACATGAGGAGGGACATCACCCTGCCCTACTGGGGACAGCAGGGCCTGGACACCTGCTCACAGGTGCTGGGGTTGGAGGGCCTCCTATCCCGGCCTTTACTGACTCCCACCTGTGAGGTTAGACTGAGGTGGAGACACAGTAGTTGCACAGGACAGACTTGGGGCAGATCTATGCACCTTCCTACCATGAAATTGGGAGGGTGAAGAGAGGACACAGCTGCATCAGGGTGATGGAGTTGAACCCTGACTCTCTCCCAGGCCCACAGCCCCAAGACTCCTGCCCCCAGTGACCTCTATGAGCAGCTCTGAGCAGCTGTCCTCACACCTCACTGGCCTCCCAGGGCTCAGGTGGTGCATTAGTGGTAACAGCATTGCAGCATCACTATGGCGGCCCGGCGTGTTTGTAGCCTCCAGTCAGGGTGCAGCAGCAGGGGCCAGAGGCCCCTTTGGCTTTGGGCCTTTGTACTGGTATGTGTGACAGGGTCTGGGGCCCAAAGGGGAATGGGGAGAGGTAAGAGGGGAGGAGGCAGGGACCAGGGCAGGGGGACTCCATTTGCAGTGGACTACTTAGAGTTCTTCAGATTGTTAGATCCAAAGAGCCCTTGGGGACAGTTGTTTCTCTCCCTTCTCCTTTCTTATCTTTCTTTTCATTCCTCCTTCTTTTCCATGTTCTCTAAGCACCATCCCTGTTGGAGGTCCTGAGCTGCCCACCTCTTCCCTCCTCCCTGGGAATCAGGCCCAGCCCAGCCCTATCCTTGGGAGCTCCGAGCGAGATGGGGATGCAGACGCACCCTGGCTTATGTTCCAGAGAAGTAGTGTGGGGGCCACTGGTGGCTCTGCAATGGGTTCTGGCTTAGCTCTGCCAGAGTTGAATGGGTGAACCATGAGGCAGAAGTCCAGAGGTGAAACATGAGGAGAGATGGGAGGGTGACAGAAGTCTAGAGCAGCCTAAGCATAGGATGTGGTAGGAAGCATAGGAGGAATGGAGCTGGGAAGGACTGGGAATAGTAGATGCACTGAGGAGTTTGCAGTGTGTCCCACAGAAAAAGGAATCCCTGGAGATTTTTGTTTTTGTTGCCTGTTCAGTTTTAGGGAGAGAAAACTAGGCCCAGAGAGGGAAAGTGACTTGATCCAGCTCACTGAGGTCAGTAGAGGCAGACTAGACCTCAGCAAGAGCCTCTTGTCCCAGGCTTGCTGGTCAGGATTTTTCTAGGTAACCACTACCTCCAAAAGGTGGGAAGAGCCCTTGGGTGACTTTGCCCTAAGTTTGAATGAAATGTGCATTTGCAAGGGCCTGCTGATAGCCCCCTCCTGCCTCTGTAAGACGTACTGGGTATGTGTTTGATGGTGGTGGCAGTGGAGGGCATCCAGGGAAGGACCTGGGAAGCTGGGGCTTGGCTAAGGTCAGCAAAGGATTAGGATCGGAAACTGATTCAAATTTGGGTCTTTGACACCAAGCCCAGATATGGCCACATCCCTTTACTCCAAGCCCAGGGATTTGTGTCTGAGTTGGGCACCTGTAGGAGGTAAGAGCATTTTTGAGGCCCTCACACTGTCCCCAGGGCCGTTCTTAGCCCTGGGGCTTGATATTGGGCCTTCTGTGGCTGCAATTTACCTGGGCAGAGGAAGACATTTAAGTCCATTGTCCTGATGAGGACACTGAGGTCCCAAGGTAATAGTGACTCACTCGGGTTACTGAATGGGTCAGCGCTGGGCTGGGCCTGACTGCCTGGCCCTTAGCTTATCCACACTCCCCCCACTTCACAGCTGTTCCCATGCCTCTCATCCATCCCACTGTGCAGCATCACAGCCTACCAGCTTTGGTGGATGGCCCTACAGCTCAGCCTTCCTCCCATTCATTTCTGGATGCTGGGCTGTTAGCCTCCTAATCACCAGTAGTACCTGATGGCCACCAAGCCATCCATCTCCCCCACACAGCCTTGCCCAGTGTAGGTGGTTTTTTCAGTGGGATGTGGCAGGTCCCCCTTCTCTGAGGCTGAGCTGAGAGTGTGGCTGCAGCCCTACTCTAGAGGAGTCGAGGGTTAAGAAGCACCCTAGACTTCCATGCTGAGTGCTAGAGATGCCTCCTGCTCTTCCAAGGGTACCTACATGCAATACATTCACACACATTCTCATGGTAATAGTAATAAAAGCTTTCATGTATCAAACAAATACTGTATGCCAAGCCCTGTGCCAGAGTTCTGCATGTACAATCTCATTCATCTTATTAGTTGGGTATAATTGGTAACTCCACTGTACAGGTAAGGAAACTGAGGCTTGGGAGGTTAAATGACTTGAACAGGGTCATATAGACAAAAAAAATCTCCTCCAGGAAATGGAGGAGCTGAAATATGAACCCAGGTCCAATGGCTCACATCTTGTATTTATATTTACAAGAACCTACTGACTGATTTATACATGCACACACGTGCATGTGCACATGTGTACTCATGAACATGAGCCTCCATGTCTACCCTTGCACCACCCATCTACCTGGACTAGGCTCCTGGGGAGTAGGGAGAGTGCTGGTCTGAGGAAAGGAAGAGGGTCACTGCTCATTGTCCCCAGGGTGCCCAGAGAATCTCATCCTGGTAGTGACAGTGATCAGCCTGGGGGGCTACATGGAGGAGGTAGCCTTCAGGCAGCAGAAGGAAGAGTCTGAAAGGCAGATGATTGATCATCTGTGCAGCACTGCATTCCAGGAACTGGGGCCCAAGGGAGTCTGGTGTCCGGGTCGATCTTCTGGGCTGCGGCCCAGGACCAGCATGCAGGGTGTGTGTGTGTGGGATGAGGCTGCTGTGTGGCAGCCTGCTTTCCCTGGCCCTTTCCCCTGCACCCTGGCTTTCCCTTCCCCCTTCCTCTCACCTTTGGCCTGCCTACCCTACCCCTCCCCACTGCCCTCCAAGGTGGGCACTGCAGCTGAGAATCAAATACTAGTTCCTAGGCACCTATGGTGCACCTACTGTTTTGGGGCCACTCTTCCCCAGAAGCCGATCCCAGAGTGGGCAGGGAGGAAGGCCAGGGGCCAGGAGCTGCAGGAGGTGGGGGTGAGCCTTCAGAGACCAGGATGGATCATTTGGTGAGCTAATGAATATAAAGTACTTCATGCCACCAGGGACACGTAGTAGGTGCTTAATTAGGCTTTGTTCCTTCCTCAGGAGGCTGGAGAGAGCAAGGCTGGTGGGGGCCGATGGGGAGCCTCTGAGGGCACGAGAGGTCCCAGAGTGGATGTCAGGTGTTGCTGATGGTGTTAACAGTCCCAGGAACAATTAGCACAGAGAGAGAGAGAGAGATGAGTTCCTGGTGCCTGACAGAGCTAGCCAAGTGCTGTCAGCCCTTCCGGCCCAAGGAGGAGGGTCGTCATCTGGCACTGGGCTAGAGCAGAGCTTGGGACCCTCCCCACATGCCCTCTGGGAAGGGCCCTTGCACAGGCCTGGATCAACCTCTTTCCTGGACCACCTGTCCCCACCCTGGCAGAGGGACCTCCAGCAGGGCCTCCAACTTGTACTGGCTCCAAGAGACCTGGGTTCAAGGCCTGGTTCGGCACCTGCTGGCTTGTGATGGTTTGGACAAGTCACTGTCCTTTTGGGGGCCTCAGTCTTTTCATCTGTAAGAGGTTATGGTGAGGATTGAACACAGTGTTACCATCGCGTGCCCGTTACTTCCCTGCCCCCAGGGACCAGGCCCTCTGGGGTTCCCAGAGCCCACTTTCCCTAGTCACAGCCTAGGCCATCTCTCTACTGCATGCTGTCTGCTCCATCTGGGGGTCCCAGTGCCCCAACACAGGGCCTGTTGTTGAGAAAGAAGGAAGTAAAGGGGGTCCCATCTCAGGCTCTGTCATGTTCTTTTTCACTGTGGGTGAAGGACTGCACCTCTCTGTGCTCGCAGTGCCTCATGGGTAACCAAGGAGGGTTCTGTCTTGGGTGAGGGTGGGGAGGGAGCTCTGGGTAGGGATTCCCAAGGCCTGACTTCCTGACGCTTCAGACACTGCCTCACTATATGATCTTGGGCAAGACTTGTCTCTGGGGGTAAGAGAGACATGGGACCTCTCACTAGTCTCTTTTCTGAGGTTCTGTTCTGGGGGAGAGGCTGGGTGCTGAGGGGGCAGAGTGGTGGTACAAGGCTGGTGATGTGCCAGCCACAGATGGGCAGACCCCGGAAAAGGGGCTAGCTCAGGATGCGTGTGACCTTGGCGCTTTTGTCCTTGTTCCACCGCCGCTGGACCCCGCTGCTGTCTGCTTTGCCTCCCAGTCAGCGTTGCCCGCTCCAGCCCCCTGCGTTCCCAGTCCTCTCTTCCTTTATTATCTGCCTCAATACTGCCTCCTGCCTCAGGCTTATCTCCTCCTGTCGTGTCCATCCGTCTCTGTCTCCGTCATTCCCCTGCAGCTTCCTCCTGTTCTCCGGCACACCCTCTCCCTCCGCAGGAGTCAGGCCTGTCTGGGAGTCAGTGCTCCCCGCCAACTGTCTGTCTGAGTGGTCTCCGTGACTCTGACCAGCTCTTGTCTTCTTCCACCTTTCCACATACCCCTCTCTGTGATGGTGCCTCTGCTTTTCACTGTCCCTGGACTCCTTTTGTCGGCTCTGTGTCTCTCCGCCCTTATCTCTGGGTCTCTGTCTCTCAGGGCCTCTGTGGCCCTGCCCCTTCTGCCTTCTTCCTGCAAGCACAGCAGGGAGCAGGCCCAGCCCTCCAGCCTGGAGAACAGAGTGGTCCCCTCCTTCTCTCTTGCTGGCTGCCTCTGAAGCCCCTGGCAATGCCCTCCTCCTCTCAAGGCACGTGCAGGGCCTCGTTGCTAGGCCTTGGGCTTGCGGCACCTGGCTTCCATAGCGACGGGTGCTTAGAAACAAAACGCCACATCTCCCAGTCCCACCACGGAGTCTTTGCAGATGGAGTGCCTTTCGATCAATCAGGGCAGGAAATGTGGCCAGCTGTAGGCTGCCTCCAGCTTGAGAAGGCAAGAGAAGAGGGGACCACGGTCTCTGCCTTCTGGAGCTTGGGGGACAGCTGGGGTGGGCTGGGCTGCTGCAGTGAAGTCCTGAAGCTGGAGAGGGAGCCAGGAGGGAGGCCCCCTGGGCTCTTCTCAGGAGTCCACCTGCTGCTCTAGGAGGCACGGGTCTGCAAGGGGCCAGGTTTGGATTGCTGCTCTACTCTTTCTAGCTGTGTGACTTTAGGCAAATGACCTCATGTCCTGGGACCTCAGTTTTATTAACTATAAAGTCAGGCTAATGATATCATGAGGATTAAATACGAGAATCAACTGGATGGGGCTGGCATTTAGAAAGTAGTCACTGATTCCTCCTACTTCCCCTTTAAAGGTGGCTGAGATTTAGCAGAGAGAAGGGTAGTGGAACCCTAGGCACGGACAATGGTGTAAGCAAAAAGGTGGGAGCTGGAACGCACTTCACATGTGCAGGGGTTCACTAGGGCCCTCCCCTTTACCTGCTATTCACAGAGACTCAAGCCCACAGACCATCAGGCTCTGAGGGGTGTTCCAACTCTGGTGTTGGAGTCCTGGAGTCCTGGCCTCTCAAGCAGCTAGAATAATAGAATGTTGGAATCTTGGGCTCCTCCCTTCTCAGGACTCCAGACTTGAGCATTCATAGAATGCAAGAAGCAGAGGCTCTTTGAATAATAAGGCATTATAATAGAGGCTCTGATTTTCTTAGAACCCAAAGCTCTGGGAGTTCTTGGAACCTGGAAGCCACAGACAGGGGCCTCCTTGTATGACAGTTTCTGAGTTGGCAAGGAGTTTTCAGAGCATGGAGCCTTGGGTCACTGTTGCTTAGACTTTCTTGTGCCTTGGTATCCCTCATGAGCTCAGCTCTGAGCAGCCCTGGTGTATGCACG
Source organism: Manis javanica (assembly GCF_040802235.1). NCBI lineage: Eukaryota > Metazoa > Chordata > Mammalia > Pholidota > Manidae > Manis > Manis javanica. Next base: position 22,326,176 of record NC_133166.1, read on the forward strand.
TGCCCATGTGCATGTGTGTGTATGGGGGGCTGGGCTCAGTGACCAACTGCAGCCTGAGACCTCTGGAGCAGGGCCAGCCCAGGAATAGCTGGTGGAGGAAAGCTGGCCAGATTGGGCTGCAGCTGTCCAGGCAGGGCTGGGTGAGTCTCTTGGCTGCCGCCCTTGGCTGAGGACTGGCCTGCCCTCCTTAATCCTGCCAGCCTGCCAGTCAGGGCTCAGGGGGAAGCATCTCCATGTGGCACTCCTGTAGCTGGAGTCAGATAGTCCCTCAAGGTCCTGCAGACCTGGAGGACAGGAGGTGCTGGTGAGGGGAGGAGACAGGGTGGGCAAGAGGATAAAAGGAGTGGGCTCCTGAGCGGATGGGCTCAGCAAGAGGAATGGGGCTCAGTGTGGGGGAGGGGCCCATCCAGGGGCAGAGGCTCAGTGAGGGGAGGGGCTCAGTGGAAGTTGCTGAGGAGTTTCTCAGTACTGCAGTCTCTGTACTGCCCCAGGCTCCTGAGGATGGTGGTTGGGTTGGGGGTGCCTGAGCACCTTGAACCCATCCATTTGCATCTCCCTGCGGGAGGCTGAGAGCCAAAAACTCCTATTCCTACCTCTTCCCCAAGCTGGAAATGTGGTATATAGAGCTGCAGAGAAAACTGGAATCTGCCTCTCCTTTTGCTCATCTTCCTTCCTGGTTTCCATGGGAATTGTGGCTTGGATGATTGAGCTTTGACAGGATGGTGTTGTGGGAGGAGTCAGCAACAGGCAGAGCCATCCCACTTGGGAAAGGGTTGGCTATGAAAAAAGTAAGCTTCCTATCCCTGGAAGTGTGTAAGTGACATCTGGATTGCCAGTCAGAGTGACTTCAGAAAGAGGTTCAGGTCGGGGAAGGCCATCAGGAGGCCTCTGCCCTGGGACAGCCAGGCTTTGTGTGATTGGCCCAGGTGGCCCACCTTCCAGATGTCGTGTGTCTCTTTGAAGAGGTCATCATGTCCTGGACTGTACTACTGTGCTCCCAGATGCAGCCCCTACTCCTGCCTTTCTGGGCCCAGCCCCACGCTGGGCATGGACACATGGAGCTGAATCAGACCAGCGTCTTGCTGAGAGAACACTGGGTCTGATAGGGGAGGCATACAGGGAAACAAATACACCTGGGCAAATCCTACCTAAAGGGGCAGGCCCGGTTGGGAGGAAGCTTCTACCACTGATTCCTACAGTTGACAAATGTCTTTTGGAGCAATTCCTCTGGATTGAGCCTTGTTCTAGGTGCTAGAGTCATACCAATGAGCAAAACAGGTGAGTCCTGCTCCCTGGAGCTGACAGCATAGTGGGGAGGCCAAGCATGTTACAAAGTACAGAGGAGTGATGGATAGTGGTGTTGGAGGACTGGTGAGCTGTGAGGGGTGTGGCTAGAAGGCACACTGTGGGTGTGGCAGGAAAGGAGGTTTTTCTGTAGAGGTTAAAGTCCTTGAAGGCCAGGACCAGGGCTCCTGAGGACAATGGGGAGTCATGTGGGTGTGGGTGTGGCAGGGTCAGACTTGGGTAAAGAGAAAATTACTCCAGCAGGTATGGGCATCAGGAAGCAGGAGGCACGGTGGTCCCCATAGGAGACACTGGGACAGGCGTTCCCACCTGTGCCTCTGTGTGTAGGAGCTGGGTGTGTGTATGGGGATGTGTGTGTACAGGAGTGTGTGTGTATGAGTATAGAGTGATGGGAGCGTGTGTGTATCTATGGAAAGATGGTGAGTATGTGTGTGATTGTGGCCTGGGGCAGCCTTGTGTGGCAGAAGGGTCTTGGGGTTTGGAAATACTAAGGGGCAGATACCAAGTCCTATGGTATGCCAAAGCCCAGTTCCCTGGACCTCAATCCCAGTGAGAGCTGGCAGGTTCTGGACTAGTCTTGGACTAGAATACTGTGGGTTCCCTTCTGCTCTAAGGTCATGGAGCTGGCCATCTGCTGCAGACAAGACAAATGTGTATGCAAATGGCATGGAAACAATATGAAAATGAGACCTGTGGCTGCCACACCCTGTCCCCTCATCCCCTGGGCCTGAGTTCACTCAGAGCAGCTTCTGGGGCCCTGGGAGTAAGCCCTGCCCACCCAGAGCCAAAATCCATATTGTGTCCAGCACCTGCCTTCTGCCAGATCCTTTCTGGGTGAGGGCCTCCTCCAAATCTGGGGCCAGAGCCAGCAGACACCCATATCAGGGCTAGTGACCACGGCGACACCTCTGTTAGGTGTGAATGTGAGTGCACATTTACTCACACATTTACACATATATTCCCACATGAATGTGCCATATGTAGACACTTGTTCACACATACAACTGTACACACATACCTGCATGTGTACATATACACAAACCTGTACACAGACACATACCTGTCTTGTGTACACACACACACATTCCTGTAAATATATACACATCTGTGAACACACGCAAGTTCACTTAACGTGGAAGTATCACACATCCGTACAAAGATAAAAACTTACAAAGCTGTTCCTACCTTCATCCGTATTATGCTCACGGACCTGGGTGCCAGGCCTTACGCATTTACACACACACACACACACACCTACCTACGCATTTGTACACACACACACACACACACACACCTACCTACCTACCTACCTACCTACCTACCTAAGGGTGGCTCACAGCATGCCCTCTCCAGGGCTGAAGCATTGAGGACAGGCTCTAGATGGATGCAGAACCCACGGAGATGTCAGCTTCCTCCAGGAACAGGCCTTTGCTGGGCCTCTCGGATGGGGGGTCCCTCATTTAGTCTGTAGGCTCCATTGCAGGAGCACAGAGAGACTGAGTCACTGCACTCTCTTCTGAGGAGTCTGCCATGTTGGGATCTGGGCCTTGCGCACATCCTTGGGTCTGGCATGCCCAGGCAGGCCTGCCTGCCTGCCTAGGAGAGCTGCTGTAGCCCAGCCAGCCCTACCTGGATCCTGCCTCCCTCCACCTGAGCCACCTGCCCCCTCAAAGAGCACGAGCCAACCTTTGTGGCTGCTAAATCTGAGGCCAGATAGGGCCAGAGCCTTGCCTAAGGTCACTCAGCATGTCCTGGCAGGGCTTGGTTTGAGCCTAGGCTTCTGCGAGTCTGACATAGTTAGCAGCAACAGGATAGATGCATGTCAGGCACCAGACAGGCTCATGGAGGAAGGACACAGGTCCAGGGGATGGGAGCAGATTTGGGGCCTGTTTAGGGTCTGCCAGTGCCCTATTCTTAGATGGAGAGATGGTGAGCAAGAAAATCGCCACCAGTTCTGGGTGAGGGAGTGCTTTGTATGCACAGTGGCCCACAGAGTTGTCATTATCATTAGGAACAAGGGAGGGCCAGTTCCCAGGCAGGGCCTAAGGTTGAGCGGGCCCAGAACCCAGGCTGACAGGCTTTCAGTTAAGTCACCTTTTCCTAAAATACCCAGTCTAAGGCCACTGAGCCCAGAGTGGCCTGTAAGGTGGGGAGAGAAAAGAGGTGGCTAGAGGGGCTGGGCCAGGCAATCTTGGGGCTGGGCCTCCTTGTCGCAGAGATGGGCAGAGGGTCCAGGGACTGGGAGCACAGCACCCTTGGTCAGTCACTGCATTGTTGGGGACAAAAGGAGAAGTGGGAAAACCTGTTTTTCTCACATGCCTTTCCTCAAGAGGTGGAACATGAATCTGAAGCACAGATTGGAGCCAGATGGCCTGGGTTTGATTTTTGGCTCCACTACTTACTAGCTGTGTGACTATAGGCAAGTGACTTAGTCTCTCTGTGCCTTATCTGTAAAGTGTACCTAATAAAAGATCCTACTTTATTTCTGAGAAGATGGAATGTGAGGCACATGGCAAGTGTTCAATAAATGTTAAAGCCCCTCAATCATAGAGCCCCCAGCCCTAGATGTTCACATTCAGTCTTTAGGGGTCAGCCCTGACAGATACTGAGGTATCTAAGATGGGACAAGATATAGCTAGTCCAGGGTTCTCAAACCTGTCAGCAAATTAGAATCACCTGGGAACATTAAAAGATATCTGGAATGGGGGTGTCCCAGGCATAAGCCAGGGTGAGAACCCAGCACCGAATCACAGAATCTAGAGTTGGGGAGCAGGGACCTATTGGAGACTGAAAGAGTTCTAGCCTTGGATCTCCTAATCTGAAGGAGGTCACTTCCTGGCTGGGAGAGTTGGGCAAGGCCTGTCCTTGCCACCTTCAGGAGCCGTGGTTGCCTTTTCTGTGAGGGGGCTGGTTGGAGACTTTCAAGGATGACATGATGTTTGTGAAAGTGCTCTGTACTGCCGAGCATCAAAAGAAAGAAGTTTGCTTATTGAAACTTATCTAGTGTAATAATATTTCACAGGTGGGGAAAATGAGGTCCAATGGCCTGCCCAGAAACACACAAGTCTATAGCAGAGTTAAACTCAGACCCTCTGAGGAATGCTTGAATCTGAAGGATTGACACAGAACGAATCTGAGTTGAGGGAGACATGAGCATGTACCTGGGCCCCCAACTACTGAGCTGCAGTACGAGAGACCAAGTAAAATTTAAGAAATAACTTCTCAGGAGGTGAGTGCTCTGGCCGTCCTGCGAAGAGCTGGGTGCCCAAGAGATGGTGGCTGGATATCTCCTGGGTACCTGGGTCCACGAAGGCTATCCAGAGCTCAGGATTTACCAAGATATTTGTGAACTGGACTCAGATTCAGTCCTTACAATAGCCCTTACATTGGTCACCCCCTTTACAGAGCAAGAAACTGAGGCCAAAAAAAAGGGAAAGGAGTCATTTTTCTGGGCCAGAACCTTTACATTTCTTAACCCATGTGATATTGTTGGCAGTGTTAATAAGTAAGACATACTGCCTCTAATTTGAAGATGCAATAAAATACATTGACTTGGCCTGGATCACTTAGTGACAGAGAAGCTTCCCACCCTTCCCCAGGCCCCTAGAAAAGATGCAAGAAGCGGGGCCTGAGAGGATTAAGGTAGCATCCAGGGAAGGCCTTCTAGAGGGGGTGGGCCTCCAACTGGTCCCTGAATAACAAGCAGGCTGACAGGATCTGGAGGGCACTGGGGGTGGGGAGGCATGGGGAAAGGCCTGGAGGTGAGAATGAGTCAATTACCCGTCTTAGTAGAGCAGGAAGTATAACTTTAAGGAATGGTGGCAAGAAGGTCAAAGCTGGAAAAACAAGTCAGAGCTAAGTTACAGAGAGTCTGCCATGTCAGGCTGAGAGTTTGGGCTTTATTGTGCTGGTGGTATGGAGTCACTGAAGGGGTCTGAGCAGGGGAAGCAGCATGTCCAAAGCTGGGCTTCAGAAAGAGCGGTGGGAGAAATCCTGGCGTGGAGGTCCTTCCCCTGAGCTAGTGGCACAGCCAGGGCTCTGCCTAGCCTGGGTGCCAGGTGCCTGGACCGTGTCCAGTGACTCAACATTGAGGAAATCACTCCCCAGGGAGAAAGGGTCCAGATGAATCAGCCCAATCCTTGTGGGGAGGTGGGGAGGCTGGGGGCTCACTGAGTCACCCTCCAGGAGGCGCGTGCATGCGTGCGTGCGTGTGTGCGTGTGTGCGTGTGTGTGTAGGGTGGGGGTAGTTGCAGAGAGAGGAGCCTGCAGTGCAGCGGGAAGGATTCAGGTCATGCCACAGCAAGGGCTGTCAGGGGACTCTGGCTGCCTTCCCTTCATTATCGGGGCTGATTATCCTGGCAGCCTTGTGAAAGAGATGGGGAAACTGAGGCCCTGAAGCTGGGAAGGGGATCTGATCAAGGTCATGCAGCAAGTCGCTGGCAAAGGCCAGGCAAGACCTAAGCGCACCCTCCAGTCCAGACACATCCTACAGCCTTAGCTGATCTAATCCCAAGCGAAGGAGGAACCGGGTGGGTCCAGGCAGGGAAATGGCCCAGGTGACACTCCCTTCTCCGCTCTCCCCCGACTCTCCCCCGACCCTCCCCCAGGCCGACGGCAAACAGGGCCGGGCTGCGCCGCCGCAATGGGACAGCAGGGGGCGCAGGAGCGTCACGGTTGCCGCGGGCGCCTGAGCACAGAGGCTGCTCTGCGGAGAACTGCGCTCCGGACGCGCGGGTCCCACCGCAGAACTGTGGACTATGTGGCCCTGGGACCTGCACCCTCTCCGGCTCCTAGGGACACCAGCGCAGACCTGCGTGCCAGGGGCTGGGGGCGCGGTACCCATACCCCCGACTCAGGAGTGGTGCGCCTGTGTGCGCTCTTGTGCCTGTGCGCACGTGCCTCCCTCAGATTTGCTGCTGCTCCCAGGGCCTGTCCGTCTCCGAGCGGCCTCTCAAATTCTCTCCGACTTCCTCCTTCTCCCTGGAAGACGAGCAAGCCCAGGGCTTCTTGTATCTGCCGGCGGCCCCTTTCCCCTACGTCCCCCCCGCTCCATCCCGCCTCACCCCACCAACCTCCTCCGCCGCTCTGGTCCCTGCCTTGGGTCTCTGACCTGGCTTCAGGACTTTTTCAGTGCCGGGGGCAGTAATGGGGATCCGCAGGTGATCAGTCGGGAGAGGGTCTCTGAGAAGGGACCCCCGAGAGGTAGTGACAGGAGTGGCGAAGGGGCAGGAGGAGGGGAGCGAAGGCTGAGAGCCAGCTGCCTGGCGGGGGATCCTAATAGCGGACCAGCTGCAAGAACCTTGAAAGCGGAGAGATGAGGGAGGTGAGAGCTGTTGGGGACTCCGGTGGGGTCCGGAGATGCGAGGAGCCGAGGGGTGCCGTCCGCGGTTGCGGGGAGGTAGGCGGGGCGGCGGGGGCGGGTGGGGGGCGGGGCGGGGCGGGGCCGGGCGGACACTCGCGCGGACCCGACGAAGCTGTCGCGGACGCGCTGACCGGGAGCGGCTGCCGGGCCGGCGGGCGGGCAGGCGGCTGCGAGCATGGTCCTGGTGCTGCACCACATCCTCATTGCTGTTGTCCAATTCCTCAGGCGGGGCCAGCAGGTCTTCCTGAAGCCGGACGAGCCGCCGCCGCAGCCATGCGCCGACAGCCTGCAGGTAGGGGGGCCCCTGAGCTGGGCACGAGGAGAGCCGGGTGTCGGGCGAGCGTCCGGCCGGCTCCATGGTCCACCTGCCCTTAACCCTCCTCGGGCTGGGGACCCCTTCTCTAGTTCTGAATCCTACTCCCTGAGTTGTGACTGCAACCTATACCCAGATCCCTTGAATCTCCAGACCTCACCCCAGACTCTGAACCCCTTTTGGATACCAGGCTCCACCCCACCAACTGAACTCCCAATCCACAGTGGGACCCCAGTCCACGCGGAGAGCTCTGTCAAGCCTGGAACCCCTTGCCTCCCAGATTAGGGGAAAACCCCTGCCTAACCCTGTGAACCCCTGCTGCATATACATCAGACGCCAGGCATACCCAGCACATCTGAACCCCCATCTGTCTGCCACGACCCACTCAGAGCTGGGGTCTCAGCCCAGGACCTGAACTCTGTTCCACAGCCTCATCTGTGGCCCTGACAGATTCCCATGCAAACATCTGGACTTCAGTCCTCAATCAGGACCCTACCCCAGAGTTCAAAAGCCTCTTTCCACCATGGCTTCTCTCTCCTCCTCTGCAGACCCCCCACCCTGTTTCCCCTTGCCCTCCCTCCTGTATTGGAGGTCCTCTAGTCTTTGCCGGCTGGTTTCACCCTCTCCTCTTGTTTCTCTCCAGGTGTGGTGGTGGTCCCGCTTTATTCTCTGGCTTCTCTGAGTCTTTCTGTGCATTTTCTCTCTCTGCCTGTTTCTCCCATTTGTTCTCTTTTGCTTGCATGCCTACCTCTCTTGAATGTCCATCACTCCCCTCAATTTTTCCAGGTCTTTATCTTTGTCCTAGAGTGTCTTCCTGTGGTCATCCCTTCCCCTTCTATCTGCCTCTGCTGCTGGGTGAGGAGGGGGCAAGCTCAGAGCGCCAGGCTAGTGTCTGCAGGGCCTCCACCTTTCCCCATGTTGTTGGGCATGGTATGGTCTGGGCGCTGGTGGAAGGGACTAAACATGGAGAGCACAGCTCTTGCGTAGTGCCCAGGAACCTAAGGCGGGTAGGGATTGTGCAGCAGGGTACTGGGGTTTGTAACTTACATGCTCCTCATCCCTGCTGTCTAGCCTGACCCTGCTGTCTGGTCTGACCAGACTGGGGAGGGGAGGAGTGGCCTGCAATCTGGGGTCAGTTACCCATGGTGGGAGGTGTCCACAGCTGCGTGAAGCTGGGTGCATGTGTGTAGGATGGGCTGGACTTCATGTGCTGGTTATGCCTGTGTCTGATCATGTGTGGTGGGCTCATCACGACTGGGGTTATTTGGGGGAGATTTACAGGGGTTTATGGTGAGTGTGAGGATTATGAGTGTGTGGCGTTGCATGCCTTGTATGGCTAGTGAGGCTGTGTTGTGGGTGTGAAGTGGTAGCTCTATGTATGACTGTTTTTGCAGGGGGACTTGTATGTCTGTGGTGGTGTGTCTGGCATTGTGGGGCAGAGTTGTCATTGGGGCAGTTTGCATGGGGGATTGTGTGTATGGTTGTATATGTTATCGGCTGTGTGTGTAGCCAGAAAGACCCACTGAAGGGGCTGATGAAAGCTTTCATTGCATGTCTTGGCAGATGTGGGTGGGAGTGGGGCAGCTGTGTGTGCCCAGTGGGTTTGCCACCTAGATGACTGGCTTAGAGTCACTGTCGTACATCCTGGGTCTGCTTGGGAAATACATTAGGGTCTGAGTGTTGGTGTTTGAGTTTCATGTGTCTGTGTGGTGGCTGTTTGTATAGCTCTGGGTAGGAAAGAGGGCAACAGCCAAGGAGTTCAAGGGAGGGAGCTGGGGAGCTGGTTGTGTGTGTGTGTGTGTGTGTGTGTGTGTGTGTGTGTGTGTGTGTGTGTGTTATGCCCCCTGTGTACATGCTGAGGGGCTGTATGTGCCTACAGATGTGCGGTATTTTGGTGTGACACTAGGTGTGCACATTCTCTATGCAGGATTTATCCCTATGTCTGGGTAGCATGTGTGTTGAATTTAATTGGATGTGTGTGTCTGTGGATGTGGTTGGGGAGGGTGTGTGAGGTGCATGGGGGAGGTTGAGTTTGAGCGTGGTGTGAAGTGTGGGTGTATGAGCTGTGTGACTTTTGGTGTGACATGTGGACTGTGTGATCTTTTCTCCATGTGAGCTGTTTATGTGTGTGATAGAGAGTGTGTTAGGGGTGCCCAGTGAGCTAAGGGTTGGGGGGTGGCAGTGCTGAGGGCTGTGGAAGGTGCTGCAGGGGGTAAGGGAGTGTGTGCATAAGGTGTATGGGTGAGGAAGCAGTATGTGATGTTTTGGGTGTGTGGAGTACAGCAGGTGTCCCATAAATGTTTGTGAAGTGACATGTGTGTGTGCAGGGTGGGCCTGGTTGCCATCCTGTCCTTGCTTCCCTCCCAGTTAGGTCCCCAGAGATGCCCAGTGACGTTCTTGTGTGGCCCCCCAAGCCAGGCTGCCTCTGCCCTTTGCCCTTCATCCCCCTCACTTTGACCAAGGCCTTTGTTTTGGGTTTCCGGCTAAGCAGGCGCTGGACAGGCAGGCGGCAGTGATGTCGTGGTCTGAGAACCTTTGTTCTTTTCCTCTTAGCCTGTCTCATGTTTTGGGCCGGGATTTTGGAGGCGGGTGGGGAAAGGATGCACGTGTCACAGGGTCACTGTGTTTACTACCACCTCACAGTGCTCTGCAGAGGCAGATGTCCAAGCACCGTCAGTGAGGCCTGGAGGGTATCCCCGGAGGTACCTCCTTGGCACAAGAGCAGTTTGGGCCGGGCTTGGAGTTGGGCGAGTTTGCCAATCATGAGGCCTCAGTCCTGTGGGTGGCCCAGTGCTCCTCCTGGCTCATGTCATCCCCAGGGTGCTAAACAGCCAAGCACCCCCTTCTGCATGCTGTCCTGTCCTCTTCCCCACTCTGTGACCTCCTGAAAGGGTCCCTGGACTGGAAACAGCCAAGGAGACCTCAGTCTATGTCCACTTTTATTGACCCCCATATCTGATGGGAGGAATAGTCCCGTCCTCACAGAGACCCTTATCTGAAAAAGAAGGCCTGGTCACAATTCTGGGGACCCTCTGGTCTGATGGGGGAGATCCCAGTCAATAGGACATTCCAGGTCATAACCTCCAGAGGAAGCTATGGGGAAACTTTATTAGGCGGTCTGCCAACAGGTATTTGAAAGCATGTAAGGTCAGCACTCCTTACAGTTGGAAGGCACAGAAACTATCAGAGTCAGTCAGGGGAAGGGGTTGGGGGTCAATGCCTCAGCATGACATTCCAGAAGGTTCTCTGAAGTGAGTGGGCTTGAGCTGGGCCTTGAAGGGGATATTGGATGTGCAGAGAAATATGGCCTGGGGCTGAGGAAGATTCTGGTCCAGTTGAAATAAAAAGATTTCTTGAAGGCATCTGATCATTTCCAAGTAGTCTGTCTGGCTTTGCATGACCATCCATGGGCCTCCAGCCTTCTCAAGCTTTCATGTCACCTTTTCCCTCCCATCATCTTTGGCTGAAATCACTGTATCGCCATCATCATCTTTTAGGCAACTCTTTCCATATTCCAGCTCCTTTCACAAATGTCATGTTTAACAGATTAACTCATTTGGTTGTCGAAAACCATATATTGAACACTGCTATGCACGAGGCAGGCACAGTTGAAGGGCTCGGGTCAGAGCGGTGATTGAACAGGCTTCACAGGCCTCCCACCTTCTGTGTCTGAGAGACCACCCTGTCTTCCCAGCCCAGCACACAGTCACATTGTTGGCCCCCCAGGCCTTGGGCGGGTGATCCTCCTTTCCATTTCCTCAGCCTGATGTGTGCCTGATTCTGTGAGGCTCCAGGTGTGTATCCCATGGTGTGAGGGTCTGGCTCTAAAGAAATGCAAGCTCTTCAGAGGCTGGACTGGGTCTGTCCATTCCATGAGTCTTGAGCTGGGCTCAGCATGGTCCAGGTGCTGATATGGATCATCAGATGTCCATAACTCACTGTATGGTGGACAGCCCAGCTTGGCAATCTGCGGAAACTGAGGCCCAGAGCAGGAAGGAGACTTTAGACCCTCCTTTCACCAAAGTTGCCAGAGACCAGAGAGGTGGTTCATCTAGGTTTCACAGCATGATGGCAGGGTTGGTCCCAGAATACAGCTCTACTGGCCACCAGGCTGGACTCCAGCCCCAGTACCATGCTGCTCCCTGGCTGGCCTCTGTGCTGCCTGTGGCGGGTAAATGATTATTAATGACCCCCGTGGCAAGGAGACAGGAAACGTTTCCCAGCCACAGCTGGGGACCTGCTCCCTGCCAGCCTTAGCCGTCCATACCCGCCCTGACCATGGTGTCAGCACTGATGTTATCTCCTTTCTGCTGGGCCTTCGGCGCTCCCCCTGCCCACCCACCTCCCACCTCCCTTTCCTCTCAGGGGTAGAGGACAGGAGGGCACAGAGCTTTCTGTCCCACATCTTTGTCTTCACCACTTTCTCCAACCTGATTCATCTTCACCTTCTTCCTTGCCCCACACAAACCAGACTCCTCTAGGAAGCCTTCCCTGAATGCACTGCCAGCCCCTCCAGGGGCCCTGTCCTGGGCCCTGGACACTGAATCTCCCTTATTACAGATTCTGGTCCCATTCAGACAGTTTGTTCTGATGGCACTAAGGCGGGGCTGGGGACTTTTTGTGGCTTTTCCTCAATTGCTGTCTTAGGACTGATACATGTAGGATCCTCCCAGATGCCTCTTCCAGGAAGTCCCCAGCCCAACAGGGACTCTCACTTCCTCTGAGCACCCCAGCCGTGCCTGTCCATGCCATACACCATGTACTGCCAGGCCTTCATAGATGGACATTTAGTGAGTACCTACTGAGTGCCCACCAGAGAGGGTAGCTAGATATGAGCACAGAGTGGGCCTTCAAGTTCTGCCACACATTATGCCAAGTCCGAGCAACAGTGCCTCTGCCCAGTGGCAGGTAGCTAGTGCTAAGTACCAGGGCCCATGGTGGGCGGGGGATGTGGGGTGCACAGACAAAGGTTGGTACCGGTAGATTGCGTGGGGAGGGCAATGCTGGAGAGAAGTTTGGGGGCCATGGTGGGACAGAGCAGGGCCCCCTAATTCTGCCTTGAGTGGAGGGGAGGGGCAAGACAGGGAGCTTCCAAAAGGAAACATCTAAAATGAGACCTAAGGGATGGCCAGGAGAAATCTGTGGACGGAGAGGAGAGAATGGTGAATGTGAAGGCTTGCTAGTGACAAGCAGAGGGAGGAGAGCACCCTTCCGCTTCTGCCCTTGGAGGCCCTGGATCCCGAGCTGCCTCGGCAGCTGAGTCTGGGTGCCTTGGGGGAAGGGCGAGGCTGGCAGGGGCTAAATTATGCAGGACTTAAAAGCCATGTCAAGTCAAGTAATTTGGGCTTTTTCTGGAGGGAATCCAGCACTAGGGGAAGAGTTGAAAGCTGGGCAGGGGCTGCTCAGACCTGCATATTTGGGGAGCCCCTGGGCCACGGGTGGAGAGTGCATAGCAGCGGGGAGAAGGCTAGGCAGTGTGGTCCAGACAAGGAATGGTGACACAGGATAAGGAAGTGTGAAGGATGGAGGGAAGGGGAAAGATTGGCCAGTGGTGGGAGAGTGGGGAGGGCAGCTACGGAGATAAGGGAGATCAAATGCTGCCCCAGGCATCTGGGTGGGCACATGAGGGAAGACAGGGTTTGAGGGCAAATGCCTAGGCCAAAAGGTCTCAGGGAGGCCTCCCAGATCAGGAGCTTTGAGGCTGCATAGCCCTGGACTCCACTCACCTGGGCTATGGCATCCTCTGTAGCGTGGGGATTGGAGATCTGCCTTGGGCTAAGAGAGTTCAGAATTCAAAAATTAAAACAATCTGTAAAATGTAATATTTAATAAAATTCAGATCCAAAAATGTATCAGTACACTCTAAAATGAGTTAAAATTTTAATTTATGAAAATGTTAAACATACATGATGATTCTAATATCAGTTGTAAGCCTAAACTGCTCGCCTCCACTGCAGATCCAGCTTCCTGGAAGCTGCTGCCCCTGGTCTGGCCGGACCCCTGGGGGCTCCAGGACCTTCTGGGCTTGTGTTCAGGGCACCTTCTTTGGGGAGCCTGCCCCTGGCTGGTGACTTCAGGTGGCAGGCATTTTGCTTTTCCTGTCCCCCACCCTGAGGGAGTTTTCCCCTGGAACTCCTCCGTCTATGGTTGCCTTTATTTGGGGGCCTAAGTACAGAACCAGGGGAGGGGGAAAGGAGAGGAATCACAGGAGCTGAGGGTAAGAAGGGCTGAGAGATGAGGTGCCCAGGAAGAGTGCGGAGGGCCAGGAGGCAGCGAGGGGACGTGAGCAAAGTGGATAGAACAGCAGCATCCTGCCAAAAATACCAACGTTTCATAATGTAAGACTTGAGCCGTTCCTCGAACACTGAAATGTTGAGGTTCCATCTTGCAATCTCAGAGGTGGGCATTGCCTGGCTTCTGCTCTCTTGATCTTGCACAAGGCAATTTTCTGGGCTTTATTTTCTCACCTATAAAAGGAGGAAGTTGGGGTCAATATCTACAAGGAGTGCATGAGCACTAGCTCTGGAGACATGTGTCTCTGAGAATCCCGCTTTGTGGGTTTGTGGGGTTCTAGCCTTGCCAGGCTCTGAGCTCCCAGCCAGGGCTGTATGGATGCATGGTTGTGTAATTCTGACATTCTGTGGTTTTAAGTTGCTGAGACTTCAGGAGTGCAAGATGCAGACGTTCTGTGAATCCAGGATTCTAGGATATGATGATTTGATGATTCAATGATTCTAAATGGGGCTGCTGGGAAGAGCTGCAACCACCTGCCTTGTTAATGTCGATGTTCAGTTATTAAAAACATAACAAGAAGCAATGGAGACAGCTCAGGATGGCAGGTGGCCCCCACCCCAGTGAAGGAGGGGAGGAGGGGCTGGGCTGGCATTAGGGGAACAAGACACTCTCAACCTCGGTCACGTGAGCTGTTTCTCCTGCCACAACAGAATGTGTATGTGTGTGAGATCTGTGACTCCCTCAGCTTGCAGGGTAAAGGGTCATTTCCTTCATCCCCCTGCCTCTCAACCATTTCAGACTATGGCAGAGAAAGGAGTGCCCTTTCCTCCCAGCCCCTAAAGTCTCTGGGCAGAAAAGTCAGCAGTGGAGGAAGGAGAGGGCTGCTCACCGCCTTCTCTCCTGGCAGCCCCGGCCTGAGGGGAAAACAGGACATGAACACTTCCTGGACACATCCACGGAAACACACCAGCTCCTGCCTGTGAGGGCCCCAAGTACGAAGTGCCTCCGACTAGGGCAGAAGCCAGGGCAGCCAGAGGGAAGTGTAGGCATCGGCTGGTGACCCGTCAGCACCCGTTGAGTACAGGCCAAGGAGGGAGGGCCCTGCTTGGGCCTGGGGTGGTGGTTGTGAGAAGGGCCTATGGAAGGGGGAAAATCCCAGGCCAGGGGGCCTCGAGAGCTGGTGACCAGTGGGTGTTCCCCTGTGACAGAGGCCCGTGGCCTACCCTGGCACACGGCCAGCCCATTTGTCCAGATGCTTGCTGCCTCCTGGGTTATGCACATGCCTCAGCACTACACCAGGGTTGAGGAGGGAACATTCAGGCAGGAGAGAAGGACCTCAGTCCTCTGGAGAGCCTGCTAGGGCGGGTCGCTCAGCAGGCCAGTACTGCTGCCAGTCTAGTGGGTTCACAGAGCTGGTGACTGAGCCAGGGAGCTGGCCCAGGTCACAGAGCATGAAACCCTGCTTCCTGATTGCCCCAGGCCTGGGGACTTCTCATTGCCTGCAGCTCTCCCCCTTCCCCTGGAACACCTGGGGAGCAAGAATGGGCACAGGACTCAGGTCAGGGGGGCACCCATCTTTCTCCTCTCGCCAGCCACTCCTGGCATCCCCAAGGCTCCATCATCTGCCACATCCTGCCTTGGCCCTGAGGGCAGGGTCTCGGGCACCTGCCCCTCCCACAGTGGCCTCCCTGGGGTTCTCCTTTCTCTTCATACAGCCATTCGTTTCTTCTTGCTAACCCATCCCTCACTCTCTCTGCTTCCCCTCGCCCCTGCCCCCTGAATTCCAGCAAGTCTCCATCTCTGGCTGGCTGTGTGAATCTCTCACAAAAGATTGTTAGACTTGGAAGGACTTTTAGCAGATCATCCAATCCAGCCCTATTATTCTTCAGATAAGGAGAGTAGCTCAGAGAGGGGACAGGCCTGTCCAGAGTGGCCCAGAAGGTTGTGGTTGTGGCAGAGCCTGAGTCACAGAAGTGCTCTGTTCTGCCATCAGACAGCCAGTGTTTGAGGACTGACTGTGTTAGGACCAACCCGACAGGCTTCTCTCCTCAGCCCCGACCTGTGCTCCTTTCCCCTCCTTTGCCCAGACCATTCTCTTCTCCATCACCATGCTTGCTGCCTGGCTGGCCCTGACCTCGGGGAGACCCTGCCCCGGGACATAGGCCAGAGCTCAGGACTCCGTGATTGGGATGTGCACCCATGCACGCACACACGCACAGGCCTATGCAGGTACATGCGTGAGTACATGCAGCGCCCGGGTCAAAACCTGTATTGCATGCTTGGAGGCTGTCCTGGAACCTAGTGTCCTCTTCCTGTGAGGCCCCACACCCCTCCCCCAGGAAATCCCCCAGGACCTCTATGGAGACTGCCTCAGTCCCACTAGTGCCTTTGTGATAACTGAGTTCCCTGAGCCTAGGTTTGTCCTGTGTGACCCCAAGGGCAGGGCTGTGTCCCTCTAGCTCTGGGGCCCCTCCTTTAGTGTTCCCTCCTTCTGTCTCCAGGAGGGGCTCAGCTTCCTGTCTCTGGGTGGGGAGAACCATGTCCCCAGAAGACAGTGGGACAATGGGCAGGCAGTGACAGATGAGACGCTGTGTCTTCCTCAATGAAGGCTCCAACCCCCCACCCCCACCCCCCTGACCTCCCTGACCTCCTGGCTAGTGTCTGGGGCATAGCTCTGGCTTGTGGGTCCCTTAGGACTAGGGTCCTGGTCTGACCCCACACCTTGACCTCTCAGTGTAGAGGTCGGAGAATCAGAACCCCTGACCCCCAACAACAGTTCTCTCCCCGAGCTGTGGAGGCCGGGTCCCCAGGGTACCAGAAGCACCCTAAGAGGTGGTGCAGATACCTGGGGCCTGTGGCAGGGTGAGCGGGACTGTCTGGCTGGAGGGGAGGCAGGAGGCTGCGGTGGGATTCTGGAGGAGCTGCGAATGCCGAGCTGAGGCTCCCCTCACCCCGTTCACCTTCCTGTTCTTGAAGCCGGTGACAGGAAGCAGAGGGCACAGGGCAGGAGCCTCTCCAGGGAGTGGTAGAGAGGCCTGAGGGCAGCTGGAGGCTGAGTGAAACTAGCACTGCCTCCCCTCAGGGAGGAGAGGACACTTCTCAGGCAGCGCAGTGGGTGGACCAGCAGAGGCTGGCTGGGAAAGAAGGCTCAGGCTGTGGACAAAAGGGATGGGCCCTGGGGTCAGGTACTTATCTCGGCCCTTGTCATTTCCTCCGCCGGACATGGCTAGGTTAGCAGGGTCATCAAACAGGCTGGAACCAATGCATACCAGGCCCGACAGTAGGGTCAGGCACACGGCCAACTTGTCACACCCTGGGCTGCAGTCAGTCCCTCCTAGAGGCCCAGCCATGTGGCCACAGTCACCCTGGGAGAATGGCCACATCTACACCCTTGCCCGGCACACAGACCCAGTCATCTGGGACAGCAGTCAGGCCCAGCTGTGGACATGGCTGAGCAGGGAGACCCCATAGGACACACGGACATGTGGGATAATTAGACACCCTGTTACAGCCATGCCACAAGCATGCACATAGCAGGTGCAGGCATCCAGGTCCTGGGTGAGAAAAAGGGGCACCAGGCAGGGCACCCAGATTCCCCCATGCCAGACTGTGCCCTTCCCACAGCTCGCTGGGCACCCGAGGCTGTTTATTTCCTAGCAGGAATGGGTATCTCATCCCTTTCCCCTTCCCTCTCCCTGTCCCCACCACTCGCTTCCGAAGCTGCCAAATCAAATCAGCCCCTGCACCCGCACCAGGCTGGCATAGTGGCCAGCAGCTGACTGGAACCAAGCCAGGCTCAGAATATCCCGCCGCCTGCGCCTGTCCAATGCCTGGGTGCGCTTGTTGGATGGGGGTGGGGAGGGGCAGCTGGCCCCTGGGCAGTGCCTCCCAAAGGGGCTGGGGTTTCTGGGCACCACCTGGGTGGTGCGCTTCTGGAGAGGTGAGCAGAGGAAGAAGTGTGTCTGCCAGAGCTCAAGGAGCTATAAAAGTGGTGCTGGTGGGATGTGGGGCAGGGGGGTCTTCCTGGAGCCCAGGTGACTGGGCACCAGGCTGGGGTTGGGGGTTCACACACATTCAGTCCAGATTCACAGCAACCCCAGCTGGGAGCCTAGCCTAATGATGTGTGAGCCAGACATTACAAATCCCGTTTTATAGAAGGGGAAACTGAGGCTTAGAGAGAGGTAGTGAAGTTCCCTGGAGAGAAGCAGAAGAGGAGGGGACCTCAAAAGGGATAAAAATGTGGCCGTTTCCACCCCTGAGGATTCCCAGGCTGAAAGAAAGCTCTGCTAAGGGGCAGAGAATAAGCCAGAGGCAGAGGTGCCCATGGGAAACAGGGAGCAAGAAGGGAGAGTGGGAAAAGAGCAGGGTGCAATCTGGCAAGACTTCCTGGAGGAGGCCATCTGTGGAGGACATGGGGCCCCTGGGCTGCTGGAGGCTGGGTGGAGGGGCAGGCTGGGGAGAAGGGAAAAGGCCTGGCTAGCCTCTCACCCCCTGGCCTTCTTGTCTCTGCAGCCAGCCGGGACCTCCTTGCACAGAAGCCAGTGCCTGCAGGGAGTAAAGATGCCAGACTGGAGGTGAGAGCTCAGTGGAGGGAGGCGTGGGTGGGCTTGGGGGGTGGGGGCACAGGCTGGGGGTCAGTCTGAGCATTGCCCCCACCCCTGGGAGGACTGGGAGGCTGGAGCCGAATCTCAGCCCCACCCCCTCCAGCCTAGGGTCACCCCACACCAAGACCACTTCCCCCACCCTATTCTGGCTCTGGGTTCCCTCCGACTGAGGACTCTCCCATGCTCTCCCAAGTCACCCGAGGAACATTTGAGGCTCCTCTGTCATTCTCCCCACCCTCATCCAACAAGTCTCTGTTAATTCTCTGACCTGAGTAGTCCATGAACTCCTCTGCTCTCCGCTCCTGCTCCCTGCCCCAGCCCGTGACTGCTTGCTTCCAGTTGCCCCCTCCTCCATGTGGCTGCCAGACGTATCTTTCTAACACGCAAACCTGAACTTGTCACTTTTCTGCTCAAAGATTCTTTGTTCTACCCAGCCCCCTGCTCCCTCTGCAGCCCCACCAGGCTACACCCCTTCTTCCATTCCTGCCTCCCCATAAGTGCTCCTCCTGGCCTCTTCCCCCTTCAGCTCCCCAAATCCTTCTGGGCTCAGCTCTAGCCTCCTCTCCTCTGGGAAGCCCTCCCTGGCCCTCACGCCCCTTCCTCTGAGCTCTCCTGCCCTGGCAGTCAGACTCTGGGGCATTCTGCAGTCTGTACCATTAGCTCCCTGTTTACTCCATTATGTGACTCTGTGTGTCTTCCCCTCTGAACCTTGAGCTCCTTAGCCTGAGGACATGCCTTTTTCATTCCAAGTCTCCCACTGGCCTCCTTCGAAGGGGTGCCTGATGAGGGCTCAGTGAGTGCATTTCCTCTGAGATGAGGGGTGGCATCTCCAGCCCCTGACCAGGCCTTTGGGGTGTCTCATAGGAATCTTCAGTGCTCAGGGGGGCCTTGAGCAGTGGAAATGGGGTGGACTGTGGACTTGAACATTGGGTGAAATCGGACCGAACAGCAAGACCAGCGTGAGCCTTCCCTCCTGCCCAGGCCTAGCTGAGAGGAAGGGAGGCTGCCGCTGTGTCGGCCTCTCCTCTGTGCCTGAGCTTTAGATTCACTTTCCTTTAATACTCACAACCTGCCTTCGAAGCAGGGGCTGTTACTATCCTCCTTTTCATTCAGGGAAGCTGAGGTCCAGGGGAGTCACATAATGAGTTAAACAGGGACAGAGCTGAGAGTGAAGCCCAGATGCATCTCGGGCTCAATCCTCATTACCTCCCGACCCCATCTTGGGTAAGGCAGGAAAGAAGACGCCCCTACAGAGCCTGGTGTGCAGGGGGCTCAGCATGGGCTCCCTGCTGAGATGTGGGGCTGAGCCCTGAGAATGCCCCTGTAGTGGGGAACTGGGGAAGGAGGTGGCTGGGAAGTCATTATTAATTTATTTATGGCCATGGCATTCCCCACAGGGTGGGGGCTTCCCGCAGAGCTGGGACAGATGGTGTTCCTGGGAGCCAGCAGTGTCTCAGCAGTCGCTGCCACCTGCCAGGAGAGAGGGATTTGTCATCCTCCCAGGAAGCTGCTCGGGAAGAGGGCTCTGGGGAAGCTGAGACCCTCCTGGGCGATGGGAGCTGGGCCCTGAAGGAAGCAGCCAGATCCAGGCTGGTTGTGTGTGCCTCTGCGCACAGCCCTTGCCCAGGCCCTTAACCCTGCTCCCAGCGAGTCCAGGCTCCACCCCTCCTGCCCCTGCGGCCTCCCTGGACCGCCCCTGTTGCTCCCTTCGCTTGGTCCTCCCTCTGCCCTTCCTGGGACTCTGTGCTGCTGCCCCCTCCCTCCTCTGGAGGATCTTAGGTTATGAGCCCCTCAGCTCTTAGCTCTGTTCTGTCCCCCAACCCCACACCCACCCTGAAGATGACAGGGGTCTGCCTGGCCTCTTAGTAGAGCCTGCTCTATGTTTTGGGTTCAGTTAGCTCCCCATCCTGAGTGCCCAGGCCCACACTCAGCCCTGCCAGGGAGAGAGGGGTTGCCTCCCTTGGGGACTCTCCAATATAGAAAGGGCAGGACTGAGAGAGTAGGACCCTAAGGTGTTTCTCAGACTGTGGGGACAGCTAGAGGGAAAGAGAGAAGAGGGGTAAGGGAACTGATGAGGATTCCCCTGTCAGGGTGGAGGCTGGGGAGACAAGATGGCCTCACCTAGTAGATAGACCATGGCGGGGAAGGACATGAGTTCAAGTACCTGCTTCACCACGTCCTAGCTGTGTGACCTTGAACCAGTCACTTACAGCCTGAGCATCAGTTTCCTTGCCTGCCACAGGGGGATAAGAAGCTCCATCACATTGGACTTAATGGCAGTAGAGCTGCTAGGAGAAATATGGATACAATGTGCGTGAGGTGTCTGGACCAGGCCTGCCCTCAGCAGGTCCTTGGAGGGAGTCGGCCCCCTCCCTGCTTCCCTCAAGGCTGAGATCCTGGGAGCAGGACTGGGCTGTGGCCGTGTGAGGCAGGGTGAGCCGCAGGGCTGGGTTGGCATTCGCAGGGGTTGTGTGGGCACAGCGTGTCCTCCTGGCACTGGAAGCATGACAGCCAGCACTCATCCTCACCGAGCAGGCACCTGGGATGGCTCCCTGGACTCTATGCCAGCGTCCAGCATGGGTGGCTCTCAGAAGCCGACCACATGGACCTCTCTGACTCTCCAGCTGATCTCTGGCCTCATCAGTCAGTGGCCTTGACCCTTCCCATCCTTCAAAGTTCCTAGGCTGCCTCCTCCAGGAAGTTCCCAAGACTTCCCCCAATCCAGCTGGCTCTCAGGGCCCAGGCCAAGGCTGGTGGGCAAGGGCACAGACATCCACACTAGGCACCCAGTGTGCTGTCCAGCACTGGCTCCTCTATTGCTGCCTATAGGATAAGTAACGGCCACACTCTTGGCATGTCATTACCAGCCCCTCATGTCTACTCCTTGTCCCCAGGCATAGCAGTGCTCACTGCCCAGGATACTGGCCCTCCCTGGACTCCCTGCCCTTGCTTGCCCTAACCTGTCTCTCTGGAGTACCTTTCCCTTTTTCTGCACCTACCCCCTTTCCAAGCCCTAGATTAGATGTCACCTCCTCTGTGAAGTCCTCTCAGACTGTTCCCTCTACATTGGGTCAAGTTAGTCTCCCTTATTTCCTGGGCCCTCATAGCCTCCAAGCTTCCCCGAGCTCTCGGTGGGTAACTTGTTACCCCATGTGGTTATATATCCTTTCCTTGTAGTTGTAAACACTTGAGGGTGGGAACCAAGGCTGAATCTCATTTGTTTCTCATGGGCTCATGTGGGTCCTGCTTAGGCCTGGTATATAGTAGGTGCTCAATAAATGCTTCTTGATTGAATGAGAATGACTGTTAAAGGGCTGGAGTAGTTCTAAGAAGGGAATAGTTGCTGGATTGGGGGAAGTTTTGGGAACTTCCTGGAGGAGGCAGCCTTGGAACTTTGAAGGATGGAAAGGGTCAAGGCCACTGATTGATGAGGCCAGAGATCAGCTGGAGAGTCAGAGAGGTCCATGTGGTTGGCTTCTGAGAGAACCACCTGAGGGCCACAAAGCCTAGTACAGGACGGGGCAAGAGCATGTGGAGGGCCTGAACAGAGCTCAGAGGCCGCTGTAGGAGGCAGGCTCAGTGCTGAGAGCCTGGCTCCAAAACATCTGCCCCCAGATCCTGGGCTGAGGAACACTTGGTCTCAGAGTCTGGGGTGAGGCTGAGGCTGCCAGTGGTGAATACATGGGCCCAGCATGGTGGGACAGCGACAGTCGGGGGCAGGAGCCAGGGTGGTCCTGTGAGGTAGGATTGCCGTGGGGTTGAGAAAGGTTTGCGTGCGGAAGGAGCAGCTTGTGCATGGGATGTAAGCAGGACGTCCCCAGTCCTGACACTCCAGTGGAACCCAGATTACTGGTCAGGGAGCATCAGGGTGAGTCTAGAAGGGCGGCTGCAGGAAGCACTTTCCAGGTCTGCATTTAAAATTCTTGAGCGAGTTCTCCTAACTGGCAGGTGTGTCAGCCTCCTCCTGGGTTCTGCACATCAGGAGCACATGGCCCCGATGATGCCCCACGGCCCTGAGGGAGCTGCTGCCAACAAGATGGCCACAGCATCTGGCATCCGTGGGGCCCTGAGGCCCTGCCATCTGTCTGCCCACCTGTCGGGCTGCACAGGCCCAGGGCATGTAGAGACTTGAGGCCAGGGACGCAGTCTCAGCTGCCACTCTAGCTTGTCTCTCTGTCTGTTCATCCATCTGTCCACACCCATGCCTGACCAAGGACAACGTGGAGACGGGCACATACAGGTCATGCCTTCAGAGAAGCCTAGTCGGAAGTGGAAGGCATCAAACACCCAGAGAAGACACAAGCTGAGAGGGGGTAGGCCCAGGGAGGTCCTGCCCCTTGAGGGCTTGGACTGAGGCTCAGAAAGAGGCAGAGACTGGCTCAGAGGCGCACAACAGGTCTGAGGCAGGGCTAGGCTAGATGCTGTGGGCCCCCGGACAAAGTTCCTCAGGCTGGCCCCTCCCCCACCACCTTGTCTGGTCCTTGGCTGTAAACACAGGGAGAACAAGTTCCGTTTCCCGGGAAATATTTATCTCAGACCGTGTGGGGATCGTGCGCTGGCCTCCGCATGTCCTTCCTGCGGGCTGGCTTGGGGCAGGAGGTGAGCGCTCAGCAGCTGTGAGGGGCAATCTGTGGGGCCCCAAGGCAGGGTCAGGAAGGGCGTGCCCCGAGGCTGCTGCTTGGTGCTCAGTGTGAACGCTGGCTGGTCCGGGTGACAGGAGGAAGCTAATAGGAGCAGACCTGTTTTTCTCCAAATCCCACAACATAGCCTGCCTGCCTCCTGTTCCTGTCATCAGTCTGTCAGCCCTGTCTGCTCTGGGTTCCTGCCTCCAGGCCTTTGCTCCTGTCTGGTGCTCCCACTGGGCTGCCTTTCTTCCTCTTCCATGGATTTCCCAACCCTCAGCTGCTTTCCTCTGCAAAACTTTCCCTAACTCCCTAACTCCCTAACCCTTTGTCCTCCCCTTCCACCATCTGCCCCTCCTCTCTGGCTCTGGGAAGCTTCAGGCTGAGCCCCAGAGACCAGCTAAGGTCTTGTCTCAAGCTGTTCAGACAGAGTAGACAGCTTCGTCCAAGCTGCCCAAGAGTGGTCCCCCATCCCAAGAAGCACAGGCCTGGGCACCACGGGAATGGGATAGGGCCCAGAGGTCATCACATTCAGGGGAGCTGGCATAAGGCCAGGCACACGGGGGATCCCGGCTGATTGAATAGGGGAAAATCCCAGAGGCCCATCCAGAATGAGGCAGAGGAGAGAGACCCAGCACTCCTGCTGGCCACCTCTTGGGCTTTGGGCTGTGTATCCCAGGCTAGGGCAGGCCTGACTAGGGCCCTGACAACAGGAAATCCTTGAAGGAACAAGCAGTGGCTGAGGACTGTGAGCACAACAACAGGAAACAGCCTTGACATGGGGCAGCAGCTCTGGCGATTGTGCCCAGCAGGGTGAGGGTGGAGTGAGGAGCTTGTGGGACCCGGGTGGTGATGGGGTGACACTGAGATACTGACTGTGGGCCAGTGTTGTTCTACTGAGTGTGTGACCTCAATCATCGCATACTGTCAGGAGAATGGGGGAGCCACTGAGTGTGACACTGAATGTCTGACATTATAATGCTGAGTAATACCAAGCGTGTGGCTGTGAGGATCAAAACACGGACGAATGACACTGGGTGATAACAGCTGTGGTCCTGAGTTTGTGGCTCAAGCGTCTGACACTGAATTGTGAAACCGTGTGTGTGGCCCAAGCATACCATATGAGGCTGAGTGTGCAGCCAAGTGTGTAACGTGGAGTGATGTCAGGTGCGTGAAAACCAGTGTGTGATGCTGTGGGACTCTGAGCCTGACGTTGAATGTGTGATGCTGTATGTAACAGTTATGACAGTGTGAAATGTGGGCACACAATACTGCGTGTGGCACTGTCATGGGAAGACCCCATGGGTTCAGGCAGGGAAGTGACATGGGTCCAACTTATGATTTTGAAAGATTGCTGTGGATGCGGGGTGTATGTGGGGTCTGTGTATGTATGTGCATATTGGAAAGGCTGAGAGGAGGTGGGCAGACAAGCGGGAGGCTACTGAGCCACCCAGGCAGGATATGGAGGTACTGGGTTAAGGGAGTGGCAGAAGAGTTGGAAACAAATGTGTGAACTTGGGATATTTGGGAAGTTGAGATGACAGACTTGCTGAAGGATGAGGGGTTGAGCCAAGAGGAAAGATGAAGGATGGCTCCCAGGCTTCTGTCTCGAAGAACCAAATGATAGACTGTGGAGACATTACTGAGACGGGCAAAGACTGGGGGAGGTCAGGGTTAGTGGGATGAAAGAGAACAAGGAGTAGAAATGAAGAGACCTGCTTTGGATGTAAGTCAAACACCCAGGTGAAGATGCTTGACAGGCAGCGGAGGCTAGGATGGGGATATGTTTGGGAGTCGGCAGGCACGGGAGGCGTATTAACCTGCAGACTGAGGACTGAGCCCCAAGCCCTGCACACACCATCATTTAGAGGCCAGAGGGGTGAAGAGGAACAGCAAAGAGACAGAGCAGGAGTGGCCAGGGAGGTGGAGGCGCAGGAGTGGGGGTGCTCAAGGGGGAGGGCGGCTGCGCCCCCAGGTGAGGTGGGAACAGGGACCAGGCCAGCACATCAGCCTGAGGAGAGCCAGTCAGTGACAGGGTGGGGCCGGAGCCAGCTGGCCTGGGGGCGTGGGTGAGAGGTGAAAACAGGATAGTTAGCCCCTGGGAGGCGTTTGGCTGTGAGGGAGGCAGAGAAGGGCCATGGTTGCTGGAAAGAGGTGTGAGGTCAAGGAAGTGTACGATCTTTTTATTACAGAATATTTCAAACACACAGAATAATAGAATAATACAATAAACTTGCCATGTACCCATCTCCCAAATCTAACAGTTACCAAGATTTGGGTATATTCACTTTATCCCTCCTCCCTCACTTTTTTTCTTTTTTTTTCTCCTGAAGTACTTTGATTTAAAATTTTTAATTGTGGTAAGACATACATAACCTGAAGTTCACCATCTTCACCATTTTTAAGTGCCTAGTTCAGTAGTGTTAGGTCCATTCACACTGATGTGCAGCCAGCCTCCATAGCTTTTTCATTTTACAAAGCTGAAACTTAAACCCATTAAACAACTCTCCACCCCGCCCCACCCCCCAGCCCCTGGCAGTCACCTTTCTTCTTTCAGTCTCTATGAATTTGACTACTCCAGGTACCTCATGTAAGTGGACTCACACAGTATTTGTCTTTTTGTGACTGGCTTATTTCACTTGACATAATGTCCTCAGATTTATCCAGGTCGTAGCATGTTTCAGAATTTCCTTCCTTTTTGAAGCTGAATAATATTCTGTTATAGGCATCTACCACATTTTGTTTATCCATTCATCCATCCTTGGACATGGAGATTGCTTCCACCTCTTGGCTATTGTGAATAATGCTGCAGTGAACACGGTGCACGAATCTCTCTTGAAGATCCTGCGTTCAATTCTTTTAGGTACTTATGCAGAAGCAGAAGAGCTGGATCATATGGTGATTTTAAGTGTTTGAGGACCCTCCATACTGTTTTCCATAGCACCCCCACTCAGTTCCCTGCACCCAGGCACCTAGTGTGTGGGGCACGCCGGTGGGTGTGCAGGGAGGCTTACGGATGTGAGTAATGTGTTCTCCTGTGTCCACAGCCCTCCTCTCCCTCTCTCACCCCTTCTGTCCCCTGCTCAGCATTGTTAGACACCCCCCACCCCGCCCCCCAGCTTGCTCCCACACCCTCCTCCCCTGACTCCTGCCATCCACACCCACTGTCAGCCTCCAGCCCAGGCTCCTGCAGCTTTATTCAATTAGGCCGAAGCAATTTGCTCAAGGAAAAACCCATAATTTGGTTAATCACACCAGCAGGGGATCTGGCCCCTGTTGGGTGGGTGGGGATGGGTAGGAGGTCCACACCAATCAGCAGCTGAGGGCACAGGTCTGTGAGTGCCTGTCTCTTGGGACTCCCACCAGCCTCCTGGGCTCCATTCAGGAGCCAACAGAGTCCAGAGCTTGGGTCTCCCCACTTTCAGCCCCAGAGGTTTTGAGACAGAAGCTTGGACTGCCTGGGCGTCTCTGGGGAGGAGAGCAGGTGGTCCCTGGCTCTCTCCATGTCTCAGTCTCCCTGTCTGACAATGGGAGTTGGGCCGGGAGGGGTGGTTCTGAGCATCTGGCCCGCTAAGCTTGCCCCTGCATCCCAGGTCTGGTCAGTCCCCCTCATGGCTTCTGTAGGGCCTTCTCTCAGCCTTTGGGGAGGGACAGCTGGAGGCTGGGTCAGTGGGGTCGAGCCCCAGGGGAAGTTAGGAGCCGGTGGATGTTCTCAGAGTCTCGTCTGAACATGTCCACCCCAGTTCTGAGTCAGAGACCCTCTAGTCACGAGCTGCCCACCTGGAGTGGGGCTGGGAAGCAAGGGAGTAACTGTCTCTGTCACTTGCAGGGCCACTGCCTCCAACCTCACAGCGGCTCCAACAGTGGTGGGGAGGTGTTGAAACCTAGCCCCCCTGAATCCTTGCCCCTGGCTGCATCTGCCCAGAAAGTTGGGGTCACCTCTCTCTAACTTTCACAGAGGTGACCTAGCCCCAGCTTAGGCAGGACTCATATGGTGCTGGTTTAGACTTCTCGGTACCTCTGGGAGAAGGCACCATTTTACACATGAGGAAACTGATCCCAAAAAGGTTCAGAGACTTGTGCAATGCCACACAAGTAACATGTAGCAGGTTAGGGGTGTGAGCCCAGGTCTGGCAGATGCGATGGAGGGATCCGTGGGCAAAGGAGAATCAGACCCCCCTGCACAGATGCCACCACTCTCAGCCACATGCTCATTCACTCATTTGGACACCAAACCAGCCCCCAGGACACTCACAGTCCCTCAGACAGCCGCACACTCACTGCAGACACTCGTATAGACACTGACAACCCAAAGCACACAGGCTGTGATGGTCACCTGCACATGCAGATAGCTCATGCACAGATGTGGACACGGGTGCTCAGGCATTTACACTCACACACTTTCTCCCACACAGTCACAGACCCATGTACTTTCACACAGACATTCTCCTTGTGACCCAACAGGCCTATATCCTGCTGTGGCTCCGTGATGGCCTGTGGGGACACGCATTATGGATGACTGTGGGCAGGCACATACGTGCTTAGGTTGCCAGCAAAGAAGGAGCCCCCACAGGGTGAGCAAAATGGCCAGTTTCATTAAGTGTATCCGGAATGTTGCGATAAGAAAAGTCACACAAAAGCAATTTTGATTTTCATTACCAAGACAAAATTATGTAGGGTCTAATGGGGGATCATTGTCAACTTTTGGGGGGTTTGGGCCTCTAAAGCACCTACACAAATTCACCAGAGCAACAATCCCAAGAGATCTCCCATGTTCATGTGTTTACCCAGCCCTGGACTGTGTGTGTGTGTGTACGCATGCATGCTAGCACACTCCATGTCTCCTGGGTTCTTGGAATCTAAGGAGAGAGAGTAGAAGTTCCAGGGACTCCGGATGTTTGTTCTCTGGCTTCCTGGGCCCTCCAAAGGCAAATAACTTTGGATGCCAGCCTGCCTGCCTGGGCAGAATGGGCAGGGGGTGGGGTGTGTGAAGATCCTGCCCGGTGACTGGAGCCTTACCTGATGATGTAGGGCCCAGGCCCATGGACAGCTTCCCTGGAGCTCATGGGTCCATCACCTCCCCTCTCTGGGGCTCAGGTCCCTGATCTGAACAATGGAGGCAGAGAGGTGAAACTGGATGGGTCTTCCCTGGAGAAATGGAGAGAGAGAGAGAGACATTCTAGGCCTAGGGTGCAGAAGAGAAAACCAAAGCTGGGGAGGGGAGAAGGAGGGGCCCAGTAGGGCTCAGGGCAGAGCATAGGGCCCCAGGCCTGCAGTGTCTCCACACTGATCTCCCACCTTACCCGGCGAAGGGCTGCTCCTCTAGCTGCCCAGAGTGGGGCAGGTATCCGCCCAGCCCTCGCTGATCGGCAGTGGGCAGGGAGGGCGGGAGGGGAGGATGACAGTCTGAGTTGTGAGCACCTGAGGACAGGCCACAGAGCATAGCACAGCAGGGAAGGGCACTCGAGCAGACCAGCCCAGGGCAGGTCTGGAACATAGGAGAGGACTGAGGATGGTCAGGTGCAGGAGATGGAAATGGACAGCCAAGGCCTGGAGGTGGAGTGGGGAAGGGGTTGGGGGTGGGGATAAGTTTGGAGAGTCAGGAAGTGGCTGGAGCTCAGGGAGTCAGGAGGAGCAGCAGTGACCCCACTGTGAGGGCTGAGCACTTCATGCCCAGCTGCCCATAGGCTTGGGAGCTCAGAGCCTATCCCGGCTTCTGGAGCCCTGGTGGTCTCACAAAAGGAGGACTACAGTCAGATGTAAGTTTTAACCAAATACTGCAGGTAAGGGTGGGGGCAGTCACAGAGGCCCCACTCTGGGGAGCATAGTGGATGGGAACCCAGAGGCAGGGGCATGCCTGAAATGAACACAGCCCAGAAAATTCCTCATTCCAACCCCAATAAAGAAGGGCTATTTTTAGGAACAATAAAAGTACTCACACATTCCTGCATGGCCAGGGAAAAGGGAGGGGGGTCAGGAGTCAGCACAGAGGGAAAGGGTGGACCCCACTCCTCCCTCCAAATCTGGCTTTGTCTTCAGGATCTCCCCCTCAGGGCTGGGGAGGCTTTGTGACCCTGACCAGCCGTGCCCCTCCCTGGTCTGTCCTCAGGGTCCCTTCCTGGTTCTGTGTCTGTCCCTCTGCCTATGAATCGGTCTTGTCTCTGTCCCAGTCATTTTCTCATACTCCCCTAAACCCCAGGCCCCGATCTGGGGACCATCTGGGATGGGCCAAGCCCTGAAGGTTGAGCCAAATACAGTCATGGGTCCCAGCAGTGAGACTGTGGGAGAGACGCATACCAGGGAAGATAGACAGCAAGGGGGACAGACATGGAGAATGCTGAGGAGTAGGGAAAAGAGAGCTCAGAACCAGCAGGGAGAGCCCCAAAGCAGGTGCCATGGCCCTGGCAGCTCCCCTGTGTTCTCCTCTGTTTTGTCCCAGAGGAGACCACCCTGCCAGGTCCACCCTCCCTCCACCCCACTGCACCTCCCCAGGCCAGCCCTTTCTCCCTGCCCTCCGGAGGCCCACACTCACCCTGTGCCAGGTAAGTGCCATCCAGCGTTTACCTCCCACTCTGGGCCCTGTGTCTGGCACAACAGAAAAGACAAGAGGCCCAGTCCCTGATGTGCAGGAAGACACCCAGCTCCATCCTGCATCTTAGAGGGGCGCAGCCAAGGCAGAGATTTGGAGGGGCCCAAAGGTAACAGTGCTCAGGAAGAAGGGAGCCTAGTGTGTCCAGAAGGGCTCTGGGCTACGGCAAGGGCCCCCTGCCTCCAGGCTAGGCCCTGGGCAAGTCCTTTCCTGCCTCCTCTGGCCTTAGTCTACCCCCCATAAAGCTGGAGTTTGGGCTCTGGTCCTGCAGGAATACTCAGGAGGCCTGGGAGGAGAACAAGAGACCCACCCAGGAAGCCTGTCTGGAGGAGGTGACCTTACTCATGAAAGAAAGTGACAGTGATAGTGCTCCTCTCAAGGAAGAGTCCTTCTGTCCTGCCATGCTGTCCTCAGCCCTGTCTGCACCGGGAGATAATCCTACAGGTGAAGGACCTCCTGACCCACGAGATGCCTTGGAAAGGTTGCCAAAGGCTCTCGGCACAAGGAGCCCTCATTCCTAAAGCTCCTTTTCCTCTGTCTAGTCACTGTGCCAGGCTTGGGAAACCCTGAGAGTCTCAGCTGTCTTCCCAGCCAGAGGACCTACAGAGATCATGCGGTCGGCCCTCCTGTTCAGTGATGACACGTGCCCCTCACAGCCCAGTAGGTTTGGGCACACAGGAATCCAGCTGGTCATTTTATCGCTCAGCAAACACCTCCTGTGGTGGCCTGGATGATGCTGGGGACCCAGGGAGGAGCAGGACATGCCTCTGTCTTCTGAGAGCTCCCAGTCTGATGGGGGAGCCAGACTGGGCGTGTGGCCCATGCCACACCATGATGGGGGAGGCACAGGGCTGTAAGACCCCGAATTGGGAGGGTCAGATTTTCCTACAGCAGGGCAATGACAAAATGTTCCTGGAGGGAGACCCAGCGAAGGCCGGTCAGTCACTTGTCATTCATTTATCCGTGTATCCAATTGTTCCTTTGGCCATTATTTCCTGGAACTCTTTTCTGACACTGTTCCTGCTGGTCCCACAGCTCCATCCTCCCTTTCTGCTGGACCACCATGCTTCTCAGGGGCTCTGGCCTTGCTTTGTCTGGCTCCTAACCCATCATGAGGGCCATCTGAGGGAGGGAGGCTGAGTTTGAAGATACTTTGGATCAAGGATCACAGAGCTACAGGCCAGCCATTCTCCAGGGCACAGACTCCCAGGCAGGGCCCCATCCTTACTTGCACACCCCTGGGGACAGGGAGCTCACCCCTTCCTCTTGCCCAGGCTCTTCTCTTATGGCATGACTCACAGCAAGCTTACATCTGCCTCCTTGTGACTGCCCCTCTATGCCAGGAGTCAGGGACAGCAGAGGCTCAGGTGACCAAGATGACTGGGACAGCCATGAAGGGGGCTGCTGGTGAGGTGCCTGGGTGGAAGGTGGTGGCACCAAGGGAAAGGTGGGCGATGGAGGTGCAGGTCAGTATTGGCTCTGCTGTGTGGATGAGGCAGCTGAAAGTGGGGGGCTGGTAGGAGAAACCATATGCCTGTTCTGGCCCTCCTTGATCTGAGGTCTGTCTCTCATGGCCACCTTCCCCTCCCCGTGCTCAGCTCCTCTCTCCCACCTCTGCCCACTCTGGCTGTTCCTTGTTCTGGGGACTGAAGGGTCCCAGTGGGTCAGGCCCTTGGTGAGCTGATTGTTGGCACATATTACCTTCCCTCCCCAGCTCCTTCCTCCTTCCCATCCTTCATCCACCCCCAAGCCTAGTCTCAGAGGGATGAGGGTTCTGGGGGGCCTTGGGACAATCCAGGGGCATTCTGGAGAAGGCAGGAGAAGAATAGAAGCTGCAACTGACTCAGAAAGGGTGAGGGGCCAGAGGAGCTGGTTGTGACCATTGGAGGGGAGGAGCCAGCAGTGTGGGGACCGAGCTCCCTAGCGAGGGGGGAGACGCCCTGGAGGGCGGGGGGCGCCACGACTGGGCTCAGGTGTATTCTACAGTGCACGTGTCTCCAGTGTGGCTCAGAGGCTGGGGACGCGGCCCTGTTGGAGTAACAACTGAAGCCGGAGTCTGCAAGGGAGGACGAGGAGGCGGCTGGGGGAGGGGCAGAGGGCAACAGAGGAGGGGGAGGGAGGAGGGCGAGGGACAGGCCCCTCCCTGAGGGCAGGGCTCCTGAGTTTGAGAGGCCCCTTCCACACATCCTTGTCCCACGTCACCCACTGTCCCACCTCAGTTTCTCCTCCCGGCCTCTGCTCTCCTGACGGCCTTCCCCGCGGAGTCCCCCTCATGTGGTCTGGGTGGCACAGATTTGCCATCAGAGGACAGGCTGTTCTCATCTGCACAAGTCCCCTCCCATTACTCCCCTTACCTAGAAAATGGGATGATCACAACAGGCACCCCTCCAGGTCCCTAGGAAGATTAAAGACACTGTATGTCCCGGGGTCTCAGTGTGGCCCCTGCACCAGCCGCGTGGCACCACCATCGTGGGAAAGCTGAGCCCAGATGTGCTGTATGAGAAACTGGGAGTGCACCCTGGCACTGGCTGTTAGGCTCCCCGGGGGTCCTGGTGCGCACTCAAGTTTGCAAGTTGCTGGTGGACACAGCGGGTGCTTGAGAAAGGTGACTTCCCTCCCCTAATCTTGGCACCCAGCTCAAGCCAGGACTGACATCTGATCTAGTCCGGCTGTGGCCCAGGTCTCTGTTCTGCCCGTTCCTTCAGATCAGGTCTCCCAAGAGTCCCCAAGCCTTTGTCCTCCATTCCCCTGCCCCCCTCCCCACCCCCACCTCCCCATCTGGCACAGCCTTGTTGAAAGGACGCCTGGGGATACAAGATCTTGGTGCTCACAGGCAGCTCCTCTCTGAGTATTTAAGCAGCAGGGTCTGTTAGAGGCAGTTCCTCGGGCAGGTGGCAGGCATGCGTGGGAGGAGGCAGCAAGGAGCTGCAGAATAAGCTTGGGATTCTGGGCTCAGGCTGGAGTCCGAGGCCCAGCTGAAGTGGACTCTGTGGTCTGAGCCCCCAGGAGGCCTTCTTTGGGGGATTGCTGCCAGACACCCCATAGTGCAGCTGGGTTGCTAGTGCCAGGCACACGCAGGGCACAGATAGAAAAATTCTCCTTCACCCTTGAAGGGCCCTGTTCTCTGAGATGAGACTGTGTATCCTGCCCCCCAGAACAGAGGGCAGGAAGCAGGCGTACAGACAGCATCTGCCCTGGCACCCCTGATTTCTCCCATCATGGTCACCTTCCTGGGCTCCCCCATCCTGTGGGTACCCATCTTGGGTCACGTGCTTTCTCTCAAGTTCTCAAGGTGACTCCCTGGAGGTTTGGGGAAGGCGGAGGCAGGAGAGACAGGAATGGGTGGGGGTGGGGGTGTGCAGGAGAGAGATGGCAGGAGACACCAACTGAGAGGAGAGAGGATTTGGAAGTGGGCAAAGCCACTGAGACGTTGAGACTCATGGGGGTGAGACAGGAGAGCAGCTGTGAGAGAAGAACATGGACCAGGGGAGACGCAGAAAGGAGAGAGACCCACTCAGGGGGCTCGGGAGACGCAGCCCCAGAGGGAAGGGAAGAGGAATAGAGAGTATGAGGGCTTCAAGGCCCAGGGGCTTCTTGAAGGACATCCCCCAGAGAAGGGGACAACAAGGCCTACAGAGAGAGGTCCCCAACCCAGGGGACCCAGCACAGTTGGATGAATCTGTATGGCCAGTCCCAGTCACACAGCCTGAGTCCTGAGAGGTTCTTGACAGTTGGGTTTGATGTCATGCCCCTCTGCCAAGCCACCAGGAAAGGCATTGTGAGGCTTCCTTCCAAAGGGTGGGGAGGGGTGCTCTAGGTTCCAGGCAGCTGGGGAGCCATGGGAGGGTTTAAGGAGGTGGGGAAAGACATAGAGACTCACAGAGACGAGACAGGTGAGCAGCTTGTGACACTGACCTGGCCCCTCAAGAAGGGCATGAGTCTCTGTACAGGTGGCACCAGAAGGGATAAGGCCAAGATCTCTGGCTTCAAAACATCCTAGGCATTGAGAAGGAGTTAGTGGTTTGCTCTGGACCTCTTCCCAACCCCCAAAAGAGTAAAAAACCTGGTCCTGCCCCAGCACTGGCTCCAGAGGAGCCCAGACTCAGAAGAGACTGCCATTTCTTGGTACTGTGTGGGTAGTGGGTGGCTACAGTGCTGACTGGCCCTGCCTCCAACCACAGACTTGCAGGAAGGCTCCCCACACCTGCCCATCCATCCCTCCCTCCATCCATCCACCCTCCCTTCCTCCTATCCTTCCATCCATCAACCCATTCATCCATCCATTCTTTCATCCACCCACCCATTCATTCACACATCCATTCACCCATCCTCATTGAATTAAATGACAAAACCACATAACTATATGCTGCAGAGCTGTAAAGACCCATTTTTACTAATGAGGAAACTGAGGCTGAGAAGAGGAAAGTGGCCTGCTAATGCCACACAGAAGTTCTGTAGTCAGTCTGGGACAGGACTGGAAATCACTACTCTTTTCTACACCACAAATTCTCCTCTGGGGTCTGGGAAACCACTTGTTGTTACACTGATATTTATGCTGATGTTTGTTCAAAAAAGCTAGGCGGGCAGGAAATATGACCTTCTTCACCCACTGTGGGCCTGGGCTGTGTGTGTGTGCAGCATGTGTGCACACGTGCATGTGTGTGCACAGATGCTCATGCCTAAGTGTGTATTTGTGCATGCATTGTATGTATGGTTGCATTTTTATCTGTGTACATGTCTGTGTGAGGGTGTGTGCATGTGTGTTGGGCAGAGTTGTGCGCATTCTCAGCTCTCTCCACTGACTCCTCCCTTCACTGAGGCAGCTGCTCTGCTCTCATAGCTGCACCTCATGAGCTTTGGAATTTGGGCTGTTTCCTTCCCTGAGCTGATGTGGTGGAGGTGAAGTTGCTCTGACATGTAAGGAAGATTCAGGGAGGAGGTGGTATTTGAACAAGTCTCGAAGGCCCCTTTAGGAGCCAGGTGTAAAGTGGTCCTACCCTGCTGTGGTTCCTGCACCCAGAAACCCCACTCCTGGGGCAGGCAGGGCAGGGCCAGGAGGTGGACAGACAGAGGAATGCTAGGTGAGAGCCCCAGGCTTCATCAGCCATGTCTGCATGAGCCCACTCTGGCCAAGGCCATGAAGCCCCCTCCCTGTTGCTGCCCCAGCTCGCCCCAAGTTTGCTTCCCTTCCCCCCTCCCCACCACATCCTGCCCTTAGCCTGTAGTCACAGAAAACTGATCAGTGTAAACAAAGGCCAGACAAGCACCTGCCAATTCCACTAAAGGACATGTCCAGACATCCCCCAATCCAAGTAAAGGGCAGGTCAGGAGCCCACCAATCAGAACAAAGGACAGAATATTTCCTCTAAGCCCCCTGGGGAGGGAGCTGGGGGGATTGGGTGCAGAGAAGGAGCTAGACAGGAGCTGGAGATCCAGAGATTTGGGTTCTGGATCGGGTTCTGCCCTGACTGGCTGGTTGACCTCAGATGGGACATTGTTTCTCTTTGAGCCTCGGTTTACTCATCTGTCAAATGGTGAGGCTTAGCTGTCCCAAGCCTGTGGTTTTGAAAAATTTCTTCCCCCACATTAGAGTTCACTCCATCACTTTGACTGCTCTTCTCCGGCTTCCATAGCACACACATCAAACCCCACAGAAGGGCAGAGCCCCTCAGGGCTCAGCTTGTCTGCTCCCCACACCCCCATCCACCTCCAGGCAAAAACAGACTTGAACCAGCACCACCTTCTGGAGCCCGCCCTGGGAGCCCTGGGCTGAGGAGCCTGGGTTGGCAGACTTTATTCTGGGATTATTTGGAGCATCAGCTCTTCCTTCTGTCTTTAGTCTACAGAATTGACTTCAAAAGGCCACAGTAGCCCACATGTACATGGTATGTGCCAGTGTTACTGAGAAAGAGCTGCACCCCTATGAACCTGTGTGCATACCTAGAGGGTATCTAAAGGCGTGCTGGGGTGTTTCTGCAAGAATAAGGGTCTGGGGCTATGTGGCCAGCTATGTGTGGTGCTGAGGGTACGTGAACTGTGATGAGGAATGCCTAAGGGTTAAGGACAATTGATCCAGTTTGGGGATTATTAATGTTTGAAATCAGCAGCGTCTGATGTCCAAGGGCAGAAATGTTCTCTCTGACCAAACATATCTTCATCCTTGAGGAGTGGGAGGCATCAAAGGGATGCTGGCACATGGGACAGCAATGCCAAGTAAGCTTTCAGGGAGAAAGGCCACTGCTGCCTCCCTCTTTGGAACATAGGACTGGGATGGGTGGGGTGGGATCTGGGAGGAAACTGAATCCAAGAAGACTCAGGGTGAAGTTTGGAGCTGAAGCCTGGACCACAGGCTTCATCTGGACACCAAAGCAGAGCTCCCTTCTGTGGCCTTTCTGAGAAATGGACATTTAGCCCATTCTTGCACACCCTCAGGGATGGGGAGCTCATTTCCTCTCTCTTTCCTGGTGGCCTCTGCCTATATAGCATGGTTCAGCCTAGAAGAAGGTCCTTCATCCCACTATACCAAGACCAGCCTCCTTGAAATCATATGGGTCTCCAGGCTGTCCCTGGGGCCAGGGTCTGGGTCTGCTCTGCTTTAGGCTAGGTGCCCAGGTTCTCCAGTGTGAGTCATATATAGGACTTGGTTTCCAGTTTCCTCCTTACATGGGTCACCTCCTCTGAACTAGGCATGGTCTAATCAGCATGTAGAAGTGGGGAAGCCATCATCTAAAGTTAACAGATCTTTATTAATATGGCATGCAGTTTCAGCATTTGTACTTATTACCAGCCATACATACACTAAGGACTCATGCTGAGCTGATGGTCCACTAAGACCCTCAACCTCATATCATTTTTACATGAATGGGGGCCAAGCTATGTCTCCTTCAGCTTATAGTTAATCACTTTGCCTTTTGAACACAGACCTAGCCATCCCACAGGGAAGACATCAGAAAGAACTTCCAAGGGCTAGCGGGGAGGGCATGGCTGAGTGGATGGTATGAGTCATGATCCTGCCTTGGCCCTGGATCCGTTGTTCCATTACCCTTCTCTTTGATTCCTGTGGCTCTCGCCAAGTTAATAGAGCGAGAAGCAGGGACCTTTCTTGTCTCTGTTCCCCCTTTCCAAGGACAAGGCCTGCTCCTGGGACAGGAAGGCTGTAAGGCAGTCAAGGCTGATTTCTCCTTTCTCTCCTATCTTGCCAGGGGCTGGCACAGCTGTGTTTCTTCCCGCCTTGTGGGTTCGTGTACCCCTTGGACTTTTTCTACTCCCAACCCATCCTCTCACTAGGCTGAAAATGATTGGGGGAGACCTCTTCACTTCCTGGGGAAAATGAGTGGGACCCAGATTCAGCGAATATTTAGCTGAACATCTACTCTGTGTAGCTACTCTGTGAGGCACTATTAGGACTCAGTTCCATTTTATCTTCATATCAACCTGTAGGGGAGAGAGCCATAGTTGCCCCCAATTTACAGATAAGAAGACGGACTTACCAAGGCATGTGCTGCTAATAAGTAGTGCAGCTAGGATTCAAATCAGGGGGTTTTGTTTGCTTATTTTGCTTTGTTTTAATGTGGAAGCTTGTGTTTTTTTTTACTATGCCAGAGTTGTCCTAAGCTGAGGGATAAGGGACCTGGGGTCTAGTCCAGACTTGACCTCTAGACTTATTGTGACTTCTTTGCTATGCCCCTGACCCTTCTCTGAGCTGGTTTCTCCATCTGTAAGATGCAGAGAACTAGACATTCTAAGGCCTTTACTCTTGCTGGATTCTGAGATCCTGGGATTCAGCTGAGGGCCTTGGGCTCTGGGAGTCTGTGCTCAAAGCCTTCTGGGTAGATGGACTGCCCTGACTTACCTGGAAAAGGCCCTCACTGCCCTTTCCTCTCTTCCAGGATGTTTTGCTGAGCCTAGGCTCTGTCATCGACATTGTGGGCTTGCAACAGGCTGTCAAGGAGGCCCTCTCAGCCGTGCTTCCCAGAGTGGTAGGTGCTTTGCTCCACATTTTCCCCACCCCCTAAACCTTTGCCCAGTTCCTTGCTGTATTTCACACAGGGCTGAGAAGGAGGGAAGAGCAGAGTCCCTGCCTAGAGGACTCTCATGGGGAAGTGAAGGGTTTGGGTGTATGTTCTGGGAGAGCTTCCTGGAGGAGAAAAAGCTGAAACTAAGCCTCAAAGAATGTATTTGTAGAGGAATCCTGGAATGTCTTGACATAGAAGGGGCCTAAGAGCTGAGCTGGAAAGATGATGCTTTCAGATAATGGAAGAGATTTATGCAGGCTAACAGCTGGGACATGGTGGGGTCAGGTCGGCCTTCAAACATGTACAGCCGGAGGGGTTGAGGGTAGACATGCACAAGAACTTCCTTGATGCCAGGTCTGGGAGGTGCTAGAATGGGGCTCAGCATTGATAAATGGATCTATGCTGAGTTAAAGTGTCCTGCCTGGAGACAGGAGGCTGGACAAGGTGACCTCTAGAAATCTTTAAGCTTTTCTCTGACCCATCCCAACACCATGGATGAGGTTGCAGATTAGAGAATAGTTGCCTAGGCCCATGGTCACCTGCTCACTATGGTTGCCTGCGCCCAGAGTACCTTGGTGAGGGGACTGTGCCCCTCTTCAGCTGCCCCAGGCCATTCCCCAACCTGGCTCCGATGGCTACTGTTCATTCCTTAGGTAGTAGAATGGATAAACTGGCCCTCAAGACCCAAAGCAGCAGTGTCTCGGTTGTGCCAGATAGAGGGAAGCAGGAGATTCCTGCTGGGAAGATGTCAGCTGGGAAGTGGTGTTTGACCCAGCCTAAGGGGCACAGAAGAATTCCTGGAGGAGATGTGTAAACAGTCCCTGTGGGTTGGAATGTCTTCTCCCCTTCTCAAGACATTGGCCAAGTTCAGGCTCTGCTCCAGGAAATAAGGCTAATTCAGAATGTTACCCCCTCCCACCCCACCCAACCAGAGCCCATTGTGTCTGAATCTGCTTGATGGATGAACCACCCGAGGCACAGAGAGGGAGGGCACTTTCCCCAAGGTCACACAGTATGACAGGGACAGATGGGGCTTGGCACCTAAGCACCCTTGTTCCCTCTCCCTAGCTCTGCCTTTACAAAACCTCCTAGAAGTTCAGAGCCCAGGAGGACTAATGGGTGAGCTTTATTGAGCGTGAAATTGGTAGGAAGTGGGTGGTGTGTTGGCACCCAAAAATAAATCCTCCCAGGGAAGAATGGGACTGAGGCAACATCTGGCTTGGGGTGGAGAAACATCTGGAAAGAAGGGAGTGGGGACTGGCAGGTCAGTGTCTGCAAGGCTGTCCTGGGCCCCTCTGTGGCCACTGAGGCTGCCCTGGGATGAGGAGGAGGAGGTGACCGGCTGGGTCTTCATAGGGTGCCTGGTGGTTATGCCAGCATAGATACCTTAAACTGGACTAATTTTATCCCCGAAGTTGGGGGCTGAAAGACAGCTGCGGTCAGGCAATTATGTTCCTGGGACTATGGGAAATGTCTACCAGGGCCCATCCAAGAGGCCTGCATGAGCTAGGGAAGCCCTGACTTGGGGGAGCCCTGGCTTGATTACATGGAGGGGTGAGGAATGGAGGGGTCTGCTCTGCCTCCAGGGATGGGTGGGGAGATGGAGGGGGTCTGCCCTGCCTCTGGAGATGGGTGGGGAGTCAGGGGTTCTGCTCATCCAGAAGGGAGGGGTGGGGAGTGAGGGGTCTCCCTGCCTCCTAAGTGAGGAGAGCCGCTGGCACCTGGACCCCTCATCAGCACCCATTGTGCAGGCAGCCCCAAATACAGATGGCGCTGATGTGTCTGAAATGATTCCCTCCTTCTCTCCCATAAACTCAGCTAATTTTAACCCAGAGGGCTGCAAGTGAGGGGGTGGCAGACAGACGGACATCCGGATGTGAAATGAGGAGCGACATCCTCCCTGCATCCCCACCCCCCATCGCCCATCCCTGTCTCTGCCAGGGCAGGCTTCTGTGTGAGCCTGGGGCCAGCTGGTCTCTTAACCTCTTTGAGCCAAATCTCTCAGGCCCCTCCCAGGCTGCTAGTGGGGTCAGATGACAAGAAGGAGGCTGGATAACCATAAGGGGTGGGTGGCCTCCTTTCCACTGATTTCTTCATCCCTGAACTCCCACCTAGACCCTTACCAGGAGGACAAGGCGGCCCCAG
Organism: Manis javanica; assembly: GCF_040802235.1. Lineage (NCBI taxonomy): Eukaryota > Metazoa > Chordata > Mammalia > Pholidota > Manidae > Manis > Manis javanica. The sequence goes on from NC_133166.1 coordinate 22,365,365, forward strand.
GCCTTGGCCTCGTAGGCCCCTCTCACTTCCCTCAGGCCCTATCATTCCCCGCCCATGCCACCCCTGGGCTTGGTTTGGTTTCTCTGGAAGTAGGATTGGGTCATCCCCTGGGTGTTGGGAGAGGGTGTGGACTGGCTGGGGACAGCCAAGGGCAGCAAAGACTGGCTGGCACGATTGTGGACTCTCACAGTCACCGAAAGCAGCTCCTGCTGCGAGGGATTCCACACTTCCTGAGGGTGGGCCCTCAGTACCTGGCCCCAGTGTCACCTCCTCTGATGCCATCAGCAGAGAGGACAGCCCTTCATCCTCCCACTGAGAAAACAACTCCTCTCAGGATAATTAGCCCCCTCGCTGGTGTCTGGGTTTCCCTTGTCACAGTACCTTGTGGGCTGTGCTGAATGGGAGTTGGTATAGACCCCTAAGGGGAGCCAGTCCTGCTTGGAAAGAATGTGGATTTTCACCTGTGGGTCAGTGAGGACAACTTCTTCCACCAGGACATGGGCTGGAACTGAGGCCAAGTCTGCTCTGGGCCCGGGGGAGGGTGGGTTGACAAGCTGAAGACTTGATAAGCTTCTAGCAGAGCTGTGATCTCACTCCAGGAGGTGATCACTCCAAAACACAAGTCTGCTCTGTCTCTCAGTGCTCATCACCTGCCTGGCAGGTGCCCCTGGGCATCCGCCCCCAGCTTGGTTTACCTACCCTTGCAGTTCAGCCCTCCTGACCCAACCCACCTCCTGTGCCCCCTGCCGCCACTGTTAATTCCATAAATGCTCTGTGCTCTCTTTACATCGACATGCCTGCAACTTGGCACAGAAGCCATTCTTCTGTGCCTCACCCACTCCCTAAATGTGTCTAATTCCCACTTCATTTATAGCTTCAAGGTCACTTGCTCCAGGAAGCCCTCTTGGCTTGGGTCACAGTGTATAGTTTCTTATAGAGGTGTTTGTGTTTCTTGAGTCAGGAGGGAAGCTTCCAGGGCCTCTGAGCCCCTCCTGGTATGGGCCTGCCTGTGTGGATGCTCAGTTTGTTTGCTGAGGCTGGAATCATGGAAGATACCCTGGGGTTGGGGGGTAGGATTTGTCGGCACCTTCAGCGCATCAGACCCTTTTCCCATGCCTTGGATTTGGGGTGATAGGTAAAGAAAGCCGGCAGAGTTATGGCACACTGCCTGCCCAGAACCTCCTCCAAGAAGAAAGGGTGAGGGGTTAAGTTCCTAAGGGAGTGTGTCCTCCCTCACTGCACTTTACAATCACCTGCAGAGTAAAAACCAACAGATGCCTGAGCCCATTCCCAAAGGGTCTGTGACCCTGTCACTCAGACCTCTATACAGGCTGGGACTGGGCAGCTGGGAGGGCCTCTCCGCAGGGTCTCACGAGTGCCTTCCATCCTAGGAGACTGTCTACACCTACCTTCTGGACAGAGAGTCCCGGCTGGTGTGTGAGGACCCCCACCATGAGCTGCCCCAGGAGGGGAAAGTCCGGTGAGCCGTTCTGTATCCCATTGTCCTTTCACATGTCAAGGATCTCAGGCCTGGGGTATCTTCCAAGGTCCTCAGCTTCCCTGCCAGGCAGGCTCTTTGGCCAGGCCCCTGACTTCAGCAGAGAGGGGAGAAGCGATGTCTTCTCTTGTGGTGTGTTAGGGAGTGGACAGCACAGGGAAAGGGGTAGCTGGTAGGTTTTCTCCTAGAGAGTTGATTCTAAATTGCTTCTCAGAGCTGAGTCTCAGGATGTTGGGGCTGCACTTCATCAGTTAGAACCCCAGCAGGCTCTGAGAACTGCCTGGGAGGTTCTCACAGAATCACAGAACACTAGACCAGGAACACACAGTGTCAGCCCAGTATCTGAGAGCAAATCAGAGGCAGTGCCCTGCTGGGGGTTCTAGAACCTGACTGCCTGGGTTCAAACTCAGCTCCCCATTTACGAGCTGTACAACCTAGTGCAAAGTATTCAACCTCTCTGTGCCTCGGTTTTCATGTTTGTACAGTGGTGATGATAATGCTTATAGTTTGTTGGGAGGATTAAATGAGTTTAATACATGTAAAGCACTCAAAGGTATCCATACTGAATGCTAAATGTCTGATATCATTTTCATTGTGATGGAATGCAGAATCATGACTTTAGGAATATGGGCTAGCACCCTCTGGTCCTCTGATACCTCAGCCTATCAAATTCAGCCTCCTTAATTTCCGGATGGGCCACCATCACAAGATATGTGCAATCCCACATTCCTGAAGTGATGCTGAGCCAGGCCTGGGGCACGGTCTCCTGGCTCCTGGCTGTTCCGGGGACAGTGAGGAAAAATGGAACTTGCCTGATGAGAAAGAGTGATGATGGGCAGGAGTGCTGGTCCAGAAGAGGGCAGGCCACAGAGGACGTGGTCATTGCCTTTGAAGCACACAGGGCCATCATGGGCCCAGGGAGCACTGGGTTGGGAGCTAAGGGCTGAGTGGGCACCAGCGGGAGTGTTCAAGTCAGCGCCCCATGCCCTGGGGGAGAGCTTTTCCAACAGGCCAAGATCCAGGGATGATGTGGCTTTCAGGGAGCAGCTGGCTGGCCAGGCACTTGCCTCTCACAGAGGCCATGGAAGCATTGCTACTTGGGGGTGTCGGAGGCCTGAATGCTGAGCTGCTAGTGGTCCTGAGGCCCCTCCTGGCCCTTGGAACCCTGGATTCTTGGATGCTGTCTCTGTCCCAGCCCTTCCCCATGGAATGGGCTGGTGCCTCTTGAAGCCTTCCCACCTCCTGTTCTCCTGTTCGGCTCCCCAGCAGGGTGGGTGACACTCTTCCCTTCCACATCTCCAGGCAGTTCCTCCCGCTAAGAACTGTGTGAACCAAGCCAGCCATGCCCCTCTCCACTGCCCCCGTCTACAAGGCGGCAGGACAAGGCTGAAGGTCTTTCAAATCTTATGGTCAAAAGTGCTATAATGTCCCCTTTCTCCTTTAAGCCAGCATCCCCACGCCTGATTCTCAAGAACGTCGCTTAATATGACCTGCCCCATCTGGGAAGTTTCCTCATAGAGGCCTGGGAAGGCCTTCCTGAGAGAGGCATGTGGACCATGAGCCCAGAAGGCAGGAGAAGAGGAGACCTCCCTTCCGGCCTCAGTCTCTTTCTCTATAAAATGGGTGGAGCTGGGTACAGAGTCCTTTCAGTGGTTCCTCTGTGGCTCTGGGCCCATCAGGAGATCAGGCGCCCGCCCCAGGCTGAGGTGGCGCCTGAGGCTCCGGCAAGGCCCATTGTGTGAGGTGGTGGTGTGTGCCCCTCCAGGAAGCCTGGAAGATGGCACAGCTGGCAAACAGCAGCAGGTGTGAAGTGGAGGCGGATCATAAAGACAGATAAGGGTGCAGGAGAAAGGGTAGAGGATGGGCACAGGGTGGAGATGGGCCAAGGGGAGTAAGGAGTCCCTGCCAGCTACCCAGCCCTGCCTGACATTGCCCCCTCCCACTCTGTGGGCTCACAGACACCTGGTTTTGTGCCCACATGGGTTTTAGGTTTCCTGTGCTCGCTCCTGTTCATTCCTCCCCCGCAAGTCCTTCCCTGTTCCATCTTGACCAACCCCACATTTCCCTTATCTCCCCCTGCCTAGCCAGAGGCCCTTAGTGGCCTGGCTCATAGTTTCTGGGCATGAAGGAGGATCAAATTATCAAAACAGGTGTCTGGGCCATAGTGGCCTCTCTCAGAGATAGGTCTGTCCACAAGATCCCCGGGCTGTGAGTCAGAAGACCTAGATTGCCTTAGCAATCTCATGCAATCTCCCCGAGTCCCAGTCTTAACTTCTGTGAGGTTATAAAGCTGGATACCGTGATGTCTGAGGGTTAGTCCAGCTCTGCATTCTAGGCTGCAAAAGGCCTCAGAGCTAGAGGGGAGAGAAGCTGGTGGGCTGCCTGGGTGAGGGGCTTCCCTGAAGGCTTCACCTCCCTCTCGTTGGTGCCCCGCCTCAATCTCCCCGCCTATTTCAGTCCCCAGCCCTGCCAACTTCCTCTTATTGTGTCTCCTGACATCTTAAAGCCTCTGATTACCCGCTGCTGAGTGCAGTGAAATCTGGGGCCTTACAGCTGCAATGGAGACGCTGCCCACGCCAGCCCCAGCTGGTTGTCTCTCTCCACTACCATTTGGGGTTCCCAGGGCCCACTCTTGAGAAATTGCTCCCTCAGAGCTGACCTGGTCCCTTCTCACTGCAGAATCTGACCCTCTGATTTGTCTTAAAGGGCACAGGTAATAGTCTCCTCCTATCCCTGGAGCGCCACATTCTAGGAGAGGGAGAAGAGGGTTCCAATTCTGGCCTGAATGAAAATTTTTCTTCAAGAGATATGAAAGGTCACAGCAAGGCTGAGGCTCAGGGCAGGGGGTTCAGTGAAGGGGGTGGGGCCTCACCAAAGAAGGGGCTCAGAAGACTGGAAGAGGACTTGGGCACTCAGCTCTTTCCAGGCCATTGACCCCACCAACAGAGAGCCTTTCCCTCTACTCTTTCCACTAAACAAATAGTTGTAAAAGGAACGGAACCATCATAAAACCCATGCCCATTCCCCCCTCCACTCTACACCCATCTGTCTTTACCTTCAGCAGGACACGCCATGACCACCCAGGTGTCTGGGCTCAGTCATTAGCTTTCAATGTACAGGGTTCCCTCCACCCCCAACCATTAGCCTGGCAAAGCAGGGAAGGGATAGGGGAGAGGAGGCAGGCTGGGGGCTCTGCACTGAGGGGTGAGCCTTGGGGGTGTGAGCAGTAGACCCCCTCTGGGTTGGGAACACTCAGCCTTGGCACTCCCCTCCCCTTCCAGTTTGTGGGTGTCTTGAAACCTTCAGGGAGCAGTTCCAGGAAGGGTAGCATAAAAAGACTTACAAGTGGGTAGGTTGGTGGGAACATGGCCTGGCACAGCCCTACCTGAGACTGTAGGTTGTGGCTGGGCCAGGGAGGACGGGTTGTAGAGCGAGGTGCCAAAGTGTGGGGGCTTCTGAGTGTCGAGCCCCCTTGGAGGCCCCAGCACTTCGTGGGAAGTCTAGGCACAGTCAGGGTAGACCTGCCCCAGCCCAGCCTCTCCTCTGCTATCCAAGGACCACCAAAACTAGGGGGCCCTCACTAAGACCAGGTTTCCAGCCTCTAAGGTTCTCCCTCCTTAGTGAGAGTTTTACCCAGCAGCCAGCATGATCAGCCTGAGTCAACCCTGACCTTCCCCTTCCCCTGCTTAAGTCTCTCCTGGGGCTGCCACTGCCCTTAGGGTCAAGCGCAGCTCCTCAGGGCCCTGGCTCCTATCTAGCCTTGCTCCCTGCTTTCCAGCCACACCAGTCTCCTTGCAGTTGGCCCATCCAGCAGGCAAACCTTCTCTCTCTCCTCTGAGACTTTGCACAGGTAGTTCCCTCTGTCTGCACATCCTTTCCTGTCTGTCTTGATAACTTCTGCATGTCCTTTAGGGTTCAGCTCAGGCATCTCCTCCTCCAGGAAGCCTTCCCTGAGCTTACTTCTGTCCTCCGCCTGGGCAGGCTGGGGCCCACTCTTCCTGCCGTCGTCAGAGCCCTCATCGCAGCACTCTCATGGGGCTGCATGTCTGTCCCTGCATGATGCTGGAGCTCCTCTCCTCATCTCAGTCATCAGTACCAATCCTGACCCAGAAGGACCCCAAATAAATACTCTGGAGTATTTCAGACTTCAAATAGGATGTTCCCATAGGATTTTAGTTGAGAAAACCTTCTCTGGCTCTGGTATGGGGGATGGATTTAGGAGACCTGGCAGGAGGCAGGCAGCTAGGGGAGAAGCTAAGGTCTGGGGAGAGATGTCTCTGTTCAAGCTGGGCAGTGGGTTGGGGTTGGTGAGCAGCGATAGTTATGAGAGGTGACTCGCCCATTGGATGGGGGAGGTGAGGAAGAGGGAGGCAGCTAGGACAGTTTGTGGACAAGCCACAAAGGACCCAGGGGATGGCTGTGCCCTTTAGGGGTAGTGGTAGATGGGATAAGCTCAGATTGGGACTAGGTGTCTTTGACAATCTTGGGGACACCCAGGGCAGGTCTCTAGGAGGCCTTTGGGTATCTGGGTCTGGAGCTCATGAGAGTGGGACTGGAGAGTCACAAGGCCATAAGCACAATGGATGGCGTTTTGTGCAGAAGAGAATAGGTGAGGGCGGATCCTTCATCAGGGTCCCGAGGGAAGGAAGGGGAGATGCCAAGGGAGCCCCTGGTCTGCAGGTGGAAGTGAGGGGTCAGTGGGATGAAGCTGCAGCACTCACTGGCCAGCAGTGCAGGGCCCAGCACCATCTTGTGGCTGCCCATGAACCGGACTGTCAGGAGCCCAGTGGCTGAGCTAGGTCCACAAGAGGGGGTTTGGCTGGAGGTCACCAAAGCCAGACCCCTGCCTCCATGAAGCCCCAGCCTTTATTAGTTTAGTCATCAGGAAATGTGGCTGCCATTGCCCTCCTGCCGCCCTAGATCCCTACTCTCTTCCTGGGGTGATTGGCATAGTCTGACAACTCAGAACTGGAGACCAGCACTCTCAGAGCCTAAAGATCCAGGGTATGAGGGCTGGAAGTGGGGAAACACCACTGGTTCTTATGGATTCTGATCCAAGTGGCCAGGATGTTTCAGAATGCTGTGTGACCTTGACCAAAACGCTCAGCCTCTTAGGTCCCTGATTTCTCTAGTGCCCATGATCTCCTGATCTGGAGACTTGCAGGCTGCCCCTCTTCTTCCTCATCTGCCCTGCTCTGGGATCCCCACAGGGACCCCACATGCACACACCAAGAGGTCCAGCCCCACAAGCTTCTTTTCTCTACAGGCCAGGCAGTTCCTACGAACACAGTTCAGTGGAGGCAGCATGAGGGATGAGAAACCCAGGACAATTAATCATGAGGGAGTGACACTTGGTGAAAAATCAGGTACTTAATTAGGCAGGCAGAGCCAGAGGCCTGGGGGAAGGGTGGTATGGGCAAAGAGAAATTCCTTCTTCCTCCACTAACCTCCCCTGCCTGGGTTCCCACCTCCCCTCCCCTCCATCACACCTGTGCCCTTTGCCTCCTGGACATACATGCCAATCCTCTTGTTGGGGGCTCACACCTCCTTAGGTCTTTAGGAAGGTTCAAGCACACTGCTTAGGAGTTTAGGCTCCAGTGCCAACTGCCTGGGTTCAACTCCTGGCTCTACCACTTACTAGTCATGGAACTTTGGACATGTTACTTAACCCACCTTAGTTTCTCTACCTGGAAATGGAGATGATGATAATATTTAATTCATTAAATTGTTGGGAATTCTGAGTTCATCTATGTGAGCTGCTTGGATTGGGCATGGCATACCAGGGATGTCCAGTAAACTTCATTTCTGATGATCGTCTCTTCACAGGAGTTCCGCTCTTGTGCTTAGCACTGAAATCTGCTCTAGAATGATTTTCTGAAGGTGGAGACAGTTCAAATTCTACTCTCCTCCATCTAGTTCTCCCTGGGAGGCTCAGAGGGTTTGATCACTTGCCCGAAGTCAAGTAGTAGCCTGGGCAGGATTTAACCCAGGCAGCCTCACTTTGAGCCCTTGCTTTACTTGTTCTGGGGGATTTGTGCTGGGTCATAAGGTACCTTTCCCATATCTATGAGCAAGAGGCACCAGAGGTTGGCCAGAGGCCGCCTGCCCCTCTACACAGGGGGTCAGAGTCCCCGACTCTTTTATTTTTGCCTTCCTTGTGTCTACCCTGCAGTAGGTCAACTTGTCCGGATCCTTGCAGATGTGTGGGGTCCAACCTACTTGTGTGTCCCCAGGCCAGGGCCTGCTGCTTTTTGATCCAGGGGTTGAGAGGTAGAATGATGTCCTCTTTTCAGAGAGGCTGTGATCTCCCGGAAGCGGCTGGGCTGTAAGGGACTGGGCCCCTCCGACCTGCCAGGGAAGCCTTTGGCCAGGCTGCTGGCTCCCCTGCCTCCTGACTCCCAAGGTAAGGGCTGGGAGCTGGGCAGGGGCAGGGAGGAACTGCGGCCCCTGCTGCCCAGATCACCTCTGTCTTCCACCCTTGTCTTCATCTCTCTGTCTCCTTCTTTCTCTTGCTCTGTGTCTCTAGCAATCCCTCTAATTCTCTCTCTCTTGTGCTGCTAACCTCTCTGAGCCTCAGTTTCCTGATATGTAAAATGGGGATGACAGAACCCACCTCAAGTGGGTGTTGCAAGGAGGAGCAAAGGAGACAACTCATGTTAAGGGCCTGGCACATACTAGGAGTCAGTGGCCAATGGCCACAGCGACGATGTGCTCGTGCCTGTTGCTAGATGGGCTGCAGTTGTTGCCATGCTCTCTCTGTCACTGTCTCTGTTTTTCTCTCTTCCTTTCCATGTCCCCTTTCCGCCATGTCTCTGCCTCGTGTCTCAGTCTCTTTAGGTCTCTGTTCTCTGTCTCGATGTGGAAAGAGCACAAGACTGGGAGTCAGGAGACCTGACTTGCTGTGTGATCTTGGGCAAGTCACTTCCCCTTTCTGGACCTCAGTTTCCCAATCTGTAAAATAGGGGTGCTCGGTTTTAATTACCTCCCTCCCTCTCAGGGTTGCTGGGAGGATCACAAGAAAATTGTCAAGTGAGGGTGTTTCCTTCTACGCAGGGGTCGTTTTGCTGTGGTTATCTTTGTTGCCACCTGAGGACCCCTCTCTCTGTCTCTCTGGGTCTCTGGGTCTCTCTGTGTCTCTGTCCTGGCCTCTCTCTGTCCGTGTCTTGTCTCCCTCCCTGGGTCCCGGCTCAGTATCTCTGGGCCTCACTGGCCCCGCAGGACCACTTCATTGCCCTCTCCCCCTCAGTGCTGGTCATACCGCTGGTGGACAAGGAGGCTGGGGCTGTGGCTGCCGTCATCTTGGTAAGAGCCCATGCGGGGAGTGGTGGGGGAGAGGACAGCAGGGGAGGGAGTGGTGGATGAGTCTGCCGGGTGTGTGTGTATGAGTGTGCGTGTGGCGCATGTGTGTGTGTTGGGAGCAGCGGCGAGCTGGGCTAGAGTTAGGGGAAATGGGAGCCTGGGAGGAGTCTGAGGCTTCTCCCACACCCCAGCCCCCCGCCCTGCCTCCAGTGGGCAGGACCAAGTCGCTGGCTCAGTCAGCAACATTCGGAAGGATACACAAGCCCCATCTGCACTCTTGGCCCTGTGCAGCCCTTGGCACGGCCCTGACCCTGCTTCCTCTTTGGCGTCCTCCCGGATGGGTTGGGGTCAGTGTCCACAGAAGATGTGAACAGTGAGGTGGGAAGGGCCTGAGAGATACCGAGGAAGGAAGGATGGGTAGACATGAACTGACAAAAAGAGACGGTGCGAGAAAGCGCATAGAGATTAGGGTGGCTGGAGCCCGGGAGAGGACACCCATGGGGCAGGCTGCCTGGGAAGGTGTCCAGACCCCCAGCTGAGGCTGAGGCTCTGGTAGGCGCCAGGCAACAGGGCAGGCCTCCTGGTGGTGGTGGTGGAGTGATGGAGGGGAAGGGGCCTCAGAGAAGGGGGAACGCATTACCCTGGTGGGGAGGAGGGTGGGGCCTGGCGTGAGACCCAGGCAGCACTTCCCCTGCCCTCTGCTGCACCCTTGTGGAGCTCGCTAGGTTTCTGCTCCACTGGAGGGGGTTGGCTCAGCCTTATGGGCTCAGGTTCTGCCTCTATTCAAGGCTCTTCTCCCCTGTGAAGGTGGGCAGGAAGAATCATTGTCCTGTCCTAGGAACAGAAGGGTTGCACCCCGAAATAGCCATTTTGGAGTCTGCATCTGCTGAAGCAGCCACCACCTCCATAAGGGGAAGACTTTGGGGTACGGACAGATAAATGAGCGAGGGACTCCTCCTGAGCTCATTAAAGTGGAATTAAAGGTTTCAGAGGCACCTGACCTTTCCAGAACTGCTGGCAGGGAGGGCAGTGGGCGTCGGGGGTGGCAGCAGGAAGAGGGAGGGAGAGGAGAGGGTATTTGGCTTGGGTTCCCGGTGCCCCCTCTGCCTGGCTGAGGGAGCCGCGGCCCTCTTGGTTTCTCCTGCAAGCTGCTCCCCCACCCCCAGCTGCTGTTCGCACAGGGAATGGATCTGCTGTTGGCACAGAGTTCTCAGTGCTACTGCCCTCCTTCTTTCAGTCCCAGTCTGTGCCAGAGCTCATTGCTTGGAAGAGGCCCAGGGCTAGGGGCAATGTGCAGAGGTGGGGGGTGGGAGGCAGTGGCTCTGTTGAGGGAAACTAGTCTGGGAGTGCCAAGTTTCTGAGAAGGACTTCCTGTGTCAGGGCTGGGAGGCTGGGTCAGAAGGGAAGCGATTCCCACAAGGGGGAGACGTTTCAAAGGTTGTTCCTCTTGAGCAGGAGGATGGTTGCTGTGACCACTGTTCACCTTGGCTCAGGTTGGGCCAGGAGTCCAGGTTACAGCCCTCTCCTGGGGGGAGAAAGGCCTGGGTGTATGTGTGTGTTGTGTACTGGGAAGGGGAAGGGGTAGAATCACTTAAATTCAACCCACCCTAGCAAGGCCCTGCTCTGGGCCCTGCTCCAGGTTGGGCGCTGGGCAGAAAGAGGAGTCAGACCCATGTCTGCCTTCTAGAAGCCCAGGATCTCTGTACTGGTTCCAGTACAGAACTGGGAGACTGAAAGAGAGTCTCTGAAGGCCAGGGACAGAAAGATATCATGGAGTCATCCTACACCCACTGGACCTCCCCCCACGCCAGCCCATGCTCCTGGGCTCTCAGCCCATCCCCACCCAGCAAGTGCACGCACGAACACACATTCTCTCATCAAGACCCTCAGTGCCCTCCTGCCACCACACACACTCATACTCACAATCATCTCCACTAGATGGAAATACTCAGGCATGCAAGCACACACACAGTGCAGCAGGGCAGGGACACACCATCAGTCCACGACTGGCCAAATGCACTGAACGCTGCTAGCAGGTGCTCTGGTGGCAGAGGCTGGAGCAGCAAGGGAGGCCTCACAGTGGAGACAGCATTTGAGTGGGGCATGGGAGGAGGTCAACAGGCAGAGAAGAAGGGAAAAGGATATTCTAGGCAGAGGGAACAGCATGCTTAAAGGCAGGGTGAGGAGACAGGTAGTGGAGTGTTAGGGGAAGAGTGAGCCTGGTGAGGCTGAGGTACGGGTGACATACTGTTGAGCAAGACGCTACCTTAGGCTTTGGCTGCCAGGAGAAGCTCCCAACATCCATCCTTTCACCACCTGAAATACCCTGGACAGTGAAGAGCTTGAGAGTTATTTGGATTATTCACCATCTGCCTCTCCTTCCAGCCTGCGCCTTCCTACTCAAGTAGAAATACACTTCTCCAGGACACCCCTCTCCCAGTGCAAATCCATCTAACAGAGCCTGTCCTGCTGCTTCACCCCCTGGCTCCTGGGGCCACAGGATCTCACATCCTCTGGGAGGCAGCACAGGCATCTATCCACCCACTAACCCATCTGTCGGTTGAAGACTTCTTGAGCACCCCAGGCATGTGTGTTAGGTGCTGCTAATTCAGCAATGACCTAGGCAGACTAGCCAGGCCCTCTTTCGGAGTCTGGAGGGGCAGGGGAGACAGACATTAAACAAGCAACAAAATAAAGGTAGAATTGCAAATGATTTGGCAAGTGCTAGCAAGAAAGCAGGGAGCCCTGCAAGGAACAGTGGGGCCTGATGGAGATTTGGTCAGCGGAGGGCTCTCTGAGGAACATGCCTTCTGGTGCAGGACTGCCTGGCTGGGATCTGGGTCCCTGCAGCTTGTGGTCAGGGTGCCTTGGCTGCAGGTTCTTTGTGTGGAAAGAGTCTTTGTCTCTGTTCTTCAGTGCTGGAATGTTAAGTCACTTTGAGGAGTGGGTGGCCCTTGGTCTCTGGCATTTGATGTGTGATTTGTGCCCACTTTCCCCCCAGCTGTGCCAGTCACACCATCTCCTTATATGGGGATGGGGTTTTCATGCAATTAGCCATGTTGGACTTGATGAGGGTGGGGAATGGGGAGCAGAACAGGGATTTCAGCCCTCTCCACAGTTCCAGTGCCCACCACTGGATGCTCCCACTGGGCCCCAGATATACCCCCTGATTAGCAAGAGGAGGTCCAAGTGTGTGTTCCTATTGGTCAGCAAAAATCTATATGTGAGTGCTGGTGATTGTGTGTCTGTGTATGGGGGCCAGAAGTGTATACATGGCTCTTGGGTGTGTGAATTCAAGGGTCCTACATACAGGTATGAATGCACATGTATGGATGGTTGTAGACATTGTGAGTGTGGGTGTGTGGCTGTCTTTGAGTCTGTGATGGTACTGTGTGTGTGCTTGCATGCCTGAGTATCTCCATCTAGTGGAGATGATTGTGAGTATGAGTGTGTGTGATGTCAGGAGGGCCCTGAGGGTCTTGATGAGAGAATGTGTGTGTGTGTTCGTGCGTGCACTTGCTGGGTGGGGATGGGCTGAGAGCCCAGGAGCATGGGCTGGCGTGGGGGGAGGTCCAGTGGGTGTAGATTGACTCCATGATACCTTTCTGTCCCTGGCCTTCAGAGACTCTCTTTCAGTCTCCCAGCTCTGTACTGGACTCAGGCTGTTTTGTCAGCCCAGAACTGGTTGTTCCTGAGAGATGGGAATAGGTAGAAGGAACCAGGATGAACCAGAAGAACCCCCATTTTCTAACAGTAAAATGCCCACATGTTTGTGTAACCCATACACAAATGAACCATGGCCCCAGCCTCTTTCAACAACCTATCCCTTTGGAGTCATAGATGGAGCCTCATCCAGAGCTTCACCTTCAATACTATCCTTGGTGGCCCAGGCCTCTCCCAGGTCTTCCCACCTCCAGTCTTGCTCCTGCCAATTCCCCCTACATCCTCTAGGCCGTGGTCTGCAGATGCTCCAAGTCTGCCAAGGATACCCAGTACAATCAAGCTGAAGTCCGGTTCCTCCTGAGGCACCATGGACTCCACCCCTGCCCAATCCTCATCTCCACATACCACATACCACCCAACACTGCCAGGACAGCCTCCTGCCTGCAGTGCCCACCCCTCTCCTTCAGGCTGTACTTATCCTCCCGTGCTTCAGTGCCAGTTCTGGAAGCCTCTCAGATGCCCTCCCAATGTGAGCTCCCACAGCCTTGAGGTTCCCACCCTAAAGCCTACCCTCTCCCACTTCCTCAGGTTGAGGTTCTGCACCCCACCAATCACCTCCCCCCACTCCATCCTGCCCCAGCCAAACCATGAGCTTCCTGAGAACCTGCTGGTCTCCTCCTCTCCATCTTCTCCTGGCAGGGGACCTAGAGCAGAGCGGCAGGGGCTACTGAGTGGGGAGGGAGGATGAAGGAAGACCCCAGTGCAGGCCCTGTGGGGAGCCCTGCAGGCGGTGAGCAGCTCTGAGTAGGCGCAGGAAGCTGGTGACGCAGGTGGAGAGCCCTGCTGGCAGGGCCTGCTGTGGGCCCCAGACTGCCACCCACCCTCCTTCTATCATTTTCCTCACCAAGCACCCGGCATGGGGGAAGGGACTTTACAGAGTATGAAAGATGGGCTGAGGGGACTCCTGGTGACTGACATAGGCAAGTTGGAGAGGGACAGGATGATGGGGCAGGAGGGTAAGAGTGGGTCTGGAGAGAGGAAGGTGTGGGCAAAGAAGAGGAGAGAGTGGGTACCTCTGCCACTTGCTGCTGTGGGACCTTGGGTAAGTCACTCAGCTTTCCCAGGCCTTGGCTTATCTGCAAAGTAGAAGCTTGACTTACAGGGTGGTGAGAATCCACGTAAGGAAAAACACTTTATCACTCCATTCATTCATCCATCCACCATTCTAGGTTCTTTAGGCACAGCAGATGCTTCATAAATGTTGGACCTCTTTCCTTACCCCAGACTTAAGGATGGCACAAAGTCCATCTCAGACGGATGGAGCTGGGAGGCTGAGGCTGATACCACTGACTGGGTAATCAGGCCTGTGGGGCTCCATGGTCTGAGAGACGGGCAGGCGTCCAAGGTCACGCCCCTTCCCTCACTCTATACACCTGGATTGTGCCTTTGATGGGACCATAACTGAAAAGGCAGAGATCAGAAAAGTTCCACTTCTTTGGATTAGCCCAAGAAGGTTTCCTGGAGGAGATTGTCCTGGAGCCATCTGCTTGGTCAGAAGGATGGGCTCATCACAGGCCTATAGATTGGAGTGTGTATGTGTTGGTGGAGACAGGTGTGTGCTGGGTGTGGGGAGGGCACTCTGGCAGAGACAGGAAGCTAGCGGAGGTCAGCTGGCCCCCTCCCAAATTCCTCTAGGTGCACTGTGGCCAGCTGAGTGACGGTGAAGAGTGGAGCCTGCAAGCTGTGGAGAAGCATGTGAGTGGGGGTAGGGCTGGCGAAGGAAGGGGCTGCTGAGGACCCTCATCACAACTGGTGGGAAGGTGTTCTGGCCAGGGAGCTGGACAGACCTGGGTTCCAGTCTAATGCCTTTGGGCTATGTGACCTTGAGCAAGTCAACCTCTCTGAGCTCAATTTCACATCTGCAAGTGAGGATAAGGATAGCACTGACCTATTTAAGGTATTGGTGAGATAAGGCGAGTTGCATACCTTGTCAATACTTAGGAAAGACTATTTATGTCATGAAATTGAGGCTCTTTCCTGAGATTTTATGATTTCTGTGACTTGAACAAGGACTGAGGATTCCCCCATGGGTGGTAAGGACAGAGAAATCTGACCCTCTCCTGTCTTGGAAGAGACTAGGGACTAGGGGCAGAGACAAACCCTAACTGACCTGTTCAGGGACTGAGGGGCACTCCAGGAACAGTGGGAGTCCACAGGAGGATGGAGCGATGAGGGATGAGTTGTTTGGAAGGAAGGTGCGGAGGGGTTGGGCACTGTAGGCAGACAGAATGGCTTGAGCAAAGGCGAGGCGTCCCGAGGCGGCAAGCTGGGTAAAGGTGGGGCGAGTGACTCTGACCGCTCGGCCCTCCCCAGGCCCTGGTGGCCCTGCGAAGGGTGCAGGCCCTGCAGCAGCGCGGGCCCAGCGCGGCCTCCGAAGCGGTCCAGAACTCCCCCGCGGGCTCGGCCGGAGACGAGAAGGGCGGGGTTGTATACACCGACCAGGACCAAAAGGTCCTGCAGCTCTGCGGTGAGGACCTGGCTAGGCGAGTCCTGGGGGCGGGGTCGACCCCCGGAGGGAGGGTGCTATATGAAGGGCGGAGCCTGGGCGGTGGGGAGCGGCCGGGGCGGGTCCGCGACGCAATTGGATCTAGGAGGCGGAGGCAGGTGGAGCGGTGGAGGCTCGTAGAGGGTCTAAGAGCCCGCTCTCTCTGACTTGTGCCCCACCACTGCAGGGGAGCTCTACGACCTGGATGCTTCTGCCCTACAGCTCAAAGTCCTCCAGTTCGTGAGTCCCTGTGCACCCCTTTCCCCCGTATTCCTCCAGGGACCAAAGTACCTGTGAGCCGTTCCATCTCGATTCAAACGTCCCACCCTTCCTCTCTCCTCCTGCTGGAGGAACCTCAGAGAGCCGAAAGGGTGGGGAGACGGTGTGGCCCCAGATCCGCGGTTAGCCCCTCTGTCTGTCTCAACCCCTCAGCTGCAGCAGGAAACCCGGGCATCCCGCTGCTGCCTCCTGCTGGTGTCCGAGGACAATCTCCAGCTTTCCTGTAAGGTGAGGACTCTGGTCCACTGCGGGGCGGGGCGAGGGACCCGTCTCTCCGAGGGGAAAAACCTTGCCCATCCTCTCACCTGTCCCTCTGTTCTGCCTACCAGGTCTTCGGAGATAAAGTGCTAGAGGAAGAGATTAGCTTTCCGGTTAGTCCTGCGCCTGCCCCATGTGCTGGAGTCTGCAGGAGCAGTTAAGGCCGGCCAGGCACTCCTGGGAATAGCGAGAATCTCTTCGAATCTGATAGAAATATCTGGGTCTTGGGATCTTATTAGAAATAAGAGATCACAATCTCTTATGATTAGGATCCATTAGGAGAAAGCTCTTATAATATACAGAAAGGCTTACTTGTGACCAGTTCACTTAAGTTGGAGTATTTTTGCATTTGGCTCTCTTAGAATCTGTTGAGATCAACATTCCTTGGAGTCTGCTTTTTTCTCTCCTAGTGAGGAAAGACCCTAAAGTCCTCCATAGGGGATTGTGGTCAAGACCAGATTTCCCCCCTAACCCCCTGCTCCTCAGTGTTGACTCTATCCACCATTTGGATTGGCTGAAGAGGTGGTTGAAACTTCCGGATGTGGGGTGGGGGGTT
Source organism: Manis javanica (assembly GCF_040802235.1). Lineage (NCBI taxonomy): Eukaryota > Metazoa > Chordata > Mammalia > Pholidota > Manidae > Manis > Manis javanica. Next base: position 22,381,463 of record NC_133166.1, read on the forward strand.
TTCTGAGATCACCTGATCTTGGGGAGAGTTGGGACCTAATCGGGCCTCTCCTCACTCCCCAGTTGACAACCGGACGTCTGGGCCAGGTGGTAGAAGACAAGAAGCCTATCCAGCTGAAAGATCTCACCTCTGTAAGCCATAGTGTGGCTGGACCAGGGGAGGAGGAAGGGGAGAGCCCACTGCACAGTCCCCAGGGCCAGGGTCTCTGGGATCAGGCAGACTAGGAATGAGGGAGACAAGACCTAGGGAATTTCTCTCAACCCGCACTCATGTCCTAATACTTCCATCCTGCATGTGTCCCTTAGGTCCCTTAGAACTGCATGTGGCAGAATGTCATGGAGGGCTGGGGGAGGGAAGCAGGCTCCCTTCCTCCTTCCCTGCCCCTGCCCAATTTACCTCCCCTTTGCAGGAGGATGTGCAGCAGCTCCAGAGCATGTTGGCCTGCGAGTTGCAGGCCATGCTCTGTGTCCCTGTTATCAGCAGGGCCACTGACCAAGTGGTGGCCTTGGCCTGCGCCTTCAACAAGCTTGGAGGAGACTTGTGAGTCTGGGTGGGGTGATGTGGGTCAGGAGATGGAGCTAAATGGCTGGTCAGGGCTCCACCAGGGTAACACATCAGGAAGGGAACTAAGCCCTGTGGGGGGAGTCCTATTCCAGTAGTGGTGGGCTGAATGGTTTGTTGGTATAAGAGGCTATAGGATTATGAGGGTCCTAGATTCTTGCAGAAGCTGCTGGCAGAGGCACAGGTAATTGTTGACTCTGTCATCCATTTTGGCTTATTTGAAATCATTTTGAGACCCAAATGAGTTTCCCTTTTCTTTACCCACTTCCTGCAGTTTGGATTATCCATGGTTAGAGTACTGGACTCCCTCCCACTTGTCACATCCCGCTTTGGCATTTTTGCTGTGAACTGCCTGATGAAGGGGCAGTGAGCTCTGGGATGGGTGAATGCTCTGTGACCCACAGAGCATCATGGACACTGGACAGTAGCTAAAGGGAAGAGGCTTGGGGACTGTGCTGAGGGTCTTTAGAAGCACTTACAGAGTAGTTGTATGAATCACATGGAACAGAGTCAGGTAAATAGGCTTAGTCAGGAAGCGTATCTCAAGAACTGAGGCCAGATTTGGGGTCTAGAAGTAGTATCTTAAATAGATTTCATGTCCTATACCAACTCATTAACTGGTAGTAGTTGCCTGAAGGCTTAGGCTGAGACTCGATCTTAATTTAGTGAGAAAAAGTGCAGTGATTGAGTAGCCAGGTCTGTGCTGGGTGCAGGTTCAGGATGTGAATGCTGCTCCATATGGTCCAACAGGCCCAGCAGTTTGTGCCAAGCCAGACAGGTGGGGAGGAGCAGGCAGGTGAGGGGTTGAGTCCTGTTTCCAGGATGCAGAGAGATGCTGTCAGGATGCTTGGCCCCTGGGCCCCAGAAAGCAGCCTGGGTTTGAGGGCCTGGGATCCCTGCAAGAAGTAGAGATTGGAGATGTTCAAAGTAGCATGGTGTCAGAAGCCCTGGGATGGGGTCTGCATGGCTGGGACAGAGATCTGAGAGTCACAGGTCTGAGTAGCAGGATCTACCAGCACAGAGCAATGTAGGCAGTTGGATGTGCCTGAGGGAAAAAAACAGAGCCCACTGAGGCAGAAAGGATGTGGGATCTGTATCATTTGGAACTAGTGGGCACCCTGTGGTGGAAGTATTTATACCACTCAATAAACACATGTTGAGCACCTACTGTGTCCAGCCCTGTACTGGCCAGATGGCCTTGGGAGGGCCTTTGAGGAAGGGAGTGCAGAGTAAGTAGGATCCAGCATGGGCTGGCTGTGGGACTGGGTTCTAAAATGGCCCTATACCTGGATGTCAGACCTGGAGGAGAGGTGGCATCAGAAGGTAAATGAGATGGGGCCCTGGTGACAGCCCTGAGGTCCATGGCAGGAGCAAGGCCATCTCTGGATCCCACATATTTCAGAAAGTGAGTGCTCTGAATGATTGCATGATCCAGGTGGGGTTTAGTTCAAAGTAGTGACCGCAGAGAATCTGCCTGGAACCCGGAGAACAAGGGCTTCCAGAATCCCTTCAGCTGGGAGTGTGAGGGGCTGATGGCAAGGGCAGAGGTAGAATTCAGTTAAGACGTTTAGCAAACACCTCCTCTGTACCAGGCTCTGTATTGGGGATGAGGTGATAAAGTCATGGTCTCTTCCTTCAAGACTTGAAGTTTATTTTCAAGGCATAGAGGGAGGAGGGTGGGAAAGGTATTCTAGGCAGAGCGAACAGTGTGGGAAAATGGATGAAGGTGTGAAAGAGCCTGAGATTTCTTAGAATGGTGAGGATCTTAGTGTAGCTGAAGCTGAGAGACACCCATAAATGTGGGGAGAGAGTTGGTTGGGACAAGACTGAGGGCCCTCAAATGCCATGGTAAGGAAGGTGGGCAGACAGACATGAAGGGGGGATCTAGCCCTGAGTCACTACACTAAGGCCAGCTAAAATAGGGAGGGATCTAGATAGGGAAATCTGAAGGCAGGGAGATGGTCAAATCTCTGAGGCATGTCCCCCTCCCACTCCCTTAAAGCACACCTGGAGACGCTAAGCCCCAGCCCCAGCCCAGGTACCACACCAGCTTGTTCATCCAGCCCTACAGAGCTCCCACCAAAATCATTTGGTGGCTGGATTGAATGACCTCAGCAGGACCTGAGGCTGATCTTATCATTCCATGAGTAGGGGGGGCACCGCCCTCCCCACCACCCCCTTAGGGACCTACAGAGTCCAGGCAAGTAGGGCAGTGACGGGAGCTGGACAAGATAGGGCAGTGCCACCACCCCTCCCTGAGGCTGGAGGGGCCCCTGGGAAGAGCAGGAGAATACCCAGCACTGGCCTGGGCAAGCCTGCAGTCTGAGGGAGGAGACCCAGCTTCAGTCTGGGTAGATTAAAGTCACAGGAGGAGGAACTTACATGGCTCTGGCTTCAAGAGACAATGTGAGGAAAACACATTTTGGTCTGAGGAGGAGTAGAGCCTTCCCTTCAGGGAGTGCCCCGTCTGCAGAGGAATCTGGCCCAAGCTGCCCCTGCAGTGAGCAGCCCCAGTAGAGGAGAAGATTGCTTTGCTGGTGAATCTCTGAGGGCTTTCTGGAGGAATGGAAGGAAGGAGAAACGGGAAGAGAGCTTTAGGTCATCCGATCCTTCTCCAGGAACCCCTGCCCTCTCCCCAGGTTCACAGACCAGGACGAGCATGTGATCCAGCACTGCTTCCACTACACAAGCACAGTGCTCACCAGCACCCTGGCCTTCCAGAAGGAACAGAAGCTCAAGTGTGAGTGCCAGGTGAGTGACCTGCCTTGCTCTTCCCTCAGGGATAAAGTCTTCCAGCTCTGAGCCCCAGACAGTCATCCCCAAGGGAAAAGCCCACGTCTTTCTGGGCCCATGCCAGGATGATTACCCAGTGCCCTCTACAGCACCCAGTGCTCTTAAAGAGTGAGACCAGCCATTGCTCTGGACAGCGCCTCTGGATGCAGGCTCTGTATGCGATCGTCCTCTAGTGTCCAACTTGGGTACTACAGCAACATCTGGGCAGCTAGAGCCGAGGTGAATGGAGCATCTGTGATTCGAGATTCCTATGCACCTTCACGGGGGCCACTTCCCACCCCTTCACTTAGTAGGCAAATGATAAAATTAGATTCTGCCAGTCTCCAGCCTGTCTGGAGATCCCTTGGGGAGGAATGAGAAGACTCTGGGGCTATTGGAGGCAGGGGCCTGAGAGGGTGACCCCTGCAACTTAACCTCTAGGATCTCTGTTTTCTCCTTTCCAGGCCCTTCTCCAAGTGGCAAAGAACCTGTTCACTCACCTGGGTGAGTGTGCACTCTCTTCCTCCATGCCTGGCTGTGGGGTGGGAGTGGGGGCTGGCACTTGGGGATGAGAGGTGAGGTGGTTTGGTCTGGGCACTCCAGCCTGGTCTCACCAGCACCCCTCACTCCTCTCCCTCCCACAGATGACGTCTCTGTCCTGCTTCAGGAGATCATCACAGAGGCCAGAAACCTCAGCAATGCTGAGATGTGAGTGAAGAGGCTTCCTCCTCTCTTCCCCCCGCTCATTCCGCACCTCCACTGCCTGCCTGTGGGACCCTGGCACATTTTCTGTGATCCTCTATTTAATGACTATGTCCCTCGGGCAGGGCTCACTTTGCTGCCTGTGCGTCCTCATCTCCCAACGCATTGCCTGGCACACAGTAGGCACCACAAAAAAAAAAAAAGAGAAATCCCAGGGCTGGACTAATCTCTGCAGTCAGCCAGCCCTAAGTGATTTCACCACAGGTCACTCCTTCCAGGCCTCAGAAATCGGGCTTTCCCTCAAGCCGTGAGAAGTGGGGGTGGTTGGACAGGGGTATCAGGGCCCTGTTGACCAAGGCTGTCTCCCACAGCTGCTCTGTGTTCCTGCTGGATCAGAATGAGCTGGTGGCCAAGGTGTTTGATGGGGGCGTGGTGGATGATGAGGTGAGGCAGGGCCCCATGGTAGGAATGTGTGGCCGTGGTCCTGTGGGCCAGGAGTCTGTAGGGGGCCTGGGAGCAGGGTGACAGTCATTGGTCCTCCCTGGCCACCAACCAACTTCTTCCTCCCTACTCCATCCTTGTCCTGAAGAGCTATGAGATCCGCATCCCGGCTGACCAGGGCATCGCGGGCCACGTGGCAACCACCGGCCAGATCTTGAACATCCCTGATGCGTACGCGCACCCGCTTTTCTACCGCGGTGTGGACGACAGCACTGGCTTCCGCACGCGCAACATCCTCTGCTTCCCCATCAAGAATGAGAACCAGGGTGCGGGCTCCTGGCGGCTCGGAGGAGGGGCGGGGCCAACATAGGGCGGGGCCTGAACAGGATGGGGCGGAGCCAAGCGGAGGGTCGGCCACCCTTCCCCCACCGCCCTAGAATCCTGGAGAAGAAGGGAAGGGGTTTCCAGGCATGGGACACTCTGGGAGGGCCAAACCCTCCCAGACACATCCACCCACTGGTCCTAACCCCTCTCGGATTCCCAGAGGTCATCGGTGTGGCAGAGCTGGTGAACAAGATCAATGGGCCTTGGTTCAGCAAGTTCGACGAGGACCTGGCGACAGCTTTCTCCATCTACTGTGGCATCAGCATTGCCCATGTGAGCAGGGACCGGGCGGGCCGGTGCAGGACCCCCTGTTCTCTTCTCCGCCTTGACTCTCCTTACTCTATCCAGACAAGTCTGTGCTTCTGCCAAGATTCAGAACCCTGCTGCTGGGTTGCTGTGCAACCTTCAGTACCTGCTGGTCATCTCTGGACTTAGTTTCTCATCGGAATATTGGGGATACCACTTCCTGTCCTGGCCAGTTAGCCTCCCAGGATCATAGGAAACCTCAGCTGTCATTATTTCTCCCCACCCCCTGGAAGCCACTGGTCCCAAGCCACTGGTCAGCTTCTCTTTGGGAAATGTTGGGTCTCATTTTCTAGTGCTGGTGGCTCTGGCCTGGGAATCCAACCCCTTGGTCCCTAGCTATACCCCCTTCTTGCTTCTCTCTGCCATGGGCCTTGGACTTCACCATTGAAGGCTCGGGAGGGGGGGCAAAGTGCCCAATCAAATGCTGAAAGGAGCTGGGGAGGAGGAGCAGGGGAAGTTTCATGAGAACTGGAGGGGCTCCGTATTCTGGGCTGGAGCTTGGAGGCTCAGGCAGGATCCAGCACAGAACAGGAACAGAGCCTCTGTCTGACGCTTTGGTGCCAATGGATTTTGGACCCCAGGCATTCTAAGAGTGCACCTCACTTGAGCCCCATTTTTTCCCCCTCTTTCCCCCTAGTCCCTCCTGTACAAAAAAGTGAATGAGGCCCAGTATCGCAGCCACCTAGCCAACGAGATGATGATGTACCACATGAAGGTGAGGCCTGCATGGAGCTTCTGTCCCCCTTCTCAGGGTCCCAGTGTCCCATGCCCTCTTCAAGATGAGAAGGTAGACCCAGAGCAATGTCTGGCCTTCTGCTGTCCTGTTCTCCTTCAGGCAGTTTTCTTCTAAGCAGTTTCTGGTTCAGCACCGAGGCTGCCAGCCCGACTCAGCCAAGGGAAGACCATGGTATAGCCACTTGTTCCCCATGTGCAGGGATAATTCCCATCTTGGGAATTACTGAAGGCTGGGAAGCCTGCTCTGGGCCCTTCTCACAGCTCCCCTAGGTACAGTGGCCATAGAGTCCTGAGCACACTGCTGATATTCCATCCCCTTCCCAGACCCTGTATCAGAAAGGCTATCCCAGGCTTTAGTTCAGAGTATGTGCTGGCGTTGTTCATTTGACTATTTCCTCTCACCTGTGTGCAGACCAAAGGGCCCCAGACTTTGTGGATAAGGTCAAAGCTGTAGCAAGAAGGACTGAGGTTAGACTCTGGGATGCATCCCCCAAAAAAAGAAATCTTTGCATTAGTATCTATGGAAGTCTGCCATGATTTGGGGGTGCCACAAAGGGGTGTTCTCTGTCATTGCTGAGGGTAGGCTGTTACAGATGAGGGTGGGCACAGGCAAGGAGGTACAATAGTTGGACTGCAAGATGGTGAAGGGAGGGTGGTGATCTCCTGCCCAGCGACAATCCATGGAGTAGACAGCCCAACTGGGGTGAATTTGGGGTGGGGACCAGCTTCCTGCTGTGGGAATTTGAGGCTGAGACCACTGGATCTGGGTGAGCTATCTTCTAGTGCCCTGGTGGCCCTCTCTAGGTTTCTGATGATGAATACACCAAACTCCTCTATGATGGGATCCAGCCTGTGGCTGCCATTGACACCAACTTTGCCAGTTTCACCTACACCCCTCGCTCTCTGCCTGAGGATGACACTTCCATGGTGAGCTGGCCCTCCCCCATGTGACTGCAGAGGTGAAGGGTGTGCAGCTGGAGATTTAAGTTAGATGTGCATAGGTACTTCCTGGCAAGAGAGTCATCAGAAAAGGCTACAGAGTCTTCCAGTGATGGATGTGGTCCATGGGCATGGGCCACAGGTCCTGCTGAGAGGCCAGGGGCAAGACTGGATGACTGATGATCGCAGGGGCTGCTCCAGTGATGCCTAGGGCAAGTGGCCTCAGGGCTGGCACCTCCCTTCCTGTTTTTCTAAGAGTTTGTGTGAGCTCAGTTTCAAGAGTTCTTCATGGCTCTGAGAATGCTTGGCTCTACCCTTGTATGGTTCTCTAGTTTAGATCTAAAGTTCCAAGACTAAAATTTTGGAGGCTTCAAGATAGGCCAAGGCAGTGGCCCCATCGTGAAACTGACAATCCCTCTGATCCCTTCCTTCTGCTCTCCCCAGGCCATCCTGAGCATGCTGCAAGACATGAATTTCATCAATAACTACAAAATTGACTGCTCAACCCTGGCCCGGTGAGTGCCCCCAGCCCTCCCCTCCACATGCAGGCAGCCCCAGTCTTTGCCTCCGTCTGCCCTCTCTAGCCACATCCATTGCCCCCAGCATTCTGGGAAGAGGCCTCTGAGGCCAACTAGGGGAGGCCCAGTCTTGTGAGGGTGGGAAGGATCTGTGAGTGAGAGGTAATTTCCAGGCCTGGGACCAGGAGTGAAGGAAAGAAATGGTGCAGGGCAGAGCCCGAAGGGGTTCCTGGAGGAGGAGAGCCTGCGGCCCCTCTGCTACCCTCTCCCCTCCCCCAGGTTCTGTTTAATGGTGAAGAAGGGCTACCGGGATCCCCCCTACCACAACTGGATGCACGCCTTCTCTGTCTCTCACTTCTGCTACCTGCTCTACAAGAACCTGGAGCTCACCAACTACCTCGAGTAAGTGGCTACACTTGCCCCCTGTCTGGCAGTCACTGGGGTCCTTTTTGCTGGGACAGAGCAACATGTCCTTTGTGGCAGGCACTTTACATGCACCTCTTTGTGGGACCCTCTTAACAGTCCAATGAGAAGGTTCCAGGTGGGACTCGCCCAGTCACATACCCAGGGAGTGATGAGCCTGCCAAACTCCAGACCAGGGCTTATTTCGAGGAAGGGGACACAGGTGTCCCAAGCTCCTATCTTGGTGGCTCTCGCACATCACATCCAGCCCTCCCACTTCTGGCGTTGTGGGGAAGGAGCTACAGCTGAACCTCCTCTCCTCTCTGCCAACCAGGGACATCGAGATTTTTGCCTTGTTTGTTTCCTGCATGTGTCATGACCTGGACCACAGAGGCACGAACAACTCCTTCCAGGTGGCCTCGGTGAGACCCTGCCCTCCTCACAGTGGGCACCCTCCCCAGAGTGAGGGTGGGGGCTGGTAAGACAGGAGCCAGTTTAGAGACAGGAGGAGGCCCTCCCCGGCTTTGTGCTGGGCTCTGAGGTGCAGGAGCAGGGTGGTGAGAGCAGGGGGAAGCGGGGAGCAGGGCAGTGCTCAGCCTCACGGGGCAGGCTCTCGCCCCTGGGTGTGAGGAGTGATGGAGTTCTCCCGGGCTTTTCCAGAAATCTGTGCTGGCCGCGCTCTACAGCTCTGAGGGCTCCGTCATGGAGGTACCGCCATCCTGCCCAATATCCCTGTGGGTTCTGTCCAAGCCTAGGTTTGCGAAGGGAGAACTTGTATTTAGCACATTTCTCTTTGCACGTTTGGGAACACCATGTGCAGCCACTCTCCCCCAAGCCTGGGATGGGCTGCACCCCGTTCGCACTCAGCTCTACCTCAGATTCTTTGGTTTGGGTCCACCTGCCCCCGGACGGGAGCTTCTTGGGCAGGGACAAAATCTGAGACACCTATGAGTTCCCTGCGCTTGGCACAGGGCTTGGCATGGAATAGGAGGCACACTGCCAAGGTCACCTTCTCCACACCAGCCCTGGCTTGCACAACCCTAGAGACGAGAGGCTCGCTCCCTCCCAGAGGGCCTCATGGCTGCCCTGCTTCTGCCCTGCGTGCCCTGGGCTAAGCCTGCGCCTCCTCCAAGCGACAGCCCTTCCATGTCAGGAGACAGGGGCCTTGCTCTCGCCTCATCACTGCCTTTCCTTGTCAGCACACGAATGTTTGCCGCATGAATTAGTGTCTAGGACTCCAGAGGATCATTTCAGGATTGTTCCAGCTTGAGTGGCACTCAGAGCTTACCTGGTGGTGTCCCTCCATGGGACGGCTGAGGAACCTGAGGCTCTGAGCCTGCCAGAGACTTGCTCAGGCTCACCCAGAGTCAACCCAGCCCAGAAAAGGAGCTGGACCCGCTGGCTCACCAGTTTTGCCTGCTGTGCTCCCTTTGGGGGTCCATGGCGAGGGAGCTCGGGCCCTGGCTGCCCGCCCACCTCTCCTCTCCCCACAGAGGCACCACTTCGCTCAGGCCATCGCCATCCTCAACACACATGGTTGCAACATCTTCGATCACTTCTCCCGGAAGGTGATGGGGCGGGGTTGGGGGTGAGAGAGTGGAAGGCGGGAGCTAACCTGGAACAGGAGAGGGAGTTGAGGGATGGAGGCTCCTCAGGGCCAGGGCAGTGGGTAAGGGGGTCTGGCAGGAGGCCTTGAGCTTCCCCCTTCTGCCCTGCATGGCTCAGGACTATCAGCGCATGCTGGACCTGATGAGGGACATCATCTTGGCCACAGACCTGGCCCACCACCTCCGCATCTTTAAGGACCTCCAGAAGATGGCTGAAGGTGCCTGCCTGGAGCCCCAGGCCTTGCGATTGAGGAGGGGCCTCTAAAAGGAGGATTTGCCCACAGAGCATTCGAGGGGTTTAGGTCTACCCCTCCAGCAACTACCTACCAGGCAGACCCAGTCCTGGCCCCTTGGCTCCCATCCAGAGTGCTGGAATCCCTGGACCACTTTGGGGGCCCTTGACCCCATCCTCTCCCCAACAGTGGGCTACGACAAAACCAACAGGCACCACCACAGCCTCCTCCTCTGCCTCCTCATGACCTCCTGTGACCTCTCAGACCAGACCAAGGGCTGGAAGACAACAAGGAAGATCGCAGTAAGTGCCGTCCTTCCCTGGGAAGGCGCGGGCTGCACACCTGTCTGCAGGTGGCTCCTGCAGCCTGCACACCACTCTATGCTGAGTTCAGCCTGGCTATATTTTGGGGAGACAGAAACCTAGACCACCTCAGAGCAACAGATGGGGAGATTCAGAGAGGGGCATGGACTCCTGGGGGTCACACAGCAAGTCAGTGGCTGGTGGAAGGTGGGCCAGCCCCTTGCCAGGCTTGGGGTGGTGAGGATGGCTCTCCAGTGGGCCGAGGGATGCCTCAGTTTGCCCCTTTGGGAATGAACTGTAGAGGATCTCAGTGGGTAGAGCCTGCTCACAAGATGTGATGAGATTGTTGGCCTTCCAGGAGCTGATCTACAAAGAATTCTTCTCCCAAGGAGACTTGGTATGTGGGAAGTGACCTCAGGGGTCCTGGCTGGGAGAGGGCTCCTGTTCGGGTCTGGGAGGAGGCGGGTCAGCCTGGCCCTGGTGCCTGATGACTTGATCCCCCCAGGAGAAGGCCATGGGCAACAGGCCGATGGAGATGATGGACCGTGAGAAGGCCTACATCCCCGAGCTGCAGATCAGCTTCATGGAGCACATTGCAATGCCCATTTACAAGTGAGAGAGCTGAGGGGGACTGCTGGGGACCAGCACAGAGAAGGGGCTGTAGGCTGGGATGGGGCTGGCTGCGGCCCTCACAGCAGACATAGGTGCTAGGCTGTCCAGGCCCAGCTCTAGCTGATGCCCCCCCACCTCTGGGCATAGTGGTCTGCTTTGCCCCTAGATAGGCCCTTCACTTCACCCTCAGTCCTCCATGGAAAGAGGCCATTATGCTCTCCTTGATCATTCAGTCCTATGCCAGGCACTCTTGTGAAAGTTCTACCTGTGGTACAGCCTTAATCTTTCTTGCTGCGACTTCTGCCCCATGCACCCCCAGGCTGTTGCAGGACCTGTTCCCCAAGGCAGCAGAGCTGTATGAACGTGTGGCCTCTAACCGTGAGCACTGGACCAAGGTATCCCACAAGTTTACCATCCGCGGCCTCCCAAGCAACAACTCGCTGGACTTCCTGGATGAGGAGTACGAGGTGCCTGAGTTAGATGGCACGGGGGCCCCCATCAATGGCTGTTGCAGCCTTGATGCTGAGTGAGCCCCTTCTAGGACCCTTCCCCACCCAGGCCTCCTCCCACAACCCTCCACTGGTCTGGCCCGATGCCCTAGGACCAGAGCCACGGGTTCTGGATTCTAGACCGGAACATCCTGTGTGATCCTGGGCAAATGCTGACCTCTGGACCTCCCTTCTTGTCTGTATAATGGAAGCAAGGCTTCCAGCCTCACCAAGACTTAGTCATTTGTCCTCTGAGAACACAGGGTGACCACTGAGCAGTAGGCCTGCTCTGCACCTCCGACCGCACTTTGGCCAGTCCTCCCCGAGCCAGTCCTTCTCTGAAGCAGCCGAGCTGCTTTCTCCTGGGCCCTACCCCATCAGATACATGCCCTTTTCCTCCCTCTAGGATCCTCACTCAAGGAGACAGTGGAACATCTCAGTGAGCAGAGGGTAGGTCTTAGAAACAGTCCTGAGCTCTGCTGGAGGACTAGAAATAGCCATAGGGCCGAAGGTGCCCCTGAGGACCACCACTGTACTCACGGTGGGCTTTGGGGCAGCCCCACAAGGGAGCTGCCAGAGGGGTGGTTCAGTGGGAGACAGGGCTCAGGAAGAGAGCAGGAGGGAATGGTGGGTGGGGAGGCTCCCTGGGCTGGGAGACAAGCTCCAGTTGAGTCAACAATGCTTCCTCCTGGCTGTGTGGCCCTGAGCAAGTCCCTTCTCCTATCTGGGTGACACAGGAGGGAGAGACAGTTCATTCTCTAAGACCCCTCTTAGATTAAAGTGTCCTAGCTCTGTGGAGCCCTGGGAGAGGCCATGGAATGTCCCTGCCACCTTAGGGCTGAGAGCCAACCCCCAGTCCCTCAGTAGTCCCCTGAGTGTACTCCCATAGCCTGAGCCCCTCCCCGTTCCTGCAGCCAGAGAAGGACCTGGCCTCCGCCCTGGCAGGGCTTCTCCCTTCTTTAAGGCCATATCTACCCATGCCCCAGGGCTTGGGAGACCCCACAGGGCTGGGCTTCTTGGGTCAGACCAGTTCCCTTACCTGTTTTGTTCTGTATGTGTTGTGGGGTGGAGGGAGGGGGGCCACCTGCCTTACCTATTCTGAGTTGCCTTTAGAGAGATGTGTTTTTTTAGGACTCTGTGTACCTGTTGTATATGGTCCTGTGGGCTGACCGCTTTGTACATGAGAATAAATCTATTTCTTTCTACCAACCCTTCCCCATCGGGCTGTTTGCAGACTTTGTTCATGGGGTTTGAGGGAAACAGAATTGGGGGAGGCAAATGCCCTTAGAACCCCCTGGCTACTGGAGCCCCCATCCTGGTGCATAGCCCCTCTTCTGGGGGAGTCATAGGCCTGTTGGGGTATCCCTGGGTCAGTCCTGTGCCAGGTGGTCACAGCTTACGGGCAGATGGCCGATGGGGAGGCCTGGGCATGGAGCAGCAGGTAGACATGTTGGCTAGCAGAGGCTGTGGACCGGCAAGGGAGATGAGGAGCTGAAGCAATCAAGGAGACTTCCTGGGAGAACAGCCAAGCCCTGGGCCTCAAGGCCTCCTGGCCTCAAGGACACCTGTCTGTGTCCCCATAAGTCCTGCCAAAAGGGCAGCCCTGAGTCTGACTGTACCAGATGCAGCCCTGGGTTGTGTCTGTGGAGCTGGTTCTCTGCTCTCCTGGCTGTGAGAGTGTTTACCTCTATGCAGGCCAGGAGGGGCAGACTTCAGACTGGGGCCACATGGAGGCTCTGACTGGCAACATTTCCAGACTCTGTCCGCTCACTTGCCTGCTCCTCTCCTGTCCCCTCTCCCTGTTCATCTCTTCCAGATCAGTAGAGGTTGATGAGTTAAGGGTTGGGCACTGGGATCTCCTTTCCTAGGGGAGGGAGGCAGGCAGGGCTGGGAGGAGAGGGACAGGGCCATGCCCCTGGGGTGCCAGCCTTGCTTTGGGGACCACAGAGCCTGTCTACTTCTCCCACCCCACAGCTTGTTATGGTTTAGAATCTGATCCCCTGGGCTGATAGTCTCAGGTCCTCTAGCCTTCTCTTGGGCCTGTGAAGTCCAGGCCCCTCCCCTGCCCAATCCCTGCTTTGGGTGCCCCCTCTGTCCTCTCACAGCATGGACCTAGGCTGACCAGCAGCCCCCAGGCAGTGGGTCAGTCCCTGGCCCAAGGTTGACAGGGGATGGCCATTCTGATGGTACCCAGCTGACATCAGTGCCAGTATGGGCTGATCTAGGGGCTTTGATCCCCCCACCTTGAGCCCCCAATGACCCTGAATGTATGTGTGTGTCCCTCTTCCACAAGCCTTTGGACAAAGAGCAAGAACTACCTGGGTACACACATCAGGAGCCTACTCCCATCTCCCACATTTGTCTGTCCCCAGCCCAACCCTCCCTTGAGGACATTTAATCCTGTTTGAGGCCCATGCTGTGACAAGTCCCTCCTTGCCACCACATTGAATGAACAACTCAGAAATATTTCTTTGTGCATGCAGGACCTTGTGCTGAGGCCCAGAGCCAACTCTGTCTTTGTCCCTGGTCTGGAGAATCTTAATAGCCTGGTGAGGGAAACAGACCCAAACTCATACACAGGACACAACAACCCTGTGGGATGCTTGGTCTTGGGATCCAGGCATCCAGGCAGGATCATGACCCTAAGAACAACAGGGAGGTTTAGGAGAGGAGCAGGTGTTGTTTTCCTGAAGGCAAAAGGGGAAAGGCACTCTGTGTAGAAAGAACTGCTTATACAGGGCCAGAGAGGAGTGACTGACAGGGAATGAGGAGCCGGGGGCATGGGGCCAGGGGTGGCGTGGCAGGGGGAGTGGGAAGGACGTGGCCAGAGCGGGAAGCCTTAATGCCAGGGAGTTTGGCTGTATTTTGTGGGCAGTGGGGAGCCAGGGAAAGTTTTCAGTAGGGGAGTGGCTTGGACATGCATTTTAGAAAGATCCTTCTGGAGAGCAGAGAAAGGGCCTCCAGGGGAGAAGTTGGGCAGGGCCTGGGTGGGGGAGGGACTCCGGGGACTCTGGGTTGGCTTGTCACAAGGCTTGGCCCTGGCTTCTTGTAGCTGCCCTGTCCTCAGAACTTGATTTCATTTTACATAAAACCTCACATGGACTCCATGGAGAAGATACCATTATCTCATTCTGTAGCTTGAGCTTCAGGGGAGCTAAGTAATCCCTCAAGGTTGGGGTGAGAACCCCACCTGCCTGACTCCCCTCCGAGGGCCCTTTATCTGGGATAAATGTTTAGGGGGGCAGGGTCTCTGTCTCTGCAGGATTGTCGTGGTAGGTAGGGAGGGTTAGCCACTGGTTTGGGAAAGAAACCGGGGATCCACTCTGAGTACCTGTGTTGAGGGGCGGGCCGTAGGAGGGGCATGTGAAAAGGGGTGAAGGACTGTGGCTTGTAGTGTAGCTCATGGCCACCGAGTGGTGCCTGACCCTTGCTGTCCTCACTGCCCCAGAGGTCTGAGGCTGCGGGTGAGAGGGGCGGGGCACCGAGGGGCTAACCCGCTCCTGTCCACTCCTCTACATCCCTCTCGTACTCAGGCACATACACGTTCTCACACAGACACGTGCATACTCCGACTTGCATGCTCACTCTCTGACACACACACTTCACGCAGACTCCACTGTCTGCACGGGGCATGCTCTTTACAGACCCCACAAGGAAAATAAGAAACATTTCTCAGGGGCCTGTAGCCCCTTCAGCTCCTCTCTGGGCAGGACTGAGGTCCATTGGTTTTACATGAATAAAACCCTGTCCCCTTGGATGTCTGCCTCCCTTCCTGCAGAAGGATGCCTGGGAAGGCAGTGTGGGCTGAACCCCCTCCTCTGGGCATGAAATAGCTAGGAGACAGCGCTGCAAGGCTTGGCCCCATGCTGATGAAGCAGGAGGGTCAGCGCAGCAGCAAGCCCAGCGTGAAGGGGCATCAGGAGGAGGCGGGGGCCCAGGGGGTCTTGTAGTTTGGATGCAGAGGACCGGGATGGGAGGTGAGGCCATTGCGCGTGGACCAGGAAAGCATGCTGGGCAGTGGGGAGGGGCAGGGGCTAGGCTCCAGGCCTCAGCCTGCCCTCAGGGCTCAGCCTCCCAGGGCTCAATCTGCTTGTGACAGGGAGGTGGGGCCTGGGGAAGGGGAGGGGAAGAGAGCCAAGGATGGCATGAGGGGGCCCAACAAGGCCGGGGCGTGCCTGGAGAGGATGGCGGGGAGAGGCTGCGTTCACTGCCACAGCTGCAGCCTCCTGGGGGCGGGGGGTGAAGGGCCAGTGGCCACCTGGGAAGCAGGGCAACCACTGTCCCCCCTGCTAGGCTCTGGACAGGGCTGGGGAGGGAAGGGAGAGTTGCAGGACGAGGGACTAAGGGGAAGGTGGCAAAAGTAGGCAGCGTGCCTAGGGTAGGGAAGATCAAGGACGTCAGAGAAGGCTTTCTGCCCGACAGAAATTCCCAGGGGCTTCTCTCTCCTGACACGACAGAGGAGTTGCCACCTCCCACTGGAGTCCCTGCCCCTCAGCTCTTTGCTTTCCTCCAGGGCTTGCCCTTCTCTGCTGGCCGGCCCTTCACTGGGATTCCTCACTAGTCTCAGTTTTCCTGTCTGTAAACTGGAATGGTGAGTCCCCTGGAGGCCTCAGGATACAGGAGGCCTCCCCACCTCCTAGGGGGCTGTGTGTGAAGGAAATCTGTGCAGAGATAATGCAGCCAGATTGTTCTCTGAGGACATACTCGGACAGGTCCATACATGAAGCAAAGGGCACCATTATTACTTGTTATTACTCCTTTGGAAGCAATGCATCTCTTTCTCTGGCTGCTTTTAAGATTTTACCTTCGTTGTTTATCACAGTGTGATTAACAACTGTGTGATTAGGTTATACTTTTCTTTGTATTCATCATGCTTGAGATTTACACTGTGTCTTGATTCTGTGATGATTTCCCCTTCTCCTGATTCAGTCTTCTTGAAGTGTTGATAAGTACATTTCCCCTAACTCCCAAAGTGTGCAACCTCTTGGTCAACATTTATAACGCAGGACATAATAGTATTTCATTGTATAGAATGTCTCCATATCAAAATAGAAGTTTGGATTTACCATTGAAGGAATTCCCTTCATGACAGTAAGTGTCCCCTGAGTGCTGAGTTCTGGCCCAGTACAACAATAGACAGTGGGCACCCAGGGTTCCCCTACCCTGGAGCATTTCTTACTCCTCTCTTTGACCATAAGGCTTCAAGTGCACCTGTATGTGGAGTTAGGGAGACATCAGGGAGCTTCCTTCACACTTTCAGCTGCATCTCTTACTAGTTAGTTTGCTGTTTCAGTGGTGAATCAGAGTGAAAGGACCCTTGAACCTGGTCTGGGTCACCATTCTCACCACTGTTTGTACTCAGGCAAATTCTCATGATCGTGATCTGGCCCAGCTCACTGGTCCATATATCTTTCCTGAATTCCAGATACACACACCCAGTGGTCCAACCCCTTCTAGATTGCCTTCCTGTGTTATAGATGCTAGAAAACATTTCCCACATTCCACTATAGCTTGGGTATCACGTGTGACCTGGGGTTCATCAAGAAGGTGCCCTGAAGTGCATAGTGAGCACTGATGGCCGCATGCAGGTAGAGAAAGTCACCGGGAAAGCCGCTCTGATGGAGGTGTCCAGGTGCTCCAGGGGCACCCATGGAAGAGTCCATAATAGCCAAGACCTCACTTAGGTGCCAAGCAACAGGTGGCAGGGTGGTGATGTTTCCATTAGAAAACTGGTTGGGCATTTTGTCTGCATTGTTTCTGACCTTCAGCTCTGTAGCTCTGAGCCTGATTCTCTTCTCCTTCTACTTTATCCTGGGTAGATTGTGGCAGGTACAACCAAGAACCTCACTTGATAGAGTGCTCTCAAAGTACTGATCCCATTGGTTGTAATTGCCTGTCTACCCCAGTAAAATGTGAGCTCCTTAAAAGGAAAAACTAAGTTTGGCTTATTTCTCTATCCTTAGTCCCCAACACAGAGCCCAGGACAGAGTAGGCACTCAGCCAAAATGCACTGACTGCTTAAATGGGATGTTAGCCACTATAAATCCAATCTGAGTGACTGCATCCTCTGAGGAGTCTGGGGCAGGGCTGCCTGTCTTGAGGAGTATCTCAGTATGGACATGCGAAAGTTACTTCATCCGACTGAAGAACAGAGTTTGCGCAGTAAAACCACGGCTGCATGATGAACAGTCAGGCTTCCCATCAAAGGAAATCAGGTCCACAGTAGAGTCATGCTTGCTTGACCAGCGCTGAACATCCGTCAAAACAAACTGGCCTCCAGAACACCGGCAGGCTCCAGGGTGCAGAATGATGTTCACCATGAGTGGGGTAAGAAAGTAGGACAGAAAAAATCAATTTTAAAATACCACCAAAGGAAAATTCTTCCCTAAAGAAACATCACCCCAAACTGCCCCTCAGCACCTGTTTTCATCTCTTCATGTGACCTGTGACTCCTCATTCCTGGGTCCTCATGGTGACCAAAGACAGGCCCCCAATGTTGTATTCTCCCTCATTCTCTTAGCGGTTTTTTCATGGCACTCTTCTAAGTTGCTAGATGGGTTTACGTGTACCCTCTTGCCATCTGGCAGCTGTTCCACCAAGGGAAGCCTTTCAGCAGCAGGTGCATTGGTTGAGGGCATGGTGTCTGGCATCAGGCAGACCTGGATCAACTCTCTGCTCCGCCATTTCTTTGCTGTGTGATTTTGTGTAAGGCAGGAACCTTCCCTGAGTCTCAATTTCCTCATCTATGACATGGGAATAATATCAAACCTTCTTGAGGCTATTGTGAGGATTGAGAAAAGGCACAAGAGCCTTGGGCTACTGTCCAAGCTGCCGGCTGGGTGAATTGCAGGGTTTCATCAGGGCGCATTTCTGGGAGTGAGAAGCTGAACTTCCTCTTTGATGTAGGCTGAGGGGTCAGAGGAGAGGCCCCAGGAAGAAGGCTTTGGCCTCAGATACAGAAAGAGCAAGTTCAAAAGAGTTTGAAAGAGGTTAACTGTGCCTTCCTGGGTTAGTGCATTGAATTATGTCCCCCTAAAACATAATGTTCAAGTCCTAATCCCTGGTGCTTGTGAATGTGACCTTGTCTGGAAAAAGGGTCTTTGCAGATGTGATTAAGTTAAGATGAAGTCTTTATAAGAAGGAGGCACTTTGGACACAGGGACACACAGGAAGAAGGCCATGTGACAGAGGCAGAGATTGGAAGCTGAGCGGCACCAAAGACTACCAGCAAACACCAGAAGCTCAGAGAGAGTCAAGGAAAGATCCTCCTCTAGAGCTTCTGAAGGGAGCACAGCCCTGCCGACATGATTTCAGACTTCTGGCCTCCAGAACTGTGAGACCATATATTTCTGCTCTTTGAAGCTGCCCAGTTCATGGTAGTTTGTTACATCGGCCCAACCCAGTGGGTGAGGCAGGAGAAGGGAAGGGTCCCGCAGGTCACAGGGGCTAGATACGTTGCAGGAGGAGGGGAGATAGCTGACCAGCATTGCTCAGCTTTGGTGTCTTGGGGCCAGTTGACAGGATAGCCAATCACTAAAGACCATCTGAGACATACACACTGAAGCCTGGCCCCCTTTGCCTCAAGGTGGGACAACCCAGTACAATCTACTATTTATGCTCTAGATCTTCCTTTCCCTATCAGCCCAAGGCTAGGGCTACTTAGACTACATCATTCCTCAGCTCCCTCCCCTTTCCTGTCCTGCCGCACTCCCTTACTGCTTGTCTCTGACAAACACGCCCATCCTTGTCAACCACATGGTCACCATCCCTCAGTGTTCATTTACACTCTTCCCAGGTCCAGTCCTGTGCTACCTGCTGGGGGTGGCGGTGGTGCAGAAGCATCAAGGTAGGGCCCTGCCCCAAAGGAGCTTATAGTATCCTGGGTGAAACGTTAATTGCTTCAACCAGTTAATTAATCAATGAAACATGTATTTGTTGCAAACCTACCAGATGCTGTCTCTGGCGCCTGTCTTGGGAAAGACTGCAGAGAGATCAACAAAACCAGACATCAAGCTTATAGGCTGGTTGAGGGATAGATTTATCAAACTCACAAGCAAATGTAAAAGCACAACTGTGCCACCTGGGCCATTAAGGAGAAGCAGGTGCCACAAGAGCCTCTGGCAGGGGGATTTGACCTGGTGATTGTGGTCTTTGCGGAAGGATTGATGCCCAGGCTAAGACCTGAGGTAAGAGCTAATTAGACAAAGCAGGGAGGGAGCAGCATGTGTGAAGAGCCCGTGGACGCAAGTGCAACAAGGAGGGACTTTGGGAGGGTCCATGGAGGGAGGTGGTTGGGATAGTCTGAGAGGGAAAGAGGATTGTATCTAAGATGAGGCAAGGGACACAGGCAGTGGCCAGGCTGTGTGAGGGCGTTTGGGTTTTATCCCCAAAGGAAAGAACATTTAGGGATTTCAGCAGGCAGGTGACATGGTCAGAAGCTGAGACGACTACTCTGGCTGCAGCAATGAAGAGATTGGAGGATGGATTCAGAGCTGTGGGCAGACCAGTTGGGAGCTCTTGCACCATTTTAGGTGAGAACCTAATAGTAACATGAAGCAAGGTCATGGAGGATGCAGAGAGATACACAGGTTTGAGTGAAGGCCCTGGTGATGGATTGGATATGATGTGTGGGACGGAGAGAGGGGTTGGTGGTGACTCTTAGTTTTCTGGTTTGTACAACTGGATAGATGTTGGTGCCATTTGTTGGGAGTAGGATCTTTGGAAGAGGAACAGGTTTGGGGGAGAAAAATAATAAATTCAGACAAAAGTTCTTTGTAAACGCTACAGTTGCAGGAACATCAGTTATTACAATCTATTCATTCAAAAAATATTTAATAAGTGCTGGCTATATTGCAGGGACCTGTGCCAAGTGCTGGAGCTTAAAGGGAAGGAAATTAACATTTGGTGCACAGCTCTTCGAGGGAGTGGGGTAGAGACCAAGATGGGTATTGTGGTACCAAACAGATCTGATTTTGAGACCTGGCTGTACAGCTTAGTAGCTCTATGACCTTGGGCAAATCACTTAACCTCTTGTCTCAGGAATCTGTAATGTGGAATTTATATCCCTGTCTCCTAGAATGTTACATAGATTCAGGGACAATACATGTAATGCCTTTAGCACAGTGTTTTGCAAACTGTGTGTAATAAAAAGATTATTGTTGGTTTTCTGCAGAAGGCACTGTCATATACCATTCTATCTAATCCTTGCAACATCATGAGGAGAAAATTACCATTGTATCTCCTTTTACAGATAAGGCAGTCTTGCCAACTGCCTACCCAACAGCCTTTTCTCCTCATCCTCACTGTAGGGAAGTAGGTTTTGTTTGGGTGTTCATCGTTCCATATTCAGGAAAGCGGGCCTTCTTTCTCCCTCAGGGTGTAAATCCTGATCAGTCTAAATTAATCATGGTTATTCCATTCCCTCTCTGATTATTGACTTAGGATGTAGGTCATCATGGATCCATTCCTACCCAGTTATGAACTCATTCAAGTTGCCTAGGAATGTCCTGGTTTTAGTCCTGGTAGTGCTGAGTCCTGGAAACCTGTCAGTTCTGGGCAGACTGGGATGCTTGGTCAGCGTACTAGCCACTGAGACTAAGAAGACTTCCACAGGGATGTGTTTGTGTGCGAGGGTATGTCTGGAAAACTTTTTCCTTGCTAAAAATAAATGGTAAAGACATTATGGGAGGCCACCCCTTTCCTTGCTGGCTGTCTTTGTTTTGGCATGCTGTGCTTGGAGCTGCTGCAGCCACTCTGTGACCATGAGGGGAGATAAGCAACGAGCTGAAGATGGCAGGGCAAACAAGTGGAAAACACCTGGTCCTTGAGGACCCTGCTGTGCTGGGCATGCTTAGCTCAGGATTCTTGCTCTGAGAACATTAAACCACAATACCTACTGGTATTCATTACCTGCAACCAGAAGCACCCTGATGCAAAATGGCACCCATGGGAAGGAGGCAGAGTTGGGTATGATGGGTATGAACCCATCTCTGTCCTGGTAGTCATATCTTAATGTTAAACACTAGGCCAGAGATAAGTATAAACTCTGGAACAAGTCCATTTGTCTATGGCAGGATTTCTCACAGTACAGACTTCCCTGAGATGCTCCCTGCACAAGGCTTCCAAGGTCAGATGGGTTTGGGAGACATGACATGCAATCCTCTTACCAGATGCATATTGGTTTTGGCAAGTCCTGCAGTAAGAACCTGCCCATCTTGGGCTAACTCAGAGTTTCTCAGAATCATTTCCATGTGGAATTTTTATTTCTTTTTTGTTTTTGTGAAGCCCCGTTTATAACTCCTAGGAGTGCCACAGAATGCAGTTTGGGAAATGGTGAGGCAACAGACACAGAGGCCGTCTGGAGCGTGAGACCTCAGCACGGGCTCTGGGTAGGAGCCTTAGTTGCCTGTTGTCTGATGTGATTATTGATATTGACTCCTTTCCCTCTCCAGTGTCCCAGTTTGGGATGATCTACTGTGTGATGGCTCAGCTCTGCACGAGGAGGAGGGCTTCCCAGGGAAAGGAGGAAGCCAGGAGTCCTTTAGGATGAGGGAGCAGAGCTTGCCCCCCAGGGAGCAGAACGGTACGGTCAGTGCGGGTCAGCTGGGAGGAGGGTACCGCAGGTGGGAAGACTGAGGGCAGAATAAAGCTCAGCTGCGTCTCATGTTCATGCTCACGCTGTGCGCCTGCTGCGGAGGGAGAGGCGGGGGCGCTGGTCCAGGGCAGTCAGCGTGGGTGGGCAGAAAGGAACGGCAGAGGCTGGCAGGCTGCGGAGCCACAACTGCCCCACGGCGCGTGTCCTCCCAGGCCAGCGCTCCCTGCAAACTCCAGGAAGCAGGGCGGCCTGAGGAGCCGCTCTAGCAGCAGGAGCCCGCCTGTGTCGCCACCACGGGAGGCAGCGGCCTGAGAGAACGGAAGGAAGCGGCCCAGGCCTGCGTGTGTGAATCCTGCCGCCTCCTTGAGCCTTTCGTTCATTCGTCGTCGTCTCCCTCGCTGGAACGGAAGCTCCCTGAGGTCAGGTACTGTGTGTCTTCTGCCCACTGTTATATCCATAGCACATGAAGCAGGGTCCCATCCAAAGTGAAGGCTCAATAAATATGTGTTGAATAAATGAATCCCAGGGGGAGAAAATAGTTTTCCTAAACCACCGTGTATGGAGGATGAGGAGGGCAGCAGCAAGACAAAAGGAGCCTCTGCTGGGGGCTTGCCTGCTGGCCACTGCCTTTGGCTCACTCACCTCTGTGGCAGATGGCAGGTGGGCTAGTGGTAAGTCGACAAATCCCGTCCCTCTTCTGAGGCCCCATTGAAGCCCCTCTTCTTCCAAGAAACCGTCCCCATCTGAGTCACTTCCCCTGCCCTGAGCCTCCTTTCTCCATGCCTTGTAAACGCTAGCTCTCAGCTGCATGCTGTTCAGCGTGGCATTCCATCAGACCACTTCCCACTTGGCTGTAAACACTTCAAGAACACAGGCTACATCTCTGTTTCCAAGTCTCCCCCACAGCACCACGAGCTGAACTGAAGCAGAAAACAAAGAACAGCCCTACGTACTCGCTAACTGATGGGTTTATCTTTAACACTGGTTCCGGCATGCACCCGACTTGCCGCACTGTTCCTGCAGTTAGTTCCTGCTGCTCTGTGTATTCTGTCACAGTTAGGAATGCTCTCTGCTCTGTGACGGAATACCTACCTGACTAGCAGTGTCGTAAACAATCAGGTCACTTAATTATTGCACACAAGAGGTCTGGAGGCAGGCAGCCCATGGCGAGAGCAGCGCTTCTCAGATACCCTCAGAGACTCAGACTCACGGTGGCTTTGCCATTGTTAGCATGCTGGCTCGGGGCCTCATGGTACAAGATGGCTGATGAAGTTTCAGGCTTCACATCTATATTCCAGGCAGGAAGATGGGAGGAGGGAGTGTGGCCAGCGCAAGTGTCCTTTTGATCAGAAAAGCTAAAGTGTTCCCGGAAGCCTCTAGCAGACTTCACCTTATTGGCCACACTAAATATAAGGGAGCTAAGAAAACAACTATTTAGTTTTTCTAGTCTCTATAGTTAAGGGGACAAAGGAGAAGTGGTTTGAGAATGAGTGCTGCATTAGTCCGTCAAACACTGATTGCTATACACTCCATAGAAGGAAGAAAGAGAAAAAAAACTTGCCCTCCACTCAGACTGACCATTCAGAAACCTCCCCGCCCCAAGCAGGACCCTACTTAGATTTGTATGTTCCCAAGGAGACACTCGAAGTTCTTGATTATACCACGGATACCTACAGATGTAAAAGGCACAGTCCATGCCCTTTGGGGCCACATAGTCTGGCGGGGAAGCTGTGAAGGGCTGGCAGAGATAAAGCCGTCATCTCAGTGATGTTGCTATGGTGTGTGCACAGGAAGATATGGGAGGAGGGGACTCTAAGGGGCATCTTAGAAGTAGTGGCATTTGAGGCTGAAATAGTGGTTGAATATATGAAGAAGGGGCTGGGGAGGGTATTTCAGATAGAGAAAAGTACATGGGCAACAGCATGGTGGTGGAAGAGAGCAGAGCTCAGGTCTCCAGTGTGAGCGCCTGAGTAGATGGTGGAGCCAGTGGCTGAGGTAAGAATCCCTGAACTCAGTTTGGTGATGTTGACTTTGGGGGCCTCAAGCTCTTCTTACTCTACACGATTTTCCAGGAGGGTCTCTTCCACTGTCTTGACTTCAGTTACCATTTTATGACCCCTAATACATGCCCTCTTTCAGATCTCTCCCTGAGAGTCCTAGCTGGCATAGCCAATGTAACTTTTGCCACCTGGCAACCATGCCCAAAATTTAGCAGCTTAAAACTAGGACCATCCATTCAGTTCCTGAAGTTTCAGGCTGGCGATCTGTTTGCGCTCAAAAAGACTTAAAGGAGACAGGGGTGGTGGCTACCCTTATAGCTCCCACTTACTCCAGCTGCATTAGTGTCTGCACAGACCAAGTGGTAGCCTCACAATCAGCTCTTATGCTGGGTGTAGTATCTTTATTGGAATAGACCAGCAGTTGGCTTTAACTCTGTCAATGTGTCCTTTTCAATCCACCATAATAAAGGGAACCAAAAGCAACTCAAAAATAAATGGAAAGAGTAGTAGTACTCATTTACCGTCATAGCCCAAGACTCTGACAACTCCTGCTCTGTGTGCCAGAAAATGGTACCACCATGTACCCAGGAGCCGAGGAGACCCGAGCCTTTCGCAGCACGCATCATGCCTCATGGTCTGGCCCTGCCAGCCTTACCTCTCTCATTCAGGCATCCTACAACTTTGGCAAAACAGAACTTTCTAATGCTCCTCAAATGTTCTAGGCTCTCTTCCCACCGCGGTGCCATTGCCCATATACAAGGACCTTGGTCATCTTGACTTTCTGCAGAACTTCACTCTGGTCCACTATACTGATGACAGCATGCTAATGGGACCTGGTAAACAGGAATATGGTGTTACTCTGGATGTCTGAATAAGGCACATATATACAGAAGGTGGGACAACAACCCTGCAAAGATTCATTAGCCTGCTACATGGGTGAAGGTTTTAGGGGGTCTAAGTCTGAGGCATGCTAGAACATTCCTTCTGAGGTCTTATCACCTTATGTTCCTTATTGTTAAGAAAATATACATGTTTGATGGGTCCTTTGGATTTTAGAGGCAGGAGATGCCGTTTTGAGAATACAACCCCAACCCACATATCAGGTGGTCAGAAGTCTAACAATTTCAAGTGAGGCCCAGAGGAGGAGAGGACCCTGCATCGGGACCAGCCCGATGGCTATAGTGTTAGAGATGTCTGTGGAGATAGGACGCTGGGTGGGGTCTCTGGTAAGCCCTAGTAGGAGATGTGTGGCACAGACCCTGTAGCTAGGCCATGCCTTCTGCATCAGATAATTACATATTCAAAAAGAAGCTCCTGATGGCTACTGGGCCCTAGTAGAGATTGGCCACGAGTTGGACACTAAGTGATTATGAGACAGGAATTGCCTATTAAGGGCTGGGTATTATTAGAACCACCAAGTCATAGTAAGGTCAGGCAGGCACAGTACAATCCATGGTGTGAAGGAAGTGGTAAATTCAGGCCTGGGGGTCTCTAGCAGGCACAAATGGGTTACACGAGCAGGTGGCTCAGAGCCCCATGTGAAAAATCTGTTGCACTGATGTCTCTCCTGCAGCTCAAACTTATGGGCTCACAGGGGCTTCCCTAAGGCCAGTCGATGGAGAAGGAGAACATCCAGGCCCGATTCCTCTATGCGGAGGCTCCCTTTTAAGTTGGTGCGGGCTGAAAATGGACTCTTGCCCACCCTATAGCCCCAAGTAGGGGTGTCCCGAAAAGGCAGTATAGAAGGAAAATCCTCCTAGGGGCAGAGCTCTGAGCAGGGCTTTCAGTTGTGAGCATTTATTTCATGGAGTGAGAAGTGGCTGAAGGTAAAAGGAAGTGCTTCTGGGGAGCAGGGAACCACTGGCTCGCTGGTCACTATCAGCAGACAAGAAAGAAGCCTGTGGACGGATCTACAAGACTGGGAGTCAAGTGTGACAGCATTTGTGTCTCACATCCATGTTCACTGGGAAGCATGCCCCTCAGAGGAAGCCCTCAACAGCCAGATGGACAGGATGGCTTCTCTGGCAGGTGTCAGCCGGCCTCTGAACTTGGCCACTCCTGTGCTGGAGCAGTGGTCCCATGAATGGAGTAGTCACAGTGGCAGGGACAGAGGGTGCACGCAGCCCGACAGCCAAGGCCCCCAAGTGGCTCCACCCCTTGAGATCAAACAAGTTGATTATATCAGATCCCTTCTAATCTGGAGGAGTAAGTGATTCTTCTTTATAGGAACTGAAGCTACCTCTGGTGTGGGCTTGCCTCCCCAGCCTGCAGGGCCGTGGCAGCATTGATGCAGAGCTCACCATGTGCCTGATTTCCTGGCAAAGCACTCCACCTCACGCTGCCTTGGCCTAAGGGCCCCATTTTATGGTGAAGACAGTGTGACAATGAGACAATGACACGTTCCACAGGATCCACTGGATCTCCTATAAAAAGTCACCAAGAAGTACCTGGCCTGCAAGGCTTGGTGATGACGCTAGCCTGAAGATGACATCTTGTGGGGCCGGTGCTCTCCCGGAGAATGTACAGTATATATTGAGCCAATGGTTGTTGTGTGGTGCTCTGTCTCTGTCAGTTAGAATGCAGAGGCCCAGGAGCAGAAGGGCAGAAGGAGGAGTGGCCCCTCTTACCGTCAATTCCAGTGACCCACTTACAGAAATTTACCTTGTGTTCTTACAATTTTAGCCTGCAAAGACGTTCTGGTTCCCACCAAAGGACACAAAAGGGTTCCACTTAACCTGAAGCTACAACTGCCACCTGGTCACTTTGGATCCCCATAACAGTGGCTCAGTCGGCAGCAATGGATTTATGATGGAGGCAAAGTATAACCAACCCTGATTTTCATGAAAAGGCAGATTGCTGACACCTCATGGAGCAGAAAGGAGAATGTCTGGCTCTCCGGGGCTCCCCTAGGCTCATCCTGGCGCTTTGGTGCTCAGTGATAACATTACATGGGCAACTGAGACATCCACGGCCTAACAGAGGCAAGGCAACCCAGGGCTCTGAAGGAGGGGAACAAAGGTCTAGGTCATCCCACGGGAAGCAGCCAGACCAGCTGAGGTGCTGGCTGAGGGCAAGGGAGATTTAGAATGGGCAGTGGCAGATGGTAATAAGTATCAGAAATGCAAATTCAAACTACACTGAGAGAACATTTCTCACCCATCAGATGAGTATAAATCCCACAGTTGGACAACAAATTCTCTTGGTGAGGCTGTGGAGAAAGACATACTCATCCATTACTGGTAAGAGTGCAAAATGGTATGACCCCTATGGAGGGAACATGGCAATATCTAGCAAAATGACATACATGTTAACCCATTTATAGGAATCTCTCTCAAATATACACTGCCCAAAACCTGAACTGACATGAGCACAAGACTGCTCACTGCAGTACTGTTTGTATTAGCAAGAGACCCAGAGGAACACCGTCAAAAGAGTTGCACTTCTTTGCGGCAGCCATTGGGACGAGGTTGAAGTTTAGACAAAACGTTCGGTGATTTACTTGTTTCTAACTAATGTGTATTTAGTGCCTGGTATGTGCTTGGTAGTTTACATATGTCACTCCATATAAACTCTTCAACAACTATACACCCTTTCTGGAAACAAATTTGTATCTGCCATCTTTAACACAGAAATTCTACGAATACATCATGCAAACATAACCAAAAATGGCAACCATTCTTTATACACAAATATGCTTACTGCATCACTATTTTTCAGAATAATTTTTAATATTTTATCCAAGTTATGTAAGCACATGATTTTTAAAAAAAAACAAAACAGAAACAAGCAATATAGAAGAGCTTATAATGGTAGCAACAATCCCCAGCTCTACACCTTTCTGTCCCAGGCTGGTCTCCAGAGGCAACTCCTTTGAACCATTTCTGGTTTTATATCTTTGATGGGTTCTTTCTATATCTTTACATAATGTGTTTGTGTGACTGCATTTATCAAGCTTAGATATTGTGTATTGGCTTCCTGCTACAGACTGGACTAGGACTTCTTCAAGAGCACATACTGTTTTTTCTCTTTAGCCTGGCCGTGGGACTGACAAGGAGTGAATATTAAATAGATTTTTGTTAAATAAAAGAATAACCTAGGGTGGTCAAGGAATGGGAGAGCACTGGAAGCAGAGAGAAAATCATTGACAAAAGAGCAGAGGCCTCTTTTTCCTCACTAACAGAACCCTGATCTAGTTCAGGGTGGCTGTATCCCCCACTAAAATTGTTCACCTCCCACACTCCCTTGCAGCAAGTGGAGACCATGTGTCCTGTCCCAGCCAAAAAAGATATAAGTAAAAGTTGCTGAGTATAGCTTCCAGGAAAGGTTTCCAAAGGAAACCTGATGCAGGTGGCTTATCCTGATGCAGTTGGCTTATGATACTTGGGTCCTTTCTGCACTTCCTCATTCTTCCTTCCTGGAACAAGGATGTGATTTCTGAATGCTTAGCAGCCATCTTGCAACCACATTCCAAAGATGGAGGTCCAAAGCAATAGAAGGAGCTAAATTTTTGAAGACACCATTCAATTCTACACCAGCTTGGACTGCCTATCTCTATAGTTTATGTTATCTGAGATAAATAGTACTTTTATTTAAGATCACATAATTATTCTGTTGCTTGCTGCATTCATAACAGAGGGAAAAAGAGTGGCCAAATCTTGATGGTAGTTTATGATACAAGGAGATTCTGAAAGTTTTCTGTAATAAAAAGTTTAAAAGAACAGTGGAAATTAAAAAATACATGTAAATCATCCTTGCAAATATGATTTCCAAAAATTTTTGCAAGGTATCTGGGCTTCCGAGGTTGTTGTTGTATCTCATGACAGTTTACCTTAACCCTAAGAAATCTGTGACTTTGATTGGTTGTTGTGATGACACAAACAACTTTTGTTTCTCTGACTTGCTGCCTAGGCATTTTATAGTATGACAGCCCTACTCACAACCAGAGTCTGGACATTTAAATAAAGATCCAAGCTTAGGATTCCTGCCATAAATTCCTGCTTTGCTTTTCCCGGGGCACCTTTTGAAATAACCACTTGAGTTAAGCCCGTGAAAAAGTAGTGACCTCAACCCCAACCACTTCATAAAGAATAGGTGCTTTCTACCCCACTCTCTGTCTCCTGCTCACTTGTGACCTGGGACAAAGGACTGTCCTTTGTTGTGCGAGTGTGTTGAAAGTCACACCTTCAAGCATACTGAGCCCATCAGTTTCACTTTCACTAACTGGGGGCTCGGATGCTGAAGGAACTACCTGCCAACGCCTGGTGGGTGGGTGGCTTGACCTCACTGAGCAGGTCAGGGTCCATATATTTTTAATTCATTACACCAGCTCTGGCTTCTCAACACAGTTGTCTTAATAATGTGTCACCCTGGTGATAACATTCAAATTACCTCAGTTTTTGGGAAGAGATACAAATACAATTTTCTCTTTTTTTCCAGGAAGGTATCATTGGTATGGCATCTTCCTCAATATACATAAGGGAAATAAAACTACTCTGCAGAATTTCTTTTTTAAACAAAGACTTTGAGAGTTTTCATCACATTTAAATGAATAAACTAATGGGAAGCTAAGAGTAGAGGTTGGTGACCCCACACAGAGCTCAAGTATGAGCCAACAAAAGAAAGGCAGGATTGACCACCTCTTTTGCCCCCTCACACCCTGGCAGCCCAATTTTGACTCTAGCCATTGCTGCAGCAACAAGATCTGTGTAGGCGAATCCCACAGTGCTGGGCCTCAGCGGCACAGTGTTTCTTTCAAGACTTTCTGCCCTTGGGCCTCTGGGAAGCCACAGTGGGAAATGCCTATGGGAAATCGCAGGCACTCATTCTTGCGTGTGAGCCCTGAGTGTGGGAGGAATGAACACTCCAGTGCTTGACTAGCATTAGAGTGTTAGCAATGCTTGACTAATAGGAAATAAGAACGGATGGATAAATGCTCCCCAATTCTGAGATGCACCTCAGGAGGTCCTGTGGGATCAAACCAACTTGTCAGCTCAGCGTTGCCATGGCTTTTCCTCCTCTGGGGCTAGCGCCCCAGTTCCTATTAGTGACCAACCCATTCCAGTTTGCTTGGGACTTCCCTGATTTAAGCCCTGAAAGTTTCACATCTTAGGGAACCCCAGGGTCCTCAGCAAACAGGGATGGCTGGTCACTCTATCAGTTCCTCACTCTTGTACCCTGGGGTCACCCCCCAAACAAAAACCATTTGGGCAAGTGCCTGTCTCAGGCTCTGTTTTCAGAGGGAACCCAGGCAACGATAAGCCATTTAGGTCTTGTTAGGATATCCTCCTGTCTCTGAAATCTGTTTCTAACCAGTTTGAAACAAGAACATCATGTTGCACCTGGCTAAGAAATCTATAGAGTATATGGACGCGAAAACCTGCAGTTTCTATTTCCTGTTGTGGATTACTGTCTTGTGGCTTTTGCAAGATGTTCGTGGATATGAATCCAGATAATACAGGTGGAGTCTTATTTTTGAGCCTACCAGCAGTCAGAGCAGATGGAAGAGGTCTTGTGATTCTGTCTCCTGGAATGAATGTTCTGGTTTCTGGGTTAGAATTTTATCTGATTCAAAGCTGGAGTGTTTTCTTTCGGTTTGAATTAAGGCCTAGTGATTTTCCCTGGAGACTGCAAGAGACAAAACTCTGGAAGAGAGGTGATTTTCCTCCAGAAACAGGTAACTACCGCCCCCTAAAGGATAAATATATAAATGATGGTTCAGGGAAGCTCAGGGCAGCTGTGTGTTTTTCCGAACCTATGCATGGTTTCTTGTCCTTAGGGAAAAAAATGCTACTGTTTATCTTTAGATGGTCCAGAAATTTAAAAATTTCTTCTGTTGTTTGAGAGATTTGCTTCCCCATATAAAAGCTCTGCTGAATTGCATTTGAATTGGTATGAATTGAGGGATTGGGAGTGAGGGATCCAAGGAACACCAATAGGTATTTCAGCTTACTTGTTTCTGGGGGATTGATCTGGACATACCACAGACAGAAAAATGAGTTTGCTATCAAAGATACTTTGAATTAATTAGGCTTCCTCTATGGATTTGTAGAAAACACCTCTATAATGTCTCACGACCTCAGTGGATTTCCTGTTTGTGTTGGTTCCAGACCAGTGAGGCTTATACAAATCTAAGATAAAGGGATTCAGTGTCTCCCAAGGGAAAAAATTAAGAAATTAAGCCACACCTTCAGTACTTTAAATGTGCTAGCCTTTTACGAAAAGCCCTCTAGGCTAAGAGAAAAATAAAAACTTCCAAGCTGCAGAACAGCGTGCTTACTAGAAGACTTGAGCTGTAAATTGCACTCTGTAATTTATGTTAATACATTTAAATAGATTAAAGAAGTTAGTCTTCAAAAGGATGACTCTTCTAAATTTTTTTCTTAGAAAAAACAACTTCCAAGTGAAAAAAATGAAACTACTCAAATTAATTGAGTATTGAAACCTTGGGGTAAAAGGTAAATTTCACATTCTTTTAAGAATGAAACAAAATATGTATAAATAACCGCACACACACAAAAAACTCCTGGGTTGTTAGTACAAATTTAAACACTATTCCCATTTTCCAATCTAAGCTCTTTCTTCAAAATGTTTTTGGATGGGAAATAGAAAAATCTAACTTTGGTTTAAATGCTTCATGATTCCTGCTGAGTTACAAAATAAATATGCAGATCAGGCTGAATGATATGCAAATTAACACCAGGCCAAAAATTGGTAGTCACAAAGATTTTAAGAAACGCTTCAATACTAAGACTTCTAATTAAGGTTCAGATAATTCCATTGCTCTATAAAATAAATGTAAGGAAGCCCTTGATCCCCTCTGCTGAGTGGCTTGTATGCAGCCACGGCCCAGGTGCTTCCTCCCAAGGTCTGTGACTTAGGGGACTTCCTTTTGCTGCTCTCTCACGTGACACCACCACCCAGCATATGTTTTACTGAAGCCAAAGAATTCAGTATAGTCTTCATTTGAATTCCCTGTTGGGAGCCCACAAGCCTCCTCATTTCCTCTCCAGAGTTCCCTTTTTTCTAAAGTCACTTGTCCCTTGTTTAATTATCTGGAGAATATTACCAGTAAATGACAATGTGTACAGAAATCACTGACATGCTCTTCAACTTCTTAGTTTTATTTTCCAGGGCTGTTTTCCCTTTTATGACAATGACCCAACTCTTTCCCAAGTCAAGATAAACAAGTTACTTGCCTTCCTGAGAGTTACAGGTATTCGAGATCCACCTTGAAAAATTTGTGGTGCTCTGGGTCTTTGGAAATGCCAGGGTTAACGTGCACACCACTCCTCCTGGTGGCTGCATGTGCCTACCATTTGAGCTCAAAGTGACAATTATTAAATGCTAATGAGCAAACTCAGTTGCTGGTACAGAAGAGCTCATAAGTGGCTGAGGGCTGGAATCCTCACTTCCTTGGTTCAAACATCTAGCATTTTCTAACTTGTACACAAAGCTGCTTTTTCTACACTCTTGTGTACACAAACTCTTCAGCCAGTGTATCTGAATATTTCTCACTCTATCATTTTCTAAGGAAATATCTGAAATAATTTAGTTGTTGGAATTCTAAGAGAAAAATGTTGGCTTCTGTTGAGTTGGTATCTGGTGTTTTAATTGCTCAGCTTTCCCTATAGCGCAGGCCAAGGGTGTGTCTTCCAAGGACAGAAGGACCTTCACTGCCCAGCTAAGTGGTGTAGACCAACTATACTGATGTAGTTCCAGCAACTCTTACCCTTACCCTTGGGGAATGTCCTATGAATGTTACTCTTGTTTGGCTGAGAATTTTGCCAGAATCCTAAATCATAGACTCTTGATCTGCATGGGTCCCTGAGAATCCTCCTGTTCAAGAAGAAGAACGTGTTCAGGATATGAATGTGAGATTTGTGTGATCCTTCTCAGCTGTGGAATTAATCTTAAACAAGTGTAGCAGAAGCCCTCACGGCCAGAGTGGGGCTGGGTGGAGCAGGTGAGGCTTTGAAATCAGCTATTTGTGATTTGGAACTGGGGAAGAAAAGGTAAAAGGAAGTAACAGCCATATAATCTTGCCTGTGTCAATTCTTTATCAGATGGAGTTTTACCTTCTTTGTCCCTGGGTATTCTGCAACAATGTGCCTTTATCAACTAGGAGTTTTACAGGCAAAGCTTTCAAATAAACAGACAGAAAATGGAAAAATAAATGAATACAGGGAAATTAAATGCTAATGTATGTGCCCATAATAGTCTCAAAGTAAACTCTTTGATAAAGTAAATGATATTGTGACTCTTAGTTAAAAGGTGACTCTAGGTCTTGTCCTAGATTTCCACAGTGGAAAATGCAAATGCAAATATATTTTTGTTCCTGCAAGGCTGAATTTAATTTTTTATTCTCTGCCCAGAAGTTAAATTAAGTGGAAGCTTCAAATTTCTTTATTATTATTACCTAGACTAATATTTAAGAGTATGTTAATATAAACATGATGTGGATAAAATGAGAGTTCCTGTGGCCAGGATTCTCACCTGGCCCTGGTTGACTAGCTCACTGCACACCTGCTGACTCTATATAAAGAGCTCTGCCCAGTGCTCTGGGTGCTACATGGTGGCAGGGCTGCAAGGCTGCAGGAGAGCAGAGGCTGGAGTGGTGGTAGCCCCGAGGACAGAGGCCCAGAGGATGGCTGTGTGGGATGACTGTGCAGAGAGGCCCAGAGGACAGCTGTGCAGACAGAGGGGCCCAGAGGTAGAGACCGGCTTGCTGCATGCAGACTCGTTCTGAGTGAATGGGATTCTAGTGACTGACCTGCCACCTGGAAATAAAGTTGGGTATAACCCTTTCACCCCGAGAACATTTTACTGTCATTTTCTTTGGTCACACTGAATCCATAGCAAACTTGCCTGGGGCTGAAACCCATTGGCAAGACACATGAGTATTCAACTAAATTTAATTCTTTTGAAGAACTGAAAATTTAATAAAGGGAAACCTCACTTACTGGTGTTGGAAGGCCAGCAGGGGGAGTTCTCGCACCCACCCCACCAGGGAGCTGAATACCTTGCAGGTCAATACTGTTTTAGCTTCTTTATTACTCATCAGAAGGAAGGTTTCCGCCTCCACCAGCAACAGCTCAGCCAATGAGAAGCCACGATATGTGAATGTGGATAAAGTGAAGATTCCTGTGGCCAGGATTCTCACCTGGCCCTGGTTGGCTAGCTCACTCCACACGTGTGGGCAATGCATCATTATTGACTATAAACCCTTTCACCCCAAGAACGTTCTACTGTCATTTCTTTGGTCACACTGAATCCATAGTGATCTGGCCTGGGTCTGAAAACCATTGGCAAGACAATTGGCAACGTAGGCAGGGTTCATTGTTGACCAAGGAATAGGATGAGCTGCCCTCATGGAAGGAGAGTTTCAGCAGGCTGCACCTATGGACAGGGTGATTCGAGTGTCCCCCTGTGGACATGTGGTACTGTGAAGGGGTGGAGGACTGGGGTCCATCCCAAGAGAAAGAAAATTTCTTGCTGACTGAAATGGCATCACTATGAAGTGCTGTGGAAGAAGTAGAGGCCCGAGAAGGAGCGGCACGAGAAGCAGCAGCACCCAGGCTGCCAGGTGCCGTGGGGCAAGAGAAAGATGTCGTGGAGCCGTCAGCCCCAGAAATGGAGGAGCAGAGGTTTGATGAACAGGTGGGGGTGGAGGCCCTCCTGGTGCCGGAGGCATCAGCCCCTCCTCGGTTGGGACCCCACCTGGTTGAAAGCTGGTGGAAAGCCCGAAGGACTTGGCAACCGCGGGTTCTTCCAGGAGAGGTGCAGCCCCCTCCTCAGGTTGTGGAGCATTCCATGCTCTGCTTCTGCCCTCAGGCTCAAGCACAAAAGGAAATACTGTCTTCTCGAAGGAAGAATTTAAAGGGCCCCGTGAAGGTCAGGAGGACCCAGATGTGGGATGGTTTAAAAAGGCAGGAGCAGACAGAGGGAAATTGGATGGCTGGAGCTGTGGCAGTGATTGAGACCCAAGCGGTGGTTCCAGATGCTGAGGACGAAGCAGAAGGCAGGGATAAAGCAACAGGATCGGCCTGTGTGTCTGCAAGACTCTCTGCTGGAGAGGCTGGAGAAGGCGGGTATTGTAAGGCCCACTCACAGTTCTTTAGGTTAACTCATGTGAGTAGAACTGGTTTGAATACAGCCAGGATGACCACCTGGTGGCAATGGATCTCCTCAGGTTTGAGGGTTATTATAATTTGTTATAATTGTTGTTATTTGTATATTGTCATAGCCTCTTGTTACTATGGAATTTGGTTGCAGTGCTCCAGCTTTCTCGCACAGGGACCATTGCAGAGGATTGAGGGCACATAGATTGAGAGGCGAGAATCCTGGAGGGGTGGAATGTGGATAAAGTGAAGGTTCCTGTGGCCAGGATTCTCACCTGGCCCTGGTTGTCTAGCTCACTGCACGTGTGGGCAATGCGTCATTATTGACTCTATATAGAGAGCCCTGCCCAGTGCTCTGGGCAACACAGTGGCATGGCTGCAAGGCTGCAGGAGAGCAGGGCAGAGGCTGGAGTGGTGGTAGTGCCAAGAACAGACGAGATGGCTGTGGGGGCAGAAAGGCCCAGAGGCAGAGACCAGCTTGCTGCATGCAGACTCTCTGAGTGAATGGGATTCTAGTGATTGACCTGCCACCGTGGAAATAAAGTTGGGTATAACCCTTTCACCCCAAGAATGTTTTACTGTCATTTCTTTGGTCACATTGAATTCATAGTGAACTCGCCTGGGGCTGAAACCCATTGGGAAGACAGTGGAAATCCCTGTTTACTCCAGTGGACTTTCCGCTTAGTGTATAGCCCTCGCAACAGGGCCCTCCTGCTCTGTAGGGGCGCGCTCCTCCCCTTTGTTCTCCCAACTTGCTTGTCGTTTTACCCTGGCTTGCTTGTCCCGAATTGCAATTCTGCCTATTCCTGAATACAGAGGTCACTGTAACAATCTAGGTGAGACATCGTGGTGCCTTAGACCAAGGTGGCAGAAGTGGTTGGGTTGGATTCAGTATATAATTTGAAGGTAGAAACAAGTTTGGCTAGTGGGCCAAGTGTGGGGTATGAGAGAAAGAGAGGAGTCAAGCATAACTAAAAAACGTTTTTTAGTCTGAAAACTTGGGAGAAGGAAGCAGCAGTTTCCTCAGGGGAGAGCATGTTTCAGTTCTAGAACAAGAAAGGGAACATTTAGAGAGGTGGAGGATGGAGCATTTGACTACCAACTGACCACGAGTTCCAGAGGGCACAGTGGAAGCATTTCAGAAGATAAAGAAGTTTATTTCTTGTTCATTCCTGATTCAGGCCATACCAGGGCTCTGCCCACAGTCACTCAGGGAAGCAGCATGCTGGAGGATGCAGTCACCCATTCACCTTACTCTCTTTTCTTGCCTTGGTAATTGTGGAAGTGTGTTCTGTGATGGAGCCTCCAGCATCCTACTTTCCTGAGTGACAAGAAATAAACCTCTTCCTGGTTTGTTTTGTTTTGTTTGCAAGAAATACCTTCCTGTCCTGAGATTAAAATATATATATATATATATTCTCCCACATCTTTTGGTAATGGTTTTTAGAGACTTATTTTTCACATTTAGGTTTTTAATTTTGGGAGAATTACTTTTATATAGGATGCAATGTAGGAATCCAGTTCAGTTTTTTGGCATGTGGAGAGCCAGTTGTCCCAGCACCATTCGTGACTTCTCCTTTCTCTCCTAATTTGCACCCTTCCCTCCCCACTGTATCTGGAGTGACTGCTTACATGGATCTTTTTCTTGACTCTTTATTCTCTCTGATGCTTCTTTTGTCTCTAATTACACCATTTTACTTACCATTTCTTTCTAATTTGTCTCAGTAGCTGGTAGGCTTGAGGGCAGGATACTCTTCATGCATAGAGAGTGGGGAATGAAGAGTGAGTTATGTTCTGAGCCTCTTAGCCAAACCCACCCTTGATGAGTAGAGCACCAGGCTCAGGGCCTAGACTTCCTGGCTATCTGCACATCAGAATGTGCCTGTCCATTTCCTTGGGGATAATCAGAGTGAGAAGCAAAGGATAGATTTGGGAGCTATTATTAAAATTATTTGACAGGGCTTGGTAACTGCTTGGATTTCTGGTGGAGTATGTAGGAAGAGGAATTTAAGACAGCTCTTGTATTTCTGGCTCAATTAGTTAGGGCTGCAAGGATATCTGTGAGAAGCTTCTCAACTGTGAAAATGCCAGCATCAGATCTAATGCCTTGGGAGAATTCCTTGAGCAAATAATACAACCTGCGGA
Organism: Manis javanica; assembly: GCF_040802235.1. Lineage (NCBI taxonomy): Eukaryota > Metazoa > Chordata > Mammalia > Pholidota > Manidae > Manis > Manis javanica. Next base: position 22,418,321 of record NC_133166.1, read on the forward strand.
AATACCTAGTCACAGAAAAGCCAGGTGTGATGGTTTATTTCTTTACATTATAACATACATCACAATTAAATTGCATTTTAAGACTGTTACTGCTGACAGTACATAAAAACATTGTCTTTTAATCATAGCGAAGTGTCAGGAGGGACTTAGGTAGTAAATCTGAAGACAGAGTGCACACTTTTGCAGACAGACCCAGTTGATCCCTGAGAGGTCTTGGGGGACATAAGCACTGATACAGGCTCCCCCCAATTTTCCCGTGTCTTGTCCTTCCCACTACTGCCAGTAAGCCACTCAGTTCCTGCCCCTTGCCTCCTGCTGGCACCCCCATCACCAGGCAGGGGAGGGCCACAGCTCAGTAAGGAGGAGCAGCAGAGGGATGCAGGGCTTTCTCTTTTCTGCCAGTGGAGAAAGAGAAAGGAAGGTTTCCCTGTGCTGTTACTCAAGATGTGGGCCTCCTGAACTTTTTGAGCTTCACCTATTAGAGAGTGGGCTCTGGGGGCTCCCTGTACTCAGCCAGCAATTAGATTCTCCTTTTGGCTCTCAGGGATTCGTGAAGTACTTGGGAGTCCCAGAGAGAGAGCGCGGACTATGGGGACACATCCTTCGGTTCTCTGACTTCAAGGTCATCCCCAGAAGACTGAGATCTCAGGTCTGATGGGTCCCTCAGGCTCTCCCATTGCCCCTTCTCAGCTACAGGTGCCTTAGGAAGAAAGGCCTTTCCTACTCAGGGCCTGCAGCTCCCTGGCCAGTGTGGGAGCCCCTCCGTGCTTGTCTTTGTCCACCCAGGAAGAGGTTTTCGGGTGTGGACTGCGTAATAGCTCTTCTTTTATAGTAACATGCAGACTCCTTTCTCCACAAACCAGTGTTAATCAGTCTGACTTTTATGGGATCTGGCGTCCTCTGCTGGGGTTCTCAGACGGCTGAATCTGAATGAGCATCAGCCACTGGGCCCGAGACAGCAGGCAGCAGCTTTCCTTTGCTGGGTTGTTTGTGTGGCTATCCTGTTGTTGTTAAGCTTTATCCAAATTCATGATTCCTCCATGTAAATGCTTAGAGTTCCCAGTCACCACTTTCTGTGGCCCCATTTCTATCTCATATTTCTCGTTTCCAGCCCTTACAGAGCATAAAGACTTAATTTGGTCAAAACTTGTTGGAAACTCAGTCCCTCTGCAGCTCAGATTCACTTCTGGCTGGACCTTGTCATCTCGACAAAAGTTACCTCAACAACATGGACTGAAAGCCAGGCGTTAATGACAGGCCCTGGGTGCCTGTGAAATGGGGAGACAAAGTCTCTGATGTAAAGAAATCATCAGGCTGTGAACAAATGATTATCATGGAGATGGTGAGTATATGACTGTGATGTGTATAAGGTTCTTTGTGGGAAAACAGTATTTGTTAAGTAATGTGTATGTGCCAGGCAAAAACTTAGGAACTCCTCCCCTTTAATTCTCACAGAAATACTACTGAGGTATTTAATATTTGTGTCTTCATTTGACAAATGAGGTAATCGAGACACACACTGCCCGGGTTAACTTGCCTAAAGAGCTGTTGGTGGTTGGGCGTGGATGACCACTGAGGCTGTCTGACTCCAAGCCTATGGCATGGAGCATGGTACCATGTTTAATTTTGCCTGAAATGATCAGGGAAGGCTCAAGAGTAGAAATGACACTTGAACTGGGTCTTGAAAGATAATTACCAAGTTAATAGTGTTCTACACGGGATGAGATATGACATGAAGTCAGAGACTTGAGGCCAGAAGGAATGGTGGGTGTAAATGCACAGAAACCTGAGAGCCTGGACATCAGGGGAAAGGTTGGGTAAAATGGAGGATCTCCTGGCAGCCCTTCTCACCCATCATGGAGCTGGAGAGGTCATAATCTTTCTCTATACTCTCCATTACTATTTCCAGCCATGACCGATATGCCTTCCCTAAGGTTTGTGGCCTCTGATCTTCATCAGGCCGGGCATCAGCCCTGTACATGTGGTCTACAGTATTTGTTAAGCAATGTGTATGTGCCAGGCAAAAAGTTAGGAACTCCTCCCCTTTAATTCTCACAGAAATACTACTGAGGTATTTATTATTTGTGTCTTCATTTGGCAAAGGAGGTAATCGAGACACACATTGCCCAGGGTTAACTTGGGCAATGTGTACATCGCCCACTCATGCAAAACCTTTCAGATTTTTTATCTCTCCAGCTCCAACATCATTGACCTACTCTTCAGCATAGCCAACAAATTCTACAGAAATGTCTTCAAACCTACTCAGAACCAGCAAACTATCTACACTGGAAATGTCAAGGTCCACCATCCTCTTTTCTGGCCACACCTCTCAGTCTGTCCTCCTAGAATGCCCCGTAGAGAACGCACACCAGTTCCTCGACCTCCCTCTTCACCATGGCTGCCTCCTCAGTTCAGGCAGCCTCTTCTAACGGTCACCACTGTGCCTCGAACAGGTCTCCCAACTCCCCTGACCCTTTCCTATTCCTCCTGACATACCAGTAGTTACCATGACAGATGGCCCCTCGCGCCCAGTGGATCTTACCTTTCTGCACAGCAGGGAGGTTGGAAGGTTGGCTGGACTGGAAACTCCCCAAGCCGCTCTCTATTCCAGGATATCAACCCTGTCTTTTTAGGAACCTAATACTCTTTGGCAGTTGGTTGGAGGCCCTGCTGTTCTCTCCCTTGGTGGCTTCTGGTAGCAGAGCACCCTTGTGTTCCCTGATGGCCCACCACCCCCACTCAGATCACAGTCCCAGGCTCACCTGAGTATTGGAGAAACAGAGGGAATTATTGGTGTTTAAAATTTTTTTCTAAGTTAATATTTTTAATTAATATTTTAAAAGTTAAATACTATTTAATATTTAATAGTATTTTTATTTTTTAAATGTTGACATTCCAAAACACCTCAGCCTGGAATCAGCACTTTATCTTCACATGGATAAAAAGCATATTCTTTAGTAGAAATTCTTTAAAAGGCGCTGATGTCAAAGAATGAGCCCTCTCCATTAAAATAAAGTGGATGAGTAGCTATTTGTTGAGAAAAAGATATGAGGCAAATTGCCCAAAATGTATATTTTCTTCCACTATAATGAGACTTGGTGTAAGAGCCTCTATAAATTGTGTAACACTTCCCTGGATTGAGAAGCTGAAGAGCTTTTGTCAAATAATAATGGAAGGCTTTGAACTGAAATTTATGTGAATTTTGGTGGAACTCTACAGCTCTGTTAAAATCTGTTCCAATGTGCCCAGTATAGGCCACTAGGGCTGTTCCTTGGAAAACACTACATTGCTCATTCTGGTTTTTTTTTCCCCCTTATAATTTTCCACTCCCCTTTTATAGTTAGTTTTAAATTTTTTATTTGCTTCTAGTTCTAACAGCTGGGGCGATTGTTCCTCTATTCGTTACAGCCCACATACCAGTCATCAAGCGTGTGGTTGGCCATGTCTGTGCGCAGAGCCCACAGCATAGGCTTCTTGGTCTGCATGAAATGTTGTGCATTCCTGCCACAGAGCTCATGCATGAAACATGGATGACCCATACTCACTTCCCTATGAAGAATTAGATTGGATGGCTTTTATTGAGCTTTATGATTTTAAAAAAGTTCCTATTTAGGATCCACAATCTCTAACAGACCCTAGTTATGCCTCTACTCCAAGGGTTGTCTTGTCTCATGAGACAGGAAGGGAGAGTAGCTGTCTGGAGAATACGGGTTCAAGACCGGAAAACATTAACTGTAGCATTTGACTTTGGGTTGGGGCCAAAAGGTGGACTGTTGCATGTAACACTCACATTACCTACAAGATAAGCAAAGACCACAAAGAAACCTAAGACAGTGAGAGTGGGGCATCAGCATTAGCTATCCTGTTTTCTGTACTAATGATTCTCAACCTCCATTCTAGGATCCAGACCTCTAGACTTGCCTGTATACCTGTGTCCTGGACACTTTCGATCTGAAGTTCCACAGAACATTTCTCAATTTCACAAACATTTCTGATCATTTGCTTTGTGCAGTTTGCCTCATGATTTAGTGCATCTAAAGAAAATCCTTTACCTTTTGTTACAGCCTGGACAGGAGTACTGCCTTTTTGAATAAGCCCACCCGTCATCTCAGAGAGACCTAGGTTTCATCTTACTTAGGCTACAAGCATTCTGTGGAGGACACATCAGCAAGCCACATGCCTACCTTTTCCCTGACCCCTCCCCTCAAAAGCCCACGAAAAATACCCAGCCATAAAAGCCTCTTAGCATGTAAGAGACTCCTTTGTTCTGCTTGTCAGAACAAAGAAGTCCGTCTCAGGTTTAGCAATAAACCTGCTTGGACTATTGAGTTCACATCCCTTCTTTTCCTTCTACCTTTTATTTTCTTCCTTGGAAGATATAAACCACACACCTAGCAAGGGAAGTCAAGTAACTGCTTCTTTATGGAGTTTTTCATTTCTTCCTGCACGGGAGCTTTTATTCAAGAACAGAATCTTACTGCCAGCTTTGAGTCTGTGGTCATATTTTCCCCCATGATTTGACACTGTCTTGGACAAATCTGGAGCACCAGAGAGCCTGGGAATGGTAGAGGGTCCGTGTCAGATGAGGACTGAGTACTCATGGCCAGTTTCTTTGGGGTCTTTGAGTTCTCCCTGCTCTGACTCTGCTCTGCACTGCTTTTGTGTCAGAAGTCTTTGTTGCTCCAGGCAGTGACTGGAAACTGAGGCTCTCCACTTCTGCTTTCTTTCCTGTGTCACTCACGGAAGACCTAGGCTAGACTGGCCTTCTATAGACCTTCCCCAGACAGAACATTAAAAGGGAACTTCCACCACTGTGCTTTTCACGTTACATCATGTGTCCCTGGACTGTCCAGTTAATTTAAAATGAAATAATAGGTATATCAGAAATGACTCAAAATTAGAGTTTCTCCTTGATGCTTCCTTGGACCATGATGTCCTGAAATGTCCAATAACTCACTTACCCCTTAACAGTCAGGATTAGTTATCCCAGCCAATAGAGTAACCCATGTCTGCCTGTTGCCTCTGTGCCATGAGGAGACCAAAATGGTGACTGAGCAGTCCTAGCTTCTAATTCTGTGAGACCATGACTGTGTTCTCTGTTGGAAGTGTTTTATCACTTGGAATTAAGATTTATAAGTCTGTCAACCAACACTGTGGGACAAGAGGCAAATATTCCTTAACTGGATTGTTCATTCATGTACTCACGCGAGGAAGCACTCCTACCTCCCCTGCCTGTCTTCCTGTACGTGTGCGTCTCAGCTGTGGAGGAAACAGCATCATGTATTGGTTGCTGGTTAAAGCATGTGCTGCCCCTGGAGATCTCCCCGACTTGTCAGGGTGCAGTCTTCCTGCTGCTCCATTGCTGAGCCTTCAGTAGTTCACGCCGCTGTTCTCTAAAGCCAGCTGTTTCTGGGTGATTACATATATCCTAAAACCAATACATTCCGTGGTATGAGCCGACTGCCACATCTTTTTCACTTTAAAATTAGCTTCTTGGTCAGAAGTAACGTTGAATGGGATATCATGGTGGTGGATAAGACATTCTTTATAAATCTTCAAATGATGGTTCTGGGGGAAGCATTGGGAGCAAGGAAGGGAAATCTGGAAATTAATCTGTTCTCATGGGGACACTTTTCTGTCCTCAGTGAAGGAAGGGTTCCTAGGAAATAAATTTACCACCAGGTGACTGGCTGGTCTCCCCAGGATTTGGTGCCATATTGAGGGCTCGGTGTTGGCCTCTGGTGTAGGCACTCACCCGTGGAGGTAGCCAAGTTAGCTTTGCTGAGGAAATCCATGTTAAACTTATGCACAGCTTCCATCTCTGCCACTGTGCCACTTTGTCCCTGAACCACTGAGCACCCACTGGGATAGCTGGAGAAAGAGGCCAACTGACACCTACATGACCAGTTGTCCACCTGACTATTACTGTGTGACTCATCCCAGTGACTGCCACCTGTTGGGCATTTTTGTGGGACATGATTGTCTTCACACTCCACACCCCTTCCAGGAAGTCCATCTACATATCTCTTCTCCAGACCACCCTTGTAATGAGGCCATAAAAACCATAGGCAGAGGTTAAGTAAGAGACAGTAAAGCACTGGGACAGGTAACCAATGAGGGGATACAGCCAATTACTAAGTATGTCTACTTTATATATTCAAAAACTGGGGAAATAACTGGATTCATTGGACTCCTTATGCAGATGGACTGAAGCCAAAACTCCCTTTATCATATGACTTCCTTCACTGGGATCGGTAGACCAGCATGGCGTTTTGTACCCCCAGTTATTAGCGTCAACTAAGAACCAGTATTTAGTAGCTCCCAAAAGGTTTGGGTATTTTCTCTCCCAGTGCACAGTCATTTTAATAATTGGCTGCATGTCATTCTGGGGGAGGCTTGGAGGAAAATTTATAATATATACTTACAGCCACATTGCAGGGTCCTTCTTTAAAGGGACCCAGCCTTTCCCTTAATCAAGAGGCTCTAGGCCTGTGACCTAGTTTAGGTTTGATCATTGGGCTTGAGGCAGTAAATTCCCACTGTGGCAACTTGAGTCAGGTTTCGGTTTTCCAGTTATATAGCTACAGCCACATCTTAGTAGACTGCCCATCTGTTCATTCCTAAGAACCCCATGATCAGTTAGCTGCCACCACAGATCTCTAAGAGTCAAAATGCGCTTGATAGCCTGTCTGCCCCTGCAGCCTGTGAACTGTAATTCACCCAGCTTGACTCAAGTTAAGAGCCACCACCTGGCCTCTGCCAATCTAGAATCCTGTTACTCCCACTGAACTCAGAAAGCCCAGTTCCAAGGTGGTATCTCCCACTTCCAGCTTTGGCATTGCTTTCCGGGGCGCTTCCATCACCTGTGTACAGCCTGTGCTGTGGAAATGGAGCAGCCTCAGGACCTTCCCAGGGTCACAGACGGGAGTGGCAGAGGAAATTGTACATTAGGTCCATTCCAAGATTCACATCTTTCCAATATTTTTGACCTTGGACACCTCAACCTCATTAATTCTAGGCCACCACTAAATCTAGCCTTCAGTAAACTAGCCAAACAAGCTGGTTGGCTACTGAGCATTCAAGTTAAATGCTATAGCCTGAATCCACTAAGTACGCTCTTGTTGATAACTTCATGTCTTTTCAAACTTACATTTCACCTTCTTTGGTCTAATGCACTTAGAATCCACTTCTACACATGCTTTCCAGCTTTAACACAACAGTCTACTCATTCTGACCTACATACAGACTAACTGCTAAAAGAGGGAAATCAATTTTAGAACTTTAGAAATAACAGGGCAAATCGGGATTTGAAAAAGAAAACCATCTGAACTGTTGGACAGGACACATCTCTTTTGGCTTCCACTGATCACTCATGATGGAATATTCTCCCATTTCTCCCTCTCAAATCTTTCATGGTTACACCAAGGGACCCTTTCTTCTCCTCAAATAGAGCAATAAGGGGAAGAAGAGTGCCCCAAGAGATAACGCTTTAAAGCAGTGCATAATAGATTAGAGTAGAAACAGAAAATCAGTCCGCAGAGAAGTAGGTACACAGCTGGCAGGACTTCACTTTGTTTCTCTCTCTGATTCTTAACCTTGTTTCAATAACAAATCATTTGAGAGTGTGACAAAAGCTATGAATCCTCTCTAAAGAAACTGTCCATAGACACAAACTATGCCTTCAATTTTCAGGAGTTCAAAAATCTCCAGTTATCCTATTCGTACACCCACGGTTAAGAACCTATGCCTTTTTGGACTGATTCAATGTATTAAAATACCTAAAGTGTGCATCAGAAGGGGATTTATTGGTTAGGCATTAATATAGAAAAAAAAAAGATACACACTGTCAGTGTCCACCCAAATATTATCCCTGGGAGAGAGGGATAGGGAACAAAAAATCAACCAAATGTTCTGATTGTGGAAACAGGACAAGTGTGTCATCCTAACTTAGTGTGAAGTCATTAACCACTCAGATCATCAAATTCCCTGTGTTTTGATTTCATGCACAACAAACTTCTGATTATATAATTTGACTCCTTGAATAGCCTGCCTACAGGGCCAAAGGGCTCTGACCAGAATATGAGTGTCTAACCTGCTCTGCAGAAGAGTTCCCGTGTGAATTAACAAACTGGTATTCTGTTGTTTAATAAGAGTCCACATATAAAAGATGATACTAGGTTTCTGAATTTCTGTGGAAGGGGGAAATATTCCTCTAAGAAAGATGAATCCAGTTTTCTAAGCCTGCAAGGCAGAGAGAATATGATAGATTTGCCAAACTTAAATTTAAATTTCTCTACTGTGTTGTCTTAGGACAAAGAATCTACTAGAGTCACTGACTTTATTAATTTTATTCTGGGCCTAAGTGAGAAGAGTCAGATATAGAATTTTGAGACTCTTCTGCAGAACAAAGAGATTAAGTTATTTATATACCTTTAGGAGTTACAGACACCAGTCACAGTCATGCGGTTTCCCATGACAACCAATTATTATGCAATGCTTTGAGATTCGAGGTTTCCTACCATAGGAAATAATATAAAAAATTTTAAGTCCCAATGTTTTTAAGAGACTTTTCAGGTAATCTTACAAAGTGGCTTTTTAAAAAGGCTATAAAATACTGAACAGGATGACTACAAATAAAAATTTTCTCATGTAAGTTTTAGTTTTATAATTATCTTCAGCCTTCATCTTTCTCTAATCAGGTCTTGAGTATGGTTTCATAGCCCTGAATTTCATCTGTCTTATACCTTAATAACACTTCTCTCTCTAGAGTTTTTTTTTTTAACAAGCAATTAAAAGATAAGAAGGTTGCAGTCTCTGACTTCAGGCAAGATTTTAATAGCCAGAACTGAATGGAAAATGCAAGATTTGTAGAAATCTAGGAATTATACATCAAATGTGAAAACAGTAAGTTGTAAGAAAAATCCTCATATATCATCTAGCATGTGGATGATCTCCAAAATCAGGTCTAAAGTCTCAGTCTGGTCCCTGTGTCCTTGAACCGACTGCCCCCCACTCCACCCCACCCATATATCCACTTTCCCTTCAATCCCAGACCAGTCTGTGTTCTAGCCAGGCAAACCGTCAGTGTGGGTTCCCTCAGAGGGTGACTGAACCATTCCAGTCAGGTAGTTTATTTGAGAGGTGCAGGGGCCACCTGCAGGGGAGTTAGGGAAGTGACATAGGGAAGGGAAGGCAGGGTATGTTGCTAAGCCAGCTGTCACAGGGGCTTACTGGAGCTTAATTCCATAGGAAAATTCTGGAAAAGGGTGCAAGGATACCTCAGAGTTATCTCATTAGGGAAAATAGTGGAGCTGGGGTATTTTACACCAAGTCTGCTCAGTTATTGGCTGACGGCTGATCTGGGGAGTGTTAATTCCCTACCACTTCCAGAATGCAAAATAGCTTTCTAGCTTCTGTAGCAGCCCTGAGGTACTGAAATGCATCAGATATGGAAATGGTATCTCAGGGAGATACAGGCAGGGCACTCAGCGTCTGCCGTACTTCATCCTGCTCTAAATAAGTCTGCACATTCCCAGTTTTTCTCCAAAAACCTGTTTTCTTTTCTTTCTTCGGAATTGTCTTGAAATCCTTCTCTCCCAAGAAGCTTTCTCTGAGTAATCCTAATCCACTCTCAAGATGTCTACTTGAGTATGTGAAGGAGAAGACGATGCTTCAATATAGACAAGTTTGATGGAATTGCCCTCCTCTGAGCAGACACAGCCCCTGGGGGACAGTTTTGGCAAATGGACAACATCTTTGTAAGAAGTAAATGGTGTCCCTTTTGAAGCACCCCAACAAGTGCACACAGCTTGGTGATGGAAGTAGGAATGGGACATCCACTCTCACTTACCTCCTCAGCTGGGCATTTTAAGCATTGTGCAAACAACAGTACCGTGGCAGCCCTGCTTACTCTAATCATTTCTTTCCTCTAAAGCCGTCTAGAATTTATGCATAGTGCAGCTTCCCAGGGGAGCTTGATCAGATATTGAGTCAGAGAAGGTGGCAGCCGCTCTCCTCGTATCTATTTGTATTAATTGATGTGTTTTGTGACTAAAGGAAAGGAGTAAGTAGGTAGACAAGAGCCAACTGGGGGAAGAGATGGAGGAAAACAGGAAATTGAAAATGATACATTGTCTGTATTCCAGCTGTCCCTAGATGCTTCTCCCTGGGGGCCTACAAAATATTCTGCATCTAACTTCCAAGGCAATGGAAGGAGATTCCTGTCTAAGTTTGATGTGCCAAATACCTACTTTATTTATCTTCAAAATGATATAGGATAAAGAGGTGAAGAATAAGAAATACTCTACCCACTGTTCAGAGCACACGGTGGATGTTAAGGTGAGTAGCAGTCCTGAATGTGGGTTTCCACAGTGCTGTTTTTAAGTTAAAATCTGTTTACAGAGTAGGTATAATGTGAAAAGTTCAATAGGTTCTTTTTATTTTAAACATTTCAAGTTACAGTTTGCAACATTGTAAAGACAAATGAAAATTTCACCTAAAAGGTTTTCACTCTGTCACAGAAACTCTTTTAATGTCAGTGTTTTCTTTCTGGTTTCTCCTCATTCACTAATATGCACATGCATCTTAATACATAGTCATCACTTCAGTAGACACGTAATGTTCCAGTACCCCATTCAAACCTGTTGCTTTTCAGTATCAGTAATTTTTATAAACACCTTGTTTATAAATATTTAACCTATAACAAATTGGGAAGTTAGTAATCATTGGCCATCTTCCACATTCCAAAAGTGGAAGCCTTCCGGGTCTCTAGCTTTTACAGCCCCTCTCCACAACCAACTTTACCCCACTTGCATTTCAGCCCCCTGCCAGGTGGTAGGGTGGAACCTGACCTAGGCATGAGGTAGTTGAGCACTTCTGGCTAAGTACTCATTAACAGTGCAACCATTGCTCTGGTACCTTCTAGGTGCTAAATGCCAGGCTAGGCTCAGGGAATTACAAAGATGAATGAGACAGATTCCTGTTCTCGATTATTTTCTCTTCTTGAAGTCCGAGTACTCTGTTTCAGACCCATACTTTCAAGCCGAACTCCATAAAACATCATCATTAGAAGTTAACAGAATGTTCCATTAGAGCCTTAGAGAACACGGGATTATAAGAACCATGACCTTCCTGCACAGTTTACCCCTCACCAAGAGCATCTGTTTTAATGACTTGACTGCACAGGGTTTTTTTTTTCCATTGTTCTTTTTATTATAACACATTTTTTATTTTTTGGTATCATTAATATAAAATCACATGGGCAAAATTGTGGTTACTAGATTCCTCCCATTATCAAGTTCCCACCACATACCCTGTTATAGTCACTGTCCATTAGTGTAGTAAGATGCTATAGAGTCACTACTTGTTTTCTCTGTGCTATATTGACTTCCCTGTGTCCCCCCTCACTACATTATGTGTGCTAATCATAATGCCCCTTAATCCTCTTATCCCTCCCTCTCCCCCACCCTCCCCAGTCCCTTTCCCTTTGGTAACTGATAGTCCATTCTTGGGTTCTGTGAGTCTGCTGCTGTTTTGTTCCTTCAGTTTTTGCTTTGTTCTTATGCTCCACAGATGAGTGAAATCATTTGGTACTTGTCTTTCTCCACCTGGCTTATTTCACTGAGCATAATACCCTCCAACTCCATCCATGTTGTTGCAAATGGTAGGATCTGTTTTTTTCTTATGGCTGAATAATATTCCATTGTGTATATATATTATCCATGGCTTCCATGTCTTGGCTATTGTAAATAGTGCTGCGATAAACATAGGGGTGCATCTGTCTTTTTGAAACTGGGATCCTACATTCTTAGGGTAAATTCCTAGGAGTGGAATTCCTGGGTCAAATGGTATTTCTGTTTTTAGTTTTTTGAGGAACCTCCATACTGCTTTCCACAATGGTTGAACTAGTTTACATTCACACCAGCAGTGTAGGACGGTTCCCCTTTCTCCACATCCTCGCCAGCATTTGTTGTTCCTAGTCTTTTCTATGTTGACCATTCTAACTGCTGTGAGGTGATATCTCATTGTGGTTTTAATTTGCATTTCCCTAATAATTAGCAATGTGGAGCATCTTTTCATGTGCCTGTTGGCTATCTGAATTTCTTCTTTGGAGAAGTGTCTGTTCATATCCTCTGCCCATTTTTTAACAGGGTTATTTTCTTTTTGGGTGTTAAGGCGTGTGAGTTCTTTTTTCTTTACTTTTAATGAAGGCATATACCTTGTTTCTTTTTTGTTGTTATCATTAATCTACAATTACATGAAGAGCATTATGTTTACTAGGCTCCTCCCTTCACCAAGTCCCCCCGCCACAAACCCCATTACAGTCACTGTCCATCAGCGTAGTAAGATGCTGTAGATCACTACTTGTCTTCTCTGTGTTGTACAGCCCTCCCCGTGCCTTCCCCCACATTATACATGCTAATCATAATGCCGCCTTTCTTTTTCCCTGTCCTTATCCCTCCCTTCCCACCCATCCTCCCCAGTCCCTTTCCCTTTGATAACTGTTAGTCCATTCTTGGGTTCTGTGATTCTGCTGCTGTTTTGTTCCTTCAGTTTTTCTTTGTTCTTATACTCCACATATGAGTGAAATCATTTGGTACTTGTCTTTCTCTGCCTGGCTTATTTCACTAAGCATAATACCCTCTACCTCCATCCATGTTGTTGCAAATGGCAGGATTTGTTCTCTTCTTATGGCTGAATAATATTCCATTCTGTATATGTACCACATCTTCTTTATCCATTCATCTACTGATGGACACTTAGGTTGCTTCCATTTCTTGGCTATTGTAAATAGTGCTGCGATAAACATAGGGGTGCATCTGTCTTTTTGAAACTGGGCTGCTGCATTCTTAGGGTAAATTCCTAGAAGTGGAATTCCTGGGTCAAATGGTATTTCTGTTTTTAGTTTTTTGAGGAACCTCCATACTCTTTCCACAACGGTTGAACTAGTTTACATTCCCACCAGCAGTGTAAGAGGGTTCCACTTTCTCCATATCCTTGCCAGCATTTGTTATTTCTAGTCTTTTCTATGTTGACCATTCTAACTGCTGTGAGGTGATATCTCATTGTGGTTTTAATTTGCATTTCCCTGATAATTAGTGATTCTTTTCATCTTTTCATGTGGCATCTTTTCATGTGCCTGTTGGCCATCTGAATTTCTTCTTTGGAGAAGTGTCTGTTCATATCCTCCGCCCATTTTTTAACAGGGTTATTTTCTTTTTGGGTGTTGTGGCATGTGAGTTCTTTATATATTTTGGATGTTAACCTCGTCATATATGTCATTTACAAATATATTCTCCCATACTGTAGGATGCCTTTTTATTCTACTGATGGTGTCCTCTGCTGTACAGAAGCTTTTTAGCATGATATAGTCCCATTTGTTCATTTTTATTTTGTTTCCCTTGCCTGAGGAGATGTATACAGGAAGAAGTTGCTCATGTTTATATTCAAGAGATTTTTGCCTATGTTTTCTTCTAAGAGTTTTATGGTTTCATGACTTACTTTCAGGTAATTGATCCATTTTGAGCTTACTTTTGTGTATGGGTTACACAATAATCCAGTTTCATTTTTCTTGCATGTAGTTGTCCAGTTTTGCCAACACCAGCTGTTGAAGAGGCTGTCATTTCCCCATTGTATAGCCATAGCTCCTTTATCATATATTAATTGACCATATATGATTAGGTTTATATCTGGGCTCTCTAGTCTGTTCCATTGGTCCGTGGGTCTGTTCTTGTGCCAGTACCAAATTGTTTTGATTACTGTGGCTTTGTAGGAGAGCTTGAAGTTGGGGAGTATAATCCCCCCTGCTTTATTCTTCCTTCTCAGGATTGCTTTGGCTATTTGGGGTCTTTTGTGGTTTCATATGAATTTTAGAACTATTTGCTCTAGTTCATTGAAGAATGCTGTTGGCATTTTGATAGGGATTCATAGTGGATTGCTTTAGGCAGGATGGCCATTTTGATGATATTAATTCTTCCTATCTGTGAGCACAGGATATGTTCCCATTTATTGGTATCTTCTTTAATTTCTCTCATGAGTGTCTTGTAGTTTTCAGAGTATAGGTCTTTCACTTCCTTGGTTAGGTTTATTCCTAGGTATTTTATTCTTTTTGATACAATTGTAAATGGAATTGTTTTCCTGATTTCTCTTTCTGCTAGTTCATTGTTAGTACATAGGAATGCAACAGATTTCTGGGTATTAATTTTGTATCCTGTACCTTTGCTGAATTGGGTTATTAGTTCTAGTAGTTTTGAGGTAGAGTCTTAGGGTTTTATATGTACAATATCATGTCATCTGCAAAGAGTGACAGTTTCACTTCTTCCTTACCAATCTGGATCCTTTTATTTATTTGTGTTGTCTGATTGCCATGGCTAGGACCTCCAGAACTATGTTGAATAAAACTGGGGAGAGTGGGCATCCCTGCCTTGTTCCTGATCTTAAAGGAAAAGCTTTTAGCTTCTTGCTGTTAAGTATAATGTTGGCTGTGAGTTTGTCTTAAATGGCCTTTATTATGTTGAGGTACTTACCCTCTATACCCATTTTGTTGAGAGTTTTTATCATGAATGGATGTTGAATTTTGTCGAATGCTTTTTCAGCATCTATGGAGATGATCATGTGGTTTTTGTCCTTCTTTTTGTTGATGTGGTGGATGATGTTGATAGATTTTTTAATGTTGGACCATTCTTGCATCCCTGGAATAAATCCTACTTGATCAGAATGGATGATCTTTTTGATTTATTTTTGTATTCGGTTTGCTAATATTTTGTTGAGTATTTTTGCATCTATGTTCATCAGGGATATTGGTCTGTAATTTTCTTTTTTTGTGGTGTCTTGTCCTGGTTTTAGTATTAGAGTGATGCTGGCCTTGTAGAATGAGTTTGGGAGTATTCCCTCCTCTTCTATTTTTCGGAAAATTTTAAGGATGATGGGTATTAGGTCTTCACTAAATGTCTGATAAAATTCAGCAGTGAAACTATCTGGCCCGAGGGTTTTGTTCTTAGGTAGTTTTTTAATTACCAGTTCAATTTCCTTGCTGGTAATTAGTCTATTCAGATTTTCTGTTTCTTCCTGGGTCAGCCTTGGAAGATTGTATTTTTCTAGATAGTTTTCCATTTCTTGTATGTTATCCAGTTTGTTAGCATATAATTTTTCATAGTATTCTCTCATAATTCTTTGTATTTTTTTGGTGTCAGTAGTGATTTTTCCTTTCTCATTTCTGATTCTGTTTATGTGTGTAGACTCTCTCTTTTTCTTGACAAGTCTGGCTAGGGGGTTATCTATTTTGTTTATTTTCTCGAAGAACCAGCTCCTGCTTTCATTGATTCTTTTTATTGTTTTATTTTTCTTGATTTTATTTATTTATGCTCTAATCTTTATTATGTCCCTCCTTCTACTGACTTTGGGCCTCATTTGTTCTTCTTTTTCTAGTTTCGTTAATTGTAAGTTTAGACTGTTCATATGGGATTGTTCTTCTTTCCTGAGGTAGGCCTGTATTGCAATATACTACCCTCTTAGCACAGCCTTTGCTGCATCCCACAAATTTTGCAGTGTAGAATTATTGTTATCAATTGTCTCCATATATTGCTTGATCTCTTATTTTTATTTGGTCATTGATCCATTGGTTATTTAGGAGCATGTTATTAAGCCTCCACATGTTTGTGGGCTTTTTCATTTTCTTTGTGTTATTTATTTCTAGTTTCATACCTTTGTGGTCTGAGAAGCTGGTTGGTACAATTTCAATCTTTTTGAATTTACTAAGGCTCTTTTTTGTGGCCTAGTATATGATCTATTCTTGAAAATGTTCCATGTGCACTTGAGAAGAATGTGTATCCTGTTGCTTTTGGATGGAGTGTTCTGTAGATGTCCATTAGGTCCATCTGTTCTAATATGTTGTCCAGTGCCTCTGTCTCCTTACTTATTTTCTGTCTCGTTGATCTGTTCTTTGGAGTGAGTGGTGTGTTGGAGTCTCCTAAAATGAATTCATTGCATTGACTGCACAGTTTTTATTTCCAGTAAAAACCTGATGAAAGGAGAAAGGAGGTGGTTGACACAGGGGAACTGGAATAGGAGATGAGAGAAGGTGGGGAAACAGAATATTCCTGCTCATCAGCTGCCCTGAGAAACTGGGTATCACCACATTGACATGGGGCCATCTGAGGTTCAGGGAGTCAGCAAAGCTCCTTTAGGATTCAGGGACAATTACATAATAGGATTCAATGTTAGACTTTCTAATGGGATTTTACTTCTCCACTTGGAATACTTACAAGTATAGAACTTGGCTCTTCACTCCCACTCTCAACTCTTCCCTCACCTTCCCCTAAATTCTCATTTTCATAAGAGGATTTAGCTTCCTTTAGAGTCTAGTTTCTCATTTATAGACTCCACAAATTCTCCAATTTGCAGCTGCCAGATATCTGGTTCCTTGGGAGCTCTGACTCTTTAAAACCTTGAGGAAAAACACATTTCACTTTCAAAATGAATTTGATGATCATTTTCGCTTATCTGATTCCCCACATCTTGCTTGTTGCTGTCTTTCCTAAACCTCCAATGCCTTTACCTTAGTTTTGCTAATGAGTATGCTAATGAATATGCATTTTGGTATATTTCAGGGACATAGTATCCATTCCCTTCATTCAGCCAGACATTTGAATCCTGTTCCCACCACGCCTTCTGCCTTTTCTGTGCCTTGACCTCATAACTCTTACCAAGTGCCTCACCTGAGCTTCATAGATGTGCATGTGGTCAAACACATTTTAATATGCAAGTCTTCTCTATGTCCTTCCTTCCATGTGTGTTTTTATCAAAGCACATGTTCTAAGCAAGAGTGACACTTGAGGGTTCCTCCAGTCTCAGGGATATTTTTTGGATATTTACCTCCTCCACCTAAGTTCTTTTCACCTCAGGTCAGAAGGTTGAGTCCATCACACTCCTTAGTTTGTGTCATCATTTGTTCACTCAAAATTTCTCCCTTTTATTATTGATTTCCTTTGATTCCCATTCTTCACTCCCATCCTTCTAAGTAGACAACCACTCTAACATGTTTGATGTGTATCCTTTTATTCATATGTTCCTTGTCAATGTATTATATTAACATACATATATTTTTTCACTTCTGTAAATGGCCTTATGCTATAGCTACTTCTTTTTTATGAAGTACTGTGTTTCTAATACCTACTACATGTTGCTAGATGTACATCTAGTTTGTTGTTCTGGCTGATATACAGCGTTCCATTGGGAACATCCCCCACATTATACCTATTCAATCCTCCAGTGATGGGAAAGTAGTGATGGGTAACTCCAACTCACCAGTTCCTTAACAAAAAACTTGCAATGAGCACCCTCATACATCTCCCCTTTGGTTGTGTGTGAGAATATCCCTTGGCTGTAGGTTCAGGAGGGAAATCATGGGCTGGTAAGAAACATATAATCTTACTTTTACTTAGTACTGCCAGGTTGGGGTCCAGAATGGCTGCACCAGTCTGTTCTACCACTGGCAGTGTTTGAGTGTTCTTATATTCCTATGTCCCCAAAAACACTTAGCATTAATTAGCTTTCTAATTTTTGCTAGTATGAAGGGTGAAAAGTGATGTAATTCAATTTTAATTATACAGTTACACAATGGAAATGCTGCAGATGGAGCCTTGGGTTCTCAGTGACTCAGACCTCTCCACGTCTCACACCTACTCACTTGTTAATCCCATCAATTAATGACTGAACTTCTTCCGAACCCATTCCCTCTTTTTCTTTGCCATGTTCTGGGAAAAAAAATTTTTTCTCACAATTGCAATTGCTCCCAATTTTGTTTTTCAGTGTCCAGATCCCACCCTATAATTACATCTATATCTGCTACCAAACTAATATTCCAGAAGCACAGCCCTTGGAGGTGTGAATGAGGTTGTCATGTGAATAATGGTGAGGATTTTTACCTTAAAACTCTGATTCAAGGGTTAGCAAAGATTTTCTTTCTAGCAGGGATCTCTAAACATAATGAAATATCAATCAATTAAAGATAATATTCCTATATAAATCCATAGGGGACTATCTGAAAGGTGATTATCACACCCTGGTGGAAAGAAAACTGGAAATCAGGAAGAATTTAGAATATCTGAGGTTGGAATCCACTCCTTCGAGTCAAAGAATTGTGTATAACACCCTCTGATCATTAGCAGGTGTCTCCTTCCTTTTGTATTTCTAAACTTTGCTTCATCATGTTAGTTAGGATTCTTTAATTACAAGTTATGAAAGCCAATTTGAGTTAATTAAGCCAAAAAAGAATTGAGGAACAGAAAAGAGGAGGTTTATTGTTTAAAAATACAAATGCATCTCACAGAACCCAAGAGGGAAGTGCAGTCAGACATCAGGAGGGGAATTTGAAAGCTGCAGGTATAAACTCTACATGATCTCGCCATTCATTTCTCAGCAGTGTAGCTTTCTCTGTTTCTCAGACTACACAGCAGACTATCTATCACTGCCCCACAGATCCCAGATTTAATGCTACCGACGCCATGGCCCACAGCGACAAATTAATTCTCTTTAGGCCTGAGGATTATCTCACTTTGCCAAATGCCTTGAATTTCTGTCACCCAAGAGGCCTGATAAGACAGACATAAGTAGCAGAAAGGAAGTGTTGCCAGTGGCAGACTTAAAGATTTGGGGACTGCTGGGCAGAGGTAGGGGCCAACGGTACTTAGTCTAAGGGTTGTTCGATCACAAGAAAACAGTATCCAGACCGAGGCCGGCCATATCCAGAGAACCTGGATGCTGAAATTATGTGTAACTGGATTGTCACCCACTAATGAGTTTGAGGTAGTGTTTGGATTATGTCCATGGGGGCATTTGGGATTGTGTATCTGAGAAGACAGGCATGTATGCTGAGCAGCTAAGGGGTAGGCTGGGTGAAATGATTGTTTCTGTTTCTGGCATTCCTCAACTGAGAATATTTGATGGGTCAGAGCTTGAAGTGGCATGTATGGCTCCTGCCCCAGTTTGTGTGACCACACCCAGCCTCAAGGAGCTGGAAGGTGTACTGCAGGTGTGTCCCCAGGAAGAGGTGGAAAGGTGTTAGTGGACATTGACCATTCTCTGCCACTAAGTCCTTCCATTTCTACAAATGGAAGTATTTCTGCAAAACACTTTAAATTCCCAAGTGCCTGCTCTGTTCTCCCCTTTTCTCTGCATCCTTTCCACTCATCTGCATAGCAGAGTGCAGGCAGAGAGGCAGAGCCTGGGCATGTGAAGTCCATGAATCATTCTGCACAGCAGGGGTCGGGGGTGGGAGGTACTGCCTTGTTGCTGCAGAAAGAGAAAAAAAGAAAAATAGAGAAATAAAGAACTATATGGTGCTTATTCCCCAACTAGGTTAAGGAATCTCTCCTTTCAGCCTATTAAATAATTAGATTTCTAGGGTCAGAAATTGAGAGGAAGTTTCCGTATCTAAACTTGAAGCACCAAATACCTACTTTATCTCAATCTCAAAGGGGTGGGTGAGAGGAAGAGGTAAAAGTTCAGAAGAAATGTCATTCGACTCACAGTCCAGAGCATGTGACCTTGTCTTCCTCCAGAGGCCTGCCTGTGAGTCCCCATCAGCTATTTTGGAGTTGATGTCTAGAGGCTGTTTATCTGTGAGTCAAAACTATATAAAATGTGATGGGGAGAAGTAAAGGAGAAGACTTCAAGACTTTATAATTGAATCCACATATTTAAAGTAATTTTAAAAAAGAAAAGAATGTAAATATGTAAATGTCAACCATAACCTTAGCACCCCAACTGGTATTTTTATTTCCTTGTGTCCCTTTTTAGTCTTTGTTCCCATATATAAATACACTCACATGGCTTTTACATATTCATCATTTAAAAAACTAGATTATAACTACTGTGACAGCTACAAGGAGCCTAAGAAAACATGGCAACAATGTATTGTGGTGTTCTGCATGGGGATTTGAAACAGAAAAAGGACATCAAGCAAAAACTTAAGGAAATCTGAATAACATATTGCTTTTAGTTAATAATAAGGTATCAGTATTGACTCATTAATTGTGACAAATATACCATACTGATGGAGGATATCAATCATATGGGAAACTGGGTGTGGGAACTCTCTCTACTGTCTTCTCAGTTCTTCTGTAAATATAAAACTTCTAAAAAGTAAGGTCTAAAAGTCTATTTTTAAAAAGAGTACATTATTCTATCCAGTAATTGTTTTTCTAGTGTTAGACATTCATGCTGTTTCTGGTTTTCCACTGTTATAAATAATGTTCTGTAAACATCCTGTACAGTGACCTTTTAAATGAATTCAGAACCAGAAGAGTCAGCTTCAGATAGCTCTGAAAAGTAGGTAAACTCTTCTTTTTCCAAACATTCAACAACAGGTTTACCCTATTTTTCAGCCTGTTAGACCCCCATCTCCCTATAGCTTACAGTACTTAATGCTACCTGCATAGTGAGTGTGTTCTATTCTCTAGAACGCATCCTGATCTGAGCAAAAGGCACTTAAAGAGTTCTAGCCAATACTCACTGATCCAGCAAACCTCTATCAAGCAAACACCCATAAAGTGACAGGTAACTGTGGTTAAGTACCAGGAGCTCTCTGGGGCAAACATCCATTTTACTTAAGGTAAGAATATTTCATGAAGTTTTGTTTGTGGTCCTCTTAACTTAAGGGTTTGCATTATAAAAGGTGAAGTCAGTTTCATCCTATGTATGGAAATCTTCTCTTAAGATAGTTTTCCTCTTCCTTAATGTAGAGGCAATTGTCCAGAATCTAAATAATGAGTATGTTTTGGCTCAGAATGTTTCAAGAATGAAAAGTTGTTTCATAGTGGTCACCATGATACAGTCAGAAGTATATTCTCATTTATTACACTGTGTCTCTAAGCAAAATTAAATCGAGACAAATGAGTATCAGATCACAGCTAAATCGTCAGAGAAATAAGCCTGTGAATGGTAAGTTTGCCTCTAATGATGGGAAAGCTTTGGGAAAGAGAGTGCAGTGAGAGGTAAAATCAACTGGAATGTTTAGAAATTGGTGGGGTGGGACAGAGAGCGGTATGGAGTGGAAGACAGAGGATCCTGTAAAATATCTGGGCTCTGGTCACATTCTCAGGTCAATGTGATTTACGCTGCATTCACTCCACTAGGAAAATCCTTTCATCTCAACCATTTTCTATGGTTTCCCCAGACAGGAAAAATGGATGCCTACAGAGCTGAGCCATGGCCCAGAAGAACCCTTACCAACATGTCCATGGTGAGTCACATCTATCCCTGAAGGGATGCACATACAGGGTTCTCTTCTAAGAAGGCAGGTGGTACCTATTGGTTGGAATCCTTTTATATTTTTTCTTCCAGTTCTTATACAAGATAGAGTCATCCACTGACTTTTGATTCAAGATAGAAAACACAAGTTTCTATCTTTTCTCACCTAAGTACGTGATTTCTATTGCATGTTGGGAAAAACAAGATATAAACACACAGCAAAGAAAGAACAAGAGGAGGGATATCAGTGTAAGATCAATTTCAACACATTTCTAAGAAAAGGGAAGTGGAGATGTAGTTACCGACGAAGCAGGGTACAGGAAGCTGCAGCCTGGAATGTGCAAGAGGGGTGGGAGACAGTTTCATAGAGTCAAAACGCAAGAGAACCATAAGACTGAGAAATGCCAGGAGCAGCCACAGGCAGAAGGAAGACTTGGCCGTAAGGAGTGGGAAATACATTGACGTTCTGTAGATAGAACATTGTACCCCTTCTCTTACCCTCTGCCCTCCAACCCTCCCACCCCCTCAAAACACACACACAAAGAAACCCAAGCAGACAGGCATCTGTCTCTCAAGCAACTATTTAAAACCCAAATCTCTTAGGTCTGTACTCTGGCCAGCTGGTTACTAGATCAGCCTGGAATAAAACCCTCCAATAAACAAGCCCAGTTTTTTACTCTAATAACCTTGTCCTGGAAGAACAACTAAGATTCTGGGAAAGAAACAAAATGATCGCATCTCTTACTGATCCTGGAGCATCCTGACTTTCATTCAAGAATATGTGGGCATTCAAAGATACTTGTGCAGAACTGACAAGGTCAGAAAGGCCAGCCTATAAACAGAGCAGTGAATGGCCAAAGGGCAACCTACATGAACCCCAGAGAGGGAAACTCTGACCCCAGTGAATCAGAACTAGTTGAGTCTGTTAAAAGAACTGTGAGTCACAATAATCCTAAATACTTAGGGGGAAGCTTTCACAAAGGGAACTGAAAGGTGGTGGTAATGTGCACAATAGTTTGCAATATTATTGGTTTAAAGCTTTATATTGATCAGCCCAAAGTATGTGAGTCATGCACTGATATTTTGGTCATACCCCAGAATATAAACTGTAGGAGTAGGCTCGGGGAGAAAAAAATCCTAGAAAGACACAGGTCAAACATGGGCAATATTTATAAACGGTAGGAGGATGCTTGGAGAAGGTGGGGGATAGTTGTAGAAAGGGAGGGTAATTTTGTAGATGTGCCATAGAAGATGGAAAGATGTAAACAAAAGGTGGGGAAATATTAGGTGGGCACCACTGAGCAGAGAAGAAATCTACTCTATTAGAAGGAAAGGAATTGAGGTTAATGAATAGATATAAAATGCACAAAGTCAGTAAATTCATGTTATTATGTACAGGTCACCAAGTCTTTCCAAAGAGTTGGTCAAAAGCAGGAAGGAAGTTTGCATATTGCTTGAAAAAGTAAGAAACAGTCGGGGCTAGCGTGTCAGGCAGAACAAGCTCGAAGAAGTACAAAGTCAGTTAAGGTAAAAGAAGGAGTCAGAGTAACAGGAAAAGGGAAGAGTAGGTTATGAAAGAAATGTCAAGAAATTAAAAATAGACTCCTTTTGATAAGATGATAAGGAATCAAAGAGTTATGTAAAGTAGGTGAAGGAATGAAAAGAAAAAAGGATATGAGGATTTGTCTAAGTTTAATGGTGTCTTGGAAAGAAGATACGAGGTTGCTTCTGTTCTGCTAGAGGGCTCCCTGTCCCCAGAGGTCACAAGGCAGGACCTTGTGCTTTCAGAGCAGGACCCCCCCAGTGCCTGCAGGGCTTTCGCCTCCCTCCCAGGACTCAGGGGGAACCCCAGGCATGTGCACCCGGGACAAACTCATGCTTCCCCCCCCTGAACACTTGAGCTGCTCCATCACTGGCTGCCTGGGGCTCATCAGGATAACTCACGGCCATTAGCCCTGCCACGTGGCTTCTGGTCTTCCTCATCCCCTGGCTGTCATCCCATTCAGCTGTCCATCACCTTTTCTAACCCCATCTGCCATAACTCCCCATCTCCTGAAACTTTTCCACTGTGCCCCTGGAGCTCAAGTCATTCATCAGGAGAGTATTCTGTATCCTCATCCCCTTTCACAAATGTTCCCTTCATTTTTCTCACCTGCAGTATAACTCCTGTCTGAGGATACTGTTATCTTTGAATTCCTCTCAAGAGGTAGTTACTTGCTGTCCTACAGCCCTTGTATCCCTGGGCCCAGTGGTGATTTACATGTTCTCCTGTTCCTCACTGCTAATCCCAAGGCCCTCTCTTCTACAATGTGAAAAGACAATACTTTCCACAGCCCCTCTGTATGTGGGCATTTCTGCCTGTCTCCCCAGCACTTGAAGATTTTATCTCCTGAATCATTCTCTCCAACACTCCTTCATCATTCTTGGGGATTTCCATATCCACACTGATGATTATGATTATGATGATTATCCAGTGCCCTGGATTCTCTTCTCCATGAACTTACTGTCCATTCTGTCTAAGCCATTCCTTTCTGTGGTTATGTTCTACACCTTTCATTACAATAACCGCAATCCCACCACAACTTAAATTTCAGATACACCGTTCTCTGATCACACCCCTTTCCTAGCCCAGATCTCCTAGAACACAGAACCAACCTGAGGCAAAGCATACGTGCTGATGCTTTATTGGGAAAGAAGCATGAGTGAAGGTTGACAGGGGTTATCAGCAGGGAAGTCGTGAGAACACTTACAAGGTGGTGCTTTGCTGAGCTGGCACCATCCTCACAAGGATGCTCAATGGGGTTGGTTGCTCACAGGACATCCCCAGAGAAGCCACATGGAGCCGGCACATCTAAAAATAACCCATTGGGGGAGGAAAAAGAAGCCATTTATCTGTGGATGCCTCCCCATGTTCTGTCTCCCATTGGCTAAAGTCCTCCCCATGGGATAGTAAGTCCTTATAATACATGGGTTGTGTACTTGACCACTCTGGGAAGTCACTGGCCAGCAGAGCCCCCAGGGGTTCAGTCAGGTCACACCTGGTGCTAGAGCTGGCTCTGAGGGCAGTGGGCATGCTAGAAGCTGGGCTGATTGATACCTGACCTGCAGCCCCAAGGGATGCTGAGGTCATCAGAGCTGGGGGATGTGGTAGCCAGGGCTATGACCACTGGAATAAAATAAGCCATCTCTGGAGCCAATCTAAGTAGAAAATAGGGCAAGTGGTTTAGGTCCTAAGGAGAGCAGTGGGAGAGTCAGGCTGAACATATCTGGTGTGAAATAAACTGAATCTTGAATATCCATTGATTGCACCACTTAGATCTGCTCATACCCATTTATATCTGGATCTTGGGTGGGAAAAAATGATGCTCTCACTTTTTCCCCAAGAGGGGAAGTTTAAATTCAATTCTTCAAGCTAATGGCCAGTTGTACCTCTTTACAAGGGGTTTATAAGCCCAAGGTACATACCTTTATTACAGCTAGTCCCAGGACCGTAACTGATATTCATCATCTTATTGCTCTACCAATCATTCTAGCTTTCCCTCACCCTCAGTGAGCACTTTGATCTGGGTTACCTGCCTGGTGGGATGATGCAGACCTTCAGCCCCCTCGCCTTGTGCTTATCAGGCCATGGTTACTAGAATTACTTGTTCAGAGTTATCACTGAGCTGAGAAACACTAAAATTTGTCCCAGTGAATCCTCTGAATTCCAGACATACTCTTTCTTTATCCTTATGAAATAGCAACCCTTGCTATTCACATGAATCAGTGTCAACTACTGCTCTCAGTACAGAGACATCTTTGTCTGCTGGTCTGCTTGGCATGAAGAGCCCCAAAATGGCCAAACCATGGTCACAGCCTCTAGTTTCCTAGTGGAAGGATTATAGTAGGTAGATAGTCAGACATGCACAGAGAGGGGATTGGAGACTTTGGCTTGTGTTTACATTTGGTTACATGCTTGTTTATATTCTAAACATTTCCCAGGTGTGTGGGGAGGGAGGGTATAGATAACAGACCTGCCAAAACTGGCTGGTTCCAACATAGAGAAGAAGCTGACCCAGACTTCACCTCCAAATACATTTTAAGCTCATTAGCATACTAAAAGTCTTACCCCTTGGTGCATGACAGTTCTGAGGCAGACCATCTAAGGACAAAAAGAAGGCTTCACCCTATTCCCTGGAAACCCCCTCCCTGTTCTGAGGAAACCCCACTTATCCTGATGAATTTCTACCCCCTACTTAAACTCCAGCTATAAGACCACCCAACCTGAACCCCACCATGCTGCTCACCTCTCAAGCATGCCCGCACTCCCTGGAGTGTATACTTTGCTTTATTAAACTACTCTTTGTTTGTATCTGCTTGGCCTGCTGATGAATTCTTTCTCCATTAGAATCAAGAACCTTTCCCAGGTTGAGGTCTCACCTAGTGTTAAGGAAAATCTCCCTGGGTTGGATTTCCCAACAGCAGGAGAGGACTTGCTCACGCACATACCCACAGGAATAGGAACTTGTTAGGGCCTACGATTATGGAACAAGAAGCATGAATTCTACAAGTGGGCCATTGGTAGTGTTAGGCAGAAAGACAGATGTGAGCAGAAGTTCTTGGGGCCCAGCAAGAACTCAAGGAGTTATTCAGATAAGGCCAGAGAGACAGAAGGACAGAGTTAACACCCTTTGCAATCTAAGTTCATTCCATTGCTCTGAATCTGGGCTGACCTTGAGACTTGGTCTAGCTAATGCAAGTGAGATAGACATCATGGGACTGCATAACAAGCCTATGCCCCCCTAACCCTTTACCTTTATACCACTCTTGAAAGATAGATAATGATATAGTGTCTCTCATTGAGATAGACATCATGAGACCACAAGTCAAGCCTACACCCAACAGCCCCCACCCCTGCCCTTTGCCCCATTCTTGAAGGCCTTAAAAGGCGAGTACTAAGCCCTTAAGTGTGCCTCCTCTCTGAGGTTGCCCGCACTCCTCTTTCTTGGAGTGTGTATTTTTAAAAGACTTGTTCCTGCTCAACTTACTACATTTTGTCTCTGTTCTTCCAGTGGTGTCTTTGTCACTTTGCAATTTCATTCTATTTTCCAGACTTTAAGCACAAGTCTTCACCCTCTCTGTCCTACTTCAGATAAGGAGGGGCTACTGAGAGTTCTGATTTGAGCTTACAGGTTCCTGTCAGCAAGCTTCCCCTTCCTCTCTGCTTTAGTCGAGTAAACCTGCCTTTGTCTACCTTGACTCTGGCCCATTCCTCCCTTAGAGTGTATTCAAATAAAACTTTTGCTTTTGTGGGAAAAATTGCAATATTGTCAGAATATCTCGCCTGGCTTTAGTGCATTTGCATATCCTCAGGGGTGGAGATTAGTTCATCTCCATGTCAGTGAGTGTCTGAACCTGAGAGGTTAAGGGAAGGGGCTGGCTTGCTTGCTTCTTCCAGAGCAGAGGAGAGAGATGGCCCTGAACTGCAGTTTGTAAGCAATAAATGGGTTTTAAACTTTATTTTTCCCTTTGACTGATTTTGGTTTTTAGAGGTATTTTGCCCTGGGATTTCCTCTCCCTGGACTTAAACTCCACTTCTACTGTGTCTCTGCCTTCAATTTTTTGTTGCGGCCGGAATAAGAACCAAGGAAAACAAACTCAACTTCCCAACAACAGTAGCGGTGATGAGTGACCATCCTACTTCTACCTCTTGTAGTTGCCCACACCTTTGTGTTCTAGCTATGGAGGAGATAAAACCACCATCTACCTCCCCAGCATCGCCATAGTGTAATGCATTCTAGGGGGAACTGCAAAGAGGAGCACTGTCAACAGAGCTTGAAAGATGCAGAGGAGTTATTTCTACCACAGTCTCATTTAATTTGTCCTTTTGTCAGATGTAAAAGCTTGAAGGAGTTTGGAGAATGACTATGCATTATCACAAATACAAATAGGTAGTGAATCCAATTACAACTAAAACCTGGATATGGTATCCTTATTGGAGTAAATTGATATAGTCCCTGGCATCTGGAAGATGTTTTCAACCCCAAAGCAATCTGCTTTGTGTGGCATGTCAGCTGTATTACTTCACTATTTTTCTTCAGGGCTGTGTCAACCTCCTGCTTACTGGCATAATATAAGCCAGAGGGGACCTTGATCATCCTAATAGCCCACCAAGCTGGTTCATTTATATTGATAACATTGTGCTAATGGAACCTGCTGAGCTGGAAGTGGCAAGTGTTCCAGATACTTTGTAGAACACAGGCATTTCAGAGGATGAGAGATAAACTCTATGGAAATTCCAGGACCTCACACATAGGTGAAGTTTATAGGGGTCAAGTTGCCTGGGGCATGTTGGAATATGGCTTTTAAAATGAGGTTGCTTCACCTTGCACTGACCACCATGAATAAAGAGGAACAAAGCTTAGCAGGCCTGTTTGGATTTTGGAGGCAACATTTACTACATTGGATTATGTTGCTCCAGCCCCTTTACCAGGTAATCCACAAAGCTACCAGTTTTGAGTGGGGTTCTGCAGCAAGTCTTAAGTGTTCAAGCTGCTCTGCTGCTTGGGGCTTGAGACCCAGCAGACCCAGTGGCATGGAGGTATCTGTAGCAGAAGAAAAATTGTGTGGGGAGCCTCTGCCAAAAACCCCAATAGGAGAATCAGTGCAGACCCTC
Source organism: Manis javanica (assembly GCF_040802235.1). Taxonomy (NCBI): domain Eukaryota; kingdom Metazoa; phylum Chordata; class Mammalia; order Pholidota; family Manidae; genus Manis; species Manis javanica. Next base: position 22,446,225 of record NC_133166.1, read on the forward strand.
AGGGGTTTGAAATACAACTACACCCTTTTCTGTTGGCTAGTCTCCATTTGAAAAGTGAGTCTAAACTTGCCAGTTTACTGGTACAGTTACTCCTTGCACCTCTAAGATCCCCTTGTATCCCATGTTAAATCCCTTCTGTTAAAGATGGTAGCCAGCTGCAACCTCTATAGACTGAATGTATGAGGATTACTGAATCAAGCTACAATCGCACTAGTTACAACTAGTCCTAAAATGATCATGGGTATTACCCTTCTCTTCTATCCATCCCCCCCCACCTAAAACTTCATCTCGTCTAGCTTGCCTGCCTGGTAGGAGGAGCCAGAACTTCTTCACCTGAGGAGTCTGAGTTCTTGGTTGCAGGTGTTCATCCACAGTCACTACCAGGTATGGAAGTGCTGGGAGACACCACTGAATCCCAGCATTCTGGATTTTTGCCTTACTGTCATTAAGTGGAAGCTACCCTAGCTCGTTATGATAATTTGGGTCAGTGACTCCCGCCAGTAGCAATGTTTTCAGTGCCTGCTGGTGCAGGCATAAGGAGTTCAGGGTGACCAGATAACAGCTGTAGATTCAGGTTCAGTGGAAACCTCACTGTGTCTGCTAGTGGAAAAGTCCTCTTCACAGGGAACTAGAGCCCAAATGCAGCAGTCTAAGGTTGAGGGGATGAGCAAATATGGGGGGTTGGTTACAGGGTATGACGGAGAGAGGGGCCAATCTAATTTCCATCCTTATATACTGGCTATTGGTGTAGGGAGTACCTTCATCTTGGAGGACAGGACCCCAAAGACTACTGTCCTCAAGTTGGCACTTTAGCTGAGCCCTCAACAGACCATTTCAACACTCTGTTTTGCCAGTTTCTTTCAAGTTATACAATATATGGTAGGGCCAGTGGGCACTGGCATCATTGTCATGCACCTCCGTTGTCATAAAATGGCTCCTTCGATCTGAGGCACCATTCTATGGGACCCTATGTTCAGCTGATCAGGCGTTCCCTAAGTCCAAACTCTTGAGATAGTGGTACTGGTAAGGGCACTTAGGAAAGGCAGACATTTTCAGAGCAGCTGTCAAATTCAATAAGGCGGAATCACTTCTCCCTCCACAATGGAAGGGGTCCTGTGTAATAAACTTGCCACCAACTGGCTGGCTGCTGACCTAAAGGGATGAAACCATGTCAAGAGCTTATAAGGGTTCTCAGAAGCTAATTACAACCTACCTTTCGGTCTCATCTCTTACCATTCTCTCTCTTCTGCCCCATGTATACTGAATTCTTGATCAGGCCAGAATATAGATACCCTGTAGAAGAAAAGCAATATAAATAATAATAAATAGTGTCACAACTTGGTGCTTTTATATGCCTTCTTACCTCTTGGAAGTGTCAATCTCTACCTAGTAGTTCTAAATATTTTGGTCTCAGGACCCATTTATACTCTTAAAAGGGTTGAGATTTAATGAAGCTAATACTTTTTACAACTTCCTTAAGGATTCAATAAAACTTTAAACATTTTTGGTGCAAGAACACAATGACTTCTAGTACAGTCTGGTACCACTGCTCTGACTCATACTGAGGCATCAGCATCTTTCCCCACCTTTGCTTTTATACTGTCAATGTAATACTAGTCTGACCTTGGAAATTCTCTCCTAAGGTTTGGGGACTCCCAACAGTCCACAGACCTCTTTGAAAAACCACTCTTTGAAAAACCACTGACCCCACAAACTCCTCTATTCATTCTCCAAAGCCTCCTTGAATGTTTCCTCCTCTGAGAAACCTTCCCCTATGTCTCCCCTGTTGTTTTCTGCCCTGGACTCCCACAGCATCCTGGGCTTGCTTCCATTCCCACTTTATCATTAAAAAAGTACAAACTTGTCTCTTCACTTGTCTGTCTTCCCCATTAAACTAAGAGCTGCTGAAAAGCAGGAACTGTGTTTGCTTATCTGAATGTAAACTCATCTGAATATTAGACACAATTTTGCTAGAGGCCAGAAGATAACAAAAAGGTGATCAATACAGAATAATATTTCAAAATCATTTTCAAAATGCTTCTCCAGGGCTCAAAGTCCCCTCTTACCTAGCTTCCCCCTTCCCTGCTTACAAATTCCCTCTAGATCTGCCCACTTTGACCTCTGAGCTATTTATGTCTAGCTCAAGAGAGAAAAACCAGTGGTTCTCTCCATCTTCTCTTAGTGCCCTCTGACTCTAAGAGATAATAGAATCTAGTACAACAGCTAGAACATTCAGGCATCAGGACTACACCTGGACTCTCACTGGGGATGAAGATGGATGGGGAAGTATTCTCATGAAGAGCAGTTTCAGAAGGAGAGAAGGGAGGACTCAGGTTGCACTGGGGTGGTGAGAAAATAGGAATAGAGGAATAGGATGGGGACTTCTCTTTTGCAAAGCTTGACTGAGAAGGACCCATAGCACCGGTCGCCCCAGCTAGAACAGTGACCCTGTGTAGGCACTCTCACTGCCCTCTGGATTCACCACCCTGCTCCATAATTAGCCAATTGTCCTGCTAGACTAACACTGAGAAGATCCACTTCGGCTTCATCCCTTATGCTGTCCTGTCCCCCAGCTGTCAACACAGCAGCTAGCACACAGTATGTCAAATAATCAATAAGTGAATGAATAATGCTGCAAGCTTTGGTAGCCATGGAGATTACTGCTCAGGTCCCCCTTCAAGGAAGGACTTGTGGCCCAGATGCAGAGATCGGAGTCAGTAGACAGACCGCAACTGTCAGCTCTTTCAGGGTCTGCCTCAGCAGCCCTGAGCAGTGACTGAGTGATTTGGGGGGAAGAAGGTGTAGATAAAGACCCAACCATTGCAGCCTGCCCCAGGACACTGGTAGGCAACATTCCAGAGTAACTCCAAGTTGGCCAAGACTTGGGCAGATCTGTATCTGTATTGTATGTCAGTTTCTTCCTCTGCTGATCCTGTTAAAAAGCAAAAACAAAATTCCACTGAGTAAATTTAAAAGATCTTATTGGCATTGTTCAACAATTTATGAGTCAGGAAGCATCCAATCTGTCAGAAAGGAGCTCCAAAAAACTTACAAAATGAAAGACTTTTATAGGCAGAAGGGAGCAGGAACAGGAAGTTAATACTAGACAAAAAAGTGGGTTGATATGGCAAGGTTACTTTTCCTCTAAGGGATGGCAGGGGGCTATCAGGCAGATTACCCAAATAATACTGACTGGTGAGATGATTCCTGATTGGTTGCTTTAAGATTCCATTTCTGGGATAGCCCACATTGTAATTAAGTGAGACTCAGTTTGGTGACGTGGGCTTAACATAAGCAACTCCATTTTGGGCCTATTGTGTAGTTTTTAGCAATCTCTAATAGCCACCTTGCACCCAAAACTCCATCTCAGCTTCTGCTTCCAGATAACCCATTCTGTGGCAGGGGACGCAGTAGTTTGCTCCACCATCCAAGCAAGACAGAGATGAGATTGGGGAAAGCAATAGGAGTTAAAGTGCCCAGGGAAGGGGGCCAGCCAAGCAAATCCGTGGCCCAAGTTCACTTTCCTTACTATCAAAAACGTAAGCTTGAGAATTTCATCTGTTCTTTTACCATTTTACGATTTTGTTTTTCTGTCAGATTTCTAGCAAAGTTATATTTGAAGAATGTCAAACGTCTCAGATAAAGGAGAGGAAAAAGGGGTTTGCCTTGTGCCTGTCCGGTTAAAGAGGCCAGAGCCCTTCGCGCTTGAAGGTGGTGGTGGTCGTCCGCCAGCTCTCAGGAAAGACTAAGGCTGCAGCCTCTGGGAGTTTTCCCTTCGCTTGTTCATTTGCTGTGCCTTTGGTTTCTTGGGCATCCACCCTCACACACCGGCTGGGAATGTGCCTTGTTGACTTAGCACTGTATTAATGAGCCTTTTGGTTCTCTTCCTCTAAAGCTCAGGCAAATTTCCAAAGCATCTATTACATGCAGATCTTCTCTTTTTTCCCATGATCTTGGATTTTGTCATGGTTTAGAGTCTGGGCTTTGGATTCAGACCATTAGCAACCCAGGTTTGCCATTTACAAGCCAGGTGACACTGGTCAAATTACTTCACCTTTCCACACTTTGGTTTTCTTATCTGTAAAATGGAGATAATATTGTCCTCATAGGATTGTTAATATATCGTATGCACTAGACATAGATTCCAGCTCATGGCCACATTCAGTAAACATACACGCACATTCATCTGCACGTGGGTAGACATAGTCCCCCAGACAGAGCCACAGCTGTCAGTGTCAAGGCCCACCCTGCTCTACTCCGGGCAACACACTGGCCCCACTAAGCTGGGGGCGTGGAGAGAGGCAATGATGCAGGAGTCATTGTTATCTATTAACTTTGTCAATATGACCAGAGTGGACAAAAAGCAGAGAAGAGAGTTCCTCTGAGACCTGAACTATCAGCTTGTACCCAAAAAGTCTTCCCTGTCTCCTCACTAGCACCCAGGGCTGCAGAAAACAAGCAATGCAGAGGTAAAGAAGGGAAGGAGGCAGAGAGGAGCCCACTTGGGAGGAGCAGAGCATTAGGCAAGGGGCCCAGGAAAGGTTCACAGAACAAAATCTTCATGGTGGGAAAGAGAAGCCATTGAGTTTTGTGTTTACATTCTTGGTGCACCATGTACTTGCTGAGAGAACTTAGTAAGTTGCTTAACCACTCTGGTGAAGCCTCATTTCTTACCTCTTAGCCCCTCCTACTCTATCTTTCTGCCACACTGAACACTCAGTTCTTCAAACCTACACTGCAAGGAAAAAAAAAGTATTGCCTCCGTGAATTTTCACAGCTTTCCCTCTACAGCGACCCATTCTCCAAGTGCCCTACCCCAAGCCAGCTACTTCACTCCCTTTCATCTGGCCAATTCTGGTCCTTCCTGCAGAATTCAGCTCCAACGTCACTTCCTCTAGGAAGCCTTCCCTGACCACTCGGCCTACTGTGAGCCCCCAGGGAAACCCAAATTATCTCAGTCGTAGCACCTGCCCCTCTTAATTGATGTTGTCTGTTGACTGCAGGCCCTCCACAGCTCCACACCTTGCTCATGACTATAGTTTCAGTACCTACAGCCTCACAGCTGCTCTATAAATGAAGGTGAATATTACTGAAAATTTGTCAGCTTTGAAGGTTGGACAAATGCACAAGGTAGGCATCAACGAATATTTGTTGAGAAAAATGGAGTGGAATGGCATGGGGGAAATTCTGATTTTAATGATTTTTAGCAGCATTATCTTAAATGCCACAAGTTGTCAGTGTTCTACCTGAAAAAAGTGCAGTAGTCTGAAATTAAGTGCATTCCCAACATGGTGCTGGAAGTTAAAGTGAATATTGATCTATAAATAATAGAAATTGGTTGACTGATTAATTTACTTGAATAGCCAATATATGCACATGGTATAAAATTCCAAAGTGGATACAGAGGAAAGTAAACACACTCCCTCCCTACTTCTCTCCCTATCTCCCAGACCCCTTTTGTTCACCCAAAGGACACCTATTTTATTATCCTTCCAGAGATAACCTAAGTATACAACCACACAAATTTTTATATATTTTTTTCAAATAGCACCAATGGTTGTATGTAACTGTTCTGTGCCATAAATTATTTTCCCCTTAGAGATTAATATATAACTCAGAGTGTTATATATTAAGAGAGAGGATTACCCCATTAAAAAACAATATTTAATTGTTTAGCTGTGCCCTAATGTATTTAATCAATCTCCTATTGATGGATATTTAGCCTGTTTCCAATGAGGAAAGTTTTGGGATATTTCTCTTGCTATTAAAATACCCCAAAACATTTCTCATTTTACACATGTACAATCTGATAGGTGATCCATACCTTATAGTTTTTAAAAACATTTTATTAAAGTATAATTGACATAAATAAACTGTACATGTCTAAAGTGTAGATTTGATCAATTTTGACATTTGCATCCTTGTGAAAGAATGACCACAACCAAGATAACAAACATATCCATCACCCCTAAAGCTTTCCGTCTGCCCTTCTATACTCTCTCCCTCCCACTGTTCTTCCCCTCTCATCCCCATATAACCACTGGTCTGCTTTGTGTTACTATAGTTTTTATCTTCTAGAATTTTATATAAATTGACTAATATGATGTGTGTATTCCTTACACTACAATGTGTAGTTCATTCCTTTATATTTCCAAGTAGTGTCCCATTGTATGGACACACTACAGTTTGCTTACCCATTCTTGTGTTGATGGACATTTAGTTTGTTTCCAGTTTATAACAGTCACAAATAAAACATTCATGTATAAATCTCTGTATGGACATATGCACATTCTATTTCTCTTGGGTAAATACCTAGAAGTGGAATGGCTGGATCATAAGATAGGTATATATTTAACTTTTACAGAAAGTGCCAAACTGTTTTTCAAAGGATTGTACCATTTAACATTCCCACCAGCAGTGTTTGGGTGTTCCAGTTGTTTTACATTCTCATCAATATTTGGTATGGTCAGTCCTTTTAATTTTAGAAATTCTTGTAGATATATAATGATAACTCATTGTGGTTTTAATTTTTTTCCTCATGAATAATGGTTTTGAGGGTCTTTTCATGTGCTTATTACCCTGTAGTGAAGTGTATATTCAAATATTTTTCCCATCTTAAAAGCTGGGTTTTTTTCTTATTGAGTTTTGAGAATTCTTTTTATATTCTGGCACAAGTCTTTTATTGGATATATGATTTACAAATATTTTCTCCTTTTTGTTGCTTGTCCATTCTCCTAACAGTGGCTTTTGAGGAGCAAGTGTTCTTAATTTTAGTTAAGTCCATTAAAAAAATGGATGTTTTGGTGTTGTATCTAAGAAATCTTTGCCTTAGAAGATTTTCTCCATATTTTCTTCTAGAAGTTTTAGAGTTTAGGTTTTATATTTAGGTCTACAATCCATTTTGAGATACTTTTTGATATAAGGTGCAAGATTTGGATCATTATAGCTTTGATTTATACATTTCTCATATGGGTATAACTGAGCATATTTTCATATGTTTAAATATAATTTGTATTTTTTCTCATGAGCTCTTTGGTTATCCTTTGGGGCTGCTAAGTTTGGATATGCAGTTCAAGGAAGCTGAAATCTAGAGGCACACTCACTTAGCCATGAACACCGTGCAGGGGTCCTTTTTCTAATTCATCCCTGGGAGCCCCATTCTTTACTTTGCACAAAGGTGTGGCATAAATAAGCAGTGGCACTGCCCTGGTCCATTTATCATTTGTATTGAAGGTCTTTATGTTTTATAGTTCTCTGTATTACTCAGCCCTTTATCACTGTTGTGTGAATATATTTTTCACTGTTTATGGTATTTTTCCCATCAGAACGATTTTTTGTAAAGTCAGATATATCAATCTTTTCTATTGTGGGTTCTGAGTTTTGTATCATGCCTAAAAAGTGTCCCTACTTATTTTTTTCAATTACTTTGTTTTTTCTAGATTTTTTTTTTCACATTTGACTCTTGATTCAGTAGGTATTTATTTTGTTGGAAGGGGTAAGATAGAAATCCAATTTCCTTGGAAGCAACCTAAGTGTCCATCAGTAGATGAATGGATAAGGATGTGGTAAATACACACAATGGAATATTACTCAGCCATAAGAAGAAAACAAATCCTACCATTTGCAACAACATGGATGGAGCTAGAGGGTATTATGCTCAGTGAAATAAGCCAGGTGGAGAAAGACAAGTACCAAATGATTTCACTCATCCGTGGAGTATAAGAACAAAGAAAAAACTGAAGGAACAAACAGCAGCAGACTCACAGAACCCAAGAGTGGACTAACAGTTACCAAAGGGAAAGGGACTGGGGAGGATGGGTGGGAAGGGAGGGATAAGGGGATTAAGGGGTATTACGATTAGGGTACGTAATATGGGAGGGCACAGGAAAGGAAGTATAGCACAGAGAAGACAAGTAGTGACTCTATAGCATCTTATTATGCTGATAGTGTCTGTAATGGGTTATGTTGTGGGGACTTGATGATAGGAGGAAATTAGTAACCACAAAGTTGCTCATGTGAAACCTGAGCATAAGTATATCAATGATACCTTAATAAAAAAAAAAAAAGAAATCCAGTTTTTTCCCCATTTACATAAGATGGAGGACTTACCATAAATGAAATTCTTATCCTTAGTGTAAAAAATATCCATGTTACTCTGCCCAGATGCCACACTTTGGTTCTATGGGAAAGACACAGATGACAAGAAACGGAGGTGGTACGATATTTATTTAGAAAATATCTTCTGAGTGTGGCCTGGGTTAGTATAAGTGCATACTTTTACAACATGGTACAAAAGAATCTGTTGTGATAGCAATCACCTTGATCATCAGGAAAACAAATTACATTCACTATCTTCTGTTTGTTAATATAGGAAAGCGTGCAATGTTGGGAAGCAGACATATTCTAAGAATACAGGCAGGGTGAAGCTGTTATAACCCAAGAATGTCCTGTGAGTCTCTTAAAATATGGATGTCAAAATGCTTTGGCATTGAGTACTTTAAAAATATTCATTTGTTCATTCGACAGCTGTTTGCTGAGTGCCTTGCTAAGGGATGCAGAAATGACAAAACTATCTCTGCCCTCAAGTTTGATATAGGGAATTCAGTGGGAGAGCAGGGAATACAGTGATAGCTGCCATTTCTTGAAGACCTACTGTGAGCCAGAGATGGAGGTTGTCTACATATTATCTCATCTAATACCAGCAGTCTTCTTGAAGGTAGGTATTATTGTGTTTGACAATAATAAGGAAATTAGCAATCACACGCACGAGTCAAAATTGAAATCCAGGTCTGCCTGCACGCCAAACCTTATATTCATTTCCCCCTGCTAATAAGGTGGAAGTAATCCTTTCATTGAATGAGTATTTATTGAGTAACTGTTTTGCTTCCATTTTTCTGGGTGCTGGTGATAGAAAAGTGAAAAAGGACTTTTCCTTGTTTCATCAGGCTCACGTTCTACGGGAGAAAGACTATAAATAAAACAAATATTTAGTATGTCATGTGGTAAGTGCTGTGAAGAAAAATTAGCAGGGTACGAAGGATGCAGGAAGGGAGATTACTATTTTAAATAAAATCGTCAAGGACGGTTCTGGTAATGCGAAGATTGAACAGAGACCTAAAGGAAATTCAGGAGTGAGAGAGGACTGACATAAAAAAGAGTTTTTTCGTCTGCCTGTGGGTTCCGTCTGGAAAAGAGGGGGCGAGATAGAGGTGTAGGTGTTGGGTTTGGAGTTAGAAAACCTGAGCTTTATTTATTGACTTACCGGCAAATCATTTCACCTCTGAGCCAAAATTTCCCTCCCTGTAGACGGCAGTAATGGTCCTTGCTCAGCTTCCCACACGCAGCTGCCATGAAGATGCAATGAAGCCACGTGAAAGCCCTTTGAATATAACATAAGTGAGAAAGCAAGCCCAGGAGTCAGCTCTTTAACCGAAAGGAAGTCTGAGTAGGAAAATAAAAGAAATTCTTATTTCAGGTGCACCGGTTACGCTAGACATCTCGAAAACTTGTCCCAGGATGAAAGAAATATACGTTTCATAATATGCCTCTTCTGAAGATCCCTATTAAACTTAGACCAGATAGAAACTGCGTCGCGTATATTAACTAAACTCAGAAAGAGGCTTGGGCTTCGAACCTTAACTCTAAACCTCACGTCCCACCCCGGCATTTTTCTTCTTACCACGCCAGCCGCCTAAAGTCCATGGACTCCATTTCCCAACATGCTTCGGGCTTCCGTGTGTCGGCAGTCATTGTGACACGTTCCACGACCTTCTGGGAAGTGTAGTTTATTTGTTCTTCAGCTGGGGAGAGATCTCTGGCTGTGGACTACTACTCCCAAGAGGCGTACGCAATTCCACCCCGTTCGCTGCGTCTTCGAATGCGCCGCGGCAGCCATGTTGGACGTGGCCAGCACAGTGGCCGGCACCAGGGGGTTATCAAAGCTGCTGTCAGCGATGCTGGGGTCCCTGATGTTAAAGAGAACAGCGCCAGCGCCGCGACTCCTCCTCCAGCTGCTTAGGTCCCCAACGCTCCAGAGCCGTGGAGGTGACTCCTGCGGGAGTGTTACTACCGGCGGTCGCGGGGAGCCGCAGTGGCTGAGGGCGGCCGTCGGGGGGCGCCCTGGAACATATCCGGCCTTGTTCACCGGAGGGGCAGCCACCGGGGGGCGCCAGAAAGGACACACCGAGACCCAGTGCCTCGCAGCCGCCACATGGGGACGCCTTCCTTTTCCTGAAGAAGCACTCCCGGAGCAGGACACCTGGAGCGCGGTACCCGGCAGGACTGGAATGGGAATGTGGGCTCTGGCTACGGCTCTGGTGGTTCACTGTTACAGCAAGAGCCCATCCAACAAGGGTGATTATCGGCACGCTCTGGGTTTGAGGGAGAGGCGGGAGGAGTGGCCTGGCTCAGTATCTCTGGAGGGTGGATTTAGGGGCTGGGCACTGCCTCTGAGTTACATGATCTCCCGTCATAGGCCAGCCTTCCTTCTTTAGGCATCACTTTGTCCATCTGTACAAATGGGAGCATTGTACTAAACATCTAAAATTAGAGCATGCTCCTTTTATGTTTTAATATTCTTCCTGGACCAGTTCTTTTAAGAGGTCTCCAGGAACCCGCGGTGTGTTTTAAGGGCAGCTACTAAATGGTTTAGAAAAGCTTCCCCACTAAGGTGCCCCAAGAAAGAAAGAAAAGATTTGGTTTCGATGCTAACTAACCACTGTGCCCCCTTTGCTACTCTCTGGCTTGGTTCCCCACTTATACAGTGAAAGAGGATTTGTCAGTACTTTTAACGGTGCTGTTATTTTGACTCCTGGAGTTCAGTAGTCTGGGTCTGTCCATTAGACTCCCAAGGCTTTGCTGTGACAGGGCTCAGACCAGGTGAGCTTGCTATGTGGGGCAGTTGGCAGGAGAAGGAAGAGACCGATAGCAACCATGGAGGCTGGCTCACCCACATTGGCATCTCACCTGGGTGCATGGAGCTGAGCAGGGACTAGGAGAGCAGGCAGAGGGCCAGACTGCTGGCTTACAATGGTCCAGCCATTCAGGTTCTCAGTTGTTGGGGAAGTCATGGTATTCATAGATTGAATGATCCCAAGCTCTAAGACTTCGGAGCAGGAGCAGGGACTGCCTTGGCATTGGTTTATTCAGCAGTCATGGCAAGCTATCAAAGAAGGGCCTTGGACTGGGAGTAAGGACACCTGGGATCTTACTTTGTTTCTTCCTTTAACTCCTATTGTTTGGACTCTTGCTCCTCCTCACTGGCCCCCTGTTTCCTCATCTACAAAGTGAGGGCGCTGAAATAGAGACTCTGTGGGCTCTTCTAGGTTAGGCACGCTATGGTTCCATAACTTTCAGCATTATTTTGAGTACCCTCTTTGTGCCCAGTTTTGGGCTAGGCGTGGAACTCCTAATTTAGCACAGAGTCAGTTAAAGGGACAATGTGGGTCATTAGGCCTCAGGGTCTGGTGAGTGGTCTGACTGTGCCTTGTTGGGGGAGTCAGGAGAGTGTTCCTGGAAGACTGGAGACCCCTGGAGGGTGGGGAATTTGAACTTGAGCTCTGAAGGGTGAGGTAAGTGGGTGACATTGTGAGCTCCTCAAGGACAGGGAATGCATCTTATATTTTTTTCAGGCTGATAACCGGCTCCTTTCCTGAATACCTTCATAGATCATTTGTTCATCATAGTGTCTGGAACTTAGTAGGTACTCAGTAAATGTGTATTGAATTGGACTGTATTCCATGCAGAAGCTTCAGGGAACAAAAATACGGGAGTCGTAAGTCAGCATGGTGTGTGGAGCTAATAGGATGGCCAGCCTGGTTAGAGGATAGGTCTTTGGACTGAGGTGAGAGCAGATGGAGTGGGGCCTGGATGTCAGGCAGGAGGGTTTGGAATGTCTCCATTGTCAGGCAGTGGAGAGCCATGGAAAGTTCATAAACAGAGAATGTCCTGAGGCCAGTGTGTTTAGATGGATTTGGGGAGGTGTCCAAGATCGTGCCTTAGAGGTTCATAGGGACTTTGTGGCATGTGAACCCCAAAGGGGACCAGGGTCTCTCTACTGAAATAGATAACCCAAATCAGAACCAGTTCAGATTGTTCAGACTTGCTAGCTACCCTGTCCCTGACATGGGGTTGTGAGCTCAGGCCCATAGTGCCATGTGGTAGAACCTACCCTTTAGGAGTTAAGAGGCCCTGGTTCTTATTCCTGCTCATTCCTCTGTGACTTTGCAGAAACCAGTTCTTTCTACAGTGCGAGGGAAGAATGAGTACAGCGATTTCTCAGGAAGCCTTATTCCCCTTCCAACTAGGGGCTTGCTGAGCATGCCAGGGTGTGTGCTTGGAGAACAATGGGGAAGATGGCCAGGAAAGGCCTGCTCTGGGTCTAGGTGGGGTGGAGTTAACATATGTTTAAACCACAGAATCGGTTTGCATAGGTATGGTAAGGTGGCTGTCTTGTCCCTATTGTATAAATAAGGAAACCGAGGGCCAGGATTAGGGGCTTAGGCCAGGTCATACAGCAAGTAAGTGGCAGAGTTGGGACAGAAGCCCAGGTCGGTCTGTCTCCAGATCTGCTCTTTCAGTCCTGCTTTGTTGCCTCCTCTCATGTTTCGCTGGGTGGGTCTCTTGGCTGGACTGGGAATTCCCTGAGGCAGGGCTGGGTAGGAGTCTATCCAGTGTTCAGCAGTGGAGTTCAGAACCAGGCTAGGCACAAGGGGCTACTTGGGCATTTGGTATTGACTAAAAAATTGTGCCTCTGCTGTTGACTTTTGACATTTTCGGCATCAGGCAGTTTTTCTTTGTGGCCACAAGGTGGTGCCAACAGCCTGCAGGTGGTTAAGCAGTGCTTTTCTGCAGGTGATTGCAAAGGGCTTGGAACCCTCTGCTTTGGGTTTCCTTTGCTGGGCTTGGCACTGAGGACTTTGCAGATTTTTCAACCATCATTTCCTCTCCTTAGCATCTTTGTGTGGCCTACTGGGCAAGGATTATTGCGTCTACATTATAGTCTGGGAAGCAGGGGTTGGGAGGGAAAGAGGCTGTCACAGCGCATGGCGAATAGGGGGCAGAGTTGGAGCTAGGCCTCCTGACTCCTGGTTGAGGCTCGCTCTGCTCTCAAAGGGGCTCACACCTCTGCTTGCTTTTCCCCATCCTGTCCCTCCTGCTGTGTTTGTGACCTGTGACATCAAGATTTAAAACTAGGCTGAGAAAGTGGAGTTGAGGGAGAAAGTAGGGCAAGGTCAGAAATGATTGATAATAGTCATTTAAAATATATTATACAGAGCTTTACAACTAATGAAGAGTAACGGAATTCACACACTGAGCATTTACCATAGGCACCACATGGTGCTAGCACCTTACCTGGGATGTGGTGCTAGCACCTTAGCTGGGTCACCTGCATGATGGGAGGGGTTAAGAGTTTGGGCTCTGTATGGATGTGGAAGACAAGCTGCTAACTGTGGATACCATGTGGATAGTGGATGATTAGCTTTCTCTTTATATTATCTTGGCATCATGTTCCTTGGTAAAGCCCATTTTCTGGACCCTTTCCACTTCTCCTGTCCCAGGGATCTGACCAGTGCCCCCTCTCTTTCCAGATGCAGCCATGATGGAAGCTGCTCGTGCCAACAATGTCCCAGAAGTCAGCAGGTGAGTGTCAAACCCCAGACCTTGTTCTCCCCCAAGGAGGGGCTGAGCAGGGTGAGCTCCTTCCTCTGGTGGTGGCTGCTTTGGGGGACAGCATCACAATAAGCTGAGAGCTGAAGCCTTTGACATCTCTGTAGTCACACAGTGTAACCTGGGCTCCCTTGGCCCAGGTCAGTCCTTAGCTACTTTAAGGTAGGGAGTCAGCCCTTTGTCTCCTTTTTTCTGACCCCAAACATCCCTGGATTCTTCCACTGTTTTGTTCCTCATAGGGCATGGTTTGAAGTCCCCTTAATGTCCCATAGGTTCTTCACGGAATCTTCTAATTTGTTCTTGTTTCTTTGTGTAACTAGTCATGTAATTGCTTTTGTCCGGATGCGGTGCAGGTGGGCACCCATGGAGAGGCTTGGGGATCTGGGCAGGAGCTGGAAGAGACCTTTATGCCAGGTCTTCCAGGACTGGAAAGAACTGCCTACAGGTCTGGGGTGCACATGCTGGGCCCCTGCCCAGGGGCTGACTGCATTTCTCCAGGCTCCCTGGCTCAGCCGGGCCCATTATGACCACTGGCCAGTTGGATCTGAGGCTTGTTCTTGGGCAGGGGCAGGATTCAACCTGGGTCTCAGCCTGGTGCCAGGGGCAGGGCAGAGTCTGTGTCCAGGATGCATGCTCAGACTGGGGCCAGCATAGGGGATCAGCATGGGGACAGCCCCTTTCCTGCTGCCACATCCACATTTTAGGCAGGAAATCAGGCATTTGAGCTGGCTGTCGCTGCATCCAGTAACACACACCACTGGTGCTCTTCTCCACTCCAGCTGCCTGAACATGTAAGAAAGTGTTGAAAGGCAGCTACAGCCCCCACCAAGACTTACTGCTTTGATTCCCTTTCATTTTATCTGAAGCATTATTGATTCTCAAGGGTGCTTTTGAGTATTAATGTTCAAAGCTTAGTTTTTAATAAGCCACTTCTGGATGTATGGGCTGGGAGTTGTTTCATAGCCAAATAAATATGATGGAGCAATAGTTTAATAAACATGCGATGATGCATCTTAAAAACCAAGCACAGATGTCAGCTTGTTGTTATAAGAGCCATTTATAACTGCAGGCTCTGCATGGCGTCTTCATTCCCCCAGAAACAGATGAGCCTCATGTCTTTGCTGCAGCATGATAAAGTGGGACCTGGCTGTTTCCCTCCTCTCAGACCTTTCTGACCCTGGAGTCACCTGTTGGTATCTGCTGAGGGCTGCCAGGCTGTTGCTTGTGTTTGGCAACCCAAGGTAGACAGCTCATTTGCAGAGTAAATCCACCTTTCTACCACCCAGGGGAGGCTGAGTTTACCCTGTTCCACTGAACCCCGAAGTATTGATTATTTTAGCTCCTTCAAATACATGTTTTTCTAATAGCAATTAAACACCTGTTCAAAGACTATAGAAGGTGATTGAATTTATGGTGTGTGTGACTCAGAACATTCATTCTTGCCTGTGTAGAGGATTTGTAGGGGCCTCTCATCTGTCCCTAGTCTCTGTTCTGCTTTTCTCCTGCCTCCTCTTGTCCCATCTCTCTTGGTCATGATGCCGTGTGCCTTCACCTCTTGGAGGGGGTCAGAGATGCCCATGCCTTTCAGCATGGCAGTCTCCTCCCTGCCCTCCCCGCTGCCTCCCCCACTCCCTCCCAGAAGCAAAGAGCAGGGAGCAAGCTGAGCAGAGGCAGGGTCAGGAGATGCGGGCTGGCTGCTGGGCCCCAGGTCACATTGATGCTGCTGAGATAGCCCTTGTGCAGAGTTGCAGAGTGTTGGGAAAGAGGAAAGGAGACCTGAGAGTGTGGGCTTGGAATGCCCACAGTAAGGAGCTTTGAATTCTTGCCCTATAAGCCGCGGGGAGACAGGGGAAGTTTTGAGCAGGGGAGTATCCTAGTGAGGATCATTTAGAAGGATAAAGGATGATCTGAACTGCAGAAAGGCTGAAGGTTGATCTGCTAAGAGGCTGTTTCAGTAAGACAAATTCATGGTGATGAAGGTCTGAATTAGGACAGCTTTCCTTCCTTCTCACCCAAAGCAGTTCCTGCTTATGAGTACTTGAATGGGCCTCTGCTGAGCACTGGAGATGGGGGGAGGGGGTGACCCTGTCTCTGGTCCCAAGGAAACAAACATGTTACCTACCAATTACAGTTCTTCCTGCTAACCTATCTGGATCCAGCGGTGGGGTGGGGAGAGCCTCTCTATCCTTGCTAGATGGAAACTTTCTTGAATTCCTGCAGCAGGTTCTTATTCAGACTTCCTATGTCCTAGACTCTGGACAGGTACTTAATGTTATTCTTAATTTCTTCCTCTGTGTTTCCTGCATTTATTTCTGCCCAACAGAGCTATGTATAGCAGAATAGAGTCCCATTCTCAATTTTAAAAAACCCAAACTTACACATAGGTTATACATGGTTGGGTCACCATGTATATGATCAGTATGGTCAATGATAATAGTATTTGGAGTAAAACTCAGACCTGGTGAGTTACATTATCTCTTACCCTTCTTTCCCCCTTGCCCTCTCTGGGTCACTGTGCTGTGTGTGTCTCTGCCTTGATGTCCCCCTACCGTCTTCAGCCCCAGAGCCTTAAGAGAGCTCTGAACAGTGAAGGGCAACAGCCCCAGAGCCTTAAGAGAGCTCTGAACAGTGAAGGGCAACAGCCTGAGGCCCTTCTGCTCAGAGGGTAAGTACTTCATCTTATTCAAGGATACTGGAAGTCTGCAGTTTTAGGGTCCTGGTTTTGAGCCCTCCACACAGACCACCCTCTGTACGCTGCTTATCACCCTCTGCTTAGATCCTCCTGGCCTTCCAGACCCAGCTCAAGTGCTGCTGTCCTTGTGAAGCCTTCCTTGACTCCTCCTAGCTGTGATCTCCCCTTCCTTTGCCCTGCACCTCTCTTCTAGTCTGGAAGGGAGTGAGGGTCATCTAGGAACAGCCAAGCCAGCCTGTGGCAGGAGAGGCATCCTTTTCCAGAAGAGAAGTAGTTCAGGTGAGAAGCAGGGCTGAATGTCAGGACTGAAGAAATACTCAGGCCACAAACAGGAAAACCAGTGAGGTTCACATGCTGCCTCAATCAGGAACAGATCAGGAGTCCTCAGAGTATGAGACAATTGAGCTAACAGCTCTGGGCAGTGACTCTGATGTGTGGGCAAGGCTGCCCTGCTTTATGAGGTGCTGGCTGACCATCTATTGGTGGGCCTGCCTGGTGAAAGGGGCAAGACCAGATCTGCTACTTGCCACACTGTGTTTTTTATATTAAGAGAGTCGTGGGCTAGGCTTCACCTTAAATAAATCATTGATTGTATGCCTCCTCAGAGCAGGACAAGATCCAGTTCCGCACATTACCTCCCTGTCTTCAGCACATCATAACTTGGGGGAGAGTTGCTTTTTACTGACTTTTCAGCAAACCTGAAGCAGACAGTCCAGAGTCTTGTTTCCATATTCCCATTAGCTCTGTCAGAGGGAGTGTCCTCCTTCATCCCTTCTGCCTTTTTTCTTATGTGGCAGCCATTCACTACTTCCTCCCCCAAGGCACTTAAACCTTGTTAGCACTCTTCAGGAGTGGAAGCCTGGTCCTGGGGCCCCCTGTACCACCTGTCAGGAGCATGAGCAGGTGGCCCTGTTCACAGCCCAAGCTTGGCTCCTGAACTCGGGAACCACTCACCCGAAACCTGGGGCACAGGGCAGACCGAAGGCACATCTGTCCAGCCCCAGGCTGAGCCAAGGGAGGTGCTATCAGGGTTGGGAGAAGTGAGGCCTCCTGTACTCCCAAAGGAGATCACATTTCCGTCAGAACAAACTTAGGTGAAAGACGACACCCCTACCCATTTCCCTTCTCCCAGCAGGGAGCTGGGTCTCTCTGCTGACTGCTTAACTCAGTTGCTCATCAGCCCAAACCTTAAATGAAAGCCTCCTGATGGTATAAATCTTGGAGTTGAGACTGCCTGCTCTGTCTCTCTAGGTTCATTTGTTCCCTTGACAAAAATTTACTGAGCACCTGTCATACTCTGAGTCCTGACCAGAGGACACCCGCCTTCTGTGAAGTAGTCCAAGAAAGACTGTGGCAACACAGTGTGATCAGTGCTGTGAGACTGGAGCCCAGAAGATGCCTCTCACCAGCCTGGGGATAGAAAAAGCATCATAGAGGAAATGGCACCTGATCAGGGTCTTAAAACAGTAGCACTTAGCCAACAGGAGAGGAAGGTATTCTGGGCAAAGGGCACAGCATGAATGATAGCACCGAGGCAGGAAACAGCCTGGGGTAAGAAACAGTGGGGGAAGGGGATAATTATATACTGCTTGGTGTTACCGGACCAGCCTGAGGCCAGGAGCGACTGAGACAGGCAGGTACCTGGTCACAGAGGGCACTGTCCATTTGTCCCTCAGTCACTCATCAGTCCAGCCTGTCTTTTGTGTCTAGCCCTGAGCTGAATTTGTGTGGTGGCAACACAATGAGGAAGGAGAAGCAGTCCCTCCCTGGAGGAGCTCACTAACACCCTTACCAGGTGAGGAGGGATCACATGAGTCAAAAATTGAGAACCGGCAAAATAATGCGTATGTTGCCTACTCCTATGTGCCTAAGTAACACAGAGATGAAAATACCTATAACCCATAGAGTTGTAGAATGTTTATTATTAATAATAAAATTATACCTCATTCAACCAACATTTACGAGTGTTTATTATTTGCTAGACATTGGGTTGTGTGCTAGAGATACAGTAGTGAATAAGATGGGCATAGTCCCTGCCTTTATGGTATTTATAATCTAACTGGAAGCCTGATGACTAATTATGCAATTATAATTATGTATTTCAAAAGGAAATACAATTTGATTTTTCAAATGATGCTGGGACAACTCCATATCCACATGCAAAAAAGGGCAGTTGGAGCCCTACCTCACTGATACACATTAACTTAAAATGGATCGTAGACATAAATGTAAGAGCTAAAACTGTAAAACTCTTAGAAGAAAACATAGGAGGAAATTTTCGTGATATGGCACCAAAAGTACAAGAAACCAAAGAATAAAATAGATAAATTGGTTTCATCAAAAGTAAAAACTTCTGTGTTCAAAGGACACCTTCAAGAAAATAAAAAGACTATACCACAGAACGGGCAAAAATATTTGCAAATCGCATTATCTGATAAGAGATTTGTATCCAGAATTTATAAAGAACTCTTACAACTGAACAATAAAAAGATAATCCAATTTAAAAATGGACAAAGGATCTGAAGAGACATTTCTCCAAAGAAGATATACAAATGACCAATAAGCACATGAAGAGATTCTTAGCATTGTTGGGAAATGCTAATCAAAACCACAATGAGATACCACTACACACCCATTAGGATGGCTGCAATCAGAAAGACAGGTAATAGTAGGTGTTGGTGAGGATGTGGAGAAATTGGAACCCCCATATGTTGCTGGTGGGAATGTGAAGTGGTATAACTGCTTTGAAACAGCTGGCAGTTCCTCAAAATGTTAACCATAGTTATCATGACTCAGCAAGTCCACTCCTGGATAAATGAAAACATGCACCTTAATGTACTCATACACGAATGTTCATGGCAGCTTTATTCATAATAGTCTAAAGAGGAAAATAACCTCAAAGTCCACTAACTGAGGAATGGATAAATAAAAATATGATGTAGCTTAACTTACATCAGTACAAAGGAATGAAGCGCTGATACACACCAGGACATGAATGAGCCTCGAAGGCATTTTGCTAAGTGAAAGAAGCCAGACAAAAAAGACCATATATGATATGACTCGATTTGTATAAAATGTCCAGAACAGACAAATCCATAGAGACAGAAAGATTTGCAGTTGTCATGGACTGAAGAGGTTGGGGTTGAGAGGGAATAGGGAGTGACTGCTACTGGATCTAGGGTTTCTCTTTTGGATGATGAAAATGTTCTGGAGTTAATAGTCAAGGTCGCACAACTTTGAATATACTAAAAACAATTGAGTCATATACTTTTTAATGAGAGGATTATATGGTATGGTAATTATATCTTAATAAAGCTTTTTTTAAAAGTGAAGTACAAGACATTTCGGAATCTAGTCTGAGTATGGGAGGGGTAGAGGTGGTGATACGTACTGCTAAGGGAAAGCATCTGAGTATGTGATTGAAGTGAACTCTGAAGGATGAAGAGCAAGGTGGAAGAACATTCGGTTAGAGGGAATAGTAGGTGGAAGGCCTTAAGTCAGGAAAAGAAGTGAAGAAATCGACGAGAGAAGGCCAGTAAGACTGGACTCTAGAGGACAAGGGGGAGAGAGGTACACAATGAAGTTGGAGAGTTAAGCAAGGATCATACCACACTGAGTCTGTAGGCTACGTTAATGATTTTTAGTTTTACTAAGAGCACTGGGTAGCCACTGAAGAATTTTAAACCTGTATGTGTGTGTGTGTGTGAGGGAGAGAGGCGGGGGGGAGACAGAGACAGAGACATGGTGACATGATCTAGAACTGTAATTTTAAAATCTCCCTGGCTGCTCCATGGAGAAGAGAAAAAGATGTGGTGACACAATCTAGATTTATAATTTTAAGAGATCACTCTGGCTGCTCTTTGGAGAATAGATTGATAGAAAGCTAAAGTGAATATAGTCATCGTCTTTCACGAAGACTGGCTGAAAGTGACTGGAGTATCCATATGAGAGAAAGGGTGATGGCAGGTGGTGACCTAGACTAAGATGTCAGCGGAGATGGAGGAAGTAAGATAGGACTTGGTGATAGAACAGTACTGGTGCCTGATACGTAGCAGGTGCTCAATAAATGGATATGGATGTTCAGTGAATAAATACAATTGGATATGGTTGATTCGGGAGAAAAAGCTGTTAAGAATGAATTTCAATTTTTTGTCTTGAGCAGCTGTGTAATGCTATTGCCATTCACTGAGACAAAGATAGTAGAGGAACACTGGGTTGTGGGGGAAAAGATTATGAGCTCAGTTTTGAACATGCTGGATTTAATATGCCAGTGAGATATTCAAGTGGAGTTGTCCCCTAGCAGTTGAATGTATGGTTCTCTGACTTCTGCTGTATATACCCTCCTGCTTCTCAAAAAAAATCTCAGTGATCAGTTTAGAGCTTGTTTTGATAGTCATGTTTTGATGTTTTTAGAAAATAAAGAACTTCATGCCAGCTCAAACTTGTTTACTACATGCCTTTGGAAAAAAGTCTGATTTGGTTTGTACCTCAGGAAAGAATTGAAAGGGTTGGGTTTTCTTGAGTGCTAAACACATTTATTCTAGCTTTGCATTGATGGCTTGGTTTGGTTCTTGTCCCTTGGTGCCCTGGCTTGGGGCTTGAGGCATTTGCTGTCCATATGCCAGGATTAAGGTGTCCAGAATATGCTTAGCTACAGCACAGGTAAATGTTCTGCACATTGATCCAAGGATTTTATCAAATTAACAAAAACCCTGGCTGGTAAATACATTTCACTGTCTTGGGGCCTGAGAGAAGCTGTTTATCGATTGTTGTAGCATTTTGGCTGGATGGGAAGATACTAATGATGGCATCAGAGCAACCAAAACATCCAGCTGTCTTAACCAGTAAATATATAAATGTCCTCATGACTTGCAGTAGATAGAAATAAAAGCTTTATCCCAGAATAAACATCAAGGCCTAACTGGCATCACTCTTGTAATATGATGCTTGTTGTAAGAGCTGTCTAAAATCAGCACACCATTTCTTGGATGCTAGGATGTAACCCACAGAGGCTTTTTGAATACTGGGATGTTGGAAGGCAGGATGTTATCGAAAGGACCCAAGAATAAATTTCTGACAAAGTTACTGACTGGCTCTGGAACCTATAATTAGCCCTAGAACCTCCCATTTTGAGTCTTAGTTGCCAACTCTTGTTAATGGGGTTCCCACTGAGAACTTGCAAATACAGTTCCTAGTGTTAGGCTCTGCAGAGAAAACTGAGTCCTTCAGATCAAACGTTGTAACATGAGAAGGGGTTTCTTGTGTTTGACTAGGCAAGCAGTTCTGCAGAGTGGCCCATGGCCTGGCACCTTTTCTGAGGTGTGTAACCTACTGAGTCTCTGCTTGCTTGCTCCCTGGTGATGGAAGGCAATTGAGGAAGATTGGGTTGGCAGCATTTTCTGAACTACATGGGAAAATGAGTTGCAGAAGCAGTTAGACAACTGTTCAGAAGCCCAGCAGAGTCAGGCAGTTGACTAAGCCCAGGAGCAGAGAACAGCCAGGGCCTACTGGGGTAGCTTGGGGGAGGGGGGATGTTCCTGAAAGAGCCCAGCCCTGGGATTGAATCTCTAGTGATGGCCCTACTGCTTCTTGACTGTGAAGCCTTGGGCTAGTAGACCCTTAACTACTCAGTGGCCTCAACTGTAAAGTATCTTCAATGGTATCTGTCAGACCACCCTCCCAGGATGTTGTGAGAGTTCCTGAAAGGTGAACTCTTATTGTTTGGAAAATTACTCATCCTTTGGGTCATCAGTGTCACATCTTCCAGTAACCCTCCAAGTACCTGTAGGTTCCCATAGTGCCCTGTGCTTCCTCTGTAATAGCACTTATCACCTTCAGTTGGGATCGGTCATCTGTTACCTTTTGTCTCTTTCTCATAATACTGGGGGGTAGTAGACCATTGTTGTGTTGTCCATTGCTGTTCATTTAAATAGTTAACAAATACTTACTGAATATTGTCTAAATGTTTTGTAACTGGTAAAGAGTTAGGCAAATTTTAGTAGTTAATTACAGTCATAGTAAACTTGTGAACAGAGGACTGACCACTCTTAATAAAAGTAAAAATGGAGAATCAGCTCAATCATTTATTCATTCAACAAACAGTGCCTACTGTGTTCTGGCACTGTGCTGGGCCCTGATGGATCAGTGGTAAGTCAAAATTATGTACAGGCCACACTTTATGGAGCTAAAAGACTAGTCAGATGTTGATCATGCAAATATGAAATTACAGCTGTGACAAATGCTGCAGAGGAGGGTTCAGAGAATCCTGAGAGCCTTTAATAGATCTCCTCTGGTCAGAGAAAGCTTCCCAGAGGTGAAGCTCCAAAGTAAAAGATGAGTTCACCGAGGTGAAGAAGGGCAAGAAGAGCTTTCCTGGCAGAAGGAACTTTGAATTATAAAGACCCTGTAGAAGGAGAAATAATGGCAAGTGTGCAAGACTGAAAAAGGCATGGGCCTGCAGCTCAGAGCAGGGTGCCAGGAGCCTAGAGAATAAGCAGACATTGCAGGGCATTGGAAGCCATAGTAAGGAGCTCTGTCTTTATTCTAACAGCACTGGCAGCTGAATTAGGGGCGGGAGGGAGCTTGGGAGGGGGCTGATGTGATCAGCGACCATTCAGATTGCTGAGAAGTATCAGGAGCCGATCTGATTTCTACCAGCTTTTGTGTGTAAGGGTCTTGGGCGCTGACCCAGCCACCCAGACAGTGTAGGCCACGAAGCTGCAGTCCCACGGCCCCAAAGCAGGGGCAGCTGTCACGCTCTGTCTCCCTGCCATGATTACTGTGGCCCAAGTGCTGCTTCTCAGAAATGCTAGCTCTGTCGTGGACATAACACAAATCCTGTCAGCCTGGCTGGAACCAGTTGGGTTTTTTTTCCCAAAGAATTTTCCTCGAAACTGAGGAACAGAGAGAAATCCAAGAATGTTGAAAGCAGTTAAGCTAATGTGTTTGTGGGCTTACAGTATTCACCTAAGCTGCTTGCCTTACAGTTCCTGCTCTGTCCTTGTCCTATTTGAAAAAAAGCCTTCTCAGAAAATCTCACTTTTATACTCTGAGGCTCTTCTGCATCCTGCTTTCTTCCTCCCCCCACTCCCCCACCAACAGGGGTTCTGGGCCCGGAGCCCCCCCGAGGCAGTGGGAGGTTCTCCCTGGTGACAGCATCCGTCCATGGGTCTGCCCAAGAAGCTTTTGTGTCACTGGCAGGAATCTCGGCAATAAGGACTTTGGAGTGTGAGAAGACAAGGTGTGAGTCTCAGCTGTGCCCTTTGCTGGCTCTGTGACCTTGGGAGAGGTGCCTGACCTCTCTATTCTCAGATTCTCACCTGCGAAGTGGGACACTCCACCATTGCTCGGAGTATTAAATGAGAAAAACCACTTCATGCTGTGCCTAGCACATACCAGATGCTCAGCACATAGTGGGTATTGAGTGTTGTTAATTACACTGGGTTTTTGCTCCTTATCTGGCAAAATAAGTTAAGGTAATGGATAGAATTTTCTGGATATTCCGTTTTCACCCTGTATCTTTTTCTCAAGTTCTTAGTGTGAGCATTCAGAGACCCCCAAACCAATGAACACAAAAGGTATATGAATATTAAGATGACTTAGTTTTTACTACCTTGTTTTTAGAACCCACACATACTCAGAATTTTATTTAAATGTTTATATGATAGTCTCTTAATAATTTGTATATGTGATTTTTATTATTATTTACATATAATAAAATAACATTTTAATAACATTAAATATTACTTATAGTGGCTGATGTTTATTGAATACCTTTTTGGATGGAGACTTTATGTGCAGCTTTAATCACTGATTCCTCACAACTCTGCAAGTAATATAGCCCCATTTCACAGACGATGAAACAGAAATTCAGATTGCTTGAGTAATTTGCCCAAGAATTCCAGTTAGACTTGGCTTCTCACTGACCCAAACATGCAGCTTACTCACTCCTACCTGGGAACCTTTGGAGTATTTCCAACTCCATCCCTGTCCTTCTCTCTAGATCCTGTTCATTCTTCACTGCCCACCTCAAGCCCTCCCTCTTCCAGAAAGTTCTCCCTCACTAATAATAATAGCTGTCATTTATTAAATACCCACTCTGTGAGGCAGAATACTAGGTACTACAAGTATTATCTTCATTCCTTGCTATAGTATTGCAAACAGACTGTATTATGTCCATTTTCCAGATGAGAAAACTTGAGGCACACACAGATGTAGTGCTTATGACCTCACAGGTGACTTAAACCAAGGCTCACATGAATCCAAAGCATGTGCTTTTCTCACTGAAGTTCACTGTTTGTTCTAGCTACATTGATCTTTCTCATCAAAATTCCCACAGCTTTAAGGTTTGAGCTGTACAGTATCAAGTTTAGTTTTCACGTCTTTGCCTTCTCAGTTGCTTTGTGCCTCTGTCTGCTCGCCCAGGCTGTGCCATCATAGCAAGGTTAGTAGCACCTCCTCCCGCCTCTGCTGTAGTCACACAGGCTGGCTGGGCACTCAGAAGGAACACAGAACAGAGTGAGGCCACTGTTGATTGATTGGTCGAATGAAACCCTGTTTAATCTCCAGAGACTAGCCAGCAGGAGGGGTACAGCAGCTGAGTAGGCTGACTGGTCGCCAGGATCCTCCATTCATGTGGATGGGAGGCCCAGAAAGGCTGCATAAGAATCCTCTCTGAGGCTGAGCTAAGGATTCCATCTCAATGTCCTTTTGTTTGGAGGGATAGCACCCAGGCCTCCTGGGAAGTCTGTGTGTTTGACCAGCCTTTGCAGATGGATGGTGAGCAGGGACAGGATATAAAGCACAAACAATGGGGGGAGGCCCCTGGAATTCCCAGGGGTTCAGAGTCCAGCAGGCAGGGCAGGATCCTTCCCAGGGTGGATCAGGGCTCACTTACAGCCCCCGCATGGGTCAGATAGGATCCAAGGCATTTTTATTCCCAGCCTCACTTCCTCTCCATTATTCAAGTCCCCTGTTTAGGTTGTCTTTCCCCCACCTCCTTAGGTTTTTGGATAAGCAACATCCAACCCTCAGCAGCGCACCTTTAGGTGTACCTCCTAAAGGTTAAGTAGACTCTGATTGAACAAGTATTCATTTACTTTTATTCTTTTTTCCTCTTGAGATATAATTCATCCTTTTAAGGTATACCATGGTTTTTTGTAGGTTTATAAGATTATGTAACCATTACCATTGTCTAATTCCAGAACATTTTCATCACCCCTGCCCCCAGAATTAGCAGTCACATTAGCAGTCACTCCCCATTTCCCCCTCCCTGCAGACCCTAACAACTACTAATCTACTTTGTGTGTCTATGGATTTGCCTATCTGGACATTTCATATAAATGAAATCATACAACATGTGGTCTTTTGTGTCTGACTTCTTTCACTGGGCATAGCATTTCCAAGGTTCATCTGTGTTGTACCATGTATCATCAGTACTTCATTTCCTTTTTATGGCTGAATAACATTCCATATATAAATATACCACATTTTATTTATTCATCAGTTGGTGAGCATATATGTTTTTACTTTTTGGCTGTTATGAGATAACACTGCTATGAGTTAATGTACAGGTTTTTATGTATAACACTGCTATGAGTTAATGTACAGGTTTTTATGTAAATGTATGTTTTCATATCTTGCGTAGATAACTAGGAGTGGAACTTCTGGGTCATATGATAACTTTTATGTTTAGTATTTTGAGGAACTGCCATGCTGTCTTCCAAAGTAGCTATGCCGTTTTACATTCTCACCAGAAACGTATGTGGGTTCTGATTGCTCCACATCTTTGTCAACACTTGTTATTGTCTGTTTTTTTATGATAGCCTTCCTAGTATGTGTGAAGTAATATCTTTG
Source organism: Manis javanica (assembly GCF_040802235.1). Taxonomy (NCBI): domain Eukaryota; kingdom Metazoa; phylum Chordata; class Mammalia; order Pholidota; family Manidae; genus Manis; species Manis javanica. The sequence goes on from NC_133166.1 coordinate 22,472,440, forward strand.
TGTGGTTTTGATTTGCATTTCTCTGCTAATGTTGAGCATCTCCATGTGTTTATTAGCTGTTTGTGTATCTCCTTTGGCATTTATTTTTTCTTAAGGCCCATTATGAGCAGTATTCCCTGTTCGGCATTGAGAAAAAGAGTAAAGATATGTCATGATGACCTTTGCTTTTCAAGGAACTTGCAGTCTGGTAAAAGAATTTTAATTAATCCATAAGAAAAGTTAAGGCTTCAATGACAAGGTGACATTTAGTCTGGGCCTGGAGAAAGGTAGTATTTGGATACAGGGAACCTGATGGAAAGACTTTCTGGGAAGTTGGAGTAATATAAGCAAAGTCACTGTGTAATTAGAAAACATGTTATCTCATGATGATTGCTGATGTGGTGTGTGTGGAAGCACTGGCCCAGCGCCTGCCACAGTGGGCCAGGCCACCATGTGTGAGCATTCCATGGCTCCTTGCTTTCGTCCCCACTCTGTCCTCGAGGACTACACAACTCCCTTTTCCTGTTTAATTATTAGAAGACATCATTCCAACTTAAATTAGCCTTGGTTCCCTAAACTATGGTTTCACATCTCCCATCTTACTCATTTTCTAATGAAACAGCCACACTAGAATTCAGAAAGGGCACCATTAGATTTATTTGATTAGATTTGTTTGCCGAGCTTGTTTTAACCTAAAGGCAAGACCACTTTTCTTTTTTTAATTGAGGTACTTACAATAAACTGCATATATCTTAGCATACAGCTCAATGTACTTTGATATCTGTATACACTGTATACACATGTAACTAACCATCACCCAGATCAAATATCAAACATTCTCACTAATTTTTTTCCCTTTCACCTATTTCACCCATTCTCCCATCTCCCTCCTCTATGACAACCACCTCTGTTCTCTGTGTGTACAAGTCTATTTCTGTTTTGTTTTTCATTTGTTTTGTTTTTGTTTCCACATATAAGTGAAAACATATGGTATTTGTCTTTCTCTGACTTATTTCACTTAGCCTAATACTCTGTAGATCCATCCATGTTTCAGATAGCAAGTTTGCATTACTTTTTTATGACTACTGTTCCATTTATGTACCACAATATCTTTATCCATCCATCCATGGGCATTTAGGTTGCTTCCATTCTTGACTATTGTAAATAATGATGTGATAAACATAGAGGTGCATAGATATTTTTGAATTAATGATTTTGTTTCTTTGGGTAAGTTCCCAAAAGTGGAGTTGCTGGGTCATGTGGTATTTCTATTTTTAGTTTTTGAGAAACCTCCATCCTGCTTTCCACAGTGGCTGCACCAATTTACATTCCCACCAACAGTGTAGGAGGGTTGCCTTTTCTCCACATCATTGCCAACACTTGTTATTTCTTGTCTTTTTTTGTTACTAGCAATTCTGACTGGTGTCAGGTACCTCACTGTGGTTTGAATTTGCATTTCCCTGATGATTAGCGATGTGGAGCATCTTTTCATGTGTCTGTTGGCCATCAGAATTTCTTCTTTGGAGAATCTATTCAGGGTCCTCTGCCCATTTTATAATTAGGTTATTTGGTTTTTTGGTGTTGAGTTGTGTAAATTCTTTATATATTTTGGATATTAGCCCCATATCAGATAAATCATTTGCAAATATATTCTCCCATGCAGTAAGTTACCTTTTTGTTTTGTTGATGGTTTCCTTTGGTGGGCAGAAGCTTTTTCAGTTTGTTATAGTCCCATTTGTTTATTTTTGCTTTTGTTTCCCTTGCATGGGAAGATGTGTCTTAAAAAAATTGCTAATAAGGCAAGACCAGTTAGAAGCACTGTATTGCCATGTGACTGTGGAAGTGGTGGCGGTAATATGGAGACTACCATGAAGGGATGGATTGGGCCTTTCTCATCTTGAGTCTAGGAGAAGAGGGTCTCTTCCACAGGAGAAGGTTCTAGAGAGCAGAATTCATCAAAGTGTATCTCCATCCTTCAGATAAATAAACCTCCTTTGCACCCAAGGCTTTTTCTTTATCATTTCTGTCAGTTGGTTAATTCCATCAGATACCTATGGTGTGCTGTCCCCAGGCTAACTGTGAGAAGGAAGGGGAGAAGATGATGGGATATGTGTCTTGGATGGCAGCATTGTTCAATAGAGAGAGCATGGGCTCCAGTCCCAAGCTGCCATTTACTAGCCACGTAACCTTAGATCTGTTGCCCTTCATAATAATCACAGCATGCAATAAGGTCATTAACATTGAGTGCATGATATATAGGAGGTTGCTCAAGAAATCTGAGCTCTTTAAAAGCTTTGCAAGACATGAAGAGCCAAGTATGCTTTATGCTCCCTGACCCTGTACAAACAGCTCTCAGAACACCTGTGATTCTAAAGCACTTATTGTGTACTTACTTGTCCCGTTTCCCCACCCCCAGTCCAGACTGGATGCTCCTTGTGGGCAAGGTCCATGTCTGATTCATCTCTGTGCCCTCAGTGCCCTATGCAGAGCTTGGCTTGGAGAAGATGCTACTTAAGTTTTGTTACTGGAATAAACCTGGATTAAAGTTAAGAGGCAAACCTTTGCCTCTACCCATCTAGGGAGCAAGGTAGTGTGGTTGGCTGTGCACAGTCCATTCTTTACTGAAAATATTGTGGAGTTCTGGAGTCTGGCAGTGATAGCTCAAGTGTCAACTTTAAGAAGTTCAAGCCACTTCTGTGCCTTACTGCCTTAGTGTGACAAGCTTCCTGGCAACCAGCCAGCTGCCCAGCGGTCCTCTGCAGCAGCCTGGAGTCCTGCTGTGGTACCAGTAGGTGGTGCCCATGGTCCTTTCCCACACTTCAACTGTCTAGGCAGGCCTTTTCTTCTTGTCACCAGGTTACCAAGGAAGCTGCTGATTGGGACATGGCATATAGCTCTGGGCAGAGGTACCTTGGGCTACACTCTCTCCTTTCTGGCCTTGTATTGTTGGTTTTTGTGTTTTACTGAGTCCTAGCCACAGCATACACTGCTTGGGGGAAAGAGATGTTTCCCATAGATGGATCCCACATCATTAGGGGAATCTGTGCTTCTATCCAAACTTTTTGGCACAGCTCATGCCTCTACCTCCAGAAAGTTGCCTCTATGGTTCTGTTGTTCTGACCTACACTCCTATGGCACCTTCTTCCAGGGTCCTTGCTTGTATTTCAGCAGTTTGTCAGGTATGTAGCTGTCTGGTGAATGCCCTAAAGGCAAGGACACTGCAGAATTTGTCGAGTGCTCTCAGCATCCTGCGCAGAATCCCACAGCCGGTCTCATGAAAAGTTTGTGGAATAAATGGATGAATAATAGGAAGTGGATTCCTCAAAACATTGTTATCCAAATTGAAGGACATTCTAGAAGCAAATTAGCCATACTCTGAAAAAAATGTCAGGATCATGAAAATCAAGGAAAGGATGAGGAACCATTCTAGGTGAAGGAAACTGAAGACCCATGCAATGCTTAATTCCAGTATTGATCCTGGTTCACATCTGGATCACAGAGAGAAATTGCTATAAAAGATAGTATTGGGATAATTGAGGAAATTTGAATATGGACTGTATATTAAGTAAAAATATTTTATCAGTATTAAATGTCCTGAATTTGATCATTATTGGTTAGTGGTACGTAGGAGAATGTCCTTCTACTAGGATATATGTGTGGAAGTATTTGGGAGTAAAGGGCGTAGTGTCTGAAACTAACTCTCTCAGGGTCTGGGAGAAAACGGTGAAAAGGAATGGTAAAGCATGAGGCAAAATGTAATGAGATTCTGAAGAAAGGATATATTTGACTTTTGTCTGTGTGTGCTATTTTTGTAACTGCCCTATAAATTTGAAATAATTTCAAAATCAAAAATGATATTTATACACTTTAATGTGTGCCGAGTTCATGCTAGAAACTGTAAGAGATATGGGACAAAGAATGGTCACCCAGCATTGGACTTGATTCTGTTTAATTGAGCAATATTCGGTGAAGTTCTCATACAACTCCTCCACTGTGTGCTTTTGAACAAATAGAGCAACTGTAATAATGACAGGTAATATTTGGAAAATGTGACATTATTTTCTTTGGTTACCTCAGCACCCTGTTGGGTAGGTCTGGCAGGCTGATTAGGTAAGATGACTAAGGTTCAGAGAGATCAACAGGACCTGCCCATAGTCTGGAAGAGACAGATGGCAGGGTCATATCTGAACCAGTCTATTCCCAGGCTGATGTTCTGTGAACCTCTGTATCTGTATCTATAAAAAGAAGGATGGAATGGATTGATTTTGCAGACCATTCTTCATATACAGAAATTTTAAAACTTTGTATGATAGAAAATAACTAGTTATAAAGCATGCAGGCACATTACGCAGTGCACCTGCATTAGTTGTAGGTGCTGCAGAAATGCCAGTCCTCCCCCACTGCCCACCCGCTTCCCTTTGGAATAGTGCAGGTCTGACAGTACTTGGATGGGCCAGTCTTACTGGGATGACAGCATCTGGTGAACTTCTTATAGGAAGGGTCTCCAGCTGGGCTTTGAAGGAGTGGATGCAAGTAGCAAATGCAAAAGATGCCAGAGGGGCCTCCTGTCTGTAGGTCAGGGTGCCAGGACCCTGCCTGAAGTTGGCTGTCCCAGACTGGGATCTGAGAGCAGCCTTGCCCTGCCCCTCCCAGCTCAGGCTGACTGGGTAGATAAGGTGCAGATGGAGGCTGTGTGTGGATTCTAGCCCCAGGCGCCTTGCCTCTTTTCAGACAGTGGGCCTGGTGCTGTTATTACTGTAAACAGGACCTTCTGGGAGGCTCCAGCCTGGACCCTGTTGCCCAGATAGCGATCATGATTGAGTCTGCATGGCTCACTGCTTCCAGGCCTCTGATGCAGGTGGTACAAGGCTCCCCACCCTGCAGCCCCCTCTCCAGCTGCAGCTGAGGGACGCTTCATGTGAAGGATCCGGAAATCAGAACAATGCACGATTGAAGTTCAGTGGCCGCTTTGTATTGATTGGTCATACAGAAGGAGAAAGAAAAAATCAAGTAGTACCTCTGCCCCTGAGTAGAAGAGCTTGTTAGCCAGAATAACTCAAAACTGCCCCTCAGCCCTGTCTGGGACTCTGTCCCTCCTTCCTACAAACAGTAAGCCTGAGGGGTTGTCTTTACTTTGGAAGTCTTGCTGATGCCATTGTCTGCTAGGAAACCACTTTTCAATTTTGATGCTCTACATACTTAGAATCCTAAGATTTTAGAACTGGCAGGGACAGTTATTTTACTGCAGAGGAAAGTAAGGCCCAGACAGACAGACAGATTTATCCAGCATCACACAGCTCATTCCTAGGAGAGCCGTGACCAGAATCCTTGGCCTCCAGCCCCAGGCCCGTGTCACAGTGAACCCAGCCCTGAGAGTAAGCAGTGGCCCCCGTTCCCTCCCACATCACACATGAGCCTACGTTCTTTGTAGAAGACAGGCTCACAAGTATAAAACAGGTAGCTTCCGACATGACACATATTGGTGAAAGATCTGTGCAGGGAGGCACTGGGGGTGTTCCTTCGTTCAGCCTCAGCCCTCCTGTGCCCCGGACAAGGCTTGTCCTGCTAGGGGACCACACTGGCTCCTGGGGGAGGGTGACAGGAAACTGCGATGACTTGGAGCCTGCCAGCACAGTGTGGTGTGGCAGCAGCATGGCTGTCTTAGGGAAGGTTTCTAAAGGGCAAGGTTTTTTTTCCCCAAAGAAAGTTTTGTTAAAAAAAGAGAAGAGTAAAGAAAAAAAAAAAGAGAGAGAGAGAGAAGAGCATGTTTGTGTTACAAACAACAGCAGCAAAACCCAAAACAACAGAGAGGTCTTCACAGCAAGAAGTTTGACTCACCCATCCACCTTTCTCATTGGTGGTAACGGCTGTTGCCTCATTGGTCGGCAGCCCTCAGACCCACCTGGGCTCCTGGTAGGTTGGAGCAGCCTTGTTTAACCCCTTGATTTGTTTCTCTCCTGTGGAAATCTGCATCTCATAGGCTGGGGGCCCTTATTCTGCAAGCTGCCTTGCCTGGAGACTTGAGCCCATATGTTTACAAATCCACAGAAAATTCTAACACCTATGTTCCAAATTCTGTGTATACCCTTCATATATTGTCCTAGTTGACTGTTACTTCCTTAAAATGGGGTAGATGCTAACTGGAAAACGATATAATAAAATAGCATAGGCTCTTCTGTTTGTGCAGTGCTTTACTGAAGACCAGGTATTTCAGTGTATTTTGTCTCCTTGTTTCTTCATGGTGCCCCTGTGTGACATTTGGAATAGGGCTGGTAGGGTCCTGTCCATTTTTTTTTAACAGATATGGAAACAGGCTCTGAGGACAGGAGCTGTCACTCAGATGATGGGACCAAGTGAGGTTCAGAGAGGCTAAGTCACTTGTTCATCCACTGCTCTCCACCTCCTGCCCGTAAGTGCCAGAGCCTGCATTTGAGCCGAGGTCTCTATTGCTCCTTTTCCTGCCCCACTCTGCTGCCTGAGAGTTGTGTGGGAGCTGGAATTCAACTCTGGACTGCTAGTGTGGTCTCCTCTCCATCTACTACCCTGGGTCACCCCCAATTAGTGTCACCCACCACTGCCCTGTCAAGCAAGAGACGTAGTTCATTAGGGAAGGGCCTTCCACAAGTCTGGAGTGAGCCCAGAAAGGCCTGCATGCCCACTCCCCTCCCCAGTCCCCGGACACAGGCTGCTGCGCCCTGAGTGGCAGCCTGCATTAAGCATTCCACTCATCATCTCAGGGATGATGGAATCCTAACCTTTTCGGAGACACCGTGCTCTGTCACAAGCATTGCTCTTTTTAAAAGAGATTAATTCACTTGCCGCATTTTGTCCATTGGTGAAAATCACAGGGGAGAGAGCAAGGGTGGCTTCCTCAGGCCTCAGAGGCCCTTTCAGCCACTCTCAGCAGGCAGTCACCCGCCCAGCTGGCCCAGGACTTTGAAATGACTGCCTACTGGGCATTCACTTGCAAAGCAACAAAATGAAATGCTGGTGACCTGGCTTTGTGAAATCCTAACTTTGGGAGTGCTCTGCATACAGAAGGGAAGTAGGGGGGTAGCCCACACAGCTCTGAGGGACGGAAGGTGGTTTGTAGTTGGGTTCACTTGTGGTTTTTATGTTTGTTCTGTCCATTCTTGATTTACCAGGGGCCACCACTCTTTATGGTGCTCCACCAGGTGGCATCTCTCTTAATCCTTACAACCACCTTGAACAATAGGGATTAATATCCTCCATTTTACAGCTGATAAGTGACAAAGACAGAATCTGAATTCCATTTGGACTCCAGGGTCACTGCTTTCTCCATAATACCTCAGCCTCTAGAGGCTCTAAAGAATGATGCTCACTCAAGATGCTGGGCGGGGCTTAAAAGCTGGAGAATTTCACTAAGGAAAACTTAGATTTCCCTCCTGGGAACGACCCCTCAGGCTTGTGGAGGCCTTTCCTTCAGATTTCATTATCACCTCCTGAAGCCTGTGGACCTGTGAAGAGACAAAGCTTAGAGAGATGATGCCCCTTCCCTAGGGGTTAGAGTAGGAGGTGGCAGAACTGGACCTAGAATCCAGGTCTCCTGACTCTGCCCTATGCTTTTTCTACTTTAATTTGTTGGAAGGATAGCCAAATTTGGAGAAGCCTTCTCTCCCAGCAATCCCCCCTCTTAAAAGAAAATCCTGCAATGTACGGAAAATGAAACCTTAAAATGCTGACACACGTATAACCAAGAATTGTTGGTAATCAGAGACATGCAGATTAAAAGAATGATGTGAGATCCCTTTACACCATTTGGACTTTGCAGTCTCTGTTGTGCTGAGTGTTGGCTGGAGAACAGTGTACAGGCCCACCCTTGTCCTGCTGGTGGGGGGTAGATGGAGTAGCTGTCCTGGGGCAGACCTGGCTCTAGGCACCTCAAGTAACAGACACCCTTTAACTCAGGATCCCACGCTGAGTACATGCCCAGGGAAACACTCACACAGGTCTACAAGGGCACGTGTAAAGGGGGGGTTTATGAGCGTTGCTTTTGGTGGTCAGGAGATGGAGGCCACTTAGGCAGGTACCCCTGGGAGAGTGGAGAGGTAAAATCTGGTGGATGTGTCGTGAGAATTATGTAGTAATTTAAAAAACAGAATTATTATATACTTAGCAGCATGAACCTATCTGAAAACATAATTGGTTATGAAAAAAATGTAATAAACAAGTACACACACACACACATGTGTGTACACACAGACATATATAAAGAAAAAAAAACCCTGCTTGGCTCAGGTTCTAGAATGCAAGAGCCTCTATCTAGTCTCCTCCATAGTAGCCAGCATGTGGCTGGGCACAGACTCAGCATACGCACATGTTTGTTGAATAAATGAACAAAGAAATGCCTAGAACCAGCCTGGCTGAATTACCCAGGTCACCCTGTGTGCTCCTGTCTTAGAATTCCTGAGTATTGGCCAACCTGACACTATTAGGTTAAGACCAGAGCACTTTGTTCCATCAAAAAGATGGAAGTAAAAGCAGTCCTGAGAAGGAAGAATAAAGTGGGGGGGATCTCGCTCGCCAACTTCAAGCTGTACTACAAAGCCACAGTAATCAAGACAATTTGGTACTGGCACAAGAACAGACCCACAGACCAGTGGAACAAAATAGAGACTCCAAACATTAACCCAAACATATATAGCCAATTAATATACAATCAAGGAGCCATGGACATACAATGAGGAAATGACAGTCTCTTCAACAGATGGTGCTGGCAAAACTGGACAGCTACATGTAAGAGAATGAAACTGGATCACTGTCTAACCCCATACACAAAAGTAAATTTGAAATGGATCAAAGACCTGAATGTAAGTCATGAAACCATAAAACTCTTAGAAAAAAACATAGGCAAAAATCTCATGTACATAAACATGAGCGACTTCTTCATGAACATATCTCCCCGGGTAAGGGAAACAAAAGCAAAAATGAACAAGTGGGACTATATCAAGCTAAAAAGCTTCTGTACAGCAAAGTACACCATCAATAGAACAAAAAGGTATCCTACAGTATGGGAGAATATATTCATAAATGACAGATCCGATAAAGGGTTGATATCCAAAATATATAAAGAGCTCACACACCTCAACAAACAAAAAGCAAATAATCCAATTAAAAAATGGGCAGAGGACCTAAATAGACAGTTCTCTAAAGAAGAAATTCAGATGGCCAACAGACACATGAAAAGATGCTCCACACCGCTAATCATCAGAGAAATGCAAATTAAAACCACAATGAGATATCACCTCACACCAGTAAGGATCGCCATCGCCATCATCGAAAAGACAAACAACAACAAATGTTGGCGAGGTTGTGGAGAAAGGGGAACCCTCCTACATTGCTGGTGGGAATGTAAATTGGTTCAACCATTGTGGAAAGCAGTATGGAGGTTCCTCAAAATGCTCAAAATAGAAATACCATTTGACCCAGGGATTCCACTTCTAGGAATTTACCCTAAGAATGCAGCACTCCAGTTTGAAAAAGACAGATGCACCCCTATGTTTATTGCTGCACTATTTACAATAGCTAAGATATGTAAGCAACCTAAATGTCCATCAGTAGATGAATGGATAAAGAAGATGTGGTACATAGACACAATGGAATATTACTCAGCCATAAGAAAAAAACAGATTCTACTGTTTGCAACAACATGGATGGAGCTAGAGGGTATTATGCTCAGTGAAATAAGCCAGGCGGAGAAAGACAAGTACCAAATGATTTCACTCATATGTGGAGTATAAGAACAAAGGAAAACTGAAGGAACAAAACAGCAGCAGAATCACAGAACCCACGAATGGACTAATAGTTACCAAAGGGAAAGGGACTGGGGAGGATGGGTGGGAAGGGAGGGACAAGGGCGGGGAAAAAGAAAGGGGGCATTACATTAGCATGTATACTGTGGGGGGAGGCACGGGGAGGGCTGTGCAACACAGAGCAGACAGGTAGTGATTTTACAGCATCTTACTATGCTGATGGACAGTGAAGGGGTATGTTGGGGTATACACTGAAGGGGTATGTTGGGGGTACTTGGTGAAGGGGGGAGCCTAGTAAACATAATGTTCTTCATGTAATTGTAGATTAATGATACCAAAATAAAAAAATTAAAAAAAAAAGTAAAGATGGAAGTAGGGTAGGGTGTCAGGCAGAAACCACCCTGTATTGAATACTTGCTATGTGCCAGGCACTGCACCATGTGCAATATCTGCAAATTAGAGATTATTATCCTTATTTTATAGGTGAGATAACTGAGACTCAGAGAATTGATTTGCTCAGAGTTTTCTGCCTGGACCAGAATTCAAATGCTCATTTAACTTACTCTGAAGCCCTTTATTCGTCCTTTTCTTTTTATGACACTACACTCAGCCCACAAGAGGCAGGAGAAGGCGGCATCTCAGTCTCCTTTCTTCAGCCCTTCCTCCAGTGCTGTTTCCATAATTCTCAGAGCCCACGCTGGGGAACACAGGCCACTGACCAATTGAAGGCATGAAGGATTTGGGCTGCACAGAGTTTCTCCTAACCATGCTCTGATTTCTCATTTCCCTGTCCTAGCTCATCTCCCTTGGTCTCCTTGTTCCCATTTTCTACTCTGTCCTCTTTCAAGTTCAGCCTGCTTAAGCAAGTAGGTAAATTTTTTTATTTCTTTTGCCCAAAAACCTTCAGTAACAACTGTACTGCCTGTGGTGAGAGTCTAAGGAATGCCAAAAAGGTTTCTTCTCTTTTGCCAGCTTCAGTTGACTGATGATGGCTGATTGGAACCAGTGTTGAGGAGGTTTCTGAGGTTCTTTTTAAAGGCTCCACAGGAAAGAACTGCTGGGAGGGATTCAGGACTTTTTAGATGCAGAAGTGCAGAACAGTGGCATGCATGCCAGCATTTGTCAAACTTCTAGATTGGGTTTTTAATCTAGGGTCCACTATTAATTTCATGAGGATCTGTGAAACCCTGGGTGTTGTACATAAAAAAATTTTATGTTCACTTGGAGAGGCTCATCAGTTTTGATCATACTCTCAAAGAAGCCTGTGGCTCAAAAAAGGTTTATGCCCACTGCCTTGGCCTCCTAGCTTGGCTTCTGAGGTCTTATTGTAGGCCCTGCCTCCCTTGGCAGTGGTCTGTTTCTCTGCTATGAACTGTCACTGGATAGATCTCTTGATGATCTCTGAATATACCTTCCTGGTACTTCCCTCTTGTACTGTTCCCTTTGTCTTGACTGGCATCTCTAAACAACTGAACCCATTGTTCAGGGCACAGTTTAAGTCTTTTCCTTCAGAAACCTCTTTGATTTGCATAAGATGGTCCTGATTATCTAGTCTCCTGGACTGTGGTCCAGAGAAATGAGGCATCTGATTGAATCACAGTTAGGATCCTAATTCCAATCTCTTTTAACTCTCAGAACCATGCACTCCCCACAGCACCACTTGGCCTTTGTAAGTTTTGTAAATGAGGAACAGGATTTTGTGCAAAAAGATTTTTTTGTCTCACAGAAAATTCAACCCCTGGGTTCTTAGCCTTTTTACCATCCTTGGCCATAGAGAAGTGTTCCTGCATAAAAGAAGCTTAACAAACTGTTTGCCTTAAGAGGCCCTGGACTTTCACCAGAGAAGTCCTCCAAACTAGAAGTGAGAGAGTCTCCTCTCTTGACGCTCTCCCCTCTCTTTATGTGCCCCAGTCATGCTGCCTTCTCCTCTGGGTGAGAGGCTTTTCCCCAGCCTGGAACACCCCTACGCCTCCTGCACCCCTTTTTGTCTGGCTAACTTGCTATCATCATGTCCTCAGAGAGGCCTTCCCAATCACTAAGACTGGCAGCCTATGGTCTCCGTTTATAGCCCTCATCCTGTGTGTGGTTATGTGTTTGCTGGCCCATCTCCCCTCGGCTTTTCCAGGGCCTGTCTCATTCCCTGCCTCAGCACAGGCCAAAGGAGTGAACAGGTACCTGACATGGCTCCTCTTCCAAGCCTCAGTCACCTGCTTGCTTCAGCGCAGAGGTTTTATTTGGCTTGGTCCCAGTTTCCCCAAATACCCTCCACCCATTCCTCATAAGCAGATCCTGCCATGGTGGTGAGTCCCTCTTGACTTTTGGTCTCCCCCTTTCCTGGCCTCCTGCAGCACTTCTGGTGGGAAACCACACACTACATACTTTGATTTCCTAGTATCCTGAGTCCTCCCTCTACAACTAAACTGTATACCCACTAGGGCAGACCCCAGATCTTCTCTTCACCCCCATCCTAGAATCTAGCATAGAACCAAGCACATGTTACATTGATTTGCTGAAGTTAATTTAGCCTTCTATCTTCCATGTTATGTAGAGCCGGGTTCAGTCTACAGGTGAGAAGGAGTCAGGCTGTAGAACCATCATTGAAATGGGTTCCAGTCACTGTATTGCCCCTTAACTAGTTTTGTGACCTTAACTGAGTCATTTCACCTCACTGAGCCTGTAGCTCATCCATGAAAACATTATCATCAGCTCCTTAAAGATCCAAGGTCATTTCTTGCTTATAGTAGATGCTTAGTAAGAGTTGGTTCTATTTGCTCCCTTTCTGCCTACCCCTACATTGTAGGACCTCCTGTTCCTGGGACCCAGAATTCAGACTTTTAGTGGTATCTTAAAACCATATATCCAACAACTATTGAGCTCCTGTGTGCTAAGCACTGGCATAGAGAGCCAAATAGGCTTGGGTGGGCTCTCTTAGAAACCTAATTTAACATTTCTACCATTCTTACCATCTTTCCTTGCATTCGAAGATTTCCATTTTCCAAACACCACCGTACAGATAAACCTAAGGAGTATGATCCTTTTGAAAACTGGGAACTATGCAGGTAGTAAGTGTCACTGGACATTTGGTGCTCAGCATGGGGAAATTCTGTGGAAGAGAGATCTATGGACTGGGTGTCATGGAAGCCTCAAGCCAGGATTGTATCCCATAGCATGAAGGTAGGATTAGAGTAGGCAGAGAGGCAGGGAGAGAGCAAGTGGGAGTGTCAGGGTGCTAAGGTAGGGAAGGCAAATTCTTTCCTCAGAAGGCTGGGAGTTTAACAGCAGAGCAGACTCTTTGGGAAGAGGGAGGGAGGTAGGGGAAGCCTGGCACTGGGAGGAGGGTTAACCAGAGGAGCTCGGATGGGTATTTAGTTCTCAAAGGCCTCTAACTATTTCCAGATTGATTCAGTCTCCCTGTTTGTTGACTGTCTCATTTCTTCCACTCTTAAATCCATAATAAGCCCATACATTGAAAATATTCCTCTGTCTCATTCTAGGCTGTTGTCAGAAGGTGCAGATGTCAATGCACGGCACAAACTTGGCTGGACAGCACTTATGGTGGCAGCCATCAACCGAAACAGCAGGTGAGTGATCCCCTAGCCAGATCTCTGTAGACCACGCTCCTGAATCCTCTCTCACCTTTGCTGTCTTCTCCAGAGGCAGGAAGATGGACTCAGCCTAAGATACTGGTCCACACCTAGTGAAATGGAAAGTATAGGAGATGTGGAAACAGACTATGGGAAGATGGTAGGACTTTGGATCTCAGCTCCATCATTAATTGGCTTTGTGATCTTAGGGGAGTCATTTGCATTATTGAAGCAATGAAATGTTTGAAAGCGTTGGAAGTTGTTAAGTGTACATATGCAAATTATCTTCATGTTTTCATTGTCCACCATCTGTCTGTGTTGAGAAGTGTGCAGTCTCTGTCCCTAGTAAGGGTTCCCCCAGGCTGTTTCTTTTTTCTCATGGAAACCAGGGAAGGTGGAGGTGTTCCTTCCCTGCCATTGGAGGCCCTGCTGTTTTTCTACCTGCTCTTCCATTCCCTCAAGGTGTAGCTTGAGTTGAATAGAGATGGAAATAGTCCACTTTGTATAGAAGCATTCTCTGTAAATCTCACAACTAGCCCACAATGATATATTATTATTCTTGTTTTGAAGGTGACAAAATTGAAGCCTAAAGAGAGAAGGTGATTTGTCTGAGGTCACACAGACAGGATTTAGAACCTGGTCTGGCTGCCTATAAAGTTTGTGTTTTACTATACCACATGCTGCCTCCTTCAGTCATATCTCAGGCTACAGCTGGATGCTGCCTTTCCATCCCAGTCTCTAGCTGTGATTGTACAAAAGATCTGATTGAACAAGAGCAAAATGAAATTATTTAAGGAAAGCAGACTGGGCCCTTCAGTAGCAGCTCCTGAAATTGGTAGTTGGAGATACCAATTGACATTTTCCCTTCAAGCAGATCTTCAAGGCTTTTATCTGCCAGTACTAGCCATCCTAAATGGATCATAATATGGTGGGTCATAAATGTTGTAGAAACCAACCAAACAGGGATTTTATAATATCAGGGTTACTCTGCTTCAAATTGGCTGAGAGACTTAGCTGAACTTGAGATAGGTCTCTCTTCTCTGCTCCTCTATCATGCACTTGTTCTCAGAACTGTTTCCTTATTTGCCTCTTTAGCTCCAAGCACTTAGTATTTAAAAAAGGCTTGATATAAATATGCTTTGCAGTTGAGAGACTTGGAATCTAGTCCTGGTTCTGACCCTTAGTTGAATTTTAGGATTCTATGGACACCCTGTTTCTTTACCTGAAACCAATTATTTCTGCAAAGATTTGGTAAATATCTGCTCTGATCCAGGCTCTGTGCTAATCATTGGAGATCAGACACCTTGGGAACACTCAGTCTAATGTGAAAAAGGCAGGGAGGGAGACAGAGTATAGTGTAATCAAGGATATCAAAGTAATGTGGGCAGGGTATTATTAAAGCAGAGAGTGTGAGGGGACTGAATCTGGCTGCAGAGTAGATTCTTATGTTCTAATGAGAATAAAATGAGATGATAATATATGTGCTACAGGTTACAAATAGAGAGTTGTTCTTCCCTACTGCCCACATTAGACCTCTGTACACACAACACAGATGTGTTTATTCTACTACTGATATACACCCTGCACACACCACCATGTCTACCCTGCCCACCAGTCTTCTTTCCCAGATTGCATGTATCTCCATCTGCAAAAATTAGGCTAGTGGTGGAGAAAAGGGAAGGGGTATGCACCCTTTTATGTATAATAATCCAGTGTTGAGCCAGAATAGGAAATGATACTATACTGAAGAATACTGTTAATCAGTGAGAAGGTAGTGAGTAGATGTGCTTTGGGAGCACTTCTCTCTGAAGCTAACAAGTTGTTGGTTTAACTGATTGCTCTGTCTTTATCCAGGGCCATTAGCAGATCAGTGATGCTCATTGAGAAAGTGAGAGTGTTGGTTTGTATTTACTTGCTTTGATTTCTAGGGCTAATTATTGGGGATTTTAAGCATCCATTTTGTGCCCTCCTCTTCCTTTGAGTACCCAGGGAGGACAGATTTTTATTGAAAATAGTGCACTATCAGGTTGGATTTATTTATTAATATCACAATTTTGGGGGCATCTACTGTTTGTCAGGCACTATTCTTGACAAAGATCCTTGCCCTCGTAGAGCTTATTTCTACACTGGTGGTTAGTTCTTGGGTAGAGAGAGGCAGGGACAAACAATATATCCAATGTGTAAGTAAACTACCTAATATACTAGAAGGTAAGAAGTGCTATGGAAAAGAGGAAAAGTAGAATCTGGTACAAGGGAATGCTAGGACTATTGGTCAGGGTGATTAGGCCTCATTGGTAAGGTGCCATAGAAGTAGTCTGGAATGATTATCACGTCCATACCAGCATGATTGGCCAGTAAAATTCTCCTTGTTAGAAGTGTACCAAATCTCATCTACTCAACTACCAAACCCATCTGGAATCGTATTGGCCAGGCCTGAGATGCCACTGCCTTTGAGTTGACGATTTGGATGAAGGGAAGGAGTAGAAGGGTAGCACCCCTTAACTCAAGGCTGGAAGCAGACAGCCTTCCCCTCCTTTAGAATGTTGGCAGCCCACAAGCTCAAGGGAGAGATCCTGAGAGCAGTCCAGTCTTTTCACCCTTAATTGCCTGTAGTAAGCTACTTGCTTGATATGCTAAGTACTTAGGGATATAAAACACAAGTCTCTATCCTTAAAGAGATTAATTTCTTGTGAACTTTTATGTATGTATGTATTTATTATTATATGGGTTTTGAATAGTAAAGAAAGTACTATTCAATTTTGAATAGAAAATACAGTGCTATAGAACAAAAATTTTAAAGTAGGCATGGGAACTTAATTTATAATTTATTCCCTCCTTTTACTTCCAAAAGGTGTGAGGTGACTTAAACTAGGATACAAACATAAATGTACACAGGAGAATTAAAACTGTATCATGATCAGGAATCATATTAGTAAAAGGAAAGATAATTGTATCAGGATTGAACCAGAGATTTCCTTTTCTGAAAATAGGTATATTATTTTTGCAAAAATAATGTAAAGAAGAAAGTAGTGGTTACATGAATTCCCTCTGTCTAGAGATTGACCATTACTTGTATGTATCTATATATATAATTTTACATAAATGGGAACATGATATACTCACAGTAAATCAGGTAATTAGTGAAATCAAACATTAATATAGAATAAGGCTTCCTGATGAGCAAAGCAAAAAAAAGAGAGTTTTGATTCTTCAGGAGAGAGGAACATTGTTCTAACTTCCCTTTATATTGTCATCCTGTGCATCCAGCAAACCTTTTTAAAAACTACTGCGTCCAGTGCTGATGTGCTAGGCTATGAGTGGATTCAGATAATAAGCATCACAGCCTTTGCTTTTAGAAGCTTACTTGGACTGCTGACATCAAGGACTCAAGTAATGTGGCCATTGTCTTCAGTAGCTGTTCTGCCAGAGATTTACCAACATTCTACTAGGATGATGGATGATCCTTTTGCCAGCCTTAGTAACAGCTTGGCTGTAGTATTGACTGAGGAGCAGTCACTGGGAGCTGGCCCGTTCTCCACAGTGAGCCGTCCATAAGCCTCATGCCATAGGCACTTGTTTAGCCTGAGACTGGGTGCCTCATTCTGGGTTGTACTCTGACCCGGCCCAGCTAAAGGTTAAGCCTTTAGGTCCCAGGATGATCACTGTGACTTAGCATAGCCTTCACCAGCTCGTGCAAATATACCCAGCCTTTAGCTAAATTCAATTAGTTTTTATTTAAGAAAGGAAAGAAATCCAATTTTACCAAACACGGACAGACGGTGGAAGGCACTTTGATGTTACAACCTCTCAGTGATGCTTTACTTAGTCACAAGTTCATAAGCAAGAAGGCTTAATTACTTGGGAAAACACAGGATTAAAAGTGGACACAATGGCTGATGTATCCACTCTTGGGTGACTTGATTCGAACCCATGCACCCAGTTCGTGTGTGGTGCAAACTTTGATGTGTGCTGTAACAAGCTGAAAGTCATGACCCCCTCAGGAAAGCTCCTTCAGATGGCATTCGTAGGATGTATGGCAGAGAGGCAGGACCTGCCAGCCCTGTTTGCTTAACTTTGATGTCCAAGCAGCTACAGGCCCCACTGTTTGCTCTTTCACTGAGGGATGGACTGGGAACCTCCTACCTTTCCCAGTGGACAATAGCCAGCAATGGAGTGTGACGCCTGTTGACCATTCCAGGGGCCTGGTGGACCAGAACAGGACTTTGGGAGGTGCAGAGCCTGGGGGGCCAAAAGCTGTTTATAAGAGAGTCATTTCTCCAGAAACAGCTTTCTTCAAAGCCTTATGTTGGTTGGGTGCTTATAATAGAGGCAAAAATAGTCTCTTGAATTTTAGCAGGTACCAAGTGCTGCTTTGGCCCTCTGTCCAATGACACTAAGGTACTTGTAAATTGAAAGTTTAAGTCTTCCTGAATGTGTGTACAGGGATAGTGGTTTAGAAGAAAAATGGTGTGATTTAGAGCCTTACAATTTGTAATTCCTCAAAAAGAAGCTATCAAAACACATGTCTGATACAGAAATAGTATCCAGAAGATAAAAAGAACCCTTAGAAAAATCAATGATAACTTTTAAAACCCAACTTTTTAAAAATGGGTAAAAGATTTGAACAGACCCTTCACTGAAGAAGAGATGGATGGCAAATAAATACATGAAAGATTAGTTATTTAGGGAAATGCACATTAAAATTACAATGAGATACCACCACACACATACTGCAATGGTTAAAATTTAGAAAAACTGACAATACCAAGTGATGTCAAGGATGAAGAACAGTTGTCATCACTGCTGATAGGAATGCATCGTAGTATTGGCCACTTTGGAAAAGACTTTGAGAGTTCCATATAAAGGTAAAACATACACTTAACATACAACCCAGATATACCAACTGCTAGCTATTTTTCCATGAGAAATAAAAGTAAACATCTGCAAAAAGACCTGTATGCAAGTATTTGCAGTAGCTTTATTCTTAATCACCAAAAACTAGAAATGTCCATCAACTGGTAAATAAACAAATGATGGCACATCCATTCCATGTACTATTAGGCAATAAAAAAGAGAACAAACTACTCACACATTGACAATGTGGATGAGTCTTAAAGGCCTTATTCTAAGTTAAAGCCAGGCACAGAAGGCTACCTACTATATAATTCCATTTATATGACAGTACGGAGAAGGCAGTACTATGGGGACAGAAATCAGGTTAGTGGCTGCTAAGGTTTAGGAGTGCAAAGAAGGACCCAAAGGAACTTTTGGGGTGATGGAAATACTCTGAATCTTGATGATGGTGGTGGTTATACAATTAGAACTTACCAAGTTGTACATCTTAGCAAGATGAATTTTACTATGTGTAAATGATACTTCAATAAACTGACTTATAACTCTTTTTAAAAACCCTCATCATCCCTCTCTAACTTTCATTATTAATTACAAACTAGTGGCATGCTAAATTCATGTTTACAGTGTCAAAATGAATTCATGCTGTTTATGGTCCTGGGAATGTTTTGAATTCTTGTTGGGATCTCACATGAGAGTACTATATGTTGTAGTTATCAGTAGAAAATAAAAATTTGTGAATTGACACAATTTTTGATGTCATGAAGTATGATTATTGACAGATAGTGTTAAATTCACTTTAGGAGTGTTCTTCAGTTGGTGTATGTAAATTCAGTGTCATATGATTCTTCTTTATGGGGAGAGCTGAGTGCAGGAAATGGATTGGGAATTTGCCTCCCATCCCACATCATTCTTAGGCTCCTTCCTTGTCTCTGGATTGCCATACAGGAAAACCACCTAAATAGTGTGGCCATTGTGGTGTTTCAGGAACCAAAGATCCTGAAAGAGTAGGGTGGTGGGAGATTCAGATTTGAGTCCACTCAGGCTTGCTGGTTGCTCTGAAAGCCCCTGCCTCAGAGAAGGTGAGGCCGAGAGGCCAAGCACAAAGCTCCAGCAGAACTGTTTGAAATTCCCCACAAGAATCTCCCTCCTCCCCTCCTTCTGCCTTTTCTCCTGGAGTGCATTTCATCAGCATCGGAAGGACTGCTTCCCGGCACTGCCTTCCCTGCTTGGCTGGGATCCCTGAGGAGCTGAGCTAATGAGTGGATAACACGCATTTGCCAAGGCCTTCCTGGATGTGGTACCTGGGCTTTGTTAATTTTAAAATGCTGCCATCCTTGGCTGAAGACCATTTAATTTCCTCTCTCAGATGTCATTTACTTTTAGCATTTATTTGCTTTGCTTGTTTTTCCCTCTCCCTTTCTGTGGGGGTTTGGGGGCTAAGCCCTGTCTTTACGAAGCCACCAGACCAATGACACTGCTGTCTGTGGGAGAGGTTGCAGGTCTCTCTGTGTGGGGCTAACAGCTCCACAGGTGTTCTTAGAGCAAACAGCCGATGCTGCTCTTGCTCTTGCTCCCAGGGCAGCTTCTCTGGGAGGCTCTCCTTCCTTGCTGGCTGGCCAGAGACAGAGCAGGAGAGCCCTTCAGTGTGGGTCCTTAGGGGCCTGACCACATGGAGGTCTGTCCTGCCAGTGGCCTGGCGCCTCTTCCCTGGGTCCCCAGCCCATTGTTGGCCTGGCTGCTTGCTGCAGAGTGGTGCTTCCTTCAGTCTGAGGAGGCTGGGCTTTGTGCCGTCTCATCTCCTGACTATGGTGATAATGATAGCTGTGGAAGACTGGGTGCTTTCCATGTGCCAGGCCTATGTTGGCTCTAATCCTCACTGCAATCCTAAAAGAGAGGGATTATTATCCCTCTTTTACAGATAGGGAAAAGGAAGTTCAGAGATACCGAAAGTAGTCCAGTAAGTGAAAGAGGGAGCCAGGATTTGAAGCCAAGTCTCTCTGAACCCCAAACCCTTATTCTTTCCGCTGGATAACACTGCCTCTGGAGGGAAGAAGTAGGAAGCAAGGCCATGGGCTGGACTAAAGGGTGCTGGGACCAGAACCAGGTCAGCTCAGTCGGGGTTTCTTGATGATCCATTATGTGCCAGATGATTATGGAAAGTCCAGAAACCTACAAACCACTCTCCTTGTCATAAAAAGCTGACAGAAAAAGGATAAGACAAGTCCCACTGTAGAATGAGGCAGAATGGTTAGTGCCCTAGAGAAGAACACCCGGAGTGCTTGGGGGTGGGAATGATCATGCTGTGTAGAGATGAGAGCATGATAGGAGGTAGGCCTTGGAACACAAACCAGGGATTTGACTGGTAGAGGTGGGGAGTAGGAAGAAGGCATTTCTGGAAGAAGGACCACTGTGAGCAAAGGTTCCCAGAGGTGAGAAAACAGGAATGTGCCTGAGCCGGTAGGAGGAACTGGCAGGGTCTGGAGACCAGAGAATGTGAAGGAAAGGCCTTACCTACCATGAGCCATAGTCCTGTCAGGCTGTGACAGTGTAGCATGTGGTACAGCTGTAGCTCTAGAGCCAGATTACCTGGGTTCAAACCCAAGCTCTTTCTCTTACTAGTTAGTTATATAGCTTGGCAATTTCTTTCACTTATTTGTGATTGTTCCTCAGTTATATGGGTACAATAAGCAGATCTACCTCCAAAGGCTGTTTCGAGGTTTAACTGTGTGTGGGAAGTATTTAAAACAATGCCTGCCACATTGTAAGCACTTGAGGGTTTGCCACTTCATGTCACAGTGGTATAGTCATAGTGGTAGTGCTTTAATTGTCACTGTTACTGCTCATTGTGGGTTTCCCTAGGAGGGACCTGGTAAGTGGCCTGCAGGAAAGCCTGTCTTAATGAAGGTGGCAGTTCTCCTTGTCTTTCACAGTATTTCCCAGGTGGCTCAGCAGCAAACGGGCTTTGGAGATTCTTTTTCCAGTCCTTTTCACCTAACGAGCTAAAACACGGGACCCCGAGCAGGGCACTTTGATGTGGGGCTGGCACTTGTCCCAAGTGACCACCTGCTTGATGCCGGACAGTGCCTAGTATTTCCCAGCAAGGAAGATGGGTGAAGGTGCTGGCCAGGTACCTGGAAAGCCAGCACCACACGGCCAGAAAAGTATGCCGAGCTTGATGTTTCTCCCACCACTGCTGCTGTGGCTGATTACCTCTGAGTAACAAAGAGTCGTTTCTAATCCCATTTGGAATCGTTGCTCAAGATAATCCTGTTTCATAGTAATGATATTCCAATTCCGGCATGCAACCAATTCTAGTTTGGCAGACATGTGCCGTGTGCCTTGACCTCAGGCAACCCAACACACTGCTGCCTGCAAGGCATTGCCAGCTCATTGGCCTAACGTGACTGCCTCAGGGTACTCCCCCATTTTCCAACATTGTCCCAATCTGGGATTCTGTGTTCAGGGCTGTCTTCATGGAGAATATCAGGAGAGCCTCCAGGGCTCATCCAGGTTAGCTGCTTGGAAAAGGGCGTTGGATTTCTAGGCACTGGGATGTATCCACTCCTGCAACTCTTTATTAAAGACATCAGCCCCACTCTGTGCCATGAACTGCTTATTTTAATAGCACCAGGCTTATGGGTCAAGGGTATACAATAGATATAGTAGGTATGTCTGAGTATCAGCAAGGAATTTGGCTATCTCTCCCGACATCCACGTGAATAAAATATTATATAAAGAATAGTTTAGTTAAACTAATAAATGGTGAGTGACCTGGTTCATTGTTTATATATGAATGGACATCAGACTGGAGATTAGATGCTGGTGGTGAGCCATGGGACTCTGTTCTATTCAGTAGCTAGATCACTGATTCCATTGAGACCACAGATAAATGTCAACCAATTGGCAGATTAAATGAAGCTTACAGGTAGCTAATGTGTTGGGTGAAAGAATCACAACATGAGAAAAGAACTCAGTGGGCTAGAGCAATGCTTAAATCTGTGGTGAGAAAAATGAACAGAGGTGAGTGTTTAAGTCTCTGATTAAACCAAAAACCACCTGTAAACTCCAGGGTGGGGAAAACCGAACTTAGCAATACTAGCAAGTAAAGCACAAGAGCTAAAATCTCAATGTGTGCATCAACAGCACACTGTTAAAACCCCAGAAGTGAACTGATTCAGCAAATATTTACTGATCTGTACTGGGCCGTATGTGCAAGGAAACAGATGGTCAGGCATGGTCCTTGCTTTGGGGAGTACATAATCTAGTTGTGTGTGACGTGGTGGTAAGGAACAAGGGCTCTGGAAAACCTAGCTCTACCTCTTACTTGCTCTTATTTCCCCATCTGCAAAATGGGAATAATAATAGCACCTATCTCAATATAGGGTGCTTGAGAAGATTAAAAAGCACATAGAACTGCTTTGTGCAATGCTAGCATATATTAAGTACACAGTAGGTATGTGCTGCTGTTATTAGTGTCTTTGGTTTTCTTATTGTTGTTTTCATCCAGAGTCTTAAGAGATATACCAACTCCAATATGCTTTTTTTTGGATTTTTAGCCTAGAGAAAGCCCAATCTAGGCCCATACTGTGCCAAGATTCCCTAACAAACCAGGGCTTAACCACATTGGCCCATAGGTTTGGCAACTGAATATTATGAGCCACAGATTGAAAGGCATGAAATTGTATTTAGAACTAGGCTGAGGATATGAAATTGGATTGGATTGTCCTGGAAACTCTGTATGGGTGATCTTGATTCTGTGGTCCTCTGTTTAGTGTGCTGTGCCTTCCTTGAGCCAAGTACCAAATTATCTCACCTTGCCTAGGCCCACCACTGGTTTCAGTCCTTGTCCATCTGAGTCAGACTCCCTCTTATCCCAGCTGGCTGCTGTGACCTGCTTTACGTTTTCTGCCACCTGAAAATATCACTGTCCCTGGTACATATTTGGGCCTCAGTAACTTTGGTTAGACTGATAGATAAATATAATGGATGTAAGACTAATGGACAGTCAGATGAGTGAAAACCAGTATGGTATAGAGGAATGTGCACCAGATTTGGCCTTAGACAGACCTAGATTTCTGTATTGTTTCCCAGGTGTATTTAATGTGTATGCTTGGGCAACTCATCTTGCTGAGCCTGTTTATTCATTTATAAAATGGGGCTGGTATCTTATTGCAAGTAGTTTATATGGACCTGAAATAGTGAATGTGATACACTATGTCTGCTATATTATGATTATTGATTTTTAACTTTTGAGGGAAATAAACAAAAGATTGTTATCCTTGTTTGAGGAAACTGGGGCACTTTTCTACATAGGTACCTTGCTTTCTACCTAATCTTTAGTTCGTTTCCTAAGGAAGCTGGTGAAGAACTCCCCCACTGTCTCCACTTCCAGCCCTTGCCCCATGCCACAGGACCTCTAGATTCAACACATGCCAGTGCCTTTGGTCAGGCCACCCTGCTTTCCTGACCAGCTAGTAGACTGAATGAGCCACAGCTCGTTTGACTTTCCAGCGAGCTTCCTGAACTGTGACCTCTCTGCTTCCTCCCCTCATGGAGGTGTGCACTGGGTTGAGAATAGGTCAACTCTTTGTCTTCTTCTTGGGACCTGTGACACTCATTGTAGTGATCCTGTGCTTTGGATGTGGGGGGTAGAGGGGAGGAGGAGTTGGAGGAGCTTCTTCTGAAGCTTAACATTGTGTGGGGATGACCTGGAGCTAGGATCACTGCCCTTCTTGCTTCACCAACTCCAGCTGCTCACCAGCCGTCTTTGACACGCGCCTGGCCCAGCATAGGCCTCAGCTCACATCACAGGTTTTCCTCGCTCTTTCCTAAACAAATGATGACCCCAAGCCCCTCCGGCCATGGAGAGCAGAAAGCCTTAACATCGATCGATGTATCTGTCCTCCCATGCATTGTGATGCCCCACTGCCCTGATAGTGGGAGCTCATCAAGGTCAGTGTGAGCCAGTCTTCCTACATGTGCTCCCACATCTAATTTAATTACAGCCTGATCGGCAAATTAAACCATGCCTCATGAGGGCTGTGGCTCCAAAGGGAGTTCTGTGAGTCCCAGGAGAAAGCAGAAAGGCTCTGGTGCTCAGGAGAGGAAGATGGAGTTTTTCCACAGCTAAACTGCCTGAGGCCCAGTTTGGACCCTCAGATAGGAGAAGGCTGGGCAGGTCTGAGACTTTCTAATACTCTTAAGTCTTTGTGTTCTACCCTTTCCCCCATTTCCCACCAGCTAAAATAATGATTTCATTTATTTGTGTACTTATTCATGGATTCAGAAAGCATCTATTGACTGTCACTGTGATCCAGGCATTGGGCAAGAAAGAAGGTGAGACATGGCCCTTGCCTCATAGTCTAGTGGGAAATAAAAGTAATAAAAATAAACAGGCATTCTTTCAAATAAAGACATTTGGTACCTGCCCAAAAAAAGTAAAACAGACAAGCACGATACAGTATGATGAGGGTCACCTGTCATCAGAGTGAATTCTATGCAAAGAGGAAGGGCATGAACCCAGGCTGGGTATCAGAGAAGGCTCAGTTGAGTTGGTGATCATGTTATTGAGGACCCCTGAATGTGAATGAACACTAACGAGTTGAAGCAGAGGGGACACTTCCAGTAGGAGGAGTGGCACATTTGATAGCCTTTGGTATACTTTGGGGAGCTCATTGTTTTCTCTGGGTCCTTAATTCTTTGGTCCCCTAGATCACTAGATCAGCACAGGAATGAGAAATTGTGCAACTGAGAGACTTCCCAAGGGAATAAACTTTTGGAACAAGTGGTCAAGTTCAGTTAATTAATAGTAGAAGGGAATCAACTCTTAAAAAATCATCTATCTAAGAGAAATTAAAGGGGACACTAATAAATGGAAACTCATCCCATGCTCATGGCTAGGAAGAATTAATATCGTCAAAATGGCCATCCTGCCCAAAGCAATATACAGATTTGATGCAATCCCTCTCAAATTACCAGCAACATTTTTCAATGAATTGGAACAAATAATTCAAAAATTCATACGGAAACACCAAAGACCCCGAATAGCCAAAGCAATCCTGAAAAAGAAGAATAAAGTAGGGGGGATCTCACTCCCCAACTTCAATCTCTACTACAAAGCCATAGTAATCAAGACAATTTGGTACTGGCACAAGAACAGAGCCACAGACCAGTGGAACAGATTAGAGACTCCAGAAATTAACCCAAACACATATGGTCAATTAATATTTGATAAAGGAGCCATGGACATACAATGGCAAAATGACAGTCTCTTCAACAGATGGTGCTGGCAAAACTGGACAGCTACATGTAGGAGAATGAAACTGGACCATTGTCTAACCCCATATACAAAGGTAAAATCAAAATGGATCAAAGACCTGAATGTAAGTCATGAAACCATTAAACTCTTGGAAAAAAACATAGGCAAAAACCTCTTAGACATAAACATGAGTGACCTCTTCTTGAACATATCTCCCCGGGCAAGGAAAACAACAGCAAAAATGAGCAAGTGGGACTACATTAAGCTGAAAAGCTTCTGTACAGTGAAAGACACCATCAATAGAACAAAAAGGAACCCTACAGTATGGGAGAATATATTTGAAAATGACACATCCGATAAAGGCTTGACGTCCAGAATATATAAAGAGCTCACACGCCTCAACAAACAAAAAACAAATAACCCAATTAAAAAATGGGCAGAGGAACTGAACAGACAGTTCTCTAAAAAAGAAATACTGATGGCCAACAGACACATGAAAAGATGCTCCACATCGCTAATTATCAGAGAAATGCAAATTAAAACTACAATGAGGTATCACCTCACACCAGTAAGGATAGCTGCCATCCAAAAGACAAACAACAACAAATGTTGGCGAGGCTGTGGAGAAAGGGGAACCCTCCTACACTGCTGGTGGGAATGTAAATTAGTTCAACCATTGTGGAAAGCAGTATGGAGGTGCATCAAAATGCTCAAAACAGACCTACCATTTGACCCAGGAATTCCACTCCTAGGAATTTACCCTAAGAACGCAGCAATCAAGTTTGAGAAAGACAGATGCACCCCTATGTTTATCGCAGCACTATTTACAATAGCCAAGAATTGGAAGCAACCTAAATGTCCATCGGTAGATGAATGGATAAAGAAGATGTGGTACATATACACAATGGAATACTACTCAGCCATAAGAAGTGGAAAAATCCAACCATTTGCAGCAACATGGATGGAGCTGGAGAGTATTATGCTCAGTGAAATAAGCCAAGCAGAGAAAGAGAAATACCAAATGATTTCACTCATCTGAGGAGTATAGGAACAAAGGAAAAACTGAAGGAACAAAACAGCAGCTGAATTACAGAACCCAAAAATGGACTAACAGGTACCAAAGGGAAAGGAACTGGGGAGGATGGGTGGGCAGGGAGGGATAAGGAGGGGGAAGAAGAAGGTGGGTATTAAGATTAGCATGCATGGGGGGGAGGGAGAAAGGGGAGGGTGGGCTGCACAACACAGAGAGGACAAGTAGTGACTCTACAACATTTTGCTAAGCTGATGGACAGTAACCGTAATGTGGTTGTTAGGGGGGACCTGATATAGGGAAGAGCATAGTAAACATAGTATTCTTCATCTAAGTGTAGATTAAAAATTAAAAAAAAAAAAAAGAAAGAAAGAAAGAAAGAAAGAAAAGGGGGATTACTCCTTGATAGGATAAAACTATTGGTAAATCAAAGATCAACGCATGCTTTAAATATCCTTAATGTTGATCACTTAAAGGGTGTCAGATGATCAGCTATGGAGGTACTCTTTTCTGATAATATTCCTTTCTCATAATAAAAAAAAAAAAAAAAGCAGTTACTGTGTGCTGACCTCCAATGAGTTCTGCACAGTGGTATAGAGGGCATGTCAAAGTGTGGGCAAAGGGTCTGTTTGTTTCTATGCAGAAGATCAAGGCCTAGCTTGGATACCCAGAAAATGAACTAAGATACGATATGAGGAGGAGCTTCCGGCATCAGCACTCTCTGGAGGACTTGTGCCGGGGGATGATCATCAAAAAGCCTCCACAGGGATCCGGATGATGCTGCGGTTGTGGCTGCATCCAGCCCACCGTCTCCTGGACTTGCCATAGGAATGAGGAGGGAGATGTCTAGGCTGGCATGTGCATACAGTGAGACAACGAATTTGACCGGATCTGTACTGTTGGAACTCAACCAGGAGTTGGGAGGGGTGCAAGTTGTAGCACTCCAAAATCTCATGACTATAGACTATCTACGGTTAAAAGAACATATGGGATGTGAACAGATCCCAGAAATGGGCTGCTTTAATTTGTCTGATTGTTCAAGTACAGTTGGACACTATCCATCATATCATAGATAAATTTTCACAAATGCCTAGGGTGCCTCAATGGTTTTCTTGGCTTCACTGGAGATGGATGGTAATTATAGATTTGCTTTGTTTATGTCACCATATTCCTATTATGTTAATATGTGTGTGCAAATTAGTTAGTAGTTTAAAACCTATACATACTTAAGGTACTCTACAAGAAGATATGTCAAAGAAATAATCAATCCTCCCATGTTTCCTTCCATATGCTACATCTGTAGCTTTTCTTCTTTCTTCCTAATTACAAGAATTAAATAGAATTCGTGCCTCATATCGAATTTACCGAGTATCATAATTCCTCCAGGTGGTAAAAATACCTCGAGACAAGTGCTGGGCATAGAAGCCACAGGGCATAAATCTGCAAAGAAGTAAAAAGCTAACCTTTTCAAACAATATGGCTTCTCTCTCACTTACCAACTTTACATTTCCCTGTATGGCCCCGGAAGATGACTGGTTAGCCAGAGACGGGTAAGATTCCTCAAGGGAGGAACAACCTAAGACAGGCACAGTCGCAGGGGGGCCATCAGGTGAGAATTTGGGGATCAACAGAGGTGAGGCTCAGAACCTCACCCCCCCTGCTTTGAGAGAAATCTTCTGCATCCGTGGATGTCTTGCTGCCCTTGTCTAGCCTGGATTAATACTTAGTCCATAGGCACACACCTGATCATCTGATCATCTACATTTGCCCTCTTACAGCACTAAACTATGTTTTCTACCTTTATCTTGCATCTACCTACCACTTCAGCAGTTTATTAAAAATAAAAATAATAATAATAGAGGGAGAAATGTGGGATCAACATATAAATCAAGTACAAAAATCAAACGAATATTCATATTTGACCTGATTGTTTATAGGTCATAATGCGTGATCAAAACTGAAAGTTTCTGTGATGAATGCCCTTGTACTGTTCACCATGTAAGAATTTATTCACTATGTAAGAATTCGTTCACCATGTAAGAACTTGTTCGTTATGCTTCAGAAGACTGGAGGCTGACGAGAATTAGGCTTGAGATGGATTAATGATTGTACATTGAGCATTGACCCCCCTATACTGAATTTTATTGTTGTTAACAACCATTTGATCAATAAATATGAGAGATGCCCTCTCAAAAAAAAAAAAATCATCTATCTATGATGTTGCACGTATATCCAGCCTATTGGTTCTAACTGCTGATCATGTTTTATAGTGTGTGTCTACCACATTTAACTTACCCGTTCCCTCAGTGATGGACACTTGATTGCCTGTAGCTCCCCACTGCCATAGACTGCTGTGATGACCATCTCCTGTGTTTCCCTTTATGGACCTGTATAAGAACTTCTCTGGGATGTATATGCTCAGGAGCAGAAGTGCTGGCCCATAGGGTAAGGTACTTTAATTTGACAAGGTATTTATTAGAAGATTGGCCTCCAGAGTAGCTGTACAAGTCTGTCCCTAATAGTGCATGAGCAGTCCCAGAACCCGTTCTCACTGACACTTGGCATTTTTCAGCTTTCTAACTTTTGCCAACATACTGAATTCAAAGTGATATCTCATTGTTTTAATTTGCATTTCTCTAATAACAAATGAGCTTGAGGATCTCTTCATATACTTAACAGTCTCTTTGGTTTGTTTCCTCCTCTAGGAATTAACTATTCATATTCTTGCTTCATTTTCTGTTGGGCTTTCTGATCCTAGCATTGCTGCTAAAACCTGAGTTGAGGCAAAGTGGTCCTACAGACTGTTAGCTACCTGGGAATCAGTATAGGGAAATGAGGGGCATATAGCAGAGTAGTAAGGACATGAACTTTGTAGCCAGACTGCCCTGATTTGAATCCTGCCTCCACTCCACACAGCTGAGTCACTTTGGACAAGTTACTTAACCCCTCAGTGCCTCAGTTATCCAATGTGTAACTTACCTCATAAGGTTGTTGTAAAGGTTAAATGGATTAATATATATAGAGTGTTTAAAACAGCACCTGGCATGTAGGAAACTGTATACAAATGTTACTAGATTGCTGTTCTCCTACATAGCCACACTCTGTACCTTGGAGAAAACAGATATTTGTACCAGCACGCAGTAGAAACAAGGCAGAGAGAAAACAGTTCTCAGCCTAAGACAGAGTTCACCCTCACACCCTTCACTGTCAGTATTCACAAGGCTCAGTCCGGTCAGTCAGCTCACTTGGGTGGAGATAAGAACAAAACAGATTCTGATAGGCACACAGAAAGGCAAGCACTGCTACTAGAGCCAAATCAAGGACAAACCCCCCATCCCCTTAGGTGAAAGACATCCTCTGATTCCCCAGATTAGGGAAACAGCGTGTCTGGAGATTATCTCTGGCCTCTGAAGTTGATATTGGCATTGGTAGGCATATCTTTCTACATACTACAGAAACCAAATCCTTAGTTGCCTCAGAGAATTGCTGATATTCTTAAGTCTTTGCCCAGTGAGAACACTGTGGAGTAGTCAGTATAGTTCCTTTGGGTAGAGATGTTTCCTGTTGTAGAAAAACGAGTGGAATAGTGTACTCTGCCCCCTTTAATCCAGCCACTAAGACCATGAAGGCCTAGCCTGTGCACTACAGCCCATTTGGCACCAGCTGTTCAAATGTAAGGCAGTAATACCTAAAGCCAAACCTACAAAGAGGCAGCCAGTGTGCCAGCACCAGAATGGAGGGAAGGCTGCGGTTGTCCTTTATGATCAAATAGCAGTGCTTGCTGCCATTTGTGTGCCATCACATTCTCTTTATTACTGACCTTGTGCTCCCCTTGTCAGCCGTGGGGGCTACTCAACGTCTTCCCACATAAGTCACCTTCCAAATATGGTTCTAAATTTGGGGGTTTGTTTCTGAATCAGTAAAAAATGTCAGAGGAAAAAATAATTTCATTTCCAAAGTGTCCTCACTGCTGCTGCTGGTTTCTGCTTCTTTTGCTTTGCCTTGACTTCAGGGGCCAGTATATTCCTTGGTTTCTGGCTGCTTGCTTGGTTTGAGATCTGCGTTCTTCTTCAGCCTTTATCTAGTCCTTAACATCTGACCTGGCTTTTGACTCTGCCTCACATCCCTGCTGCCTTGTCTCTGGTCCTTGGTTCTGTTTTGACTATGAATTTCTTGGCATTCTGTGGGCCTGGTCTACTGCTAAGCCTCTTCTCACCAGCCTACCTCTCTAACCTGGCTACCCTTCTACCCTGTTTCTGCCCTGCGGCAGCCCACAGGTCCATGCAGTTCTTTTGGTCATCAAAGCAGCTTTGGTTACCAATGCCAACCACATTCATGTAGCCCTCTAGCCTGATTTGGGCTGGCTTCTCCAAGAATGCCCGGTGGTTCCCGAGGGACTCTGGGTTAGATGCTTTTTAAGTATGTGATGGCTTTTGGATTAAGAGCTTAGTAGCTATCTGGCTAGATGTTTGGTGCCACTCTTGGCCACTGAGCAGCCACAGTTCTTTCAGTTCTAGCAATACCCCACAGTGGGTCTGCTGCCTTTCTGAGTTTTATTAAAAGTGAAGGGAATTTTCTCTGGGGTTGCAGAATGAGTCACTAGGTTGGATGTTTACCTTCTTTGGCCTCCAAGTTTGTGAAGTGCCCATTCCCTTTGATTGTGTTAGCGGCCCCAGGGCCAAGCCTAGTCACTCTCCTTTCTCCGTCCTACCAGACCACTGACTGCCCTCCAGGGCCAAGGGCAGGATACTTGGTTGTTTGGACACGTCTTACGGCCTGCAAATTGGACAGATAGAATCAATACTCATGAACCTGGAGTGGCCCAGGTAGCACAGCTTAGTGACACTAGCTGCCTGGAGGGACAGCCTGCCATAGGAAGGGGTGTGATTGAATGATGATTGGACACAGCAGCTGAAGATTAACCAAATTATGTCCCTTTGAGTTTAGATCCACAAACCCTTCTCACATGGATTTTAAAACAAACCAACTTGTGCAGAATATAGAAGAGTGCCTTCTTACCACAGGGCTGTGCCAGCATGAGTCCTGGGAGTGGTCAGGTATAGATCTGGTGTCCACTTTGGTCCGGATTCATGTTATTATCACTAAGATTATTTGGACAAAGGGAAGAGAGTTCATATTTGTGGAACTTCTTCAGTGTGCCAGGCACTATGGAGTTTTACATATTTATTCATGACCTATAAGGGAGGTATCATTATCTCCATTATTCTGTCAAGGAAATGGGGTCTCAGAGGTAGTAACATGTCCAAGATCACAGTCAACAAATGATAGAGCTTTTGTTTGAACCCAGGTTTCTCTACTTACTATAAAATGATATGCTGTCTTCCCAGTTGTCTTCATTCATACTTCTCTTGACTTCCCCAGCCCAAAGGTTCAGGTATATAGAATGACAACTGATACTCATTGAGTACTTATTATACATCAGGTACTGTTCTAAGCACTTTACATAAATTAACACAGCCGTATGAGCAGGCTAGATACTCATATTATCTTAATAAATGAAATCACAAAATTATGATTTTCCAATTTCATCATTCCTTCTACATTTATTAGTTGTCATTCTTCAGTAAGAAAGAGCTTTCCCTTCTTCCCCATTAACTTCTTAATTTATTTTCAATATGTACTCATGGAATCTTCTTTTACTCAATGGTTTATAGTCCATTACTGTCGTTGTTCATGTTGATGTTCAGATTGTCCCAGATTTTAAAGCCAGTGTTCTTAACCTTTATTCTGTACTACTTCTCTATCAGATATTTTTTTTTATCACTGCCTTCAGTTAGTTTGTCTATTTATAAACCTTTTTGTACCTCTTGGCTTTTAATCTGAGAAACAGGAAGACTGATACCAATCCTATCCAAATTATGTGTAAACTAAGAGCAAGTAGTCTCCAAGTGAGAACCTGACAGACTTTGTTATGAATTAAATGAGTTTTAGACATGGACTTTAGTTGCTTAGAGACCCTCCTCATTTCTTACTGGGATCATAATCCATATCTGGAAAAATTACCCGTGAAAGGGAACTTTTAAGATCCTGTTAGGTAAAGTGGATAGACACAGATCACCTGACCATTTTAGACCAGATGTAGAAGAACCTCACGATGTGGGAGATGGATTCTAGTTCTTTGACTACTGATGAGGACACCATGTTTGTGTGCATGGGGGTTAGTGAAATTCATTCATCCATTCAGCAAATAATTGAGCCAGGTCCTGTGTTTGTAATGAAATTCAAACCAGGTGGTACAGGGAAAACCATCCACACTGTAGTTTAGCTTTTTAATAGTTATGATAATTAGAGGAATTTTTTGAAATGCTTGCCATTTATGCCTTCAAAAGCATTAACAATTTTGAAGGCCAGTAAGCAAAAGATTAACATACTAAGAGAAAAATGGGCAACAGACATCATTCATGAAAATAAAAACACAGTTGTCTATTATGGTTCTTGAAACAGGAAACACAACTGACTGTTAAACATATACTTTTTAAAATACAACTCCACTAGTAATCAAAGAAATGCAAGGTGAAACAGCAATATGATTCCATTTGCTGTTTACCAGGTTAATACACTATGAAAAAATTTAAAACACCCTATATTTTTGTGGAAGGAAGCACAACAGTTACTCTCATCCTTCTTCCTTTGCTAGTAAAAATAAAAATTGGTACAGTCTTCCTGAAATGCAATTTAGTAATATCAAAACCCTTAAAAATGCTTAGACTTTTGACCTAGAACTTAATCTCCTAGGAACTTATCCAAAGGAAATAATCAGATATGTCTTATTGTAATATTAAAAATAATTGAGTTGTTTTACCAGAGAGGATTGGCTAAATATAACATAGGAATGGTCTTACAGTGGGATACTGTGCAGTTATTAAAAACTGCGCGGTCATTAAAAACAATGTGGTTGACAAATATTTATTTAATACTTGGAAGGTATGTGTGTATATGTGTTTAGAAAGAGCTTGTGTATGATCTCATTTTTGTAGATAAAAAATGCATACATTGAAAAAATGGAAGGATGTTACATATTCTGAAACATTTCCTACTTCCTGATTATCTGTATTTTCTGAATTTTTTGTAATGAACACAGCCTTTTTTAATTAGGAAAAAAAAGAAAGTATTATCAGGAACATTACATAATAGAAAGGAAGCTGACATATACGGAGCACTTCCTAAGTCAAGCACTGTGCTAGTTGCTTTATAAATTTACCTAATTTAACCTCACAGGGACTCTGCGGAGGCTCCTGCCTCTGACCCTGTTCCCTTCAGTCCATTCTCACACAGCCAGTAGAGTGATTCTTCTAACAGCAAAGGTTTGGGAGGAAACACACCAAACTATAAATAGTGGTTATTCTTGGAACTTAGATTAATGAAATGGATCTAAGGGAAGACTTTCATTTTTTAATGTCAATGTGGTTTGCATTGTCTAAGTATGTGTATGTTTTAAGGGGGGAGGAAAAGGATGTTTTCATTGTCACTTCCCTTTTAAGCCCTTCAGTGGCTTACCTCATTTCCCACTGCTCTTCCCCTTATACTCCCTGCTCCAGCCTTATTTTCTGCAGATGAAACCATCTGCAGATGTACTCTTTTGCCTCCAGGATTTATAAATGCATTATATTCTCCCACTTCACCATCCTAGATCTCACTATTCAACCTTCAAGTCTTAAATACCTTAAATAACCACATCCTCTGGGTGGCCCTCTTGATTCCCTCCCTTGGTTTCTCAAGGCACATGGTACTTCTTCCATTGTAGCCTTTATCACACTTTGCTGTAATTTTATGCTCTATTGGTGTCCCTCTCAGAAGATTGTAAGCTCCATGAGGGCATGGACCCTAGCACCTAGAACAGTGACTGTAATATAGTAAGCACTTGACAAATAATTGTTGAGTAAACACTTTGTATTTTATAGTTGTGGAAACTAAGCCTTTGAGATGTGTTAAATAACTTGTCCAGAGCCTCAGCTAGTAAATTTTCAGAGCCAGTTTCCCTACCATTGTCTTTTACATTCACAGCGTTTATGTTCTTCCCAGCTGTACCACTCACAGGAGCAGAGGCAGATCCAATCTCCAAACATGCTTCAGAATCTGGGCCTCTACTTCCTCGGCCTTTCCTGCTTTTTACACTTTTTTCTTTCTGATTCCTTCCAGCGTGGTGCAGGTTCTGCTTGCTGCTGGTGCTGACCCAAACCTTGGGGATGATTTCAGCAGTGTTTACAAGACTGCCAAGGAGCAGGGAATCCATTCTTTGGAAGGTAAGCACAGGCTTCCCTGCTTGAGTATTTTCCTGTGTCTTCCAAGCAGGCTGGCCTTGCTTTTTGCCAGCTCTCCTAGCAACTCAAAGTGAGAACTTGCAAATCCCCTACCTTCTGGGAAGTCATGGATAACCCAAATGGCTTGGAACAGTTGCCCTTCACAGTCCCTTCTGGCTCTATAATTTATGTCATCTCAAAAGTCTTGGAGAATAAAATAAAGCCCTGACTTCATGACCTGGAGCAGGGTTGATGGGGGGAACCTTTAAACTGGTGTTCTCCCACAAGCTTCTCAGCCTTTGGAGCCTCAGATGAGTAGACAATGGAGCAGGTTTTCACAAAATAATTAAGGCAATTGCATGGAATGTAGATTTGTTCCTCTTCTACTTCCCGCAGACTTACCCTGCCCCAGAACTAGAATAGCCTAACAGGTTTCTGCAGCCTCAGAAGTCCCTTGGCACTGACCTAAATATTGCTTTTTTCCCCCCTCCTGTAGGTAAAAATACAGTCCTTTCTCTGGGGCTGGCCCCTCAACTTCCTGTTTGATCCAGGACAAATGGTGGGCCTCTCTGTGCCTTGATTTCTGTGCTTTGTGAAATGGAGTGGTCATCAGTGCCTCCCCATGGTGTTGCATGGGTGATTGTTGGGCTTCTTCAGAAGAAAGGGGGTGTGCATCTGTACTAGGAAGCTTAGTCCCTTGTCTGTTGGAGGACACCTGGGCACGTCTGTCCATATTGCCTCTGATGAGTAGTTCTTTGAAAGTGGGGTCTAAAAGAGGACAGGTTGCTGTGGCTTCAGAAAGAAATGAGTATTTTACATTTGAGCTTTTGCTTGTCCAACCTGGCCCCCTATCTCCCATTATCCTGTGTCTCTCACAGAGGCTGAGATTCCCCACAGTTTGCAGCAACAGAACAACTAAGTAGTGGTTGCTTTAGAGTTGGAATGATGACAAGAGGACTGGCAACTTTGCTGACTGCCTGAAGGTCAGAACATGGACCCAGAAGGAGGGTCACTCAAGGGGAGCAATGTGCTCAGCCCTCAGGGCTGTTGCTGAGGTTGCCAGACTGACATGGGTATGGTAGCCCAGAACAGAGGTGTAGTTGCTACCTCACTGATTCTTCTCAAAGCATGGCATGAGGGGAATGTCAAGAGCATCAGAGCACTGCTGCCCAGGTGAACTGTGAAGTTGCCCTCCCCTTGCCTCTCCACCTCCCTAAGCCTGCTCTTCCTGTCTGGCTCCTTGCTGCAGCTAGATCCTCCACAAAGCCTTTCCTCCCCTCTGCTGCTCTTTTGTATGTTTTCTAAATCTTGGCCCTTTATATGGTTATTTGAACTTTAATCTGCCCCATATGTCTTTTCTCTTCCCAGCTGATAGTTCTGTGTGCAGACCATGACATATGCCTCCTTAGATTCCCCACTGAGCTGGAGGGATTATGTTTACTTTGTGTTTCAAACAGAGGAGAATTCCATGAGTATCAAACTTGTCCTATATTTGCAGCCTGATATGTGGGGACTTACTCACTCAGACACAGCATTACTGCCCTAAGCTCTTTCTCCTGTTCAGATGCCCTCACCAAAAAGCATGGCGGAGCATTTGCTGAGAGGGTAGGGCCAGGTTACAAGGGAAGGGATTATTTGAGTGCCTTCTCATCTGCTCCTAGGATCCCAGCAGGGCTCAGGAAGCATTTTTGATTTCACAGAATCTCAGAGCTGTGAAGCTGTCTAGTCTAACCTTTGCTGTCATACCAGTCCCCACCTCCTGCATTCAAGTTTTGTGTCTTTGTTCTCCAGGTTGATGCTGATAGTCAACATTCTAGATTGGTATTTAGCAAATTCTTTCAGGAAATAGCCACATAATAACATTTTAAACTTTGTGGGCCAGTTGGTCTTGGTTGTGAACTCATGTTGGCTACTGTAGTGTGGAAGCAGCCATAGACAACACAAATGTGCATGGGAATGAACCAATAAAACTTTATTTACAAAACTAAGCAGCAGGCTAGATTTGGCCCATAGGCTGTAGTTTGCTAACTCTTCTAGGTTTGTTTTCTTTTTTTTGTTCATTTTTCCTTTTCTTTTCTTTACTTATCTTCCTTCCTTCTTCCTTTATCTCTTTTTGGTTAGCTTTCTCTGAATTTGTTTTAACTCTTATGCTAGCCAGCCAATGTTCTAGGTGGGTAAGTCGATAGTAGGCAGATGGACAACAAAATATTGGAAAATGGTGTTATACTCCTTATGAAATAAGATAAAAATATTAAGTATCTCATTTTGTATGATCTGTAAATTTAATGAGTAGGCTTTCTATGGATTTGTTTGCTTAGTTATTCAGAAACATTTATTGATCACATTTCTATCTAACAGGCACTGTGATGGCACTGGTAAGTTAGACAAGATCTCTGCCATTGTGTACTTAATGTGCTAGTCTTTGATTTAAGTCTTTCTAAGGATTCTATGAAGTACAGAATACTGGAGCATATGATCGGGACATTTTGAAGCATTATTCATCATTCATGACTGTAAATTCACCAAACTTCATTCTGTTTTAGCCTCCATTTCTCATCTTGTCCACAATATTTTAAGAGATTTTCTCAGATTTCTTTCTAAAATAAAAACGTGTTTAGCATTTGTCATTTTCTTGCCCAGTAACCTTTTCCCAAAAAGATATTAAGATATTCTGGCATGGTCTTATCCTGTCCTTAGGGAATCCATACTCATGCCCAGCAATTGCCTAATTATTTAAAAACCATTAAAAAAATTGTAGAATCGTGTCAGGTATCATTGACAAGCTCACTGTTTGGTAACTTGGAAGATCAGCCTCTCCCTGCATGTTTTTTTTTTTTCAGTTCCAGACTACCTCACCTGATTTTCCCTGACATATCAGTTCTGCTCTCCAACTTCATGTTTTCTAAGGCCTGGAAGAGTGACAGACCTTTAGAATCATCTTAGGGTTCTCTTCACTTCTTACCATTCTCAACTAAGCCTTTAGCTCCTTCTTAGCTATATTTTTCTTTCCTTTTTCCAAACATACTTTATTCTTTCATCCATTTAACTAATATTTAATGATCATCTATTGTATGAAAGGCTTTGTACTCGGCTCCTAGTCATTCTCATTAATGGAGTAGACAGAAACAAAAGAATCTTGTGGTTTCTTTTCTTTGAATGAAACTGACTTTTTCTTGGGCAGTTAACCTGACTTATAGGATATGTGCAGATGGTAGAAAGAATAAGAATGCAAGCCTTTTGCCCAAAGTGGGTCTAGCCAAATACACAGAAAAGTCACAAGCTCAGAAAAGTTGGCAGTCCTTCAGTATTGGAGCAGATCAGTGCC
Source organism: Manis javanica (assembly GCF_040802235.1). Taxonomy (NCBI): domain Eukaryota; kingdom Metazoa; phylum Chordata; class Mammalia; order Pholidota; family Manidae; genus Manis; species Manis javanica. Next base: position 22,510,504 of record NC_133166.1, read on the forward strand.
AAAGTTCATCAAGTTCACTACATTTCTAATAGATATTTCTGCAGGCTATGGCCTGTGCTCATTATTGAAAGGAGGTTGTGAGTTGCAGTTTGTGACCTTGACATGACCTTCCTAAACCCCAGTAATATATCCCTTGTCTACCTTATCAGTATTGTTGTGAACACCAAGAGATAAAGTATATGACGTGTGAATTGTAAAGTGCTCTACAGTTGTAATTGCTTATTAGTTTTATTTATTTGTAATTCAGCATGCGTTTACTGAGTGTCAGGCACACTACCAGATGCTGGAATACAGAAATGAATATATGTGGTCTAGCCCCTCAGCAGAGCTCCCAGTCAAGTTAGAAGACAAACCTGAGAGCAAGGCAGCATGGTGCAGAGTGCTGAGCATGAAGGTAGATGGTGAAAGGATGTAAGTAGCACTGCTGTAGGTAGTGATGGGCTCTACCTGTGGGCAGGCTGGGGTCTGGGAAGTGTCATAGGGTAAATGACTTTGAATTGGGTCTTAAGGATGAATGGCAGATTGCCAGGCAGAGTAAGAGGGATGGATCTTCCAGGCAGAAGGAACAACACATGCAAAGACATGGGGTAGGCAAGGGACAGCAGGTGGAATCATCTGCCTCAGTGCTGAGGAGAATAGCAAGAAGTAAGTCTTGAGAAGGAAGCAGGGTTCCACGTGGGAAGGACCTTGTAAGGCAGTTCTAGAGAGCACATACTGTTTTCTGAAGGCCATGAACGGATTTTAAGCAGAGGAATACTTCGTTTACATTTGCATTTGTAGTGGACCATTCTGACAGGTGGAGGATAAATTGGAGGGGAGCAATTAGCAGTGGCTCTTGACCTTTAGGGATGATGGACCCTTTGGAGAATTCGATGGGAATCTATGCTCCTCTCCCCCAAAATACACTTATTATTTCTGGGGATTCCTAAGAGATCTTTGGAAATGGAGGAAATAGATGTTAGAAAAATATTAGGAGGAGGTTGAGTAATCAGCAGAATGTGGGAATTGATAGAAAAGGAGACACTGGTGGTGACACCCCAATTTCTGATTTGGGTAAACAGTTGGATATCTGGGTCTGGAAGTTCAAAGAAGTCTGGCAGGAGACAGGGGTTTAGGAGTCACCCACCTTTGCTTGATAGTTAAAGCAATGCATGTGACTGAAACTGCCCAAGGAAAGGAGTTAAAGTGAGGGGATGAGAGGACAAGCCCCTCAGTCAGGGTTCCAGCATTCAAGGTGTGAGGTGGAAAGAGGGTCCACAGAGACCAGGAGATACTGGAGAAGTTTCCCTGTTTTCACTCATAGAAGCTATATATCTGTTCTGGCTGCTCAAAACAGGCACAGCCTAGAGAGGAAAGAAACTTCCATGCCCTCCTTGCTGAGACTTTGTCATCCTTTGCCGCATTCATAGTGAAACCATCTGGCTTACCATATGGCTATTGCTCCTCAGCAAGAAGCCTGCTCAGGGGGACACATTACAGTAACTCTCACCTTTGTCAAGGTTGGTGTTTCTGGCTAGAGGGTAGGTCTCCTGATTCAGGAGACACTGGGATGCTTGGAATAGAAACAGTGTTGGCCTGACATCCATTCTCCCCAGCCCTCAGAATGGCATCTTCAGAGGCACGGTAGTGTCATGGAGAAAGATCAGGCTTCAGTGCCAGGTACTCATGGTTCATCTAAGCTCTGTCACTTACTATCTGTGTGATCTTGAGCAAGTTCTTGAATTTCAGTTTTCTCGGCTCTAGCATAGGGTTAACAATACCCAACTTAAACATTTTAGGGTGATTAGAGATAGTCATTTGTAAAGCATGGTGACACTTGATGAAGAATTTCTCTGTGGACATGGGTTTTCACTTAATGTAAGGCAGGAGACTTTCCTTGGAAGTACTGAACAACTCACATTCAAAGGGCATTGAGAAGTTGCATGTCTGCCCATCAGAGATTCTATAAAGGTGTTTTTACCCTGGGTCATTAAATTAGAAGGCTTCTGAGGCTGGTCCCTGTCAGCCATGTGATTTCAGAGGTTCTAGAAACTAGGCTCACCATCACAGCAAGTAATGTGCTTAGAAGAAGTGGAATTTGAGCTGGGTTTTGGAGGGTGAAAAGGAGGAGGAAATAAAAGACATTCTAAGCAGGAGACACAGTTGGAGAAATGGCACAGAGGGGACACATGTGGAGGGGAGCTGTTTATCTTCCAACTCATTCCCTGGTCATGATCATGATCACATTCCATTCAGTGCCTCGAGCCCCACCCATGCCCACTCCAGGAGAGCACTTGTGGCTGGCTGGTAGGTGGTGGGTGGGAGGGGACACCCAATCCTCAGGTGGAGGAGGCAGTAAATTAATGGTAACAGTAAACAAGTCACCCAGCTGAGGATGCCACTGGCTGCTGATAAGTAACTGTTATAAACATTGAGTATCTGGGGCTGTCAGAAATGCAAGCGAGCTCTCTGAGCACCTCTCACATGTACAATTAAAACAATAAAACACGGCAGAAACATGGCCAGAGCAGGCTATAAATCAGCTTCTCTTCTCAGCTCCAAGTGGTGGCTGAATAAAGATGAGCCATGCAGAAGCTGGATTGGCATAGGGACCTTCTGGGGGTAGAGGCCTGGCTTGTGAGGCTGGACCTGCCAAGGCCAACCCCACCAGCCCAGGTGGCCCTTCTCCCACAGTTCCAGGGGCTGCAGGTACTGGCCAGCTCCAGCTGACCTCCCCATCTCTGTATCTTCAGATGGGGGACAGGATGGTGCAAGCTGGCGGATCACAAACCAGTGGACAAGTGCCCTGGAGTTCAGGAGATAGATAGGAGTCCCCACTGGTGGGAATGGAATAGCTCTCTAAATTTCTCTCCCTCCCAGGACATGCCAAGGAGTGGTCTCATCCTAGCTCATCTTTTCAGTATAAGTTAGCCACCCAGCACACACTGTATGCCCAGTCCTACCCAGGCACAGCAGAGAGAATGTACACCCTTGGAGAGCACAAACTCGGATGGAAGTCATAAGGCTTCCAAGGCCATAAGAACGGCATAGTAAGCTTGTTAAAGTGCAGATTCCCTGGGCCCTACAACAGAGATTCTGATTCAGTAGGTCTGGGATGGGACTTGAAATTCTGCATTTCTAACAGGTCTCCACTCTTTGAGCAGCATGATCTAGACTTACAGGTATTAGTTGTGGCCTTGTGTTTAAACTGCTTTAAAAAACTCAACTGGGCCTTCTCCCTTGAAGAGACCTTATTTTCCACTTTAAAGCTTCATTCCTAGAAAGGCTCAATGCTTACACCATGATATCATGGATGTATAGAACACTTAATAGCTGTGACATCTGCAGCAACTTTCTGTACCTCTCAGAGGCTCTGTCTCCTTATTTTTAAAGTAAAGGTTATTGGAAGAGTTAGATAGCAAACTTATCCCTAGCCTAAAACCTAGAGTTTAGAAGGAAATCCATTAATACACATTCCTGTTTTTATCCTCTCATCATTATCCTCATGTTAATCTTATGGAAGTTCATTCACTTTCTTTGACACAGCCTTCCAAATACTTTTCAGTGGTAGGAAACTATTGTCTGCAAAGAGCTAAACATTTATTTAGAGTCTGAGGAATGGCTCAGCCGTCAACCAACTGTGGGGCCTTGAGCACTCTCTCTGAGCCTTGATTTTCTCATCTGTATAGAAGAATATTTCCTACTCCTTTGGCTTATTATAAAGATCAAATTGAAGTACTTAAGAAAGCACTTGAGAAAGTACAAGCCTTTTTGCAAATATAGTAGTAATAATAAAGATTGGAGACATGATCAAGACAGTTTTACAAGGGTCCATGCAGTACATGTACAGATCGCAAGAACTATCAGAACTTGAAGAGAATCTCTGGCTGAAGCAGTCAAGGAAATAAAATGGTATTTGAGCCTCAAAGTTTAAGAAGATTTTGTTAAGGCTTGTAGGTGGGTGTGAAGGGGTGTGTTATGTCCAAAACACTCAGAGGTGGGAAACTGAACAAATAGGTTTCAGACCAGGAAGTGAACTTGTTAGGGTGAAGCATCCACACAGCATATTGTTTTAGAGAGTAATGAGTAGTGTGAAGGCGAAGTGTAGGTAGACTGAGGCCAGACCAAGATACTTGGGCTTTATCCTTTAGACAGAGGTCCTAGAGGAGAGAGTACTGCAGGAATGGATTCCTCCCAGGGTGGAGAAGCAGGGCCAGGTGATAATAAGATGACAACAGTGATGACGATGAGAATAGCAGCAGCAGGTGACATTTATTGTGCCCACTGTAACCCTACACTAAAGGAAATTGTGGCACAGATGTGATGCCAGATGCTAGGAGAACTGTCTTTACTTCAGCTCTGTTATAGAACCCAGCAACCGTATTGGCCTGTATGTACCCCACACTTGGTCAGCTCAGAACCTCTTCTTGTCCAGAGTCTTGCAAGAATTAGGTGTCTGTTAGGTCAAACGCTCTTTGGGCAACTCATTCTTTTTATTAATGGCCCTGCCTGTTCCTCATCATTATCAGAGGCTTGTTGTACCTCCAGAGCCAGTGGTTCTACATTTCATTTCTCAGCAGTGCTGGACACTATAGAGTTGCTGGATGGACACTGCACTGTTAATCCATCACGCCTTTTAGCCAACTTTGAGATTAAGTGTATCAGGCACTTAGGTTAATTGTTTCCATCCTTTTAGCCCTCCAAACCTATAACATTATATGTGATTTTATGTGTGTGTGTGTGTGTGTGTGTGTGTGTGTGTAATACACACACACACCCATATGTATATGTATATGTATATATATTTGTATATACACACATTTGACTAGGAGAGGCAGATGGACTAGTTGACATGTTTTATTAAAAAGAATAAATTTGATGCATTTATAAAAATAAGAAAATGTGGGATAGGTTGCTAGATAACTAGTCTTTTGATTTTTAACTGATTTACATATTTTATGTATAAATATTTTTTCATCAAAAGTTCCAAATCAGGGATGGGTCCCACATACCACACAAAATATATTAGAGACATTTATATGGATAGCAGGAAGGGAGACAGAGGGCTGAAATTTTCCAGGCACCCAGTGATTGATGGGGGCTGAGGCTCCCCCTGACGCTTTATTGAGTTTCCGATGATTATCTCTCACTGAGACATTTTTTACAGATGACGGTCGAGCTGTCACAATGGACCATGGGGGAAAAAAAACAACAATAATAACACTTTAATCTTTTTACTGCACTGCTCCCTAGTATCTCAGATTCATCTTCCCTGACGCACGCAGTTCATTATTCTGCCCCTCCCTGGATGGGAAATACAGAAAAATAAATACATATGTAGACACACTTACCCTCATACATACACACACACAGTGTATAAAAGAGACCACCTCAGAATCAGAGAAGGGCAGAATTTATTGTTCTTTTTCCAAGTGTTGAGGTTTATTAGTAGAGATGCTGGGTTGGCTTGGAATTGGCTATTAATTACAGCATTTTGTATTTGTTGTTTATTGCAAGTTTTTAACATTTTGAAGAAAAGACAGAGAGGCAAGCAGGTGTAGAGATGGGGATCACAGAGGAGCCACATCTGGACAACCAAGTAGCATGGCTAGCTGAAAGGCAGAGGGTAGGCTCCTTCCTCTTGTTGCCAGCCCTGCCCAGGAACTGAAAGAATACTGTTTTGATTAGGACAGAGTGGGGAGAGGGTGAGCTCACAGTAATTATAAGACAAATCAAAGGGATTCTAGATATCTGTAAGCATGTTAATACTTTGAGAGTGAGGAGAGATGGAAAGTAGGGGAGAATCAAATGGAATATTGATAGGTCTCTAGATAATAGAGTAACAGACTCTTCAAGAATTTGCTCCACTCTTTGAATTTGATGGGGTGAAGGTGGGATGTGAGCTCTGGAAAGCGCTAGCTGGATCTGTGGTCAAAGAAAGAAGGGGTCCTGGGCCAGAGAGGATGCCACACTGACTGTGTAGCACCATAGGCAGAGTCAACAGCCTGTCTTCTTAAAGTTTCAAGTCAACCTTCCTGCCCTCCCCTTTCTTTTCACAAAACTGAAAGATGGGTTTGGGATTCCTAGTGGAAGGCTGATGTGTCTCCCGTAGAGTAAGTGCTGACCCAGTCTTCTCTTTAATCCTTCAAACCTTTTCCAACTACTGTCATGTGCCACCTCCTGTGCTATACTATACTAAGCTAATAATGAGATGAGCAGAGTCTCGTTCCTAAGGAGAAACCTTCCAGTCCATGGGCAGAAAGCATTGTGTCTGTGAGAACCATTTTTAAGCAGTCTGGTTCTCCAGCTATAGTCCAGCCTAGATGATCATACATTTTTTAATACAACAGCTTTTACTAAGATTTAATTCACTTACTATACAATTCAGTCATAAAGTATGTAATTCAATGGTTTATAATATATTCACAAGCATTGTGCAGTCATCACTGCAATAGATTTTAGAACATTTTCTTCACCCTGTACCCATTATCAATCATTCTCCATTTCCTCTCAACTCCTCCTAGCCCTAGACAACCACTAATCTACTTTCTGTTTCCATAGATTTACCTATTCTGGATATTTCATATAAAAGAAATCATACAATATGTAATCTTTTGTGACTGACCTCTTTCACTGGCATGTTTTCAAAGTTCATCCATGTTGTAGCATGTATCAGTACTTGGTTCCTTTTCATAGCTGAATAATATTCCACCAATGGATATTCCACATTTAATTTAGCCATTCATCAATTGAGGGACATTTGCGTTGTTTTACTTTTGACTATTAGGAATAATGCTGCTATGAAATGTTTGTGTACACAATTTTGTATGAACATATGTTTTCAGTTTTCTCAAGTTTATACCTTGAGTAGAAATGTTGGGTCATATGGGAACTCTACGTTTAACCTTTTGAGGAACTATCAGATTGTTTTCCAAGGAGGCTGCACCATTTTGCATTCCCACCAGCCAGTTTCTCCACATTCTCACCAGCACTTCATATTGCCTGTCACTGACATTAGCCATCCTAGTGGATGTGAAATGATAGCTTGCATTTTGATCGGCATTTCCCTGATAGCTAATGAAGCTGAGCATCTTTGCATGTGCTTTTTGGCCATTTGTGAATCTTCTTTGGGGAAATATCTTTCAGATCCTTTGTCCATTTTTTAATTTGGTTTGCCATTGAGTCTTGTAAAGCAGGTGATACCTATTATGCAGATGAGGAAACAGATTCTCAGAGATGATAAGTATTTTGATCAAAGTTACACAGTGAGTTTTGCTTCCCATTCTGACTGCCTCTGACCTCTCTGCTCTTTCTAATACACAAGGCTGCCTGTTGAGGATTCATGGTAGGATTACCAAGGTCCTCTTATGGGGGTCTTAGCCAGTAGGAAGGAAGGAGTTAAATGTCTATTTGGAGACATTAACTAGGACTAGATAGGAGAAGCCTCTGAAAGTCAAACAGAGGCAAGTGGATATTATCACTGGTTCCAGGACAGGTGAATACACATTAATCTGAAAAATCACCATTTTCCATGCCCTCATTATATATGACATCATTTCTAATTTTCACAGCAACCCAATTCATAGATATAATGTTCCTATTTTACCAATGAGAAATTTGAGGCCCATGGGGATGAAGTAATTTTCCAAAGTTACCGGGATTGGAATCCAGGTCTCTTGGACTCAGGATTCTTAAATCTTTCCTATCTTTGTAGAAGATAAGTTCTTTTGATGTTATTTGCAGCATTTACAAGCTCTTGAGGACAGGACCCATTCTCTATTGCCATGGCCTAGCCCATGGAAAGTACTTAATTATCTTTGGTGGGTGAATGAGGAGACAGACTAGAGTATATGGTGTAGAAGAACCTAATTCCAACTGAGATTTTTTTGGGGAGAGGAAGTATAAGTGAGATTTTAGAGGTCTCATCCCCAGGCTTGGTATTCTGAGGGCTTTGCTTTTAACTTTCTAAACATGGAGCTTGTGAAGAGCATTCTGGTGCCCAGATAGCCCTGGCTTTCCTGTAGCAGGACAGGCAGGTGGAGATAGGATGAGTTTGGCGGACCTTGTTTCTTTCTTGTTTTATTCACCAGAACATCACAGTGGGAAGGATCCTCAGAGACCTCATCCAGTGCTTCTCAGAGTTTTCCCTGAAGAGTAACACAGAGGGCCTTTTAAATTGTATAGCCTCAGGCCCTGCCTACTGAATCTAAATTGCTGGAGTGGGGGCCCAAGAATCATCCTTTTTTTCCAAGTTACCCATGTGATTCTTTTGCCACTGAAGTTTAAGAACCACTGATATATCTATATAAACTATTTTAAAAATGGGGAATCTGATGTCTAGGCTGGCATGTGCATACAGTGAGACAACGAATTTGACTGGATCTGTACTGTTGGAACTCAACCAGGAGTTGGGAGGGGTGCAAGTTGTAGCACCCCAAAATCTCATGACTATAGACTATCTATGGTTAAAAGAACATATGGGATGTGAACAGATCCCAGAAATGGGCTGCTTTAATTTGTCTGATGGTTCAAGTACAGTTCGAAAATATCCATCATATCATAGATAAATTTTCACAAATGCCTAGGGTGCCTAAATGGTTTTCTTGGCTTCACTGGAGATGGCTGGTAATTATAGATTTGCTTTGTTTATGTCACCGTATTCCTATTATGTTAATATGTGTGTGCAAATTAGTTAGTAGTCTAAAACCTATACATACTTAAGGTACTATACAAGAAGATATGTCAAAGAAATAATCAATCCTCCCAAGTTTTCTTCATATGCTACATCTATAGCTTTTCTTCTTCCTTCCTAATTACAAACCTTAAATAGAATTCGTGCCTCATATCGAATTTACCGAGTATCATAATTCCTCCAGGTGGTAAAGATACCTCGAGACAAGTGCTGGGCATAGAAGCCACAGGGCATAAATCTGCAAAGAAGTTAAAAGCTAACCTTTGCAAACAATATGGCTTCTCTCTCACCTACCAACTTTACATTTCCCTGTATGGCCCCGGAAGATGACTGGTTAGCCAGAGACGGGTAAGATTCCTCAAGGGAGGAACAACCTAAGACAGGCACAGTCGCAGGGGGGCCATCAGGTGAGAATTTGGGGATCAACAGAGGTGAGGCTCAGAACCTCACCCCCCCTGCTTTGAGAGAAATCTTCTGCATCCGTGGATGTCTTGCTGCCCTTGTCTAGCCTGGATTAATACTTAGTCCATAGGCACACACCTGATCATCTGATCATCTACATTTGCCTTCTTACAGCACTAAACTATGTTTTCTACCTTTATCTTGCATCTACCTACCACTTCAGCATTTTATTAAAAATAAAAATAATAATAATAATAGGAGAAATGTGGGATCAACATATAAATCAAGTACAAAAATCAAATGAATATTCATATTTGACCTGATGGTTTATAGGTCATATTGCATGATCAAAACCGAAAGTTTCTGTGATGAATGCCCTTGTACTGTTCACCATGTAAGAATTTATTCACTCTGTAAGAATTCGTTCACCATGTAAGAACTTGTTCGTTATGCTTCAGAAGATTGGAGACCGACGAGAATTAGGCTTGAGATGGATTAATGATTGTACATTGAGCATTGACCCCCCTATACTGAATTTTATTGTTGTTAACAACCATTTGATCAATAAATATGAGAGATGCCCTCTCAAAAAAAAAAATAAATAAAAATAAAAAAAAAAAAATTATCATACAAATGTCCTATACAGATGTTTAAAAAGTGAAGTATTCTGTACATGCAGATATAAAAAGATGCTTATAATGTATTGCAAAAGAAAATGTAAGTAGCAGTACATATTGTTAAACAAAATCTAATGGCAAATATACAATATAATTTTTAATGCATGCACCTATATATTTATAAAATGTAAAGTCTGGAAGGATACAGACCAAACAGTTAATACAAATTACTTTGGGGGATGGGTGTGTAGTTCATTCCCTACACAATTGGTATGTAGGGGTCATAAATTTACTTTTAACTCTGTGGAAAAAAAAAAAAAAAAAAAAAAAATGGGGAATCTGAGGCACAGAGGGATTGAGACACATATCGAGTTAGTGAAAAAGCCATTTTTGAACCTAGGCCTTTTGTCTCCTGGTCTCTTCTTGCTGTTCCCCATGCCCCTTAATTCATTAACAAAAACATTATGTTCCCATAGTTTTCAGGATAGAATCCAAACCCCTCTTAAGATCAGGCCACTGCCTGTCTGAGCAGCCTCACCTCTGCCTACTGTTCTGCCCGCCTTCACTCAGTTTTCCAGGCTCATAGAAGGACTCACAGTTTGTTGAATGGACAGGTAATGCAGACTTAATCCTCTGGCCTTTGCAAACGCTACTTCCTTTTCCTGGAATGCCCTTCTTCCACCTGGCAAGCTCCCCCTCATCCTCAAGACAGTTCTGGGCAATTCCTCCCTAAGCTGCATGACACTTGTCCCATCTTTTCTGCCATATGAGCCTGTGTGTGTGTGTGTGTTTCTCATAGCTCTCACTACACTGAGGTGCTCAGTGGTGTGCTCCTGGGCAGGTGGATGGACGAGGGCTCTTGTGTGCTCATTTCCTGAAGCTGCATGAAATACTGAAGTGCGGCTGTATTGAATACATACAGAAAATAGTACATACTGTTAACTGTTATCCATGTGGAGCCTAGGATCTGACTGCGGAGTCAGAGGGGAATTTTAACACAAAGTATTACAAGAGGTGTTATAAGATAATAAATAATTAACTGGTAAATGACAGGCAGGACAGGCATCCAGGGCAGAGATGAGAGGAAAGAACTTCCTGAAAGAGGAGGCCTCAAATTGGGCTTTGAAGAACAGGTAGGGTTTGGAGAGGAAGGAGGGTTGTCCAGGCTGCAGAAGGAAATGAAGGGCCTTGCCCTCCCCAGGGGAGGTGTCGTGACCCAGCACAGGGAGTCTGCCTCTTGCCCTGTCCGCTGGCTGAAGACAAACACAAGAGGCAGAGACCACGACACCTGCAAAGGTTGAGGAGGTGGGAGGATGGCTGTTTTCAGGTTGTAGTGAGGATTTAATAATTCAGTAGATAAAAAAACACCTTGGTGGGGAGGAAGCTGAGAGCCAGAGGCTTCCCAGAAACTCTTGATAAGAGTTTAGCTTAGTTTAGCTGGGTTACTATGAGGCTTATGCCTGCGGGTACTGACAGAAGCTGTGCGGTGTGGAGGATAGAGCTAGGCAGGCTTGGGGTCTAGGCCTCATCCACCACCAGATAGTGGTGTGGGTTGAACAGGCTACCCACCCTCTTTACTTCTCTCTACCTCTGTCTCCTCGTCTCTTCAATAGAGCCAATAGTACTCGACCTATCTGTCCTAGGTTGTCATGAGATAGGGAAATAATTGCATTGATGTGCTCTAAACCATAAAATGCTGCACAAATGTAAGAGGTTTTCCTCGTGTTCATCAGATCAGTCGTGGAGGTTCCCTCTCATGGAGACACTCACATCTTTAGAGGCAAAGCCACTGCTAGACAGTCTGACAAGATGACACGAGTTCCTGGGAGCAGCTGGAAAGGCTAAGACTGAGGGATAGGCACTCAGAGCTAGGGTTGCCTCCTCTGCACAAGGCATTGGGAATAAGACTTCTGTTATCCAGAAACCACCCATCTTTCCTCATATACCTTTTCTAAAAGTCTCCCCTAATAGACTTAGCAATATGAGGATAAAAGCCATGTTTGATTCATTTCAGTGTTCCCAGGGCTAACCCAAAGGAAAAAGCAACATTAGTAAATGCTTGTGATAATGTTTTAAAAAACCTGTTATCAGATTTGATTATTATGATGATTAAATATTTACTATTCTTCAAATAATTGCTTATCATGGCCATTTTACAGATAGAAGAATTTAGTAAGTGGAGAGCTACAGTTCAGGGCTGTGTGACTCCTTTACCTTAAATCATTGTTTCACATTGTGGAAGGCAGTGCCTTTTGCAGTTTTAGCACACTGGGGAGTGGCCAGGGCTATATGAAGGGCTTCAGGTACTACTTTCACCTCTGCTGCCTCCTTGGCACTTCTGAGTCCAGGGAATCCTACAGAATATATGGGCATATAGCTGCCATGGCACTCAGTCTGACCCTGGCCGTGGCACCCATGCATAGACTTAGCAATGTCAAAAGGCAGAGGTGGGAGCAGAAAGATGACAGAATGATGCTTTGTCATCCTCCCTGTGGCTAGTGGGGTGAAGAGACAGGAAGGGCTTGGGAGGGGAAGCAGGAGCCTGAGCCCATCTCACCCTATTCTGGAGACAGATGTCTTTGTTGGGAAGAGGACAGTTCACTGGCTGAGTGAAGGTGACTAGCTGTAAACATGGGGTCTCAAAACCCCCCTTGGAGGCCAGCTGGTGCGCTGGTCTTGGATTAGTCACTAGCATCCATGGATTTCCTTATTCTTCCTCAGTGAGAGTGGGTAAGTCTATGTCCCCTCACACCTCCTTTCCACCTTTAGTCACTTTTTTTGGATAGAGAAGAGTGTGAGATCTAATGATCTGGGGGCTTCAGCAAAAAGATTTGGGACAGGGCTTCTTAAACAGGGTTTTGTGTGGAAAAAGCTTACTGCTACGACCTTGAGCTGTGACTAGCTGAACTGGACTGGGCCCCAGCTCTACCACTGACCGATTGTGCTGCCCTTCTGAACTTCAGTGTCCTCATCTGTAAAATGAGGGGAGTCATTCTGAAATAAATAAGTAAATGAAAATACTTTGCAGACTATAACACACTACTCAGTTCCGAAGAGTGTTCTGTGGAACACCCACACTATAGGATTTTAACAAGGGCTAGGTGGAAAAAGGCTGTCAGACAAGAGACTGCTGAGTAACCCACATTAAACAGATGGTTCTTACTCAGCACTGTGCCACTGAGGGGCAGGGGAAGTAGGCATGATCCCCAAAGGGAAATAGTATTCACTGAGAGAATGTGCTTTTGGAAACATAAGTAAGGGTAATAGCTGGCATGTACTGAGAGGTGGGGTAGGCCAGGCACTGGGCCAGCCCCTTTGCTCATAGTGTCTCATTAACTCCTACAACATCAATGAGAGGGTACTGCTTTATCATCTCCATTTCAGGTAAAGAAACTTGGCACTGAGAGGTTAGGTAAATTACCCAAGATTATATAGTAAATTCATAATGAAATCCAGACAAGTGTTCTGGTCCTGGAGCTCATTTATTTAACAGCCATAATCTACTAATGCCACTAAATACTTATGACTAGAATTACTTTTATTATTATTCCAAAATAAGGTAATGTTATGGTCTTATCTACATATTATATATTTATTTGCTGACTCAGCAAGTATTTGTCAAGCACATAGTTATGACCTGACACCATACTTGGCAGTGGAAATACAACTATGGAGAAGGCAGCCACACTTCCTGTCCTCATGGAGCATTTGGCCTGTAGGGAACATAGTCAAGTAAACAGGTGATTGTGATAATAAGTACAGTAATTGGAAGATGCCTCAGGTGCTAGGGGAGCTCTTAGGAGGAACATCTACCTCTAAGGAAGTATCACTGGAGGAGGTGACTTATCAGAGGCCTAAAAATGAACTGAAGTTAGCCAACTGAAGGCACAGGAGAGGGGAAAAGGTCTCAGGCAGTGGCATAGTATTTGCAAAAACTCAGAGGCAAGAAAGAGCATTAGGAAGGGCATGGTTACAAATGAGACCTCAGAGGTGAGCAGGGGCCTTCCTCATGGACATTCCTTATTAGCTGGGCTGTGATGCTGGCACTGTGTTGACATTTGTTCCTGAACTGAATAGCCTCAGATGTGTTCTTTGAGTTCATCTGCTTTTTATGGTAAGCACCGTTTTTATGGTTAGCATCATTGCGTTCATGAAACTACTACAGTTTGTCTGCTCAGTGTCTGATTCTTGCAATAGACCATTAATTTTTTAAAATCAAGAACTGTGTTTATTCATTAGTGTATCTCTAGAAGCTACCACTACACACTGGTGCTCATTAAATGCTTTTTGTTAAATGAATGATGTGTTTTCTTTGTAAAATGGATTACATCCTTCCTGCTTTCCTGAGCCAACTACCACTTTTCCTCAGGTTCATCATTATGTTGGATTGAGCCTGGGGATTTTTGGTTTTTTGACCACACAAAATGTTTTTGCTTCTTGCCTTCAAAAAAGTATTCTCAGTACATTTATTAAGGATAAAAACAGATTATAAAATTGTGATGTGGTAAGTTCCAGTTTTTTAGGATGTATATGTATGTATGTATGTATGTATATATATATATTTTGTAGAATATATTTCTAGAAGGACATACTCCAAAATAGTAAATGCAGTTTCTCAAGCTGCTGAGATATCGATGCTCTTTTTCCTTTGTACTTTTCTGTTGTTTCAAAACTTTAATAGCTTTTATAAATTAAAAAAGTTATTTACAAAATAATATTAAGTACTCACTAGATTGTAAACATCTTCAGAGTAGGGATGTGTGCTGCTTTTCTTCTAAGAACAGCCTCTGCCTCCTACTTGACTCATCCCCTATCTTACTCAGCCTTTTCTTCACCTGGATAACTCCTCTTCACCCTTCAAGACTCCTGTCTTCTGGGATCCTCTCTTCATGCCCAAACTGAGCTAAGCTCCCCTCTGGCTTTTTATGTCATCCTATTATACCTCTAACATAGCACTTATCTCGGACAGTACTGTAAACATCTGTTTCTTGTCTGCCTCCTTTGTCAGATTAGGTAAGGACCATATCTGATTTATTTCTATGTCCCCAGATAAGTCCTAACACATAATAGTTGTCAGTAAACATTTGTGGAGCTAACTGACCTCTGATTTTACCTCCTCTTGCCCAGCACAGATGGCCAGGCACATAGTAAGTACATTATATGTTTAGTAAGTAGGTAGATGAGTGAGGGAGGAAATTAAAATGCCAAGAGAAAGAAGGTGGGACTGGTGGCTCATTTGTTGCTAATAGAAGGGTTTGTGTTCCTGTCTCCCAGTCCTGGTTACCCGAGAAGATGACTTCAACAATCGGCTGAACAACCGCGCCAGCTTCAAGGGCTGCACAGCCCTGCATTACGCCGTCCTTGCCGATGACTACCGCACTGTCAAGGAGCTGCTTGATGGAGGTGAGAGTGGGGATGAGTGGGGCGGGGGATTGACAGGGAGACGGCACTTGGCAGCCTCTCACTGTGGGAAAGCCATGCTTCCCCAGAGCCCTGTTACCCTCCCAGAGCAGGGAATCCTTCATGAGAGTGGCAGTGCACATGTGTGGTAGGCCCTTGTGTGGCTGGAGTGTGTTCTTTACCTATGTGTGTGTAATGCACCACGCTATCCTGCCTGTCTGTGCTCTGCACATGCTCTGGGAGGTTTCTTGATTGTTACTCTCCCTGGAAGTGGCCTCTCTTCTCTCCTGTGACTTCCAGAGCAGGGCTGATGAATCAAGGGGGAGGCCCTTCAAACCCCTACTAAGCCAGGTCTCAAAAGCATCTCCCTTAATCCCACTTTCCCACCCCAATCTAAATTAGACACCTTCCATTACTCTAGGTCATGGCACCCTGTTCTTTTCTGTCATCACACTTGTCACAGTCTGGAATTATTTTTATGTGTTCAGTAGCTTTCTCCCTAACTTGACTTTGAGCTCATGAAGGCAAGAACCATGGCTGATTTGTTCCCAGCACCTAACATAGTACCTGGCACACAATAAGCACTCAATAAACTTTTGTTGAATGATTGAATACTCTCTCTTTGAAGAGCATCAATTTAGTTAGAAGGACAATATGTGCCATCCCCAGACTTAGGCTGGTCTGGTCCTGTCCAGATCAGTGCAGAGTTATCTGTCACCTGCCAGATGCCTCTCAAGCAGTCTCTTTCCCTCTCACTTCCTGTTGTCCCACTCCAGTCTCTCTTTGGGATAGAGAAGGAAGCATCTTGCTAGGATGTGTGGCAGCCAGGCCCCTGAGTGAGTATGGCATATGACTCCTGTTAGTGCCCTCACTGCCACTTCTTGAGGGCCTAAGGACCCTTTCTTGTGCCTGGATGCCAAGGTCCTCCTTGTCAGTGGTCATTCTTCATAGAACCTAGGAGCTGGAAGGCTCCTCAGAGGTCTTCTTGGTCACCCTGGTGCCTGGCCCCTTTCCTCCTGGCAGAAACCTCTCTAACAGCTGACTGCCTGGCATTTTCTTGGATCCTGGCAGGGACTGAGGGAACCCCACTTCCTCCCTGAGAGTCTATTCCATTTTAGTTCTTCTCTGACTGGTTTAAATACCTTATCTTAAATGAGCTGTGATTTTCTTCTCTGTAACTTCTGCCAACTTCTGTCCTCTGCGGCCCAATAACTTTTTTCAAAATCCGTTCTTCAGAGGAAGTTCTTTTAGCCCCAGAGCCTTTGCCTCCCTGGACCATCATGTCCAGATCATCTTATAGTCCTTGTCATGTGATTGGTCGGGATGGATTTCCCATTAACTCCCAAATCCTGCCACCTGCCATCAGCCACAGCCACACTGGCTTAACACCCGGGCCTGGCACATACCCCTAGCCTACCAGGGACCTGCTCCAGGGCAGCCAGGGTGTGCCTTGGTCTATAGCACATAACACCAGGAGGGGCAGGACTGCTCATGGATGTGGTGACAGTACCTGGGATAACTGGTGCTTGCAGAGCAAGAGCTCACTACTCACAGAAACAGACTTAGAAAACGCCCCTAAGCAAGCCACTCACTTTGTCCTTTAGAAAGCTCTCTGGTGAGACATTTGTAGCTAAGAATTGGAACATTCACTGTGGGACTTCTCTCTGCCATGCCTTAAAAATCAATCAATACCCCCAGCTTTTGTCCTTTGGTTTACATTCCCTGCTTCCCTCAGCCGCCAAACATATAGGGAGTTCACTCTAAAAAGAGACCCTCTCCCAGCCTTACAGATTGAACACCTTTGAAATGAAGAGGCACAGGCCTTTTATGAAATGCTCCCCATCCTTACCCTGCAGGCCAAGACTGGCCATTTGAGCCATTCCAGGGGCATGGTTCCTGCCTGTTGACTTGAACAGATGCCCTTAGCCCCCACCTTTATAGTTTGCCCACCTGCTTTTTTATCCAGCATCCATTTACACCCCTACCCTAGCCTCCCAGCCTCAAGGGCCAAAACCATTAGCCTACTTATTTCTCCCTTCCCGACCTGAACAAGTGGCCATCACTCAGGGCCTGCAGGCCTGCCAACTTCCGACCTCCCTCCCCCCTTGACCTCTCTTGGTCTGCCTGTGTGTGTGACCAGCCAACCGAGAGGCAGGATCCTGCTCCCTTGTCCTAGGGGCTATTACCAGTAACATTTTCAAAGTCTTCTGACCTCAGCTGACCTCCTCCAGAGAGTTTCAGGGAAGGCAGGGGGGCCTGCTTTTATTTGCCACCAGCTTTGCTGCAGCATCTTAGAGGGGGGCTGTGAGATCCAAGGCAGTGCTAGACACAGGCCAGCCTGTGCTTAAGAGGCCCACACAGAACCCTTGTTCTTAAAATTGCCTAGTCCACAGGGATTTGGGGTATCCAGATCTTAAAGGGTCAGAATTAGAGGGGCAGTGGCTCTTGCCCTCTAATCAGCAGGTCCCCAGGTGAGTACTGGGAAGGGGGTCCAAGCAGCAGCATCAGTCTGATACTGTGGGGAGTTCCCTGACCCCTCAGGCAGCAGCATGGAGTAATAGAAAGGATGCCTCAGGCGTCCAAGTTAGGCCACCCTGGGTTTGAATCCCAGCTCCCCCATCTACTAGCTATATTGCCTTGAAGATGCTACCTTAACTCACTCAGCCTGTTTTCTTGTCTGTAAAATAACACCTGGCAAGTATCACAGGGATAGTGTGAGGATTAGAGGAAATGTCTATAAAAGCCTCTGGTACATGGTGCATGCTCCATGATTGTGGAAAGAAATCAAACTCTTACCCTGGCAGCTATAATCCCATCCCTTCCCAGATGCAACCCGTGCTCCTGCCCAAAGCCTTCTAAATTCTGATTCTGCCCGCAACTTTCCCACCCTGCTGAAACGCCGTCTCTTCTCACCTAGATCTTCATACTCATCAAGGCCTCCCCCTCTTAGGAAACCTCTCCCTGTAGTCTGGTCCACTCTGATATCACCATCTCTGAACTCTTACAGTGTTGGGCTGGGCACTTAGCACAGAAAGGTCACTTCATCTTCAGGAGGCCCAGTAGCATAAAGAAAAGAACACAAGCTTGGGGGCCAGACAGACCTGCGTTTAAATCTCAGCTTTGTAATGCGAGTCTGGGCAAGCCAGTTGCTTGTCTCTGAGACCGCAGGGCCTCCCAAGATGAATCACACAATGTGTCCCTGACCCAGAGAGACTGTCAGACTGGTGAGGGAGACAGATATGAAAACAGGCAGGGACAGCTGGGTGGGTGCTCTGGCAGGGCCTGGACAGGGGACTCTGGGATATAGAGGAGGAAACACCTACATCTGCCTGGTGAACAGGAATATGGAATCAGTTACAGAAGCTTTCCAGAGGAGGGAGTGCTTAAGCCTTACCTGGAAGGGTACTGGGAGTTCACCAGATAATTTCTGTGGAAGGTTTCTGAATTCACTGGCAGCAGTTTTGTATCCCTGACCTCCATAGAAAAGTGAGTACAGGCCCCTATTATTTTCATTTCTGAAGATGGCTGCTTCTGCCCATGTTGCTGGCTTATGAGCAGGAAGGCTTTGCTTCAGCTATTCTCTGTCAAGTACAAGAGAAGATTGGAGGTGGGAGACCGGACAACTGGGAAAAGGAGTAATCAAGGAAGTGGAAACCACCTCCCTCAAGCCTCTACCAGCCTCATCCCAATTACTCCTAGGACTGTTAAGGTGCTTTTGCAGCTCTTTCCTCCCAGGGATGTGATCCTACTGCCAGATCCATCATCCTAAAACATATCTCTAATCATGGCAGCCTTTCTTAACCAGGGTTCCTCCAGAGAATTAAGCCCTAATATTCTAAGGTGTCCATTATACACAAGGAATTAACTTCTCTCCCAGGCATAGAACTTGTTACCAGGTATGCCATTCTTGGGAGAACTAAGAAAATTATTACTGAAATAGATCCCTGTATGTGGTTCAAAGGAGGAACCCCAGTTGAGAAAGGCTTCAAGGGAAGAGTGTGAACTGTGGAGTCAGGATCTGAACATCTGCCCTGCCACTTAGTAGCTGCGAGGTCCTGGGAGCTGCTGACTGCTCTGTGGTTCTTTTTCCTCATCTGGAGATGCCAGTGTGCCATGTACCTTCTGAGGTTTTGTCAGGATTAGGACCTGTGTAGATATATCAAGTAGGCACTTGATATATAATATCTGTTTTAGCTTCAAAAACACACAATGCTCACTTGTTAAAATCAGTAAAAAATAAAGAATCCTACCCATCCTAACTTTTTAACCTGGTTTGAGAGTTGTCCTAGTCTGACCCTCACCTGTTTTTTCCTCTCCTGCCCTAATATCCAGCCACACTGTAGTGTCAATTCAGTGTTCCCACCTTAGTGCCTTTACTTAAGCAGGCCTTTCTGCCTCTATTTTTCCTTTAAGTCTTGGTTTCTCAGCCTGGTGGAATTCTTTTTGCCAGTCAGTTCCCAGCTCTAATACCACCTCCCTTCTGAAGTCTTCCCTTTGGGATTTGGCTTCAGTCCTCCCTACCAGACTGAGGCAGATGGAGGGGCAAGGACTATGCCTTATTTATCCTTCCTCCTTTGCCACAATGCTCAGCACATAGTTTAGTGTGTGTTTGGATGTGCTGATAAATCTCCAAAGCCACTGTAGGTTTTCTACCACTTGGAGGTGTGGTATCTTTCCTTCCTGTCCTGCTCATTCTTAGTGCCGTAGTGTATCTGCCTTTTTTGAGCTTCACATGTGAGCCATCTCTTTGCAAATTTCCTTTTCCTCACAATCACAGTGCCACTGTCCCCAGCGATCATCACCTCACAAACACTGTGGGCTCTAAGAAACCAATAGCGCTTTCCCCAGAGCTTCCCTCAGCATCTTTCCTGCCTTCTTCCATGGCTTCTCCTGGCTTCCCTCCAAGTACATGGCCCAGGTGTCAGTGTTAACCAGCCATCATCAAATGAGTCCTTAAGTTCCTCATTATCCCCACCTGCAGTAAAGAGCCTTTCCAGTGCTGATATCTTCCCTTTAACAGCCTGTTAGTTTGTCGTCGGGCCTGGAAACTTAGAGTTCCAGTTCTTGTTCCACTTTACTGTCTACCTGGCTGTACTGCCAGAGGGAATTGGCTTTGCCTCAGGCTCTTCTCTGTGGAAACTTCACTCTCTGATTCTTGCCAGCAATGCAAAGAAGGGGAATGAACACTGGGCTGAAGATCAGAAGCTTTGGCCCTGCCCCTGATAAATCCTTTCTCCTTCAGGCAAATCCTTTCTCCTCCTCAGTAAAATAGAGGAGTTAGGACAGTTGATCCCAAGAACCCTTTCCAGCTCCAGCATCCCTGTAACCCCTGGGCAAGTCTTTTCATTCATTTTTCAAACACTGAACATCTCTCTTGTCATAGGCCCCACCCTAGGCACCTGGGAAATAAAGATGATCCAGACATCTTTGCCCTTAAGGAACTCATAGTTCAATGAGGAAATCAGACATTTTAATAAAGAATTGCCATCTCGTGTATTAATGGAGATGTATAGAAGGTGTTAAAGGATCATAAAGAAAAGACCTTTTAAATCTCAGGGAAGGGTAGGGAAAGACTAGTGTAGGAGATGGTGTTTGCACTAAGTCTTAAAGGATGAATGCAAGTTCATTAGGCATATGAGGGAGAAAGGTGGAGGGAACAGCATGTTCAGAGGCAAAGAGTATGAAGCAGAATACTTCATTCAGTATGTTTCAGGTAGTTCAGAAGAGCTGAATTTATAGGGCATGGATGGAAGGGTCAGAAGGCAAAAATAAGCAGGCACCTTATGCTTGTAGCATAAGCTTTGCTGAGGAAATTGTACTTTTTCTCCAGTTGGAAACAATTAAGATTTAGGGGAGGGGAGGATTGGATTTCTGTTTAACAGGACAGATGGTTAGAAGTTTCAAAGACATTTGTCAGTAGTAGTTAAATGGATAAATTATGGAATGTTCACCAATGGAATAATGAATGAATAAATGAACAGATGAACAAACTCTTGCTCAATGCAACAACACAGATGAATATCACAAACCTAACATCTGGACATGGAAGAGTACTTACTGTATGACTCAATTATATGTAAGTTCAAAATACACAAAACTAACCAATCGTATAAGAACTCAACATAGTGGTTACCCCCCGGAGGGCAGACAGTAACTGGGAGAGGGCACAGAGGGGCCCCTGGAATGTGGAATGTTCTGTTTGTTTATGTAGATGCTGATGATGCAGGTGTATTTACCTTGTGAAAATTCTTTGAGCTGTATCCTTAAGTATTTCTTGTACTTTTCTTATATATTGCATACTTGGAAGAGAGGTTTAAAAAGAAAAAAATGGATTAGAAGAAGCATGATTGGAGAAAGGGAAAATATTTCATTTGAACACTATTGTAATTGTTTAGGTGAGGCCTAAACCAAGGCAGTTGCAGTGGGAAAGGAGAGAAGAGGACTGAGCCCAGAAATATTTAGCAGTAGAATCAGTAGGATCACTCTTCTCCAGTGACACTAGCCTTCTCTTGTCCATCAGAACATTGAGCTCCTTCCCTTCCTGGCCTCTGTACCCATCTCTCCCAGTGATGGGAATATCTCTCCCTTGGGAATTCAGGTCTCAACTCAACATCCCCTCCCTCAGAGAGGTAGTGCCTGACCACCCTAGTAAAATAGCTGCCTCAGTCACTTTCTATCGTATTACCCTACTTTATCTTATTGATGGTGCTTATCAGTCCCTAAAACAATTGTGTGTATTTGTTTACATGTTTATGATCTCTCTCTTCCCCTACAATGCAAGGCTTGTGATCACAAAGATCTTGTCTCTTTATTTTACTGCTGTATTCACAGGTCTAGAAAAAAACTCATAGCTGGAATATGGTAGGTGATTAATAAATAGCTGTTGACCAAGGAACCTCTGGAACAATGAAATCTAGAGATGTGTAACAGGCAGTTGGATAAATGGGTCTGAAGCTCAGGAGAGAAAGGACTCTTAAAATGGATATGAAGATTCAAGAGTTGTCCATCTCTTGAGGGGGGTGGAAGCTGGCTGATTCTTTGAATTGTCCTTGGAAAGCTATAGAGCTAAAGAGGCTTAAGGACACAACTGAGAGAAACTACATTTCAGATGTGAGCATCAAAAGAGGAGCCAGTGCAAAAGATTCAAGGAAACAGGGAAAAGGAGAAGCAGAAGAGAGTAGTGGGGAGTTGGTTACTTTAAGGCAGTGCTTATCAGTCTATGAAAGACCTCTTTTTGTTTGAATTTGCAATCTGTCAGGAATAGAAGTGACAATAGAAGTGAATTAATAGAAAAATTTAATTTTAAAAAGCCATACAAAATAGAGGCCCAACTTTGTCTTTAGGTTTGACAAATATAAAAACACTCTACATCTTTATAAAAGTTTCAGACACTTACTCTCACTTCTGTACTCATCTCATCAAGGATGGTTCACAAACCAGCACCAGCACCTGGAGCACACTTTAAGCACCACTGCTCTATTGGTATGCCTGAGCAAGAAGGGAAGACAAATGAGCAGAATATAGGCTCTGCCCCAAGTAGCTTAAAGTCCCATGAGGTAGACAGTTTGGGACACATAGTCATACTGTGTGACACAGGGATCAAATCACTGCCATTACAGTGCAGGCACTGGGGACTGTGATCTGCCCCAGGTCACCCCTGAAAAACCTTTGGCAGATCATAGTCCTTCTTTGGCATTACTTTCTTCACCCATATGATAAAGAGATCATGTCAGATAATAGAATGTTAAAGGTTTCCTCACACTGGGTACAGAGTAAAAACCCTCCATGCCCATAGTTAATCTGTGGAAGTGAAGAGGAACAACTTTTAATGGTACAAGGTTTCTTTAGGGGATGATGGAAATATTCTAAAATTAGATTGTGGTGAAAACTCTGTAAATATACTAAAAAACCATTAAATCATATACTTGAAGTGGGTATATTTTTTTTATTAAGGTATCATTGATACACAGTCTTATGCTCAGATTTCACATGAGCAACATTGTGGTTACTACATTCCCCCTATTATCAAGTCCCCACCACATACCCCATTATAATCACTGTCCATCAGCATAGTAAGATGCTATAGAGTCACTGCTTGTCTTCCCTGTGCTATACTGCCTTCCCCATGCCCCCGCTATATTATGTGCACTAATCATAATACCCCTTAATCCCCTTATCCCTCCCTTCCCACCCATCCTTCCCAGTCCCTTTCCCTTTGGTAACGACTAATCCATTCTTGGGTTCTGTGAGTCTGCTGCTGTTTTGTTCCTTCAGTTTTTGCTTTGTTATACTCCACAGATGAGTGACATCATTTGGTACCTCTCTTTCTCCACCTTGCTTATTTCACTGAGCATAATACCCTCTATCTCCATCCACGTTGTTGCAAATGGTAGGATTTGTTTTCTTTTTATGGCTGAATAATATTCCATTGTATATATTTACCAACATCTTCTTTATCCATTCATCTACTGATGGACACTTAGGTTGCTTCCATGTCTTGGCTATTGTATATAGTGCTGTGATAAACATAGGGGTGCATATGTCTTTTTGAATCTGTAATTCTGTTTTCTTAGGGTAAATTCCTAGGAGTGGAATTCCTGGGTCAAATGGTATTTCTATTTTGAGCATTCTGAGGAACCTCCATACTGCTTTCCACAATGGTTGAACTAATTTACATTCCCATCAACAGTGTAGGGAGGTTCCCCTTACTCCGCATCCTCACCAGCATTTGTTGTTGCTTGTCTTTTGGATGTTAGCCATACTAAGTGGTGTGAGGTGGTATCTCATTGTGGTTTTAATTTGCATTTCCCTGATGATTAGCAATGTGGAGCATTACTTAATATGCCTGTTGGCCATCTGAATTTCTTCTTTGGAGAAGTGTCTGTTCAGATTCTCTGCCCATTTTTTAATCAGGTTATTTGCTTTTTGGGTGTTGAAGTGTGTAAGCTCCTTATATATTTTGGATGTTACCCGTTATTGGATGTCATTTATGAATATATTCTTCTATACTGAGGGATGCCTTTTTCTTCTACTGATGGTGTCCTTTACTGTACAGAAGCATTTTAGTTTGATGTAGTCCCACTTGTTCAGTTTTGCTTTTTGTTTCCCTTGCCTGTGGAGGTATGTTCATGAAAAAGTTGCTCATGTTTATATTCAAGAGAGTTTTGCCTATGTTTTCTTCTAAGAGTTTTATGGCTTCATGACTTACATTCAGGTCTTTGATCCATTTTGAGTTTTCTTTTGTGTATGGGGTTAGACAGTAATCCAGTTTCATTCTCTTACATGTAGCTGTCCTGTTTTGCCAACACCAGTTGTTGAAGAGGCTGTCATTTCCCCATTTTATGTCCATGGCTCCTTTATTATATAGTAATTGGCCATGTATGCTTGGGTTTATATCTGGGCTTTCTATTCTATTCCATTGATCTATGACTCTGTCCTTGTGCCAGTACCAAATTGTCTTGATTACTGTGGTTTTGTAATAGAGCTTGAAGTTGGGGAGTGTAATCCCCAATGCTTTATTCTTACTTCTCAGGATTGCTTTGCTTATTCAGGGTCTTTTGTGGTCCCATATGAATTTTAGGACTATTTGTTCTAGTTTATTGAAGAATGCTGTTGGTATTTTGAAAGGGATTGCATTGAATCTGTAGATTGCTTTAGGCAGGATAGCTGTTTTGACAATATTAATTCTTCCTACCCATGAACATGGGATGTATTTCTATTTATTAGTGTCTTCTTTAATTTCTCTCGAGTGTCTTGCAGTTTTCAGGGTATAGGTCTTTCACTTCCTTGGTTAGGTTTATTCCTAGGTATTTTATTCTTTTTGATGCAATTGTGAATGGAGTTATTTTCCTGATTTCTCTTTCTGCTAGTTCATTATTAGTATGTAGGAATGCAACAGATTTCTGTGTATTAATTTTGTATCCTGCAACTTTGCTGAATTCAGATATTAGTTCTGGTACTTTTGGAGTGGATTCTTTGGGGGATTTTTATGTACAATATTATTAATCTGCAAACAGTGACAGTTTAACTTCTTCCTTACCAATCTGGATGCCTTTTATTTCTTTGTGTTGTCTGATTGCTGCGGCTAGGACTTCCAGTACTATGTTGAATTAAAGTGGGGAAAGTGGGCATCCTTGTCTTGTTCCCGATCTTAAAGGAAAAGCTTTCAGATTTTCACTATTAAGTATAATGTTGGCTGTGGGTTTGTCATATATGGACTTTATTATGTTGAGGTACTTGCCCTATATATGTATTTTGTTGAGAGCTTTTATCATGAATGGATTTTGAATTTTGTCAAATGCTTTTTCAGCATCTATGAAGATGATCATGTGATTTTTGTTCTTCTTTTTATTGATGTAGTGGATGGATTTTCGAATGTTGTACCATCCTTTCATCCCTGGAATAAATCCCAGTTGATCATGATGTATGATCTTTTTGATGTATTTTTAAATTTGGTTTGCTAATATTTTGTTGAGTATTTTTCTATCTATGTTCACCAGGGATATTGGTCTGTAGTTTTTTGTGTGTGTGATGTCTTTGCCTGGGTTTTCATGTTAGAGTTATGTTGGCTTCATAGAATGAGTTTGGAGGTATTCCCTCCTCTTCTACTTTTTGGAAAACTTTAAGGAGGATAGGTATTAGGTCTTCTCAAAATGTCTGATAAAATTCAGCGGTGAAGCCCTCTGGTTCTGGGAATTTTGTTCTTGGGTAGTTTTTTGATTACTGATTCAATTTCATTGCTGCTGGTAATTGGTCGGTTCAAATTTTCTGTTTCTTCCTGGGTCAGCCTTGGAAGGTTGTATTTTTCTAGAAAGTTGTCCATTTCTTTTAGGTTATTCAATTTGTTAGCATGTAATATTTCATAGTATTCTCTAATAATTCTTTGTATTTTGGTGGTGTCCATAGTGATTTTTTCTTTCTCATTTCTGGAAATGGGTGAGTTTAAATAGTACTTAAATTGTATCTCAGTAAAGTTGTGGGGAAAAAAAACAAAAACAAAAAAGAAAGAAAATCCTCCATGCCACTCAAAACCAGAAAAGATTTGCTTGGGTGAGTGAGTGGTTCTAGGTCAGAAAGCCAGGAGGACTCAATTGGCCCCATAGATAAGGTGGTGCATAAGAGGAGCTCCTCTTTGGTATATCAAAGTGTCTTTTTAAAGAATACTATTAAAAACTTGTCTATAAAGCCTTCTCTTACCTGAACTGATTTCTACTGATTTCCTTTTATTACTTTAGCAAGTATATATAGGAGCCCAGCCTCATGAAGCTTAAAGTCTGATAGTGTATAGACATTAGGCAAAAAATTACAAAACTATTAGCTAATTACTATTGAGATAAGTATTATTTAATGAAGAGTAGAGGGCATAATGAGGACCTAATCTAATCTGAAGGGGGTGAGGGAAGTCTTCCCTGAGCAAATGGCATATATGTTAAGACCTAAAGTGTGGATGTTAAGCTTTCCCTTTAACTTGAGAAAATCCTCTGGAGAGCAATGGCCGGTAGTCATCCAAAGAACCCTGCACTCCAGTTGGTGGCATTGTGGGGAATGGAGGGGTTCTGTGGTGGCATGATTGAAGTCCATGTGGTAGGTCTTGGCTAAAAGGGACCCTCTGTGACCCTGAGTCCTCTCCCCTGCCCTGGGCCTAGTCAGCCTCTTACCCAGTGCAGAATGAAGAAGTGTTCTTGCTAACCCCCAGGGAAAGGTATTTTCATATCCCAGACCCTATGGACAGAGAGGAGTCACTGCGTGGTTGAGTTAGAGATGAGCGCCTGGTCACCAGAGCCCCAGCTCTCCCAGAGCTGCCTGCCATCCAGGCACCCGCATTTCATCAAGGCTTTAATCGACTCCAAGCAGTCCTCAGAAGAGCCTGGCTGGTATCCGGCATGACCTCATCACCACCAACAGTGGCAGCTGGAGGCCGCGGCTCCTCTGGGTGAGACAGAGGTCAGCATCAGCTGGGCCAGGTCTGGATACATCCTACTCTCTCCACCTGTGCTGGGTCTGGAAACAAGTAGGATTCAGATTTCCCAAGACAGGGCTAACTGCCCTTTGCCACCCTCCTCATGCCCTTCCAGTGGTGCTCTTGGGCAGAATGCACAAAGGGCCACACTGCTGCTGTAAGAAAGGGAGCATCAATTTGAAGATCAGGGCCTACAAAATAGCAGCAAAGTTCCCATGAAACTGGAGGATTGCCCAAGAACAAGGTTCCCTTCCCAAAGGAATTTGCTTCTAGCATTCATAGGTCTGGCAGTGTCCCAGGAAGAACATAGCAGAGATGTTCTTTGTAGCTTCCTGAACATCAGACTACTTCCTGAACATCATTTTGGAAATGAATTATTTTAAATGTAGCAGAAGAGAGCTTGCCACTTCAGAAATCCTTCAGAGACTCCCTTTGAAGTAATGAACACTGTGTGATGGAAGTGCTGAGTGAGGGTCTGGTGACCTGGCACTGACTTGACCTTGCTGAGGGACCTTGAGCAAGTCACTTCCACTCACTGAGTATCATTTTCTCCATCTGTAAAATTAGATAGTGGGACAGCAATCTCAAAGCTCCCTTCCATTTTCATATTGTGTAATACCAAGTGATTGATTGCCCTTTGATTTATCTAATTCCAAGTCTTAAGTATTCATAATTATTCAGCAACTCAGTTATTTTCCTGCAGCTGACCACCAGCATCCCTCTTCTGGGTTCCTCTCCTGAATGCTCGTAAAGCATCCTGTATGGTTTCCTTATCACACTCACCACAACATGTAGTCATATAGCCATTTGTTTGACAGAGCTCACCTTTGTTACACAGTGCAATCTCTGAAGGATCTTTGTCTGCAGTGCTTATATTCCCAGTGCTTTACACTGACCTTAGCATATACTAGATCAGTAAACATTTGTTGACTAAGTTAATTTATAAATGGGCACTAGACATTTCAGAAAATAAAAACAGAAAAGGTACAGGCCCCTCCCGTAGACTACACCCTATAGACTGCTAGTTTGGTGGAAAGGCCTGTACACCAAGCACGCTGAGAACAGTGTAGGACAATAGGTAACAGGACTCTGAATTAAATGTAAGCAAAGGGCAAAATAAACAAGTGTAATAAACGAGGAGGAGAATGGTCAGAGTTGGCACTGTAGAAGTCTTCATGGAGAAGAGGGATGGGAGGCAGATCCCAAAGGACAGGTAGAATTCAAACAGGCAGAAGGAAGGAGGAAAGCTTTTCAGGTGAGGCAGCAACAGAGATGAGCTTTGTATGTTAGAGACTTGGAAGAAAGTGGCCACCTGCTGTGTTATGGGTAGGAAGGCTTGAGTGTGGAGGGCTTTGAGGATGAGCCAGAGGACTTGTCCTTAACTTTGATGTCAATAGAGAGCTCCTGAAGTGACTGTCTAGATTTTTTTTAGCAACTATAGTGATTTTTACTTTTAGAAAATGTTCAATTTAAAAATTTCACGTCTCCCTTCCACATCCCTGTTTACCCTCCTCAGAGGCAACCACTGTAACTGTTCTTATGTATCCTCCCTATTGCTGCTAAATAGATGATCACAAACTTGGCAGCTTAAAACAACCCAGATTTATTATTTTACAGTTCTGGAGGGAAGTCTAATGCTCTGTCATTAATTACTCCTTCTCTGGAAATGAACAAGCATTCCGTGAGAAGACACTTTTTAGGCCATGTAAATATCCTGCTCCTGATCAAAATTTGCCCCTGGCCTTAGCATCCATTGATGGTTCTTTCCTGAACAATCTCTGTATGATGGTTGCAAAATGAATGTTTTATGTGTTTCCAACTCCAGCCCTCACTTTACAGTGATAATACAACATCTGGCATTCTACAGTAAGCAAGAACCCCTTCTCCCCCACTAATCTATTTATTATCAAAGTGTGCTCATAGAAACTATTGCTTTAATTGTTCTATAACTCATTACTGTCCTTATGTAGGTGCTGAAGTTGTCTTCAAATTTGGCCACTGTGGCATACCTCTGTCTGTTGTTGTTTTTTTAGCATTTTTTAGCATTTCCTCATTTTCTGTCATAACAAGATGTTTTACTCTTACCTTATATCCACCTTGCTGCTCTCCTGAAATTGGCCATTTCTCTGAGGAGCCCCAAGACTTTTTATTGGGCACTTACATTAGAGACTGAAACCTGAGTACCAGGTGTGCTCACTACCCCCTCTAGTGACAGAGCCAAGAAAATATATACAGGCATATGCATGTATGCATGCACATCCGTCACAAGATAGTAATGTGTAATTCCTTCAGGATGAGTAATTCCTTCAGCCTCGATGGGAGGTTGAAAAGCAGACATCAGCAGATGAATGGCTCCTATGCTACTATAGCCTGTAGCATTCAGTATCACAAAGATACTTGCATATGCACACACAGATTCACACATACATACCTCAGAAATCCTGAACACCTGGACCTCCTACTCCTATTCCATTCCATCCCTACAGGGTTTTTTTTATTATCTTCACAGAGTTCATATTTGTATGTCCTTCTTCTGTATTAAGAATGCTGACTCCAAACAGCACTGATAAATTTACCTAATCCTATAATACATCTAAAAAGCTCCAAACTTGCTTCACCCATACCACTCCAGAAAGCAAACCTAAAAAGAGTTCAGGCCAGGATTTGTTTGCAGTTCTCATACCTGTTCCAACCAAGGCTAAGAGTGTATAGTCAAATACTGGGTTTGTAAGTTACCTGGATGTTTTTATGTTATTCATTTGAAATAGAGTTGGGTTAATTTTTTCAGTTTGCTTTCAGTTTTAGTTTTTCTCCTCTACCTGTCCTTGTTTTAATTGTGTTGCTTGAACGTGTAAAATGTTAACTTTTTTCTAAAAAGCACACAAGAAGTAAAACTCCTTCCAGTATAGTATCACTTTCAATCTTTTTCTGCTCCCTTTGGTGAGCCCTGACCCCTTATAGATAACCAATTTTTTTGTTCTCTGGTTTATCCTTCCTATGTTTCATTGTATAAGCAAGTAAATACATGTATGTTTTGTTATCTTCCATTTTTTCCTATGCAAAAGGTGGCACAACATATATGCTCTTTTGCAGTTGGCTTTTGTCACTGAACCATATTTCTTAGAAATCATTCACAGACATCTTCCTCATTCTTTTTTACAGCTACATAATACTTATCTGATACTTAGCCATTGAGTTTTCCAATATTTTGCAATTACAAATAATGCTACAAAATAAATAACCTCTTGCATGTATATTGTGGGATTGTTGGAGGTGTGTCTTCCCAGTAAAGTCCTTGAAGTGGTATTATTGCTAGGTCAGAGGGTAAATGCATATGCCCCTTGGTTAGATATTGGGAATTTCTTCTCCGTAGAAGTTGTACCATTTTTGCATTTCCGATAGCAATGTATGAAAGTGCCTGTTTTCTCACAACCTGTCCAACAGAGTGTATTTTCAAGCTGTGGGATTTTTGCCAATCTGATAGGTGTGATATAGTAACTCAGTGTGGTTTTCAGTTTGATTCTCTGATGAGTGAAGTTGAACATAATTTCATATGTTTAAGAGCCATTTTATATCTCCTTTTGTGAATTAGCTATTCATGTCTTCTGCCCATTTTTCTGCAGGACTTTTGATCTTTATTTTCCTCTTGATACTTAAAAATTATTTGCATGTTAAGTATTTTAGCCCTTCATCTATTGATATATATTATAAATACATGATTTCTCCCATTTTAGACTGTTATGGTTTTAACACTTCCCGAATAATCCTAATATTCAGCCAAGATCAAGAACCACAGGGGTAGTTTAACCTGTGAAAATTGGAATAATTTTTTTAAAGCAGAATTCATACAGAGAGAAGGGAACAGGGGCTGAGGACTCAGCCTTGAGTGTCACCCATAACTTGGGAGAGAAGAATAAACTGGAACCTGCAAAGGAGATAAAGTAGTGGGTATTGTGTATCATGGAAACCAAGGTAGAAAATGATTGAAAGGCTGCAGGATTGTTTAACCTGTGAAAATTGGAATAATTTTTTTTAAAGCAGAATTCATACAGAGAGAAGGGAACAGGGGCTGAGGACTCAGCCTTGAGTGTCACCCATAACTTGGGAGAGAAGAATAAACTGGAACCTGCAAAGGAGATAAAGTTGTGGGTATTGTGTATCATGGAAGCCAAGGTAGAAAATGATTGAAAGGCTGCAGGATTGGTCAGCAGCATTAATTACTGCAGCCATGAGGAAGAGGAAGAACAGGTTGCTGGGAGTGGTTATCATGTCCACTCCCCTACTTCACAGCACCCTTTCATCCCTGCTCCTGTGGGCCGAGAGAAAACTCTCCTAATCTCTGTGAGTGATTTCATCCAGCAGCACTTCCAGGAAGTACAGGAGGCCTCTCTTGACAAACAAATTGAAGGAACATAGCCCGGCTGTGTTACAACTGGGGCATAATTATTCTGTCAGTAAATGTTAATCTCCTACTGAGTGCCAGGTACTCTTCTAGGCATAGGATATTACAACATTTCTCTCACTGCTTTCTAAAAGTTGGAGGTTGCCTTTACCCAAGTCCATCTGTCTGGTTTATCACACAACCCCAATTCTGAGGTAAAGTCTGAGACTTAATCAGGGAAAAGCACTCAAGAGAAGTGGGGTCATCAGCACCAGCAAGTAGCTCTGGGTCAAAGTGGACCTCCTGATGGTGACTACAAGTGTATTCGCTGTCCTGGCCTTCCTCCTAACCTCCCCTTCCACCTTTATTTTTGTTGACTGTTGCCTGCTGGCTGGGGTTGGGCACATAAAGGAAGGAACATAAACTGAAATAGTACTTGTTGGCAGTGGCTTCTGTTGTTTTTTTTTTTAAAGCAACAATTTTATGAGGGAGATGAGTAATTCCTTCAGCCTCGATGGGAGGTTGAAAAGCAGACATCAGCAGATGAATGCAGATGAATGGCTCCTATGCTACTATAGCCTGTAGCATTCAGTATCACAAAGATATCCACCTTCACACCCCTGATTCTCTCTACAGTATTTTTCACTTAGCAAAAATACTTCATCGGTTTCTGTTTCTGCAAGTGTTTTCAAAGACAACTATAAATAAGACCTCCTGTCTTCCTTAAGGTGAGAGTAAAAGTCCGTATATTTGAATGTGCTTCATTTAAGTGAGCCTGACTCAACTGCCGCTTTAACGTACTGATACTTCTCATCTCAGCAGAAGGCTTTACTTAGCTTTGGGAATAGAAAAGTGAGTGGAAGCATAGCCATCTCTTGATAACCCCTCTTTCCTGCTGTGGACATTAGGCTGGGATTGGTCAACAGAAGCTTAAACACCTGGTCAACTTAGTCCTTTGGGGTGGTTGGTGTTTTTATAGACAACCCATCGAGATTGATTGGCCTCATAACTGAATTAGCCAGATGTGTGGGCATTGTGTGCCCTTTCCTTAGCCTCTCTTCAATGTTGTTAGATAAAAGCAGACACGCGATTAGCATGTTTGAGGATGATGTGTTTTTAGTGCATGAACAAAAGCTGCCGCCTTCTGCAGAGACTGTAGCTCTGCCCCAGACGTCAACAGTGTAATTATGACTGCTAGATTCAGCCCAGACCGCAGGTTCAGCAGCCTCGGTTCTCAGCTGTCATTTGCAGGAGGGGGAGGGGGAGTGCAGAAGCCCAGGGACCCAGGCTCTTATTATGTCCCCTCTGAACTCTGCTTCATCCAGAGCCTTTCCCTCCCTCTGACAGTTGTTCTCAGCTGCTTTCTGGGCACTGAGCCTGCTGCCACCTCTAGAGGTAGTCTGTGCTGGATTATGGGAGATGAGACTGGGGCTGGCTTCAAAAGCACATAACTTCCAGGAAATCTGCCCCAAATGAAAATGAGCTGAAGATCCCCATACTTCCAGTGCCAGTGTAACTTGCTATTCAGAGCATTATCCCTCATCTAGAAAACCCCTATTTTAGGTTTCATTAAGCAGAAAACCTTGTTAGTTTTTGCATTTGCCCCTTTCCTCGCCTAACTACATGTGAAGTATGTTTGAATGTTCACTTCCACACATTTGTACCACCTCTTTTCTAACCAGACTGGCCTACATATTTTCCTTAGAACAAACCAGGCACTTCAAGTCTCCAGTAGTTCTGCTGATGCTTAATATTCTGTAGACATCTTATGCATAATATATCTAAACCCAGCCCTCCTCAGGCTTTCTCAGTATTCCGTTTTTGGTGAATGGCAAAGTCATCTACCTGTCACCCAAACAACAAGGTATTATAAGTAAGTCTGATGACCTTGTCCTCACTTTCTATCAAGCCCATCTTTCTTAGAATTTTCTCTGAAGTTCATCTTCTCCTCTGTCCTCACTACCCTAGTTCAGACTTCATCACTCTCACCTGGAGTATTATAACAGCCTTCTTATTGGTCTCACTGCTTCCAGGCCCCACTTCAAACCAGCCTTTACCCCTCAAAACTCTGTCACTCCCCTGTTTGAAAACTTTCAGCAAATCCAGTGCCTATAGACAAGGCCAGATGGCTAACCCAGCACACAAGTCTCTCTGCAGTCCACCATGAATTTTCTGCCACCTTCATGATTGTTTACTTCAGGACTGGGACCAGAGCTTGGGAGGCCTACCAGGGAGATGGAAGCCTACATCCAAGTAGGTCTGAGGAGACAGACACAGTCTCTGCATAGGCCTGCCTACCTGCTCATTCCCTAGCATAGAGCCTTTCCTGCCTCCAAACCTTTGCTCATTCACTTTTCTCTGTCTGGAATGCCCTTTCTCCATGTCTCCACTTTTCAAACTCCTACTTAGTCTTCAAAAGCCTACTCATTTATGTCTTTTCTGTGTAACCTTCCCTGGCTTGACTACATAAAGTGAATCACTTCTCACTCTATTCCCCCATGGCAATTTTAGGAGGCTATTTTGTTGTTTTAAAGATTCTGAAGTTTCAAAAAACAGAGCTTAACATGTATCATCTCCTCACATACCCTCTACCCGCTGCTCATCTGTTCCTGTTGCCAGAAGCCCTGGCCAGGTCTCTGACCTGTGGCTGGCTCCCTTCTCAGTACTCCATCTCTGCAAATATACCATTTGGTGAGAAGCATTTTAGAAAGGAATGCCTAATAATGGTAATTGTAGTAAAAATAACAATAGCTATCATTATTAAGTTCTTACTATGTACCCAGCTCTATGCTAAGGCTTTTATCTCTTTTAACACTTAAAATAACTTTGTGAGTTTGATACCTTTATTACCTACATTTTCCATATGCATAAACAAAGGCAGTAGGCTAATAAATAACTTGCCCCCCACCCCAAAAAAATGAGTTGCCCAAGTTCCACCACTAGTAAATACCAGAGCCATTGTGGTACATCTGTGATTATAGTCTCAAGAGGAGAATTCTAATCTCTGTCCCCAGAGCCTCTACAGGGTCTGGCATGAAATAGGTGCTCTGGAGTGTTGGCTGGTTGGTGGAATGAATGAATGAATTGGTGTTCTTTTCAATGAACTTGCCTTCATTCTTAAGAGGGACTGGCTGAACATCTGTAGCTTATGCCAAGAAGTATGGATTTTGTCTCATCTCTTAATGCTCAGCTGTGTACAGACGTGTTCCCTCCCACTCAGTAACAAACTGCCTGGAACTCTTTCCTGGCTCATATTTACAAGAGAATGTGATAAATTCTGTATTGATCCATCCTGTTCCACTGTAAATTTTGCAAAAGATGATTAAATAGAGCAATAGAGTCTGCAGGCATTGTGGCTCAATATGTTGTGGAGTGGCGTATCGACCTCCTCCATCCAAAGGCAGCCAGCGCCTATACCTGCTGCCCCAGACCAGTAATTAAAATCCTGTGAGACTGGGATTTAAAATCCAATCATATCCCTGAATCAAGCCTTCTAGCCTCCCCATGTGACGAGAGCAATAAGGTAACGGCAGGAGCATGTTTATGTCTGTGCTGAAGCAGTCCCCATAGGGTGGGTAAGAAATGGAGAGTTGGGTAGTCCTGCTGGCTAAATCACTTCACCCTGACACCACAGCCACTTGTAAGACTATCTGTAGGTACATAAACAAGTCCCAGCCAAAGACCAAAACTTGGGCTGTAAGAACAAAATATCATTCACAAAAATCCACAATTTGTGTTTTATTGCACGCTTCTATTTCCACAGCTGATAGTTGGTTTAAACAAGTGATTTGGCCTCAATTAAGCTGTGGCCTTTAGTAGGCAAGTATATGTTTGAATTTCCACAGGAAATTCCACCTAAGCTGAAGCCAACTTTCCCTGTGCTGGGGCCTGTAATCAAGGCACAAGAAACTATTGAAGTGAACTTCTCCGTCTCCTCTCATCAGCACAGGGAGCACCTTAAGGGTTGGAACAGTATCTTCTTTGCCTTTGTACCCTAGCACCTAGCTGCTACTAGACACATAGAAAGCTCCCAGAAATTCTCTCTTACTGACTGAATAAACACAAATTAACAATTGGTCTTGAAAAACACCTCTATAAACTGACATAAGTAATAGACCTACCAAGTGATCATCAACTCGGTGCTTGAACACATCCAGTGCTGGGAAACTCATTTATTCCTGAGGCTGCCCAGATTCTATCTTTGGGTGTTCTGATAGTTAAAAATTTCTTGTATTCAGCCAAAATCTGCTTCCAAAGGTCTTAATTTTATCAGTGGACTTATGAAGAATGTATCTAATCCTTGGCCCTTCTAATACCTGAAGATGCAGGTGTGTTCTTCTAAGCTATCTTTTTTCTAGTCTAAACCTCCAGTTCCATAACCCATTATTTTCATGTGACTTCTAAACCTTTTCCTATTTCAGTTACTCTTCCCAGAATGATCTCTACTTTGTCTTTCTTCCAAAGCCCATGACTTCCCATTTATCTCCATTAAGTTTCATCTCAGTTATTCCAGCTTTTAAAGTCAATCTTCCATCAGGTTTATTTGGTGCCCTTCCTACCTTAATCTGACATCTGCAGATTTGATGAACAGACCAGCCCTGTGATATCTGTATCAGGGATGAACATGCCAAACAGAACCATGCCTGTTTGCTGCCACCCAGAACTTCCTTTCAGGTCATCTCTGATCTATCAGTCATTCTACCCGCTGCGGGCCTGGTTAGTCCACCAGTCACTTACTAACCTTCCACATTGTACTGACACCCAGCCCACATTTCTCCATCATGTCCTCAGAGTTGTTCTGAGACATCCATTAGGTTGTCCTGAGACATCCCATCATATATACCATGTGATGAAGTCCACATTAGCCCTAACTATATCTGATAGAGCAAACATAATCGTGATGAAGAAAGGAAATGAGGTTAGTCTGACATGACTTTGTGAACCCACCCTGATGCCTAGTGATCACCACCATTTCCCTTTCTAGGTTTTCACAGAGCACCCCTTTAGTAATATATCTGATTCTGGAGATGAAACATATGTATGAAAAATGTGTGATCAGGTAAGTGCTCTAGGAATTCAAAGGAGGAAATAGCCCACATAGGCTGGAGTGGTCTGGGAAACCTTCAGGCAGGAGAAATGGAGCTGGGCTTTGCAGAAAGTAGGGTCTGGGTAGTAGGCAGAGGGGAGTTTGGCACCACTGAAAAGAACAGTGACAGCCCAGTGTAGTCCAGTCCTAGTCAATATGGAACTGAAAGCTTGGGTGGTGGAGCCTGAGACAGTGCAAACAAGTTGAAAGAGCCCTGGACTGGAAGGCTCTTCCAGTCTACTCACAGTCTCCATGAACCTTCCTTCCCTAGCTTCTCCAGTCTGTTTTTCTTAGGGCTTCTCCAGTCTGTGGCACCTGCTGCTCTTCAACAGCTGGTGCTATGGTTTCCCATCTTCCTGGCTACACGGTGTGGGGATCCCTTGTAGTGGGGCAATCATTCTTAGCTCCTCATCCCCTTTCACCACACTGTATTGTCATTTCTGTCGCGGTCCCTCTCCCACCAGTCTGGGTTCTGCCTGAAGGCAAGAACCAGTCTGATTTCACTGTGTGCCAGACCTTAGCCCAGTCTCAGTGCTTAGTAGCTTTCAGTGGAATGTCTGGACCCAGTAATGAGGCAATAGCTCTCTGTTCCATAAACTTTAGAAACCCCCCTCCCTGAAAGCAAGGGATCCCACCTGCATCCACTAGGAGCCCTGAATAGAGGAGAAGGAACCCCATTTTGTACCTTTTCCACAAAGCTGTCTAACCCAAACCTACTTCTACAAAACCCCTTTCTTGGCTTTGGAGCATCTGAACACACTGGAAAGGAAGAGGAAAGGTGATTCTTCCCCTTTATGAGTCATCAGGCCTTTGGAAGGTGGCACTATGTGGTGGAAAACCAGACCTGGTTTCTTTAAAAACCAACAAAAATGTTTTTATTATGTAAAATTTCAAACATATTCAAAAGAGAGAATATTATAAGTCCTTGCTTTAAATCCCAGCCTTACTATTTATCTACTGGATGACTGTGGGCAAATTATTTCAGCTCTCTGAGCGTGTTTTCTCAGACTTTGTATGATGAATAACTCAGATATTGTTACACCCAACAAATGTTAGCTTGTCACCCTTTACCTTGCTTTACTGCCAGGCTCAGTTAAATCATCTGTAAAATGGAAAAAAAAAATACCTCTCCTGCTTTCTCCAAATTGTTGTTAAGAAATATATGGAAGAAGTCAGCACAGGACATAGCACATGATCAGTGCTCAGTAAAGGTTTAGATACACTTGTGTTCATGTGCACAGGAGAGGCTATCTCCAGGTGCACATGTATTGAGAATGTCAGTGGTGTGGCTTATGGACAAAGCTTGGTAAGATGTCAGAAAACCAGGGTCCCCGTCCCAGTTCTGCTGTGCTTCCTGTGGCATCTGGACATGTTTCTTCTTTCTCACCATCAGCCTCTGGGAATACAGAAGAGAATTGGTCTGTCTCTGATCTGAGGAGCTACGTACAGACTAGATGTGAGGACTGAACAAGGATGAACCCCCAGGAAAGGGAGGGAGTGGGAGGGCAATAGGAGCCCACAATGGACAGAGAGCACTGAGAACTGGAGGGCTAGGGGAGGCTGCCCAGGGAAGGGGCCTTGAAGAAGAGGTAGGAACTAGATTGTCAGGGAGACAAGGGGCAGAGTCTAGGCATGAGGAGTGGCCCAGACAACAGTGCGGGGAGGGTGTGGACACAAGAAACGTGCACGGCTTCTCTGATGTGGTCGTTCTGTCTCAGAATTCCTTGATGAGGGGTTCACAACCAAAAAGAATAGATCACTTGACATTGACAGTAGATCACATCACAGAAAGATTTCCCTTATAGTCATCAAAAACTTCTAATTGGAAATAGGAAACAGTTTAAACAATGAAAATCAGAATAAAGGTGGTAGTGGAGCTAGCAGTAAAAAGGGAAACAGGGAATGTAAAAGTTATTACGAAGAACATTGTATAGCCTGTACAGTCTTTTCTTTCATTATTTTTGAACTTTTTGTCTTATCCTGTCCAAACAAAGCCCATAGAGGTAGGCAGGGCAGCAGTCTTAACCACAGGAGAAGTGAACTCCACAACCAGGGAGTGGTAACCCCCCACCTCTGCCACAGGGAAGGGGTGTCAGGGAAGCTGCAGTGGGTAGAGGTCAGTAAGGCTGGTAGTACTACTGCTGGGTGAGGTGGTGGGGAGGGGCGAGCATGTCAGTATTACTGATAATATAGCCTAACACATTTTTATAGGACAGTTATTGTTCTGTTTTTAAAAATCCCTCTCATAAGCATTATCTCCTTTGATATTCACAAAGGTAGACAGAGGGCCAGGACAGGGTAGTGTCAAGGAAGGAGGGAATAACATGACTCCTCGCCTCCCGCACCCCAGCTTATAAACTGTTCCTACCAGCAGGAAGATCTCAGTCCAACCCCCACCTAATTCCAGCACTTCTCCTTAATTCCAGGAAGGGCAGGTGGGCCTCTCTCTCTAGCCACTTCTCCCCACTTCCCACCCACAGAGCCTAAAGGTTGTTTGGGCCCGACCTGACCTAATTGGCAAGAGAGGCATCTTAAGACAAGCATAGAGAATAGGAGCTTTGGCCACAGGAGCTAGGGACGTGGTCACACACTTACTGTCAGAGGGCTCTTCTGAGGAAGAATAAGCCACGTGTGTTTACTCAGAAGACAACACCTGGAAAGAAGTCTGTTCGTTTGGTAAATGTTGTTGAACACCTGCTCTGTGCCAGGCCCTGTGCTGGGCAGTGAGGATATGGCAGTGGATCAGACATGGTAATGCAAAGTGACCCATGCAATAAGATAGAAGCAGAGGGCCTGCAGAAACACAAAGGACAGGACCACACCTGGGGTTGGGGGAAACTAGGTTTCCTGGAGGAGAAGCCTAAACTTGGTCTTAAGAGATGATGAACAGGTGTTTGCAGGAAGACCAAGGAGGGAATGGGTTTGGAAGGGGAGGCTGGGGCTCATATGAAAAGGATCTGCCCTCAGTTTACTTGGGGAAGCCCCTTGGAGGGTCATGAGCTTGGGCCTGGGTTCTAGGCTTGTTCAGGGGAACTAGGGTGACCACCCTGTTTCAGATGTAATAAAGGGGAGTCTCTTCTTAGGAAACTGGAAGAGCTCACTCTTAAGGTCTTTTTCCATAGATACATGTTTTTTTAAGTCTGTGATTGTGCAAACCAAAGGCAGGTGCAGTACCAGAGAAGAGCAGTGGGCTCCCTGGGCCCCGATGGGCCAGGCTTTTTCTCTCACAACTTCCACTGCCCCACATAATGAGACCCAAGCCAGCCCCTGGCACCAACCGGACCAGCCCATGATCACCCCCTCCCTACTTTTCTGACCCAAGCCCTATTGACAGATACTCCAGAATCTGAAGGAATTCAAGACAAATGGTTAAGAGGATGGAGTTAATAAAATTTGAAAAATTGAGGCCTGTCATTCCACTAAACTTTTTTCAATACCACTGACAGAAACATATTTCCCCAATGAGTGACCTTCCACAGCTGTAGCGGGCAGGCGCAGCCGCAGCAGTGCTACCAGGAAGCCAGTCTGCTATTTATCAAATATTATAAGCTGGGACACACTAATCTGGAGCAGGGAGAGGAGGGGAGGGTCCTGCACTATACTGCCTGGGGTGCTCCAGGTGTTGGCCCCAGCCCCAGACAGCCAGTGGGAGGTGACGGATGGCCCGCGATTAGCACTCCCCACCTCTGTCCAGCTCTCTCACTTGCTCCCAGAGGCCTGACCCTCTAGACCAGCTGCTTGGCCCGGAGGGGCCCTGGGTGGGAGGCAAGGAGAGGTCAGGCCAGGGCACGGGCCATCCCGATGCCCCTGGAGAGGGCAGGCGGGTGAGACCCAACGTGGTTATTTATTGGAGTATAATGGTTTGTGGCCGTTGGTCGTGGAGGTGAAATCGATCAGTTGTAGAAGTCAGGTTCTATCAATTATTACAGCAATTAGTCAAGTCAGAGCATCAGAGCAAGGGTGTCTGGGCTGGGGAACTAATATTATATGGACATTTTCCATGGTGCCCCTCCCGCAGCCTCCCTAAAGTGGGAGCAGACGTGCTGTCCTGAGGCTCCAGAACCTTGGGGAGTCTGGCTGGCTTCCCTACTCAGGAGTGCCTGGGGTGAGGCCTGAGAGCCTCCTGGGCTGGAGACAGCCCGGTACTGCTTTCAAAGGCACCTGTGTGCTAGCTGGCCCAGGTGCAGAGATGTCCTACCTGTCCCCATCCCATCCTTTATTAGAAGTGACACAACTCGTACTAGAAATTACTCAGTGGCCAATGTTTATGGCACACATTTTTCATTCTGTAAGCAAATATAGATCACTGACAGCACTTGTTTGATGCTGCTAATCTTACCCTGTGTTCTTTCTCCCACTGTCTTCCGCTCTCACCAGCTTTCCTCTTCCCCCTCCCCTTCTCTCTCCCATTTTCTCTCTTCCTTACCCATTTCTCTTTTCCTTTTTGCTCCTCTTTTCTGTCCCTTCCATAGGTCTCTCCCTGATCCCCCTTGCACTCCAGCCCATATCTAGTGACATTGCTCCTCTTGAGACTGCCTAAGAAAGGAACAGCCGTCGCACTGCTTAACTGTAGCTTTTTTCAGCACTAGCTATGGTCCAGGAACTCTGTAGGGGAGGGATGGGTGCTGTCTGCCACTGGCCGTCGGCATTTGTGGAGCTCCTTGGTGCTGGGCACCAAAGAGAACAGGGGCGGACTGGGAAGGCCAGGCCAGGTTAACAAGCCCTAATAGCCCTTGCTTTCTTCCTGAGCCCTCATAGTATGATCTGTCCCCTCTTCTGCACACTGATCACGCTCAGCCTGGATTGTAGTCGTATAGTCATCTCGCACCCCCATTCGCATCTATAGATCTGGAATTGTGCCTAGTCTCGAACTCTAGGTAACATCTAACCTTAAAGACAGGAAGAGGAGCTCTGCAGAAGAAACAGATAAGGAACAGTCACAGGGGTGAGAAAAACCTGAGAAAGTGGTTTCATGGAACTCAAAGGAGAGAGTGGCCAAAGCATCAGTTGCTAGAATAGTCAAGAAATACAAAAAGGAAAAAACTATTCATTGGTTTTGCCAGTCCCCCATCATCCTGCATACAGGTCCCTGCAAATACAAAATTCCCAGTAAGTGCCAAGAACTGAAAGAATGAGGCTCTGTCTGAGCCTCTTAGGACTTGCCTGCTAGCTAGGAGGAGCACAGACGCCCTCCTTACTAAGGAGGTCCTGCTTTATCTTGCAAGCAGTGAAAAGCAATGCAAGGATTTTTCAGCAGGGGTGTGTCATGACCACCCTGGTGCAAGAGTGCAGAATTGGAGTTGAGAAAACCTAGGGGTGGTTTTGACCCCTGGCCCGAGCAAATAACTAGCTTTTTGACTGTGGGATAGTTATTTCACTTCTCTGAGCCCAGTTTTTATGTCTGTAGCATAGGAATTTTAATTATCAATAATAGTAAGCATTTATTAAGACCTCTCAGGGTGGTCGTAAGGATTAAGTGATAAAATGTTCATCAAATACAAAACACAGTACATGGCTCATAATAGTGCTCAGTAAATACCAACAACTGTTGTTACCACCACTCCTAGACATGTAGCCAAGAGACATGAAAACATATATCCATTCAAAGACTTATACACATATGTTCACAGCAGCATTGTTTTTAACAGCCAAAAAGAGGAAACATCCATCAAGTAATGAATGGCTAAACAAAATGTGGCATATCCACAGAATGGAATGTTATTCAGCCATAAAAAGGAACAAAGTATATGCTGCATTCCTGCTTTCAGGTTGTAGCATGAGTGACACATGGACAGCATGGATGACCCTTGAAAACATTATGCTAAGTGAAAGAAGCCAGACACAAAAAAGCACATATATTGTATTGATTCCACTTACATGAAATGTCAAGTGTAGGCAATTCTGTAGGGACAGAAGCAAACTAATGGTTGCTGGGATTGGGGAGAATGGGGAGATCTGGGATAATGG
Source organism: Manis javanica (assembly GCF_040802235.1). Taxonomy (NCBI): domain Eukaryota; kingdom Metazoa; phylum Chordata; class Mammalia; order Pholidota; family Manidae; genus Manis; species Manis javanica. The sequence goes on from NC_133166.1 coordinate 22,552,987, forward strand.
TAAGGGGTTTCTTTTTGAAGTGATTAAAATGATCTGGAATTATGTACTGGTGAAGGTTGTACAAAGAGTTGAATTTTATGGTATGTGAATTATATCTCAATAACAAAATAATATAAATTTTTATACCGAATTCACATTAGAAAATAGGATTATGTATAAAAGTATTAATTTTTTCTCATTGATAATAAGTGTCCTTGGCCTGGATCTACTTTCTGCTCTGTGCTCCTTCCCCCTCCTCCCACACCTATTCCTCTGCAGCCCAGGCAGTGACATGAGAATGGTTAATAAATGCTTATTATTATTGATAAGTTTATAGGCCTTTAAGAAGCAAAAACCTTGAGTAGAAATAGCTTTAAATCATGAAAAAAAGGTTTCCACAGTCTAGAATTGAGAAACACTGATATTTACTGTCCATCATCAAATGGCCGAACACCCACACTGAACCAGAGCTTATGCTGGCATGGCCTGTGCTGGCATGGCTTAGTTAGTGTTCCCAGCTGGCCTACTGCATTTTTTTTAGTTGGTTATTTTTATTATTATTATTATTATTATTATTTTGATATCATTAATGTACAATTACTTGAACAACATTGTTACTAGACTCCCTGTATTATCAAGTTGCCCCACATACCCCCTTACAGTCACTGTCCATCAGCATGGTAAGATGCTATAGAATTATTACTTGTCTTCTCTCTATATACTGCCTTTCCCATGTACCCCACCCCAGCTACATTATGTGTGCTAATCATAATGCCCCGTTTTCCCCCTTATCCCTCCCTTCCCACCCATCCTCCCCAGTCCCTTTCCCTTTGGTAACTGTTAGTCCATTCTTGGGTTCTGTGGGTCTGCTGCTGTTTTGTTCCTTCAGTTCTTGCTTTGTTCTTATACTCCACAGACAAGTGAAATCATTTGATACTTATCTTTCTCCACCTGGCTTATTTCACTGAGCATAATACCCTCTAGCTCCATCCATGTCATTGCAAATAGTAGGATTTGTTTTCTTCTTATGGCTGAATAAATATTCCATTGTGTATATGTACCACATCTTCTTTATCCATTCATCAACTGATGGACACTTAGGTTGCTTCCATTTCTTGGCTATTGTAAAGTGCTATGATAAACAGGGGTGCATATGTCTTTTTCAAACAGGGCTGCTGCATTCTTAGGGTAAATTCCTAGGAGTGGAATTCCTGGGTCAAATGGTATTTCTATTTTGAGTTTTTTGAGGAACCTCCATACTGCTTTCCACAATGGTTGAACTAGTTTACATTCCCACCAGCAGTGTAGGAGGGTTCCCCTTTCTCCACATCCTCACCAACATTTGTTGTTGTTTGTCTTTTGGATGGTGGCCATCCTAATTGGTGTGAAGTTATATCTCATTGTGGTTTTAATTTGCATTTTTCTGATGTTTAGCAATGTGGAGCATGTTTTCATGTGTCTGTTGGCCATCTGAATTTCTTCTTTGGAGAAGTGTCTGTTCAGATCCTCTGCCCATTTTTTAACTGGCTTATTTGCTTTTTGTTTGTTGAGGTGTGTGAGCTCTTTATATAATTTATCAGATATGCCATTTATGAATATATTCTCCCATACTGTAGGATGTCTTTTTGTTCTACTGATGGTATCCTTTACTGTACAGAAGCTTGATATAGTCCCATTTGTTCATTTTTGCTTTTGTTTCTCTTGCCCAGGGAGATATCTTCATGAAGAAGTTGCTCATGTTTATGTCCAAGAGATTTTTGCCTATATTTTTTTCTAAGAAGTTTTATGGTTTCATGACTTACATTCAGGTTTTTGATCCATTTTGAATTTACTTTTGTGTATGGGGTTAGACAATGATCCAGTTTCATTCTCTTACATGTAGCTGTCTGGTTTTGCCAACACCAGTTGTTGAAGAGACTGTCATTTCCCCATTATATATCCATGGCTCCTTTATCATGTATTAATTGACCATATATGCTTGGGTTTATATCTGGGCTCTCTAGTCTGTTCCATTGGTCTCTGGGTCTGTTCTTGCGCCAGTACCAAATTGTCTTGATTACTGTGGCTTTGTAGTAGAGCTTGAAGTCAGAAAGTGAGATCCCCCCGACTTTATTCTTCCTTCTCAGGATTGCTTTGGCTGTTTGGTGTCCTTTGTCATTCCATATGAATTTTAGAACTATTTGCTCTTGTTCATTAAGGAATGCTATAGGTATTTTGATAGGGATTGCATTGAATCTGTAGATTGCTTTAGGCAGGATGGCCATTTTGACAATATTAAGTCTTCCTAGCCAAGAGCATGGGATGAATTTCTATTTATTAGTGTCCTCTTTAATTTCTCTTAAGAGTGTCCTGTAGTTTTCAGGGTATAGGTCTTTCACTTCCTTGGTTAGGTTTATTCCTAGGAATTTTATTCTTTTTGATGAAATTGTGAATGGAATTGTTTTCCTGATTTCTCTTTCTGCTCGTTCATTGTTAGTGTATAGGAATGCAACAGATTTCTGTGTATTAATTTTGTATCCCGCAACTTTGCTGAATTCAGATGTTAGATTTAGTAGTTTTGGAGTGGATTCTTTAGGGTTTTTTATGTACAGTATCATATTATCTGCAAACAGGGACAGTTTAACTTCTTCCTTACCAATCTGGATGCCTTTTATTTCTTTGTGTTGTCTGATTGCCATGGCTTGGACCTCCAGAACTATGCTGAATAAAAGTGGGGAGAGTGGGCATCCTTGTCTTGGTTCTGATCTTAAAGGAAAAGCTATCAGCTTCTCACTGTTAAGTGTAATGTTGGCTGTGGGTTTGTCATATATGGCCTTTATTATGTTGAGGTACTTGCCCTCTGTATCCATTTTGTTGAAAGTTTTTATCATGAATGAATGTTGAATTTTGTCAAATGCTTTTTAGGCATCTATGGAGATGATCATGTGGTTTTTGTCCTTCTTTTTGTTGATGTGGTGCATGATGTTGATGGATTTTCGAATGTTGTACCATCCTTGCATCCCAGGGATGAATCCCACTTGATCATGATGGATGATCTTTTTGATGTATTTTTGAATTTGGTTTGCTAATATTTTGTTGAGTATTTTTGCATCTATGTTCATCAGAGATATTGGTCTGTAATTTTCTTTTTTTGTGGTGTCTTTGCCTGGTTTTGATATTAATTACAGTGATGTTGGCCTCATAGAATGAGTTTGGGAGTATTCCCTCCTCTTCTACTTTTTTGAAAACTTTAAGGAGGATGGGTATTAGATCTTCACTAAATGTCTGATAAAATTCATCTGGTCTAGGGATTTTGTTCTTAGGTAGTTTTTTGATTACTTATTCAAAATCTTTGCTGGCAATTAGTATATTTAGATTTTCTGTTTTATCCTGGGTCAGCCTTGGAAGGTTGTATTTTTCTAGAAAGTTGTCCATTTCTTCTAGGTTATCCAGTTTGTTACCATATAATTTTTCATAGTATTCTCTCATAATTCTTTGTATTTCTGTGGTGTCTGTAGTGATTTTTCCTTTCTCATTTCTGATTCTGTTTATGTGTGTAGACTCTCTTTTTTTCTTGATAAGTCTGGCTATGGGTTTATCTATTTTGTTTATTTTCTCGAAGAACCAGCTCCTGCTTCATTGATTCTTTCTATTGTTTTATTCTTCTCAATTTTATTTATTTCTACTTTAATCTTTATTATGTTCCTCCTTCTGACTTTGGGCCTCATTTGTTCTTCCTTTTCTAGTTTCATTAATTGTGAGGTTAGACTGTTCATTTGGGATTGTTCTTCTTTCCTGAGGTAGGCCTGTATTGCAATATATTTCCCTCTTAGAAGTGCCTTCGCTGCGTCCCACAGATTTTGTGTTGCTGAATTATTGTTGTCATTTGTCTCCATACATTGCTTGATCTCTCTTTTTATTTGTTCATTGGCCTACTGCATTCTTATGACAGGGACTGAATCTTAACCTTTCTGTACTTCTAGATAATACTTCTTTAGAAAAAAAAAATCAAGAATTTTCTTGAGCATCTGCTTTGTTCAAGACACAGCTTTGCTCTTATGTTTCTGTCTCCCTACCTTGAGAGGAGTATTTAGGACCAGGCCAGATCTGATTCTTCTGTGTCTTCAGGACCCACTCATTCAAGGTTTGCCAAATTGAATGGAATGGACAGTTTTTGAAAAAGAAAGTGAGGTGCTCAGTCCTAGGCTTTGGGAAGACTCTGACAGCCCAAGGGGATGAGATTATCATTTCTTCCATAACTGCCGATCCTTTGCACCAAGCAGACACTTTATACAGGCTTATGGGTTGTCAGCACTTAAAAGAGAGAAGATAAATGCATAGCCCCCAGCAAGCCCTTCTTTTTGTTACATTTGAAGTTCTTTGTCCTTAAATCACAGGAAGGAACTGTTGATTAGAGGAAATACCTGCCCACATGCACACACTCACCAATAGCTAGCATTGGTAAGGGCATCAAACCTTGGGGCTAGCATAGCCAGGTTCCTACTGGTGATGCCCACAGCCTTCCAGGGGACCTAGCTAATTGGCAGAATTGGTAGGCAGGAGATACTAGAGGTTAGAAAACATTAAAGGAGAGAGAGGGACAAAGAGCAGAAAGAAGGGAGCCTTTTCATTGTTTGGAATATTCTGTGCTTTAGAAAGGAAACTTTTACATTAATTTTATTGATGAATATTCATATGTATGCAAATGAGCCTGATAATTTGGGTATTTTAATGACTAATGTATTGCTGTTGGGGTATATCAATCTGCATGTTTGGTATATTTGTTAGCATGTTCAGCTGTGTGTATTTGTGTGTATATAGCACACCTGTGTGGTAGTATGGGTAGTATATTTCTGCACATGTGTGCATTTACATGTAGAAGCCCCAATACCCTGATCTCTGTGTCAGAGAACTAAGAACTCTTCTCTCAGAGTAGCTTGACATGTTTTTCCCACTGTTCTATAATCTCTTAGGTTTTTGTTGCTCAATATTTCCATGAGGATTCCTCACACTGAAATCAGGATCCAAGGTCCAAGCCACCTCTGAAGTAAGGCCAAGGCCCTACTGATCACTCATAGAGCTCTGACTTTTCTTCCTGACAGGAGCCAGCCCCCTGCAGAGGAATGAAATGGGACACACACCCTTGGATTATGCCCGAGAGGGGGAGGTGATGAAGCTTCTAAAGACTTCTGAGGCCAAGGTAAGTCTCAGGAAAAAGAGAAGACCTGTGGGCACTCCATGTTCCATTTAATCTTTCAGTCATTAAATTATGTCAGGCACCACACCAAAGGCCACTTCTCCTTAGGTGGTTATTGTCTGTTTAAATACAAATCTGAACCCCAATCTCATCAAGAAAAGGAAGCTGTCCCTGTTGTGACAAGGAAGAGGCTGGGCCACTTCTGGCTTCTGAGGACTAACCTTCAAATTCAGTTTTTGATTTTGTGGGTCTTCTAACTCCTTTTCATAGGAGAGGGGATAGCAAGACAAAATATTTAGTACTATTTCCCCCAGTCTCATGTATCTTGTAGCCTCATTAAGCAGTGTGATCCTCCCTTCCCATCATCACTCTGTCTAGAACCATTCCCTGGCCCCTTCCCTTCACATACTCTCCAGGGAGCCTGGTGTAGAGTCTGAGCCAAAAAACTCTCCATCTTAATTTGGTCTTGTCAACCAGACTTTGAACTCACTAAAAGCAGGCTGCCTTCTGCTCCTAGCCACTGAGCTGTAACTCAGGAACTGTTTGTCAGAAGCCAAGAACTAGAATCACGCATCTCAGAGCTGGCAGGGACCTCAGAAATCAAGTCCAATGATGGGAAATCTTACCAAAGCCTAAACAAGTAAGTCAGAGGAAAGTAAAGCTGTTCTAGCTGAAAGAGAGGTGGACCGGAGCCCCAGCCACCTGGCCTAGCCCTTCTCTCCTGGACAGCCTCCCTGGAGGCTCTGCTTTGGGGCACACATTCTATATTTCTGAATCGTAAATCAACTGACTCATTTTACTCCAGGGGAAATTGAAGCCCAAGGGCATGATGTCATTTTCCTTTGGTCCCACAATAAATTAACATCAAAACTGAAACAAAGAATTTGAATTCAAGGTCATGTATTAGGCTTGGTGACAGGATTGAAACTAAAGTCTCGGTTTCTGATTTTCAGTCTTGTGCTCTGTCTAGCATCATGGAATCTCTTAGCTAATTGGCTGAAGTGCCTTGAGATGATTCATTGTGGTAGGTCCGACCTAGTGGCAAATATTCTTCGTGTCTTGAGTAAAAGCACTTAGGTCACTGGACTGAGACATACAAGATATGGCTTGCAGTTCCAGCCCTACTGATCACTGACATGGTGGCATTGGGCTCGCACTTCCCTTCATTGAAGTTCAATTTACCAATGTGTGGTGAAAACATTGGACCAAATGGTTTCTAAGGTTCCATTCAGTATACGATTGTCTGTTCATCATAGAGATAAACTAGATTGTGCTGTTGTAACAACTCAAGATTTCAGTGGTTTAAAACAACATTTATTTTTGCCTCATGCTGCATGTCTGTCATGGGTCAGCAGAGGGGCTCTGCTCATTATAGGCCCTCAGGGAAGCGACTGGCATTGCAGCCACCCTCTGGAATGTTTCTGGTTTCTTGCCAGAGGGAAAAGGATGCTGTGGAGGGTCTTGCAAATGCAGTTAAATGCTCAGCCTGGAAGTGGGACCTTTTACTTCTACTCATCACTCACTGGATAGAACTAATCCCTTGTTTGCACCCAATCACACAGGGGCCAAGAAGAATAATCCTACAATGTGCCTAGAAAGGGGAGAACTGGAGACATGTGATAACGAGCATTAACCATATAGTTTGTGTCCCCCTAGGGTCTTTAGTAACTGTCTTAGTAACTGACAGAAACTGGAATTTCCTCCAGGGAAGGGGAAGGTTTAAGAAGTGGAACTGGCTTTCACGGCATATCCCAAGGGGCACTTGGGACCAGGAGGAGCAAAAATTCCAAGAGAGCCAGCACTTCCCTCCCTTTGTTCAGATTTTCCAACCCCAGAAGCAACTGTGGAAGCCAGGGCACCTTCCCCAAGTGCCTTAAGGAAATCCTTAAGCACGTTTCGGATAACCTCAAGACCTACACTCCCGTCTCACCTCCCCTTTTGGGCCCAGTTGCTGTTGCCTGAGAGTAAGCACTGGACTTGGCCAAGAGAACCTGTAGTTTGTCAGGGAGTGTGACACAGGACAGGTAGTGGTGTAGTCATGAAAGCAAAGAAGCAGGCCTCCCGAGTGCCGGCATAGGTGGTGGGGGTTAGGGCCGCTGAGGGTTAACAAAATTTGGCTACCCAAGAAGTAACATGATGTTGGCCACATTAGTACAAGGCTAGAGTCCCAAGTGAATAAATGGCGGTTGTATGCCTCTGTGCCCGTCAAACCGTTCTGGAACACAGAGGCAATCACAGACAGTATCTCCTGAGTATACATAGAGCTCTTAGAATCTGTACAGAGCAGGGCAGTAAGAGGGCAAGAGGTGCCATGAGAAAAAGCCAAAGGCAGTAGGGACATCGGGCCCAGAGAGGAGAGACTGCACACATGGCTTTGAGTGAGAGGAGATTCATTCAGTGGCAAAGCTAGGACAGAGCCAGGCTTTGGGGGTGGCAACTGCAGGGAGGAGCTCCCTAACAGAGTAGGTGCACAGTACAGGGGGCTACCTTTGGAGGCTAGAAGACCACTTAAAACTAGGCCAGGGTTCTGTAGCCTCTCAACTGGAAGACTGTTTCTCTGTTGTCAGCTCTCAGCACCTGATCCTTGCATCCTGTCTGTACTTCCTCCTTCTGGAATGTCCAGCTGTCTGCTGAGCATCTCCTCCTGATTGCTCTGCTGTCCCACCAGATTCTACCCATGTGAACTGCCCCTCCGCTCCCCCTGCATGTCAGTAGCATTGTATTTTTCTCAGTTGCTCAGCATCTACTAGGTTATCTGTTCTTTCTGCACTGTTGTTTTCCTCTAAGCTGCAAAAAAATACACAGAAGGTAGCCTGTGATCTCACTTCAAAATCATGAGGCAGGATTTCATGGGAAGAACACAGCTTTAGACCTGAGTTCTGTCCCCCTTTGCCAGTAAGTAAGCAGCAGTTATGCGTCTCCAGATTTAAGCCCTATATCTGTCTCAGGTCTAGGAAGTGCTGAGGCTCCAGCCTGAGACCTCATTTCCTGGCTCTTTGTCTAAACATGGGACACCACCGCTCTGATCTGATCATACTCCCCTTCTATCTGTCCAGCATCTCCCTGCCACCTAGCTCAGCCTCCTCTACCTACATCGACTGCTCTATAGTCAAATATGTGCTGCTTATAGAAAATGTGTCAGTATTAAAGTCCTGTGTCTCATTATAGAAAAGTTGGGAAGTAGAGAAAAGTTAAGATGAAGAGAATTGAATAATTCAGTACATATTTAAGAGTAACATCTATGTGCCAGGCTCTGGGCTAGATGGGAAGAAGGTAGGTGGGTGAAACACTCAAGGAGTTCATGATCTGATGAGGAGACAGGCAAATAAACCATGACCCCACTAAACCACCAGACTCAGGGAAGCCCAAGTATGTGGAAGCCCAGAGGTGGCTTCTAATCCTGCCTGGGAGATTAAAGAAGGCTTCTCAGAAAACATGTCAACCGAGCTGATTCTCAATCTAAAACATTCTTGCCCTACTACCTATGTATAACCACTATTAATATTTTAAATTGTTTATCATAATAGTAGGTACCTCTTATTAAGTGCATCTAGGCATTATGCCAGTTACTCTAATAAACATTTTTTCTGATTCTGTAACAAATCTGTGAAGCAGCTCTTATTACCCCCATTTTACAGATGGGAAAACATGAAGCTGAAAGAAAGCAGTTAACTTATAGAAAACCAAGTTGCTATAAATAACTATTGGGATATAAATCAGAGATTTCCTCTTGTGATACTGCATTTGCCTTTCTGGACCATGTCTATATATATATTTACATAGATGGCCCTTTTTTGTAACCTGGCTGATAGCCTACTATATATACCAGGGGTCTCAAACTGGTAAACATGTTTTATTTTGCTAACCCAGAGCTTTTAAAGAATATCAGTGTAATAAAGGGGTTGGGAGTGTGGACTCTCCAGGCACAGCTCTCCTCATGCCCCCCTCTCACCCCAATTCCCTGTTGTATTGTGTGCTTGTCTGTCAGACATTTATATTTCCTACTTGTCGCTGAAGTTGTTGAGTTATGATCCTAGTTCCATATTTGGAATCTGCTTTTTTTTTAATTAATATTATTTTTTGATAATTTTCCCATTTAAAAATTATCCATAAATCTTATTTTTAATTTCATTCTGCTTTTTAAAATGTGTCACTTATCTAAGAATTTCTCTTACCTTAGGTGGCTTAAAGGATTTTTCTCCTCACTGCTGGTTTGCCCAGTTATCTCATCATTCTGTGTGCAGAAGCCTCCTTGGGCCCCCTGAAGAGATCCCGCAGTGAATGAGGCCCAGAGGATGTGGGTACAGGTGCTGTTAGCTCTGATACCCACAGACTGACTTGTGCCTTAGGAGACGTCCACACAGAGTTTGTGAGGCTCCACGAAAGTATGGATCACCTCCAGGCAGAATGAGCAGAGCAGGCTTTTTAGAGAAGGTAGCCTGTGATCTCACTACATGGAGAATTTAATACTTAAAGCTTAGACCATTTTCATGCCTTAACTAAGAGGCGAAGTAGAGGTAGAAATATATCTCTATGCACATGATGGCAGATAAAACAAAAATATGGGGAGCTATTCCATGATGAATATTCAGCTGAGGGGGATGTGCTGATGCCAGCCTGCATCTCCACTCCCGGAACTTCATTCCATTGAGACTCACAAGGAATTTATTGCTCATTTTAATCACACCCAGAGAATGAATTGGCAGGAATATTAGGCAGATAGGCCTATCACATATATTTTATTTGCATATCCCAGTGACAGAATCACAAGCACATTTCCTATCTCTATATTTTTTCATTTGCTCCAGGGGTAACTGGGGATGCAGTGTTGCCCTGGACCTGCATTCCAGGCTGCAAGCCTGGGTGCTCCCATCAGAGCTGAGGAAAGCCCTCAAGGAGAGAAGGGGTAAGATATGCAGGAGAGTAAGAGGGTTATATTCCTCCTGTCTTAGGGTGAAGAGATGCCCTTCCCCACCTTGCCCAGCCTGTTACCTGCTATCTCTCCCTTCAAGTGCCACATGCCACATGCCTGACCCTGTGCTTGACCCTGCAGGAAAGACAGCACCATCTAACCTTCATGGCAAATGTACATGGGCCAGACATGGTGCTATGTGCTTTATGGGGACAAGCTTTTGCTTTCTTTTTTCTTTGTTTTTAACTTTGTAAAAAGTTTTTATTGAAATATACTTGTATAAGATGCACACATCATAAGTATACAGCTTACTGTATTTTCACAAGTTAAACACACCTGATCAAGAAATAGACCATTACAGGTTGCCACAGGAGAGGGAGGAGATGGGATGGATGAATATAGGTGAAGGGGATAAAGAGCTACAAACTTCTAATTATAAAATAAGTAAGTCACAGGAATAAGGTACAGCATAGGGAATATAGTCAATAATATTGTAATATCTTTGTATGGAGGCAGATCTTCTCATGGTGAGCATTTTGTAATGTATATAATTGTATCACTATGTTGTTTACCTGAAAACAACATAATATTGTATATAAACTGTGCTTCAGTTGAAAAAAACAGACTATTATAAACACCCAGAAATCCACTTCATACTCCCTTCCAGTTAGTACCCATCCCCCAAGGGTAAGCATTATCCTGATTTGCTTTACTTTTATTTTTACATAATTTCAAAAATAGTACAGTGAGTTCCTATAAATGCTCCACCCAGCTTACCAATTGTTAACATTTTATTACTTTATTACTTATATATTAATGTTATGTATACAGCAAGACATAAAATTTTTTCTGAACTGTTTAAGAGTAAGTTATACATACAATGCCCCTTTACCCCTAAATACTTCAGTTTCCTAAAAATCGACATTTTCTTATATATCAAGGTAAAGTCCTCAAAAGTAGGGCATTACTATTGATAATAACTAATCAATAGATGTTCTGATTTGTTTTGTTTTATTTTTTGTTTTTTATTTTAGTATCATTAATATATACTTACATGAGCAACATTGTGGAACTAAACTCCCCCCATTATCAAGTCCCACCACATACCCCATTACAGTCACTGTCCATCAGCGTAGTAAGATGCTGTAGAATCACTACTTGTCTTCTCTGTGTTGTACAACCCTCCCCGTGCCCCACACACACATTATGCATGTTAATCATAATGCCCCCTTTCTTTCCCCACCCCCCTTATCCCTCCCTTCCCACCCATCCTCCCCAGCCCCTTTCCCTTTGGTAACTATTCGTCCATTCTTAGGTTCTGTGAGTCTGCTGCTGTTCTCTTCCTTCAGTTTTTTCTTTGTTCTTATACCCCACAGATGAGTGAAATCATTTGATACTTTTCTTTCTCTGCCTGGCTTATTTCACTGAGCATAATACCCTCTAGCTCCATCCATGTTGTTGCAAATGGTAGGATTTGTTTTCTTCTTATGGCTGAATAATATTCCATTGTGTATATGTACCACATCTTCTTTATCCATTCATCTCCTGACGGACACTTAGGTTGCTTCCATTTATTGGCTATTATAAATAGTGTTGTGATAAACATAGGGGTGCATCTGTCTTTTTTCAAACAGGGCTGCTGCATTCTTAGGGTAAATTCCTAGGAGTGGAATTCCTGCGTCAAATGGTATTTCTATTTTGAGTTTTTTAAGGAACCTCCATACTGCTTCCCACAATGGTTGAACTAGTTTACATTCCCACCAACAGTGTAGGAGGGTTATCCTTTCTCCACATCCTTGCCAACATTTGTTGTTTGTCTTTTGGAAGGTGGGCATGCTAACTGGTGTGAGGTGATATCTCTTTGTGGTTTTAATTTGCATTTCTCTGATGATTAGCAATGTGGAGCATGTTTTCATATGCCTGTTGGCCATCTGAATTTCTCCTTTGGAGAAGTGTCTGTTCAGATCCTCTGCCCATTTTTAAATTGGATTATTTGCTTTTTGTTTGTTGAGGTGCATGAGCTTTTTGTATATTTTAGATATCAAACCCTTGTTGGATATGTCATTTATGAATATATTCTCCCATACTGTAGGATGCCTTTTTGTTCTACTGATGGTGTCCTTTGCTGTACAGAAAATTTTCAGCTTGATATAGTCCCACTTGTTCATTTTTGCTTTTGTTTCTCTTGCCTGTGGAGATACTGTTCATGAAGAAGTTGTTCATGTTTATATTCAAGAGAGTTTTGCCTGTATTTTCTTTTTAAGAGTTTTATGGTTCCATGACTTACATTCAGGCCTTTGATCCATTTCAAGTTTACTTTTGTGTATAGGGTTAGACAATAATCCAGTTTCATTCTCTTATATATAGCTGTCCAGTTTTGCCAACACCAGTTATTAAAGAGGCTGTCATTTCCCCATTATATATCCATGGCTCCTTTATCATATATTAATTGACCATATATGCTTGGGTTAATATCTGGACTCTCTATTCTGTTCCACTGGTCTGTGGGTTTGTTCTTGTGCCAGTACCAAATTGTCTTGATTACTGTGGTTTTGTAGAAGAGGTTGAAGTTGGGGAGCAAGATACCCCCTGCTTTATTCTTCCTTCTCAGGATTGCTTTGGCTATTTGGGGTCTTTCGTGGTTCCATATGAATTTTAGAACTATTTGTTCCAGTTCATTGAAGAATACTGTTGGTATTTTTTATAGGGATTGCATTGAATCTATAGATTGCTTTAGGCAGGATGGCCATTTTGACAATATTAATTCTTCCTACCCAAGCGCATGGGATGAATTTCCATTTATTAGTGTCCTCTTTAATTTCTCTTAAGAGTGTCCTGTAGTTTTCAGGGTATAGGTCTTTCACTTCCTTGGTTAGGTTTATTCCTAGGGATTTTATTCTTTTTGATGAAATTGTGAATGGAATTGTTTTCCTGATTTCTCTTTCTGCTAGTTCATCATTAGGGTATAGGAATGCAACAGATTTCTGTGTAATATTTTGTATCCTGCAACTTTATTGAATTCAGATATTAGATCTAGTAGTTTTGGAGTGGATTCTTTAGGGTTTTTTATATACAATATGTCATCTGCAAAGAGTGACAGTTTCACATCTTCCTTACCAATCTGGATGCCTTTTCTTTCTCTGTGTTGTCTGACTGCCATGGCGAGGACCTCCAGAACTATGTTGATAAAAGTGGGGAGAGTGGGCATCCTTGTCTTGTTCCCGATCTTAGAGGAAAAGCTTTCAGCATCTCACTGTTAAGTATGATGTTGGCTGTGGGTTTGTCATATATGGCTTTTATTATGTTGAGGTACTTGCCCTCTATACCCATTTTGTTGAGAGTTTTTATTATGAATGGATGTTGAATTTTGTCGAATGCTTTTCTATGGAGATGATCATGTGGTTTTTGTCCTTTTGTTGATGTGGTGCATGATGTTGATGGATTTTTGAATGTTGTCCCATCCTTGCATCCCTGGGATGGATCCCACTTGATTATGGTTTATGATCCTCTTGATGTATTTTTGAATTTGATTTGCTAATATTTCATTGAGTATTTTTGCATCTATGTTCATCAGAGATATTGGTCTGTAATTTTCTTTTTTTGTGGTGTCTTTGCCTGGTTTTGGTAGTAGAGTGATGCTGGCTTCATAGAATGAGTTTGATAAAATTTAGTGGTGAATCCATCTGGTTTGGGTATTTTGTTCTTGGGTAGTTTTTTGATTACCAGTTCAATTACATTGCTAGTAATTGTTCTGTTTAGATTTTCTGTTTCTTCCTGGATCAGTCTTGGAAAGTTGTATTTTTCTATAAAGTTGTCCATTTATTCTAGATTTTCCAGTTGGTTAGCATGTAGATTTTCATAATATTCTCTAATAATTCTTTGTGTTTCTGTGGTGGTGGCTGTAGTGGTTTTTCCTTTCTCATTTCTGATTCTGTTTATGTGTGTAGATTCTCTTTTTTTCTTAATAAGTCTGGCTAGGGTTTATCTATTTTCTTTATTTTCTTGAAGAACCAGCTCTTGGTTTCATTAATTTTTTCTGTTGCTTTATTCTTCTCAATTTATTTATTTCTTCTCTGTTCTTTATTATGTCGCTTCTTCTGCTGACTTTGTGTCTCATTTGTTCTTCTTTTCCCTGTTTCAATAATTGTGAATTAGACTGTTCATTTGGGATTGTTCTTCCTTCTTTAAATAGGCCTGGATTCTTATATACTTTCGTCTTAGAACTGCCTTTGCTGCTTCCCAGAGAAGTTGGGGCTTTGTGTTGTTGTTTTCATTTGTCTCCATATATTGCTTGATCTCTGTTTTAATTTGGTCATTGATTCATTGATTATTTAGGAGCATGTTTTTAAGCCTCGCTGTGTTTGTGAGCCTTTTTGCTTTCTTTGTACAATTTATTTCTAGTTTTATACCTTTGTGATTTGAGAAGTTGGTTGGTAGAATTTCAGTCTTTTTTAATTTACTGAGGCTCTTTTTGTGGCCTAGGATGTGGTCTATTCTGGAAAATGTTCCATGTGCACTTGAGAAGAATGTGTATCCTGCTGCTTTTGGGTGTAAAGTTCTGTAGATGTCTGTTATTTCCATCTGTTTTAATGTGTTGTTCAGTGCCTCTGTGCCCTTACTTATTTTCTGTCTGGTGGATCTGTCCTTTGGAGTGAGTGGTGTGTTGAAGTCTCCTAAAATGAATGCATAGCATTCTATTTCACCCTTTAATTCTGTTAGTGTTTGTTTCACATATGTAGGTGCTCCTGTGTTCAGTGCATAGTTATGTATAATGGTTATATCCTCTTGTTGGACTGTCCCCTTTATCATTATGGAATATCCATCTTTATCTCTTGTGACTTTCTTTGTTTTGAAGTCTATTTTGTCTGAATCAAGTACTGCAAGACCTACTTTTTTCTCCCTATTGTTTGAATGAAATATCTTTTTCCATCCCTTCACTTTTAGTCTCTGTATGTCTTTGGGTTTGAGGTGAGTCTTTTGTAGGCAGCGTATAGATGGGTCTTGCTTTTTTATCCATTCTATTACTCTGTGTCTTTTGATTGGTGCATTCAGTCCATTGACATTTAGAGTGTTTATTGCCATTGCAGGCTTTGGATTCATGATTACCAAAGGTTCAAGGGCACCTTCTTTACTATCTAATCGTCTAACTTAACTCACTTATTACACTATTACAAACACAATCTGATGATTCTTTATTTCTCTCCTTTCTTTTTCTTCCTCCTCCACTCTTTATATGTTAGGTGTTTTATTCTTTCTGTACTCTTTGTGTTTCCCTTGATTGATTTTTGTGGCTAGCTGATTTCATTTTATCTTTCATTAGTATTTGGTTACCCTATTTTCTTTGGTGTGGTTTTATTTTCTCTGGTGACAGCTATTTAGCCTTAGGCATACTTCCATCTAGTGCAGTCCCTTTAAAATACATTGTAGAGATGGTTTGTGGGAAGTAAATTCCCTCAAGTTTTGCTTATCTGGGAATTGTTTAATCCCTCCTTCAAATTTAAATGATAATCTTGCTGGATACAGTATTCTTGGTTTGAGGCCCTTCTGTTTCATTTTATTGAATATATCATGCCATTCCCTTCTGGCTTGTAAGGTTTCTGTTGAAAAGTCTGATGATAGCCTGATGGATTTTCCTTTGTAGGTAATCTTTTTCCTCTCTCTGGCTGCTTTTAATACTCTGTCCTTGTGTTTGATCTTTGCCATTTTAATTATATGTATTGGTGTTGTCCTCCTTGGGTCACTTGTGTTGGGAGATCTGTGGACTTCCTTGGTCTGAGAGACTATTTCCTTCCCCAGATTGGGGAATTTTTCAGCAATTATTTCTTCAAAGACACTTTCTATCCCTTTTTCTCTCTCTTCTTCTTCTGGTACCCCTATAATGCAAATATTGTTCTGTTTGGATTGGTTACACAGTTATCTTAATATTCTTTCATTCCTAGAGATTCTTTTATCTCTCTCTCTGCCTCACCTTCTCTGTATTCCTGTTCTCTGATTTCTATTCCATTAACAGTCTCTTGCACCTCAGCCAGTCTGCTCTTAAATCCTTCCATGGTTTGTTTCGTTTCTGTTATCTCCCTCCTGAATTCATCCCTTAGCTCTTGAATATTTCTCTGTAGCTCCATCAGCATGCTTATGACTTTTATTTTGAATTTTTTTTCAGGGAGAATAAAGTCCCCTCCTGCTTGCTGGTCGCCTTGCCTTTCTCCACTGTCTGTGCCGGTTAACTGCACACAGGGCAAAGCCTCTGGGTTAATCCCCTAAACTGCCATGGGCAGGGCCACCTTCTAGATGGCCTAGGACAATGGCGGGCATTGCAGGCCAGCAGCGCATGTTCTGCCACAAGAGCAAAGCCCCTTTGTGCCTCCTGGTCTCCGTGCCCATCTCCACTGTCTGGGCTGGTCAACCACATGCAGGTAGCAGCCTCTGGGTTAATCCCTAAGCTCCATGGGTGGGGGTGGCCCTTGGAATGGCCTAGAGCACTGGCAGGGGTTGCAGACAAGCAGCGCATGTTCTGCCATGAGAACAGAGCCCCTTTGTGCCTTCCGGACTCTGTGCCCGTATCCACTGTCTGCACTGGTCTACCGCCTACAGGGAGCAGCCTCTTGGTTAATCCCCTGAGCTGCTGTGAGCAGGGTGGCCCTCAGGATGGCCTAGGGCACTGGTGGGGGTCACAGGCAAGTGGCGCATGTTCTGCCATGAGAAAAAAGCCCCTTCGTGCTTTCCAGACTCTGCACCCATCTCCACTGTCTGTGCAGGGCAGCCATGCCCAGGGAGCAGCCTCTGGGTTAATCCCCTGAGCTGCCGTTCCCAGGGTGGCCCTCGGGATGGCCTAGGGACTGACAGGGGTCACAGGAGAGCAGTGCGTGTTCCACCCCAAGAACAAAGCCCCTTTGTGCCTCCTGGACTCTGCGCTGGTCTCCGCTGTCTGTGCTTATCAGCTGCGCACAGGGAGTAGCCTCTGGGTCTGGGCCAGTTAGCCATGCACAGGGAGAAGCCTCTATGCTAAGCTGTGTGGTTGCTGTAGTCAGAGCTGCTCCCCAGCTGTTCCATAGCAATGGATCAACCAGTTTGCTTGCAATGCCGGCAGGGGGGAAGGAACGGCAGGCTGCTTATCACCCCATGGGGCTTCAGAACTGCATTGCCACCCAGGGGGTTAGGGCGCCTGAAGTTCCTTAAAGTCCTGCTGGACTGAGTATGCCAGGACGGTTTTGTCCACCTGTTAAACCCTTGTCCCTTTAAGACTTTTAAAGTGCCCGCTTTTCTTTTGTCCCATGGCAGCCAGCTGTGGGAACCTGTTCTCAGTCTCAATCTCGGACCTTGCTTTTCCACTCCTCCAATATCCAGTGCACCATGTAATATGTGTCTGTGCTCCCAGGGCAGACCACCAGGGCTGGTTATTTCGCAGTCCTGTGCCTCCACTCCCTCCCCACTCTGATTCTTTTCCTCCCGCTGGTGAGCTGGGGTGGGGAGAGTGCTCGGGTCCTGCCAGGTCACAGCTTTGTATCTTACCCTTTTTGTGAGATGCTGAGTTCTCGCAGATGTAGGTGTAATCTGGCTCGTGTACTGTATCTTCTGGTCACTCTTTTAGGAATAGTTGTGTTTGCTGTATTTTCAAAATATGTATGGTTTTGGGAGGAGATTTCCACCACCCTATATTCATGCCGCCATCTTGAAAATCAGAACTCTAGATGTTCTGATTTTGCCAGTTGTCACAATAATTCTCTTTACAAGAAAAGAAAGTTCTGGACCCCAAGTTGAATTCAGTTTCATGTCTCTTGAATCTCCTTTAATGTGGAACACTTCCTCAGTCTTCCCTTATCTTTCGTTACCTTGACATTTAAGGAGTACAAGCTCATTATTTTGTATAATGTCCCTCAGTTTGAATTTGTCTAATGCTTCCTTTTGATTCAACTCAGGTTATGCATTTCTGGCAAAAACACCCTCTACTGTTTATTTTCAATAAAATCACTAGGTAGCCCAGTGCTGAAAGTAAGGATAAGAAATTTGTGTTCTAGATCTCATCTATCTAAATAGACTCAACTCCCCGAGACAGGGAACAGGTCTTTTCTTGTCTCCAGAGTGGAACATGCAGGCTCTGGAGTCAGACTGCCAGGGTAGTGTTCTGTCCTACTACTTATTCCCTGTGGAACATTGCTTTATTTTCTTCATTTCTGTACTGTAGTGGAGGAAGAGATACTCTGAACTTCATAGGGCTGTGTGGATTAGAATAGCTGGTCCCAAATGAGGCAAGACTCAGCAATTGATGCTAAAACTAGTGAGTGGAGGTTTAAGGAGTAACAAGATATTTACATAGGCTCAGAATCTCTCCTCGCAAGATACTTATTAATTGCAAAGGAAAAAACAGTGGTGGAGAAACCTGGCACATACCACCTTAACCAAGATATTAAAGTTAACAGCACCAGTTATGGGATGAATCAGTCTCATGTGCCTCTTGATATAATGCACTGAGAAGAACACACTTGATTTTCTCACTTCAGCCACTCTTTGCCCATCTTAACCTTCTCTCACCAGTCTTGTTTTTGGATCAACCCAGTTATTTGCATGTTAAAATATCACTCCTGCAGCAAAAGGAGGGTGGGCTGGAAGAGAGGAGAATGGAATCTGGGATGCTGACATAGTGGTCACCAGGTCTGATGGGACTGACACCTGCCCTATGCCAGGCCTTCCTCTACAGGAATATATATTTTATGAGCTAGTTTGAGAGACTTTCCAGTCCCTTGGGTGCCTCTCTCATCCCCAGGCTCCTCTCCTATCTGCTCTGCATCCCCCAGGCTCCTTTGTTTGGGCTCCCTAGCTTCCTCTTATCACCACTGATCCCCAGTCTCATCACTTGCCCCCTGGTTCCCTTTACTGACCTTCCTACCCAGTCTTTTCTATCATCCCAGTTTCAGGTCATGGAAGAAACCCTGACCGTGATGTGAGTCAGAATTGGGGAGTCAGGAGGATGGTACTCATCTGAGTGTCTGAGCAACCTGTGGGTTCTGTGGCCCTGCCCTTTCATGAGAGGCAAATTGCAGTTCAGCCTCCCTTTTCTTCCTTCCTCCATACCTTTCCCATTCTTGCCCAGGGCCTCATTCTGCCTTCTCAGCACCCCTAGCTGCCATCTCAGTGAACACACTGCCAGGGTCATTGTCAGACCTGTTCCCTGAAGGATACCCAGTAATAGGGGTGCTTGACAGACCCCTCCTCCCTATAACCTTCCACACAGAGCCACTCAGCCCAGCCACCCATCTCTGAGGAAGCCCAGCTAGGCTTCACTTCAGCCTCCCAGCCCTTTCCTGTAAATGCACTCACAGCCAGGAGGGGTGCCATATTAAATCAAGAATGATGGAAACCAGTGGCTGTGATTATCCAGCTGAGATGTATCATGGGAGCTGGTCGCTGCTGGCTGCAGGTGAGGGCTTCTAAAACTAATTGCATATGGCTTTTATTAAGAAGATCACTCCCCCACTCTTGCTCTCCTGAGTGATTTCTTCCTAATGCCTCTCAGTCCAGTACCCTCTCCTTCTGAAGGCTGGGTCACCAGCCCTATCTTCTCCTACACTGGAACCCTGTCAAAGCAGGACCTTGACCTCAGTCCCTTCCCATTTCCTCAAAAAGCCAGGAACAGTAATAGCCTACATTTATAGAACCCTTACCAAGTGCCTTCTCTCATCCTCTGTTTTCTCTCCCAAATGCAGTATGCACAGACCAAGTATTTTCCTTTCAAAGGTCCTTCCACTGGCTAGCATTTCATGAGCCCGGACTCATAGCTCATGCCTTAAAAAGTCATTCATCCATTCAACTTTTTTTTTAAAAATACAGACTCTGTGGTAAGTATTAGGAACAGCATGAAGCTGAAACCTTTTACCTGGCTTAATCTCAGTGTCCTGTACATTTTAATCAAAAAGTTAGATCCATTTTCAGAAATTTTTCTGAATAGATATTTAGGTCTCCAGTCTGAGGGACAATCAGGATGTGCTTATATTTAGGCCATAGGTGAATCCTTCCCAGGACCATCTAGAGAGTTCCTGAGAAACCAACCAGGTCATGGTGTAACTGCTACCCATGCTTATGCCAACAGAAGTCAAGGAACCTTTCCCCTTGCCCAAGAAAATAACAGGACTACTAATACAACCTAAGATCAAGACACTGAAGAAGAGTTACAGGAAATAGAAATGTTTCCCTGTAGACTTCAGGAGGCCACAATGGTCAGATCCAAATCAGCAGAGTCATGAGAAAAGTCATTTTAGGCTTTTCAAAGGAAAAAGATACGTTATGTATGAGATCCCACACATCAGTGGATGGAAGGTACCTAGAGGCAGAATTCTCTGCCAGGAAATCTGACAAGGACGAGCTGCTCCAGTCAATAGAGGCATCCCTAGTTGCTGTTGAGACTGTACCCTGCAGACCTAGGATTCCTAGGGGAAGGAGTCTTAACAGCCACTTCTAGGCGGTGGGGGCATCCAAGTGGCCTTGGCCCCTGGCTTCTGCTTGAACCAAAGCAACTCTTCTCTTTACTTATGGAGCTCCATATAGATTTAATTAGTTAAAAGGGTTCTAGTACCCAAAAAAGGAAGGTGGGGGGATGGGGGGACACTGGGTTAGATAATGAGTTACTAAAATGCAACGAATTGTTCAGGCAATTTTGAGAAAGAAGAGTAAAGCTAGGAGTATCATTCTCTGATTTTAAACTATACTACAAAGCTCAGTTATCAAGACAGTGTGGAACTGGGACAAGAACAGATACATAGACCAATGGAATACAATAGATAACCCAGAAATAAATCCATGCCAATATGGTCAATTAATATAAGACAAAGGAGGCAAGAATATACAATGGGGAGCAACAGTCTTTTCAATATCTAGTATTGGGAAAACTGGACAGCTACATGCAAAAAATGAAACTGGATGACCATCTTAAACCATATACAAAAATAAACTCAAAATGAATTAAAGATCTAAATATAAGAACTGAAACTGAAACTCCTGGAAGAAAACATGAGCAGTAAACTCTTAAACATCAGCATTAGTAATTTTTTCCAGATATGTCTCCCCAGGCAAGGGAAACAAATGCAAAAAAAAAAGTGGGACTACATCAAATTAGAAAGCTTCTGCATGTCAATAAAACAAAAATAACAACCTACTGCATGGGAGACTATATTTGTAAATGGTATATCTGAGAAGGGACTAATATCCAAAATATATAAAGAACTCATACAACTCAACACCATAAAAACAAATAATCCAATTAAAAAATGGGCAGAGGACCTGAAAGATATTTTTTCAAAGAAGATACACAGATGGCCAACAAACACATGAAAAGATGCTCTACATTGCTAATCATCAGGGAAATGCAAATCAAAACCACAGTAAGATATCACCTCACACCAGTCAGAATGACTGTTATCCGAAAGACAAAAAATAAATGTTGAAAAGAAAAAGGAACCATCACACACTGCTGGTGGGATTGCACAGTGATGCAGCCACTGTGGAAAGCAGAATGGAGGTTTCTCAAAAAAACTAAAAATACAAATATCATACAACCCAGCAATTCCATTTCTAGGAATTTACCTGAAGAAACAAAATCACTAATCTGAAAGATACATGCACTCCTATGTTTATCATAGCATTATTTATAATAGCTAGATTATGGAAGCAACCTAAATGCCCATGAATACATGAACAGATAAAAAAAGCGTATATATATATATATATATATATATATATATATATACACACACACACAATGGAATATTATTCCCACAAAAAGGAATGAAATCTTTCCATTTGCAACCTGGATGGACCTAGAGGGTATTATGCTAAGTGAAATAAATCAGAGAAAGACAAACACCATATGATTTCACTTTATATGTAGAATCTTAAAAAGAAAACAAAGAAACAAATAAAACAAACTCATAAATACAGAGAATAGACTGGTGGTTACCATGGTGGGAGTGGGGGAGGTGAAATAGGTAAAGGGGGAAAATGTTGTTAGAATGTTTGCTATTTTGATCTGGGTGATGTTTACATGAGTGTATATACATGTCAAAATTCATCAAGCTGTACATTAAGATTTGTGTATTTTATTGCATGTAGCTCCATATAAATTTTTTAAAAATGTTTTTAATGCAGCAAAGGAGAAGGAAGTACCATTTAAAGGCCTACCAAGGGCCAGGCTAGCAGTCTTTCACACCTGAGTCATTCACATTACTACTTCTGCATTTACATTTGCTATGTGCCAGAGGCTCTGCCAAGTTTTGTATATGTTATCTCACTTAATTCTCACCAGCAGGCCACAAAGATCCTACAAGGGAGTTAGGAGCTACTATCTCTGTGTTAGAGATGAGGAAGCTTAAATTCAGAAGGTGAATTCACTTTCCCAAGGTCAGCTAACTAGTAAGTAAATGAGGTGAGGTTTGAATTTAGGTCTGTCTGGAGCAAAGCTGCTGATTTCTGCCATGTAACTTGCCCCATTATGAGCCAAAAGAGGAGTCAGCCTTTAGATGGGGTCAGTGTAGGATTAAATGAGACACTGTAAAGTGCTGAGTACAGTGCCTGGCACACAGCAGCTGTTTCACAAACAGTAGTCCTCATGCAGTTGGCAGCATGTATTGACTCCTTCTGTGAGCCAGGACCGGTGCTAGGTGCTGGAGCTGTAGAGATAAACAAAATATGCTCTTTGTCACTCAGAACCTCATGGTTGAGTAAGGGGAGAAAAACAGGCTGTTGACTAAGCATTCTGGAGGTCCCAGGGGCAGGCATGAAGCCTTACAACAAGCTCCTGAAACAATATGATATTTAAGCTGAGATCACAGGGCACTTAAAGGAAGATGAGAATAGAGAAGACTTGTAGTGAGGGAGCAGTATAAACAAAAGCCCAGAGGCAGGAACACTCTGAGTCCCATCACTCAGGAGAGGTGAGGAAACAGACCCAACAAACCCTTAGAGGCCAGCTTCCATCATTTCAAGCTCCTTGTAGTTGGCACACTTCTGTACCAGCCAGGGTGTGTGCATCTCACCGTCAGAGCCTTCCAGCCCAGTGGACCTGAAAGCTGAGAGGGACTGGGTGGGCGGGGAGGAGGAGGAGGAGGAGGCAGATATATGGCTGGAGTCATCAGAGGCAAGTAATGTATGTGGCGCCTGAGGGAGCGGCACAGTCACACTGTGGATTTGAACCGGCAAGCGTCGCTCCACTGGGATCGGCGCCGAATTATTGCTCCATATGAAACCCAGGACTGATGGGAGCTTTCAGTTATAGACTGATAACAACAGCCAAAATTGGATTGTTTGCTATTTATTTTTTTTAACTTCTGTCAAGGTCACTACTGTAACAGGAAAACACGCCCAAGCTGCAGGTATTTTTCATCCACTCTGCCCGCAAGAACAATCTGCAGCCACAGCTTTTGTGACAGAGCCTTACCTTGGCAAAACTGCCACTGTTATGCGGTCTTAGGAGAAAGGAGCCTCCAGAAGACCCAGGTCTTGTCCCATTCTAAGACCTGCCTCTTTCCCCCATCCTCCAGCCTCCATAAATGCTTTATCATTGGACCCACGCCCTCATCCCTCCCAGCCTGGTCTCCAGCCCGTCCCACAGCACCCACCTAGCCAGTGCTCCAGTTTCTTCAAGCTTCCAGTCTCCCAGAGAGCCTCCCCAGAAATGTTCCACACTTTGTGTATCCTTCCCTTCCCTGTACCCCTGCACCACCCAGTCTAGCTGGTAATTCTCTCCTCTTTATACCTATCATCAAATTCATTTTTGCAAACGTTCACCATATGCCTCCACTATACCAGGACTTGTGCTGGGAATAGCAGTGAGTAAAAGACAGTGCCTGCTCATAATTAGAGCTCATAATTTAGAACAGATTCACAAACATGCAACAAACTTGTTTCCAAGTAGCTTTTGTTGGTTGGTTGGTTTTTTAGTGCTAGGTACAAACAAGGCTTGAAATAGGCATGCATGCTTTGGAACCATGAGAAAAATGGTTGATTCTGAGTAGTATTTGTGGAGAGGCTCTGCTTCACATCCCCTGCCCAACTTTGAGCTTCCTGAGGGCAAAGCCTGGCTCTCCTCTCCTCCCTCACAACATGACTAAGCTAAGACCTCCTCCTCCTGCCTTTTCTGAAGTGGACCAAGCTCAGAGCTGGACATATGCCAGGCACTCAGCATCATCTAGAACCTTCCAGGGGGACAGGTTATAGTCCTCCTCCTCCCCGCCCCATGTCTCCATCATGGTATGCACAGGGTTAGGTACACAGCAATTGCTGAATAATTGTGTTTATCTGAGCAGTATTGTTGAAATTGAAGGATATTCTGGTTTGAAAACCAAAAAGGCTTTCAAGAGGGTAAGTGGAAAGGGACAGGAACCTACATTTGTTAAGCACTTACTGCATGCCAGCCATGATGCTAGGCACATTATATACATTGTCATATTTAATCCCCAGTTTACAGATGAGAAAACTGAGGTGCAGTAACTTGATCCCAGTGATAAGCATATCTTGTAAGTGATAAAGCTGGGACTCAAACTTAGTTTTCTGTCAGACTCCAGGGTCAAAGGTTAAGGTTAATCTAGTGGTACTTACTAGCAGAGTGAGCCAGGACCTCTGAGCAGTGGCCACCTGTGGGAAGGAAATGAGGCGAGAGCTGGGATGATGAGACAGTGGAAGGATGGGGCCACCCTCCAGTGGTCTTGAGCCAAAGCTGTGCATCAGGACCCTTGGAGACCCAGACTTGGGTTTAGATTTTGACCCAGGATGAAACTCGGTTACTAGTGCTCCTAACACTCCTAAGTCACCCTTCCTCTCTCCCCACAGTACCAGGAGAAGCAGCGAAAGTGGGAGGCCGAGGAGCGGCGCCGCTTTCCCCTGGAGCAGCGGCTCAAGGAGCACATCATTGGCCAGGAGAATGCCATCGCCACAGTGGGTGCTGGTAAGCATGTGGGTTGCTGGCCAGTGCACAGGGGTTGCTGCTGCAGTGAGCAGTGAGGCATACATCTGGCTGCCACTGTCCTGTGGGGAGGTGGCTAATAATATTAAAACTTGATGTTTGTGGAGCACTTTCTGTGTGTCTGGCATTGTGATAAACTCTTTGCATATGTCGTATCATTTAATCAAAGCAACCCTTTTTACAGATTAAATCCCATTTTACAGATGAGGAAGCTGAGACATGCAGCATTTAAATAATGGCTCATGGCTGCTTTCCTCTGCTTAGAGTTTAACTCTGACCTATATCTAGTCCACTGCCCCTGAAACCATTCCTTTCAGGTGAGCAAACAGACCCAGAGAGGAGCAGAAGTTTGTCTATTGCTAGCAATGTAGCCAGAGCCAGAACTTCTATCTCCTGTCTCCCAGCTTAGGACTCTCAGTATAGTTTGTTAGTATCTGGGTCATTTCTAGGAAAAACATCCTAAAGCAGCATGAGGGCCTTCTTCTCCTCCCCAACTCTTAGGTCCCATACTTTGACCCCTGGGAGCCAGATGACCTCTGGTGTAATCCCTAACCTAATGGCCCTCCTGTCCATGCAGACCCCACTGGGGAAAAGTACAAAACTAGGGTTCTGCTTGAGGTGGTGACCTCACTTTTATTCTCCAACTCAGGTACATGTCTCCCTGAAGGTGGTCTCAGATTGATGAGGCAAGGGCAGAAGAACCCAAGCCCAGCTCAGACAAGGGGATATCCTCCAAGGCAGCAGTTCTCAAAGACGGTCTCCGGACCATCAGCATCAGCATCCTCTGGGACCTGTTATACATGCAGATCTCAGACCTCACCCTAAACCTATGGAATCTCAAACTCTGCGAGTGGAGCCCAGCAATCTGTGTTTTAACAGGCCCCACAGGTGATTCTGATGCTCGGCTCAAGTTAAAAACATTGCCCTGTAGTGTCTCAGTTCCATTCATGTTGCTTATCTCTTCTCTCCAAGTGATCTGGTCCCATGCAGTCCAGCAACTGCCATGGAGCACCAAGTTCTGCTCACTGATTAAAGGAGACATCAGACTGAAATTGTGGTGCCCCTCCAGGACTTTCTGGGGCGGCTGTGTCAGCCCTAGGATACCAATTAGAGGAGTAATTGAAAAATGAAGGCAGCCACCCCTGTGACACACTGAGCCCAGCCTGATCTCCATCATCTTCTCCCACCAGTGGGACTCATGTGGCAGTCATGAGCCCCTCATCAGGAGCCTGACCTCAGCAGCAGATAAAAGGAACCCATAGAGCAGAGCTGCCTCACCAGCTGGAGGTTAGAAGGCTGCCTGCAGGCACACACAGGAGCTGAGGAAAGCTCTTTTTGTATACACTAGGTCACACTACTCAGGCCCAGACCACAAGACATCATGCTCAGCCACCACCTTGGATATGGCATCCCCCAACTTCTTTGTCTAGGCCATGTCTGAAGTGGAGGGAAGGAAGACCCTGGGGGCTGCCAAGGGTTGAAGAGAGAAGGAACTGTCCACAGGAGAGACATTACCTGGGTGGAGATCTGAGAAAGCAGTTTCCTGTGGGAGTCTCATGTCCACTTGGGTGCAGCTGCCGCTGCCAACGTAGTGTTTTCCCTTTGCTTCCTAGATAGCCCTTTCCCAGCCAGCTGTGTGCTTCTTTGTGACCTCTTCTGCTTCTCACCAGCTTCTCAAGTCCATGAGATGTGAAGCTCCCAGGTCTGGAAGTTGGGGTGGGGGAGGAGGAACACATTGAGTTCGAAGGAATTAGACCATCCTGAGCTCAAATAGCAGGTTTGCCACTGACCTGCTGTGCAACTCAGGGTACTCAGTCTGCTCCTTGAGCATCTGTTTCCTCACCTGTGTACTCCAGATCCAAATTCAGGGCTGTCTGACTATCAAGCACATGCTCTTCCCAGCATGGGCCAGATAGCACTGAGTAAAACCGAGTCCCTCTTCTCAAGATGTTTGCTATCAAGGGTTGGGTACTATGTTCTTTAGGTCAGCCCCACAGTTCTTTCTTTCAAGCTGGGAGGCCCTTTGTCCCATCCCAAGGCTAGCCTCTTCCCCTGATCCTACACTGACCTCTGATGCACCACCCACCTTGTCTCTCCTTGCCCAGAGTAAGAGTAGATGATTAGCTTCCCCCATCCCAGAGGCTGTCAGAATGTCTGCCCTGAGTGCTTCCTTCTACACAAAGCTCCCTTCTGTCACCTGAACTTGCATCAGATCAGGAAGGCCCTGCGCCTCATTGTGTGGTGTGGAGGTTGACTCTGATGTGATTCCAGTGACCCTAGAAAAGACAGAGAGGCTACTGGTGCCTGGGCTGTGGGGCTGGTGCATTATCTCATCCATCTGTAAGGCCATGCTCTGACCTTCATGAGAAGCCCCGTGGCTGAGGTCACACTGAAGATGGTCAGCTAATGTTCAGCTCCTGGCCCAGGTGAGGCGGAGGCACTCTCTGGGTCAGAATTTTGGTAGGCAAGCAGCAGCCAGTGCCTCAGGACCTCAAGACTGAAGCAAGTGCAGGAGAGAAAGGCAGATCTAGAGGGTAGGCCAGGCCACTAGACTAGTTCAGATGGGTTCTCTAGACTAGTAACATGTGTGCTAGGGACTGGCTGGGTGGAGCTTGGCACCCCAGGGGTACCATGAGGATGGGCAGCCAGAGAAGTGCCGCAGAATGAATTGATTTGATAAATGGCCATTTATTACCCTCACGAATTGGCCGAGACCAATTTTGGTCACATCAACCCCTGTAAGTGCTGGGATATTGATTTGTGCAAAGTAATACAGTGAATTTATCAGTGTGATCCCCAGCTGCAGGGCTTCTAGCAAGGCTGGTGCACAGTTACCGCCTTACAAATGGAGGAGATGAAGCACCAGCCCCACTTTCCAGGCCCTCATGGCCTCTCTCTTCTTTTGGGGTCCCTGGAGCCAAAGCAAGGCCATGCTGCACACCACCAGCCAGGGCCTTGGCACTGAAAGTGAGGCTCACCTTCCAAAACCTAGAGCCACTCTTGGTGACAGGAGAGGGAGAATGCCTACCCTGTCAGGCAGACCTCTGAGCTCAGAGCCTCTGTGACCTCACCATCCTCCTCAGAAAGGCAGCCAGTGACTATTCAACACACTGAGAGCCAGACTGTGCGCCCCCACCAACCTGCCCACCTCCTGTGTTCCTGCCTCAGTAAAGGCATAACCATTCACTGGTCTCCTAAATTCCTAAATAGAAATGTAGACATTTCCTGGCCTCTCCTTCACTCTCACCACTTATAGCCCATCAAGTATCAAGTTCTGTCATTCTGCCTCTTAAGTGGGTCTCAAACTTGGCCTTTCCCTCCATTCTTAATACCACTGCCCTAGCTCAGGATCTCAGCATCTCCCATCTTAACCATACGACGGCCTCATCACTGGTGTCCCTGCTTTCCTTCCTTCCCAGCTGGAGTGAACTTTATAAAATGTAACAACTGCCCTGTTTAAAACCTTGGGTGGCCCTTGCTGCCCTGGCCCAGCATACAAGGCCCGCCCCTGCTGTCCGTCCTCCCCTGCTGCCCCTGCTTTGCACAGCGCACACCAGCTGCTGCTGCTTCCCCACACAGGCTGAGATGCTGTCCTCTCTCCTTCCGGCCCTTTTTCCTCCACAGCCCTGCCTGTCTCCCGCACTGTGGCTGGTTGTCACTCAGCTGAACTCAGTTCAAGAGCAATAGACTGTAGACTCCTAAGGGCAGAGACTATAACTGTATCATTTTTGTTTTCCCCACACCTGGCACAGCACTCTGCTCGAAGTAGACACGTGGTACAGTTTTGAACTAATTAATTTGGCATGGCACCTTGTCCATTTCTGTGATGTGCTCTGAGGATGGAAGAGAAGCTGTAAGCCCGCACTCAGAGTAGCTCACCAGCGTACTGGGAATGTGACTGCAGTGCAGTTGTCCATTACAACACCCTCACAACTTGACCTTTGATACCATTGGTAGAGAGGCCACTCCCCAGACCTAAGGGAAGCCACTTCTAGGCAGCAGGTCAGCCCGCACAGGTGAAAGCTTTTCTATGCTCTCTCTGACCAGGGGCCTGTCCCCAGCCTTATTGTACCTGTTCCCAGTTGACTGTGAAGCCCATGAACTTCCTCGGGGAAGGTCTGGCCCAAATTCAGGTTCTCAGCATCAGCTGGCTGCATGGCATGCAGTGGCCTATAGCATGCTTCACCATCCTGTCTCGTGCTTTATTTCCCTCTCTGATTGATCCAAATGTATAATCTTCCCAAGCCCTGCACCTTTCTGGACCCTCCCTGGAGTCCTGTTTCTGATCTGAGAAATACATCCAGGTCCTCCCTGCATTGTGCAGTGGCAGTGATTGCTTTGGGAAAGTGTTGGCCATTCTGCCTGCACACCACACCACTGCAGGTGTCGTTCCCCCCCCCCCCACCCCGTGCCTCTGCTGCCCTTGTCGCCTCTTCTGGCCTGCCAAGGCACTCAAGACCCAGGCCTTCCCCAGGCACTCTTCCTGAGCCCTCACCTGGGTCCAGGGCCCTTTCTCTGGGCTGCCTGTAGACACCTTTTATCACTGCACTTACCATAAGGCATCTGTCTATATGTCTTTCTCTCTTCAAAGGTCAGGAACTACCTCTCATTCAGCTCTGTTTCCCCAGGGTTGACCACACAGGTATGTAAATATAAATAAAATCTGAACCCATCTTGGTATCTGCCTCTCCTCAACACAGATTCTCATCTCATCTCCACTTGGGAAGAGTATGCTTTTCCCTCCCATGATCCCTACCCCAGAGCATATGCACATGTGCACACACCCATACACATGACTGGGGGAGGCAGGGAGAGGCACTCAGCAAAAGCTATTCTTTGTGTTTTCAGTGTTATCCACTTAGTAGCAATAGTTTACTTTCAGAAAGGCTAGTCCTCAGAGACTAGGGAGAGAACTGTTCTTCCATCTTCCCCCAAACCTGAGTCTCCAGTATCTCCTCAGCCAGCAGGAACTTCTTGAGCACTTGCTGTGCTCCTTGAACCTATGCACAGTAAACAGGAAATTGCTAATAGAAGGCCTGGTTTCTCTAGAAAATGCCACCAGCATGGAACAAACACATTCCGAGTTAGTTTAAAAAATCTCCCACACTAGATCACTAGAACGTGTTAGAAAGGATGCTTCAGCCTACCCAGACTGCCCCAGAATCTTCAGCTGGACAGAGGCAAAGGCCTGGGGTGGAAGGAGCAGGCAGCTCTTTCTCTCACCTTGGTTTTATATACCCTGGGTCTTTCTTCTTGGAATGTCCCATCATATCTGGACTGTCTGGCAATCTCCCCCTCATCCTTCAGGCACAAATGGCTCTTCTGACCCTTCTCCCCGTGCTCCCACCCCACTGGGAACCCACAGCATTTTTATAGCAGCATTCACCTAAAAGGCACAAGCCATACTTTAGGCTTCTTTGTAGGTGCCCCAGCACCTGGCATGGAGCTTGTTTGCTGAAAAAATGGATAGGGCTCCCTGAAGAGGTGTTAGGAAGAGAGCAGAAACCTTATGAACCCAAACATGGTAGCTCCTTGCAGCACTCAGAGACTCTTGGGTCCAGGCCTCACTCGTCTCTGTAAAATGGAAGTTGAAGTATCTGTTCTTTCCCTCTTGTGATTCCAGAAATACCAAGAATTAATTCATTTAGTCAGCAAGCATTATACTACTGTCAGGCTATTCCTAAGGATCCCTCAGGAAGTAGAACTCCTAGCACCTGCTACCATGGAATACACAGTCAGATTGGGGCACACCCTCCCCCAGATACAAGGGCACAGGCAGATGAAAACCCTTATGCTGCCCTTCTCTGAGCCTCAGTCTCCTCTTCTGTAAAATGGAGGTAATATCTACTTCTTGGTATTATTATAAGGATGAAAGGACATCTGTAAAATACCAAAGCTATAGGTACCACTGCTGTGACTACCGTTATTATTATTTTTTTGATATCATTAATATACAATTACTTGAACAACATTATCGTGACTAGACTCCCCCTATTATCAAGTCTCCACCACATACCCCATTACAGTCACTGTCCATCAGCGGACTACCATTATTTTTATTCTTATTATTATTCTACTCTTGTAACTTATAAAATACTTTCATAGCCATTAACTCATTTCATCTTCATGAGGGCTATTTTATCAGCATGTATATGACTATTCTCACTTCCTGAATGTAGAAACTAAGGCTCAAAAGGAATAAGTGTTTTATTCAGAGTCAGTCAACCAGTAAGTGGCAGAGCCAGGACTCTGAACTAGATCCTGTAATTCCTATGCTGTCCACAATATCATCCGATAGATAAACACAGACCAGAGACTACAAACCCAATTGTTAATGGGGTAGATGGCGGGTGGTGGAGTTAATCAAAAAGGTTGTTACAAGTTTGAAGTTCTAAGATGAGTTTTATGATGGTCTAGTAGTGGTAGACCAGTCCAGGAGAAGGTGTTCTGATAAGGTGAGATCCCAGCAAGGAGGCACTAGTGGTTGCCTCACACTTGGAGAGCAGCTCAGCCTGTTGGTGCCTCCAGAAATAGGATTGGCCAGGGAAGGGGCTGAGCTGTCTGCTCAGGGGATCCTGAAACCATCTCTAGCTCAGAAAGCAGTGGTCAGGGGACAGTTTGGGAACAGTGGCTCTTGAGGCCATGTATTGAATGGCCGAGTAAGCCCGGACTGGAAGACTACAGAGGGATGGTTTTCCAGGTGAGACAAGGGTAGGAGGAGGTGCTGGGGAGAGCCAACTCCTTTCTCTAAACTCCTGAAGCACCAGTTCAGGCTCAAGGGCCAGCCAGAGCTGGGGGTAAAACCCAGGGTCTTCATTTATTTACCTGGGTAAACTTGAGCACACTACCTACCTTCTTTGTACATGTTTCCTCATCTATTTAATGAGAATCAGGTTCTCTGCCATTTTTGCCTTTGAGGTTCATAACGAGCCTCAAATGAAGTTGTGTCTACAGAGAAGTTCTTTATAGACTGGGAAGTGCTAGCAGAGTAGGTTGCTGCATTCTCTGGTACACAGTGAAAGCACCAGCAGCTGTGGCCACATCCTGAATGGGCCCGTGGAAGTCTCTTGTCTGTCCCTGCCCCAGCCCGACAGGACCCTCCAGGCTCCTGGCCCTCATCCTCAGCCAACCTGCCAACTACACACCCTGGGGCTTGCCTTCCCAGTCCTTCCTAGCTGCTTCCATTTTTCATTCTGTCGGACTCCATCTGCTTGGCTGTTTTTCTCTTCAGATATTATTAGAAATATCCCGAGTTGTAATTGTTTAATGGTTGGCATTTCGCCTGTTTCACGGGGGGCCCAGATCAAGCCCACCCCAGACTCATGTCCTGGGTCTGCAGAATTGACCAGGGACAGCTGTGCAGTGGAGTCTGCCTGGCATTATAAAGAGCTCTCTCCCAGGTGCATTATTAGAAAAGAAGGGGAAAGATGGCCCCAGGCATAATCCAATTCTCCATTCTCCATGGTGTGTTTGAACTGCATAGCCCAGCAGTGTGCAGCTTTCAGTGGGCTGGGAAGCTTCCCTTAAAGAGAAGTCAGGATCAGAATCTTAGGTGCATGGCACCTGGGAACCCCATTCTCCACCATCACCCCCTGTTGGCCCTCTGTTTGAGAGATGCTTTGGCATCTCTGCTCCCCAAATACCTCATGAAGCCTGAACCCAGTTTATGCTCAGCTTCTTTCCAATCTAGATTCTCAATTCAGCTCACTTTTGGAAGAATGTGATTACTTTCAGATGACCCCTCTCTTACCCCCACCACTACACATATCCACACAAAGTGTTCACAGGAGTCTGGCCTTTGTCATTTTATAATACCTCCTTCACCAAATATGCACACACACACCCATGAGTTCCTGTTTCTCTCAGACACTGGGGACCTTCTCCGCCAGGCTTGAACTATCCACTTCATCCCCAGCCTGCAGGTACCTGTGAGGCCTATGGGTTCCTCTGATAGCCAGGCCTTCCAGAGGACCAGCCGGTTAGTTTAGAGACAGTCTGGGACCTAGCCCAGGGGAGAGGCTGGACTCAGGCCCCTCTCAGGGAATGTCTCCTGGGCAGGCAGAGTGGCTGGTTCTGATGTCCATTAGGTTGCAAGGTTTCCATGTTTCTGCTGAGGCCAGAACTAAAAGTACTTTA
Source organism: Manis javanica (assembly GCF_040802235.1). NCBI lineage: Eukaryota > Metazoa > Chordata > Mammalia > Pholidota > Manidae > Manis > Manis javanica. The sequence goes on from NC_133166.1 coordinate 22,586,137, forward strand.
GTAGCAGCATCAGAGGTTGAGGTGAGAAAGACCACAGCATGGACCTGAACTCCTAAGGCAGTTCGAGACCTTTTTAATCTTCGATCCCACCCACAACTACCCATATTTTCGCCTGTCTCTCCACGTCGGTCATGCTGGTCCCCTTTGCCTCTTCAGATCCTGTCCAGCCTCCATAACCTGTCATCAGTCCTACTTCTTTCAAAAAGCCTTCTCTAACCTCTACAGATACTTCTTTGAAACCCAGCCACACAGATTGCACTACACAGTTTAGCATTTAGGATCTTTGCTCCTCAAGACTGGCAGACACATCCCTAAGACCATCAGCCTCTTCTTGGTTGACGTGGTTTCCAGGCCTTGTCCTCTGACATATCTCCCTTTGTTAATTCCCTCCCTGGCACTCTGGGGACCAGAACACACACACTGTTCCATCTGCAGACCCACCTTGATACTGCACAGTGCTCTGTCCCTTCCTGCCACTGACTGCCGTGTTTCCCTTAATGCAACCCAAATTGATACTTGCTTTTTTAAGTAGCCATATTTGACCAGAAAAAGGAGACAAGTTTAGAGAAGAACAACTCTACGATCACTACCAATCAACTAATCTGCTAGTTGTGTGTCTTTGGCAGGTGCCTTTATCTCTTGCCTCAGTTTCCTGTTTAGTATAACGGAGAATGCTTTCCTCTCAGGGTGTTTGCTCAGGTCTTGAGTAATAAAATGGCAATTTTTCCAATTGTGCCTAGCAATAGCATATTCAATAAGTGACTCTTCTTCTGATGGTTCTGCCTTGTTCCACCCCTGCTCTTGTGCTTGAGTGATGCTTGTGGGCCTGATTCTCCCACTCGGGTAGTTGGGCACTTAATTTCCTCACCTTGAATGATTATATACTTCCTTCTGAAGAGGAGAGCTCAGGTCTCACTCTAGCAGAGCTCAGCCCTCAGAGCTGAACCTAGTACATATCTACCCCATTGAGGCCATGGGTAATGGAGGTGCTGACCAAGTGGCTCACCCTTCTGTGCCCTGAGCACCACACTATCCTTGATTGGCTTCCAGAAAGTGCATTTGACTACATTTCCAGATAGAAGACCAGACCTTGGTTTCCCCAAATGGAAAAGAGTCCAGAGCTCACACCCCAGATCCCCAAGGGCCTACCGTGGGCTTTTGCCTCTCCCATTTGCACAGGCAGGCTCAGTCTCCCACCAGTGGTGCATAAATGGGTGACAAGCCAAGAGCTAAAATTCCTCTCGAACTCTCCTTCAGCAACCTCTGACCCCCTCCACATCCATTCACCATCCACCCGCCTCTCAGTTTCCCTGGCAACGCTGAGTGCTCATCCTGGAAAACTTTATCCGAAATCTGCTCTGGGCAGCTTTCCAAATCCATGCTAACCTGATTAGGTGTCTCTAGGGACCTTGCCAGCTAATCAGATTAGGCAGCACTAATGGTAGTGAGGACTTTGAGTGGGCGCAGAGCAGTAAAACATATTGTATACTTAGTGATAATTATCCTGCCTTTTGTGTCATTGATTTATCTGCCTCCCTCCCTGTACCCCCATCTTCTGTGTTTGGCCATAGCAATCCGGAGGAAGGAGAATGGCTGGTATGACGAAGAACACCCTCTGGTCTTCCTGTTCTTGGGATCATCTGGAATAGGTAATGGAGCAGATTGGCCAGTAGGGAAGGAGAGCTGGGGAGGCCCCAGCTACTATGGGCCAGGGTCACACTACCCACCTCTGGTTCAACTCCAGCTCCCAGAACAACTGCCTCCAAAGAAAAGAATCAGCAAGAGGATCATCTGTTACATTAGGAACAGCTGGAATTATGTCCCTCCCTCTGGAAGCAGTAGTACAGGACCTAATTCACCTGGAGGGCCAGGCTCTTTGGGGCCTGTTAGCCCTGGTCCAGCCACTCTGCATCTCCAGAGGCTGACCTTTAGGAACAATTGAACCACTTCCACTGCCAACCTTAGTACAGCCTGAGACATAACCCTCTAGAAGGATCAAGAAAGCCCCTGATGGCCAGTATCATGCTAGGTGCATAGCAAAATTGGTTGCAGTAAAATGGGTTAGGTATTTTTCTAGCCAGTTGGGCTGGGTTATCTGAGGCATTCTCACAGACCCCACTACCTCCACCACCTCCCACCATTGTCCTGATGGGGAATTTCACGCATTTGTTTCCTCCTCTTTCCCTCTCAGTATCTTCATGGACCTAGCTTTCCCTTAGATGTAGGGTCCCATCATCTCACCATGATACTATAGAACTTGGCTCCCTGTGTGAGACAGTGTCTTCCAAAGGCTTGACCATGCCAAGTGGCCTTTCAGAGCCACCACTTTGGTAGTGTCATTCCTTGTTTATCTTACAAAAAAGGCTGTGAAGCCAAGGAGAGGTGCTCTTTAACCTCTCCCAGCCTCTGTATAATCTGTGGCTTCAGGGCCCAGCTGGATGGAAAGATTATGGGTATCTAGACAGATGTGATGCAGTGAGCCAGGAAGTCAGATTGCTTCCAGGAGAGGCAAGGTTTGTGCTGGGTGTCAAAGGACAAGTTGGCTCTGGCTTATAAGAGTCAGCCTTAGGATGCTTCTGGAGAGAAAAAGCCTTAATCCCCATCCACAGAAAATGAAGATGCAGTGCAGACTTTGGTTCTGGTCTCAACTTCACCATTAATTCCCTCAGTAATTTGGGAGAATTACTGCCTCTTCCTGAGCCTCTACATTCCCATCCATAAAATATATTATTTCCTACATCCATGCATTTCTAATATTCTTTCATTCCAGGAGATAGTCATCTGATCCTAACCCAATGCCTCTCCCTTCCTTCTTACTAGGTAAAACAGAGCTGGCCAAGCAGACTGCCAAGTATATGCACAAAGATGCTAAAAAGGTAAGGCCTGGGCCCTAGGCCTGATCTGTAGGCCGTGGAGAACTTGCCACTCCTGCTAGTCCAAAACCTCCTTTGCTCCCTGAGACCAACAATAGCCAATCAAAAAGATGGACCCAGGAATCAGGCCTCAGCTCTAGCCCCAACTTGGCTGCCAGTTGCTTCAGGAATTTGGGCAAGTTACCCAACCCTTTTGTACCTCAGTTTCTTCATCTATGAAATAGGAAGAATAACGCTTGCTCTGCCTGACTCTTGGGGCACTTGGGAGAACTCAGTGAGATTCATCCATACATTTTCAAGCATCTACTCTGTGCCAGGTATTGTACTAGACCCTGATAATTCAGCATTTTTCAAGATGCTCTCCCTGCCCTCAGGAACTCAGTCATGAGAAGAAACCAGTTTAGAAACATACCTTTACTGTTCAGCACCATCCAGGCCATGCTAGAGGAAGTCTTGGGGCCTGTAGGAGAAAACAAGTAGGACTGAGAGGATGTCTATTACTTCTTTCCATCATACATGAGCTTTTTAACCTTTCTTATGCTCTAAGCTTGTGAGGTAGTCACTGCCCCCTTTCTCCCATGACTTGAAGCCCTGAATTCTCCATAGGGGAAGGCCATCCCCATCCCTTATTTGCTCAGGCTCTGGCTTTCCAAGACCTGGTCAGTTTGACTTCCTAGGCTGCCAGGATATGCTTCCATGCAGAGAGAAATGTCTCAGAGAGCAATCCTTCCAAACATTCTTCTTTCTACCAGCCTTCCCATTGTGGAGGCTGAGGGCCCCCAGCCACCACCATAGGTTGCCCACAACCCCAGATGCCCTTGCCTAGTGTCTATGGAAAGCCTCCCAGCCAACGTGATGAAGAATGGCTCAGGCCTCTGCTGGCCAAACTGCCTAGGTAGCAGTGTCCCAGCCACCAGCTGTTCTGCTTTTGACCTGGCTGCAACCTTTGCCAACACCTCGCTGCCATAGAAACAAGGTAGCTTGGTTTGTGTCCTCCTGAGCCACATCCATGGTCCCCTTCTGCCTAATAACTGCTGAAGGCTCCATAATGCTGGCTGTCAGTAGCTATGCTCTGCCTCAGCCAAATCCCAAATAGAACACTTGACAGGCAGGCAGGCAAGAAGCAGCACATAGCACGCTAATGTGCTTCAACCGAAACAGCGTTTTTAAGACAATTCATCAGGTTGGCAGCAATTGAAACAATTAGCACTCTGGAAAGGGCCATAAAGTAGCAAGACTATTAGGGAAGATGCAGTTACGGGCAGGAACCACCTGATTAGGGATGAAGAATTCTGAGTGGTTTAATTTTAATACTGTCAGAAAGGTTAATATTTAATTACAAATTATAATCTCTTTATCCAAGCTGTCTCAATATGTCTTCATACCCAGTAGAAGAAGAAGGAAAGTTCTGCTAACATGCTGGTGTAGAAATGAGAAGGGACTTGTTAAAAGACCAAGGATGCAAGTAATTTTTCACTTGGAGCGTCTAAACAAGAGGCAGATTCACACTGGTGCAGAGGGCCCTGAAAGCACGCTGACGGCGTCCTTCCATACCTACCTCACCTAGGAGAAGGAAGGAACACCAGCACCCTTTGGAGCAGTGGGCTGGGTGGCCAGGGCTCTGGAACCAGCCATTCTTTGGCACAGTTTCCAGTTCTGCTTCCTCCTGGCCCTGGCAGCTTGGTTGACCCCTCCAAGTTTCAGCTCCCTTGCCTCAAAGTGAACCTGTCCAGTCCAGTCCTGTGAGTAACAGTGTCATGAGCAGTAAGTGGGAAAATACAAATTGCAGCGAGCTTGGGCTCTAGCGCATGGCAGGCAGGTGCCTGATCCCTTGTCTCATATTTATTTATTACCTCATACTTTCCACAGCACTACCCCATTAACTGTCATTGATCCTGTGAGGAAGATAGCATAGATGCTAAATTAGACCCACTCTTCAGATGAGGAAACTGAGACCATACAATATTAAGGGGCCTGTCCAAGGTCTCTTGTTAGGGGAAGAAGTAAAATAAGAATCTAATCTCTCAGCTTCAATATTTGAATCTCTTCTTTCAGTACTGCTGGTCTCATCTGTAATAGGAGTCTGGATTATAAACTTGTCTAGTTGTCCCACATCACACAGGGAGAGGAAGGGCATGAGAAGCCCAATATAACCATGCATATATATTTAATTTTTAAATCAGAAGTGGTGCTTCTATAAAACTCTTACTTGTACCAGTCCTGTGGGTACATAGACACTTTCTGGCCATGTAACAGGCATGTTTGAGAACTGCCTTCAAATCCGAGAGTCCTGGACTGTAAGCGAGCTGTCTACTAGGGTCCTTGATGCCACCAGGACCCAAGGAGTGTTACATAGGAAGTGCCGTGCACAGGCCCATCACAGAGTAGGGCTAATGAAATGAGCTCTGGCCTGGGAGTCCATGACTTGAGTTCAAATTCTAGCTTCTAATCCCTACTCTCCTCATGTGTAAAGAGTCACTAATATCTCTGGACCTGGCTGCCCCACAAGGTTTTGTTTGCACATTCTTATAATTTCTGTATCAGATATATGAGCTTACTTTTCTCTCTTGTTAGCTTCTGCTGTTTCTCCCAATTGGAGCTTTGTTAACTTCCATTATTAGGGTTATAATCCTTTAGAAAGAACCTAATGGTGCTCTGTGATGCCATCCTGAAGTAGCATAGCAGAGTCCTAAAGACTTGTGCTTACAGTGGCAGTGTAATGAAGGGACCAAGAGCAAATATACAAGAGTTGAGTCCAGCTGCTTGTGTTCAAACCCCAACTCTAAACTACTCTGTGAGTTGGCTGGTTCTCTGTTTATACAGTTTTCTTATCTATAAAATGGGTTCAGTGATGGTGCCTATCTCACTGGATTATTATGAAGGTTAAATGAACTAATGATGTAAAATGCTAAACACCATTCTTGGCACATAGTAAACAGTCAGTACATACTGGATATTACTCCTCACCCTGAGCTAAGATCACATAAAACCAAAATTATTCCAGCCAAGAAAATCAAGCCCTGAGACTTACTTGTTCAAAGTTTCTTAGCAAGTAATAGAACTAGGGTGAGAACTGAGATCACCTGACATAAATAAGCTCTACAGCCTACTCCCTGTAGCCTGGGACATTGATTGACCTCTGGGCACAAAGCTCTGAACCCTTCAGATGAAAACTGCCCAGAGCCAGCTGACTGCTGGAGTGGAAACGAGACAGTATAGTGGCTAAGAGCATAGACTCAGAGCCAGATTATCAGGCTTGAGTAACCTCTGGCAAGTTTCTTTTATCCGTAACTCAGTTTTCTCATATGTAAGGCGGGGTGATAATAGTACTTACCTCATAGGCTGTACATGTTCTGAGTCCTTTATAGCTTGCTTGCATTGCCTGACACATAACCAGCATCCAGGGACTGTCAGCTACTATTGTCAGATGCCCATCATGTGGCTTCCAGCCCATTGCTCCCACTCAGCAGCACTCCCAGCCTTCCCATGTCCATCCTCCCACCCTTCCTGAGCCCTGTTTCTCTTGGCTGAGCTGCCTTGGCCCTCTGAAAATGCTTGCTGGCTAATGCCCCATGGGCTTCAAAGCAGTGATCAGCCCCATGTGGCTGTAATAACTTCTCCCAGCCCTTTCCCACTTCTTGGGTCAGGATCTCTCCTCAGGCCCCTGGTAAGACAGGGAGAGGGAACAAGGGCCTGTGTTACATAGAAAGAAACTGCAATTCAAAAGGGGGAGGCAGCAAGGCCACACAGACAAGCAGCAGAACTAGGACTGGAGGCCGAAGCCCCCTGGCTGCCACCCCAAGGCTCTTTCTGCCACCCTGTACCTCAGGTGCAGAGTGACAGGTCAGAGAAAAAAATCAGAAGTGCAGCTGAGCTAGAATGTAGCCTGGATTTCAGACAAAGCTGCCACCCTCTCAGGGTCTTGGCACCCATAATCCCCATCCCCCAGGAGAAGCATGTTCAGTGGGTACACTTAGATGGAAGTATGTGCTAGTAAGAGGAGCCTGGGGAAACTAAGGGGAACCCTGGTCTGGTTGGAGAGAGAGGGCACCTGGGAATGCCCTAACAACTGCCTAAATCCTGCTTTCTTCTTGAAGAGTGGGCACCCTACTCTGTGTTAACTCACAAATCCTGTACCACCTGATGTTCTCTTCCCCAGAGGCTAATCATGGTCAGGTCTCAACCCAGAGGGCCACTTCCCTGGCAGTCACCCCTCGGCCCAATAGTGGAGAGAGAAGGTCTACAAGCCACGTATGGATAGCTTCTAAATGAAATTGAAGAAATGTAAATAAATTAAAAGATTTATTAGTTTAAAAGAAAAGTAAACTAAGACAAAGGGGCATAGACCTACACTGACTTGCAAAGTTGAGGGCACCATAAGGCTGTCGGGCTATTTGTTGCTCCCGTCATCTCATCACAGTCCACGCTGATGGTGACTGACTGCCCCGCTTGGTGGGTGCTCCTCATCACCATCACAGCTCCAATGCCCAGCACACACAGGATGCCCACAGGAAATGTGGGGCGGATGGATGGATGGGAGGGGGGTGGCGGAGTGTGGGTAGGTGGACCAGAGGGTGGGTGGGTGGCTAATGTGACAATTAGACCAGTAGAAGCCTGAAAAAAGCTATTCTGAGCCAGATGTAGAAGGGCAGGAACATGACTTGGGTTTATTAAGGTAGAGAATGAAGGAATCATGCAGGGGATGAGTGGACTGAAAAGGAGGCAAGGAGCAAGAAAAAATACCTCATAAGAATAGGACAGAAGATCTTGGGTTGGTGTGGTCTGAAAGTATAGGGTATATGTGAGATACTCGCCTCCTTGACCCTTCCCTCTCCCTTCCTGCCTCCAAATAGACTCCTGCTTGTTTCCGCACAGGGCTTCATCAGGCTGGACATGTCTGAGTTCCAGGAGAGGCATGAGGTAAGAGTCTGGGGAAGCGTGGTTTGAAGGGCCTGTCAATTAGCATGACTGCCTGGGTGCTTTGATGTGACTTGTCACCTGGACCTGGGCCTGAGATAATTCCAGTAGGCTTGGGATTTGCCCTTTCATGGCATATTGTACAACAGGATCAATGATCTGTTTTGCATAGGATTTGCTCTGAAGAATAACATCACATCACAGGGTAGTCCTGCCACCTGAGGAGAGAGCTCTGATGTCCTTGTTGAGACAGGTGGTCTTAACAGTGTATAAAGCCATCTTCCTTCGCATGCCCATATTGGGAAATAAAAGCATAGAAAGGCCTTCCCAGTGTGTTTCCTTCCTCCTCCAGGTGGCCAAGTTTATTGGGTCCCCTCCAGGCTACATTGGCCATGAGGAGGGTGGCCAGCTGACCAAGAAGCTGAAGCAGTGCCCCAGTGCAGTGGTGCTCTTCGATGAGGTGGATAAGGCCCATCCAGATGTCCTCACCATCATGCTGCAGCTGTTTGATGAGGTGAGAATCAGCATGGGCCAGGATGGAGTGGGGGGTGGCTGTGGACAGCAGGATCCAAGGGCCCAGAGGCCTCGGATGGTTCTCAACTTGCTGCTCCCACATTACATTCAGTCACTTAGCAGGTCTGGCTTTGCCCCCTCTCTGGACCAGGGCAGCCCAGGCTGGACTTCAAGGAAAGATCAGCACTGCCCTAGAGCTGAAATTTCATTACTGCCCAGGCTACCTTCTAGAGAGACTGAAGTGGAGCAGAGATGCCAGGAGAGAGAGACCTGAATTTTTAGTTCTAGCTCTGCTCCATTTCTAGGCGTCAAGGACCCCATGTGACAAACAAGGAGGCTAGATCCAACATAAACTCCAAGAACCTTTCTGCTTCATGGAGCTCTTTTTTTCTGAGGAGCTCCAGGCCCATCACAAACTAGACAGTCCCCCTACTGGTGGGGTGGGCTCTAGTTAAAAAAAAGAAACCCTTTTATTTAGCACATTCTATGTACTAGGCTTATGTTAAAAACTTTACAGATGTTATTGCTAAGCATCACAATAGTCAGGCAACATAGAAACTATCTCATTTTTTTCTTTCTTTTTATTAAGGTATTATTGATATGCACTCTTATGAAGGTTTCACATGAAAAATCAATGTGGTTACTACACTCACCCATATTATCAAGTCCCCACCCATAGCCCATTGCAGTCACTGTCCATCAGTGTACTAAGATGCCACAGAGTCACTATTTGCCTTCTCTGTGCTATACTGTCTTCCCCGTGACCCCCCCACACCATGTGTACTAAACTTAATGCCCCTCAATCCCCTTCTGCCTCCCTTCCCACCCACCCTCCCACACCCCTTTGGTAAACGCTAGTCCCTTCTTGGAGTCTGTGAGTCTGCTGCTGTTTTGTTCCTTCAGTTTTGCTTCATTGTTATACTCCACAAATGAGGGAAATCATTTGGCACTTGTCTTTCTCTGCCTGGCTTATTTCACTGAGCATAATATCCTCCAGCTCCATCTGTGTCGTTGTAAATGGTAGGATTTGAGAAACTATCTCATTTTTTACAGAAGAAGAAACCAAGGTTCAGAGAGGTTCAAGTGAAGGCCACAGAGCCACTATGTGAAGGAGCCAAGATTGGGCTCCAGATACAGCTGATCCCAGAGTCCTCCCCTGCTGTACCATTCATTCTAAGCAGGGGAGGGAGAACTTATGATCATGGGAGGGATTGACCTTCCCCTTCCCCAGCAGCCCTACAGAACCAGGGATGTTGCTTCTCTTCTGCTTCTGTGCAGGGGCTGTATTAATGCATGACCAAATAGAATGCAGCCCACCTTTCCACTTAGCTCCCTCCAGCCCTGGGAAAGCAGGAAGGGATTTTGCTTCCCATGTGACAAGGGCACTAGATGAGGTATTCTCTGGACCAAATAGCACACTCAGTACCAAGCCAGGAAGACCCCGGTCCAAATATGCCCACAGCTGCCCATCACCCTCCCAACATGGCCCAACATCCTTGCCCCTGCCTTGGTTTTGTCACTGTCTTCCTAGCCCCTCAGCTGCTCTCTGTGCCCAGACTTCCACTGAGGAGTGAAGACCAGTCCTTCAAAGTTCACTTACTTATTTTCCCCTAGCTGTGCTCTGATACCTCCACTCCATTCCAGTCTCTTGATGGAATTCAAGTACATAGCTACAGCCCAGACCTAAACTTGCTTTCTGGGCACTCCCTGCCTAGTAGACAGAGAGAAAGGAGATGTGATACTAGTAAACATTTTTATACTTTATATGCCAGGCACTGTTCTAAAAAATTTACTTGTCAACTTAATCTCCTCAACAACTCCATAAAGATAGTTGTTCTTATTATTGCCTCCGTCCAACAGATTTGGAAACTAAAGTAGACAAGTAACTTGCCTACAGTCACACAGCTGGGAAGAGGGAATCCAGGATTTGAATGCAGCCTGGCTTCAGATCCTGCAGCTTAAGTAATAATTACCATGTAGCCAGGGCCAAAAGAGAAGTAGATCTGCAGTGAAGCATTCATAGGAAGGGAGGACCGAGCTCAGGGAGAGGGAGCACAGCACCTCTGATGACCTCATAGCCCAGAAAGAGGAAGGGCAATTGCGGCCTGAAATATAACCCACTCCACCTGGAAGAGCTTGCCGCCCCACGGGTAAGCTCTGTCCACCCCTCCCCTGCTGCTGTCACTGCACTGACTGCCTTTTGGGAGCTGATAATAATTCCTTCCTGCAGCACCCCCCAGCCTCCTGCAGTTTGTGAGGTTTATGTTCTTGGTTCCATTGACCTAAGGCTGCCATCTGAGATTGCTTGGCCATTTTTGCTTTTTACTTGAGGACAGCAATCTTACTCCAACCATTCCTGGAGCCCACAAAGTCAGGGGAAATGCTCTGTTGACTAGTTTAATTCAACAGTAACTCAGCAAACCTTCCAAGAATGAGTAAGTGTTTACTAGGTGAACAGGGTGGAGAAGACCCAGCAGCCAGTGCCTCAGGAGCAGAAACACACAGGCATGGGGCAGCCTAGTATATCCAGGGAAGTACAGCTGTCTAGTTCTCCTCAAATGCAGAGAGAAAGTGAGAATAGAACAGTGGAGATGAGTGGGTAAGGTATGTAGAGCTCAGCTAAAGTGTGAGGCCAAGGAGTGTGATTTATTTTGTAGATCATAAGGAGCCTTTGAAGATTTTAAGCAAGAAAGAAATCTGGTCAGGTTTTCACTTTATAAAGATCCTGTAGAACACGAGTTAGGATGACCAGTATTGAAAAGACTAAGAACAAAAGATGCTGGCGAGGGTGTGGAGAAAGGGGAACCCTCCTACACTGTTGGTGGGAATGTAAATTAGTTCAATCATTATGGAAAGCAATATGGAGGTTCCTCAAAAAACTAAAAATAGAAATACCATTTGACCCAGGAATTCCACTCCTAGGAATTTACTCTAAGAATATAGTTTCTCAGATTCAAAAAGACATATGCTCCCCTATGTTTATTGCAGCACTATTTACAATAGCCAATATATGGAAGCAACCTAAGTGTCCATCAGTAGATGAATGGATAAAGAAGAGATGGTACATATACACAATGGAATACTATTCAGCCATAAGAAAGAAACAAATCCTACCATTTGCAACAACATGGATGGAGCTGGAGGATATTATGCTCAGTGAAATAAGCCAGGCAGAGAAAGACAAGTGCCAAATGATTTCCCTCATTTGTGGAGTATAATAACAAAGCAAAACTGAAGGAACAAAACAGCAGCAGACTCACAGACTCCAAGAAGGGACTAGCGGTTACCAAAGAGGAGGGGTGTGGGAGGGCGGGTGGGGAAGGAAAGAGAAGGGGTCTGAGAGGTATTATGATTGGCACACATGGTGTGGGGGGTATCATGGGGAAGACTAGACAAGTAGGGACTCTGTGGCATCTTACTATACTGTTGGGCAGTGACTACACTGGGGTATGGGGGGACATGATAACGTGGGTGAATGTAGTAACCACATTGTTTTTTCATGTCATAAGAGTGTATATCAATAATACCTTAATAAAAAAAAATTTAATGTAAAAAAAAAAGATCCTGTAGGCAGTGGTGAGAGAACGGCCTGGAAGGAAGAAATAGCAGCGAGAAGACTGTTGAAGAGTCCAGGCTAGAGCTGAGGAGGCCTGCTCGAAAGCAGAGCTGTGGGATGAGGACGGCTGCCAGAAGGTGGGCTGTGCAGGGTGCAGTGACTGAATGGACGGGGGCAGGTGCCAAGGGTGAGCAGCCTCAGAATTTCTGGCCTGGGTGATTGGACCACCAGCTACTGCTGCCATCAGCTAAGGCCAGAAATGCAGGAGGATGAGCAGCAGATTGCGTAGGAAGGTGAGGAGCAGCGATTTGGAATTGTTGAAAATGAGATGCCTGAGGGACAACCAGAAGGAGATGCTGAGAGGCCGCTCACCAGGTCTGCAGCCTAGGAGAGGTCTGGACTGGAAGTAGAGACTTAGGAACAGAGAAGGTAACAGAAGTCAAAGGAAGACTTGTTAGCTGGGGAGAGATGGTGTGCAGAGAAGACAGAGCTAAAACAGCCTTGCAGAGCGAGCCTATCAGCAAAGAGTCAAAGAGGAAATTGCCAGAGAGATAGGAGGCAAACCGAGAGAATGTGGTTCAGTGTGGGGCAGAAGGGACACAGAACAGAGTCCCTGCTTCGATGTTCATGAATGAGTAGGGAGTCAGGCAGCAGAACGCATTTCAGCCCACTGCAGTGAGGGCTGTGTCAGGATAAGCACCAAGTACCTGCACTTGTAAGGGCACCTGGTCCAGCCTTGGGGTATAACAGAAGCCCCCCATTCCCACCCAGCTCAGCTTTCCCAAGCCTGTACTGAGGAAGGAAGGAGCCCCAGCACTGTCACCGAAACACTGAGCAGGACTAATGCTGGTCACTTCCCAGCTCACCCACAGCCTGAAAGACTGGCCCCCAGGGAACCCTCCCTTCAAGGATGGAAGCAGTGGGAAAGCAGCCCCTGTATCTTGGGGACAGCACATATGCCTCACCCAGGATGTCTGCGCTCCTCTTTCCCTGCCTTGAGGTGGGAAAGGCAAGGCCAGGATGCCAGGGACATTCTTGAGCTTTTGCCCTTAGCTCTCTGCTTATGGGTTACAACATACCACAGTCTCCTGAAGGCAGTTCTGATTTTGCATGTGTGACATGCCCAAGTGTGTGCATGTGACACTGCATGTTTGCAGAGCTCATCCCTGAGAACTGAGTACACACACTGCTCTACTGGCCGGAGCAATAACCAGTGGCAATTTCATTCCAAGAGATCAGAGCTCTGCTTATAACTGGGCCTGAGGATGGGTCCCAGGTGGATGTGGAGTGCAGGTGCAATGTATGAATGACCCAGAGAGTGACTGTCACAGTGTTCATGCCTCCTTCTCCTCAGAGTCCTTGGCAATAAAGATGTGTCCCAAGGAGGTGGCTGTCAGTGTCCCACCTCCCAGCTCAGGGTCAGCATTACCTCTCAAACCCGTGCAGCAGCAGACCAGCCTTGGCCCTCAGAGGCAAAAGAGCACTGCCATTGCATTAGCTTGAGAAGCAAAGGCTGGCCCTGAGTCAGGCCCACACCACCAGGAAGAGGGACATGCTTGAAGGGGATTGGTTACAGGCTGAGGCTGGGGCAGACAGAGCCTACGGGCTGAGGTCAGTGACCAATCCCTGAGCCATGTTCTCTGGCCTGGCAGGAGCTGTGCTTTGTCTGCAGCCCAGAGGACTTCCCCGGTAGGTCTCCCTCTCCCCAAACCTGTCCCAGTTGCTTCTCTCCAGTGAGGACCAAAGGGTGTAAACTGAATTTAGCAGAACTCTGAGAAAATTTTATTTAGGGAAAGAAAATTAGACAAAGCCTCATTTATCTAGCACTGTTCATATGACCTCAGTAGCACAGTGCAGAGGGGAGGGCATGGGCTCTGGGGGCACAGTTTGGGTCTCAGCTCTGTTATTTTCCAGCTATGAAACTGGAATGAGTTATTTAACCCCTCTGGGCCTCTGTTTCTTTGTAGGGGTTGTGAGGATTCAGGAATTTAGCAAGGACATACTGAACAACTCTTTGCTATGACTTAACACTGTTCTAGGACCCAGCGGGAACAAGACCCAGCCTCTGCCCTCCTGGAGTGACCATCTAGTGGGCAGAGTGAGTGGTGCCCAGAAGGCACGAAGCAGGGTACCCGTGCTGGCTACATCCACTGCTGCCCCAGCAGGCCTCTCAGTGAGGCCCTGAGCCTGGCCCTTGTCCTAACTGTAGAGTGCCATCTACAGTGATGGTCTGAGGTTTGCTGAGCGGTTGGAGCTCCTTGCCCTTGAATTGAATGGCCCCCGACAGCTATGCTTTTTTCAGTTCTTTTGTCTCTTCCCTCTGCTGTTGCCCCTTTTCTCTTTCAGTAGTGTGTCTGTCTCTGATATAGATGCTTTCATCTGTGTCACCTCTTCAAAGAGCTGTAGAGTCCAAGGAAAATTCCTAAGCTGTTTAAAGAAGGAGACTTATTTTCTGTACCTCTATGTCAGACCAAAGGATGGCTTTAAAGAAGGAGAGATTTTACGTTTTAATTCATTTCAGTCATTTTGTTCCAACAAATATATATTAAGTGGCTGCTACAGTAATTACAGTTGAGAACATTTGCAGAGTTTGGTTAATTAAGGATCTTTCACCAAAATGACTGTAGGTAGCCCTTACAGTGACCCTGGAAAATACCCTCCTATGAACCCGTACATATGAAGTGTGGGCTTCCCCTCATCATGACACTTAACCTACTGAGTTGTCATTGCTGGTTTCCTGAGTGTCACTCCTGCTCTAGACCAGGAACATGTTGAAGGTTCAACCAGTCCCCGTGCGCCCACACAGAGCCTGGCTGAGAGTGGGCCTCCAAGAAAGTGTACTGGATGGGTGCATGTGTGGTCAGTCAGGCTGACTTCCAGGGTGCGAGGGATGTATCGGGTGCCCTACTGATGACAGACAGCAGGGGCAGCCTTGCCTGGGGGCCCTCACAATAGGTAGAGCAGTTACAGCCCAGGGCAGTGAGCCCTGCAGCTGTGTGAGAACCGCGCTAAGAGAGCCCAGAGTGCCGAGCAGCTGCCTCAGCCAGGGGCGAGGGGGGGGCACAGAGAGACCGCCCGCAAGACTACCCAGGCTTGCAGCTCCCTGACTGTGCTCACTGCTCCTTCCCAGGGCCGGCTGACAGACGGAAAGGGGAAGACCATTGACTGCAAGGACGCCATCTTCATCATGACCTCCAATGTGGCCAGTGACGAGATTGCACAGCACGCCCTACAGCTGAGGCAGGAAGCGCTGGAGATGAGCCATAACCGTATCGCCGAGAACCTTGGTATGGCACATGGCCCAAGCTGTCTGGACAGCTGGGCGAGTGCCCAGACCACCAGCACATCTCCTGTGGGCTAGGATGGCACTGGGGTCTCAGGCCCAGGGGAGGGTCCTGGTGGGCAGCTGTGTCCAGCAGCTGATGCTGACCAAGCACCAAACCAGATAGTGGAGGGAGGAAGACAGAGACAGTGCCCCACTTCCTTGAGAGAGCCCTAGTCCCTTGGGTGACAGGAGGGTTCCAGACAGAGCAGTGGACAGAGCCACCCTGGGGTGAGGGGTCAGGAAGAGGCCAGGGCCTCAGGGTACTAAAGAAGATAAACATTCAAAAGGTAAAAATGCTTCGGAGCAATGAGGGCACAGCAGATCAGAAACTCTATAGACATGGCCATTTTTCAGCCAGGGAGGCTTCCTGTGTAGGTACCAGAAGAGTGGCCCTGGAGAGAGCCAGACAGGAGGGGCATTTCAGGCAGGAGGTCACGTCTGTCATCTTTCCATCTGGACGTGAACCCTCCAGCCGCCTTCTCCCAAGTTAGAACTCAGTCTTGGTCCTTACTGTTCCTCTCCGCTCCCCTCCCTCACATACCTCCTACCCTAAGGAACCCCAGGCTCTGGTAGCTATAGCACATGGGAGCCCGAAGGGCCTCAGAAGGTGCCCAGGGCCGTCCTCTCATTGTTTAGGTGAAGAGACCTCGTCAAGGCCCAGAGAGCCTGAGACCTTGGCCGGGGTCACACAGACTGTCAGGGGCAGGACCAGAGCTCTTTTCGTGGATAGCGCCAAGAGGCAGACACAGTCCCAAAGCTCCCTAGATGTGGGAAGTAGACAACATGATTCTGTCTCCACAGGGGATGTCCAGATCAGTGACAAAATCACCATTTCAAAAAACTTCAAGGAGAATGTCATTCGCCCCATCCTTAAAGTAAGAAGCCTTTGTCCCTCCTGCTGGAGCCTTGGGCGAGGGTGTCCCCTTAGCCACCCTAAATATATGGAGATCCCTTCTGTCTTCCCCTTGGGGGCCGCAGAGCTTGCCCCACCCCTAACCTGGCCCTGCAGGCTCACTTCCGGAGGGATGAGTTTCTGGGACGAATCAACGAGATCGTCTACTTCCTCCCCTTCTGCCACGCGGAGCTCATCCAGCTGGTCAACAAAGAACTGAACTTCTGGGCCAAGAGAGTAAGAGCGGGGACTCACTGTGGTTGGGGATAGGCCATCTGCCCACTGGGCTGGGTGTGCACCCCACACACCAAGGTGAAGCACAGTGGTGTAGGCCAGTGGCCCCAGGGGGCACACAGGTGTTCACAGGCCCAGGCCTCAAGCCACAGTGGTGAGAGATGGAAAGCCTGGGCCACATGTAGATATGCTCCTATCTGACCTGTCTCAGGCCAAGCAAAGGCACAACATCACCCTGCTGTGGGACCGCGAGGTGGCAGATGTGTTGGTTGACGGCTACAATGTGCACTATGGTGCCCGCTCCATCAAACATGAGGTGAGCGCAGGAGCCTGAGACAAGTTAGGCCCCTCCGTACCTCCCTTTCATTGCCCCCAGACCCAGTCCTTGGGCTCCCTACCTGGGATAGTCTGTACCCAGAGCAGATGCCTCTTCTTAACCCAAACCACAAGATGACCAAGTAAAAGCCCTGTCCTAGAGGGTAACTGAGTGTGAACTCCGACCAGGAGTGGGGAACTAAGTTGGGAATCTCAGAAACTGACATCATTGGGTCTTTAGCACAGTCCGGCAAGCTATGTGTTGTTAGCCCCACTTTGCAGATGAGAAAACTGAGGCTCAGAGATGTCTAACTTGCCTAACAATAAGTGATAGAGCCTGGCCTCCAGGCTGAGGACACGGGCTGGCCCAGGCCATGGTAGTGATGACACTTGACCTGCCACCTGCAGGTGGAACGCCGTGTGGTGAACCAGCTGGCAGCTGCCTATGAACAGGACCTGCTGCCTGGGGGCTGTACTCTGCGCATTACCGTGGATGACTCAGACAAGCAGCTACTCAAAAGCCCTGAACTGCCCTTGCTGCAGGCTGAGAAGCGTGCACCCAAGCTGCGGCTGGAGATCGTCGATAAGGACAGCAAGACCCGCAAGCTGGACATCCAGGCACCACTACACCCTGAAAAGGTGTGCCTCACCCTCTAGCTTCTACCTACCTGCCCATACCTGCCCTCAGTATCCAATAAAGGCCCTGTGGCTGTGGCACAGCAACTGACCTATCTTCCCCTCATGCTTCCTCCTCCTCTCCATCCAGCCTCAGGCCTGCTTACCTCCTTAGCCCCGAAGGCCCAAGCAGCAGTTTTGCCCTCCCCTGACTCATTTGTTGCAGGCCCAAAACGTGCTAATAAGTCTCCGGGAGCAGAGCTGCCTCCCCACCGATTAAGGCAGGGAGGAGAGGGCAGTCCCTTGTATCTGTCCTGCAGCATGATCCCCATGCTCCATAGTCTCTGAAAATTTGCCATGTTACCAGAAGGTTCAGAAGTATGGCACCTAAGAACATAACTGACTGGAAGAACACAGGGACCAGTCTGTGACCTGCCATGCTTGCTGGCCCTCGTGCATCTGAGTCCCCAGAATGTGTCCACAGAGAGTGGAGAAATGCAGAGGCCTGCATGCAGAGATTCTGCTTGAGGCTATGGCTTCCTCTTTTTCATACCCTAAAATTCTAAGGGGAAGGGACCCATAGAACCCTTTTCCCCTTCCACCGCCATATCATAGCTACTGTTCTTCCTCACCCACATGTTCTGGGATCAGGCCAGACCAAGTTTCTCCAGCCTTGGAACTAGGCTGGTGGTCAGACACCTCTGTGAGGGAGGCTGACTGGGTCACTCCCCTGCCCTACTCTGGGACTGGATAATAGTATCAAATGACCAAGCAAGCTCAGCTCTACAGGGCCTCCTTCAGGATGCCAAAAACATACACACTGGGGAGCTGTAGGGGGACAGATCATGGGGTCAGGCTTTGCCCAAGTGGCCATGGAGTGTGCCTCAGCCCTGTCTATACTATTGTCCCAGCTGAGTTAGCCTGGAATAAACAGCTGCCCCATGCAGTCCATATCAAGTCACAAAGCAGAGGATCTGCATTCCATCCCCCAGGGCATTCCACAGTCCAGCCGTGTTTCAACCTCAGCTTAGCAGGGCACATCAAGGCCTGGTGTATACGTGCGCACCATCTGTAGTAGCTACCATTGATGACCACCCATCACCTGCCCCCTGTAGGGCCATTTTGGAATCCTCTTTTGGTGTTAACTAATCTCTCTCAGGAAGCAGAAAATGGGGGCCGAAATAAGTCCCCTGGTTGTGCAAGAATGTAATAACAATATCGTGGGTATGAGGCAGTCAGAAGCCAGGACGTGGACTCTGCAGATGCTCTAACAACCACTCTCTAGAGAGGCTAGATGGTGATTGTAGTCTAGTGATTATGTCTGCTGCTTCCTACCTCAGTAATAGCTATTCTGTTATTATTATTACTTCTTGTTTTTAAATAATTATAGACACAGAAAACAGCAAAACAGTAGAGTCCCCATTACCCTTCACCGGGCTTCTAATTCTAACATTTTACAAAACTGTAGTACAGTTATTAAAACCAGGAAATTAACATTAATACGGTACTACTGTCTAATCTATAGACATTCAGATTTTACCAGCTTTCCTGCTGACATCCTTTTTCTGGTCCAGGATCCCACCTTGCTTTTTGTTGTAACGTTTCCTTCGTCAGCTTCAGGCTGTAACAGTTCCTCCATCTTTCTTTACCTTTCATGACTTTGACACTTTTGAAATGCCCAGGACAGTTATTCTGTAGACTGTCCCTCAGTTTGGGTTTGCCTGCTGTTTTCAAATGATCAGACTGAGGGTCTGCGTTTTTGGCATTCAAATGATCAGACTGAGGGTCTGTGTTTTTGGCAGGACTACCCTAGTAGTGGTGCTTGTGCTTTCTCAGTGTCTCACAGTGGAGGTGGTGTTAGCTTTGATCACCTGCCTGAGGCGGTGCACACCAGCTTTCTCCACTGTGTAATTACTAATTTCCTCTTTAAAATGAATAAGAATCTTGTCGGGAGATACATTGAAGCTGTGCAAATGTCTAATATATCCTTAGCATTTTTGCACTGATTTTAGCATCCATCAGTAGTTCTTGCTTTCAGGTATTAATGTTGTGGTTGCCTAATGATGACTTTCTGTTTCCCTATTCCATCTGTATTTATTAATCAGTATTCTACTGTAAGGAAGAGCTGTCTCTTTCTAACCTTTTATTTATTCACTAATTTATTTATAGCAGTATAAACTGATGGATATTTGTTTTATTTTATGGGTAATAATCTAATATTAACAGTGTCTTTTATTGCTCATATTGGCCTAGGTTGGCCATTGGGAACTCTTTCAGGTTGGCTGCTATATTGTTTCAACATTGCCCACCCCGACCCCCATTTCTATTTTTAATTTTTTTAGCGCTTCCTTACTTTCTAGTACCACAGGATGTTCCAAGCTCACTCATATTTTCCCTGTCTCAGCCCTGTTAGCAGCCCTTTCTCCAAAGAGCTCCTGGTTCCATTTGCTCAAGAATGGTACTTAGAAACCAAGATCTGGGCACTAGGTGTATTCACTGCTGCTCAAGTGTCATTGCTTCTAGGCCCTTTCAGCACACAGAGCTAGGAAATATATGTATGTATGTTAACACATATATCATACACATTTGAATTTATTATTGTATTTATCCATGTGTATTATTAAAAACCGTAAATTCATATTGATACCTACAATTCCAATGCGATACCATAATTTGTGACTGTCATTATTATGACTTTACTATTTTTTTCCTGCTTCTTCCTCTCCTACTATCCTTGTTTCTTCTCCTTTCACTCTGCTATTCAGACTTCCCTTAGAGGCCCTAATTAAGTCAGTGGCCATCCTGTATGAAACATTCCTATTGAATAAAGTTCATACAACTGGCTGTCAGTCCCTTGTTCAGTCATCTATGGCCAGTAAGAGCAGGCATATAACTCAAAACCAGATAACTTTTAATGCAAGAAGATCCAACAGCCACCTTCCTGAAAGGAGGTAACGGACAGGGTAGACCCTCAGATTCTGAGGAACTTAAATATCACTGCTTCTAGGGATTCTTAGCTAGACCTCCTAGATGATACAGGAATTGTACTTGCATGGCATCCTAGGTAAACACCCAGCTCACTTACATTACTTGTTCTAGTCTCTCTTTGTCACTCTTAGAATGTAAGCTCTAAGAGAGCAGATAACCAATTGTTCAGCTCACTCTCCTATTTATAGAACCTGGCACAGTGCCAGCACATGATGGATGCTCCAGGTATTTGGGTGGGTGGGCGGGCATTACAGCAAACACAAATCTTCACAGTGGGCCCCAGGACAAAAGTAGTATCACTTGTTCACTGAGTACCCATTTATTTGTCTTGTGCTTATGGCCAGGCAATAAGACTTGCCAGAGTTGGGCCCTGAGCAAATGAAGCAAAGTAAGACTCAGATACCTTAATGAGTGAGTATCCTGGTGTGCATGTGGCTAGACTTAGAAATGAAAATGAAACACCTTTATTGTTTTAAAAGAAAAACTCAGATACGTAGTGATTGTTTTAGAAATTTAGAAAAGAGTGCATTTAAACCATAAGAAAACAGAAAATGGTCTGTATGATAAACCTGAAGTCAATGAAGCAGGAAGCCAAAAAAAGCAGGGCAGGGGAGAAAGAATAAATAGAAAAATTATTCTTTGAAAACACGAACAAAATAGATGAAACCTTCTCAGCCTGATGAAGGGAAAAGAAGAAAAAAATACAAGATTAAGAATGAGAGATCAGACAACTAACTATATATGAAAAAATTTTAAGTAAATTTAGAACTCCATGCAACAGGTTTGAAAACAGAGCAAACAGATAATTTCCTAGCAAGCACTGACCCAAGACATAGTTTGACTAGATCAGTTAATTACTGAAGAAATTGGGAAGGTGATTAAAAATTATCCTTTTAAAATATTGTGTTCTTTTATTTGAACTTTTTATTGAAATATATATGGAAAAGTGCACAAATCACAAGTATACAGCTCAGCAAATTATCACAAAGCAAACACCATTGAAGCTATAACCAGTCCAAACAATAGATGAATTGTAACTTTTAATTATTATATAAACTGCTTCAGACAATGGAAAAAAATGGGAAGATGCTTGGTTGATTTATTTTTTGGTATCATTAATGTACAATTACATGAGCAACATTATGGTTACTAGACTCCCCCATTATCAAGTCCCCACCACATATCCCATTACAGTCACTGTCCATCAGTGTAGTAAGATGCTATAGAGTCACTACTTGTCTTCTCTGTGTTATACTGCCTTCCCTGTGTCCCCCCAATACATTATGTGTGCTATGCTTGATTGATTTTTAAGGGCCAGTGTAAGATTAATACTCAAACATGATAAGGTGCCAAAAAGAATGCCGTAGCTTAATCTCACCTATGAGTATAGATACAAAAACTCCAAATAATGAAAAGTTAATTGTACACTGTGATAACTTAAAGTTTATTTCAGCAGTAGAAGTCTCAGTATCAGGAAATTTATTAATATAATCTACCACATTGAGATCTTAAAGATTACTTAACTGTCTATAGACTAATATTAATTTTCTTTGATATTTCTTATATGACTACATAGGAGAATGGTCCTTATTTTTAGAAAATATACACTGAAGTACTTAGAGGTTAAAGGTAAAGACAACTGCAAATGTGTACAAACATATATGTATACACACTCATACACATACATATGTACACACACAGAGTGATGAGACAAAAGTAACATTTGGGAACTCTGAGTGAATGACATATAGGAATTCTTTGTATAGTTTTTGCAACTTTTCTATAAGTCTAAAATTATTTCAGTTTCTTTAAGCGAAAGGAAATAGAACATTTTGTCAGTATATGCTTAAAAAGCATTGGATAAAGTTTTACAGCTTTATTATGATTTTATAAAAGTAAAGCTCTAAGTAGAAGAAACTTCATCAAAAATTAATAACAAACATTTTAAATTGTAAATATAGAGTTATTTCTGCTAAAGTGTGCAATAAGGCAAAGATTCAACATTAATTTGAAAATTTAGGTTAAAGCAATTAGGCAAGAAAACTAAATAATTGATATAAATATTGAAGAATAATTACCTTGTTTTGCTGATATGTGACTGAATCTAGGTGACCCAAAAGGCTGTAGTCAAACTATCAGCATTAATAAGGAAATTTGGTAAATTTCTGAATAAAAGATAAATGTATAAAAATCAATAGTTTTTTTCTATTCTAGGATTAATTAACTAGAAACAATAGCAAAGGAAAAGCATTCCATTCCCAATTACAACAAATAGGTGTATATACTTCATATACATAAAATGCCTCTGGAAGAGAGAGGAATTGGGTAAAGAGAGGGTATAGCAATGGGAAGGAAAATTCCTTATATTCATTTTTATACTTTTAAATCAAATTTTGAGCTGTATTAATGTGTTACCTATTCAAAATTATTAAGTAGACTAATGGGGTATGTTGTGGGGACTTGATAACAGAGGGGAATGTAGTAACCACAATGTTGCTCATGTGAAACCTGAGCATAAGATTGTATATCAATGATACCTTAATACAAAAAAATTATTAAGTAAATTTAATAAAAGAAAATCATATTGAAAGGCTTAAAACAAGATGTGACAAATGAAGATATATCAGGTTCTTGAAAGGATGACTTAATATTAATATATTAAAATGCCAATTCTTAAATTAATATACAACTCAGTACAAACCTAATTAGACTCAACAGCATTTTTAATTTAATAAAACTAACTAGTCATATCCAGAAGTAAAGCCATACAGAGTTATTGTTTTCTGGATCTAGGCTTTCAGGAGATAGAAGTTAGTCCTCCTGTCTAGTCAGTTACTCCTGCTAGTCAGTTAACTGACTCCTGTTAGTCTAGTCTTCCTGTTAGTTACTACAGCCCCATCTTGATAGTATGCAAGCTAGACAATTAGTAAATTTAATTACCATCAACACCCTAAAGAATCATGAGGGAAAGCAAAGAGAAGAGCTATTTTCTGTGACTGGAATGTAGAGAACTGTGTAAGAGTGTGGAGAACTGTATATGAGTGTGGAGAAGAGGAGAAAATGGTAGAAAATGAATCTAGAGAGGCAAGTTTCCTAATTACATAGTACCTTGAATGCCATGCTAAGGGAATGAAATGACCACGTTTGTGTTTTAAAAAGACCCTTTGATTGCATTATGCCGAATGATTTGAGGTGATTTCTGCCAATATATTACAGAGAATTTGCAGGCAAACTCCCTTTCTACCTCAAACATAGAAATATGGAATAATATGTAACAACAAAAAAAAAAAAGTTTAACACACAAGTGGGCTTGAAACTAAAAATGGTAATCACCAGGGTGCCAGAAAGGAATGGGAACTCAAAAGTCAGAGGGTATGTCAAAGTAGAGGTGGGGAGTTCATAGAGACTTGGAAACAACATATAGGCCTCAAGCCTGAGTGCTAGGATTTCAGCATTGAGGTAGGAGTCTTAGAGGACACTTCCTTGGGAACTGAAGATGAGAAAACACTGTTCATTGCCCTGGAAATCATAGAGAAGTAAAGTCTACCATCACTCTGGGATGTAAGTAGAATGAAGAAACTATGAAGAAACTAATACATTTGCTGTTTATAAGAGGTGGTTCCAATTCACAATACCCAAACATTACTGGGACTTCAAGATGAAAGACTTAAAAAAAAAAGGTCCATTGAAGCCTACAAGATCCCATAGAGGCAAACACAAAACATTTGTTCTGTAAGGATATTCCCATAATCAAGTTTTCAAAAAGGAACCCATGGAAAAAAAAATTCTATTGAAAATGAGCTTACAAGGAAAACTTAACAAAAAAAGGGGCGGGGGGGAATCACTGTGAAGGAAAGAAAAGTCAGCAAGTGTAATGAATGGGAAAATTTGCACTCGAAGAATTGTAATAAAAGATTCTGAATTTAAAAGAAGTATTTTTAAATGTACAGGGAAATAAACGAAAGACTTAAAACCACAAGGCAAGAAAGGACAGCATGAAAAAAAGTAGGTGAATATGAAAAAGAACCTTCATTCTAGGCGGTTTCCTCAGATTTATTTCCATGATTTTTACATTTCAACAATTTTCTCTATTGCGATCCTAGTTGATTTAGGTATTAGATACCAGGACCACCATGGACTCAGATTTCTAAAGAGCAAAGATTTGGGACACCCACCATGCAAAGAACCCTAATGATCTAAAGAGCTGACCTAGAACAAGGGGAATATAGAATGGGTAGGGGAGAAGGGAAGTCACCAGTATGCCACCCCCAGAGCCATGATCAGTTGCAGAAATAAGGACCACAATTTGCTATTTGTTCACCATGCTCTTAAGAGTCATTCAGGTCTAATCCCACTATGCCTCACCGGTTTGTCACAGTATCCCGAGTCTGAACCTCAATAGTTATCCACCATCACATCACATACTGCTCCCCTTCTCACCACTTCCACTGCACTGCCACACTTCCTTCTAAAATCAGCAAATTCTTTATAAGCACCTTCTTCTCTTCACCTTAACTGTCCCCTGAAGACTTGGCTTACTCTAGCTTTCCCCTAAGATGCTTCTCCCCAAATTGCCCTCTTAGGCAGAGGCTGATTTATAGTCCAACTGAGGAAGTAAGCCCCCCACTGCTTCTCTGTGATTCTTTCTCATCCTTCCTCCCAACGTTTTTTAATTAAGCAGTTTGACTATTCTGGCCCTTCTGGTCATTGCCCTATTTACAGAACTCTCAGTGACTATCCCTCATACAAGAAATATTTTAGTGCCCTATTACTTTCTCTCTTTCCCAACACATGCCATCGTTCTTGGTGGGTTCAACTTTAATGACTTACCCAACACCCCGCTTTCCTCACATTTAGTGATGTTTTCCTGCTCCTGCCCACCTCAGTCACGTATGTCATGGCAACATCCCAAATTTTTCAACAGTTCCTTCACCCCTTCCAAAATTTCCATCCTTCTCTGGCCAGTCTAGTGTCCAGAATAAAGAACTTTAATAACAACAGTAAAAAGGTAAGTAATGTTAAAATGGACAAAGGTTCTGAATGGACATTTCTCCAAAGAAGGATATACAAATGGCCAATAAGTGCAACATAATTAGCCATCAGGAAAATGCAAATCAAAACCACAATGAGATACCCCTTCACCTTCACTAGCATGGCTATAATAAAAAAGACAATAGCAAGTGTTGGTGAGGGATATGGAGAAATTAAGAATGTTAAATGATGCAACCACTTTGGGAAAGAGGATAGCAGTGCTAAAAGTTAAACAGAGTTTCCCTATGTCCTAGCAATTCCACTCCTAAGTATATCCCTAAGAGACATGAAAACATACTCCCACACAAAAACTTGTACATGGATATTTAAAAAAATAAATCCCAAAGTGGAAACAGCCCAAATAACCACCAAACTGATGAATAGTAAACAAAAGATGGTATATCCGTACAGTGGAATATTATTCAGCCATAAAAATTATGCTGATTGATGCAACAACATGGATGAACCTTGAAAACATGATAAATGAAAGAAGCCAGTTAACAAAAGAACACATATTATGATCCCATTTATACAAAAACTTCCAGTTAGGCAAAAAGAGACAGAAAGTAGATTAGTGGTTGCCAGGGGGAAGAGGGAAGTGGGAATGGCTGATAATGGGTAGGAGAGTTCATTTTGGAGTGAGGAAAATGTTCTGAAATTACTTAGTGGTTAAGCAACCACTGAGTTACACACTGTAAAGGGTAAAGTTTATGCCATGAATTGTCTCAACTTTCATATCTCAAAAATATTATACTTCGACTTAGAGAAAAAATATTTTTTAATGGTAT
The DNA here is from genome assembly GCF_040802235.1 of Manis javanica. Classification (NCBI taxonomy): domain Eukaryota; kingdom Metazoa; phylum Chordata; class Mammalia; order Pholidota; family Manidae; genus Manis; species Manis javanica. The sequence goes on from NC_133166.1 coordinate 22,612,184, forward strand.
TAAAGTTAGATGTTGAAAGAATGAGAAGACAAGCTACAAACTGGGAGAAAACATTTACAAAACATATCTAATAAAGGACCAGTATCCAAAATATACAAAGAACTCTCAGCAATAAGAAAATGAACAACCAGATTACAAAATGGGCAAAAGATCTGAGCAGACACCTCTCCAAAGAAGATATGCAGATGGAAAATAAGCATATGAAAAGATGCTCCACATACATCATTAGAGAACTGCAAATTAAAATGAGATACCACTATATACCTATTTAGGCTAAAGTCTAAAACATTGATTACAGCAATGCTTGCAAGGATATGTAGCAACAGGAACCTTCATTCAGTGCTCCTGGGAAGTAAGAATGGTACAGCCACTTTGGCAATTTTGAAGACAGTTTGGCAGTTTCTTAAAAAACTGAACATACTTTTACCATATAATCCTGCAATCATACTCTTTGGTATTTACCCAAATGTTACTGAAAATATGTCCATGCAAAAACCAGCACAGAAATGTTTATAGCAACTTTATTTATAATTTCCAAAATTTAGAAACCAAGACATTCTTCAATAGATAAATGGATATGGAAACTATAGTACATCCATACAATGAAATATTGTTCAGCACTAAAAAGAAATGAGCTATTAAGAAATGGAGAAACTGGAAATTAATATTAGAAGTGAAAGAAGCCAATCTGACCACATTCTCTGTGATCCCAATTATATGATATTCTGGAAAAGGCAGAACTATGGAGACAGTAAAAAGAACAGTGGTTGCCAGGAGTTTGGAGGGTTAGGCAGAGAACAGGAGGAGCACAGGGGATTTTTAGGGCAGTGAAACTATTCTGTATTATAGATAAAGGTAGGTATATATTATACATTTGTCAAAACCCATGGAATGTACAACATTAAGAGTGAGCCCTATTGTAAACTATGAGCTTTGGTTGGTAGTGATGTATCAGTATTGGTTCTATATACTCTCCACTCAGTTCTGATATGAGCCTAAAGCTGTTAACCTAAAAAGTGTATTAATCTGAAAAAGTTAAGTAAACTATATCCTAGAGCTATATCAAAGAAGTCAAGGCTCTTAACAGGTTAAAATTACAAAACTGAGGGTCTTCCTTTGCTTGATCTCTGGCTTATCTGGGCATAGTCAAACACAGAATAGGTGTTTACCAAGTACTCACTAGAAGAGCAAATCACTCAATAAACTTTCTATTGTATAATTTCATGATTGGGCTTTTATCTTTGATAGTTTCTTCCTATTACATTAACTTCATCCAACTGACCTTTTCTTACTACTAAATATATGGAATAATTATAATTTCCTGATGGCTAAAGCATACTAGCTTAAAGTCCTAACCAATGTGGCAGTTAGCATCTTAGAGCAATTTGAGTGTCAGGCCAAAGCAACACTACCTTGTATGATCTAGGCCTCAGAGGTAGCACACCATTATTTCCACCATGATCTCTGCATTAGAAGTGAGTGTCCTATGGAAAACAGTATGGAGGCTCCTCAGAAAATTAAAAATAACACTACTATATGGTCCAGCAATTCCTGTTATGGGTATTTACCCAAAGAAAATGGGGACAGTATATATGCATCCTGGGGTTCATTGCAGCATTACTTACTATGTAGCCAAGATATGAAATCAGCCTAAGTGTCCATTGATGGAAGAACAGATAAAGAAAACATGTTGTGTGTATATACAATGGAATATTATTCAGTCCTAATAAAAAGGAAATCTTACCAGTTGCAACAACATGGATGAACTTTGGTATTAATGCTCAGTCATATAAGTCAAGAAAGATAAATATGTGATCTCACTTATGTGTGGAACTTTTTTAAAAGGCTTACAGATAAAACAGTTTGGTGGTTACCAGAGGTGAGGGTTGGAAGCTAGGGGGCTAGTGAAATGGGTGAAGGGGGTCAAAAGGTACAAACTTCCAGTTATAAATAATGGGAATATAAAATTAATTACATAGGTATGTAATAAAAAAATAGTAACTATGTATGATGATGGATGGATGTATCATTTTGCAATATTGCAAATATCAAGTCATTATGTTGTACACCATAAACTAATGTTATATGTAAATTATACCTCAAAACAAAAGAATATTTTTTAAATAAAAATACCACTTCATACTTGACAATAAATAAAAGAAACAGATCTCTAAGTCCATCCCAAACTTAAAAGGAGGAGAATTAAGCTCCACCTTTTAAAACATCAAAGAATTTTTAAACAAATTTTAAATTATTGTACATGCATGGACACATCGTATTCAAATCCAAAAAACCAAAGATAAAGAGAAAATCTTGAAAGCAGCCAGAGGAAAAAAAGACACATTATATAGAGAAACAAAGCACACTTCTCCCCAGAAACTACAAGCCAGAAGACTGATATAACTGATATCTTTGAAGTGCTAAAGGAAGAAACTGTCAACCCATTCTATACCCAGTGAAAATATTTCAAAAATGAAAGTGAAATACTTTTTTAGACAAGTACAAGCTGAGAGAATTTGTTAATCAGACCGGCATTACAAGAAATGTTGAAGTTCTTTGGGAAGATGGAATATAATATTAGAAAGTAACTTGGATCTAAATAAAGAAATGTAGATCTCCATAAATGGTTAAAATGAAGACTGAGCCACCACCTCTTGTAGGCAAGGCCTGGCCTTGTTTTAACAATAATGCCTACCCCTTTCACTTTTCCTTGGAAGGGTCACACAGCTTTGGAAGCTTGGAGAAGGGTGTGCTGGTGAACTCCAAACTGATGAAGGTGTCTTTGAATAGGGTCTTCTCTCTGTGACCCAAGGAAACTTTGGCATGGTCATTATAAAGCCTTAACAAAGGGCTTGGATTTTCTTCAAATGTTGGCACCAGTGAAATCTTACCCTTCCAGGAAGTCCCATCAAAGAATCTGAAGATTAAGTATTGGCAGACCTCTAAGTGACAGTCTGCTTAGCACTCTCCTTCTGATAGCAACACTGTCCCCCGTAGCCCACTCTCACCATCCCAATGGTTGTCAGGGTTGCTGCCACGTTAGTTGCTATGACACTGCTCCCTGGATACATCTGGTTACATTTTATTGGCCTAATGCAGCAATCAGACTCTCCTCTCCCACAGAAATGTTAAGACCAGAGCCCCAAGGCTCTCTTTACAATGCCTAAAATGTACAGCTCTCAATAATTTGTACAGCCAAATTTTCTACTCTGAGGGCCAGAATAGTGGAGGAAACCAATCTGCTGGCAGGAATAAAGAACAGAGCACAGAAAGGAGCAGGGCTAAAAAGTCAGAGTTCCAATGGTGTCTTTGTCTCTGGTCCCAGTTTTCCCTGAAGCCTGCCTGCTGTTAGGTCCTACAAGACAACAGAATATCCCGAAAACCAACTCTGCTTTTTCCTTTAGCTGAAGTTTTGTTTCTGGTAGAATTTCTGTTTCTTACAACCAAAAGATTGCTGAAAATTTTGCTTGCTGTCTTTCTCAGTATTTCACCGGAAACCCATGTAACTATACATGTAGCCATCTGTCACTTACAGGTGGGACCACTTTAAAAAAGGTCAATGTATTAAAAGTGTACAAATCTGAAAATGTATGGATAATTTATGGATAAGTATGCATCCTTATTTTAATGGATCCTTGATTTAACGGATAAGTACTCATTACCCTGAAATAATTATTTGCTCTCTGAAAAGAATTTGCTAGAGGGTATCCTTTATAGTTTGCCTAGTGCTCTGAAATGTTTCAAAACCAACATGTCCATCACAGTAAATTAATAATAGGAGAACAAGATGAATCTGCATGTGCCAATAGTGAAATATCTCCAGGAATATTATGGGAAAAATTTGGTCTATATGTTGTATAGTTCTATGCCTTTTGTCATGTGCACTTTCACACAGACATACTTATAGGCCTTTTTTCCCCTTAAAGTCAACAAAATGTTTGCAAAGGTTACTTTTTGAGAGAAGGGACTAGGAAAGATAGGAGGAAAACTTTCATTTTTCATGTATACTTTATCTTTTTGAATCATCTGGCCTAGTGTATTTTTATTTGGGCTTAGTTAGGCAGTGAAATTATAGTTTTTTCTCTCTTAATACACTTTTTATCCATTAAAAATGGAAATTATGAAAAAATAAATAGAGAAAGCAGAACTGAGAAAAGTAAATAGCAGGACTAAGAAAACAACACCCTGTAGCTATAGAGTGGATGTCAAAAAGAAAGAATCAAATTCATACCACAGAACCTCAGGAATGTAAAGCACCAGATGCTGTGGGAATGTGGGGTGAAACATGGGGCTGAAAATAGGGCATATGGTTGAAAGTTTATTTTTTAAATGCAGTTAAGACTTCCAGGCCTCCTCCTCCAGCCTGGTCAGCCAATTACCCCTTCCCAACAGGGACAGGACACTGAAGCCTGAGGATGAAGCGAACCAGAGAGCCTCCGGGCTCAGGGCCACCAGTAACAACAGAAAGTGAAGAATAAGTGCTGCTCCCCAAACGGGGAAATTAAGAACAAGTCAACCATCATACCCAGCCCTTCTGCCATGTAGCTCCAAGAACAATGGCAGCCAGGCATATTTCCTTCCTGGGCAGAACCTTGAAAGATTTGTCTTTAGAGTTACTAAATGACTCTTGAGAAAAGATCTATAAATGCAACTTTATGCATTCTCCAAAAAAAAAAAGTGGCTAAGTCCCTACCCATTCACCATACAGTGAAACTACATTTCACAAGCTCTGCATACACCCAAAGTGCTTCCAACTTGACCTCACTCTTAAAAATGCAAGGAAACAAGAGTCACCAGACATGTGAAGAAAGCTTGAGCATGAAAAACAAGCATAACCAGGAAAAAGAAAACTAAGAGGAAGCAGAAACAATACAGAAAGCAATAGAGGAAAACTGCCCCCAAATCTACAGTATGTAAAGAGAAAAAAGAGAAAATGATACAGCCATGAAACAAAAACAGGACACCTTTTTTTTTTTTGAGAGGGCATCTCTCATTTATTGATCATATGGTTGTTAACAACAATAAAATTCTGTATAGGGGACTCAATGCACAATCATTAATCCACCCCAAGCCTAATTCTCGTCAGTCTCCAATCTTCTGAAGCATAACGAACAAGTTCTTACATGGTGAACAAGGTCTTACATAGTGAATAAGTTCTTACATGGTGAACAGTGCAAGGGCAGTCATCACAAAAACTTTCAGTTTTGATCACGCATCATGAACTATAAACAATCAAGTCAGATATGATTATTCATTTGATTTTTATACTTGATTTATATGTGAATCCCACATTTCTCCCTTATTATTATTATTTTTTTAATAAAATGCTGAAGTGGTAGGTAGATGCAAGATAAAGGTAGAAAACATAATTTAGTGCTGTAAGAAGGCAAATGTAGATGATCAGATGATCAGGTGTGTGCCTATGGACTAAGTATTAATCCAAGCTAGACAAGGGCAACAAAACATCCACAGATGCAGAAGATTTCTCTCAAAACAGGGGGGGTGAGGTTCTAAGCCTCACCTCTGTTGATCCCCAATTTCTCACCTGATGGAAAAACAAGACACCTTTTAAAAAAGTAATAAAAACAAAAAAATCTTGGAATTTTAAGATATATTAGCTAATTTTTTTAACCCATAAAATAATTGGGAGATGAACTTGAGAAAATCTTCCAAGAAGTAGAACAAAAGGAAGTGGAGAATATGAGAGAACAAAGTTAGAAAAAGTAATTAAGGATGCCCAACAGGAATTTCAAAAAGAAAGATTAAGTGAGGGGGAGAATATTATCAAAGAGCACAAGAAATTTTCCCATGTCTGAAGGACATGAGTTTTTAGACTGAAAAGGGCCCACCAAATGCCTCGTGACTGAAAACATGCCCACCCAGGCATATCATGAAATACCAGAGCCCTCAGGACGTAAAGAAGATTCTAAAAGCTATGAAAGAAAACCCAAGTCACATACAAAGAACAGGAAATCATAATGGCATACCTCAAAAACAACATAGGAAGCTGAAAGACAATGGTGAAATGCCTTCAAATACTGAGAATTACTTTTATTGGAATATAGTTGGTACACATTATATTGGTTTCAAATGTACAACATAGTGACTCAATAATTAAACACATTACTAAATGCTCACCACAGTAAGTGTAGTTACTCCCTGCTATCATACCAAGATAATCACAGTATTATTTGTTATGTTCTCTATGCTGTACTTCCATTCCTGTGACTATTTTATAATTTGAAGTTTTGTACCTCTTTATCCCTTTCACCTATTTAACCCATCCCCTAATCCCCTCCCCTATGATAACCAACAGTTGGTCAGTATTTATGGGTCTATTTAGCCAAGATGTGGAAGCAGCCCAAGTGCCCATCTATAGATGAATGGATTAAGAAGATACAGTACACAAATGATTCCCTCATTTGTGGAGTATAACGATGAAGCAGAACTGAAGGAACAAAACAGCAGCAGACTCAGAGACTCCAAGTAGGGACTAGCATTTACCAAAGGGGAGGGGTCGGGGAAGGTGGGTGAGGAGGGAGGGAGAAGGGGATTGAGGGGTATCATGATTAGTACACATGGTGGGTTGGGGGTCATGGGGAAGACAGTGTAGCACAGAGAAGACAAGTAGTGACTCTGTGGCATCTTACTACACTGATAGACAATATGACTTCAATGGGTATGGGGGGTACTTGATGATATGAATGAATGTAATAACTACATTGTTTTTCATGTGGAACCTTCATAAGAGTGTATATCAATGATACCTTAATAAAAAAAGAAGATGCAGTACATATACACAATGGAATATTACTGAGCCATAAAAAAGAAGGAAATCTTGCTAGTTGTGACACGTGAATGGACTAAGAGAGTATTATTCTAAGTGAAATAAAGGTAAATACAATATGATTTCACTTATATATGGTATCTTAAAAAAACAAATGAGAGGAAATTATGTTTTCTAGAAATCCGTACTTAGCCAACTTATTAATCAAATGTGATGTCTCAATAAATATGTCAAGATATGCAGGGGTTTCAAAAATATTCCTACAACACACCTATTTTCAGGGAACTACTCAAAGATGTGCTCCATTAAAACAAGGAAATAAACCAAGAAAACGGGAGTCACAGAATTCAGTAAATGGGGCATCTGGCCCAATAGATAGGCAAAGGGATATCTTAGGACATCAGCTCTGCAGAGTAACAATTTGTCCAGATTTGTGCAGGACAGAAGGTATATTAGTTTTTTTGATGAAGTAAAATAAAGCCTCAAAATCTCAGTGGCTTAGAACAACAAATATTTTTCATATTCATGAGTCTGCATATTGGCTAGGGTTCAATCAATCAATATAGCTGGGCTCAGCTGGGCTTGGCTCTAGCCTGAGGTTTGTGTTCAGGTCTTCCCCCCATGTTTTCTCATTCTCCTTGAACCAATTGCCACCCAAGCCATGTCCTTTTCATGGTGGATTACAGAAGTTCAAGAAGCAAGCCAAACTGCACAAGCATGTTGAAGTCCTCTGCTCCTTTTGTGTTTATTAATATTATTGAGCCAAAGCAAGTCACAAGGCCAAGCTAACATCAATGGGGTGGGAAAAAACACTCCTCCTGCTCTACTGGGAGATACTGCAAAGTCATGGCAGAGCATAGGTGTATAATCTCTAAAAGGAAGGAACAAAAGAACTGAGAACAATAATCTGATCTAGGGTTTTGTTCTAGAAAGCTCCAGAAGAGAGGACCCCACGAAAACAATAATGGGCTGATAGAAAACTTGACGTCTGTGTAGAAAAGAGTATTTCCAAGAGGTTTACAATTCCTTAAGAGAGTGATAGTGATAGATACTTAGGAAAGTAAGCAATTGAAAAACAAGCAATTATTAATTCTAGGAAAAGCAAAAGTTCATACAAGGAAATTAATCATAGATGTTATATATGATATATACATGACTCAGACATAAAGTCCAACTAAATGTTGACATAACTAAAATTTGTATGCAACTACTTTTTTCATGGATTCCAAGATGCACATGTTATCAAAACAGAAATCTGAAATTAAATCTGTCACAATCGCAGTCAGTCAGGCAGTGATTGTGACACAGATGTCATTGCCATATGCAAACATGGTTGTTATCTCCTACTGGCATGACTGGATACCTCCCACTCCCAGACACTGAAGTCCACAAATCATTTAAGGACCATTTGAGGAAAGAACGTTAAGTTCAGGTTTTGTCTAAGAAGTTTTTGTGCTTTGTGGAGAAATCAAGAAAATGGCAGTATCAAAACTTGCAGAATGAATATCTGTGGTTTGGAATAAGATCCCATTGATGATAGTGGATCTCTTTTTTTTTTAATGGTATTATCACCAATATGCTTGAAGGAGAACAATATTGTGTTTAAAAATAAATCAAACGTGGGCATTGACATCTTTAAGGCAAAAAGAAGTGATTCAAAAGAATGGGATTATGAATGTAAAGAAGTTTTGGAAATCCTTTAACCAGTTTATTTGCTACTATTTTTCTTTTTATTGCGTGCGTTCACTAAAGAATATAGTAAATTATACACCTAAGGTCTAAAAGATCTCCTTCAGTAAATATGAAATTACATGATTCTAAGTGATAAGAAAGCATTGTGATTATTTTGGCAGTTTTTTTCTTTTCAGTGGCGTAATTTTAAAGATGTGTCTTACAATCAGTGATGTCTTAGATACTGTGACATATGGCATGTGTGGATACTAGAGGGAGACACACTGGGTGCTTGGTGGTATGGATGATAACTACTCATACTAGGCAGCTAATAGTCTAAAACCAAGAAATCATAGGGTAAACATTATACTGAAAGAACACACTGCCTAGGATTAAGTCCCAGCTCTGCCATTTACTAACCATGTGACCTTATAAAATTACTTAACCTCTCTGTGACTCAATTTTTCTCATCTCTATAATGGGAATAGAACTCATTACTACAATATAAGGTAATGATAAGATTAAACAGTGCATGCAAAGCACTTAGGACAGAACCTAGCACATTGTAAACACTCAGTAAATGTTGTTTTTTATCTAAATATATGGAGATCAGTACCAAAAGAAACAGCTAAAATGGTTTGGAGACTGGGATCTGAGCTCTGGGAATAGAATGGGGTAGAGAAGAGACTGATTTTTTTTTCATTATACATCTTGATTTTTAAAATTATGTACATTTTAACTTGACAAAATAATTATTAAAAATACACATGTAAGTGGGAGTATATCAAGCTGAAAAGCTTCTGTACAGCAAAGGACACCATCAATAGAACAAAAGGGTACCCTACAGTATGGGAGAATATATTCATAAATGACAGATCCGATAAAGGTTTGACATCCAAAATATATAAAGAGCTCACGCACCTCAACAAACAAAAAGCAAATAATCCAATTAAAAAATGGGCAGAGGAGCTGAACAGACACTTCTCCAAAGAAGAAATTCAGATGGCCAACAGGCACATGAAAAGATGCTCCACATTGCTAGTCATCAGAGAAATGCAAATTAAAACCACAATGAGATATTACCTCACACCAGTAAGGATCGCCATCATCGAAAAGACAATCAACAACAAATTTTGGCGAGGTTGTGGAGAAAGGGGAACCCTCTTACACTGCTCGTGGGAATGTAAATTAGTTCAACCATTGTGGAAAGCAGTATGGAGGTTACTTAAAAAGCTCAAAATAGAAATACCATTAGACCCAGGAATTCCACTCCTAGGAATTTACCCTAACAATACAGCAGCCCAGTTTGAAAAAGACATATACACCCCTATGCTTATTGCAGCACTATTTACAATAGCCAAGAAATGGAAGCAACCTAAGTGTCCATCAGTAGATGAATGGATAAAGAAGACGTGGTACATATACACAATCGAATATTATTCAGCCATAAGAAGAAAAGAAATCCTACCATTTGCAACAACATGGATGGAGCTGGAGGGTATTCTGCTCAGTGAAATAAGCCAGACAGAGAAAGACAAGTACCAAATGATTTCACTCATATATGGAGTATAAGAACAAAGAAAAAACTGAAGGAACAAAACAGCAGCAGAATCACAGAACCCAAGAATGGACTAACAGTTACCAAAGGGAAAGGGACTGGGGAGGATGGGTGGGAAGAGAAGGATAAGGGTTGAGGGGGAGAAAGGAGGCATTACGATTAGTGTGTATAATGTGGGGGGAGGCATGGGGAGGGCTGTGCAACACAGAGAAGACAAGTAGTGATTCTACAGCATATTAACTACACTGATGGACAGTGACTATAATGGGGTTTGTGGGGGGGACTTGGTGAAGGGGGAAGTCTAGTGAACATAATGTTCCTCATGTAATTGTAGATTAATGATACCAAAAAAAGAAGTTTAAGAAAAATATATATATACATGTAAGTGAAACAGCAGCAGACTCACAGAACCCAAGGATGGACTAAAGGTTACCAAAGGGAAATGGGTTGGGGAGGGTGGGTGGGAAGGGAGGGATAAGGGGATCAGGGGGTATTATGATTAGTGCACATAATATGGGGGGCACGGGGATGGAAGTATAGCACAGAGAAGACAAGTAGTGACTCTATAGCATGTTACTATGCTAATGGACAGTGCCTGCAATGGGGTATGTGGTGGGGACTTGAAATAGGGGGGAATGTAGTAACCAAAATGTTGCTCATGTGAAACTGGAGCATAAGATTGTGTATCAATGATACCTCAATAAAATAAATAAATAAACTAATTGTTCATGTAAAATATATATATATACATGTAAGTGAATCATACACCTAAATGCAAAGCTATAAAACTACTGAAGATAACAGAGAAGAAAATCTAGGTGATGTTGGGTTTGGCCTGTTTGGACACAACACCAAAAGCACAATCCATGAAAGAAAGAAATGGATAGGTTGGACTTTATTAAAATTAGAAGCTTCTGCAAAAGACTGATAAGAGAATGAAAAGACAAGCCACAGCCTGAAAGAAAATATTTTCAAAACACATAATCTGAAAAAGCACTAATATCCAAAATAGACAGAGAACCCTAAAACTCAGCAATAAGAAAATGGCAACCAGATTTAAAACTAGGCAAAAGATCTGAGAGATCTTCTCACCAAAGAAGAGATACAGATAGTAAATAAGCTTATGAGAAGATGCTCCACATCATGTTATCAAGGACTTGAAAATTAAAAGATACCAAAATGAACAAAATCCAAAACACTTATACCACCAAGGCACTAAGACGTCCAGTGTACCTGCTACTCCTGTTATTTAGGTTTTATCAGGTTTCATCACAATTGTAGAGGACCAGTTTATCTCATGAGATGCTAGGATGTTCAAATTTTGTCTAAATTGTGGCACAGATGCTGAGAGTTAACGTGGTCCTGAAGCAAAATGCTGAAGATGTGATTCTGCCCTGGCCAGGTTAAACAAAATTACCTCTGGCCACCTTTGCTTACTGAAATAGAGAAAAAGCACTTGCAAATTACTAACTTTAAGACAAGCACCTGTTGTCTTGCTGTAGTAAAGACACCTTATCTGGAGCAGCAGCAAAGTTGAGGTCATCACCTGTCTTAACCTTTCAGTAATCCACTGTCAGTCTCCAAGGACCTCTGACTTCTGCCTGAGCCAGACAGGTGAGTGTAGGTAACAGGAATCACCACCTCTGAATTTTCAGGTCTTCAATGGTTAGCTTAGTCTTGAGTTTCCCCAGCAATGTGTTACTGCTTTTTGTTTTTAATTTTGATAAGAGGGAAGCCCTAGGATGTACACTTAGCCCTGTCAACCATAATAGCCATAGTCCATGGATTTTCAGGCATATTCTGCCACTTGCTGAATGTACCTAGTCTAACTGTACACTCTGAACCTGAAGAGACTGGGGAAATGGATTTAAGGACTGGACTGACAGGTAGGTGAGAATCAAAAGTCAATTTATCATATGAGTGGTGGGACCGCTGTGCCAACTACAACTCTGGTTAGCACTAGAGCCAGCGCCAACCATCCACAAGGGCACTGTTACTCTGTTAGTTTCCTATGGTATGGCTGCCGTTATGACATAGCACAAAGCAGGTATTCAGCATACACAACAGAAATGTATTGTCTCACAGCTCTGGAGTGCGGGAGTCCAAAGTCACTGTGTTGGCAGGCTGGTTCCTCCCTGGGGCTTAGAGGGACCCCAGCCCCTGGTGGTCACCAGCAGTCCTTGGCATGCCTTGGCTTGCAGTTGCAGCACGCCAACCTCTGCCTCCATCCTCATGTGGTGTTCTCTCTGTGTACCTGGGCAAACTGCCCTCTTCTTTTAAGGACACCAGTCATCGGATTAAGGTCCACACTAACTCAGTATGACCACATCTTAACTTGATTACATCTGCAAAGAACCAATTTCCAAAAAAGGTCACCTATTTCACAGGTACCTAGGGCAAGGAATTTTGACATATCTTTTTTGGAGACACAATTCAACCCATAACAGTTACTCTGGGAAATGACTACAGGTCCCATTGGAGAAGCCTGTAAGGAACACATAGACAAATATTTACACATCTTCCTTTGCTCCTGCCTTCACTTCTTGCAAGGAGCTCTAAGTCTGTGGATTAACTCAAGCCTAGCAATTGGGTGAGAGACCATAACTCTTCATCTTGTCTTAAGTTAGCCCTCTGTTCACCAGTTCAAGAAGATTTTTCATTTTACAGATCAGTTATCATCTTAGTGAACTACCCATTTTATTTAATCCCATCTGTAGTGTCTTCCCCCAACATTCTTGGCCTGCAGAATCCAGTTGCTACATCACTTTCCAAAGATGTCACCACTCTCACAAAATTCTCAACATCTTGGTGAAGAGAGTGTCTGTCATTTGGGCCCTCTCGGGATGGAGTTGGGAGTGGATGAACCACACCTACAAGAAAGGAAAGGTTTATAAACCAACATTCCCATCTCCCTGTTTGGGTTCTTTCTTCCACAATATATGGAAGGATTTTGGTGTTTCAATTTCACTTGACTTTATCAGTGAGTCCAAGTTCAGTCAACCAACTGAAGAGAGTAATTAAATCCACTATACCCCACGAGGATAGATGAAATTTATATTTGAGGTTGAGGATGTGGATGTGGAGCAACCAGAATTCACATACATTGCTGGTGGGAGTGTAAAATGGCACAACCACTTTAGGAAAAGTTCTGGCCATTCCTTATAAAACAAAACATATATCTACCCCAGGACCCGATAATTCCTGACATGGAACTGAGAAATGAATGCCTATGTCCACAAAAAATACTTTTACATAACCGCTCATAGCAGCACTATTTATAATAGTCCCAAAGTAGAAACAACCCATCTGTCCATCAAAAGAGCATGGCTAAACATGCTGCAGTATCATATTAGTTTTCTATTGCTGTATAATAAAACCCAAATTTAGCAGCTTAAAACGACATTCATATATTATTACAATTCTGTAAGTTAGAGCCTGGCATGATTCCCATCTGCTTAGAACATGGCTGGGTTCTCACCTTTGCAGGATCTCAGGGTGTAAGACAGTCTATGTTTCTCTCTGGGGGTTCTGAGGAAGGATCCACTCCCAAGTTTATTCAAGTTCTTGGCCAAATTCAGTTCTTAGTGGTTGTAGGACTGCTGTTCCTGTTTTCTTACTAGCCATCAACTGGAAATCCATCTGAGCTCCTAGAAGTCACTCACATTCTTTGCCATGCAGACCCTCCATCCATTAGTAAAGAATCTTCCATTGAGACTCTCTCATGCTTCAAATCTCTCTGACTTCACTGTTTCTGACCTCTTGACCCAAATTTAAAACATTCATGTCATTAGGTCAGATCCATACAGATAATTCCCCTTTTTAAAAGTCAACTTTGCTTATAAGATAAACAAATACTGGGGATGTAATGTACAATCAGATGACTATAGTTTACTCTGCTGTATGGTATATGTGAAAGTTGCTAACAGTAAATGCTAAAAATCCTCATCACAAGGAAAAAACTTTTTCTTTTGTTCTTTTTTTGTATCTATATGAGGTGATGGATGTTACCTAGACTTATGGTGATAATTATTTTACAGTATATGTAAACAAAGTCATTATGCTATACACCTCAAACTTACACAGTTCAGTATGTCAATTATATCTCAATAAAACTGAAAAAAAAGTCAACTGTGCTATATGGCATAAGCTAATCATGGGAGTGATATCCCATCATAGTCACAGTACTAAGGAATGTGCAGAGCATGTACACAAAGAGGCAGGCATCTTGGAGGACGTGTTAAAATTCTGCCTACAGAGTTATATTCGGTCAACAAACTACTACCCAGTAATAAAAAACAATTAACTATTGATACACATAACATGGGAAAATCTCAAAAAAATTATGGTGGGTGAAAGAAGACTTACATAAAGCATACACAAGGGAATTCAAGAACAAGTGATACTAATCTGTAGTGGGAAAGAATCAAAAGAATGGTTACCTCTGAGGGGGCAGGGTTAGGATTGATTGGAAAAAGGCATGAGAGAACTTTCTGAGATGATGGTAAGGGATTGGGTTACACAAGTATGTGTCAAACTCATTTAATGGCACACTTAAGATTTATTCATTGCACTGTGGGAAACTTATACATGATAAATTAACAAATAATACTTTGGTTAATGATATGCACACTAAAATGATAAGGGGCAAGTGTACAGGTGTCTGCAACTTACTGTGAATGCATCAAAAATACAATGGATTGACAGATGAAGAAGGATGGATAGATGGAGATGTGATACAGTGAATATAATAAGATATTATTATAGACTCAAGGAAAAAAATTACTTCATCTTCAAAAAAAAAGCAATTAGAATTCCCAGCTAATAGACCTGGCCCATGGAATCCAGGCTGTCTGGGAAGTGCACTCATACTGATCAGTTCAGCCTAATTTTAAATTATGCTCCTCCTCTCTGGTCCAGCACCCTCAGAATCCATTCCCACATGTATTTGCCAGATCTTATTGATACAAATTTTTTTTTGAGAGGGCATCTCTCATATTTATTGATCAAATGGTTGTTAACAACAATAAAATTCTGTATAGGGGACTCAATGTACAATCATTAATCAACCCCAAGCCTAATTCTCAACAGTCTCCAATCTTCTGAAGCATAATGAACAAGTTCTTACATGGTGAACAAGTTCTTACATAGTGAATAAGTTCTTACATTGTGAACAGTGCAAGGGCAGTCATCACAGAAACTTTTGGTTTTGATTATTGATACAAATTTGAAAAATAATTTAAATTTTTTAGTGGGGAGGCCTTCGTATGAATTTGACTTCCTATTTGGCCCTGAAGCATGTTGGAGTTTGATTCTGGTTATGAGTATGGAGACAATGAAGTCAGTGGGATGGGACATGAAGAGACTCAGCCAGATAATTCCCTATGGGGTAGTCTTTACATGATCTTCAAACAAGAGAGCAGTGATCCTGTTAGACAGGGAGAGAGTGCCAAAGTAGCTGGCTGTTTTCAGTGGGAGGCTGGGTTTGTGGCAGAGATCCCTAGTCTCCTAATGTGGTAGACAGCTTCTGACAGGGCCCCCAGAGATTCCTGCAGCCTGATGCTCAGGCCATGCCCTTGTGTAATCCCCTCTCCCTAATGTGGGCAGGACCTATGAACTTGCTTCTAAGGAACAGAATATGACAAAAGTGATAGAATATCACTTCTGAGATTAGGTTATATAAAAACCTGCCTCTGCTTGCTGGAATTCTCTCTGGCTATTCTTATGTGCTTGTTTGGATGGAGAGACACAAATGGCAAGTTGTTGAGGGCAACCTCTGGGAACATCTGGCAAAGACCAAGCCCTTCAGTCCAACGCTTTGGAGGAACTGGGTCCTGGCAACAATCATGTGAGTGAGCCTGGGAGCAAGCTTTCCTTAGTCAAGCCTTCATTTGAGACTGCAGGTCCAGCACTTTGATTGCCATCTTGTGAGAGGCCCCAGAGCAGAAGACTCAGGTAAGCCATGTCCAAATTCTTGACCCACAGAGACTATGAGATAAATGTGTGTTGTTTTAAGCTAATAAGTTTGGGGGGATGATTTGTTATGCAGTCATGGGTAACACACCTGCCTAATAACCATTCTCTCCTTATTCCTCAGCAACAAAGACTATTTTATTTGGGATACTACAGTGCCCTGTTCGAATCCTTCCTTTCCCAGTCTCCCACTAAGTTTTAGGTGACCATATATAAGTTCAGGCAAAAAAGAAGTAAGCAGGAGTGTTGCAGAGAACTTCTGAGAAATGCACTCTTTGCTTTTCCTCTTCCTCATTCTTGCTGCCTAGAATGTGGATGTGATGGCTAGAACTCCAGCAGCCATCTTAAGACATGAAGTAACCTTGACGTTAGAAACCACCACACCCTAGGAAATGGAAGGAATAGGAGTCCCTGGTGCCCATGGGGCAGCCACACCAGCACTGGACTTCTTACCTCCAGACTAACTTTAAGTGAAGAAGAAATAGTATATTGTTTACACTATTGTTATTTTGGATTTTCCCTTATGTACACCAAACCTAACACTACTCATAGAGGACTCAGGGATCTCTTAGCCATCCATATCCTCTCATTTATCACCATTGCAGCATGTCCCTCTTAAAAACAATGCTCTTAATTCTCACACAGGAGGAAAATTTGAGTTTGATTTTTACTATCTTTCATTCTCTCTTTAACATTTCATGCCTCCTCACAATCTTTTATAATCCTCATTCCCTTTATAATGATCTCTGATAATCCCCCAAGTCTATGCTCTCAATGCACATTTCATTCCAGGTGACCATTTGTAATAAATTGATAAACTTTTGCCACTGAATGCCACTCCATCTCCAGATTTTCCCTGCCTTTAGACCCAACCAGTCCACACAACTATTCCTGGATTCCAACAGTTCTATGACAGTCTGATGTGCTCAGCCAATCTAGTACTAATTTCTGTATCAGAGTTATTAGTTAAAAGTAATAGAAACTAACTCTTTTTTAAGCAAAAATAATTTTATTAAATATATTTATGAAATGTATTAGATACCTCAGAGAATTACTGAAACAATTGGAGGACCAGATATAGAGCCACACAACTGGAGAAAATACCCTAAAGTAGGCTGTATTGTTGTCTCCATGAGCACAGCCCTACCACCACCACCTGATGTACAGCTGATGTGGTTGGCACTGAACCCCAAATGCTGCCAAGAAAAGCTGTGTAGGGGCCCTGCTGCACCTATTACTAGATCTTCTGCCAATCCATTGCCCCTGGAGAGAATTCTTACAGTCCCTCAGTCCTTAGCTGCATATTCCTTAGCTTAGTCTGTGATCAGTGTACGTGACTGGCTGACTTGATCAAGTGTCTGCATCTTGATTGTGAGCAAAGTTCTGAAGGCAAGTATCTGACATCTATTATGTGGAAAACTCCCCTAACTTAAAAAGTGGTTTCAAATGCCAGATACTTGCTGGTATTAATGAATGTCAGCTCTTGCCTTCTGTCAGGCCAGAGTACCAAGAAGGACTGGGAGAAACACACTTCCCCTAATTCCTCTAGATCTTCACAAATATTCCCATTTCACCTGTTAGACTTCACCATTTTCCCATCAGTGCCTTCACCTCAGGGTGTGGTGGAGAACTTGACTCTAGACAATCTACAAAGTGCATGATTATCCTCCTGCTGCAGCCTCATATTGCCAGCCACAGACAGAGGCTTCCTTGCTAGAGTTAAAAATTGTCATGCTGTTCCTCATCCGTTTGTCCCTTCTTGAAACACCTTCTTGACACTGCTAAATGTAGATAGTGTACTCCAATATTTTACCATTTTTCTACTTAGACCTCTGAAGTTGCAACCACAAGGTGAGGGGAAAAGTCGACATCAAGTTTTAAGAGCCAATATGCAGTAGTTTTCCCAGCGACTGCACCATCATACAACAAGGCCATCTTGTTTTCAGGCTCAGAGTGGACAGATTCTTGCTGCATCCATCCTGCACTGACAGGGCTAGTTCCATGGTTTAGGGTCTGCTGTTTGCATTGTTACATACCTTACACCAATTTTTTTATTTGAGTCCTTTTGTTTGGAAGTGACAGAAATCCAACTTGAAGTAGATTAAACATAATGCTTTGGATAACAAAATCCAATAAAGGGCTGAACAACTAATTTTGCAAAGAAAGCAAGGATTTTTCAGGAATACCTGGAACTAGGCTCTTAAATTCTAAATACAAGTCTCTGTATCTGTTGCCTCAACTTTTGTTAATTCTTCCTTCACTGCAGATCACCTTTCTTCTCTTCATGATGGGGAACATGGCTGCAAATACTTCCTGAGCTTTCTATTTATAGCTTTCATTATTTCAAAAGAGAATGACTTGTTTCTCAATTCAAATATGAAAAAATGATGAGGAAGGGTTTTGTTGACCCATCTTTGGACAGATACCCACAACCGGACCAAACATGGTTTAGGATAGGATTATGTAAGAACAATGGTTCCCTGAGTAGCCATGTGGCTAGAGGAGACAAGGGTTGTGCTGGACTGAATATACAATAGATGTCCACTATGGCAGCCTTTACGCAGGCCCCTTCCCATGCACAAAGACTTGGGTAAGCTTGTCAGTGGATGGCATGGTTGGTAGGACCAGATCTTTTTTTTCCTTCCCAGTTTTGAAAAAAGAGTCAACTCACCTCAACTTATCTATGCCATTCTCTTGCCCAGACAACTAAAACTTTCAAAGGAGAACCTCCCCATAGATAAATGTCCATGTGCTCACCAGACTGGGAGATCCTTAAAGAAAGCATCCAGGATTTTATCCCCATATGTCTAGCGCCCCATAAAGTTCCATCATAAATCAGACACTCAAAAAATATTTGTAGAAACGGATTGAGGTCTCACAGTCTTCCGGGATCCCTGAAGGTGGAATATTTTAGGCCCTGGAAAGACCTAATACTGTAAACAAGAAACAAAAATGCAAATTAGTGGGAGACTGGGTAGGCTAAGGTACTAGCAGGAAGAAGAGAATGGTCAACAAGGGTTGTCCCCACAGAAGAGAGATGAACAAGAGACTATAGGTTCCGATAGGCATGTTGGGAGATTATATTGTTGATGTGTTTACCTCCAACACTACCTGGACCAGAGAGTCACAGCAGAGGAAAATAGGGATTGAAAGAAGGCTGTTTATGGGACTGGTAGATAAGGGGCTGAGGTGAGCTCCAGGATCCTGAAGCAGGACCTAACAATGTGTCAAATTTTCACTTAGACAAGTTCCATCCCTTGTTAGAAGTGGCCAATGATACTTTAATTTAAAAAAAAAGAATTACACATAGATGTCTGCTCAAGCTTGGCTTCCAATCACAGTTGTGCAATGATGACACCTGGACATTGCTTTGGAGGGTGAGGAGGCCCATTTCAGTGGCAGGGTGGGAACCACTGCTCCATGTTCTCCCCCACAGGAGAGAAGGACTGACAGCAAGAGCACTAGACCAGCTCAGCATGGTGACCGCTCTGAGCACACAGGGTTCTTGCTCAGAGTTCTGAGGGGAGGCTTGGGCCAGTGGCCGCTCATAGAAACAGGCATAAGGTGGTGGAACCTGGGAATTCCTGGGCTACCACCCTCCAAGTGATGGCAGCAGAAAGAGCTCTCCTTCTTCTTCCATTCCCACGGCGCTCTCACTGTCCGGGCTCACAGAACAAGGACCAGAGAAGAAGAAAAAGGCTCATCCCCGCTGCTCACCCCTTACCAGGTTCCCTGTGTATGCTTCTCTCTCTGGCGGGGTGGGGGTTCACCCCACACACTTCCACTGTTTTCCTTTTACTCTTCCCACAGGACCCCTCCTTGAGCCTCAGTCTTGTCATCTGAAAAAATTAAGGGGCCAGGCTGGGCAACTCTATGGGGCCCTTATATTTTCTGAAATCTTGAGGATAGAAATGCTGTGGTGCAAAGATAGGGGTGTGTGTCCAGATTATATCTCAGGTATCAGGTGTAATCTATCAGAGCACCTGGCCAGAGTGTGGTCTGAGTTTGTCGGTCACTCAGGGCTCAGTCACTTGGTGAGAGGGAGAAGGGGTGGTGGTGGTCATGGTGGTGGTGGTAGCTAATCTCTTCAAACACATTATTACCTAATCGTTAAAGTAAACCAGTTTACAGATGAGAAAATTGAGGTAACGTACCCTAAGTCTTAAAGTGGCAGTGCCAGTGCTGGAACCCAGCATCAGGCTCCAGAATCTATCATCACTCATAGAAGTGAAGACATGCCCAGCAAGAAGGCATCACAGCAAGATTGCTTTGACAACATTTCGTGCCAGAGCATTTTTATTTCCTCCAGGAGTGCATGCATTTGGGAGAGGGTCTCAGTCAGGGTGAGCTCCCCACATCAGATTGCAGCTGCTCCCCTCCACTGTGTGCAGCCCTTGCAGAGTCTGACCACTCTGTCTGTCTCCTTTTATGCTGAGTTTTCAGGAAGCTCTCTCACCTGCACCCACATCACATGTGCACAGCCTGAAGGCTGAAGTACCCTATCTCCTCCATCTGAAAGACCTGAACTCAGTAGTGGACAAGGTTCAAAGCATTTATTTGGGCTACTTTAGTTTGTATACCAATCAGCAGATGCAAATGGCTGCCTGCAGAGAAAGGAAACTGCAAGTTCACAGTCCTGTGTCCAGCTACTGCCCAGTCAACCCTGTGACATGCATAATCCAGTAAAACTTTTAATCATCACTACCATTGTTCAGGTTACCTGTAAAGGTGTCAAGCATTTACGATTACGTTGGTCAGAACTCTTGGTTGCAAATGTCAGAAACTCAACTCAAAGCAGTTTAGACAGAAAGAGGAATTTATTGACTCAGTAGCCAGACCATAGACATGACATGATGGGTCACAGTCTCTAAGACAACAGGAACAAGAGCATCTTTGCCTCCCCTCATATCTCCTTGTCCCTGCATACAAGCTTTAGTTGTTTCTTTGCTTCAGCTTTGTCACTGGGGAAGGGATATGATCATCTGCAAATTCCTCAGAAGGACTTTCTTCCAGGCAGAAGGTTGACCCAGAGGGAGGAAGTTTCCTGTCCCTGGGGAGTGAGGAAATGAAGAGGCGAGGATGATCCCTTTCCAGAGAGTGGTGAGTGGGAGTCAGGGGATGAGAATTCATTCCCCAGAACAAGGGCAGGATTCTCCAACATGAAGATCAGCTTAGCCTCCATTAATTTGTTCAACAGATATGGGAAAACCTATGATGGGAAAACCTATGATGTGCAGAGTGAAGAGCTAGACACTGTGGTAGGGCTGGGGAGAAAGTGATTCACAAATGACACAGTTCTGCCCTGAGACCTTGAACTCTATTGCAAATACTTCAACAAGGTGACATGACTAACCAAAAGAGAGGGAGGAACTATGGGACCCCTGACATAGTCCATGCGCATCAGAGAAGGCTTCCAGGAAGCAGTGATATCCAAGTTGAGATCCAAGGGATAAACAAGAGTCAACCAGGTTTGGAGTTTTAGGGGGGTGGAATAGGGTGGGGTGGGGAGTAGAATGAACATTCCAGCCAGAGAGAATGGCTCTGAACTAAAAGATCAATATGAGTGGGCTTCAAAGAAAGCCAAGGTGAGGGGGAGGCAGGTCGGAGCACTGGCACAGAGGACATTGTGGCCCAGAGTGAGGGCTTGGATTTGATCCTGAGGGCTATGGAGAGCCATGGGAGGTCAGAGCAGAGCACTGTCTGATTCCCAGTTCTGAGACCCCTTGGGCTCATCATAGAGGATATGTCAAGGGGGAGAGATGCACTTCATACACCAGTGGGGAGAACTTTTTGAAGCAGTTTTGTTGTTTTAGTTTAGACCTAGAAAATAATTAAAGAAAACACCTAAAAATAACCCCCTGGCATGGAATAATTATGGAAATGGGGATAGGCGTCTTGTGTGATATGAAGAATGGATAGCCAGGGAAGCAGATGACCTGGGATGGGCATGCTTCCCACTGTGCTGGTAAACTCGGGTTAGTATTCCAGGAGCCCTTCTCTCATCCCCCAAGGACTTTAATGGTAACAGAGGTGGCTCCCTTCCCATGGCTTCTTACTGGGTGTCCATTCCCCCATCTGTAGGACCTGTCAAGATTTAGGTGGAGGAAGCTGGGTAGAGAAACTGACCAATCCACTTTCGGTGAGCTGAGGGGCAGAGAAGTTCTCTGTTCTGCTCTCCTGGAAAGGATTCCGTGTCCCATAGTGTGGAGGCCAGGGGCTGAGTCAGCAGAGGGCCACCTCTGTGGCCAGGGGAAGACTGAGTCTAGGTGGTTTTCCAGGGAAAGAAAAGGGCCTCTGGAGAGGGCGGTGAGAGGCTGAGAGTGAAGGGGTCACTGGGTTACTCCCAGGTCCTGAGATTCATCGTACACACGGGGTGCTGGGGAACCACGGGTCACACCCGGTGGCGGGGGACGGGGACTGTGCTGGGGAAACTAGGGGAGGGGAGAGGCAGCCGGGCCCTGAAGATACAGGGCAGGGTCATGTGGCTTTCAGGACAAGTCAGAACAGGAGACTTCGGCTCCGGCTCCGGTGGCCCTCCCCCTCAGCTGCCTCGCCTGCGCAGCGCCACCACAATCCTTCCGCCCCCGGGCGCTCCAGCTTCTGGGTCTCAGCAGTCCAAAGGCTCTTTCTCTCCACTCCTCAGCCTCCGTCCCTCCTCTGTGCCTGTTCCCGGCCTGGTCCCTCTCACTGCCCTGTTTTGTTTCATCTCTCTCCTGGTCTCCTTCGCAAACTCTGTTTCCCTCCATGGCTCATCCTTGCGCCTTCTTTCTCTAGGACTGTCTCTCCTTCTCTGGACCCCCTGTCTCCCTTATCTTTGTCTCCTCTGTCTCTGCCTTGTCCTCATCTCTAGCCCTGCTTTTCTCTTGTGCATATTTCACCTTTGTCTCCATCCCTGTCTCCCTCTCGCACCAGTCTCCAGTTTCTCTCATCCATAGCTCATGCTTGTCTCCATCTGTGTACCTGTCTCTCTCTTGTCCTTTTCTTCATCACAGTCTCTGTCCCTTTCTGACCCTGTCTCCGTCTCTGTCTCTTCTCTCCATCCACGCCCCCATCCCAGGCTCCGTCTCTTCCTCGTCCGTGTCTCCGTCCCCCCTCCAGAGCCGCCTCCTTGGTTCTCGCCGGAATGGGACCTCTCCGGGGGCGGGGCCGAGGGCAAGATCGGAGTAACTCGGTTATCGGGACGAATTGAATTAACTTCACACAAACGCCTCGGGGCCTGGCTCCCCTCCCTTCTGCTGGGCCGCAGGTGGGGAGGCTGGGGAAAGGGGTCGGGACCCTCCAGCCTGGCACGGTGCGTTGAGACCAAAGGTCTGCGCCGGTTTGGGGCGTGATGGGGACTCTAGGGACGGGACCCCGCACAGCCCAACCCTAGACCTCCGGTGTCCTAAGAGGGCAGCGGGGACCTTTTGGGGTGGAGGTAGGGGGTGGATGGGGGTGGGGCCTGGGGTGCCCAGGCCCCGCCCCGCGGAGCTCGCCCCGCCCCCTCCGCGGGGTCCTGAACATTAAAAGGAGCGCGGGCCTGGCGAGGCAGCACTTGCTTTGCATCGGGGCGGAGCGCGGCCGCGACGGGGCGGGCGGACTAGTGGGCGCCCCGAATCGACCACGGGTCCTCAGAACCTGGCGTTCGAACCCCTATCACACGACCCCACCCCGGCCCGGGACCTCGACCCCGACCCGGCCCGGCCCGGCCCCCGCCGCCGCCCCCCGGGCAGATGGACTACTCCTACCTCAATTCGTACGACTCGTGCGTGGCGGCCATGGAGGCGTCCGCCTACGGCGACTTCGGCGCCTGCAGCCAGCCCGGCGGCTTCCAATACAGCCCCCTGCGGCCAGCCTTCCCCGCGGCGGGGCCACCCTGCCCCGCCCTCGGCTCCTCCAACTGCGCGCTTGGGGCGCTACGCGACCACCAGCCTGCGCCCTACTCGGCAGGTGAGCCAAGCCCCAGCCCAACCCTCTCTCTAAATCCTACGGATCCCCTAGCCTCTGCCCTACTCGGCAAGTGGTTGCGACTATCCCCCATGGCCGCCGCTATCCCTGTCTTGGCGAAACCCTTCAACGCCCCCCGCAGGACCCTCTATCCTCTCTGTAAGACGGGGGTCCCCTAGGCAGAGTTGAGCCCCACCTTCTCAATCTTCCCGTTCCTTTCTCGCTGCCACATCCTGTGCCATGCTCTTCTGATCGAGGAAATAGATACCCGGTCTAGCTCCAGGCCCCTCACCAGGCCCTTCCCTCCCCACCTGCAAAGACCGACCACCAAACCTCTCCATCCCCTGTATCCTTGGAAGACGCTTCTGCTCTGCCCAGTCAAACCTCCATCCTTATCATCCCCACCCCACTTCATGTCTGCCTCCCAGCAAGTACTCCTGCCGTAGCTCAGCTGCCCAGATGTGAACCTTCCTAGAGTCGCAGCACCACCAGGTCCCTCGTTCCCAGTTTTGGATCCATCCCTGCAGTGCCGGGACCCTCTTGTGCCACCACAGCCTATTCCATAGCTGGAAGAAAAGGGTGTCCAGGTCGTTAAGCCATTTCGCCATTGCCCCAGAAGACTCCCAGGTAGAGTCCTGCAGAACTCAGAAGCTAACACCCCCACCCCACAGCCAAGCCCCTTGACCCAAGTCCCCATCTGAATGAATACTCAACCGCATGGAGCCTCTCCGCTGTCCCCATCACTCCCACTAGAATCCAGGCTGCTCCACCCATCTCCTTATCTCCTTCCTTCCTGGGAAAGATCACTGGAACCCAAGTAGAAGAGTGTGGCCTGGGGGTGAGGCCGGTTGTGAGACAGGAACCTGGATTTGGAGAAATGAGAACCAGAGATATGGAGCCAGAAACTAGAACAGGGGTGGGAAGATTGGATGGTTTGGGCCAGATTCAAATGGGACTTGCGGAGATGGAGACAAGAAATGGGGAGATAGGCCCAAGAAAAATGGAGTTCTGAGATAGGGGAGATGGGGGCAGGTACAGGGAAATGTGAGCAGGAAAAGATTGGACACCCTGGGAGAAATGGGGACCCAGGGTTGGGGAGGTGGAGGTGAGAATCAGGAGTTAGGGACAGGAATTATAGGAGATGGGACCAAACAAGATTGGAAACAGAGATGAGAAAGGTAGTTTAGGAATGGGGTGTTGGAGACAAAGATTAGGGTAGATAGGACAAAGATAAAGGATATTGGGGGCCCCCTGGAGAATGTGAAGACCTGGACAGGGTTGGAGCTAGGTATGGCAAGTGTCAGAAACACTGTGGAGCAATGGGAACTGGATAGGGTAGATGGAAGATAGGAATGGGAAGAGAGTGAGGGGTAGGCCTGCGGTGAGGTTTGGGGGAGTTGGGACCCAGAGCGAGGTAGCTAGAAGAAGGGCAAAGAAAATGGAGGAACCTGGGTGGGGAGAAATAAGGGCCTTTCTCACTCGGCACAAAGAGAAGAACGGTCCAGAAGGGGGGAGTTGAAGAGAGATAAATGGAGAGGGATGAAGAGGAGAGGGGGACACTTGGAGGAGAATAGACTGTGAGATGGGGCTAAGGACACTTGGCCTGGGAAGGAGAGAAGGCAGAGGAGTAAAGGGGGCATAGTCTGTGTGTGGCAGAGTACACAGCAAGGCTGAAAGGAGGCCGAGGCAGGGGAGTGTCAGTCACCCAGCGGAGGTCCAGAAATGGTTACTGGGGAGGCCCAAGATGTGGTGCGACCTGACAGACAGCCGAGGCAAGGGTGGACAGAGCAGGACCTGAAGTCAAGCGGGCAGACTGGCAGGTAGACTGGTGAGAGGTGGAGGGAACACTGTGGAGGGCCGAAGACAGGTCAGCGGTAGTGACCCGAGGATCAGATTCTGGTTCCTTCGCTGCTGCGCTTGGGCCCCAGGTCTCCCGTGCGCCCTGTCCTCCTTCAACCCTAACGGCTTCATCGAGCGTACGGAAGACGCTCAGTCCAAGACTTGAGAGGAGGAAGCCGAGGGACAACCAAGTCAGGGGTGGGGGAAGGAGAGCGGTCCCGCTCAGCCGGCTGAGCTTGGCCCTTGACTCCCCCCCACCCTCGTTGTTCCCCCTGCCGCACACACCCGTAGTGCCCTACAAGTTCTTCCCGGAGCCGTCGGGCCTGCATGAGAAGCGCAAACAGCGGCGCATCCGCACCACGTTCACGAGCGCGCAGCTCAAGGAGCTGGAGCGAGTCTTCGCCGAGACCCATTACCCCGATATTTACACGCGCGAAGAACTGGCACTCAAGATCGACCTTACTGAGGCTCGCGTGCAGGTGGGTGCTTGCGCGCGTGTGTGCGGGTGTGTGCCCGGAGGGGGCTGGGAGGTTAGTGCCCTGGTGACCCGGGACATAGGGGCCTCACTCCGGCGGCAGACAAGGACATCCCGGAGGCGGACATCTAGGGTGAGGGTCGTGGGCGCCTGCGGAGGTGGTTGGGCAGGAGAGGACCGGCAACGGGCGGAGGCAGTGGGGCCAGGACTTGGCAGACTGGAGGCCCTCGGGAGAACTGAGCGGTTCGGCCCCACAATTTCCCCCCAGTCTCCTTGGTAGGGCCAGGCATGCAGTGATGCTTGGGAAGCCTGGACCGAGGCAGGGTGGGTAGAAGGATATAGCCCCAGGAGGTCTCAGGGCCGAGCGAAGCAAGAGGATTCCGGGGAAGCCAGGCAGCGCCTCCAGGTCCCTAACCCCAGCTCTACAGCAGTGAAACCCCTGAGCCTGGAGAGCCCGGGCTCGGGGCAGGCTCAAGGCCGAGATCCCTGCCAGGGCAGACTCTTGTTGTCTACCTTGCAAATGCGAGTACAAATGTTCAGCTGGCCCGCCTTTACTGGAGAACCTGGACAAAAAGGTTTCGCTATTGCCCTAACCGCTCTCCGCCGCCGTGGGACACTCCAGACAGGAGCTCCGGAGCTTCTTGCAGGAGGCAGTTGGGGTGCTAGGGTTTTGGGTGATGAGAGCGAAGGAGGAGTCCCCTCCAGCAGAGCAAGAACACCGGGAGGCAGCAGGGACTAAGGGTGAGCAAATCCCCAGGGGAAGACCCTAAGGACCTGGAGGAAGGGAAGGGGCAAGTGCAGGGGAGGAGGGGAGCAGAGAGAGACCAGGCGACGAGCCAAGCGGTGTAGGGCCCCGGGGCCAATGTTCGGAAGGCTGAGGGTAATAACCTAACCCGGCCCCTTCGGATGGAGGTCTCGCCCGCACCTTGCGGCCCCGGGCTGACCAGCCCCCTGTGCCCGCAGGTCTGGTTCCAGAACCGCCGGGCCAAGTTCCGCAAACAGGAACGCGCGGCCAGCGCCAAGGGTGTGGCGGGCGCGGCGGGCGCCAAAAAGGGCGAGGCGCGCTGCTCGTCCGAGGACGACGACTCCAAGGAGTCCACGTGCAGCCCCACGCCCGACAGCACCGCGTCGCTGCCGCCGCCGCCCGCGCCCGGCCTGGCTAGCCCGCGCCTGAGCCCCAGCCCGCTGCCCGCCGCCCTGGGCTCCGGGCCTGGCCCCGGCCCCGGGCCTCAGCCGCTCAAGGGCCCCTTGTGGGCAGGCGTGGCGGGCGGTGGGGGCGGCGGGCCGGGCGCGGGCGCGGCCGAGCTGCTTAAGGCCTGGCAGCCGGCGGAACCCGGACCGGGGCCCTTCTCGGGGGTTCTGTCGTCCTTCCACCGGAAGCCCGGCCCCGCCCTTAAGACCAATCTCTTCTAGCTGTCGGACTCTGGAGGCTCCGGGCCAGCCCCCAGAGACGCCCCTGCCCCTCCAGGACCTGATAGGGTCCCTCCCAATCCCGGCCGCCGGCCTGGAAGCCCCGTCCTTCTCTACCCCCACCGTGCCTGACCCGTAAGTGTGCCTCCGGAGACCAAGTCAGGGCCACACTCATCTTCACCCCACCCCCCCACCCAGCACAGCGGGGTACTTCTCACCGGAGACCCTTCTAACTTGGCTTTGTTTGGAACCGGGATCAAATAACGCCTGTCCCTATCACGGTTCTCCAGTGAGGGATCAGAGGAGAAACAGCCAGGCCACCCCCCACCCCAGCTCAGCAG
Source organism: Manis javanica (assembly GCF_040802235.1). Taxonomy (NCBI): domain Eukaryota; kingdom Metazoa; phylum Chordata; class Mammalia; order Pholidota; family Manidae; genus Manis; species Manis javanica. Next base: position 22,640,161 of record NC_133166.1, read on the forward strand.
CTGGCTGGCTCACCCCTCACTTTGGGGACCAGCCTACTGCCACCGCCCTCGGGCCCACCCACACTGCCCCCACCCGTGCAAAGGCTGGTCGTCAGTTGGCATAATGAACAGCCTGAAGGGTCCCACCGCCAATTTGTCCCTCGGCGTCCCCTGCAATCCCCAGCAGGTCCAGGGCAGAGGACAGGGCTATTAGAGATGAGTGGAGGGGCTGCCAGGGCAACGGAACAGAGGGGTTTCCTCTTTCCTAATTTTTTTTTTTGTTCTTTTCCTTTGAAAAACTTGTAATTTATTGAGGTGAGTTTTGCTCAATCCAAATAAAACTTAATTTATTGAAGACATCACTCTGGCAACCCTTCAGAGTACCCAGGATGGGGCTAGGCTGCCTGCAATAGCCCAGTCCCCACTTGTGACCAGCGAGGAACACGGGACTGCCACACAACAGCAGCGCAGGTTAATATAGACCAGGAGACAGTGAGAACAGCAAACTGGCACTTTATGGCCGAGATCCTTTCCCTTACCCGCAACTGGCCCCAATATTAAAGTGCCCACCCCCCCCAAACTCACACAGAAACGCTTAAATAAACCCCTAGCCCGGTCCTCGGGCTATTCCTTCATTTCCGGATGGCCACCCCCAGAGTGGGGTTTGGGAGAAGTACTAGGTACTAGCTGAGCGTCCTCCTCCCCCGATGATTCAGGCTTGGGAGATGGGGGGAATAGAAACGGTGATGAAAATGGGGACACAGACGTACCCAAATGGCCCCCATAGGCACCCCTGGGCCTGAGAGGGGGGGTCCAGAAAGGGAAGACAGCACCAGAACAACCAAGGTCCTTCCTAACCACGGCAACTGACCTCCCGAGCCCCAGCTCTAAAAGTGAGGGGCGGGATGTCCTTAGGGCATTCCAAATGATTGGGCAGTGGGGAACAGAGATCCCCAATAAATAGGCAGAGAGGTATTGCCCTGCCCCTCATAACTTTCCAACTCGGGGGTTATGGCTGGACCTTCCTAGAGGGCGAGGACCGCGGGGTTGGCATCTTGGCAATGCTACCGCTATCACTTGCTGAGCTGCAGGGTGTCCAGGAGGAGGCGCTTGTGAGCAGGGTCCTGCACTCCAGCCTCCTCCAGGTCCTCCTCCGTGATGTCGCTGTAGGGGTGAGAGAAACTGGAGATGGGTGAGATGTCCAGAGGGCCCATTGCTCCGCCCCCAGGGGGGCAAACCCACTCCAACCCTCCAGCTCCGCCCCCACCTGAGAAACTCCAGGTCGTCCCAGCCATTGTGCACCAGGCCCTCCTCATAGCGCTCCAAGCCGATGGCCCGCAGCCAGGCGCCCATGCCAGCCTCGCCCAGCCCGCTGGCCCACCCGCCCTGCGGGCACGGAGCCTGAGGGAATACCGCACGTCAGGGGGAGCACAGAGGATACACACACACACACACACACACACACACACACACACACACACACACACACACACGGAGCCTGAGGGAATACCGCACGTCAGGGGGAGCACAGAGGATACACACACACACACACACACACACACACACACACACACACGCACGCACGCACGCACGCACGCACCTGCAGACAGCCACATCTTACCACATGCTTTGGGGGTTGGGGGAGGGAGGCAAGGAGGGGAGCTGATTCATGTGTTCCCCCAACTCTCCAGTGCCCAGCTCAGGGCAGAGGGCACACCACTGAGTAAGCAAAAGGATACTACAGTCTGTGGGCAAGCACACACCTCAGGTACCCACAGACAACCACCCCTGGTTCACACACCTCCTCTGCCAGGTCCTCCTGGATGCTCTCTCGGATGCGAGGTGGAGGGAAGCTGAGAGGCCGGCCATAGTCTGAGGGCAGTCCTCGGGGTGGCTGCAGCTCCAGGGGGCCTGGCAGGAGCACTGGGCGGCCCGGCCCAGCAGGAGCATAGTCCACCTCACTCAGGGTCTTGGCCATCTGCAGCACCGAGCAGGAGCGATCGTCCCCACTGGCCACCTCCCCCAGGAAAGTGCTGGTAGGTGAGGGGCCTGGGGGCAGCGGAGGCCTTGGATGGGCCTTGGGAGGTGGGCCATGGACCTCACCCCCACTGCGGCCCCGGACCACTGGCCCTGGCAAAGGATCCAGGCTGGGGGGCAGGAAGATGGCTGAGTCTGGCAGTGGTGGGGGTGGAAAGTCTGGAGGGGGCAGTGTGCCCCCAGACTCCTCGTCTGATGAACTTCCCTCTCCCACACGGGGGGGCCGGTGGCGTCCCCGCTGTGGAGCAGGCACTGTAATGGCCACTTTGTTCTTGGTGGCAGGTGGGACAGGGGCCCTGGCAGGCGAGGGTGGTTCCGGGGGCAGCAGCTGGTGTGGGACCCCTTCGAGGACGTAGTAGGCAGGGTTATTGAAGCTGTTCTTGGGTGGAGGGGCTGCCACCCCTTCTGGCTCTGGAGCCCCCTCTGGCTTCGACCTGGGTTTGGGAACAGCATAATTAAGTCAGGCCCCAGAAACCCACGTGAAGGTAGTGGGTGCAGTGGAAGGAGAACTGGACTGGGAGTTGGGAAATGTGGGCCCCTTGAACTAGACTTGCATGTGACCTTGAGCACATCATTTTCCCTGTCTGGCCTGGCATCCTCATCTCTGAAATCAGAAAGGAGGAGTTGAATGGATGATCCCTAAACTTCCTTGCCTTACTCACTAAGATTCTCAGATGTTTTATGACTTTGTAATTGTGAAACCTCAGCGTAAAATGGGTGAAAACAGGTGCCAGAAGGCAGGGCAATAAAGGCCTTTAATGAGAATGGCCAGCCAGATTTGGAAAGCTTCCAGAGGCATCTGAAGCCAATCTACTGAGGAATCTTACTCTGGGATTCGGGTCAGTTTTTCTCAAGGGTGGGGATGAAACCAAGGTGACTGATAACAGCTGAAGGTGAGTGAAAAAGCATCAAACAGGTTCTAGGCCTTTTTATTTAAGTTCAAGTGACAATTAGATATAATTAGAAAGCAAGCCTCTATTTCCCAAATTATGATCCACAGAACACTAGTTCCCCAGGATATTAATAGTTATTGTGTGGAAAAGAAGTTTCCTGGCCCATTAAGTTTGGGAAACTATATTCAACAGAGTTGAAAAAGGGTTTCCTTCCTGTGCACATGCCCAGAGCTTTTGGTAATACTGATGTGTACTGGGAATATCTAAGAAAAGAGTCTAGCAAGAACCATTTCCCAAATTCATGTGACCCAAACCCATTTCCAATGGGGAATCTTGCAGCAGTGTTCCACAGAACACACCTAGGGGAATTCTGAGCTGAGGCGTGTGCCTTACATGGAGGGAGCTGTTGCAGAAACAATCATCTCTTGTTCCATTTTCAAGGCAAAGTTGAGAGGAAAGGCTGACTGTGTTCCCTTTGACTTAGAAAGCCACACCTAAGGGAGGCCTGGCTGGCCAAAGCAGCCACAGGCATAGGGCCCAGCACCGCCAGCCACAGGGCAGCAAAGAACCTGAACAGCAGAGGATCCCAGGCTGGCCTTGGGAGCCAAGCATAGAGACAGAAAATTGGGGGATGACAGGTTCCTTCTCTCACCTGGGGATCAAGGGCTCCTCCCGGGGAGCAGCTCGAGGTGGGGCTGGGGGCCTCCCGGTTGGTGGTGGTTTCTCTGGTTCTTCAAATAACTTGGACAGTGGGCAAGAGGCCTCTGTGGGGGCTGGCTTGCGACTCCCTGACCTGCCAGGGGTGCAGAGGGGAGAAGAGATGAAGCAGGGGCTGATCCAAAGTGACTCCCAACACAGCCCCAGCTCACCTGGGCTCCTGGCTGCCTCGGGACATGGAGGGGTTTTTGCTTTTTGCGCCTGCCTCATCCTTATCGATGCTGATCCACTCTAAGGGAGGAAGGGGAAGGAGGCTCAGAGGGGATCTGGGGTCCTCGATCCCACAGACAGCCCTTAGGCCTGCTAGCCCCTTCTTCTGCCAGCTACTCCTCAGGGCAGGCCTATTCCCAGCTGTGGCTACAAAACTTCCAAATATTCCAGGGATCCCAATATGCCCTTCCCACACCTCAGGTCCTCCCCTCCTAGACCTGCCCACACCACCCACCTCGTGCCCCAGAACCCTCCCAGTGGAGCCCCCACCGTAGAGTCGCTCACGGGTGCCCAGGCGCTCTGTGGGCACCCGCACCTTCATGGAGCCACGGATGTTGCCTGTCTCCTCGCCACGGTGGGACAGGAAGGTCAGGAACTGCTGGGCTGTGCTGCCAATCATGGACTTGAGTGCCACCACACACTCCCCTGAAGGGCAGATGAAGCAGACCTACAGGTTACCAAGCCTCTAGGGCCTTGCCTGGCTTTCTGTGCCGTGGGTACCCCTTGCCTCTCACCATAGGATTCGTAGCCATCCATGGACTTGACTGTGAGCAGGAGGTGCTGATCCTGCAGGTACTCAATGTCAGCGAGAATTGGCTTGAGCTGGGGAGCAGAGAGGCCCAGTGAGGAACAATGCCCTACACACCTGCTCCTGCCCCGACACCACTCACCCCTACCTGCAGGCTCATCTGTGCTTGCTCCTACTCAGCACTCCACCCAAATCCTCACTGTAGAAGATGCAGCCCTGCATGAGCTTTCCATAACACTTAGCATTGTAACTAATTTTCTGCATCTCCAATGCTCAATGGCCAGCACAGCACCTGACATTTAGCAAAGGCCCAAGAAGCACTTTTTGAACGAATGAATGAACAAGCTGCAGTTTGGTCTCACACCTCCCAAAAAAGGAAACGCTCTTGTCTTCACTCATGCCCAGCACCCCCTGCCCCCACATGCATGCACTTTGCCAGCTGCACCGCCCGTGCTCTGCCACACCAGTCTCTCTGTGCCCTTCCCCACAAGCCCAGGCCCCATGGCAACTGGCTCACCGTGGGCAGCTGGCGTGAGGACCATTGCACCTTGAGGAAGTTGATGTTGTCACTGCTCTGGGCGTCATTCTCAAAGCTCTTCTTGTACTCTGGAGCGGGGGTGGGGAACACCCAACTGAGCACCGCCTCCCAGCTTCCCTTCCCTCCTAAGCAGGGAGCTGACTGCTCTGGGCACCTTTGGCCTCCCACCCGCCTTGGCCCACACCCAGCCCTGGGCGCTGCCTCTGACCTTCCAGGCAGGTGGAGTAGAACTCAATAAAGAACTTGGTGCGGCTGGCTGTCTTCACAATGGCCTCAATGCTCTCAAACTCAATGTAGGCCTGATCTGAAGTCTTTGAGAGCCCTGAGGGGCAAAGGGAGGAATGCAGACAGGAAGGCTGAGGGTGTAGCAAGAGGAACAGGATGGACTGAACACTGGGATGGGAAATCAGGACCCCTGGAAGAGTAGGAGAGAAGGCCAGGAGGGGCCTCCCCAATCCCAAGCAACCAACAGGGGGATCCCAAGGCCCAGGCCCTGGATGGGGGCAAACAGACAACCCAAGGAAGACCACGTACAAGGAAGCTGGGGACCAGAATGCCTGCAGGGATTGCTTGCCAACAACCCAGCACAGCAGGCACACTCAGATACACATGTGGCTCCAGGCAGACATGGACACACTTACATATTTACATTCCCACATACACAACACACACTGCTGGCCATGTACCTCTCACAACAACCCAGGCACACAGACATCCTCACACATCACTCAGAAATATTCCTGTACATACATGTACATACACACACACACTTAGATATATCCAAGCCTATGCACATTCCCAGGCCACCACCTGTGTCCTCCCAGATGTACGCCATACCCACAAGCACATCCTGAATAGTCACCTTTCTTGGAGATGAACTGAGAAGTAACTCCAACCTCAAATGTCCCAAACACGGGAGAATGGTCGCTGGTGACAATGTCGTCAGTGCAACCTGGGAAGGAGGGATAAGGAGGGTGGCTCAGGGCAAAGCTCTTCACTCTCTGTTCCCACTTCCCAAAGCTGGGCAGAGCTGCGACAGTGACCTCCCAGGATCACCCATCACCCTGTCTGGGGGGCTCTGACCATAGGAATTGCAGATGATGTGGGTCTCGGGGTAGGACTTCCAGAGAATCCGGTCACACCATGAAGGCACGTTGGTCCGGACCTGGGACGGGGGATGGCAGCACGGTCGGGGTTACAGTTGGGAGTTGCTCAGCATGAGCCCTGCCCCTGAGCTGATGAGGCCCCACATCCCACCACACTGGGCCCCAGTATTCCACCTTAGATCCTCACAACACCCAGTATCACCCCAACGCCTCAGAGGGGCTACAGAAGCTAGAGGAGTAACTACAGAGGCTCAGACCCTTGACCACATGCATCCTTGATTCATTGCAGCCCTGGGGAGTCTCCCATTCTCTTCACTCACCCCAGTTGGCTTCTGCTTGTGCCAGGCATACGTGTCCCGAGAACCCCGCTCATAGCGGTAGGTGGGTGGGAAGGAGATCTCCTCTTCACCTAGGGAAGGTAGGGGACAAGTGAGGGCTGGTGCCCGGAAGACCCAGGAACACCATAAGGATGCCAGCCCTCAGACACCTCCTGCTGGGTCCACACTCACTGAATCGAAGGAAGACTTTGTGTTTCTCCCGCTCCAAGTTGAGCTGGTCCACCCTGAGCAGGGGCTCAAACTCCTTCCTGCTGATGTAGTTCAGGATCTCCTGGGATGGGGACACAGAGGCTGGAGATGTTCTCTTGAGCCAGAGACAGAGATGGGAGGGAGCCTAACTGGTCCCACCCCTGATTTCCTACCAGCCGCCATGGGCTCTATTTGCACCTGGATATCCATGTCCAGGCGGTAGTTGAGGTCCCCAAACCAGAAGAGATGAGTGAAACGTAAAGAGATGTCAAAGGCACTGAGCTGCCGATCACCCAGCGAGAGCAGCCGCAGGATGTCCAGGTAGTTCTGGTTCCGCCTAGGGTGGGGGCCAGGGGAGGTCCCCGGGGTCAGGAGTCAGCGACAGGCATAAAAGTAAGTCTCTGGGGTCAGGGATGGGGTAGAGATCAGGGTCCCTGGGGACAAAGGAAGGTGCTGGCAACAAAATCAAGTTCAGGAATAGACAGGGGGTCTTGAATTGGGATGGAGGAGAAGTGGGGGTGGACAGGGATGTATGAGGGTACTGGACTAGGATATGGGAGAGGGAATAGGTCTCAGGTGAACAGGAGATGAGAGTAAAGAGACTATGGGGAAGGCATCCCCTCACCGGGCAGTCTTCTCATTTCCTGAAGTGAGGTGGCAATTCACAAAGCCAAATGAGGTGCCATTGAACATGAAGGAGACACCCACAGCCCCCTTGTTTCCTGTCAGCAACAAGAGAAAGGCCTGAGTCACCTTCAAGGGCTCCCAGCTCTCCCCTCTGCCCCTCAAAGCAGTGGGAAGATCCTCCCAACCGCCCTAGATGCTATGAGGCAGGCAGGCCCCTGAACACACCTTCCCTGGGGGCCACATGGACACATGCAGTCATCTGGATGGCCTGAGTCTGTCTGCATGTGTGAGCAGAGCCCCTGGAGATCACAGGGGATCCCAAAGGTGAAGCTGAAAGGACCTGCAGATTCTGACCAGATTGGGGGGAGCACTGGACTGCAGACCAGGAGACCTGGGCGCTATGCTGGACTCCACCACGTACTAGCTTTGTGACCTTGGAAAGGTTACTCAACCGCTCTGGGTCTGAAGTTTATCATCTATGGAATGGAGGTAATTATCCTGGCCCTACCTCCCTGGTGGGGCTCGAAGAGATTCAGAATACGAATATGCTTTACAAATTTCAGAGCATACTATCTACAGGGAAGCTGAGACCACCCAAAAGGGGAGACCCTGGACTGGACTGGACAGGAAGAAGGAGGCATGGCTGAAGGGACCCTGCCCACCCTGCTCACCCAGGGTGTTGGCGATGCCAGTCTTCACGCTGGATGTACTGACGTGGCTGATGCGGTTCTCATGTTCTGGCTTGACCAGCACTGCCACTTTGATGTTCCACAGTGACTGCATGGCAATCTGGACAGAGGGTGTGGGGTCACCCAGGCCCTGAGCTGGGGCCACTGTCCACAATCCCTGCACCCTGGCCTACACTATAGACTATTCTGTCAGTCCTAGGATAGGAAGGTCTGCTCCTACTTTTTCCTGAGGGGCCAGAGAGAAACAGACCTTCCCATAGCATGAAGTACTCAGGTCTGATCTCCTAAAGGATATGCCCATGGACCAGAGGGCGAGTCAGTCAATTAGTGTTGCCTGTGAGGTCAAGCAGGATAGTCTGGAGTGGTGTGTGAGGAGAGGGGACTGGACAAGATGACCCCCCCCTCACCGGGCGGTAATCCAAGTCTGTGAGCTCCTTGAGGCCCCCACGTAGCAGGTCCAGCCACTCTCGATCACCCACTGAGTTCTCCTGGGTCCCAAAGACATAGATGTCGTGCGGTATCGTCACTGTGACCTCATCCAGGGTCTTCCCTAGACCCTTCGATGTAAACCAAGATGTCACACTTTTTGGAGGTGGCACACTTCCTAGAGGTAGAGGGGAAGGGGATGGTCAGGCCCCTACTCTGGGGTTATTCCTTGCTCCCACTGCAACCCCCACCCGGGCCTGACCCATGTTCCAGGTGCCTATGAAGACAGAGATCATGTCAGGCTCATCTTGCTTGGAGTGCTTGTTCTTCATGAGCTGCAGCAGCTGGCAGAAGGCTTCCCGCTTCTGGGGGGATAGCAGCCAGTCAGAGGCCATTGGTGGACAGGAACACCCTCCCCATAGGGATACCCTGCTAGGTAGCAAGTCCCATGAGGAAAGAGTCATGTCTGTCTGGTCCATCACTATATACCCACTACACAAGCACATGACAGATGCTTAATACATGTTCACTGAATGAACATTTAAATCCACCCTCAATATACATACTCTCTGCCCTGTCAGATCCACCCCTTCCCGGAGGGATGACACGACTGCATCCTGTGTTCCCTCTCCTCCCATCCCATGGGGGCTTCTGCAGCCCCCAGGGGCCGAGCTCAGGTTGCTGCTCACCCGGGCGCTGACGAAGATGAAGTCCTTACGCTGTGTCCGATCCTTCTCCTTCTCAAACACGACACCCAGCTTGTTCTGGACTCGCTGGGACTTAATAAGCTGGCGGACTAGGGGATGGAAGCCAGTCACATCAGCTTGAGGCCCAGGGGCTGCCCCACCTACCCCTCCCAGGTGGGACCCTGGCTCACTGCGGTCATGCGTGAAGGTTGTCCAGTCCTCCTGTGAGTCCCGCTGTCTCCGCAGCAGCACCAACCGCCCACCCTCCACGTCCACGCTCAGTGTGAACTTTTGTGACTTCCCAATCTTGGTCAGGTCACCCAGGGTCACATCCAGCTTCACCTGCAGGCCAGGAGTTGGTGAGGCAGTTGAAAAAACGTAGGGGCAGGCAACACTACTTTACCTCCAACTGCCCTTTGCCCCAACAGGTCCCATGTGGGTACCTCAAAGGCCTGCACAGGGATGGTCTTGGCCTTCCGTGTGGATGGCTGCAGCGGAGCTGGAGGTGCTGTGGAACTCATGTCCTGTAAGGCCTTCAGGGCCTGGAGGGGCAAAGGACAGACAAGGTCATGGGATATGCTGAAGACTGGGGCTGGGAGCAGCACAGGTGATGTTGTGGTCAATATTAAACTGTATATTTTGGGTTGAGACCAGTTAGGCCAATGCAGGTGGTCAGGGACTGGTGTCAGGGGTCAGAGGTCCCAAGTCAGAAAGTCAGACCACCTTCTTCTGGATGCCCGACAGGAAATCCTTTAACACCGACAGTTTCAGCACCAGGCTCTCTAGTTCCTGCTCCCCAGTCTGTGGTGGGCTCTGCATGTAGAAAGAATGAAGCTTGTACAGGAGACCACCACGCAGGAGGTCCCACACCTAGCCCCAGAACATGAACGCATTCCCCAGGCATCTTCCCACAGTCCCACCTGCTGCTGCAAGAGGCGGGTCACCATGGGCGAGCTCTGCTGGTCAAACACCTTGGACAGGATCTCCAGGCCCGAAAGGACCTTGTCCACCTCACTAGGGGAGACATCAGGTCAGAGGAACTCCCTACCCTAGCCCAAGAACAGGGAAGGGGGCTGTGTGTGGAGCTTCAGCTTCCACCATGAGGATTCAAGGGTTCAGGTAAGGAAAAGTCAGGAGGCAACAGCTGGTTCCATATTGAAGGCCAGAGGTCAGGGCATTTGCGCAGCAAGGGAGGTGAGGACAGGTGAGAGGTCAGAGTGCAGCACATGGTGTTGGATGTCCCAGGTACCTGTGCAGTCTCCGGCATGAGGTGGCGAGGGTGCGGGTGAGGTGGGGCAGGTTGCTGGCTCCGCCCCGCACAGCCTCCAGGTCCAGCCCGTAGCTACCCTTCAGGTACTCGTGCGAGACAGTGCTCAGCCCATTGGGCGCACTTCAGGGACGGGTTAAGAAGTCAGTGACGGCCTTGCTGACCCTATCCCAGCACCCCCACCCTATTCTTAGAGACGGTACTGGTGGCAATCAGAGTGCCATGGTTCAGGGTGTCTGCCTCTGTGGCTGAGATAGGCTGGGGGTTGTGGTGGGGGCTTTGAAGGTCTCCCTCTCTTTGGTGAGGTCACAGTTCTCAGAGAAGAAAGGGACCTCTTGCTCAGTGGAGGGGTTGAGGTCTTACCTCTCAGCAGCTGGAGTTGTGGGGGTCTCAGGGACTGGTGGGGGGCTGCTGGGCCCCACAGGGGCAGAAATGCTGGTGGAGCCAGAGCGTGGGGGCAGTGGGGGCTTCTCATCCTCCCCATCTGTGGACAAGAGTCAGTGGGGCAGCCATTTGGGCCTTCCACCCTCAGTGAAGTGTGGGGGGCTGCTTTGGCTATCAGAGACTTTCATGAAGTGGGGGTAAAGGGCCCTGACATCACAGTTAGGGACAGGGGGCTCTGCGGGAGAGGCCGGTTGGGAAGATGGGGTGGGAAGAGGCAGGAAGTGTCCGGGGATGGAGACGGGAAGGCATCGGCACACTGCACACCAGGTGGCACCTGAGGCATCACGGTCGTCAGGTGGGTCAGGCTCTCGCTCCCGCTCTACCGGCAGCAGCAGGGCGCACACGAGGCCCTGGTTGGGCTGGACATACAAGCCAATGAGCTCACCCAGGGTCTGGAAGCGGCGCACAGGCACGCCCTGCGAAGTCTGCAGGCCAGCAAGGAGGGGAGAAGGGTCAGCCAGCTGGTCCCACATCACCAGCTGGAATCACAGTCAGGGGTCAGGGTCCCAGTTCCCACCTGCACAGCTAGGAAGTCTTCTCCATCAGGTAGAATGCGGTATGTGTGCACATGCTTCTGATACCTGATGGAAGGCAGGGGTCAGTATCGGTCACCCCTAGGCTGGGGTCTAGGCCCCAAAGCACCCCTCTCCTCCTGCCTCTAGGTGCAGCCCTCAGCCCCTTCAGCTTGGTTTCCCTAAAACCATGTGCCCAGGCTGCACAGGGTTAATGCTGAAGCTAGTCTACTTCTATCCTGCTACTGTTGCCAATAAAGAACAGGAATGACCAGGCCCCCACTCTCCCACCCAGACCTACACACGCTCCACACCCACCACAGGGCCTGGGAAGCAACAGGCAGCTCTTTTGTGGCCTCTACAGCTGTCTAAATAGCCCCTCTGGGCTGTGGTACCAGTCTGGGCCCCCCGCCAGAGTAAGAGTCCTCAGAAACTTGGTGAACCTCTGTTTGTGTGCACAGGAGATGTGCTAACACACATGTGTGCCTGCTGTCTGTGTTTACGCTGGTGTCTGCTCTGCTGGAGTCAGGTATGTCTGGGGCAATTCTACTACTGAGTGTGGGGGTATCACCCTAGGGCTTTCTCCCCACTTTCCCGGACATCAGTAAATTGGTATGACCCAAGGGGACCCCCTATGGGAGACCTGGACCTCTGACAGAGGTGCTGACAGATGGCAGCAACAGCTGAGCAGGTGACAGCTGAGCCAGGCTCCCTGGGGGTGGAACACACCCTCTGCAGGCACACCTCAGGGCAGGTGTGCCCAAGGAAGTCACCCAGGCCACGAGTGTGGGGGCAGGAGAGGGGTCTCCTGACTGCTGACCAGACACAAGCTGTGTGGGTGTCTATGTGTGACCGGCTGTGTTGGTTTGTGGACTGTGGGTCTATGTGTCTAACAATAATAGCATCCTATTAACTGAACTCTGTCTCTGTAACAGGCCAGGTGCTCAGTGTCTACAGATGTGATATCATTTAATCCTCTCATTTGGAGGCAAATGTTATTATAGCCCCATTCTCCAGAAGAGAACACTACGGCTCAAGGAGGAAAAATGATCCACCTAAGGACGTGGACCAAGTAAAAGGAAGGGCTTGGATTTAAAGCCAGGGGAGAGGCCAGGGCCTGTGACCCCGTCTGCTACCTGCTGGAGCAGGGGTTTGTCCTGAATGTTACCCATGTACACCTCAGTGTATAAGGTAAGCAAATATGTTTCAGGTTGCCTACCCTCAAGCTTCTATTGTCATTTCTGATCCCCATTCCCAGGCTCCTAAGACGCAAGAAGTTGCCAGAGTCAGCTGGCAAAGCGGAAGGCCCCACACACAGACAGACCCTTGCCCCACCCATCCCTTCCCCTGGCAATGGAGCCAGGATTCAACCCTTCTGGGACAATAATGTTCCTTACCCAGACACAGGCCCAGCTGTCCCCCTCCCACTTAAGACAGCTGTCCCAGCACCTGCCTCCCTACCCCCCTAATTAGGGGGTGCACTTCAGAGAGGGCTGGGAGGCACAACTCGGATGTACATCTGCCTAGGCTGTCCTGATTTAGTCTCCCACAGTGGGCCTCAGACTTGGGGCATAAGCTGATACTTACAGCATCCCCTTCTCTACAGGTCCACTGCCTAGGCCAGGCTTTCTCAACCCCAGCAATACGGACATTTTAGACTAAATAATTCATTCTTGTCAGGGGCTGTCCTGGGCACTATAGGATATTTTACCAGCATTCCTGGCTTCTGCTCACTAGATGCAGGTAACACCATTCCAGTTGTGACAACCAAAAATGTCTCCAGACTTTGCCAAATGTCCCCTGAAGGGTAAAACTAACCCCAACTGAGAACCACTGGCCTAGGCCACCATATCCCCAAAGATGTGAGGAGAACAGAGGGGTAACCGCCGGAAGGATAGGGGTTTGGTAGGACTCATGGGGCTAAGGAGGATCATACATAACCTAAACAAAGCAGCCCCCAGAACTTCCTACACACTGCCTCCCACTCCTAAGGCCCACAGGAGCCCTCCAGTGTCATAAGCCACAGGGGAGAACTCAGCAAGAAGACTCCAAAACTGAAAGCACGAATTCACCCAACACCACTGCCACACAGGGCTGACGGGCACAGTACCAGGCCCACTGGGAGAGCTGCCACATCTAGCCTCACACTCAGCACCCAGTCAGGGTTAGGTAAGCAGGATGCCCAGGACTCCAGTCCAGAGCCAGCTCTCAACGCACTAACGGAATTCATGAAATAATGACAAGGGCCCATACAACCTCACCCCTTCCTTCTCAATGCCACTCTGCCCCCTACCCCAGCTGCAGGCCCCAGCCTCAGTCCTGGGGACACAGAAAGAACCCCTAAGGAAGCTGCTGGGCATCCTCACACACCCACTAGCCCCAACTGAGCAAGACACCCAATCCCTGTGTAAACAGAACTGCACACAACCCTGGAATGCATATCCTCACCCCTCAGGCCCCTTCTGCCTGGAGGGCGCCTGACAGAGACTCCCTGCAATTTTCCCCATTACAATCACCCTGGCTAGCAGAACCCATATAATCTGCCCTCAAGCCCCAGAAAGTGCCCCCAGACAGGAAGGAAATGCCCCCTGCATCCTTCCTCAGCCCCAGCAAAAAGCGAGCCCCCCACTCTTGGGGGCGCTGGCGTCCCACTGTCCCAGGCCCTCCACTTGCTCAAGGATCTCGGGGCCGTGCCCCCGCACACCGGGAGCCCCAGCCCCACTCACAGGACGCAAAGCGCGAAGGCTCCCGCCACGCTCTCGCTGTCTCGGACCAGGAAGCTGCCATCGCGGCCTGCCCGGGCCAGCAGCTCCTCCGCGGCAGCGCGGCTCAGGTCGCGGTGGTACCAGGCGGGGGCCGGGCTGCCCAGAGCCCCCCCAGGGCCCGTGCCCCCCGGGGCCGGCGCCCCGCACGCCGAAGCCATGACCAATGCAAGGCTCAGAGCCGCCCGCGCCCACCGCCCGGTGCCATCCTCTCCGAGACTCTCGGGGCTGAGGCTGGGGGCCGGGCCGGGGTTCCCGGCCTAAGGATCGACGGTCGGACCAAGCTGGGGAACGGGGCTCCGCGTTCGGCCGCGCAGGCCGGCCGGTTCGTCGCGCAGCCGCCGCCGCCAGCAGCGTCGGCCTCAACTTGAAGAGAAAGAAAAGTTTGTTCAGAGGCTGCGGGGGAGGGGCCGGAGCGCCGTGCAGAGCCGGGCGGCCGACCCCCTCCCCTCGGCCCACAGCCCGGACCGCCCCTGCTCCCTCCTCTTCCCCGCGTGGACGACGCTCCCGCATTCCCGCAGGACCCCGGAACTCCAGGGGTCACCGGCCTCCTTAACCCCGCAATGATCCTGACCCCGCCATGGCCACCGCGAGGAAATCCAGCCTCCAAGCCCCCAAACCCAAGGCCACGTCTTTCCACCCTGCACCCGAACACCAGGATCCTGGCCCCCTCCCCGGAGAATTAGCCCCTTTCAATAATCGCAATGATATGACCCCCAATTCCCATAAACGTCTGATTCCACCTCAAATCCTTTCCATTCGTCACACCTACAGCCTTGCAGGGCCGAGTTCCCGAAACGCGCGAAGATCCAGGGTGAACCTCCTCCCACCCCTCTCCCCATCATCTCAGCACCTCGGACCCCCAACTCCCGTGAAATCCGGTCCCCTCTTAGACCTGAACCCCCAAACTTCACTGGATCCAGCCCGGACAAACCCCACGGGGGGGTCCCCCCATAGAGCTCTGATCCCTCTTCAGTCCCCCATACCAGGCCCAGTGTCCAGGAATCCCCACGCCCCGTCCCCGGCAGCCCTTCTCAGCAGGGTCAGAGCCCTTCCCCCCGCTCGGTCAAGTTCCCTGGCACCATCCCCCATGCCCGCAGGCCCGGGCCTGGAGGGGTTCAGCAGCCCGACACCAGGCCTCCCCTGGCGCTTCTAGAATAAAGTTCCCTGGGCTCCCGACCCCTCCCCGGAGCCGTGGCCGCCGCGTGCAGACCCCCACCTCCTGGGCTACTCCGATGTCCCCTTCCCCGGGGAAGCGGCCCTGGACTCTCAGCGGCCACTTAAGATGGCCATCCGCTGCCGCCGCACCCCCCACCCTTCTCGCCTTCCGCCCCGCCCGCCGCTCCGCCCCCGCGGCTCTCCGCGGAGCCGAGGGTAGCACCCGCGCCCCGCCTCTCGCAGCCTCGGATCTTGATCCCGAAGCCGCTGACCCGCCTAGTGACCTCGGGCAAGTCACGGCACCTCTCGGAGCCTCGCCTTCCCGCTCTGTAAAATGGGGATGTTATGAGGGACGATTCAGTGGAACTGTGCTTGTAAAGCTCTCAGCACAGGGCCTGACACCCAGCAGGCGCTCCTGAGCGGCGGCTATTTTTATTATTAATTAAGGAGTAACGAAGGTGACAGCTGTGTAAACTGTAAAATGCGGCGCTGGAACGAACGGGTATTATTAGCACCCGCCCCCGCCCCAGCTACTCCCTCCAAGTCAACAAACTTAAGCTTTGTGGGCGAAACACCGAACCGATCTAGGGGAGCTCCCTAGACCCGGTGCGCTCAGACCCCCGAGACTCCTTCCCCTCCCTCACTTCTACAAGAGGCACCAAGCCCCCGGAAAGGAGGCGGGGCCCAAAGGAGGGTCTGGCCCGCCCCTTCCCCAAAAAAGACCTAGCCGCTGGCTGCGTCTCTCGGGAGTCCGCTTCCTGCCCCGCCCCTCGGCCCCCAGGCTCCTTAAAGGCGCAGGCCTCCAGCTTGGCTCCCACCGCTGCAAACTCCTTGGCCGCTCTCGGAGGATCCCCTTTAACCTGCGAGAGAACTTTCACTTTGCTGAATTGAACCTGTGTTTAGGTCAGCCCCGACCAGCTCCTTCCTCTGTTTCAAAGATGCACTGACTTAAGCCCAGAGGAAATAAAGCCTAGGACTCTGCAAGAGCAGTGTGGGGGTGTTCCAGGCTAGGTAAGTATAAAGACGAAGAGACCCACCCACACACCCAACAGTGTCTCCATACCCCTTCAGGAAACCTAGTAACTCATCCTCTAATCTGTGTCCGACTTCCCTGCCAGTCTCTCCTCTGGGTAGAGGGAAGGTGAGTCTGCCATGACTGGGGCACTTTGGTGGGGGATGGGGAGAACTTGGACTAGGAATCTTCACACCTGGGTTCTAGTCCAGCTTCATCAAGCAACTGCCAAATGTTCTCACACAGGTATCCGTGCCTTTTTTGGAAATAAGTGGGGATGTAGGCACAAAGACTTACCGTGGGGGAGGTGGGAGCGGTAGCCCAGAGATCAACTCAGGCCCAGTTCCTGGGGGCTGTGCAATCCAGGATAACAGGATAGATACATCTACCAATCCCGGGAGGGGTCAGAGGAGCCAGAGGAGAGGCCCAGTGCCTGCCCCGGAAAGACCTGAGGAATTTCCAACCGTCTTCCAGCCTTGCCTCCAGGTAAGTCAGGGCAGAGCGGAACCATTCAAGGGTCTTGAGTATTTCCTCTCCAGGAACCCCTCAGACTGCCCTCTAAGGGTCCCAAGCCCCAACTCTGCTCCTTTAAGCTACACACATGAGAATTTTTTTCACCCCCACTGGGAATTCAGAGCCTTCCCTAGCCTCCCGTATTTCCTATTGCAGAGCTGAGCACAGAGCCAGGCAGACAGGGCCTGGGGTATTTGTGGACCAATATAAATAATGAAGTCCCGGACCTGGCTCTCTTTGGAGGCTGCAAGAGAAACAGGATCCCTGAGGACTATTAATGAGCAGGCATTAAGTTCATATGCTCTCTGGGGAACAGCTCCTTTATATTGCACAATCCTGAGGGAAGGAAGGATAATCGTCCCCATTTTATTGAAGAGGAAACTGAGATTTAGAATTGTCATGCAGCTCTTTTACTTTCACATAGTCTGTAGCAGAGCTTGGATTCAAACCGAGATTTCATTTCTCTAATCTGAAGGAATTAAAAAGCTATGGAATCTGTCCTCTACTCCATCACAAACACAACCAAAATAATTAATCAGATACAGATGTGTCAGTCTTTTTATTAGAATTGGCTGTTAGAGAAACCCCAAGCCCCACCAAGAAGCAGGAACTGGATGCTAGAGGGATGGGTAATGGATGGAGGCATGCTTAGAGCTCCCTTATTTGTGGGAGCTGAACTGAGCCCAGCCTGGCATCAAAGCTGAGGACAGGCAGAGGGGACATCTGGCTGGAAAGGGCTGGATTCAGCCAAGGAGCCAGAGTTGCAACGTGAAGACCAAGCTGAGCAGGAGAAGACCAGACCCATGGGTCACAGCATGGTCAGCCTTCATGGCCAAGGCATAGAACCTGGCCACCTCCTCATTGGGGTTGCCATGGGCAGAATCGAACCACATCTGGATGCAGCGGCCACTCCCTCGGCCGTAGTTGGTGGCCTTGTAGGAGTGACTCCAGAGGCCTTCACACAGGGCTGCAGGTGTGGGGAAGAAGTACTCAAATGTGTGGCAGGTGGCCTTGGTTGGACACTTGTTAACTCCTGCCAGGGGAGAGAGGGTGGGTGCAGACATTCAGCCCCTGGACCCAAAGCTCATTTCTGGCCAGATCCAGAAGTCCTCCCTAACCAAACCCTCAAACCTCCTTTCTCCAGACCTCACCTCCATCTCCCCACCCCCGGCCCTCACCTGAGGTCCAGTCCCAGCCCATGTGCCAGTTACTCTTGCAGGTGCTGGAGGTGCGGCAGTCTTCCCACCAGTGCTGACAGTCCTCTTTGCACAGGGGCACATTCAGGAATCGTTCTTTGCGCCAGCTCTGGTTCACCTGGGTGGGAGGGAGGTGCGGAGGGAGTGCTCCTCTCAGCAGGGATGTCGGCAGCCACAGCCTTGACCGGGCTGGAGGACAGCCTGCTGGGATCGGGTGAGAGAGACCCATACCTGCTGGATCCAGGGCCCCAGGTTGGGTGAGCACTCGTAGAGGCAGTTGTCCTGAATGAAGTGGCGCTTGCAGGCGGGCTCCATCTTGCCGCAGTGGTTCAAGTTGAAATTATGCAGGAGGGAGGTGTCCTTGTGCAGCTCCTGGCTGGTGCCAACTGAGCAGCAGGCATTGCTCTTCCAGGGACTGCACTGGGTGGGAAGACACAGGACTGACTGCCTCCCCCCACCACAGCCTCTGCCTCTCCCCATTTGATTCTTGCTCTCCTGTCCCAGGTAGTTTGTCTTGGGAATGTTTACTGTGAATATTCCTCTGTCTTTGGCCTTCTGGAGCTCCTGTCCTGGGGAAGACTCAATTACAACCATGTGATTGGGGTTGTAGGAGCCTGGGAGAAATCCTGTCCTGAGGGGACAATAGCTATCATTTATGTAGCCCTTAACACTGTATAATGTGATGTTCTTTATTCATTCATTTAAAGTACCAATGCTTGTCACTGTTCTAGGTGCTGAGAATACAGCAGCCAAGAAAACTGACAAATATATGTTCATTCTGATTGGGGGAGACATACAGTAAGAAACTAAAGACAAAAAATATGGTGTGTCAGGATATGATCAATTATATGAAGAAAATCACAGCAGGGATGGGAACGTGGAATATGGGATGATTGTTGAAATTTTAAATAGAGTGGTTGTGAAAAGCCTCCCTGGAAAGTGATATTTTGAAAAAAGGAGGAAAGGGAACTAGTTATGTTGAATTACTTTATTCTTGGCAAGTATTAAGATCTGAGTCCCCAGTGGCTAGGCCAGTGCCAGACACATACCAGGCCCACAAAAATATTTGCTGGAAAAAAAAAGTAAATGAAAGACCTGTTTATGATTTCCTCAATCTAAATGGAACTCCTTACTTATAGACATACCATATTTTAGCAAACTTTTTATATAGACTGGATTTTCCAGGACTGAAAATTCCTGAAAAGGAAGGCTGTACGATATGTTTTCTTTTACTGGAGTTATTCACTATTTTAATAAATTATTTCATCAATGACACCATTACTTAGAGTATCATATAACATTTAGGTGGCAAATAAAATACACTTGTATCAGTTATTTGTAGCTGCCCCATTTCATAGTGATTTTGTGAATGAAAGCTAATTTGTGCTACTTCAGAATGACTTCCTAACATTGTCCTATCAGAAAATTAAAATATTTTATTATGAATTACTTTCTTTTTACATCTTTGTGTTAAATAATTATGTTGATAATTTTTAAAATTAAATGTGCAAATAGGTTCTATTAGCTTTGAATTCTATTCCAGGAAAGAGAAGAGAGTCTAAACAATATTTGTCATAAAAAGAATATGTAGTCTTAATAGAATTGCAACCGACTGACATATGTGTTTATGGAATATGTGAATGTTGAAACCTATACCCCGTATTACAGTCATGAGGGGTCTTCTCCCCTACCCTTGACCCTCCATGGAACTGGCACCTACTGGAAGGACCAGCCTCCCCAGCAGTTTCTTAACCTGCAAACCACTGGAAATGCCCACCAAGTCCTACCCCTGCCCCACTACAAGGGCTGGTCATATCTAATTCCTGTGTGCCCATATGCTTCTCTGGGCCTCCGTTTCCTTACTTGTGTCACATGGAGAACATCAACTACCTGCACCAAAGGGCCACTGGGAATATAAAATCATGTACAGAAAACACAAGACACCTAGTAGGTGCTCAGGATTGATTTTTCTATATTATTGCTGAATATTACAGAATAATCCTTTTTGAGGAGGCCACCCATAAAATTACCTCAACCACACCCCCCACCCTACCTTCCTCTTCTCCTGCAACAATAACTCACAGTATGGGGGTATCTGACCCTTCAGCTCTTCTCCTGCCACCATGACTTCCCCCTCCCTGTCAGAACCAGCCCCTTCCCCAACCAAAGCTACATACCTATGACTCCAGCCATACCTGGTCATGCAGCTTGTCCTCAGGGCCTGGATTTATCTTGTGGTGCTTGGCGTCCATGCAGACATTGAGCAGGTCTGTTCTGTCCCGCACACTGCACACGGAGGCTGTCCAGACCAGCAGCAGAAGTGGTGTGCATTTCCAGACCATGTCTTTCTGTTCCTGCAGAGGGAGCTGTGGTTGGGGAGACCAAGGCCTGAGGGGAGAGCCCCTTGCAGGGTGCCCCCTTACCTGCTGCCTCAGCCTCCCCATCTTCATAGTGCAGAATGGGATCAGTCCCTTTTCCTTCAGTGCTGGGGTCCTGAGGCTGAGGTAAAGAGGGTTGGCAAAGGGGGCTTCCTCAGCCCAGATTTGGAGGGTTCAGAAGGGTTCTGGGGTTAATGGATGGGCCCTGGGTGAGTCTTCCCAAGTTGGAGGAGATGCCTTATGCCCTCACCATCTCTTTGGACTTTACCTAAGGAAAATAATTAAAGAGTTCAGGTCCATGACCCACTTTCCTGAAAAGGGTCAGTGGCACATAATGCCATCATCCTGTGTCCAGCAAGTGCTCTTAACAGCCTGGATCACCTAGGTTCCCATGCCACTTTAGAAACCCTGTTAGGGAAAGCAGTGACCCAGCTCTGCTGAGTTCTGCAGATCAGCATGAGGATCAAGTGATGCAACTCACAGGATGGTGTTTGGGTAAATGACACAAATGGAAAGGGTGGTGGTTTTTAAACAGCTTTGCTTCCTCAGACTTTTTCCTTCTCTATTCTATGAAAGCCATTTCCTCCCTCCACCCCATCATGACACTGACCTCAGCTCTCTAGGCTAGTGCACCAGATCTCTAACTTGCCCCTGAAAAAACATATGCAGAGATTCGTGGATGGGGTTGTGGGGGAGGCTCAGGATAGCAGAGTAGGAAAGCAAGACGGAAACACCCCCAACACACACACACAAAGGACGCAACTATAGCAAATACAGTGTAGCCCTGGGCCAAAGAGGGTTTCACCTCCGGGCAAGTTCAGTCTGGATTCGGTGAGACCAAAAAATGACAACAGAACACTGGGGGTTAAAAGGGCCTTACCAAGCTTTAGTCTCACTGCGGTAGGTCGAGTGCTAGAATCCCATCCACCTCCAGGGCAGTCCACAAGTAGCAAGTCCGTCTCTATCTCTGCCTCTGCTCCAGGCTCTGTTTCTGCTCTAAGCTCTGTCTGCTCCAGGCTCTGCTCTCTGCCCTTGCCTCCAGCGTCCGCTCTCCTCAAGTACTGGGCGGAGCAATTAATGGCTTATTGCCAACGGGTGTGTAAGCATGAGCCTAGCAGTAGGCTGAGTACATCATCAAGTAGATTAGGGTTAGGTGAGGCTCCTGGCCACGGGAACTTCTATTTTCCCTACATACAACTATGCCTGAAAATGAACTGTAGGCTGCAAAACACCACCCACACCTGGGGAAGAAGAGAAGACCACACAGAAAAGAGCAAATTGGCAGAGCTGTGACTGAAGGGGACCCAAGCCCTTCCCCCATCCCAGCCCACATGTGGGAGGAAGAGGAATGGAGCAGAGAGGGATAGGTGCCCAGGAACTCCACAAACCTGGCCCTGGAAATCTCCAAGAACATGAATCCACATTGCATTAATGTCATACTAGAGGGGAATTTCATCCCTGGGCAAGTTTACTCTGGATTTGGTGGGACTGAATGACAAAAATGGAATGTTGTGGGTAAAAGGTCTTATACCAAGTTTTATTCTTGTGGTGGCAGGTCAAGCACTAGAGTCACGTCCATGTCTGGTAAGTCTGCAGTCTCTCTCCATCTCCATCTCCCAACCAGGAAGAGCACTGAGCGGAGCTCTTTCTATTGCAACACAGAAAATAATGGCCCATTGCTGACAGGTGTGTAAGCATTGGGTTACATGGTAGGCCAATTGCATCATTGCACATGTGCAGTGGGTGAGTAGATTAGGGTCAGATGAGGATCCTAGCCATGGGAACTTCCATTTTCCCTACAATTGGGTTCTGATGATTAGCAGGACTGGATCCCAGGGAGAGTTGGAACATTGTAGAAGGCTAAGACTCCAGCCACCTGTGGAGGACAGGCACACACTGCTGGTACTGCTGAGACCCAGCACAGAGGCAACAGTTTGAAAAACTTGCCAGCAGTGAATGGGTACCAAGAGGGGCAAGGGTTGGACAGGGCTGTCTCTGCAGGTGCCCCAGGAGCCCCAGGTGCTCCATTCCCCTCACTGGCAGCTTAGCCCTGAGGTGCCTTCCTACATGCCACTGATGTGCCAGACCACTTGGCCCAGCAGCATCTTACTTTGCTGCCTGGTGGGCAGAGGAATCTTTCCCAGCTTTCATGGCCCTGTTTCAGCCCAATGGGGTAGGTGCCTACAGGAGCCAGCTGAGTGGTCCATCCTCTCCACAGGCCAAGTCTGGTGCTGAGCCCCTCATTACTGCTAGGGGTACCCAGGGGACTCACCACCATAGCACCATTAGTTGCCTCCACCACCAGCTCAGCATCCCACCACTGGACTTGTTACTGCCCCTTGCTTTCACAGCCCCCCCACCACATATGTTGTGCCACCACTGTAAGCCTGCAAGTTATTCCACTAGAGGAATCACTGTCTCAGCATGCACCCTCCCAGCATGCAATTCGTCACTGTTGCTGCACACCTTTTCGCCCTCCCACTGCCTGGTTCACTGCCAGTGCCAAGCACCCAAGGTTTCACAATCCAATGACTTCCCACCACCACAAGCCCATGCACCCTGCCATTGTGCAGCTTGCCCATGACCACTCTGCCCACCCCATTAAGCCAGCAGCCCTGCCATCACTGCAGAGCAGGCAGAAGGCAGCCCCATCTGCAATAATTCCAGCAGAAACCATTGCTCTGATCACATAGGTCTGACTGGGGCAGACCACCAGCCTCAGCAGACTGAGATAAACCACTGCCGCCAGACAGATAGAAAGATGACCCTGCCCATTGCCCACTAACAGCAATTGGGACTCCACACCAAAGGAGAAGCAGGCACTGGAGAGGAGAGAGTGTTGAGCTTCTGAGCCCCACAAGATACCTTCTTCATAAAGCCTTACTCTCTAGATCATAAAGTATAGCAGATCCATCTAATACCAAGGAAGAGACAGAAGTCCTGACAAAATGAGGAGGATGTTCCAAACAAAACACAGGGTAAGACACAAGAAAGAAGGCTAAATGAAATGGAGACAACCAATCTTCTTGATAAAGATTTCAAAGTAACAATCATAAATATGCTCAGTGATCTGAGGAAAAGTATTGAAGATCTCAAGAAGGATGTCAACAAAGATATAGAATAAGTGAAAAAGAGCCACTCAGAGCTGAAGAATACAGCAACTGAAAAGTAATATACAATGCAAGGAATGAATAATAAATTGCTGCAAGTAGAGGAGAGGGAACAGGAACACAATGAAGCTGAGTAACAGAGAAAAAAGGATCTCTAGGAAAGAAATATAAGAGAACTGTGTGACCACTCCAAATGAAATAACATCAACATAATAGGGGTACCAGAAAGAGACGAGAGACACAAAGGGATAGAAAGTCTCTTTGAGAAAATAATTGTTGAAAACTTCCCCCATCTGGGGAAAGAAATAGACACTCAGATCATGGAAGTACAGAGAACCCCTAACAAAAGGAGCCCCAGGAAGACAACACCAAGACATATAGTAATTAAAATGACAAAGATTAAGTATAAGGAGAGAGTATTGAAAGCAGCCAGAGAGGTAAAAAATACTACTTGTAAGAGAAACCCCATCAGGCTATCAGCAGACATCTCAGCAGAAACTTTACAGGCCAGTAAATGAAATTTTTAGTGTACTGAAACAAAGATCTCAACAAGAATCCTCTACTCCAAAAGATTATCATTTAAATTTGAAGCAGCAGGGAAATGAAGACTCAAAGAATTTGTAACAACAAAACCAGCAATACAGGATCTGTTAAGGGAGTGCAGTAGATGGAAATGTTCCTAAGGCTAAATAGCTTTGATTATGACATCTAATACATAAAGTGTGGTGGAGGAAGAAGGAAAAGTACTTTTAGATTGTGTTTGAAATTGAGCAGTCAGCAACTTTAATATAGATTCTTATATAGTCGGGAAGCTATCCTTGAACCTTTGGTAACCACAAGCCTAAAGCCTATAACAGATACACAAAAAGTTAAAAAGACAATTCTAACCACAACACTAAAAAAACACTGTTACTTTGGAATCTTTGTCAAGTAGATAGGTGATCTCCACTTCATTTATCCCTCCTGTGTCTTATCCTGTGTTTTGTTTGGAACATACAAATAACAAGAGTATAAGAGAGGAAGAAAGGAACAGAGAGGAGGTATAAAAACCAGAAAACAGTTAATTAAATGGCAATAAATACATACCTATCAATAGTTACCTTAAATATAAATAGACAGAATGCACCAATCAAAGCACATAGAGAGGCAGAATAAAGAACCAAGATCCATCTATATGCTGCCTACAGGAAACATTTCAGACTCAAAGACATAAACAGGCTAAAAGCAAAAGGATGGAAGAAGATATTTCATGCAACTAATATGGAGAAAAACAGAAGTAGCAGTACTTAGACAAAATAGATATCAAAACAAAAAAAGTAACAGACAAAAAAGGACATTACATAATGATAAAGGTGTCAGCCCAACATGAGGATATAACTATTATAACTATGTATGAACCCAACATAGGTGTATCCAAATATGTAAAACAAATACTAACTGAATTAAAGCGGCAAATAGATTACAACACATTCACTATAGAAGACTTTAGCACACCACTCACACCAATACACAGATCAACCAGAG